>NC_079314.1:12500-1364166 GCF_029931775.1 Euleptes europaea
TGACCCTAAACCTTACCCTAACCTTAACCCTTACCCTCGCTGCATCTTCTGGAGGAAAGTTATTGCCAGGAACGCATTGACTTGCTGAGGCCTGACACCTGGAGACCTGGCAGCCCTGGCTTCCCTTCCTAGCCTTCCTTCTTTTATTTCCCTTCCCTTCCTCCCTTCCTTCCTGGAGACCTGGCAGCCCTGGATTTCCTTCCAAACCTTCCTTCTTTTCCTTTCCCTCCCTTCCCTCCCTGGAATTTTTTTTTTTTTTGGGTTTTTATGATTTTTTTTTTATTTTTAACTGGGATAATTTTCTATTAACAACAAATAACTTAATGAACTAATTCACAGTGAACTAATTGAGTCTAAAATAGTTGAAAGTCTATTATAGTGGCGATTACCATTACAACAATAATCAATAATCAATGGATTAACTAATTTTAACTGATGATTTTTTTATCATTAATGAAGATAATTGGGATTATTTTATCTTTAATGGGGATAATATTTTTGCTTTTTTATTTTTTATCTTTAATGGGGATAATTTTACCTTCAATATTTTTATAATGTTAAATTTTTTAAAAGAACAACAATATCATGGGATAACCGAATCAGAGAACTATTTACACACAAAAATATTTACAAAATATTTACAGATCCCCCATACTTTCCTGCTCATGGATCTTCTGAGCGCTGCCTCCCCAATCCTTGTTCTGATGGTTTACCTGTCCCTGGGCAGAGAGTGGCTTCAGACATCTAGAGGTGAGAAAGATGGAGAGGGATCTGTAGCTGGATTTGAATTACAACCTCTCCACCGAGCAGCTAATCTCCGCTCCCCGAGCATCACTGGAGACGCCTTGAAGAGATGTTGTGGAGCACGCGTGGGCCGGTGAGCATGTGAAGAAAGCAATGTGGAGAATCATTGCCACGTGGAAGCATCTCAGCATGTGGCACTTAGCGATGTGTGCTGCGATCCAGAGAACAGGGCTGCTTTGACAGCAAGGGTTCCCCACCTTTCAGCCACCCAACTGGGATGGGTTTTTTCACGTTTCCACATGACGTGGTCCTCTGGGAATAGACCTTTCACAACCCGTTCCTCCCTCCAAAACAACAACGAGAACCCCAACAAAGATTGTTTCCTGAACATCCCTGTTCAAGTGTGGATGGCTGCACGGGGGCCGGTCCCCTGCAGAAGAGAATGGCCAGTGCTGGAAATAGCAGGGAGGGGCTACCGGGAGGAGGACTTTTGGAAAGGGGGTCAAGGGAGGTCTTCATCCCTATCTCAAGTTGGTTTTATTTTTGTTTTCTTCAAGAACAGAAGAGAATCACCCTCGGCTCAGCCTGCCTTTCAGGAAGGGAGGGTGGGGTCATTGGAGGTGTCCACAAATACCCAGAGGTCTTTTCAAAAGTTGAGCTTGAAGGATGTTTTGTTACTCCAGTGTTATAACAGGGTGGGCGGAGAATCTGAATGGTCACACAGCGCTGGTGTGTGTGTGTGTGTGTGTGTGGCCTCTATGTGAAAAGGAGAGAAATAGTGGAGAGAAAAAGGATTGCCCTGGGCTACCTGAAATCTCTGTCCAAGGGCAGAGAATTGGATCTAGCAGCTGAAGTTCTAATTTTGCAAGGACAAGAACCCATTTGTCACGGCAATAAGCTACCAGCATTAGAACTGGGGGGAGGGTAAGTCCCTCAACCATGCTTTTTGTGAGGGAAAGGAGTCTGTAGGTTTCAGAAGCAGATCTCAACCTCAAGTCACCCCGGGGGTGGGGAGTGTCCCTTTCCTCCTCCTCACTTTTCAAGGCACCCCCAGTCTTCTGGCTCCCTCCATGACTTTTCCTTTCTCATTTTCCCAGCTTTCCTGTCTCTTTCTTCTGTCCTTTATTTTCCCTTCCTCCCAGCCTGCCTGTCTCTATCCCTTTTCAGATGCTACAGTCAAGGAGTGCCACGCGGAGATCTTCCTGATACGCTCAGTCACCATGTCGTCTGAAAGGAGAAGGCACAGATTTTCAGGTTCGGCACATGCAACCCAGAACCCTGAAAAACCACATCAAGAGGTCTTTTGTATGCGCCAAATCCATGCAGTGGCCTTTTCAGGCATCGTTTCAGCCATCTGCCTCTCGGGAGGATCGAGGGCAGTGCTTCATCTCAGTCGTGGAAGGCGGGGGGCTGGAAGGCGGGGAGAGGTGCAGCCTGTCGGAAGTGAAGGACTTTGCGCTCTCTCTTAACCTCAGACTCCAGAGGGGGACAAGACTAGTGAGTCAGAGAGATAGAGGGGACAAGACGCTGGGGCATCCTTTTCTCTACTGCCCTTTGATATGGAGATGGCTACTTTCGGGAAACTTCCTTCCTTCCTGTTTCTTTCCCCACCTCCTCACTGGCACCTCTTCTCCATCTTGCCACCATGAGGGAAGGACTCATGTTCTGGATCTCCCTCCATCCCAGTTAGTTAGAATAGATAGGCAACTATACTTTATCCTACCCAGAAATGGATTTCCTACAATAAATGAAGTATATTAGTTAAGTAGACAAAAGGCTCCTAGCAATTTTGTTCCTGGCACACACACAGGTTTGGATGGGCTTCTCTGCGCACAACAGCCTTTGTGCACCCTGCTAATTTAACAGGGATTTGGGATTCACAAAGCCCTCACAATCCAACACAGCCTCCGCTCTGGGTACCCCCCAGCCCCCAGCCAAGGCTTACCTTCTGCAGGTGAGCAGCAGCCCCTCAACCTCCGCCTCAGCCTTTCCCAGAGGCTCCAGCAGGGGGAGACCCCTTCATTCATAGCCTCCAGGACGTCCACAGTATGGAGGGCCAGGGTGCCGATGGATGGATCCTTATCCCGCCTCATGTCTCGCAGGGCTAAGAAGGAAGGAAAGGAAGGAAGGGTCAAAAGCCACGCAACTGAAGAGGACACACCAGGAGGGTCCCATTCATGGGGTGGAAAGGGGCCTGGGGGGGTCTGATCCCTCATGCCAGGCGGGAGCTTTTCTCCGAGCTCACTTCCAGGATTGGTGATGGGAAGAAAGCGGGCAGGGAAGAGAGACGCTGCCGCTCCCTTTGCCCACACGCCTTGCCTGTTGCAAAGAGCCCTCCCTTGGAAATACTAACTGGAGAATCGCCTGGCTAAACCAACATGGCCGCTGGCGTTATCCCCTTCTCTGAGGAGAAGAGAGGGGGAGAAAGAAGGCCTGCGGACCATTGATCTCCTGGCAGGGTGGGCTAGTGGCTAGAGCACCAAGCTCGGACAGGAGCGACTCGGGTGGAGTCTCCGTTCAGCCACGGAGCTGGACGGAGAGTCCTAGCCCAGTGTCCTACCTCACAGGGCTACTGTCAGGATACACTACCCTGTGATCTTTCCAGGACAGAAGGGTCCCAGGGTGACGGATAGACAGACAGGTATCTCCAGATGCTCCAGCCAAAAGAAGAGCCAAACTCACCCTGGTAGATGATGGTCATCTTTCTTTTATCCTTGGTCTGCTGACCTACCAAGCCTACGAAGAGAAAAGGGTGTTCTTAAGAGTCGGACGTCAGGGGGAGAGTCCACTTGGTCGTGGTCCTGGGACGCCAGGGGCCACATGGCCACACAGAGACTCCCACCTCACTCCCATCTCATGGGGATGACAGGGAAGGCTCTTCAAGAAATGCGGGCCACCCTAAGCCTCAGGACATCTCCGCTTGAGGGTGAAGAACCATTCGCGTTTTTCTTCCTTACCATTTTCAGAGAGAGAAAAGGGAGACCCAGCTGGAAAAGGAAAGAGCAGACGTACCCAGGATCCTGACCGCCGCCTCTCGGATGTTCGCTTGAGGGCTCCTCAGGTGCTCCAGGATCTGCTGCAGGAAGCGGCACTTCGGGACCTTCCTGAACCGCTTTACCTAGGAGACGAGCCAAAGAAGGACCGGGCCGTTAGCGCTGGTGCGAGGAGACTCTCCTCTCCTTCCTTGGGGAAAGGAACCCGATTCTAACCCAGGCCCAAACTCTCTTTTGATGACAACTGCGCGAGGAGGGGGGTGGTGAACCACCCTTGGATCTGTGCTTGCTGTCCCGCATCAGGATCCCCTGGGGATGCGTATCTTTCGCCCTCTGCTCAAACAGAGGGCTTTGGAATAACTCCAACATCTGGCTCACCCAGATCGATGGGGCCAAAGAAGAAGACTTGGTTTGGGTATGCCGACTTTCTCTACCACTCAAAGGAGAACCAAACCGGCTTACAATCACCTTCCCTTCTCCTCCCCTTAACAAACACCCTGTGAGGGAGGTGGGGCTGAGAGAGTGTGACTAGCCCAAGGTCACCCAGCTGGCTTCACGTGGAGGAGTGGGGAAACCAACCCGGTTCTCCAGATCAGACTCCTCCACTCCAGGCCACCGCTCTTAACCACTACACCATGCTGGCTTTAACACAAAGGTGTGAAAGCAACCCTCTCTTGACCAGGCGACCTTCGGGGCTCTGCAAAAAGCCCCTGGCGTCCCCGGCCGGAGGGAGAGGGGTCCGGAAAGGCAGAACGGGGCGACTTACGATGACAAGCCAGACGGCCCAGGAGTCCCGCTTTGGGATCAGCCAGCGCAGCTTCTCGTGCCCCAGGAGGACAGCCACAGTTCTCAGGGTGTCCCAACAAGCCTGCCGAGGAGGAGGGGGAGGAGAGGGTCAAGCGTCGCACGGCTCCATCTTCCCCCTCCAGACAGACAGATGGACAGAGAGGGGGGCTCCAGGGAGAGCTCTCCACCTGTGGGCCTGCAACGGCCTCTGCCTCCCCCAGGTGTGCCCAGGTGCCTACCTCGATGACGTCGATGTTCTCGTCATGCAGGTGCAGCAGGAGAGGCACCAGGCTGCTGAGGGCCAGGTCTTTCACGGCCCTTTCTGTAGCTCCTCTTCTCAGCATTGTCCCAAAGGCGTCAAATCCAAAGGCGCGGGCCTGGGGGGACTCCTGTGGGGGAACAAGGCACCCAAACGGGCCTGGCTGTGCTGCTCTGGCGCCCACTTGGCACCTCCTAGCTCCTCCCCCCAGCCAGCAGGGGCCGACCCTGGCAGAGCGGGACTTACTGCGTGAAAGAGGGGGACCAGCCGGCCAGCCGCGGCCACTGCCAGAGAGGGGTCGGTGGTCTGGGCCAAGCAGTGGTGCAGCTGGCCAAAGAGCCTCTGGGCCTTTTGTTCGTCCGGCTCCTGCAAGGTCTTGGCCGCCTCTGGCAGTAGAGGCAGCAACTTCCACACCTGAGGGAGACAAAACACTCCTTGAAGCTGCCCCACCTGGCTCTGTGGAGGGGGCCCACAAGGCCAGCCAGGCGGGTGGGGCAGCCTCCGAAGAAGCGAAGCAAGAAGGTCTCCCGGCACCAGCCCCAGGGCCAAGACCGGAATATGCGCAACAGCATGGCCATGCTCTTGTCGAGCCTCTCATCTTTCGGGGGGGGGGGGCTTGAGCAGTCGAAGCGCCTGCTGGATGAGCCCAAGACTCGGAGGTGCGACCTCCGGCACAATGAGGAGTAGGTGGTGCTGGAAGGAACGGACTGTGCCATGTCGCTTACTGCTAGCACTGGCCTTGGAGCTACTGGGGAGGGCAGAGGAGAGTTGGTCTAGGGGTAGATCGGATGCTCCCTTCTTCCTTTTGTCCATGCCTGCAGCTGTCCCTTTGTTACCCAGAATGCTACTCTTAGGCTGCTTATGCTTGGTAACTAGCAGCGTGTTCCAGGCTGAAGTGCCCCACATATTGCTTTGAGTTCTTCACGCTGAACCGTCATTCTAGAAGCCACTGCAAAGCCGGTGCATACCTGCTTCACATTTCTTAAGAGCCCCTTTAACGCAACCTTTTTTTATTTGCTCCTTCCCCACCTTGAAGCATCCAGTCAAGGAAGCATGAAGAATCGCAGCCAAGGGTTAGCTATGCAAAAGATGATTGCGAATGGCTATGCTAACAAAGGAGCAGCCGAGTGGAGGGGTGGTGGAATTGGTTTGACTTTCTCCTCTTGCATCGGACCGTGAATAGGCATTTTAAAGGTCGGATTTATAAAAAGAGCTTTGAGGGAGCATCAAAATCGACCCTGCATCAATGGCCTTTGGGATTTCTCTCCCTTCCAGTCATTCTCCTTCTCTCTCTCCCTTTTGTCCACCATGAGGGCTGGAGGTGCATTCTGCAATCCCTCTTAGATAGACAGCTAGAAGCCTTTACTCTGCCTTTCCTGACCAGCATGCAGTTCTCCGACCATAAAGAGCTTTGATTCCTTTCCTACAGCAACAAGGCTGAGCGTGAACTTCTTCCTCAAGCAGCCAAACCAGAGAATTCTGCTGTGCCCAGACTCAGCTCTGCTTTCAGCCAGCCCTTTTTGAGCCGCTTCGCTTCCAGCAGTCCCTGAGCGGCCAGTTCCCGCTCTCCGCCCCAGGAGAGACAGAGCGTGGCCCGCGGGGGAACGGAGCATGGAAGAGAAACCGGGACCCCCACATCTGCCCACTACAGCCCGCTTGGAGGGTTCCCCCACTTCTGGCTCTGGGGAAATGAAGGCACAGCCAAGACGGCCCACGGGTGAACAGGGAAGGAGGGAGTCAACATCACCATCATTCCTTTATTAGCATAAAAACATAATGCAGAAGGGTTCAAGAGGAACGGAGATATTAAAAAGTGCCCTTTACAGAATAATTAAAAGGCAGTTACACCAAATAGCGTTGTTTGTTGATCCTGCCGTCTCATTAACCGTTTGGCGGGCTTTGAAAACAAACTTTAAAAACTGTGCCACCGCCTCCAATGTATGGGGCAAACGATTGCTCAATAATTAGGAAACGTTAAAAGAATCGGAGACTTTCTGTCTATTACCCAACAAGGGGCTTAAACGTTTGTTACGAGATTCTGTGTAGAAACTACAATAAAATAAGACATGAGCCACCGTTTCAATACAATTGTTGCCACAAGGGCAGAGCCTGTCAGACAGAGGGATTTTCCGAAATCTGCCTTCAAGTAGGGCAGATGGCAAAACATTAAATCTGGCCAGAGAAATGGCTCTACATTGAGAAGGATCACACAGGTAAGATAAGTATGGGGAGGGCTGATAAAAGTCAAGAGGTACCCCTAATTTTGATGGGGAGCATGTTTTATTAGCAGCCCTATTTCGGTCTTGAAGTCCTATTTCTAAGAGTCTGCATTTTATCCTTTGGAAAGCTTCTGCCTCAGTAAGCATAAGCAAGGAGTCCAAGTTAAAGCCAATAGATTTAATTTTGCTCTCAATATGTTGAAGCCACTTAGCAGCATGTGACTCGACGGTGGAATGCGCTGCCTCGGAGGGTGGTGGAGTCCCCGTCTTTGGAGGTCTTTAAGCAGAGGCTAGATGGCCATCTGTGGGGAGTGCTTTGATTGTGGGATCCTGCATGGCGGAGGGGGGTTGGGGTCACTGGGGATGTGGGGGGAGGTAGTTGCGAATGTCCTGCATTGTGCAGGGGGTTGGACTAGATGACCCTAGTGGTCCCTTCCAACTCTATGATTCCATGAGCATATAATAGATAAGGGAAGAGGAATCTGCCTTAAAGTGGAGGCATAACTGGAATTTTACAGTCATAGAATCATAGAACCATAGAGTTGGAAGGGACCAACAGGGTCATCTAGTCCAATCCAGTCATGAGCCACGATTTTGTTTCAAGTAGCATTTGGCAAGTTTCCAACCACAACGCAGCATTTGGGACACAACAGGGCATACCCATTATTTTTCTCAGGAATGTGGCTTGGGTGCATTCCAGTGGATAACCTGGTGCACTAATCCAGACAGGAATACCATACATTAATTGCACCTTGACTTTGGCGTTAAAGACCCTAAGGGCAGAAGGAATATATTGATTCCCTCTATTGAAAAATCATCAATGAATAATTGCTAATGAGCTAAGTTCTGCTGATTTAGTTGCAAATTGATCATGGGTTTTCCAAGATGCATTATGATGAAAATAAATGCCTAAATATTTAAAATATTTGACCTGCTCAAGTGAGTTGCCACCAATTATCCATTTAAGTCAGGGGTGTCGAACTCATTTGTAAGGCGGGCCAGAGATGACATCAATGTCACTTGGTCGGGCCAGGCCATGTGTACCAAATCAAATCAATAAATCAATGACATAAAATGTACTGCCAGGTACTGGAGATACGGCCTTTATAGAAGACACAGGCAAAGGCAGTTAAAGGTATTATATTGTACTTAAAATACAAACAAGCTTACAACAATAACCCTCTTACAGTATTTTTCTTTAATTATCATTCTTTGATAACTGACACCTCTTGCTCTGAACCACTGCATCCAAATCTGAAGTCAAAGTCTGTGCTGTAGCAATTTTGACCAGGTACTTCTCTGCAGTGGCACCCAAACTATGGAGACACTACTCAAGGGAAGTTCTCTCTGACACATCATTGCTAGCCTCAGACACAAAAGAAAAAGCAATCCTACTCCGTCAAACAACTGGTATCTGAAACATGTCTGGGAGTTGCTCTCTGATTGGTTTTCAGCTGTTTTGGCTCACTGGTCTATCCTTTTACTTATTATATATTTTTCTGATTTTTATGAGGACTTTATTTATGCTTGTCCCAGGGGCTCTCATTCCACTCTTGGGACTGTCATTCCAGTCCCAGAACACTTGTGTTACTCTAAGGAACTCTAGTCCAGAATGCTTCTGCTAGTCCCACAGGCTCTCATTCCACTCTGGGGGCTGCTATTTCAGTCCCAGAATGCTTCTGCTTGTCCCAGGGGCTGTCATTCCTCTCTTGGGGCTGCCATTCCAGTCCCAGAATACTTCTGCTACTCTAAGGGGCTGTCACTCCAGTTGAGAACGCTTCTGCTAGTCCCAGGGGCTCTCATTCCACTCTGGGGGCTGTCATTCCAGTCCCAGAGTAATTTATCTTGGCCTAGATAGCTTAATGGAAAACCCATTCCATATTTTCTTTGCAACTCTTTTGGTGCTGTAATGTGTTTCAGCGGAGCCCATGCAAGTCAAGGTGCAATCCTGGCTCCCATTATCTTCAGTGGGCTGTGCAGCCTCTCCCATTGTTTCTAATGGGCAATCCTGTCCGTCGTTTTAGTACATCCCACCAAAATCTAACAAATTGTAGCCAAAGAAAGAAAAGGGAACATATCAACACTCCAAGTTCAGCCATAAGAAGAAGTTGACCACACCACACCTCGGAAACAGAATGTTAAAACCGTCACTGACCATTAGATTGGTTCTTTCCCATCTTTGAAAATGACGAGCAGGTGAACTGGGAAGTAATGTCTTTGTTGTGTGTCAATGGCACCCACTCCTCCTCCTCTATATATTATTGTATTTAACCTAACTATATGAAAACCAGGCAAAAACTACAAATGAAAATCGTGGGCGGGGGGAGGCCATGCAAAGAAGAATCGGGGGAAGGCTGTCTCTTTCTCCCTCCTCTGTGAGCACAATGAAATCCCTCTCGGGCTGAACTGCACCAAGCAGCAGGACGGAGGTCCCCAGAGCGGTGTGGGGAAAAGAAACGCCAGAAAGGCAGGACACTTGGGAGTCTGCAGTGGATTTGCTGCAGTAGAAACTGTGGTGGCTGGCTGGGCGGCTGGGGCTTCTGCCACAACCCAGGCACCTCGTCTTTAAAAAGAGGGGACGGAGAGAAGGCACACTTTGGAGATACTGTGAAGCACGGAGACCAGGGCAAGGCATGGCTCAGAAGCCAGAGGAAGCGAATGCCCCACTCTGCACCGAGAAGGTCGAAGCTGCCCAAAAGCTGCGGCCGTGTGTGTGCACTGAAGAGCCGCAGGTGCCCCTCTCCCTCCTAGCGCCTCTACGTGGTATTGTGCACCCCGTTCCCACCTCCCCTGCGCATGCCAGCCTCCCTTTTGAGCCAAGCAGCTCACGTGGTTCCCAGTGCGAGGCACCCTCCTTCCCCAGCTGTTCCTCTGCTTGAACCTAGCCTGGTCTGCGCCAAGCGCCGCGTGCTCCCAGGGACGGTGCAGAGATGGCGGCTTGGCTGGGATGAAGCAACCCGCGCTGAGGCTTGCATGCTCCCAAGCCTGCAAACGGTTCCAGGCTGTGTTCTGATTGGCGCAACTTCAACGCTCCAGCGAGGGGGATAGGGGGAAGAGGGGGAAGGGGAGGGGGGCCGCCTCAGCTCTGCGGGCCGGAGAACAGCCCCCAAAGGGCCGGATCCAGCCCCTGGGGGTTGACACCCCTGATTTAAGTGGTTTCCAGGACTTTGAGAATACCAGGACCTTAGATTTTGCATCGTTCCACACCAGACCATTTGCAGTACAATGCTCATGGTCCCGGTTTAGTAATCTCTTTAAGCCAACCCTTGAACATGACAATAGCACAGCATCGTCAGCGTAAAGTAACAGGGGAGTATGTACGGAGCTGAGTTTGGGACAATGGCCCTCAATCTCTCTTAACCCATTAGCCAGATCATTTAGGAAGAGGTTGAAAAGAGTTGGGGCCAGGATACAGCCCTGCTTAACCCTTTTATTGATATTGATTTTCGGGGATAGTTTGTTGATGTTCATGCTCATTAACTTATCCCATAGAAGGTTTCTTGGGATGGAATCAAATGCTCCCTTAAGGTCCAGGAAGGCTGAGTATAATCGCTAGCGTACTTGTTAACTAGAGGTGCCAGTACAATGCAGTGGTCTAAAGTGGATTTCCCCTGGCAGAAGCCCACTTTTTCAGGGCCTAGAGTCTTATGTTCTGCCATCCAAGCTAAGAGTTTATTCAATAGATGTTTGGCGTTGAGTTTCCCTACAATCGAGAGGAGACTAGTCTCTCTCTCTCTCTCTCTCTCTCACACACACTCACCTGCCGAGGCTTGTCCGCCAGATGGTGCAAGCCGTCAAGGGCCAGCGAGTGGATGGCAGCGTTAGGTGATGACAACTGCCCCATCAGAAGATGGAAGGTGTCCTCTGGTATGGTGGAATCAGAGGTTTGTAGGAGCTGAAAGGAACAGGAGGAGAGATCAGCCTCGGAAAACCCCGGAGAACCTGAGACAAGGTCTCCTCCAACCTCCCCCCCCACTAAGCCTCTTCTCTGGCTCACCCTAGAGTGGCACCTCTACGGAGGACCCCCACCCTCCAAGGAGGAAGTGACCCCCCCCCACTAGTCGGCTGCCTGGAGGCCAGCAAAGACTTCCGGGAGGAACCAGAGCTCAGGGACTCTGGGCAAGAGACCCCGGGCTCAATTCCCTACTTCTCCTGATTCCCCTGGGGGCACTCGGGTGGGAAGGATTGGGCCTAGGGTTGCCAACCTCCAGGTGGTTACACGGTCAAGGTATCACCAATACTGTAAGGTAAGTTAAGCAAAGTCACAGTACAAGGCTCTAAATTGATATGAAACACGAATAAAACTTAAATAAGTGCAAGAGTTTTACATGAAAATTTACTTAGCATAACAACAACCAACACAAAAGGTGAATAGTGCAGAACACAGACAGGATAGTTCAAACTTGGTTTTCAGCCAATAGTTCAAGCTTGGTTTCTCAAAACGTCAAGCTTAAATATTCAAAGTTTGGTTCGTCAAAGATAAATGCCTGAGAAGCTATGAAGGAATGAACAGCCGCAGAGGTGCTCTAAGATCCTCATGAATTTATTTTTGACAAACCAAATTTCGAATAATTAAGCTTGAAGTTTTGAAAAACCAAGCTTGAACTATTGGCTGAAGGAGCCACTCGGTAGTGGTGAAAGCGTGTGTGAGAGTTCCCAACTCCCTGGGCTAACTTCGCAAAATCACTGCTCAGGCTTGAAAGCAGAAACAATAGATTTATTGAAGGCTTCAGACAGATGAGACAGACACGGATTCAAAGTTGCAAGTGAATTGGCATAGCCGGGTTACAAAATATATCTATTCCAGGGCACTAGGGTTCACACTGATGTTATGGGAAGTTACAAGATAGATTGGTGCAATACAAAACATCAAACGGGTCCCAGCGAGGCTGCTAGGGCTATCAGATCTTCAAGGCCGGACTCGGCCTGAAGGAGTGCTCACAGGAAGCGCGGTAGGGGAGGGCACCTGGGAAAGACAGCAGAGGCGCCGGGTTGCGGGGAGGTGTGAACTGCTTTTACGAGTTCAAAGAGATAGGCAAAGAACAAAGGGGGAGAAGCAAAGAATACCAGACCCTCACAGCGTGTTTGTTAAACCGGACAACGTTTATGTCGTAGAGTCCTTCTGGACCGATATTCGTGTTTCCACATGATATTGTTGAATACATTAAGATACCTGCTTAAAGAAGAAACAGGAAAGAATGGCAGGAAATACTTGCAGAGACTTTGTATTTCAATGAGGACCTTGCATTTTGTCTCACCTGTTTTGTTGTATGTCAATATCATGTCTGTGTTCTGCACTACTCACCTTTTGCATTGCTTGTTGTTATGCTAAGTAAATTTTCATGTTAAACATTTGCACTTATTTGAGTTTGATTTGTGTTTCATATCAGTTTAGAGCCTAGTACTGTTACTTTGCTTAACCTCCAGGTGGTAGGTGGAGCTCTCCCGCGATGACATCTGATCTCCAGCCGATAGAGATCAGTTCACCTGGAGAAAAGGGCCGCTTTGGCCTCTGGACTCTATGGCATTGAAGCCTCTCCCCTCCCCAAACCTGCCCTCCTCAGGCTCCGCCCCAAAAATCTCCAGGTGTTTCCCAACCCGGAGCAGGCAACTCGAATTGGGCCTCATCTCTCACGCTTCTGAGCGGTCAATGCTGAAGCCGAAAGCTTCCTGGGGAGCCAGAGGGGCGCCGGGCAGAGACACCCGGATGTGCCCAGGGCCGGGAGAGAGAATCCGCACCGACGGGCCGGCCTCCCCCGGGAGCTATGTCTGGGGGCAGAGGAAGCATTCCCCCCACCAACCCCTTTGCCAAGAAAGCTTACCTCAGCAAGGATGGCCATGGCGGTGACCTGCTGGTATTCCTCATGGCCGTGGAGAACGGCCGCGAGGTGGTCCACCACCTGCTGCCCCTCTCGGGAGGGGAGACTGATGTTGAGGGCTCTGCAAGAGGAAAAGGACCAAGGTGGCCTTGTGAGCCAGGGTGGGCAGCAGGCCATGCAGCCCAGAACATTGTGTGTGTGTGTGTGTGTTTGTGTGCGCGTGTGAGTGAGTGATCTTCCCCACACCCATTGACGGCTTCCATGCTCATGCCCAGAGAGTCGAACTGGACGCGGAAGCCTCTGTCACCGTCCTCAGCCCGGCCCGCCTCTCTCTCCAGCCCCCCTCTCCCAACGGAGGAAGCCCCCTAAGAGACTCAGCCCCAGCACTTCTCCCTTCCCCGGCTCTTACCGAAAGAAGAGAGTCACGCCGCTGTGGAAAGACTCTGCGTTTTCCAGGAGTGGCCAGATGTTGCTGGCCTTGGGAAGGAGCTCCGGCCTGACCTGTCCCAGGAGCTTTTGGAGAGTGCCGGCAGCTGACCTGTGTGCAGAGCCAAGGCCCGGTTAGGCCCCCCAGGCCTCTCCCATCTTGCGGAGGGGAGGGAGTAATTGCTAAGTCACACCTGGGGGGATACCCGGAAGTAGCGTAGGGTAGCTCTAGGAACCACCAGAAACAAGGCTGTGGCGATTGCTAGAGCTACCACATGTCTCTCCTGGGGTCCTCGGAAGTGAGGCAGACAAGGCTAGGTGACCCCCGCTTCCCAGCCCGCAACCCTCCCGCCAATTGCCAGGGGGGCAACCCTGGCAGGACTCACTTGACAAGCTCCTCAGGGGCAGGCTCGGCACTCTCCAGCACGGGGCTCAGGGGGATCTCCTGGACCCCTCGGTGGAGGTGGGACATCCAGAAGACCCAGGCCAGGCAAACAGCCTCCCACTGATCTTCAAGAGCCAGGCGCAAGCTCAAGAGAGGCTGGTCCATGAGCGCTGGGAGGACGTGGGCAGCCTGGAAAGGACACTGCTGTGAGTTGGGCTCCTTCGCTCACTGGGCGGGGCTCTGGGCAGCTGCCTCTCCAGACCTGGAAGCCATCGCTCCTCAGAGCCTGGGAAGGGGGGTGCTGGCTCAGTGGTAGAGCCTCTGCATGGCATGCAGAAGGTCCCAGGTTCAATCCCCGACATCTCCAGTTCAAGGGACTAGGCAAGCGAGGTGATGGGAAAGACCTCTGCCTGAGACCCTGGAGGGCTGCTGCCGGTCTGAGTAGACAATACTGACTCTGATGGCCCGAGGGTCTGAGTCACTATAAGGCAGCTTCATGTGCTCAACGGAGGGGGCAGGAGGAGACCGAGATGGAAAGCACCCTGGGCAAGGGAAGCACCTTTTGGCGCCAGCAGATCTCTGGGGGACCCTGTGTGGTGCTGTGCATGCTGATGAGAGAACGAAGGCCGGTTGTGCAAAGCCACCACCAGCAGGCTCAGAGGCAGACCCCAAAGGAAGCTCACAGCGCTACACAAAGACTTGGAGCTTCCTCTGGAACGGGGGTAATGTTGCCGCCTAGGACTGGACCCGACTCAGCGGTGAAGGGCCTGGTGGCTGCTGCCTCCTCTCCTCTTCCTCTCCTTCCCTCTGCTGGGCATCCAGGTGCTGTTGAGCACTCAGGTGCAGGCAAGACCCCTTCACACACCCCCGGGAGGAGGGGGCGGGCTGAGCAGCTCAAACCAGCAGCTCTGCGGGGGCCTCATCCCCCCAGAGAGAGGTGGCAGACAGAGAGGGAGTGGCAAAGAAACAAGCTGCCATCCCTGTTGTATCCGCTCTGGAGCTCAATTGGAGGGGGGGCTTCACAGCACTCCCCCCCATATTGGTATGTCATAAAATTGCTGTGTATTTTTAAAAAGCGATAAAATATCGATATAAAATAGTAATGATAGGTTTAGAAGTTTCTCTGAATTTCCAGTAAAGTAAGTCTCTAGCCCCCTCCCCTTGTGCAGACATGTTGTTTTCCTTACATCTTTGTGACGGAAGGCGGTAGGGGCTTCCCTTTAAAAAAAAACAAAAGCTGGGGATTCAGAGAACCACAACATGTTAGAAAAAAGGGTGGGTGGGGGTCTCTCCTCTTGAATCGGGCATCGCAGGTGGGTGAGGGGTCCTTCCTGCCATACTCACCGCCACACGCAGAGGGGCAGCCTCCTCTGCGGTGAGATGGGGCTTGAGCGGCTGCCCCTGCAAGCAGGCCATCAGATGTTCAAGGACTTCGGCTGCGCTTCTATTCCGGTCCACCAGCATCCTCCACAAGGTGGCCGCTGAGCTGTGAAGAGAGACAAGGAGGACCTTGGGCAGCTGAGGGGACACGGCAGCAGGACCCTCTGGAGAAGACGGGGGGCATTTTGGGGGGGGGCACAAGAGGGTCGCTGGGCGGTACCTGTCACACTGGGGTGACCAGCTCAGCAGGGTGTAGGCCACCTCGCTCAATCGATGGTCCTGGAGCTCCTGAAGGACGCCAGTGGCATGGGTCCTGGCGTGACGGTTGGTGATGTCGTCCAGGTTCCCATGCATGAACCTGATGATCTCTGGCGCCTGGAGGGAAAGCACAGGGACCGGCGTGAGACGGATGTCTGCCTTCTGGCTCAGGGGACGGTCTGGTCCTGCTGTGCCCTTTGCTGACTACCTTTGACGCTACGGGGAGAGTCTCTGGGGAGTTTGGGGGTAGCGATGCCAAACGGTGCAGCCAATCAGCACTGCACAGAACCAGCTTCCTCTCAAAACTGGGACTGGTCCTCAAGGGCTGGCATGCCCCCTCCCTCCCTCCCCAGCAGGAGCCCCCAGCTAAGGGAATGCCAAAGGCCACGTTCTTTGGGTGCCGCTCGCACCATCGGTTCCTCTAAACGGCCTTCTAACTACTGAAAGTCACTCTGCGAAAAGGGTTGCCAACCTCCAGGTACTGGAAGTAAAACAAACACCTCTGTGCTTATACCGAAGAGGTTTGGGGTATAATTGTCATAAAAATTATTTATCCATCCTGGTATATCAAGAGGAGCTAGCCAGTTCCCAACAGGGTTACAAAGTGTAGGATGGCACCCCAACCCCTACGCCATGCTGACTACCCCACATTCGCAGAAGTGAAAAGCGCCACCATACGAAGAATTCCCTCCATCAGTATGGATGGATAAATAATAAATAAAAATATACCAGGATGGATAAATAATTTTAT
The DNA here is from genome assembly GCF_029931775.1 of Euleptes europaea. Classification (NCBI taxonomy): domain Eukaryota; kingdom Metazoa; phylum Chordata; class Lepidosauria; order Squamata; family Sphaerodactylidae; genus Euleptes; species Euleptes europaea. Next base: position 28,521 of record NC_079314.1, read on the forward strand.
TACAATTATACCCCTCAGGGGAACTGTTAACTTTCCTGATATTTGAATCCCTTGTTGGAAGTATATGTATATGTAAACCATGAAATTGAGATTTATTATTGGAAGTGGGACTGTTGAAGAACTGAAAAATCGAAACGGCCGTGTCCCCTTCTATTTCTTCTGGTACCAGCATTGGACTTCAATGGTTTATGAACAAACTGTGAATGACTTAGTTGTCTGAGCCGGGAGAGCCGCCCGGGGTCACCCGAAGGGGAAAAGCCCCCCAGCGAGGGCTGCGAACAGCTCACCTTCCCCAAGGCCACGGAGGGGTCCCCGTGGAGGGCCCTCTCTACGCAGACTGCGGCTTCGGTGTTGCAGGCGGTGTTCTCTGGAAGCCCGTGGAGGGCGGAGAGGTAGACGTCAGCCAGTTCTTCCGGGCTGAGGACTTTCTTGAAGAACTGCAACGGAAGGGGAGAGAAAAGGATGGCTGGAGCAGGAAGCTCCCTGGAGGCCTGCAGAGGGCCGGCATAGCAGGATCTCCCAGGCCAGTGGGATCAGGATCCCCTCTCCTCACCTGGAGATCTCGCCAGGCACAGAACCCGCTTTGCAAACAGGGGACCAAGTGGAAGGTGGCAGGGATGCGGGGGACCTGTCCTGGATTTTGGCCAACAAGGCCCAGAATCACAGCCCCTGCCAGATCACGCCAGGCACTGGTCCTGGTTTGCAAACCACACTCTCTGGACGACAGAGAGCGCTTCCTGGGGTCTGCCACACTTCTGGGGAGGGGGTAGTTACCGTGGCGATGTTGCCAGCGTTCTGCAAGGAGTCCTCGCTGTTGCCAACTTCCTCCTCTCGCTCTCGCTCTCTATCCAGAAATTGAGCCATGATGTCTTGCTCCATCTTGCTGTGACCTGGGAGATGCACAGACCACCCTGAGCCTGGCTGGAAGCCACCAGAAGCTCTCCTCTGGCAGCGCCAAGGAGGGCTTGCGGGCTTCCCCGGCGCACCCCTCTGTCCACAGAAGGGCACTCCGCAGTAAGCCAAGCTCCCAGAGCTCCCTTCTCTCCACAAAGGATCAGGGAAGAGCCTCGTCCAAGAGCCTTGAAACAGAATGGTCATTTATGCATGGGTACGTTCGCTCATGTTCGCCCCCGGTCTGTCTCAGTTGTTCCTTGGAGTTACGCAGGTGTTTTCCCTCCATTAGAGATGACCTCGCTGCCAGCCCTCACAAATCCCGGGACTTCCCGTCCCTCTGTTTACCTAATTCTTCCCTCTCCCCTGAGCTCAGCCCAGGTGAAATCCCCATGCATAGGTCAAGCAAGCTTGGTTTCTCTCCCAGCCAATTACAAAGCAGCATGTCCAGAGGCGGGGTTTCAAATGCTTCCCGCTTCCTCCTCGGAGCTCTTTCTGAGCAGAAGAAAGAATTTTTAAAACCGAGGCTTGGACTCCCCCCCCCCCCGATTGCTCTGTGTTTTTTTTTTTTTTTAATCTTCTTCTTAAAAAGATTTTTTAGGCAGCAATTGGGTTTTTTTTGGGGGGGGGACTTTTCTCTCACAGTCAGCATTACAAGTAAGCCAATTGCAAAGCAGCATTTAAAGAGACTGGACTCGATTTGAGCCTGGAGGATGCTGGTGCAGAGATTCCCAACAGGACTGTGTGGGTCCAGCCAACAACGAGCCTCAGGCAAAACTCCTCCGCATAAATGACCTAGGACTACCAGTCAGGGTGACTTCCAGGTTTCGGAGACCCCTGGCCCCCCTACCCCTGGTCCACTCTTTGCCCCCCCCAAATTCCCCACAGGACTGTGCCCACCCGCGAACTCTCCCACAACCTCCATCCGACACCACTGGGTGCAGCTCGGAGTGCCACGTCCACCAGGAAGGCTGATGCCTTTCGCTCGACCCGTGTGCCCTTCCCCAGCAGTGCCGGGCAGCGGATGCAGCTGGGAGCACAGGGGACCAGCTGGCAGGGGAAGGGGCTGAGCCCCAGCCTCGGAGGAGAGGAGTGAGGAGGGAGTCAGTAGCAGTGAGCCCCCCCTGCCAGAATCCATGGGCCCTGGCCACTGCCCCCCCTCAGGGGATGCTGACGCCGGCCCTGCTACAAGGATGCACAGGAATCAGGATGGCCTCATGCGGCAGTGGGTGAAACCGCAGCGAAGAAGCGTTGGTGAAAGAGGAAGGATTTTTATTCAGGCCCCGAGACTCAGAAGAGGGGGAGCAGCTGGGGAGGAGGATTCTCTCACCCTGACACCGGGCAGCCAAGCCGTACAGGTGGCCGAGGCCTTTGGCTGCCCAATGTGCCACCATCTTGCTGCTGTCAAAGATGCACAGTGTCAAGCACCCAACGAGCTGTCCCATCACTGGGAAGTCGGACGTGGCCTGAAAGGGAGGGGAGGAAACCAGATTACCAACGGGAGGAGGAGGGACACAGGAATGACACCCCCGCAGCGAGGTGCAGCTGGTGCAGCTTCCACCGTGCTGATGTGTACAACCCCCCCCTCACCCCACCCTTGGACAACCCCCCTGGCTTCTTACAGGCTCTCTGTGAGTGGAGGGGGGGCTGGATCCTGCAGAGGCCGGGAGACCCAGAAACCCCCAATCCCTGTCAGAGAGACCTGGCAGGGCCAGGAAGGGAAGGCAGCTCCACCCTCACCTCTGCCCTCTACCCTTCCCGACAACTACAGCAGAGTTGCTTCTACACCAGGGTGGTTTTTTGTGGCTGGGGCTGCCCTGGGGGTGGGGGTGGGTAAGGGATTTGACTTTCTTAAGCAAAAGCCCCTCCCCAGAAGAGAGGTTATTGGCCCCAGCATGAGGAAAGACTGTCCTTGCTCCAGCACCCAGGTCAGGGCTGACACTCATTTTAGGGACAGGGCATTGCTAGGAACAGATCCCCAACCCCCGTACCATGGGCCTACTCCTTATCAAGGGCCTGGAGGGCAGCTGGTAGCTCTGATCCCCTTCTCCTACCTCACTAGGTTTGCCAACCTCCAGGTACTAGCTGGAGATCTCCTGCTATTACAACTGATCTCCAGCCAATAGAGATCCGTTCACCTGGAGGAAAGGGCCGCTTTGGCAATTGGACTCTATGGAATTGAAGTCCCTCCTCTTCCCAAACCCCGCCCCCCTCAGGCTCTGCCCCAAAAACCTCCCGCCGGTGGCGAAGAGGGACCTGGCAACCCTAGACCTCACATCCCTGCCCTTCATTCCAGCGGCGTGACTGTGCGGGTGAAGATGCCACCCTGAGACCAGAGTATGGACAGAGAAGGCGCGTGAGGTGGGGATCCCATCCCGCGTTCGGCCAGCAGCAGACTGCTGGCCCAGAAGCCAGAGTCACGGGCTGAAAGACACGCAGGGGCATGCAGCGTGCAACTCACTTGGTAGCCACACCGAAATCGCAGGGCGCTGCAGATCCTGGCGAGCACTTCAGTTGCCCTCTTCCTCTGAAGGGTGTTTCGCGGCGTTGTCCACAGGATCAGGACCTGAGAAGGGGAAAACAGGGCTCCGTGATGCAAACCCAAAGAGCGCTTCTCCTGACCTGCATGCAAAGGCTCTGAGTGATGAGGAAAGTTCTTTCTCTGCTGGGACCCCTGCCTGGAGCTTTGCTGCTGGCCAGACAAGGCCACGCAGGGCTAGGTGGACCAGTGGGTTGGGGGGAAAGTGGGTGTTCCTACAGCCCTGGCTACATGGTCGTCTTGCCCCGAGGAACCTGCAGCGCTCGGGTTGAGGCAGGGCTGGACTGTTGGCAAGGTCTTCCCTTCCTCTCTTCACCATGTCTCCACTTCCTTCCCCTCTTCTACTGAGTGGTCACCTTGTCTTTTTCTCACAAGGTCAGATCAACGGACCGGGCTCATTTCAGTTCAGCCATGGGGTTGGTGCCTTCCTCGCTTGCCCTCGGCTTGCCTGCTGAGGCGCCAGAAGGCCCTCGTTTTCATCCCGCGCCTTTCCCCTGGCTGACGCCTGAGGTTGGCGCAGCGTCTCTCCTCAGGCACGCCTTCTCCAGCTGCCCCTGCTCCATGTGCGCCCCGACTCACCTGGACGACCTGGACGAGCAGATCCGAGGGGAAAAATCGGAAGCTGTCCTCGGTGGCGGGCTTGCAGAGGATCTCAACCTGCTCCAGGAAGAGCATCTTCTGAGCCATGTCCTGAAGGCCAACCAAGGAAAGCAAGAAATCACCAGGAGAAAAGGGGCCAAAGAGGAGAAGGGAGGGAAATGCGAGAACCGATGAAGCTGCCTCCTCCTATCAAATGTGACCAGGGGGCAATCAAGTCTCTTAACCTGGGGGTGTGGCCTGGGGACCCTGTAAGCCTCTGACAAGTTTTTATATTTTGTATGTGCTGAGTGTTTGGCTTCTTCAAGAAGGGAGCCTTGAGAGGAGGTTTGTCAGGGGAGCTATCAGAGTAGCCTTGCAAACCTGATCAGGAGGGCTTTAAACTAAATCCTACGGGGGAGCGAGACCACAACTTAAAGCCTTGTATGCTGACAATATGTGGAGACGAGAACAATAAAGATTTGCAGGGAGTGGCATGTATGCAAAAAAGCATAAACTCAGAGGTAAGTAAAGAAACGAAAACCACGGGGCACAGAAACCACGGATTCCGATGTCTGTACACTAATGCGCAGAGTATGGGAAACAAGCAGGAAGAACTCAAAGCCCTAATACAAGAAGGGGATTTTGACCTAATAGTCATTTCTGAAACTTGGTGGGATGCATGCCACTCATGATTGAAATATTAAGATTGAGGGGTACAACTTGTTTAAAAGGGATAGACAGATAAGGAAGGGGGAAGGAGTAGCACTGTGTGTTGAGGTCTTGGGCTGAATCACCAGGAGTATAGTGTCCAGATCACGCAAAGTGATGGTATCGCTTTACTCCGCTCTGGTTAGACCTCAACTAGAGTACTGTGTCCAGTTTTGGGCACCACAATTTAAAAAAGATGTAGACAAGCTGGAATGTGTCCAGAGGAGGGCAACAAAGATGGTGAGGGGTCTGGAGACCAAGTCCTATGAGGAAAGGTTGAAGGAGCTGGGTATGTTTAGCCTGAAGAGAAGAAGACTGAGAGGGGATATGATAACCATGTTCAAGTACTTGAGGGGCTGTCATATTGAGGATGGTGCCGAGTTGTTTTCTGTTGCCCAAGAAGGTCGGACTAGAACCAATGAGTTGAAATTAAATCAAAAGAGTTTCCGTCTAGACATTAGGAAGAATTTTCTAACAGTTAGAGCGGTTCCGCAGAAGAACAGGCTTCCTCGGGAGGTGGTAAGCGCCCCTTCCCTGGAGGTTTTTAAGAAGAGGTTAGATGGCCATCTGTCAGCAATGCTGATTCTGTGACCTTAAGCAGATGATGAGAGGAAGGGCATCTTGGGCATCTTCTGGTCACTAGGGGTGTGGGGGGGGAGGTAGTTGTGCAATTCCTGCATTCTGCAGGGGGTTGGACTTGATGGCCCTGGTGGTTCCTTCCAACTCTATGATTCTATGATTCTATGAGTCCACTCCGGGCTCTCTCGGTCTTGGCCAGAGAAAGACCTCCTTCAGAGACTTGCCAGTGTTTCAGAAGGGGCTCCTGGGAATGAACCGGGGAGCTGTGCTATGCCGCTGGACCAGCGCTTGATTTGGAGCTTCTCTGCCTCGCCAAAGAGCCAGGGGATCGACCTGACACCCTTCCGAACTGTCTGGCAGGATCGGATCACCGCATCTCAAATCCGGCTTTTGGGAAGCTCTCGAGTAGGAGCTGAAGATGAGGTCCAGGAGGTAGATGAACTTGAGGGAAGACCACCCATCCCAGCACAAGCCAGGAGAGGAAGCCCTGGATGTCTGCCAGAAAACTCCCCCACATCTTGGGGTCCTGAGGTACGTTTCTGAGGGGAACTCAGAAACGTTTCTCTCCCCGATTCCTGGCTCCTTCTTTCAGCAGGCGACCAGCCCTGCTTGGGGAGAGGAGTCCAGAAGGTTCCAAGATACCTGGAGAAAGGCCAAGAATGTGCAACCAATGGGAACAATGGAAATCAAGTTGACTTCTTCACAGAGGATAAAAGAGAATTGGTATAAGATTTTCTTTAGATGGTATTTTTCGCCCAGGGAACTCAAGAAGATGTATAATATGTCCCAAGCCAAATGTTGGAAATGTTCAGATGCGGAAGGAACTTTCTATCACCAATGGTGGACTTGTCACAAAAGTCAAAACTTTTGGGGTGCGGTTCATTTGGAACTCCAGAAAATGTTCCGGGAGAAGTATGAATGAGATCCTAAACATATGTTGCTGGGAATGTTTCCCTCCCAACTAAATTCAAATTAGAACGAACTTTTTCAATATGCAATTTCCGCTGCCAGAATTGTATTTGCGAGATATTGGAAATCCAACGTAACTCCTGAGTGGATTGACAAACTTTTTGACTTTGTGTCAATGGCTAAGCTAACACAACTGGTGAATCAGAAGTCAATTGAAGAGTTCGAGTTCACACAGCAACCTTTTTACATTTACTATTCTAACAATTCATAAACATTTCTAGAAGGTAGAGAGTATTTTTAGTGAGAGCAGATGTTGATGTCTTAAGAGTATGTAATGCTTAAATTTCTTGGAAAAGTTTGCTATTTAAATGTTTTATAACCATGTTAGCATTCTAGAAGGTAGTCAATCAATTAATCCATTGAAATATTTAGAAGTTGAAATGTTTAAGTAACTAGAAAGATTTTAAAGTTGTCTTAGGCTACAGTATATGAATTGAAACTTGGATAAATCTGTTATTTTTTACTTTTTTATTAATAAAGTTTTGCTTAGGCTCCGAAAACACAATTTGTTTTATCTTGCCTTTTCCCCTATCCCTCCTTTTCTGTATCCCTAAGTTTTGTGATTTTTTTTAAAAAATAGTTTAAAAAAAAGAATGTGCATACCTGTTGGGTGTTCCGAAGAAAGGCGCGGACAAAGCTCAGGGCCTCTGTCTTCCTCACCCGATGTCCAACTCCTGCAAAGGAAATGCCTTGTTCAGGGGATGACAAAAGGGTTTCTCATACAGACCCCAAACAGCTATGTATCTTAGCAGCAAGGGAAGAAGGGAAAAAGAAAAAAAGGCTCCCGTCCCTGCCGGAAACTCCAAAGGGCTCTCCAGATGCAAACAGCCAGGGTCTCTCTCTCACTCCCCACCTCCCACCGTCGTTTGACTTCTCCTGGCCTTCCACCCCTTGAACAGTCAAGGCTTCCACCCAAGAAGTCTGGGGATTGTCACCTGGGGAGGGGGCCTCAAGAACCAGCTCCCGGAACCGAACTTCTCGGGGTTTCCTGGGCAGAGGAAAGGGCCATGTGGCCGATTTAATGGCTGAATGGCACATGATGTGGGAGGTCCACGAGGCTCAACGGAAGAGAAAGCGAACCTTGAAAAGCAGCTGGGGAAGACCATTGTGCTACGGAGGGGCCTTTTAACCCACCCCCAGGTTGTTTTCCAGACAGAAAACCCACCCCCAGGTTGTTTTCCAGACACACACACACAAATGACTGAGTTGTTATAAGCCCCGTTGGAGAAAGGCCGGCTCCTCTATCGGCCCTCTTTTTCTCTGGAGTAGACCAAAGAGCAGTACAGGAAATTCAGTTTCTCTTGAGGAACTGGTGCAGAGGAAAAGAGAGAACACTCCCTCTTCCCCCGCTCTTGCCCCAGTGCAAATCGGCCGCCTTTGAAAGGTTCAAGAGATGCAGGGAGTTCTCCCACGGAGCACGCCTTTGTACCGAAGGGCAGCATGGCGGGATGTCTTCTGGACTCTGGGAGGGGCAGGCAGTGTGCAGGGGGGGTCTTCACGACACCGGGCTGTTTGGCCCCTACTTGAGTCCGGAGGTTCCTGGTTCCCTGGCCTGTCCCAAGGAGGAACAATCCAGAACCAGCACCAAGCAAATGCCACCCGGACCCTGGGGCCTTTCCTGCCACACAGAGAGACTCTTTCAGTCAACAGGTCACGAGGGGGAGCCGTGTTAGTCTGCCTGTAGCAGCAGAAAAGAGCAAGAGTCCAGTGGCGCCTTAAACAGCAACCAAGGTTCTGGCAGGGTAGGAGCTTTTGCCAGTCACAGCTGAAGAAATGAGTTGGGAAGGGATCCGAAGAAGCGAGCTGTGACTCACGAAAGCTCATAACCCTGCCAGAAATGTGGTTAGTCTTTAAGTTGCTACTGGACTCTGGCTCTTTTCTTTCGGTCAATGTTTTGGCCCTGGCTGCAGAGCCCCTCCTAGCGTGGCATCTGAAGCCGAGCACGGGTCTGCCTCCCTCCATTCTCTGGACTTTGGCACTGGATCTTGATCAGATTTATTTTTTAGATAATATATCGTGAATCACACAATCGGATAGGCATTAACATTTACGTAAAACCGACTGATAAAAATTCTGTACTTCCCTTTACATCACATCATCCTCAACATTGGATTAGAAATATTCCTTAGGGACAATTTCTGCGTTTGAAACGGAACTGCACAAATAATGAGGATTTTGACAGAGAGGCAGAGTAAATGTCTACACAATTTTTTCGTAGAAGCTTTCCACAATAATATTGTTAAACAAGCTCTTAAGCAAACAGTGGCCACTTCCAAGCATCAACTGTTGATTTGTTTGCTCTTTACATCATAACCATTTGTCTTTTGGCATTAGCACTATAATCAGAAAACGTTGGCACATTGCTGCTTTTTTAACCAGGATGTGAAAATAAACCGTTGGTTGGATATAAGAGGATAGCTTCATTGAAGGATAGATTAGTACATGCTGACATTTAAAAAAAACCTACCTCTGAGATTTCTTTTACGAGAGGTTTCTTAAAAATGTGTCCTATCTGCCCCTTGCCACGTGAGGTCAGAGATTTCATATGGCAGAAAACCAAGTTCAAAATAGGTTTAAGGGATTTTTGCAATTGCAATGCCAAACAGGTGGTGTATGTTATTATATGTAAATACACTCTTTTGTACGTGGGACGAGCTTTGAGAACAATAAAAACTCACATTTTAGAACATAAATCTAGAATTAGAAATAGAAACATTGAATCTCCGTCAGTGCAGCATTTTATTGAAAACAAATTACTCTGAGAATGATTTTCAATTTTTTGTTGCAGAAAATTCACCATCTTTTGATTATTCTAATATTCAGAAGAAATTACTTCCACAGGAATGTAGATTGATTTACACTTTGAATAGTTTGAACCCAGTATAGATGCCGATTGCACAGTTGGCTGTTGCCACTTTCTTCTTACCACCTTCCCACAAGCCTGGAGGCAGGAGGTGTTTGCAGCCTGGGCTTTGCTCAGCCCCAGGAGGGGGTGGATAGGGTGGGGGGCTCACCTTCAACAGAGGCCGAAGAGGCCCATGAAGAAGTCACCACTTCCGGGGGCTCCTGATCTTCTGCGGCTGGTCTTCTTGGCCGCCCCGGTTTCTCAGCCCAGGCATGTATGGGGAAAGGATTGGGGGGCTCTTTTTCATCCGGCATGCCTGGGAAAGGCAGGAAAGGAGGGGTCAGGAAGGGTCAGGAAGACAGAAGATACATGGGTGCTCACTCAGGCAGACTGAAACGTCCCTCCCTGCAGAGCTCAGTTTCATCCACCCACCCACCCACCCCCATCCTCCAAAGAGCTCAGGGTGACGGACGTCATCCTCACTGTCCCACTTCAGTCCTCAAAACAGCCCCCTCCAGGTGGCCAGGATGAGATCAAGAGTGATTGCCCCAAAGACACTCTGCACATGTCCTGGAAGAACAGAGATTGGCGCCCAGGTCACCTGCGACGGGTCTGTGCGTTTCAGTGCATATGCTCTTAGAATGGACCCCTTCCTGAGATGGAATATGTTATCTTATTCAGCACGACACCTAATCCGCAGGACTCAAATGCAACATTTTATTGAAAACAAATCACTCTGAGAATGATTTTCAGTTTTTTGTTGCAGAAAATTCACCATCTCTTGATTATTCTAATATTCAGAAGAAATTACTTCCACAGGAATGCAAATTGATTGACACTTTGAATACTTTGAACCCAGCTGGTCTCAATTCTGACATTTATCTTTTGTGTTTTACATGAATCATAGAATCATAGAGTTGGAAGGGACCACCAGGGCCATCAAGTCCAACCCCCTGCACAATGCAGGAAATTCACAACTACCTCCCCCCTCCACACCCCTAGTGACCAGAAGATGGCCAAGATGCCTTCCCTCTCATCATCTGCCTAAGGTCACAGAATAATATTCTTGCAAATTTCACAGTGATATTCACCAGAGAAAGTAGCCTAGGTATGGACTTTGTTAGACCATAGGATTGTTGATATTATAGATAGCATCATTTCTGTTGTATAGGTGATGGGGTTATATTGTGATAGACATTTGTAAACTAGTAATATTAAGCCTTATTTGAATGCAATACATTTTAAGTGGTTTTTGTTATCCTATACTGAGTTCTACAAACTTGACTGAATATAGAGGTGTGATTTTCTAGCAGTACCTGGAGGTTGGCAACCCTAGCTAAGTGGCATAGCAAAAGGCCATGATCCAGAACTGAAACACCCCTCCCAAATCAGGCTTGTTTAGGGTACAATAGAGATCCTACATCTACCCCATTCCAGAGCTAGGAATCCAAGTAGGCTGCATCAACCCCACCTATTGTTGACAATAGACTAATGGCCCGATCATTTATAGGATTGTTCTTGGGCCCTTTAGGATGCAGAGCCAACTGTAAAATGGCTGCCACAGGAGGCAGAGCCAACCCTAACATGTTAGGGAGCAAGGTGATGCATAACTGTAATAGCAAACCTTCATCGTTTCAGGCCGAGCTCTGCTTAGAAGGATGCCTTATAAAATTATATCATTTAAAAGTATTTTCTTGCATACACACACAAGAATGCAGTTGATGCCAAAGCAGCCTTTTGAATATCTGCACAGCCTGCAAAGGCCGGAAACTCAATGACTTTTTAAGATATGGAGACTTAATAACAAAGGAAGGTCAAATAAAATCCTTTGACGATTTAAGAGAAGAAAATTTTCAAATACCATGGTTGGCATATCACCAAGTAATACATGGGCTAAAATCTGACTATCAAATAATTTGATGAAGTTTGAGGAAATAATAACAAAATCACAAGATCACTTATTGTCTAAAATGTACAAAATGGTACTGGTTACAGAGACCGCTGATGAACAAGTCAAGACATGTATGGTCAAATGGATGCAGAATCTTGGTGAAATGATTCCAATGACTGAGAGGGAGAAACTATGGAAATCTGGAATAAATTTTTCAAAATCTCAGGACGTCTGAGAAAATTGGTATAAAATGTTCTATCGTTGGTACCTCGCACCAAAAGACTTACAAAAAATGTATACATCCAAACAAGTGAACTGCTGGAAATGTTCTGAAATTGAAGGAACCTTTTTTCATCAATGGACGACATGTAAAAAAGCCAAGAGATATTGGAAGCAAATACATGATGAAATCACGACCTTACTTCAGACGAACTACGATTTAAATCCCAAATTTATGCTTTTAGGGATGATCCCTACTCAACTACAAACGATTCAAACAGAACTTTTTCAATATGCAACTACCGCGGCTAGGGTCCTATATGCTAGATATTGGAAGAACAAAGAGATACCCAGTTTGACTGAATGGATTACAAAAATGATGGAATTTGCTACTATGGCGAAGCTTACTGATCAAATACAAGATAGACAACATGAAGAACATTAAAAGAAATGGCAATCTTTTTATAATAAATATGGTTGAAAATGATATTTCAGTTTGATACATAATAAATAAGATATGTGTAGGGATTGGATTAATGTGATGTGATTCAATTTAGTGATTATGACTTATTATGACAGATAGTATATTTCATTTCAATACCGGGTTTAACAAAGTGATAGACATGACATATGATTTACAAGATGATGAATAATTATTATGGTAGATAATGATATTTTAGTTTGTTATACAATCAATAAGAAATGTGTAGTTGATTTAATCTTGTGACACTTAATCTACAATACAATAAACTCTATATCTGATCCTAGGTATAATATGGTATATTAAGAAAGGGTTGCAAGTTACAAACAAGATGTAATACCTTTTTTTCTTTTTTCTTATCCCTTTTCTTCTTCTTTTTGTATCCTAAAAATAAATACAAAATTAATTTAAAAAATGAACATCTGCACAGCCCATCAGATCTCCACTGGCCAATTAAATGCTCTGATGGACACCCCCCCCCCACTTGGCCTCACCCACTTTCTAAAAAACACTTGGTGGCCGCCAGAAAAGGTGTTAGCAGGCACCCTGGTACCCCCAGGCGCCACATTGAGGACCCCTGCTGTAAACACAAACCAAAACTGAGCAGATTGTTAGCAGATTGCAGAATTCCCTTTTTCTCAGTGCGGAATTGTGAACACCAGTTTGCGTGTGCGTTCAAAGCCCCCCATCTCAACGTCCCAGCAGCCACGCAGGACCAAAACATTCCATCCCCCAGGCACCAAAAAACCCATCCCGTCATTACCTGGTCAGATGTCTTCCTCTCTTCTTCTTCGGCGCTCTTCCTCTTTCCTCTGAAAGCACAGCAAGTTTCCATGGTCAAAAAATTTAATTTTAAAACAAAACAAAACATGAAAGCAGAATATAAACACAGAATATAGAAGAAAAGAAAAAAGGTGGTATCATGACCGCAGAATAAAAAGAAAGAATATAACAGCCAGTATTATTATGAGTAATACGCACTGAAAGAGAAATCGTAACAATTATAAGTGTTACATAATACAATAATGATAATGTAGTAATAATATGCATAGAAGAGCCCCGTGGCACAGAGTGGTAAGCTGCAGTACTGCAGTCCAAGCTCTGCTCACGACCAGAGTTTGATCCCGATGACAGTTGGTTTTAGGTAGCCGGCTTTTTGAGATGTGGGAACGATTATTGCATGTTTCTAAACTGCAGGAATAATTCCTGAATCATTCATTTCAGTGAAGAAAGGGGCCAGCAGATGACTCCAGCATACCAAATTAGCTTTCAAAAGACTTACTGGTATTCATCCAGGCCCAGGGGCCTTACCTGATGGCATTTGCTTAATTAAGGGGCCCATTACCTTGGGGAGAACCGTCTGCCATAGGGCAGTCTGTGGGGGCTCAACCAAAACCCAAGCAGCATCGAGTACAGAGGGGTGAAATGGTGTTCCCATGTCACGGGACCGATGCATGATGGAATACTAGTCTCCACCGACAGGTCTGTGACTCATTATTATTAACAGCAGAGATAAGAACCTTCCAATATTTACATAGACCAAGCCAGCCTAAAGTCGCAGATCTAAGAGAACAAACTTGGTGAAACCAACACATCATAGAGTTGGAATCATAGAGTTGGACGGGACCACCAGGGTAATCTAGTCCAACCCCCTGCCCAATGCAGGAAATTAACAACTACCTCCCCCACATCCCCAGTGACCCCAACCCTCCCCCAGCCATGCAGGATCCCACAATTAAAGCACTCCCGACAGATGGCCATCCAGCCTCTGCTTAAAGACCTCCAAAGACGGGGACTCCACCACCCTCCGAGGCAGTGCATTCCACGGTCGAACAGCCCTCACCGCCAGAAAGTTCTTCCTAATGTTTAGGTGGAATCGCTTTTCTCTTAGTTTAAATTCATTACTCCGTGTCCTAGTCTCTGGAGCAACAGAGAACAAGCTAGTTCCCTCATCAACATGACATCCCTTCCAATATTTAAACATGGCTATCGTGTCTCCCCTCAACCTTCTCTTCTCCAAACTAAACAAACCCAACTCCCTAAGTCTCTCCTCAAAGGGCATGGATTCCAGACCTTTGACCATTCTGGTCGCCCTCCTCTGGACACGCCCCAACTTGTCAACATCCTTCTTAAATTGGGAACCCAAAACTTGACACAGTATTCCAAGGGAGGTCTGACCAATGCAGTGCTAGTATTACTTCCCTGGATCTAGACACAATACTCCTATTGATGCAGCCGAGAATAGCATTGGCCTTCTTAGCCGCCATATCACACTGTTGACTCGTGTTCAGTTTGTGGTCCACTAAGACTCCCAGATCTCTTTCACATGTACTGTTGTCAAGCCAACTCTCTCCCATCCTCTACCTGTGCCTTATGTCGTTTTTGCCTAGGTGAAGTACCTTACACTTGTCCTTATTGAAATCCATTTTATTACTTATTGCCCAGCTCTCCAGTCTATCAAGGTCATTCTGAACTCTGACCCTACCCTCCGGGGTACTGACTACCCAAAGCCCACACAAAGCCTCTGCCCCCACCTTGAAGATGGGGGGTGATACCCCAACCGCAGGAGACGAAGCCACCAGCGTCTCCCTCCTTCCAGCTCCTGGGCGGTTGGAGGGTCTCGGAGCCCCGGCAGGGAACCATGGCAACCGGCATCAACACCTGGGCACCTAGAACCCTCCCTCCAAGTGCCGGTTCCAGCAGGTTCTCTGGAAGGAGGGCCAAGGGACCCCTTCCTCCATCAATCCCCCTGCCCCTGGACCTGCCTGGCCGCCTCCTCTCATGCCCCCCACGCCCCTGTCCCGACTAAATCTTCACAGCCCACAACTCCTGGCTGGTGGTTCCTTTTCACCTCCGTCGCGTGGGTCTTTTTGAATAAACATTTTCTTTCTTTTTCTCTTTTAACAGCAAACCCTCCCATGCCTTCCCATGCCTTCCTCAGGAACCTCCAAAACCTTTCCATGCCAGGAATGGGAATTTGAACCCGGGACTTCCAGATACAAGTGCAATGCTCTGAACCATTGCACCATACAGGTGTTCTGTGAGCAGGAGAGGAACCAGACGTGACAGCCAGGGTGGTGTAGCGATTGGAGTGTATGTGTAGGATCGGGGAGACCCAGGTTCGAATCCCCACCCTGCCACAGGTTATTGCTGACTAGGGTTGCCAACCTACAGGTTCTCGGGTAAGAAAGACTCACAAAGAACTGTAAAGTTGGCTGGCAATAAAGAGCAGCAGTAGGCTCAGCGTTCATGAAACAAAATAGAACACAAATCAGGTAAATCTCTGAATTACAAAATATATTCAAACAACGCTCATAAGGAGCCAATATCCGTAAGCAAGGAGGATACAAGATTACAATATAACAATAAGTACAAAAGGTGAACAAGTGTCAAAAACAGCTGACAGCCAACAAAAGCTCAACACAGTTGTTCAGGAGCAGAATTTCTCACTCCAAAACACAAACGGCTGGGCTTGGCGCAGATTGCTTGGTGGTATCAGGCATAGGTGATCAAGGAAAAGCCTTCCCAGATATTCAGGGAGCTTTCGCCACGTGAAAAGTAGCTTCTTCAGCCAAACAAGCTTGAATTTTCTATATAATCAGCAATAGCTAATATGCTCCCCGGACGGGATGCTTCTCTCATGAAGCCTTACAATAAAGGTAAGAGGGAAGCAGCCCGTCCGGGGATGCTTCTCTCCGTAAAATCCATGAATGCATTTAATGGCCTTCAAAGACCAGCTTCTGCCCTAGATAGCAGCACCGGGTCATCTGCACACAGCAGAACTGGCATTTCGTGACCAGCCCATATAGGTGCACGAAGTGATCATTTATGGAGGTAGGGGGTGGGGTGGTTGACATCAAGGATAAAAAGACGAGGGGTTAAGAGGCAGCCTTGCTTAACGCCTTTCCTCAGCGAACTGGTGCTGTTGGGTTCTCCTACAGTTTCAAAATCAACCACAGGAGCCTGAGGGGGGTTCTGTGAAAGCCACAGCCCTTGACACACACACACATACACACACACGAGCTGTGGGGTTCGAGACTGAGGGCCCATCCTCAGGCCACCAAGGGGAATGAGTCTCTGAGGGAGAGCTGTGGAGGATCCCAGCCCCTGAGGTGGAGGGGGAGAAGTCAGGGAGAGACCTGGAAGAGGGATGGGGGACCTGGCCCCAAACTCTCTCTGAGGGGAATGAGGAGAGGAGCCCAGACTCCCTTCGCTCCCGTGAGCTGGGCTGGGGACCGAGGCTGAGGAGAGGCTGAAGAACAGCTCGGAGGGACAGAAGGAAGCTTGAAACGAAGAACGGTGAAGAAAACCTCTCAGCTCTTTCTCTGAAGGACTCTGGCCTAGATGAATCTGACCCAGTTTCCCCTCCACAGTCTGCCTTTTCCTTGAAAACCCATCCCTGTGACTTCTGTTCAATAAACTTCCCTGTTTTGTCTCTCTGAGTTAAAAAGCCTCCTATTTCTCTCTGAGGGAAATACTGGTGTGGTGGGACTGGAGGAGAAGGACAATCATCTCCTCACAAATCCACTCAGGCCAGCGCTTTAGATTTCCTCAGCATATATGGCCGGGCTGAGTGAGCGGGATGTTGAAGTGGTGGAAAGGGGGGTTCATCCTTATAAAACCAGCATGGCTGACAGATGGCCATTTAACCTCTTCTGAAAAACCTCCAGGGAAGGGGAGCGTACCAAATATGTCGTAACCAAAAAGACAAAGAGCTCAAGAGTTCACTACTTTGCAGCTGCTCGCAGGGCAGCCAATCTACCAAGGGGGAACTGGACAACCAAACACCAAGAAAGGTGACATGTCGATCCCTTTAGGTCAGGGGTGGGGAACCTTTTTTCTGCCAAGGGCCAGTTGGATATTTATATCATCATTCGCGGGCCGCGCATTCTGGCCCTGCCCTTTTTAACCCCCTCCATTGGCGCCACTTCCGCCCCCAGCCCTCTTGTAGTGCAGAGGAAATAGGTTTCTCCGCGGCCCAGGTGGGAAAGGGTTAACATAGTTTCTTGGGCGGTCCTAGCAGCTTCATAGCTAAGGACTCTTCTGCAAGGGGGAAAGAAGGTTCCTTTTCTCGGCAAAACAAACTCACATCCGCCTTGAATAGAGGCTATTCCTGTCTGCGGGAGGGGGCCGGACGTTCCCCACCCCTGCTTTGGGTCAAGACCCCGAAATCCAATGCAAATCCTAACATGGAATATCGCATTCTGGGCATTAGGGTTGCCAACCTCCAGGTGGCGGCTGGAGATCTCCCACTATTACAACTGATCTCCAGCTGATAGAGATCAGTCCCCTTGGAGAAAATGGCCGCTTTGGCCATTGGACTCGGTGCTAGACTCGGGCCCTCAGGTGAAGCCTGATGCTCATTTGGGCTTTGCACTGCCAGCGAAAGACTCTCCAGATGTGCTCCATCCCAGAACCTTTAAGGGTAGCAAATTAAATGTAGCAAATTACAGCTTCCATCTAAGCGAGACCTCTCCGTCCAGAATGGGACAACCCAAGGAGATGTCCCCGGGGAATATGCATACTGGTCTGAGCGCGAGGCGAGTACAATAGATTTTATCATGATCTTATAACTCATGAAATGTATCTAGAGTGGAAATGGGCCGACCAACTGGTATTGAAGGGACAGCTCGAGGGACCGGTTTTAAGGGCTCAGGACTGGAACCCGTGCCCCATCCCTTCAGGTGGCAAGCCTGATCTCCGGCAGAGGCTCCAACTGGGCGTTGGCTCTGTGGTCCTTCTGGCCCAAGGGGAAGTCAATACAGCTGCTGTCTGAGGAACAGACACCCCACCCTCAGGCCCAAAAGGGCAGTCGAAGGCCCAGGAGGAGGAAGAAGAAGAAAAAGAGTTGGTTTTTATATGCCGACTTTCTCTACCACTTAAGGAAGAATCAAACCGGCTTACAATCACCTTCCCTTCCCCTCCCCACAACAGACACCCTGGGAGGTTGGTGGGGCTGAGAGAGCTCTAAGAGAGCTGTGAATAGCCCAAGGTCACCCAGCTGGCTTCACGTGGAGGAGTGGGGAAACAAACCCTGTTCTCCAGATCAGAGTCCACCGCTCCAAACCACTGCTGTTAACCACTACACCACGCTGGCTCTCAAGAAGGGGAGGTTGGGGGCCCCGTGGCCAGACCATGAGCCCTACAAAGAGAAGTGTCCCAAGGACACAAATATTGTCCCCTGGGAAGAGAAAGGGCCCCCCCCAAAGCAAACACAAAGCCTCCGAAAGAGTCCCCAGGCCTCTGCCCCCACCTTGAAGATGGGGGATGATACTCCAACCGCAGGAGACAAAACCACCAGGGTCTTCCTCCTTTTAGCTCCTGGGCGGTTTGAGGGTCTCAGAGCCCCGGCAGGGAACCGTGGCAACCGGCATCAACACCTGGGCACCTAGAACCTCTCCACGGCTGTCTCCAGCAGGTTCTCTGGAAGGAGGGCCAAGGGACCCCTTCCTCCATCAATCCCCCCTCCCCTGATTGAAATAAAGAAGGGACCGGGCTGCCAGCTCTGAATGAAACGGGCCTTTCCCGCCGCCCCTGCGAGGTCAGCCTGGTCTGCAGCATTGCTCAGGGGACCTTCTTGAGCTCCAGGCCTTCTAGGAAGCCCCAAGTACCCCCTTCCAAGGGAGAGGCGCTCTTTCCCTGGCCAGGGGTGAGACTGGCAGAAGCTCTCAGAGGCGAGGCTGATCTAACCTCCTCGCTCTTCTCAGGGGGGTGGGATCCAGCTCCACCCCCTCCCTCAAAGCCTAGGCAGCAGCCACTACTCCTAGGGGAAGGGGGTGACATGCTCCACTGGTCTGTACGTTCCTCTTGGTATTCACCTAAAACTGTCTTCCTTTAAGAGGTGCAAACGCCCCCCCCGCCCACCCCCATAGTTATTGGGTATCGCAAAAAGGACCTTCCTTCTCAACGCAAAAGCAGCAACCCAGTCCCTAGACTCAAAGCAGGGCTGCGCAAACTCCACCTTGCCTGCAGTTCCGGCAACAGAACCGGGCACTAGTCCCGCCAACTTCCCGTGGGAACTGGAGAAGGGTGTTGTCCAAATACTCAGAAACGCCACCTATCCAAATTCCTGCCCCAAACAGAACCTGAGGGATTATTTTTGCATTAAAAACCTCTGTGGCTACAGGTATATACTGGTCACCTTTTGAACAAAAGAACCTTAGGAGTGCATTGACATCAATCCTAGCAGAGTTAGTTACTGAGAGTACAGGAGCTTCCCAATTAAGATTATACCAAAACATGGTTTCCGAGCCTTTACAATACGCCCCCTGCTCTATTTACCCTCCCTTAATGTTCCAAACTTTCCACCTAGAGCGAGACCTACAGAAAACCAATGTTGTTGATTTGTCGTAATTTACAGGAATCCGTAAATGCATTTAATGCCCTTCAAAGCTTCTGCCCTAGATATCAGCACCAGGTCACCTGCGCACAGCACAACTGGCATTTTGAGACCAGCCCATATAGTGGTTTTTGTTATCCTATACTGAGTTCTACATACTTGATTGAATATAGAGGTGTGATTTTCTAGCAGTACCTGGAGGTTGGCAACCCTAGCATAGCAAAAGGCCATGATCCAGAACTGAAACACCCCTCCTAAATCAGGCTTGTTTAGGGTACAATAAAGAACAGCAGCAGGCTCAGCGTTCATGAAGCAAAATAGAACACAATTCAGGTAAATCTCTGAATTACAAAATATATTCAAACAACGCTCATAAGGAGCCAATATCCGTAAGCAAGGAGGATACAAGATTACAATATAGCAATAAGTACAAAAGGTGAACAAGCGTCAAAAACAGCTGACAGCCAACAAAAGCTCAACACAGTTGTTCAGGAGCAGAATTTCTCACTCCAAAACACAAACGGCTTGGCTTGTCGCAGATTGCTTGGTGGTATCAGGCATAGGTGATCAAGGAAACGGCTTCCTGGATATTCAGGGAGCTTTCGCCACATGAAAAGTAGCTTCTTCAGCCAAACAAGCTTGAATTTTCAATATATAATCAGCAATCGCTAATATGCTCCCCGGACGGGCTGCTTCTCTCATGGAGTCTTACAGTAAAGGTATGAGAGAAGCAACCCGTCCGGGGTTGCTTCTCTCCGTAAAATCCATAAATGCATTTAATGGCCTTCAAAGACCAGCTTCTGCCCTAGATAGCAGCACCGGGTCATCTGCACACAGCAGAACTGGCATTTCGTGACCAGCCCATATAGGGGCACAAAGTGATCCTTTTTGGAGGTAGGGGGTCAGGTGGTTGACATCAAGGATAAAAAGCCGAGGGGCTAAGAGACAGCCTTGCTTAACGCCTTTCCTCAGCGAACTGGTGCTGCTGGGTTCTCCTACAGTTTCAAAATCAACCACAGGAGCCTTTTATCTAACGCTGCATCAGCCAGCTTAGCCCAGAGACAGGATCTCGGACCAGAGTCAAAGGCAGCCCTAAGATCCATGAATGCCACGTCAAGACGGCCTCCTGGGAAATAGGAATATCTGTCAGCTAGTTGTAGGGTTGCCAGCCCCCACTTCACCATCAGTAAGAGGTTTTGGGGTGGAGCCTGAGAAGGGCGGGGTTTGGGGAGGGAAAGGACTTCAATGCCAGAGAGCCGAAGTGGCCATTTTCTCCAGGTGAACTGATCTCTATTGGCTGAAGATCAGTTGTAATTGCAGGAGATCTCCAGCTAGTACCTGGAGGTTTGCAGAACTCAGTACAGGATAACAAAAACACTTACAATATATTGCATTAAAATAATTCTTAATATTACTAGTTTACAAATCCCTATCACAATAGTACCCCATCCTTCCCCTATACATCCTATCTATAATATCAACAATCCTATTGTCTAACGAAATCCATAAACCATCTTCATTTTGTGCTTTAAACTTCCTTGTAGGCAAAAGGCAAAGTCAATTCTTCCCGTTGACCAGCCGTTCTCACAGCAGAGTTCGGTGAACGCTGAAGCACTAACATTCTTGCAAATTTCACAGTAATATTCACCAGAGAAAGTAGCCTAGGTATGGCCTTTGTTAGACCATAGGATTGTATTATAGATAGCATCATTTCTGATGTATAGGTGAAGAGATGGGGTTATATTGTGATAGGGATTTGTAAACTAGTAATATTAAGCATTATTTGAATGCAATATATTGTAAGTGGTTTTTGTTATCCTATACTGAGTTCTACAAACGACTGAATATAGAAGTGTGATTTTCTAGCAGTACCTGGAGGTTGGCAACCCTAGATAAGTGGCATAGCAAAAGGCCATGATCCAGAACTGAAACACCCCTCCTAAATCAGGCTTGTTTAGGGTACAATAGAGATCCTACATCTACCCAATTCTAGAGCTTGGAATACAAGAAGGCTGCATAAGCCTCACCTATTGTTGACAGTAGGCTAATGGCCCGATCATTTATAGGATTGTTCTTGGGCCCTTTAGGACACAGAGCCAACTGTAAAATGGCTGGCACAGGAGGCAGAGCCAACCCTAACATGTTAGGGAGCAAGGTGATGCATAACTGTAATAGCAAACCTTCATCGTTTCAGGCCGAGCTCTGCTTAGAAGGATGCCTTATAAAATTATATCATTTAAAAGTATTTTCTTGCATACACATGAAAGAATGCAGTTGATGCCGAAGCAGCCTTTTGAATACCTACACAGCCCATCAGATCTCCACTGGCCAATTAAATGCTCTGATGGACAACCCTCCCCACACTTGGCCTCACCCACTTTCTAAAAAACACTTGGTGGGAGACAGAAAAGGTGTTAGCAGGCACCCTGGTACCCGCGGGCGCCACACTGAGGACCCCTGCTGTACAGTACACATAAACCTAAACTTAGGAGATTGTTAGCAGATTGCAGAATTCCCTTTTTCTCAATGCGGAATTGTGAGCACCAGTTTGCGTGTGCGTTCAAAGCCCCCTATCTCAACGTCCCAGCAGCCACGCAGGACCAAGAAATTCCATCCCCCAGGCACCAAAAAAACCATCCCCTCATTACCTGGTCAGATGTCTTCCTCTCTTCTTCTTCGGCGCTCTTCCTCTTTCCTCTGAAAGCACAGCAAGTTTCCATGGTCAGAAAATGTAATTTTTAAAACAAACAAACATAAAACCAGAATATAAACACAAAATATAGAAGAAAAGAAAAAAGATGATGGTATGGCCACAGAATATAAAGAAAGGATATAACAGCCTGTATTATTATGAGTAATACGCACTAAAAGAGAAAGTGTTGCATTATACAATAATGATAATGTAGTAATAATATGCATAGAAGAGCCCCGTGGCGCAGAGTGATAAGCTGCAGTACTGCAGTCCAAGCTCTGCTCACGACCTGAGTTCGATCCTGACGGCAGTTGGTTTCAGGTAGCCGGCTTTTTGAGATGTGGGAACTATTATTGAATGTTTCTAAACTGCGGGAATAATTCCTGAATCATTGATTTCAGTGAAGAGAGGGGCCAGCGGATGACTCCAGCATACCAAACTAGCTTTCAAAAGACCTACTGGTATTCAACCAGGCCCAGGAGCCTTACCTGATGGCATTTGCTTAATTAAGGGGCCCATTACCTTGGGGAGAACAGGCTGCCATAAGGCAGTCTGTGGGGGCTCAACCAAAACCCAAGCAGCATCGAGTACAGAGGGGTGACTTCTGGCCCAAGGGGAAGTCAATACAGCTGCTGTCTGAGGAACAGACACCCCACCCTCAGGTCCAAAAGGGCAGTCGAAGGCCCAGGAGGAGGAAGAAGAAGTTTTGGTTTTTACATGTCGACTTTCTCTACCACTTAAGGAAGAATCAAACCGGCTTACAATCACCTTCCCTTCCCCTCCCTGGGAGCTGGGTGGGGCTGAGAGAGCTCTAAGAGAGCTGTGAATAGCCCAAGGTCACCCAGCTGGCTTCACGTGGAGGAGTGGGGAATCAAACCTTGTCCTCCAGATCAGAGTCCAATGCTCAAGACCACTGCTTTTAACCACTACACCATGCTGGCTCTCAAGTAGGGGGGGTTGGGGGCCCCTTGGCCAGACCGTGAGCCCCACAAAGAGGAATGTCTCCAGGACACAAATGTTGTCCCCTGGGGAGAGAAAGGGCCCCCCAAAGCAAACACAAAGCATACGAAAGGGTCCCCAGGCCTCTGCCCTCACCTTGAAGATGGGGGGAGATACCCCAACCGCAGGAGACGAAGCCACCAGCGTCTCCCTCCTTCCAGCTCCTGGGCGGTTGGAGGGTCTCGGAGCCCCGGCAGGGAACCATGGCAACCGGCATCAACACCTGGGCACCTAGAACCCTCCCTCCAACTGCCGCTTCCAGCAGGTTCTCTGGAAGGAGGGCCAAGGGACCCCTTCCTCCATCAATCCCCCTGCCCCTGGACCTGCCTGGCCGCCTCCTCTCATGCCCCCCACGCCCCTGTCCCGACTAAATCTTCACAGCCCACAACTCCTGGCTGGTGGTTCCTTTTCACCTCTGTCGAGTGGGTCTTTTTGAATAAACTTTTTTTTAATTTTTCTCTTTTAAAAGCAAATCCTCCCATGCCTTCCCATGCCTTCCTCAGGAACCTCCAAAACCTTTCCATGGCAGGAATGGGAATTCGAACCCGGGTCTTCCAGATACAAGTGCAATGCTCTGAACCACTGCACCACACAGGTCTTCTGGGAGCAGGAGAGGAACCAGATGTGACAGCCAGGGTAATGTAGCGATTGGAGTGTCTGTGTAGGATCGGGGAGACCCAGGTTCGAATCCCCACCCTGCCACAAAAACATGCCGGGCGACCTTGGGCCGCTCACGCAATCTCAGCCTATCATACCTCACAGGGTTGTTCTGAGGATGACATGGAGCAGAGGAGAATCATAGAATCATAGAGTTGGAAAGGACCACCATGGTCATCTAGTCCAACCCCCTGTGCAATGCATGGCATTCACAACTACCTCCCCCTGAAGTGCCCCAAATACAGGTATTTTACCTGTGGCACTAAAGACTGCCCCTGTGTACATGAACAGGTTCAGGTTTCCCCTTTGAGACGTTATACCCATGTAGGTAAGTGCGTGTCAACAATCACCCCCCTTCCTCTTTTTCCTCTTGCTCTCTATTCACTTAGTTTGCAGAAGCACACACACAGTCCTAAGTTTGCAACATCCCAAAACAGGGCCGGCTTTCCTGGGCTTCGCTAGTTTGTTATCTTGGTAAAGGGAACTTCACGTCTCAGCGAAAGAACTGGCTGAATGCAGAAATTGTTTGTTAAGAATGACAGTATGAAAAGAAAAAAAACACCCCAGAAAAGTATCCTTATTGTTAGAAGTCTGTAAAGCTGGAGCAATTCTAAACAGCCATGTTTAGCAATCCTTTCTGCGGTGTGACTCTCTGAGGTCTCGGCTGGAGAGATTTGATCCCAGCTTGTATGGTTTCAATTGGTACCATTAAACGGCATAGCTGTAGAACTAACTCCTGATCTCCAGGGCGTTGTCCTTTGCTCTGACCTATCTGGATAGCGTTTTTTTTAGGCCCAACATGGCCAAGATGCCTTCCTCCCTCTCATCCTCTGCCTAGGGTCCCAGAACCAGCATGGCTGACTGTGATGGATGAGGGGCTGACAGGCCAAGCGTGGGCGCAGCCAGAGAGCTCTGAGGGACAGAGGAAGCGTTCAGAGCTGGGTGGAGAGGATGGCGCGGGAGCTGGCGGATGGTGCCAACATCCAGGAATGAGCACCAGAACCACGAGAGCTGATAGAAATGCAGTTGCTTATTGACAGTGCCATCCACCATCTCTCCGGACACAGACGCATGGAGTCCAACCCTGATCTACACAATGCCTCCACCAGGCATCAGTTAGCAGTTCAGGCTGAGTCACCCTACCGGTGCCACACATCCCCTCAGCCTCTGGCCTCCGTGGCTTCTGGCCAGGGTCCTCAGGCCTCCGAGGGGCTTTGCAGGCCAGGACACCAGCCCAGGTGGACAGTGAGACCCCCTCCATCGAACTCTGCCTGCTACAGCGAATAGGGCAGCCTTGCCTGTTCCCACAGAGGAGACGAGGAAGAAGCCAGACCAATGTGGTCCTCTGTGAACCTGAGGGGGGTTCTGTGAAAGCCACAGCCCTTCACACACACACACATACACACACACGAGCTGTGGGGTTCGAGACTGAGGGCCCATCCTCAGGTCCCCAAGGGGAATGAGTCTCTGAGGGAGAGCTGTGGAGGATCCCAGCCCCTGAGGTGGAGGGGGAGAAGTCAGGGAGAGACCTGGAAGAGGGATTGTGGACATGGCCCCAAACTCTCTCTGAGGGGAATGAGGAGAGGAGCCCAGACTCCCTTCACTCCCGTGAGCTGGGCTGGGTCTGAGAGGCTGAGGAGAGGCTGAAGAACAGCTCGGAGGGACAGAAGGAAGCTTGAAACGAAGAACGGTGAAGAAAACCTCTCAGCTCTTTCTCTGAAGGACTCTGGCCTAGATGAATCTGACCCAGTTTCCCCTCCACAGTCTGCCTTTTCCTTGAAAACCCATCCCTGTGACTTCTGTTCAATGAAGTTCCCTGTTTTGTCTCTCTGAGTTAAAAAGCCTCCTATTTCTCTCTGAGGGAAATACTGGTGTGGTGGGACTGGAGGAGAAGGACAATCATCTCCTCACAAATCCACTCAGGCCAGCGCTTTAGATTTCCTCAGCATATATGGCCGGGCTGAGTGAGTGGGATGTTGAAGTGGTGGAAAGGGGGGTTCATCCTTATAAAACCAGCATGACTGACAGATGGCCATCTAACCTCTTCTTAAAAATCTCCAGGGAAGGGGAGCGTACCAAATACGTCGTGACCAAAAAGACAAAGAGCTCAAGAAGAGTTCACTACTTTGCAGCTGCTCGCAGGGCAGCCAATCTACCAAGGGGGAACTGGACACCCAAACACCAAGAAAGGTGACCTGTCGATCCCTTTAGGTCAGGGGTGGGGAACCTTTTTTCTGCCAAGGGCCAGTTGGATATTTATATCATCATTCGCGGGCCGCGCATTCTGGCCCTGCCCCCTTTAACCCCCTCCATTGGCGCCACTTCCGCCCCCAGCCCTCTTGTAGTGCAGAGGAAATCCAATTCAAATCCTAACATGGAATATTGCCTTCTGGGCATTAGGGTTGCCAACCTCCAGGTGGTAAAGAACCTATGCTGAAATGGTGGCTGGAGATCTCCCACTATTACAACTGATCTCCAGCTGATAGAGATCAGTCCCCCTGGAGAACAGGGCCGCTTTGGCCATTGGACTCTATGGCATTGAACTCCCTCCCTTCCCCAAACGCCGCCCTCCTCAGGCTCTCCCCCAAAAACCTCCAGCTATTTCCCAGCCCCGGAGCTGGCAGCCATACTGGGCATCTAAGAGAACGGATACCTCTTTGAACTCCTTCCTGGTTCAACCTGACATCAATTTGCCTCCAAGAAACCTGGTCCAAAGACCCACTGTCTGTAGACGGATTTACAATAATTAACCTTTCAGCCACTCCAGGGAAAGGCAAAGGAAGGGCCAAGAGAGGCTGCTTATAGCAACCAGACTGCAGGGAACGGTCATCCCTCTGACAACACGCCAACTCTGGGCACAGGCCGGCACAGTCCAACTAAGGAGAAAAACCCTCTTGAGGGTAAATGTCGATTGACCTTCCTAGGGCACTAGACAAGGGACACGTGAAACCTGGTCCAGGTTTGACCTCTGCTTAGCTTCCTGACTCCCGTGTTCCTTAAATGTATCCGTTTTGGTTGCAGGAGATTTCATGCTAGACTCGGGCCCTCAGGTGAAGTCTGATGGACTCATTTGGGCTTAGCACCCCCAGAGAAAGACTCTCCAGATGTGCTCCCTCCCAGAACCTTTAAGGGTAGCAAATAAAACAGGAAAGGCTACCACCTATTACAGCTTCCATCTAAGCGAGACCTCTCCGTCCTGAATGGACAACCCTGTGAGGGTTCCTGACCTCTCTGTGCAATTCCCAAAAAGCACTTGTCCATCCAGAAGTATTGAAACAAGGTTTCTTTATTGGAAGCTACAGTAGATACAGTCCACACACGGATAGAAAGTTGCAAGTAAGCCAGTTTGCTAAACTACATGATTATATCCCCTACAGGGTAGCAAAAGGTCACACCTATTGTTATGGGAAGCTACAAGACAGATGGGCATAGTACAGACATCAATCGCCCTCAGAGAGTCAGTTAGGGTTATCTACATCCCAAGGCCGGAATTGGCAAGAGGGAGTGAAACAGAGCGCGGCCGGGGAAACACAGCAGGGGAGGCACTTGTGAGACATACCAGTCGGGGCTTGACAGATATGGTGCCTGAGACCAGGGGAGGCCAAACGGGCTGAACTGCTTTTACGAGTCCAGAGCAGAGAGGGGTGGGGGGGATTGTGATAACACTACACAAGACACACAGACTCTCACATTCTGCCCCCCTTAAGGCCCCCCTCCACCAAGGTCGGGCGGATGGGGCCGATCTGGATAAGCAGAGTGAAATTCTCGAACCAAACGAGGGGCGGCCACATGAGGAGCTGCCACCCACTCATCCTGAGCGGAGCCCAGGTGTTTCCAACGAACCAAATAGAACAACTTTCCCTTTTTCAGTTTAGAATCCAACACCCGAGAAACTTCCAAATGCGTTTCCCCTCCCCACAACAGTGGGAATCTCAGGCTTAGGCAGGGGATGGAACTGAGGTGCTGGAACGTATGGTTTCAGCAAACTGATGTGAAACACAGGGTGTACTCCTCGAAGAGACTTAGGGAGTTCCAATTCCACAGTGACATCATTGATCACCCGGGTGATGGGGAAAGGACCGACGTACCTGTCACTCAGTTTTTTACAAGGTCGTAGGGAGCGTAGGTTTTTGGTGGAAAGGTATACCTGACCCCCCACTTTGAGCTCCCACCCCGGAGACCGGTGTTTATCGGCTTGATCCTTGTATTTCTGTTTGGCCCTTTCCAGATTTTTCTGCAACCAGGGCCAAGTGGTTTGTACTACCTGTACCCATTCCTGAACCTCCTGTACCCCCTCGAGCTCGGGGGTGATGTTAGGAGAACCAAAGGGTCCAAAGTCTTTCCCATAGACCACACGAAAAGGGCTGAAACCTGTGGAAGAATGGGGGGCATTATTGTACGCATATTCAGCAAAAGGCAACAAGTCTACCCAATCGTCCTGGTGGTAATTGACATAACACCTTAAATAGCACTCAACTACAGCATTGACACGCTCGGTTTGACCATCCGTCTGGGGGTGGTAAGCTGAAGAAAGTCCCTGCTCTTCCACCCCCATTACTTTTAGGAAGGCTCTCCAGAATTTGGCCACGAATTGAGCCCCCCGGTCGGAGAGGACCTTCCTCGGGATCGAATGGTGTTTTACCACGTGATTAACAAACAGTCTAGCCAGCTTCTGAGCTGAAGGTAGTCCCACTGTGAGAGTCCCAACCTAACTGTGCTAACTTCGCAAAATCACTTGCTCAGACTTGGATGCAGAAACAAAGGATTTATTGAAGGCTTCAGATAGTACAAGACAGACACGGGTTTAAAGTTGCAAGTGAGCTAGCTTATCGGGGTTACAGAATATATCTACTACAGGGCACTGGGGTTCACACTTCTGTTGTGGGAAGTTACAAGATAGATTGGTGCAATACAAAACATCAAACGGGTCCCAGAGAGACTGTTAGGACTATCAGATCCTCAAGGCCGTATTCGGCCCGAGGGAGTGCTTGCAGGAAGCGCAGCAGGGGAGGGCAAGAGCGGCACCTGGGAAAGGCAGATGAGGCGCCGGGGCCCAGGAAGGCATGGGGAGGTGTGAACTGCTTTTACGAGTTCAAAGGGACAGAGATAGAGGATACGAAGAAGGGGAAGGGGAGTCAGAGACACATGGCCCTCACATTCTGCCCCCCTTAAGGCCCCCCTCCCGCAAGGTCTGGAACATAGATTTTACCCCCTTGGGCCCATAAGGAGTCCTGTTGGGTGAGCTGTGCGGGGAGGACTTGCCGCTCCGCTTCCTTTAGAGAAGCATCTCGGAGCCGCTGCAGAAAAGCCTCCGGGATCCCTTTGGGGGGAGGGACTCGCTGGCACTGGGACTGGGAGCGGGTGGTGACTGCGAGTCCCGAGGCTTCCCCTCTCTGCTCAGGGGTGAATAAAGAATCCACTGGTCGATCAAAGTCGTTGCGGTACTGGGGAAGCCTAGAGAGAGCATCCGCTAACGCATTGTCTTTCCCTGGTACATGTTTTAGAACGAAGCGAAACTTAGCAAAGAACTGAGCCCAACGAATCTGTTTCGCGTTGAGCTTTCTAGCCCCTTTTAGAGCCTCGAGATTCTTGTGGTCGGTGCAAACCTCAAACGGGGATTCCGCCCCTTCCAGAAAGTGTCTCCAAATGGTGAGGGCATGTTTGACAGCAGCTGCCTCCTTCTCCCAAATGGCCCAGTTAATCTCTGACTGGGAAAACTTTTTAGAGAAGTAGGCGCACGGTTTCAGTTGGCCGTTCCCGTCCCGCTGCAAGAGAGCCCCCCCCCCATGGCAACATCGGAAGCATCCACTTGGACTACGAAAGGCTTATTACAATCGGGGTGGGCGAGAATGGGCTCGGACGAGAAAAGTAGCTTGAGTGTATCGAAAGCCTGCTGGCAGCCCAAAGTCCATTGCAATCTAGCTGAAGGCAGAGCGGCGTTTGCTCCCTTTCCCTTAGTGCGCAGGAGCGAGGTGAGGGGGAGCGCTACCTGGGCAAAATTGGGAATAAAGTTACGGTAAAAGTTGGCAAAGCCTAAAAATTGTTGCAAATGTCTACATGTGGTGGGAGGTTCCCAGTCCATTACTGCCCGAACCTTTTCGGGGTCCATTTCCAAGCCTTGATGGGAAATTACATAACCTAGGAAGGTGATGGAGGGTTGGTGGAAATCACATTTGGAAACTTTAGCAAACAGTTTGTGCTCGCGCAGCCGCTGCAGTACTTCGCGCACCAGTTGGACATGCTCTTCTATGGTCTCAGAATAAATGAGGATGTCGTCTAAAAATACTACCACCCCTCGAAACAATAAATCATGTAGGACTTCATTAATTAATTGCATAAACACACTCGGAGCCCCCGAAAGTCCGAACGGCATCACTAAATATTCAAACATTCCAAAACAACACGAAAATGCAGTCTTTGGTTCGTCCCCTTCTCGTATGCGTACACGGTGGTAAGCCTCCACCAAATCCAATTTGGTGAAGATTCGGCCCTCCTTCAATTGCGCGAGAAGGTCTGGAATGAGAGGGAGGGGGTATGCGTTAGACTGAGTGACCGCATTCAGTCTACGGAAATCGATACAGAGTCTTCAATCCCCCGTCTTTTTCTTGACAAAGAATGCGGGAGCCGAGTAAGGAGCCTTGGACGGGCGGATGAAGCCCTGTGCCAGATTGGTGTCCAAATACTGGCGCAACACAGCCTTTTCATTTGGGCTCATGGGGTACACCTTCCCTTTGGACAATTTGCCATCCCCCACTATTTCAATAGTACAGTCCGTTTCTCGGTGGGGGGGTAATTCGTCGCATTCCCGCACATCAAACACATTGGTGAACTGCGAGTATTCACTGGGGAGCTGGGGCAAGGCGGCCTCGGGAAGGGGAGTTCCTACGAGGGCGGCTGCAGGAGCGCTGAGCACCCTTTCTTCATCATGAAATTCGCATGGGTGATGTGGGAAGGTGAGCGTTCGCTTTACCCGGTCAATGGAGGGATTGTGCCCTAACAACCAGTTCATTCCCAAAACTACGGGTGCTACAATGGGTGCAATGGTAAAATAAAGGCGCTCCCAATGTTCTCCTATGGACATAATAACCGCTGCGGTGCGGTGGGTTACGGGTCCCCGTTTAAAGTCAGTGCCATCCATCTGGGAAAAACGGATGGGTTCGGGCAGCCGTTTCCGCTTGACTTGCAGCAACTTGGCTGCCTCTTCACTCATCATGGTACGGGCGCAACCCGAGTCCACCAGAGCAGTGAATTCTAAGGTGGGGCCCCCCTTGGGTAGTGAGAGTTTGACCTTTACATATACATTGTCTTCTTGGGCGCTTACCATCAGTGGAGCTCCTTGCACAACTTTCGGTGCGGTCTGCTGAGGAGCCCCCTTTACAGCAGACCGGCGGCGTTTTTTGCCGGTAGGTCCCAGTCTTCCTCCTCGCTGGACGAGGTGGTGGTGGGGTTGGTAATCCACGACTCTGAAGAGTCTAAGGTCTCCATTGTAATCCGTGACCCCGAAGGGTCGGCGGTGTCCGAGGTAACGACCACGGTACGGGCATGCAGGGCTGAGGGTGCGCTGCGTCGGCCCGGAGGAGGTGCGCCGCTCCGGCGGCAGGGTTGCCCCTCTGGAGGGGTTTTCTCCGGTTCGGTTGGGGTCGGACGAGTCGGTCCCGGGCGTCCGGTTCGAGAAGGGCATTGCGAAGCAAAGTGTCCTTTCCCCCCGCAAACGAGACAGACCCCGCTTTCAAAACGCCTACGGCGTTCGGCCATGGAGGGTCCGCCCCCGGAGGGGGTGCGAGGGTCCTTTAGCCCTCCGGGTCTGTCTCCACAGGGTTTGGTCTCTCGTCCGGTGCGTTGCCGGGACAGGAGTAGCAGTTGCTTACGGTTTTCAATGTCGGCCGTGTGGCGGATCCAGCCTTCCACGTCAGGCGGGTTGCCCTGCATGAAGGCCCAGTGTTGTAACTCCGGGTTCAAACCTTCGCGGAAACATTGCACTCGGGAATTCTCGCTCCAGTCTAAAACTCGACTCGACAGCGATTGGAATTCGCTGTCATACTGCGCAACGGTCTTAGTCCCTTGGCGGAGTTGCTGTAGAGCCACCTTTGCTCGCTCACCCAAATGTGGGTCCTCGAAGCGATGTCGAAGGGCAACCATGAAGTCATCAAGGGTTCGCAAAACAGGGGAGCGTAGTTCATACTGCTGTACCATCCAAGCGGCTGCTTCCTCTTGAAGAAGGGAAGCGATGTATTGGACCCGGGAATCCTCAGAAGTAAAGGTCCGGGCCTGTTCACGCATAAAAACATCCACTTGTACCATGAAGAAGGTTAACTGGTCGCTCGACCCGTCATAGGTGATCTTCAGGTCTCTGCGCGGTGGCGGAGCGAGGGGTACCGGTGGGTTGGGCGGCGGTTGTCGACCCCCGTCCGGAGGAGCTGCGGGTGGGGGCTGAATCTTCAGTGCATCCATGGCTCCGGCCATCTCCAGCATTGCGGTTTGCATCAGGTCCATTCTTTCCAGTAATTCCTGGCGTTCCGACTGCCAGCGCAGCCGTTCTTCATCCATTTGATGAAGGAGTACAGCTTCCTTCCGGGCGGGATCGTCCTCGAACCCTACCCCGTGTAGCACAGTCCGTCTTGACTGTATGTCGCCCTTTGGTAGCGACCAATGCTTGGGAGTCTCCAGCCAGCTTTCCAAGCGGGTCTTCTTTGGCTTAGTTCCCAAATCGGGCCGGTTGTCGGGTCCACTCGGTGTCTTCCCCGGTGACTTTCGGTCCGGCGGGGGCACGGTCGGCTCTGTGGGAACAGCGCCGTCTTTCTTGTCGCCGTCCTCCGGCTTGTCGTTGGAATCCCCGTTGCCAGCCATAACTGTCCAAAACGGAACAGGAGCAGGTCAACGTGGTAGTGACTTGCAACTTAATGTGAGGGTTCCTGATCTCTCTGTGCAATTCCCAAAAAGCACTTGTCCATCCAGAAGTATTGAAACAAGGTTTCTTTATTGGAAGCTACAGTAGATACAGTCCACACACGGATAGAAAGTTGCAAGTAAGCCAGTTTGCTAAACTACATGATTATATCCCCTACAGGGTAGCAAAAGGTCACACCTATTGTTATGGGAAGCTACAAGACAGATGGGCATAGTACAGACATCAATCGCCCTCAGAGAGTCAGTTAGGGTTATCTACATCCCAAGGCCGGAATTGGCAAGAGGGAGTGAAACAGAGCGCGGCCGGGGAAACACAGCAGGGGAGGCACTTGTGAGACATACCAGTCGGGGCTTGACAGATATGGTGCCTGAGACCAGGGGAGGCCAAACGGGCTGAACTGCTTTTACGAGTCCAGAGCAGAGAGGGGTGGGGGGGATTGTGATAACACTACACAAGACACACAGACTCTCACAAACCCAAGGAGATGTCCCAGGGGAATATGTATACTGGTCTGAGCGCGAGGCGAGTACAGTAGATTTTATCATGATCTCATAACTCATGAAATGTACCTAGAGTGGAAATGGGCCGACCAACTGGTATTGAAGGGACAGCTCGAGGGACCGGTTTTAAGGGCTCAGGACTGGAACCCGTGTCCCATCCCTTCAGGTGGCAAGCCTGATCTCCGGCAGAGGCTCCAACTGGGCGTTGGCTCTGTGGTCCTTCTGGCCCAAGGGGAAGTCAATACAGCTGCTGTCTGAGGAACAGACACCCCACCCTCAGGCCCAAAAGGGCAGTCGAAGGCCCAGGAGGAGGAAGAAGAAGAAAAAGAGTTGGTTTTTATATGCCGACTTTCTCTACCACTTAAGGAAGAATCAAACCGGCTTACAATCACCTTCCCTTCCCCTCCCCACAACAGACACCCTGGGAGGTTGGTGGGGCTGAGAGAGCTCTAAGAGAGCTGTGAATGGCCCAAGGTCACCCAGCAAACTTCACGTGGAGGAGTGGGGAAACAAACCCTGTTCTCCAGAACAGAGTCGACCGCTCCAAACCACTGCTTTTAACCACTTCACCACGTTGGCTCTCAAGAAGGGGAGGTTGGGGGCCCCGTGGCCAGACCATGAGCCCTACAAAGAGGAGTGTCCCAAGGACACAAATGTTGTCCCCTGGGGAGAGAAAGGGCCCCCCAAAGCAAACACAAAGCCTCCGAAAGGGTCCCCAGGCTTCTGCCCCCACCTTGAAGATGGGGGATGATACTCCAACCGCAGGAGACAAAACCACCAGGGTCTTCCTCCTTTTTGCTCCTAGGCAGTTTGAGGGTCTCAGAGCCCCGGCAGGGAACCATGGCAACCGGCATCAACACCTGGGCATCTAGTACCTTCCCTCCCACTGCCGCCTCCAGCAGGTTCTCTGGGAGGAGGGCCAAGGGACCCCTTCCTCCATCAATCCCCTGCCAGCTCTGAATGAAATGGGCCCTTCCCGCCGCCCCTGCGAGGTCAGCGTGGTCTGCAGCATTGCTCAGGGGACCTTCTTGAGCTCCAGGCCTTCTAGGAAGCCCCAAGTGCCCCCTTCCAAGGGAGAGGCGCTCTTTCCCTGGCCAGGGGTGAGACTGGCAGAAGCTCTCAGAGGCGAGGCTGATCTAACCTCCTCGCTCTTCTCAGGGGGGTGGGATCCAGCTCCACCCCCTCCCTCAAAGCCTAGGCAGCAGCCACTACTCCTAGGGGAAGGGGGTGACATGCTCCACTGGTCTGTACGTTCCTCTCGGTATTCTCCTAAAACTGTCTTCCTTTAAGAAGTGCAAACGCCCCCCCCCCCGCCCACCCCTATAGTTATTGGGTGCCGCAAAAAGGACCTTCCTTCTCAACGCAAAAGCAGCAACCCAGTCCCTAGACTCAAAGCAGGGCTGCGCAAACTCCACCTTGCCTGCAGTTCCGGCAACAGAACCGGGCACTAGTCCCGCCAACTTCCCGTGGGAACTGGAGAAGGGTGTTGTCCAAATACTCAGAAACGCCACCTATCCAAATTCCTGCCCCAAACAGAACCTGAGGGATTATTTTTGCATTAAAAATCTCTGTGGCTGCAGGTATATATTGGCCACCTTTTGAACAAAAGCACCTTAGGAGTGCATTGACATCAACCCTAGCAGAGTTAGTTACTGAGCGGACGGGAGCTTCCCAATTTAGATTATACCAAAACATGGTTCCTGAGCATTTACAATACGCCCCCTGCTCTATTTACCCTCCCTTAATGTTCCAAACTTTCCACCTAGAGCGAGACCTACAGAAAACCGTTGTTTTTGATTCCTCAAAAACATTTGTCCTCAAAATCATTCAGGAACTAGGAAATGTGAATAAGGAACTGGGACTAGGGAACCAACTTAAGCCTCCTACGGTACAAGAAACCTCTCTGTCGAGAATGGGATAACCCAAGGAGATATTCCCGGGGGATATGCATACTCATCTGAGCGCGAGGCGAGTACAATAGATTTTATCAAGATCAGCTTACTTATGAAATGTACCTAGAGTGGAAATGGGCCGACGAGGCCAGGCATGCTGATCCTGACTTTGGACAGCCCTTCGGGAAACGAGAGAGAGAGCACCCACCCTGTCCACAAGAGTCAAGTGGAGTCGATTTATTGATGTTCTGGTCATGGAGCTCAACAATAGCAAACCGTGCACAAGAATTACAATAACTGCCAAGGCTCTTCTGTTCTACCACGCTGTTGCAGGGGAGATGGAGAACCCAAATCGTGCACCATTGTGTTATTGTTGACTAGGGTTGCCAACCTACAGGTTCTAGGGTAAGAAAGACTCACAAAGAACTGTAAAGTTGGCTGGCAATAAAGAGCAGCAGTAGGCTCAGCGTTCATGAAGCAAAATAGAACACAATTCAGGTAAATCTCTGAATTACAAAATATATTCAAACAACGCTCATAAGGAGCCAATATCCGTAAGCAAGGAGGATACAAGATTACAACATAACAATAAGTACAAAAGGTGAACAAGCGTCAAAAACAGCTGACAGCCAACAAAAGCTCAACACAGTTGTTCAGGAGCAGAATTTCTCACTCCAAAACACAAACGGCTTGGCTTGTCGCAGATTGCTTGGTGGTATCAGGCATAGGTGATCAAGGAAACGGCTTCCTGGATATTCAGGGAGCTTTCGCCACATGAAAAGTAGCTTCTTCAGCCAAACAAGCTTGAATTTTCAATATATAATCAGCAATAGCTAATATGCTCCCTGGACGGGCTGCTTCTCTCATGGAGTCTTACAGTAAAGGTATGAGAGAAGCAACCCGTCCGGGGTTGCTTCTCTCCGTAAAATCCATGAATGCATTTAATGGCCTTCAAAGACCAGCTTCTGCCCTAGATAGCAGCACCGGGTCATCTGCACACAGCAGAACTGGCATTTCGTGACCAGCCCATATAGGTGCACGAAGTGATCATTTATGGAGGTAGGGGGTCAGGTGGTTGACATCAAGGATAAAAAGCCGAGGGGCTAAGAGACAGCCTTGCTTAACGCCTTTCCTCAGCGAACTGGTGCTGCTGGGTTCACCTACAGTTTCAAAATCAACCACAGGAGCCT
Organism: Euleptes europaea; assembly: GCF_029931775.1. Lineage (NCBI taxonomy): Eukaryota > Metazoa > Chordata > Lepidosauria > Squamata > Sphaerodactylidae > Euleptes > Euleptes europaea. The sequence continues at coordinate 64,399 of NC_079314.1, forward strand.
TTTATCTAACGCTGCATCAGCCAGCTTAGCCCAGAGACGGGATCTCGGACCAGAGTCAAAGGCAGCCCTAAGATCCATGAATGCCACGTCAAGACGGCCTCCTGGGAAAGAGGAATATCTGTCAGCTAGTTGTAGGGTTGCCAGCCCCCGCTTCACCATCAGTGGGAGGATTTGGGGTGGGTGGAGCCTGAGAAGGGTGGGGTTTGGGGAGGGGAAAAGGCTTCAATGCCATAGAGCCGAAGGGCCATTTTCTCCAGGTGAACTGATCTCTATCGGCTGAAGATCAGTTGTAATAGCAGGAGATCTCCAGCTAGTACCTGGAGGTTTGCAGAACTCAGTACAGGATAACAAAAAGCACTTACAATATATTGCATTAAAATAATTCTTAATATTACTAGTTTACAAATCCCTATCACAATATAACCCCATCCCTTCACCTATACATCCTGTCTATAATATCAAGAATCCTATGGTCTAACGAAATCCATAAACCGTCTTCATTTTGTGCTTTAAACTTCCTTGTGTCAAGAGGCAAAGTCAATTCTTCCCATTGACCAGCCATTCTCACAGCAGAGTTCGGTGAACGCTGAAGCACTAACATCCTTGCAAATATCACAGTGATATTCACCAGAGAAAGTAGCCTAGGTATGGCCTTTGTTAGACCATAGGATTGTATTATAGATAGCATCATTTCTGAGGTATAGGTGAAGTGATGGGGTTATATTGTGATAGGGATTTGTAAACTAGTAATATTAAGCATTATTTGAATGCAATATATTTTTAGTGGTTTTTGTTATCCTATACTGAGTTCTAAAAACTTGATTGAATATAGAGGTGTGATTTTCTAGCAGTACCTGGAAGTTGGCAACCCTAGCTAAGTGGCATAGCAAAAGGCCATGGTCCAGAACTGAAACACCCCTCCTAAATCAGGCTTGTTTAGGGTACAATAGAGATCCTACATCTACCCAATTCCAGAGCTTGGAATACAAGAAGGCTGCATAAACCTCACGTATTGTCGACAGTAGGCTAATGGCCCGATCATTTATAGGATTGTTCTTGGGCACTTTAGGATGCAGCGCCAACTGTAAAATGGCTGCCACAGGAGGCAGAGCCAACCCTAACATGTTAGGGAGCAAGGTGATGCATAACTGTAATAACTTCATCGTTTCAGGCCGAGCTCTGTTTAGAAGGATGCCTTATAGAATTATATCATTTAAAAGTATTTTCTTGCATACACACACAAGAATGCAGTTGATGCCAAAGCAGCCTTTTGAACATCTGCACAGCCCATCAGATCTCCACTGGCCAATTAAATGCTCTGATGGACAACCCCCCCCATTAGGCCTCGCCCACTTTCTAAAAAACATTTGGTGGGCGCCAGAAAAGGTGTTTGCAGGCACCCTGGTACCCCCAGGCGCCACATTGAGGACCCCTGCTGTAAACACAAACCAAAACTGAGCAGATTGTTAGCAGATTACAGAATTCCCTTTTTCTCAGTGCGGAATTGTGAACACCAGTTTGCGTGTGCGTTCAAAGCCCCCCATCTCAACGTCCCAGCAGCCACGCAGGACCAAAACATTCCATCCCCCAGGCACCAAAAAAACCATCCCGTCATTACCTGGTCAGATGTCTTCCTCTCTTCTTCTTCGGCGCTCTTCCTCTTTCCTCTGAAAGCACAGCAAGTTTCCATGGTCAAAAAATTTAATTTTAAAACAAACAAACATAAAACCAGAATATAAACACAGAATACAGAAGAAAAGAAAAAAGGTGGTATCATGACTGCAGAATGAAAAGAAAGGATATAACAGCCAGTATTATTATGAGTAATATGCACTGAAAGAGAAATAATGTCAGGCTGCTATCTCGGTTTCGTTATTGCCTCTGTCTCTGTGCTGTATTGTCTGCCCCCCAAGGTCGCATGCCTAAGCCTGGGAACTCAGCTCCTGGGAAACTGTATTCCTGCGTGTAATCTCCCGCCTTTCCTGCCTTATAATATCTCCCAGCTAGTGAGCCTTTCATAGCTGTCATTTTATTCGTTTGCACTGTATGCCTATTTGATCAGTAAAAGCCATCTGTTTGGACTCTATACGACTTTGTGGTGATTTCTGGTTCTGTGGGCCAAGGGCTGACATTATGACAGCTATATCATCTTCACCGTTCTCCTAGCCAGGCTGGAGCCCAGGGGGGTTCGCCTGCCACTTGGATGGGAGCTGTGCAGCTCTCCAGGTGATCTACTACCCTGGAGCCCTTCTCAGAGGACCCTACTCTGTTACAGGACTTAATCGCTGAACTTTTCCGGACGAACCGAGAGGTTTGCCGCTTGAGGGGACTGGTACACGCGCAGTGGCAATCTCTTACAGGACGTCTCTGGATGTTAACATCGGAGGATACTGATGCTCGTTTAGATCTTCAGGACTTGGATCAATTACTGGACGATGCCCGATTGGCGACTGAGGATTTACAAATATTAACTGGACTTTTGGATAATCTTATTTCTCGACAAACTCTTTCTACCATGGCGGGAGCCCCGCCGGAGGGTTTTTCCCTGATCCCGGATGCGGCCAGCTGCCAGGCTGAGGCCAAGCGAGTCGCTATTAGCACCGCTCTTCTCCTTGTGGAATGTACAAAGGACACCCCGGTAGCCACCTTGGCTCAAGTTTTGACCCCGACGTTTGGAGCCGAGGCATCCGCACTGGCGGTTCGAGTACAACCTCTGCTGGGCGGGGAACCTGACCCCATACTCTTGCTCCTCGAGACAGAACTTTTGCCGCGCATTACGGCAGAGGCTGCCCTAAGACTTGAGAACGCCAAAGTTCTTGCGGATCAGCAAGCCGCCGAAGCGGCTAGGGTCGCAAGAGAGAGAGAGGCGGCGGAAGCAGCCAGGGCGGCTGCAGCAAGGAATCAGGCGAACGTGGACACGCGCCCCAAGGACTATGTACTGGGACTATCAGGTCTAACTTTTTCCCCGGCGTTTGTCCCGTCGCGTGCGACCCAACGCGCACGCCGTTTGGCTGACCGACGTCGAGACTCAGATGAGTCTGAAGACGAGGATTTATATGGGGATAGCTCTCAATGGGCCACGAGCTTCCGAACCAGTAAGCCTCATCTTACTGGGGGCCCAAGTGAGGAGGTTCATCTTTTACGAGCCCAGAATCGGGAGCTCTCCGACCGTGTTGATCAACTCCAAGAAGTAATGGAACTTATGCTTCACGAGAACAGGCAATTACAACAAACCCTGATAGCTCAGAGACAGCCCGTTCCGATACCGGGTCAGGGGGTACCCGTACAACCACCCGCTAATGTGCCTGCTCCACCCTTACCTCCTGGAGCTCCTGTTGCTCCTCCGCCCGGACCACCCGTGCAACCACCTGCTAATGTGCCTGCTCCACCCTTGCCTCCTGGAGCTCCTGTTGCTCCTCCGCCCGGACCACCCGTGCAACCGGGTCAGCCCGCGCCCGGCCCTTGGAAGCAACTCAAATTGAGGACTACGTATGACGGATCTCTTGAGACTTTGCCTTGTTTCTTGCATCAAGTGGACAGTTATATGCGAGAACAAGGTCAACTTTTCCCCACGGAAGATAGCCGGGTGCGGTACGTAGCTTCCCTCCTGACAGGCAAAGCGGCTGACTGGATGGTCCTCCAGTTTGACACCCGCTCTCGTGCGATTCGTTCCCTCAACAACTTCATGACTGCCCTGAGAAGGAGGTTTGAGGACCCCTTCCTGGGGGAAAGAGCCAAAACGGAACTCTTACAATTAAAACAAGGCTCTGCTACAGTTCGGGAATTTGCCGATGAATTTCAGCGACTGGCAAGTAAAATTGTAGGTTGGCCCGAGACCACCCTAATCCATCATTTCAGGGAAGCCTTGCATCCTGACATTCTGAACTGGTCTTACATGCGGGGCGATCCCGATACCCTCGAAGGCTGGATCCTATTAGCCGAGGAAGTGGAAAGCCGCCGCCGCTTTATTTCTCTCGTCCGTCAAAAGCACAAGGAGAAGGGCACCCAAAAGCCTCAACCCAAGGCACCACTGCTCGTCCCACGAAATCCCCCACGTCCGCTCCAGGAACGTGAAGCCCGATTTCAGAGGGGTGCCTGTCTTACATGCGGAGAAATGGGCCACTTTGCAGCCGTTTGCCCACGCCGCCAGGAATTATTTCGTCCCAGCACGACAACCCGCGCCCGAGGTCGTCCACCACGCAGAGGCACCGCGGCCACCCGCAGCGCAGCTCCGGGAAGGCCCACACCCTCTGCACTCCATGCCGGGGACCCAGCCTCCCTGCCTGCTTCCAACGACCCCGCCGGGTCTCGGATTACAAGTGCCCCATTGGGGGACAGCTTTCCCTCTTCGGATGAGGAAAACCCTTGGATTTCTCCAGCCTTAAACCTGGAATCTCCCCTCGACTTGTCAAAAAACGGCTCCGGTCTGTGGTGAATGGAGCATCTCCACAGACCTCTCAGGATCTTCCTATCAAACCGAATGCTCCTACCAAAATCAAAGAAGTGGACTCCACCGTCTACGTAGATGCAGTTTTACAACAACTTAACGGAGGTCCACAAATCCCCGTCAAAGCACTAATTGACTCCGGTTGCTGTCGCACTCTCATAAGCGAAGCCACGTTTGCTGCCCTCAGAGCCGACTCAGAGGCTTTACCCGCCCCCGTCCAATTTGCTCAAATGGACGGGAGCCAATTCCAGGGGGGTCCAGTTGATCATCGCACCATAGGGGTGGCAATGGGAATTGGTTCCCACTGGGAACAAATAGACTTCACTATAGCCCCTATCCGATTTGAAGTGGTCTTGGGAATTAACTGGATTAAAGGACATAGTCCCAGTATTGATTGGGAAACAAACACTATTTCTTTCGCTAGTCCCACCTGCGACCAGCATCGGCAAAACTTTGCTCTGCCATTTCCGCCCGTTCCAGCGTTAACCTCTACTGCCCCAGTACCACCGGCTCTACCCGCTGTATACCGGGACTTTGAAGATGTCTTCGACCTTAAGGAATGTGATGCCTTACCCCCCCACCGGGCCTCAGACTGTGCGATTGAAGTAGTAAAGGACTGCACATTAACCAAAAGTAAGATTTACCCTATGAGCGCTTCCGAGCGCACTGTCCTCCGGGACTTTTTGGACAAAAACCTCGCCAGAGGGTTCATTCGCCCTTCGAATGCCCCAAACTCGGCCCCCGCGTTTTTCGTCCGGAAAAAAGAGGGCGACCTTCGCCTGTGCATTGACTTCAGAAAGCTCAATGCGGTTACCCAGACCAACGCCTATCCTATCCCATTAATATCGGATATTTTGGGACAATTACAGGAAGGCCGTGTGTTCTCTAGATTAGACTTGGTGGAAGCCTACTACCGAGTCCGTATCCGCGAAGGAGATGAACACCTCACTGCCTTCTCTAGCTGTTTCGGAATGTATGAATTCCTTGTAATGCCGTTCGGATTAAAAGGGGCCCCGGGGGTCTTCATGCAACTCATCAATGAAATCCTACATGACCTTCTATATCGTGGGGTGGTGGTCTACTTAGATGACATTCTCATTTATTCGAAAACTATGGACGAGCATGTGACTCTGGTCAGAGAAGTTCTACAACGCCTGCGTAACCATCAACTGTTCGCTAAACTAGCTAAGTGTGAATTTCACCAAAGCAAACTCACGTTTTTGGGATACATCATCTCCCACCAAGGTCTTCGCATGGACCCCGCCAAAGTCCAAGCCGTCCTCGATTGGACTCCCCCCACCAACCGTAAGCAAGTACAGCAATTTCTGGGATTTGCAAACTTCTATCGGGGATTCATCCCTAACTTCGCCCAAGTGGCTCTACCCATTACGGACCTGCTGAAAACTAAAGGAAAAGTAAGCTCGGCTGCCTTGCCCTCCGCAAAAATCCTATGGACTGAGCAATGCCAAGCCGCCTTTCTGGCCCTCAAACGCCTCTTCACTTCGGAGCCGGTGCTACGGCACCCAGACCCAAATCAAATGTTCATTGTGCAAGTCGATGCTTCCGATGTAGCCATGGGAGGGGCTCTCCTCCAGCAAGGACCGGACGGTCTTCTTCACCCTTGCGCTTACTTTTCAAAAAAATTTGCGCACGCTCAATTAAACTGGCCCATCTGGGAGAAAGAGGCCTCTGCAGTTCATCATGCACTGACTTTATGGCGGCAATTCTTGGAAGGGTCTAAAGTACCCTTTGAAGTTTGGACCGATCACAAAAATCTAGCTGCCCTCACGGGGTCCCATAAGCTATCGGCGAAACAACAACGGTGGGCGGAGTTCTTTGCTCAGTTCCGTTTCACCCTGAAGCACGTCCCTGGGAAGCAGAACGTTCTCGCGGATGCCCTCTCCCGTTTACCACAATATCCGGTAAAACTCGAAAGACCCACCAACTCTCTGTTCACCCCTATGCAACGTGGGGCCCTACCTATGCTGGCTGTGCAAACCCGATCCCAGCATCAGCACACCTTCCCTAACTCGCAAGCTCCGCCAGCCCAACCGGCTGCCCAGCCGCCACTGCAACAGACCGGAGTTCCCGCCCCTCCTACCCCTCCGACCGCTCAGCCGCCTGCAGTCTGCGCGCCGCCACACGTAAGCACTAACCCTATAACTATTTCTCAGATCTCCAGGACCGACGGGGGGGCTCCCTCCAAACTCCCCATCTCCGAATCCTTTTTAACTGTCCTTCGGGACCAGTGTCTTTTAGAACGTTCCGCTCATACCCTACCTCCTGGTGTTTTGGAACAAGGGGGGTCCTGGTACAAAGACTCAAAATTGTATGTACCCAAAGCTCTCCGGAAGGACGTTTTACATTTAGCTCATGGAGCCAAAACAGCTGGGCACTTTGGGTTTCTGAAGACCCTTCACTTATTGCGCAGACAGTTCTGGTGGGGGGGAATGCGTTCCGACATTGACTCCTTCATCCGCAGCTGTCCCGTTTGTGCCGCTGCGAAACGATCGCAGGGCAAACCCCCGGGACTGCTACAACCTCTGGAAACGCCCAGCAGACCTTGGGAAGTGATTGCTATGGACTTCATGACTGATCTCCCTCTCAGTGGGGGTAAAACTGTGTTGTGGGTTGTTACTGATTTGTTTTCTAAGCAAATACATTTGATTCCATGTGCAGGGATCCCCTCTGCTCAGAAACTGGCCCTCCTCTTCGTGACGCATATATTTCGTTTACATTCGTTTCCGCGTAAAATAATTTGTGACCGCGGAAGTGGTTTCGTTTCTAAGTTTTGGAAAGCTTTCCTCAAGTTGGTGGGGGTGGAACAGGGATTGTCTAGTGCATACCATCCTCAAACTGATGGTCAAACTGAACGTGTCAATGCTGTACTCGAATGTTATTTGCGTTGTTATGTTAACTACCACCAGGATAACTGGGTGGAACTGTTACCTTTAGCAGAATATGCCTACAATAATGCCATGCATCAATCCACAGGTTTTAGCCCGTTTTTTGCTGTGTATGGACAAGATTTCAGTCCCATCGTTCCTACAGATGATGTAGAGGGGGAGGGGAACCCCGACATTGCCTCCTGGGCACACGCCCTCCGTACCACTTGGCCCTGGCTCGTTAGCAACCTCGACCGGGCCAAACGTAAATACAAAGCGCAAGCTGACAAACATCGCTCCCCCGGGGGTGATCTGCAAGTAGGTGCTTTGGTTTACCTTTCCACCAAAAACCTCCGTTCCACCCAACCGTGCCATAAACTCAGCGCCAAATTCATTGGCCCTTTCCCCATTACTCGGGTCATAAACCCTGTCACAGTGGAACTGGCTCTCCCCAAATCCTTGAGGCGTGTGCATCCTGTTTTCCACATAAGCCTCCTCAAACCCCATGTTGCTTCTCCACGGTGGCATCCGGACCCACCGCCTGCGCAACCCATCATGGTGGGGGGGGGAAGAACACTTCGAAGTCTCCAAGATCCTTGACTCCCGTATTCACCATGGCACTCTCCAATATCTAGTTCGTTGGAAACATTTCCCCCCTGCCTATGACGAATGGGTGCGCGCACGGGATGTCTCCGCCCCCGACCTCGTCGACGCCTTTCACATTGCTTACCCGAACAGGCCAGCCCCCTTGCGAACTGGGAGGGGGCCTTGAGGGGAGCAGAATGTCAGGCTGCTATCTCGGTTTCGTTATTGCCTCTGTCTCTGTGCTGTATTGTCTGCCCCCCAAGGTCGCATGCCTAAGCCTGGGAACTCAGCTCCTGGGAAACTGTATTCCTGCGTGTAATCTCCCGCCTTTCCTGCCTTATAATATCTCCCAGCTAGTGAGCCTTTCATAGCTGTCATTTTATTCGTTTGCACTGTATGCCTATTTGATCAGTAAAAGCCATCTGTTTGGACTCTATACGACTTTGTGGTGATTTCTGGTTCTGTGGGCCAAGGGCTGACAAATCGTAACAATTATAAGTGTTGCATAATACCATAATGATAATGTAGTAATAATATGCATAGAAGAGCCCCGTGGCGCAGAGTGGTAAGCTGCAGTACTGCAGTCCAAGTTCTGCTCACGACCTGAGTTCGATCCTGACGGCAGTTGGTTTCAGGTAGCCGGCTTTTCGAGATGCGGGAACGATTATTGCATGTTTCTAAACTGCGGGAATAATTCCTGAATCATTAATTTCAGTGAAGAGAGGGGCCAGCGGATGACTCCAGCATACCAAACTAGCTTTCCAAAGACCTACTGGTATTCAACCAGGCCCAGGGGCCTTACCTGATGGCATTTGCTTAATTAAGGGGCCCATTACCTCCAAGAGAACCAGCTGCCATAGGGCAGTCTGTGGGGGCTCAACCAAAACCCAAGCAGCATCGAGTACAGAGGGGTGAAATGATGTTCCCATGTCACGGGACAGATGCATGATGGAATACTACTCTCCACAGACCAGTCCGTGACTCATTATTATTAACAGCAGAGATAAGAACCATCCAGCCTCTGCTTAAAGACCTCCAAAGACGGGGACTCCACCACCCTCCGAGGCAGCACATTCCACCGTCGAACAGCCCTCACCGTCAGAAAGTTCTTCCTAACGTTTAGGTGGAATCGCTTTTCTCTTAGTTTAAATTCATTACTCCGTGTCCTAGTCTCTGGAGCAACAGAGAACAAGCTAGTTCCCTCATCAACATGACGTCCCTTCCAATATTTAAACATGGCTATCGTTTCTCCCCTCAACCTTCTCTTCTCCAAACTAAGCAAACCCACCTCCTTAACAAGAACATGGACTCGGGCACCAAGGCCTGCAACAAACCAAGGTGCCAACTTTGCCCTCATATAGATTCTAGGAACATCATCTCTGGACCCACCAATGTCAGCCATACTATCTCAGGTTCATATTCCTGCTCATATGCCATCACATGCCAGCAATGCCCTTCCACAATCTACATTGGACAAACAGGTCAGTCTCTTAGACAAAGATTAAATGGACATAAGTCTGACATCAGAAACCACAATATTCAAAAACCAGTGGGAGAACATTTCAACCTTCCAGGACATTCTGTTGCAGATTTAAGAGTAGCGGTTCTCTTACAAAGGAATTTTAAAGGGAGATTGGAAAGAGAAACTGCTGAAATACAGTGGATATTCAAACTAAAGTCAATGCATTTACCTGGGCTGAATAAAGACCTTGCATTCATGGCTCATTACCAATGCTGATTTCTCCACACCCATCTCTCCCCTGGACATCACAGACTCTTCTGCATACCACACCTAATCCCATCACACCTGCTATTCACATTTACATACTGTTAACATTTACATACTAATGCTTGTCTGAATTCACTCTCCTCTACTTAAAGACCGATGGATTCACATTCTAGCTGTATCTGAAGAAGTGAGCTGTGGCTCACGAAAGCTCATACCCTGCCAGAAAATATTTTTGTTAGTCTTTAAGGTGCTACTGGACTCTTGCCCTTTTCTACTTAAACCCAACTCCCTAAGTCTCTCCTCAAAGGGCATGGATTCGAGACCTTTGACCATTCTGATCGCCTTCCTATGGACACGCTCCAACTTGTCAACATCCTTCTTAAATTGGGAACCCAAAACTTGACACAGTATTCCAAGGGAGGTCTGACCAATGCAGAATACAGTGGTAGTATTACTTCCCTGGATCGAGACACAATACTCCTATTGATGCAGCCCAGAATAGCATTGGCCTTCTTAGCCGCCATATCACGCTGTTGACTCGTGTTCAGTTTGTGGTCCACTAAGACTCCCAGATCTCTTTCACATGTACTGTTGTCAAGCCAACTCTCTCCCATCCTGTACCTGTGCCTGATATCGTTTCTGCCTAGGTGAAGTACCTTACACCTGTCCCTATCGAAATCCATTTTATTACTTATTTCCCAGCTCTCCAGTCTATCAAGGTCATTCCAAAATGACAAAGAGCTCCAGAGTTCACTGCTTTGCAGCTGCACCCCCGCCCCCGCCCCCAAGTCAGATCCTCTTGATCACCCAACTTCAGCCAATCTACCCACAAAAGACACCCTGGGAGATTGGTGGGGCTGAGAGAGCTCTAAGAGAGCTGTGACTAGCCCAAGGTCACCCAGCAAACTTCACGTGGAGGAGTGGGGAATCAAACCTTGTTCTCCAGATCAGAGTCCACCGCTCCAGACCACTGCTTTTAACCACTACACCACGCTGGCTCTCAAGGACGGGGGGTTGGGGGCCCCGTGGCCAGACCGTGAGCCCCACAAAGAAGAATGTCCCCAGGACACAAATGGAAGAGAAAGGGCCCTGCAAAGCAAACACAAAGCATACGAAAGGGTCCCCAGGCCTCTGCCCTCACCTTGAAGATGGGGGGCTGATACCCCAACCGCAGGAGACGAAGCCACCAGCGTCTCCCTCCTTCCAGCTCCTGGGCGGTTGTAGGGTCTCGGAGCCCCGGCAGGGAACCATGGCAACCGGCATCAACACCTGGGCACCTAGAACCCTCCCTCCAACTGCCGCCTCCAGCAGGTTCTCTGGAAGGAGGGCCAAGGGACCCCTTCCTCCATCAATCCCCCCGCCCCTGGACCTGCCTGGCTGCCTCCCCCCACGCCCCCCACGCCCCTGTCCCAGCTAAAGCTTCACAGCCCACCACTCCTGGCTGGTGGTTCCTTTTGACCTCCCTCGCATGGGTCTTTTTGAATCAATGTGTTTTTTTTCTCTTTAAAAAGCAAACCCTCCCATGCCTTCCCATGCCTTCCTCAGGACCCTCCAAAACCTTCCCATGGCAGGAATGGGAATTCGAACCCGGGTCTTCCAGATACAAGTACAATACTCTGAACCACTGCACCACACAGGTCTTCTGGGAGCAGGAGAGGAACCAGACGTGACAGCCAGGGTGGTGTAGCGATTGGAGTGTCAGTGTAGGATCGGGGAGACCCAGGTTCGAATCCCCACCCTTCCACAAAAACGTGCCGGGTGACCCTGGGCCGCTCACGCAATCTCAGCCTATCCTACCTCACAGGGTTGTTCTGGGGATGACATGGAGCAGAGGAGAATCATAGAATCATAGAGTTGGAAGGGACCACCAGGGTCATCTAGTCCAACACCCTGAGCAATGCATGGCATTCACAACTACCTCCCCCTGAAGTGCCCCAAATAAAGGTATTTTACCTGTGTCACTAAAGACAGTACATGAACAGGTTCAGGTTTCCCCTTTGAGACGTGACACCCATGTAGATAAATGCGTGTCAAGAATTTCCCCCTTCCTCTCTTTCCTCTCTATTCACTTAGTTTGCAGAAGCACACAAACCGTCCAAAGTTTGCAACATCCCAAAACAGGGCCGGCTTTCCTGGGCTTCGCTAGTTTGTTATCTTGGTAACGGGAACTTCACGTCTCAGCGAAAGAACTGGCTGAATGCAGAAATTGTTTGTTAAGAGTGACGGTATGAAAACAAAAAAACACACACCTAGAAAAGTATCCTTATTGTTAGAAGTCTATAAAGCTGGAGCCATGTTTAGCCATTCTTTCTGCAGTGTGACTCTCTGGGGTCTCGGCTGGAGAGATTTGATCCCAGCTTGTATGGTTTCCATTGGTACCATTAAACGGCAGAGCTGTCAAACGAACTCCTGATCTCCAGGGCGTTCTCCTTTGCTCTGACCTATCTGGATAGCGTGGCCAAGATGCCTTCCTCCCTCTCCTCCTCTGCCTAAGGTCACAGAACCAGCATGGCTGGCTGTGATGGATGAGGGGCTGACGGGCCAAGCGTGGGCGCAGCCAGAGAGCTCTGAGGGACAGAGGAAGCGTTCAGAGCTGGGTGGAGAGGATGACGCGGGAGCGGGCGGATGGTGCCAACGTCCAGGAATGACCACCAGCACCACGAGAGCTGATAGCAATGCAGTTGCTTATTGACAGTGCCATCCACCATCTCTCCGGACACAGGCTCATGGAGTCCAACCCTGATCTCCACAATGCCTCCACCAGGCATCAGTGAGCAGTTCAGGCTGAGTCACCCAACAGGTGCCACACATCCCCTCAGCCTCTGGCCTCCGTGGCTTCTGGCCAGGGTCCTCAGGCCTCCGAGGGGCTTTGCAGGCCAGGACACCAGCCCAGGTGGACAGTGAGACCCCCTCCATCGAACTCTGCCTGCCACCGCGAATAGGGCAGCCTTGCCTGTTCCCACAGAGGAGGCGAGGAAGAAGCCAGACCAATGTGGTCCTCGGTGAACCTGAGGGGGGTTCTGTGAAAGCCACAGCCCTTGACACACACACACATACACACACACGAGCTGTGGGGTTCGAGGCTGAGGGCCACTTCTCAGGCCACCCAGGGGCCTTCGTCTCGGAGGTGTGGAGGGAGGATCCCAGCCCCTGAGGTGGAGGGGGAGTCGGCAGGGAGAGAGCGGGAAGAGGGATTGGGGACCTGGCCCCAACCTCCGGGGAGGAGCGAGAAAGAGGAGCCCAGACTCCCTTCGCTCCCGTGAGCTGGGCTGGGGACCGAGGCTGAGGAGAGGCTGAAGAACAGCTCGGAGGGACACAACTCAGCCGGAGGGGAGGAACTGAAGGCCCCGGAGGGAAGAAAACCCTCTCTCAGCCCGTGCTCGGAAGGACTCTGGCCTAGAGGAATGTGACTCAGTTTCCCCTCCACAGGCTGCCTTTTCCTTGAAAACCCGTCCCGGTGAGTTTTGTTCAACGAACTTCCCTGTTTTTGAGTTCAAAAGCCTCCTATTTCTCTCTGAGGCAAATACCGGGGTGGTGGGACTGGAGGAGAAGGGAAACCATCTCCTCACCAATCCACTCAGGCCAGCGCTTTTCCCTCAGCATATCTGGCCGGGCTGAGTGAGCGGGAGGTTGAAGTGGTGGGAAGGGGGGTGCCTCATGATACAATCAGCATGGCTGACAGATGGCCATCTAACCTCTTCTGAAAAACCTCTGAATATACTCTGAACCACTGCACCATACAGGTCTTCTGGGAGCAGGAGAGGAACCAGACGTGACAGCCAGGGTGGTGTAACAACTGGCGTGTCAGTGCAGGATCGGGGAGACCCAGGTTCGAATCCCCACCCTGCCACAAAATCTTGCCGGGTGACCTTGGGCTGCTCACACAATCTCAGCCTTTCCTACCTCGCAGGGCTGTTCTGAGGATGACATGGAGGAGAGGAGAATGCTGCGAGCTGCCTTGGAGGCCCGCTGGAGCAAAAGGTGGGGTGTAAATAAAGTCACGGGACCAAGGACCGGGGCTCCACGCCTCCAGCGACTTTCCTCAGGGACTGCCTGGCATCTCCTGCCCCCACACCACTCCCCAGGGGGAAGACCTCTGCTCCAGTCCCCCGCCCCCCAAAGCTCTGCCACCCCTGCCCAGGGGCTCAGGAGGAAGACAAAGGTGAGTGGCGCCCCAAAGTGCTTACAGGCGCTTCGAACTGGACCCGTTGCAGTTGCAATACATTCATATAAGAGACGCTTCATTTGTACCCCACCTGTCTCCTCTTTGTTCTCCTCTCCTCCATTATAACCTCCCGACAACCCTGTGAGGTTGACCAGGTCGAGTGTGCGTGTGAGAGAGACAGGCCCCAAGCCACCCAGCGAGCTTCCATGGCAGAGTAGGGATTCAGGCTTGGATTCGAACAAGGACCCTGCAGCAGCCATTTTGGGAAACACCTGGAGATTTTAGGGGTGGAGCCTGAGGAAAGGGCTTCAATGGGACATAATGCCATAGAGTTCGCAGTCCAGAGCAGCCCTTTTCTGGAGCTCCGTTGGAAGAGCAGGAGATCTCCAGCCACCCTCTGGAGCTTAGGACAGGAGCGAAAGAAACATATATGGGGCAACATCTATTTTATATGTTACTGTGTCTAGTCGTATATGCAATTGGATACAAAATGTAAACCACACATAACAATTACAACATGCAACAAACATACAGAACCATCTCATTGATGGTGAAAGACAGGAACAGTTCCATTCAAAGATACAGTGAAAGTACGCTCATCATTCTTCTGTATTCATCTCATGTAGGTAAGTATGAAGATATTAAATGTTCAAGGAGGAAAAACTTCACGGAGGATACGGCCGTTTCAAATTCTTTGCAATTGAATTCTTCATCAGTCCTTCCTATTATAATTCACAATCATTTCAAAATATAAAAGTTATACTATGTTATACAATACCCTATACAAATATTTTACAATCTATATAATAAAATCCATACAAAAATACTTACAAACATGTTCCTCTCCTATTGCACATCTTAATAATATATTTGTCAAAGTGCTGGATCCAAGTTAGTTCCCACGAAGGGTAACATTCAAAAGTGTAGCCGTGTATGCAACGTGAAGCTGATTTTCTCAATAGCTATCTGCTGTGAGAGGCCTCCAAGTTAACTGTATGCATCTGTGCCGTCCCGGCTGCAAGATCGCCTATTAGGCACAGTAGCATATAAAATAGATTTTGCACCATATATGTTTCTTTCGCTCCTGTACTAATTTCCTAATCTTCCGATACTAGTACAGCGGTGTCTATTTTCTCCCCCACCCCCTGGAGCTTGGCAACCCTCCTGGCTCTGCCTCCTGCGGCAGCTCTTCGACAGCCTCTGGGCTGGGCCTGGACAGGAGAATGCCGGGAGTGTCTATCTGAGCACCGGCGACTCTTGGGGAAGGGAGGTGGCGCAGGGGGCGGCTTGCTGGCGGCAGAAAGGGCCGTCAGATCACAGCCAACGTAGGGCAAGAGACGTCCAGAAGTGGTCGGCCATCGCCTGCCTGCCTCCCTCCGCGTTGGCAGAGAGCGTTCGGAGAGAGCCGTGACTGGCCCCGGGTCACCCAGCAGGCTTCAGGTGCAGGAGTGGGGAAGCTGACTGGGTTCGCCAAGTTAGAGTCTATCGCTCTTAACCACTACACCACGCTGTCTCTCCACTGCTTGTATCAACGGGGATTCCTCGGGGAGGAATTCGGGGACAATGCAAGCAGGTGCCGACCCACAAAGAGGCAGGCGCCACGGCAGCCCTCTCTTGGGTGCCTGGGGGCTCACCTGGCCAAGAGAGGACAGGACGGGAGGAGCAGGTCAGCCTGCCTTGCCCCGCACGTGCTTGGCCAAAGTCCGAAGGGAAGCCCAAGAGCGTCCAAAAGCAAAGCCATCAGCCTGTCCCTTGGAGACAAAGCCCCCCCTCCCGGCGCCAAAGCTCATACAGGGCAGGAAGCGAGGCCAGAGATCTCGGCCACCCAGATGTCCCACCCTACCATGAAAGGCATGGCCACTACCTACGATAGGAGGGAAGCCAAAGGCAAGTCTGCGCATGTTCAGAGATGCTCTCTCATTTGTTACTGAAGGCAGTGCTTTGTTACTGGCGTGAGCTGGAGATCTCCTCAAATGCCAGCTGATCTCTAGATCAAAGCTTCTTAAACTGCATGTGGGTCGCAACCCCATGTGGGGCCGCGTAACTGAAAGTGGGGGTCCTGAAAAATTTGGCAATATAAAATAGGTATACAAATCCAACATTTAAAAAGGTAAAGGTCCCTTGTGCAAGCAGCGGGTCATTCCTGACCCACGGGGTGATGTCGCATCCCGACGTTTGCGAGGCAGACTTTGTTTGACGGGGTGCTTTGCCAGTGCCTTAGTTCCCCAGTCCTCTTCCCTTTACCCCCAGCAAGCTGGGTACTCAGTTCACTGACCTCGGAAGGATGGAAGGCTGAGTCCACCTTGAGCCGGTTACCTGAAACCGACTTCCGTCACATTCGAACTCAGGTCGTGAGCAAAGCTTTTGACTGCAGTACTGCAGCTTACCACTCTGCACTAGGGCTGTCAATTCGGTTCGGTCCGAACTGAAAATCAACCGAATTTCCCCTGATTCGGTGATTTTCAGTTCGGACGGATCCGAACTCAACTCTGGCGGGCAAGGGGGGGTGAATTCAACGAGTTCGGGAGGCTCAGATGAGTTTAAATGACAGCCCGCGCCTCTCCAGCGGAGCCCGCTGAAGGGGGGCGGGCTGCCCTTTAAACTGATCTGCGCCTCCCAGCTGGGAGGCTCAGATCAGTTTAAAGGGCCCCCGCGCGCCTTCAGGGAATCCCTGAAGGTGCGCTTCGGCCGAATTTTCCCCCGAACTCCGGATCCCCCCGAATTACCGGGGATCCGAAGCGGGGGAGTTCGGACTTCGGACCGTACCGACCCCACAAGGGTCAAATTCGGCCGAATCCGAACTGTACCGAATTTTTTTTTTTTGACAGCCCTACTCTGCACCACGGGGCTCTCCAGTCAAACATTTACTGGTAATATATATGCCTATACTCGGGAGAAAAAAATTTCTCGAGCAAAAAGGGGTCACAAGTGGAAAAAGTTGAAGAAGCCCTGCTCTGGATGACCAAGATAAGTTCCCCTGGAGAAAATGGCTGCTTTGGAGGGTGGACCCTATGGCCCTTATACCCTGCTGAGGTCCTCCCCAAAGTCTGCCCTCCTCAGGGTCCGCCCCCAAATCTCCAGGCATTTTCCAACCTGAGCTGGGAACCCTATCCGAGAGCTTCTTTGGGGGCTCAGTGCAACGCAACAAGGGATGCAGGGAAACTACCAGAGACCTTCCCCCCCCCTCGTGGCCGGTGCAAAGGATCAACGGCCAGAAGCCTTTACCTCCACCCTCCATGGAGCCCTGCAGCATGCCCAGCGTTCGCGTCGTCTGGGACAGCAGCCTCCCACCCCACGGCCCCGGAAATGAGCAAGGAAGAGAAGCTCCGGAGCTCGGCTCTGCTGGCTGCGCGGCACGACCCAGGCAGACTTCGGGGGCAAGCCCTCTTCCTTGGCAGCAAGACCCCCGGAGCTCAAGGGCACTTCTTTCCAAGCCAAGAGACACACAAAGGACCGGGCCGGGAGCACAGGAGCCCCTCCAAAGCCTGCCTCATCCCAGAGGAACCGGCCTCCTGCCCCCAAAGCAGTTTCTGGCTCTCTCCAACACTGGTTCAAGCTTTGGCCCACAGCAGAAACTTAAGTTGGGAAAATAGCGGTGCTGTTGCTTGGAATTGGCCAAAAGCCACGGCCTTTTGCAACTGAGAGAAGAACCCAAGTGTAGGGAGGAGAGTCACTTCTATCGCCCTTGAGGGCTCCAGACTAGACTACTGTAACTCGCTCTACACAGGGCTTCCCTGAAGACTAGGGTTGCTAGGTCCCTCTTTGCCACCGGCAGGAGATTTTTGGGGCGAAGCCTGAGGAGGACAGGTTTATTGGGGGGGGACTTCAATGCCATAGAGTTCTTTTCTCCCCAGTGAGACCCCAAACGGCTTGCATCCTTCTCCTCTCCTCTGTTTTATCCTCACAACAACCCCGTGAGGTGGAGACTGGCATCCCTAGGAGGCGGGTGGCCAAAGCAAGGCCACGTGATACACTGTGTTGCACAGTGGGGATTTGAACCCTAAATCCTAGCTCAACACTAGCGGCCGCAGCACACACGGGATGCACACTGTGCGCATGTGCGGGGGAGTGGCTGGCCAGAGAGGTTGCAATGCCCCCCCGGGCTTTAGAGCATCATGGATTTGGCATTAAGAGGCATGCCTGGGGCTGGGGCTCCATGTGGAACGGTGTTCATGAGTGCGCACAAGACATATGAGTTAAAGATGTTAGCCCGTACAGTCTTAACAGCTGTGGTAGGAGCTCTTTAATGTTCTTAAAAATTAACCAGGAAGCCTGTGGCATCTTTTTAACAGACAAAATAAATTGTAAGGAGGGTCCCTTGAAAGTTTTAGAAGGCATGGGACCCCAGGTAGTCTCTGGGTGGGGGGGGGGTGCGTGGAAGTGCTGTCAAGTTGCAGCCAGCTTAGAATCATACAATCGTAGAGTTGGAAGGGACCACGGGGGTTATCAAGTCCAACCCCCTGCCCAATGCAGGAAATTCACAACTACCTCCCCCTGCCCCACCCCACCAGGGACCAAAAGATGGCCAAGATGCCCTCCCTTTCATCATCTGTCTAAGGTCACAGAATCAGCATTGCTGACAGATGGCCATCTAACCTCTTCTTAAAAACCTCCAGGGAAGGAGAGCTTACCACCTCCTGAGGAAGCCTGTTCCACTGAGGAACCGCTCTAACTTCTGGCAACCCCGTGTGGTTTTCAAAGCAAGAGCTACTTAGAGGTGGTTTGCCATTGCCTTTCTCTGCGTGGCAACCCTGGACTTCCTTGGGGGTCTCCCATCCAGGTCATAACCAGGGACGCCCCTGCTCAGCTCCCGAGCTCTGCTGAGATCAGCTAGCCTGGGCCATCCAGTTCAGCGTCATCTTTGTTTCTGCAACATGACGGTACGCCTCCAGACCTGATATGCTTTGCCTTCTAGCGGATGTGAATGGCGATTACCTGGACTCACCCACCTCAAGTCCGAGGTCACCTTGACAGGCCTGAGAGCTTTCTCAGAAAGGTTCTTGAAGCAGAGGCCGGCTTTGTGCTGATGCCTTGGATCAGACCCTTGGCGTTTCTGTGCTCAGCCAGGATGTCCACTCTCTTGGCAGGAGGGATCGACTCGGGAACGGCCAGGATGTCTCTCGTCACCAGAGCCCTCGTTGATCTCAACCCATTCTGTAAGCATGGCTTTCTATTATTCTATATACCGAAAGGTCAGGTCTATAGATGTGACGAACACCCCATTTTTCCATTGACCAGCGGTCCAATCTGACGTCTCTTTCTTGGAACCCCTCTTGGTGTGTACAGAAAGTCCCAGTTATTCATTTTTTTTTAAATCAGGAAAGGGATTTCTACATTTCACATTCTCACCCAAGGCTGAAGGCAGTTTAATTGTTTATAACCGTAGTTGCTTGAATCAGTGAGGTGGTCAGAAAAAGAAACATAGAGACCTAGAGCTGGAAGGGACTTCAGGGGTCACCCAGTCCAACCCCCTGCACGATGCAGGAAATTCACAACTACCTCCCCCCCCCCAAAAAAAACCCCAGTGACCCCTGCTCTATGCCCAGAGGAAGGCAAAAACCCTCCAGGATCCCTGCCCAATCTGGCCTGGAGGAAAATTCCTTCCTGACCCCAAAGTGGTGATCCTCATGAAGAATAGTCACACATAGTATTTTTTTTAGCAAAATCTTTTCTGTCTTCCCTGCAACTCAAAACAGCTCTAGAAAGTATTTTATTAATTTCAATAATGTGTGTGTTTGTGTTTTAAACGGAATCTGAATCGATTACATCTTAAGACCTCCCCCTGCTCTTTGCGGGGTATACCGGGAGAGGCGGTCCCGCAGGTAGAATGGTCCCAGGCCGCTTAGGGCTTTAAACCTGAAACCTGATCCGGTGCTCAATCTGGAGCCAGTGCAGCTAGCGGAGCGCTGGTTGGGTATGTGCTCTCCAAGGGGTCCCTGGGAGGACCTGCACCACTGCGTTCCAGACCAGTTGACGTTTTCGGAGCAGTCTTAAGTAGGGTCGCCAATTGCCACCCTGCCTCACACACTTTCACCACCGACCCAGAGCTCCCAGAAAACCCCATCCCATCCTCTAGGTCAGAGCTTCTTAAACTTTTCCCACTAGCGACCTCTTTTCGCCTGAGAATTTTTTACATAGCCCTGGGTATATAGGTATATAAAATAGGTGTACAAATCAAACATTTACTGATAATAAACCATGAAAAAACCTTTTACTGTTGCCTCATTGACTGGAGCCATGTTACCGAAGAAGGTCTATGTCAGGCCTTAACCACTGTGATTTCTAGCCCCAGGTGAGTCAGCCTGCAGGTAGCCTTATTCATAGAATCAGAGAGTTGGAAGGGGCCACCAGGGTCATCAAGTCCAACCCCTTGCACAATGCAGGAAATTCACAACTACCTCCCCCCCGCCACACCCCTACTCCATGCTCAGAAGATGGCCAAGATGCCCTCCCTCTCATCATCTGCCTAAGGTCATGGAATCAGCATTGCTGACAGATGGCCATCTAGCCTCTGCATAAAAACCTCCAGGAAAGGAGCGCTCACCACCTCCCGAGGAAGCCTGTTCCACTGAGGAACCGCTCTAAGTGTTAGAAAATCCTTCCTAATGTCTAGATAGAAACTCTTTGGGTCTAATTTCAACCTGTGGGTTCTGGTCCGACCTTGTGGGGCAACAGAGAACAACTCGGCACCCTCCTCTATGTGACAGCCCTGTGTAACCTGGGAGAAGGGTAAATGTTTATATACCGCCTGTAAGCATACAGGTAGAGCTAGAGGAAAACTGGCGGCTTTTGGAACACTATGTAAGAGAATTAATTTTTGCCCACTCACAGGCCTCATTCATGCTGGTAGGTGATTTAAATGCACACTTAGGTCCTAATGACCAAATACAAGATGGCCTGCAGTGCTTCTGCTGAGGGTCAAGAATACCCACACCACCCCAGGGTCTTTAATTTCACTGGGGCTTGCTTCTTTAAATTTGCTTATAGATTGGGGTTATATATTTTGAAAGGCTCAAGCGGGGATGACATCCCAGGAGAATATACCTTTATGGCAGGGACTAGGACTAGCACAATTTTTTAAAAATTTTTTTTATTGTTTTTTTATAATAAATCATACAAAGAATACAAAAAAGGAAAAAAGAAAAGAGAAAAAAATTATATAAAAGAAAAAATACATATACAGAGCATTAATTATCTACTGATACATTGTTATTAATATAAAAATCCCATAGCACCCTGGATCCAAATCCCACCCCCCACCGCAGTGCCCTTCACCATTGGACTTCCGATGGAATGTTGTGACAATATTTTTTTTAAAAAAATTCACTTACTATACATTAGTTAAAATCACATTGTACTATAATTCGTTAACTATACTTTTAAAATCCGTTTTTGCCAATTTATCCCAATATGCAGTGGCCTTTGACCATGTAGATTTAAATTCCTCCATATCTTTACCATGTAAAGATACTGTAATTTTGGCCATCCGCATATACAGGAGCTGGGTTTCCCTTGCCTTGGGTATGCGCACAATAGCCCTGTGAGGGAGGTCAGTATTGGGAGGAGCAGCTGGGTTTCCCTTGCCTCTGTTATGCTCACAATAGCCCTGTGAGGTAGGTCACTGGGGGGTGGAGCACCTGGGTTACCCTTGCCTGTTATGCTCACAACGGCTCTGTGAGGGAGGTCATGGAGCGGGCAGCTGGGTTTCCCTTGCCTCTGTTATGCTCACAATAGCCCTGTGAGGGAGGTCACTGGGGGGTGGAGCACCTGGGTTTCCCTTGCCTGTTATGCTCACAACGGCCCTGTGAGGGAGGTCATGGAGCGGGCAGCTGGGTTTCCCTTGCCTCTGTTATGCTCACAGTAGCCCTGTGAGGGAGGTCAGTGGGGGGGGAGAAGCAGCTGGGTTTCCCTTGCCTCTGTTTTGCTCACAATAGCCCTGTGATAGAGGTCTGTGGGGGGGGGGCAGTTGGTTTTCCCTCCCCTCTGTTATGCTCACAATAGCCCTGTGAAGGAGGTCAGTGGGGAGGGGAGCAGCTGGGTTTCCCTCCCCTCTGTTATGCTCACAATAGCCCTGTGAGGGAGGTCAGTGGGGGGG
Organism: Euleptes europaea; assembly: GCF_029931775.1. Taxonomy (NCBI): domain Eukaryota; kingdom Metazoa; phylum Chordata; class Lepidosauria; order Squamata; family Sphaerodactylidae; genus Euleptes; species Euleptes europaea. The sequence goes on from NC_079314.1 coordinate 86,305, forward strand.
GGGCAGCTGGGTTTCCCTTGCCTCTGTTATGCTCACAATAGCCCTGTGAGGTAGGTCAGTGGGGGGGCAGCTGGGTTTCCCTTGCCTCTGTTTTGCTCACAATAGCCCTGTGATGGAGGTCTGTGGGGGGGCAGCTGGGTTTCCCTTGCCTCTGTTATGCTCACAATAGCCCTGTGAGGGAGGTCTGTGGAGGGTGAGAAGCAGCCGGGTTTACCTTACCTCTGCTTTGCTCACAATAGCCCTGTGAGGGAGGTCAGTGGGGGGGGGAAGCAGATCAGTTTCCCTTGCCTCTGTTATGCTCACAATAGCCCTGTGAGGGAGGTCAGTGGGGGGGGAGAAGCAGCTGGGTTTCCCTTGCCTCTGTTATGCTCACAATAGCCCTGTGAGGTAGGTCACTGGGGGGTGGAGCACCTGGGTTTCCCTTGCCTGTTATGCTCACAACGGCCCTGTGAGGGAGGTCATGGAGCGGGCAGCTGGGTTTCCCTTGCCTCTGTTATGCTCATAGTAGCCCTGTGAGGGAGGTCAGTGGGGGGGGAGAAGCAGCTGGGTTTCCCTTGCCTCTGTTATGCTCACAATAGCCCTGTGAGGGAGGTCTGTGGAGGGTGAGAAGCAGCCGGGTTTACCTTACCTCTGCTTTGCTCACAATAGCCCTGTGAGGGAGGTCAGTAGTGGGAGGAGCAGCTGGGTTTCCCTTATCTCTGTTATGCTCACAATAGCCCTGTGAGGGAGGTCAGTAGGGGCGGAAAGCAGCTGAGTTTCCCTTGCCTCTTTTATGCTCACAATAGCCTTGTGAGGGAGTTCAGTACGGGGGGAGGAAGCAGCCGGGTTTCCCTTGCCTCTGTTATGCTCACAGTAGCCCTGTGAGGGAGGTCAGTGGGGGGGGAGAAGCAGCTGGGTTTCCCTTGCCTCTGTTATGCTCACAATAGCCCTGTGAGGTAGGTCACTGGGGGGTGGAGCACCTGGGTTTCCCTTGCCTGTTATGCTCACAACGGCCCTGTGAGGGAGGTCATGGAGCGGGCAGCTGGGTTTCCCTTGCCTCTGTTATGCTCACAGTAGCCCTGTGAGGGAGGTCAGTGGGGGGGGAGAAGCAGCTGGGTTTCCCTTGCCTCTGTTATGCTCACAATAGCCCTGTGAGGGAGGTCTGTGGAGGGTGAGAAGCAGCCGGGTTTACCTTACCTCTGCTTTGCTCACAATAGCCCTGTGAGGGAGGTCAGTAGTGGGAGGAGCAGCTGGGTTTCCCTTATCTCTGTTATGCTCACAATAGTCCTGTGAGGGAGGTCAGTAGGGGCGGAAAGCAGCTGAGTTTCCCTTGCCTCTTTTATGCTCACAATAGCCTTGTGAGGGAGTTCAGTACGGGGGGAGGAAGCAGCCGGGTTTACCTTGCCTCTGCTTTGCTCACAATAGCCCTGTGAGGGAGGTCTATGGAGGGCGAGAAGCAGCAGGGTTTACCTTACCTCTGCTTTGCTCACAATAGCCCTGTGAGGGAGGTCAGTAGGGGCGGAAAGCAGCTGGGTTTCCCTTGCCTCTTTTATGCTCACAATAGCCTTGTGAGGGAGTTCAGTACGGGGGGAGGAAGCAGCCGGGTTTCCCTTGCCTCTGCTTTGCTCACAATAGCCCTGTGAGGGAGGTCAGTGGGGGGGAGCAGCTGGGTTTCCCTTACCTCTGTTATGGTCACAATAGCCCTGTGAGGGAGGTCAGGGGGGGAGAAGCAGATGGGTTTCCCTTGCCTCTGTTATGCGCACAATAGCCTTGTGAGGGAGGTCAGTAGTGGGGCGAGGAAGCAGCCGGGTTTCCAGCCCTTGCTCCTTGCCTGCACTACGACACTGGGAAACCAGCTATTACAGAGGAAATGGCTTCTCGTACCTTACCGTACATTTTACCGGTAAACATGACATGTTCCAGGGTCCCGATGCTCCCATCAGACCAGGGGCATAAACGTGTCACTTTTCGTATCTCCCTTCCAAAATAGCTGAAGGGAGCCGGTTCCATCGCATCAAGCTGAAGGCCCTCCTGTCATCTGGATTATCCGGGTGGTTAAGATAAGACACCGGAACCATGTCGGTAAGAGTGCCGAGGTTGGAACACACATTTGGAAAGTTTACAGATTAAACAAACAAACAGATATAACCCTAATATACAGAGACAAATTACGGAACTTAAAAAACAGATAGAGGCTTTAGATTTGGCAACAATATAGAAAAGGGATCTTATGGTGAGGAATGAATTCCAAAGAAATAGCATAAACTCAGCAAAAAGACTAGCTAATTATTTGAAAAATAGAAAGGAAAAACAAAGGGTCAAAAGTATAAAAGTCAATAACCAATCATCACAAAACCCTAAAGTAATTAAAGAGGCGTTTGAGTCCTTTTATAAAAATTTATATAAGAAAAGGGACACAGTAGGTTTTGAAGAAGACATTAACTCAATAGTGAAGGAGACTGAGAAAGTTAAATTGGAAGAGGATATCACATTGCAAGAGATTAGAGACGTAATTAAAGAATTAAAAAAAGGCAAATCACCACGTCTTGATGGGTTTACAAGTGAATTCTACAAGGAAATGGCAGAAATACTAGCTTCAGAACTTCAGGAGGTGTTTAATGAAGTCTTGAAGGGCAAGAAAGCTCCAAACTCATGGAGACAAGCAGAAATAATAGTGATTTTAAAACCACAGAAAGATCCAGAAGAGGTAGGATCATACAGACCTATAAGCTTTCTCAACCAAGATTATATTCGCAAAAATATTGGCAAATAGACTAAAGACGGTTATTCCAAATATAATAAAAGAGAACCAGTATGGATTAGTAAAAGGCAGGAATATAGCACACCCTATTAGAAATATAATTAATGTCCTGCAACATGGTCAACGAAAAAAATTGGGTCTTTTAAAACTGGATGTATTCAAAGCCTTTGACACTCTGTCCCAAGAATACCTGTGGCAGGTTTTGCGCAAATACGGAATAGGAAGTAATTATTTAAATGCAATTCAGGAGTTATATAGGGATGGAACAGCAGTGGTTAAGGTTAACAATGATCACTCGCAAGCCTTTCAGATCCAGAGAGGAGTTCGTCAGGGCTGCCCGCTTTCGCCGCTCTTATTTATCATAGCGATAGAGCAACTAGCAGAAAGGATAAGAAACAGCGCAAGGATAGAAGGCTATAAGATTAAGGAAGAAGAAATGAAAATTAATTTATTTGCTGATGATATTATGGTTATTATGACAAACCCTAAGGAAGGAATAAAAGAAATAAAGATTATATTAGAAGACTTTGAAAGGTGTTCAGGATTAAAAGTCAATATGGCTAAATCAGAAATAATATGTCAATCTGAATAGGGATGGAAAAAAAGAGATTAATAAAATTACAAATATAGGATTGGGAGCCAAAAAGTTTAAATACTTAGGTATAATATTACAAAAGAATATTAATAGAATATCAGAGGTAAATTATAACAAGGTATGGAGAAAGATAGAGAAGGAAATGAAAAAATGGAGAGAGAAAAACTTTAGGAATTTCCTCTAGAATTAGAAGTACTAAAATGTTCTGGGTGCCTAAATTAATGTATTTATTCCAGACGATACCACTAGGAATCAGTACAAAAAAATAGAACACTGGAATAGAATGATAAGAGGGTGAATATTCGATAGCAAAAAATGTAGAACTCAAAAAAGGTTGGTATATAGCCTTAGATCAGAATTGGGTTGGGGTTCCCCGAATCTGAATAGCTACTACGCCGCCTTTCAATTAAAGTCATTATTAGAGATAGGAGAAGAAAGTGACCAGAAATGGGTTAGATTTGAAAATAAGATTAACAGTGACATAGGAAGACTTGGCATTTTCTCAAAAGTCCTAAGTAAAGATTTAAAATTAACTATAGGTCCCAGACGTACAGCATTAGAGGTATGGAATAAATGGCAACCTTTATGGCTAGGAAGGACTTCAAGATGGGCTCCGCTAGAGACTATGCATACTGAAATGAGAGAAAGTAAATGGTGGGAAACCCTAAGGTCAAAAGGATATTATAAACTGGGAGATATGTACAGAGGAGGAACCCTAAAACCTTTACAGGAGATAGTAGAAGAGATAGGCAAGCATCATTGGCTAAAAACAACAGGCCTTTATAGAAGGGTTAAAATGATTAACGAAAAAGGGGAAATATGGTCAGAGGAACCAATGGAAGAAATATATAAAGAAATGCAAAAATCAAAACAAGGATTGGCAGGAAAAATCTACAGGAAAATGATTTCAAATAAAGATAAGATAATAACATATTTACAAAAAACTTGGAGTAAGGAAAATCAGATATCAGAAAACACAGCAGGTAAAATTATGAAAGGACTAGAGGAAATAAAAGTGATAAAATTCAATGAATTGGAACATAATTTTTTTACAAAATGGTATAAAACACCAGCGCAATTAGCGAATATGTTTCCAGGACTAAGCCCCATGTGTTGGCACTGTAGACAATCTAAGGGTTGGTTCTCCCACATGTGGTGGGAATGCCCAGAGGTTAGGGTCTTTTGGACACAAATACTAGAAATTATAAGGAGAAAATGTAAAGTATCTTTAACTATAGATTGTAACCTAATGTTAATGAGCACAACAGGGAACTCGGGGGTAAACAAGAGGGATCAGGCCATATTCAAGGCTATGTTATTAGCAAGCAAAGCAGTAATAGCTCTGGGTTGGAAGGATAAAGGTAAATGGACTATAGAAATCTGGCACAACTATTTGTTTGAATTTATACAGTCGGATATCGTCAAGATGATGCGCCAGAAGATTTCATGGGAAGACAAGAGCAGGGAAATCACAAGTAGATGGAAGACCTATTTAGAGTGGATATCAACGGAAGGAAGAAAAGACATTCGGTGGAAGATCCAGACTTTGTGCCTGTGGCTAAGGTTAAGAGACTAAAAAATATAAGGACAAGGAGTGGGGTTATGGAGGTGGATGGGAGGGATGGAAGGGAATGAGAAAAGTACGTTATACACACAATGTATGTAGAATAAGAAATATATATTTGAAATTTGTATAAAAAGAAACAATAAAAAAAAAGATAATACCTTTGGTAAAATTTCAGGATTTTCTGACAAACTTATAATTCCTTTAGAAAGCCATGTCATGTCTATTCTTGAATGTGTAAAATGTCTAGATGAATAATATGTATATCTCTTTTTATTACCATTTACCAGTCTCCATATATCAAACATTTTCCACTGGTCTATAAGATAGTTAAAAATACCAGATAATTTACCCTCACAGTTACCCTTTTTTGCTGATCTATCCAATCTTGGTTCCATCACACCGTTAAAATCTCCCATCCAAATCATTTTATCTTTAGCATATTCAGCTAATATCGATGCCACATTATTATAAAAAACTTTTTGATTTGTATTAGGTGCATAAATACCCACCAGCAATATCTTTTGAAAACCACTTACAATTTCTATCAACAGGATCCTCCCATCTTTATCTGTATACAAAATCTTGGATTCCAATATCAAGGGAACATACAAAGCTATTCCATTAATTTTTTTCTTTTCATTCCATGAAGTAAAAAGTTTACCCAGTTTTGATTGTTCCAATCTTATAATATCCTTTGGTAGAATATGAGTTTCCTGTAAACAAAAAACATTAGCCTTAGATTTTTGTAAATGGTAAAATATCTTCTTCCTCTTATTGGGAGAATTCAAACCATTAACATTCCATGACAATATTTGTAACATATTAACTTTCAATCAACCTCATTTCTTATCTTTATCTTTTTAACCACCCTTCCCACCCCCCATTACTTCAATTTGATATCATTTTATTTTTAATAGTTCAGCTGTTGTCTGTTTGAGAGTCCTCCTCAGTTTCTGGTTGTTTTCGCCCACCACTTGCTTCTGACGCCTTCTCTTCTTCAGGGAGATCTTTTTCAGAAAGATCTTGGGATGGATGACGCATTGGTTTACGGAGATCTCCTTCATATCTTCTTAAAAATTGTTCAGCCTTGACAGTGTCTGTAATCTTGAATCTTTTGGCTTTGAAGAGGAAAGTTATACCTTGTGGAAATTCCCATCTGTGTTGAATCCCATTGAATCTCAGCCATTCCACAGTCTCTGCAAAATCCTTTCTTTTCCTGAGTAGTCTTCCAGGGATCTCCTTCATTAGTCTCACCGGTGTACCTTCTATTATGAGTGGGTTTGAATAGTGTTTATTCAAAATCAGATCTGGAGACTTCTGGAGAAAAGTTGAATCAGGCAATCCCTTGGGACTTTATTTCTTGTTGCATAAGCAGAGTTGATTCTGTAAGCTGTTATAATCATTCCTTCCACTATTTCTTCGTCTTCTTGGAGAAATTCAGCCAGCAACACCTTTAAAAACCTTTTTAAATCTTTCCCTTCAGATTTTTCTTTGAGGCCACATATGCGAATACAACTTTCCTTTATTTTAAGTTCCAACATCGCTGAGTGGTCATCATGTTTTTCTTCTCTTGCTTCCATTGACATTTCCAGCGTATCCACTCTTTTCCTGGTTTCTTTATTATCCTTTGAGTGTTTCTGAAGTTTGGCCTCCAGCTTGTCTTGTCGCACTGTCAAAGATGAGATAGAGTCTTTCAGAGCAGAGATGGTGTTTTGTCCAATAGCCACTGTATTTTGTGTCAGTTCTTTTTTTACTGATTCCACCTCCTGCTTCACTGATGCCACCTCCTGAAATGTTTTAGTCATCAGTTCATGTAAAGAGTTCAGGGTGACTTCAGGTTTTGGTTTAGGTGTCATCTTTACAGCCATAGATGTCACTGTTTGAACTGGTGAAGTGGTTAATGGAACAGTTATATTAGATACAGAGGCTCTTCTCTGGGGTAATAAAGTTTGCTGAATCTAGAGCTGCTTGGTTTCTTTAAGTAATCCTTTAGGATGTTTTTCTGTATCTTTTTTCTCTTTGTCTCCCATTCCAAAAAGCCTAGATTGGCTGCAATTTGTAATCCAAAGAGGAGGGGGGGTGGCACTTGTTCTTTAAACCATCAGTTTAAAAATCACATAAAAAACTGAAAATCAAACTTAATTCATAATCCAGACCCAAGAGAACACTTTAGCATATCAGTTTCTTCAGTCTGCTGTCATTTGCCAGCTTTTCTTCACTACACACACAAAAAAGTCTTATTTAAACTCTTTAAGATGGTTAGCTGAGCTGGCAATACTGAATTTTAAGTGCGCCACAGCTGGCAAAAAGCCAAGTTTCACTTTGAAGTTGTTAGTGAGTTTTAGCAAAGTCCAGAGTGCTTTCCTTTCGTAGACAAATACTGCCAGACACCTCAGTCGTGTAATTTTAAATTGTAGAATATAAAAGACAAAAAACTTGCTGTGTAAATCAGGGTCTTCCCGCCGCTCTTCCCAGCTGTTTGGAACGATGATGGCGCCCGCTTCTCGGCTCACCCATCCGAGCGATCGTCACTGCTTCTGCAGCAACGACCGCTCCTAGGACAGGGAGCTCACCGGCGTCCCGTACTGCATCCCGCTTGCCAGGTGGTAGGGGGGTGGTTTCCCTGCCCCCCGGCAGCTTCAAGCCGGCCCGCGATCAGTCGCGCGGCCGCTGGTGATTCCCCCCCAATCCGGAAGTCTGAATCTCCGGGAGTCTTAAAAAAGCACTCTTGGAGACTTCAGGAGTCTAACCGCTCTTCGCGGCAGCAGGAGGATTCCTGGCACTTGTTCCACTATTTAGGAATTGGCGGGGGCGCATTTTGCACCCCCTTTAAAGATGTTTCTTGGTTCTCCACCGGGAGCTCCGGGGAGACACAGTGCTTCGGTCAGCGTTCTTACCGGAAGTTCACAAAAACCAACTTCCAAGCCCCCCAGAGAGAGGGCTCAAGCAAAAGCAGATCCCTGTGGCTTTCAAAAAAGATCCACCACCAATCCCTCCTAAATTAAGAGAGTATGCCCTAGCTTCAATTTCATAAACCTTCACCCACTTTTACACACGCTAGCTACATTGGACTTCAGGTATGCTGCACACAAAAGCAGGCAGGTGAAGCCAGTGGATGAGGAAACAACCCCCCCAGTGTTTGCAGCCAGTGTTTGCAGCCAGCTGCTGAATTCCTTGCCATTCCCTATGAGCAGAATAAACAATGCAGAAGAGTAAACCATGTTCTATTCTCATAACACAGGTCAGATATGGATTGCTGGGGCACAGAGATCCAGAGCACCTGATTCCAACCATAAGAAACGCCCTGCTGGATTAGACCAAGGTCCATCCAATCCTACAGTCTGTTCACACAATGGCCAACCAGGTGCTTCTAGGAAGCCCACAAACAAGATGACTGCAGTAGCAGCATCCTGCCTGTGTTCCACCGCATGCTCCTCTCCTACTGGAGAGAATAGGTATGCCTCATGACTAGTAGCCATTTTTACTAGTAGCCATGAATAGCCCTCTCCTCCACTCCCCTCTGAAAGCCTTACAGAAGAACATAAGAAAGGCCCTGCTGGATCAGACCCTGGCCCATCAAGTCCAGCAGTCTGTCCACACAGTGGCCAACCAGGTGCCTCTGGGAAGCCCACAAACAAGATGACTGCAGCAGCACCATCCTGCCTTCTTAGCCTCTTACCTCTCTGGGGGTCTGGGTAGTCGCATCCCTCTGCTCTGCAGCCGCCAAATGTGCCGCTGGCCTCCGAAGTTCCTGGCATGCCCGGAAGTGGTGCGAGAAGGCCTCTATGATGGCAAAGGCACTCTCCAGGCAGCCCTCCAGCTGATTGCAAGAAGGGCTGCAAACAAAACAGGCATGACTGATCAAAGGCCCAGGCTGCTCAGCACCCCCTTTCCAGGAGTGCAATGCTCCATACTTCTGGGAAGCCCCCAAGTGAGGCACAGAGGAGACAGCCTGGTTCTTTGGGCCTAGCACCTGATAATCAGGGCCACCTTGAGCTAATGCCACCCTCTAGCCCAGTTGTTCTCAACCTTTTTTGCTCCATTCCCCCCTTTCACCATTGTTCAGAATATAATTCTCCCCTTACCAAGATAGTCTCACTCAAAAGGTGCATTCTAAATATTATGCAGATTTGCTGACTAGTGGTCCCAATTCCCCCCCTGGAACCCTAAAATTCCCCCCAAGGGGGATTCCCCCCCTTGTTGAGGACCCCTTCTCTAGCCAGGATTAGCTAGATTCAGTTTTTTTAAAAGCTTTCTGAATTTATGGTCATTATGAAGGGCCAGACCAAATGATTTTGAGGGCCTTAAGGAAGAATCAAACCTGCTTACAATCGCCTTCCCCTCCCCACAACAGACACCCTGTGAGGTAGGTGGTGCTGAGAGAGCTCTAAGAGAGCTGTGACTAGCCCAAGGTAACCCAGCTGGCTTTATGTGTAGGAGTGGGGAAACCAACCCAGTTCACCAGATTAGCCTCTGCCACTCATGTGGAGGAGTGTGGGGAATCAAACGTTCCCCACCCCTGCATTAAAGAGATAACAACAAACTTAGAGTAAACTAGCTCCCCCCAATGTCAAGGCATGCTGAGTCGCTCTCACTCCAACAGAAGATGCCCTAACTGAAATGTTTGGGTGGGTGGTATTGCCCAAGGACAGTAGTAACACAGCTCAGATGTGGCTCTGAAGCAGAAAGGTAATGGCTGGAGAGAAACAGATAGGCAGACAGAGATACACCACCAGCCCTCTCTTTGGGGCTGGAATTGGGGATATAGTCCCATACATAGTCTAGTAAAACTGGCTGGGGACAACAGGAAAGGATGGACAAAAATTGCAGGGAGTTCCAGAAAGCTGCTCCATTCATTGCAAACAATCCATGTTGAGTTCTTGTATATCATGAAGGCACTTCTGGGAAGACTCCTCTCATGTAACTCACTTCCTGCACCTCACCAAACCAGCTCTTCTCAGATGTTGCTCAAGGGCTCTTATCCAAGAACCACATCCCTTTGTCTGCACAGATTCTCTTGGCTCCCCCACCCCCGCCGCTATGTCTGCCAACAAACCCTGTGAATTGCTGACAATTCTCAGCTATGTACAAAAGAGGTTTCTTTGAGTGTTTGTATCAAAAGGGTGGGAGGGAAGGGGGTATTGTATATAGCAGAATATTGTCAAAGCTTGGAAGCTAAGCTTGGTCAGTACTTGGATGGACTCTGCAGAGGAAGGCAATTGCGAACCATCTCTGCTTCTCATCTGCCTTGCTGGGGTCACCATAAGTCAACTGCCACTTGACAGCACTTATGTACAAATGCATGAAAAGGGTGGGTGCATACAGAGTAAAGGAGGATGCAGCAAGTACATCTTTTCAAGAAGCTAATTTCTTTGATCGCATGAGACCTATTGAGACACGTAAAGCCCATTGCCAGGAGCTAAGTGGATCACTTCCCTTTGTTAATGATTTTTTAAAAAAATATATAATATAATTATCAATACAAAAAGATACAGAAAAAAGAAGACCAAATACAAAAATATTAATACAAATAAAATCAATTACACTGATTGCTACAATCCATAAAATTTATCTTGCATGTTTATATCCAAATACTTGATGATCGCCATTTTTAGCGACATAACTACCCTCTTTAGCAGTATTCATAAACCCAAATTACTACCTGTTAATTTCTTAATAAACTATTACAACACAAATGTATTATTGGTTTATGTCTAGTATATACTCATGAACTGTCTCATTTAATTTTTTATTTATAGTATCTTAACAGTATACTATAAAACAGATAATTTTACTTAATCTAGAAATTTTATCTCTTAGATCACATATCTCTGTCAGATCTCATCTTCCTTCTCATAAGCGGCTCACTTTCTTGACTAATCTGCATGGATTTTTAATTCTCTGTGATGGACACATTGACAGTACTTTGGGATACATGTAGGTTTGCCAACCTCCAGGTGGGGCCTAGATATCTCCCAGGATTGTAGCTGATCTCCAGTCAATAGAGATCAGTACCTCTTGAGGAGAAATGCATTTTTCTTTGTCAGCCTGAACTGAGCCAAACCTTCGCCTAGAGTTTGGAAAAGTTTTTCTCTCCTGGCAGAAAACAGGTGGTCGGGCAAGTCAATTCAATAGCTTTCCAGATTCACCTCGGCCCCCCTATCTGAACCACCTCTGAACATCTCTTGCCTTGAAAACTCTATGGGGTAGCATAAGTCAGCTGTGACTTGACAGCAAAAATAAAAATATATTAAAAAGTCTAACTAGAGACAATGGGATAGGCCAGCCCCCCACCTCCCTTCAGCTAGACAAGTTATATCTATCAGGGAAAAGGGATTTGGAGGAGTTAAGTGCTAGAAAGACTTCAGGAAAAATTTCCTGGCAACTTCAGGAAAGCTTCTTTGACCTGGCCTGACCTGGTCAGTGACAGGAGAAAGAGAGATGATAAAACTCCTGGGAGTGAAGAAGAGGTAAATTTTGGGTTCAGGTTTATTAGGCCTGATTTTTTCCGGTAAACCTGGAATAAGCTGGATCATCATATCAGTAAATGGGTTTCGGCTTTTATTTCCAGGTTACCCAAATAATTGGGTCCATTATAGTCTATGGAATTTATTTCCAAGGTGGTGGTGGAGTTTTTCAAGGTACAGTCACCAAATTTGCAGCGTAGCTGCAAGGAGTTCTCCTTACATGGACACTGACGTTTGTGAGGTTTGGGACAGGGGGTCCTATTTTATGGTCCCTCAAAGGGGTCACCACCATTGTCCAGGCATTTATGAGAGGCTAGAGCTGAGCTGTCAATTGTTTTTCAGGTTCAAAAGGTCAGGTGTTGAGGACTGGTGAAAAGAGCTGATTGGCAGGCTGGCGCCTCAAAGTCTGGGGGCTCCGTTCATATCTGGGTTGCATAGCATGATGCCCATGTAAATTAGCTTCCAAACTGAGAAAAATGGCTTAAATGCAAGAAAAATAAGGCACAGAAAACATTTCTTTTGATGGCAAATTACATCCTGTGAACAGGCCTTCATTATAGTCATAAAAAATCTGATTGCAAGAGATGGTCACGGTGTGGGGAAATGAAGCCACCTCTTGGGGTGACATTCAGTCTGAGAGCAGGTTTTCATGGGAGGGTGATATCGGAGCCAGCCGAAGTCACAACCAAGGTGGCTCTTCTGAAGGAGATTGCTTATCCATGTGAGCAAGGAGTGTCAGAGGCTGCCTTCTGATTCCCCACTGAATGTCTCCTGATTCCTTTCCTAGCCATACTTGGGCTGGCCCGTACAAGCGGTCAGGCTCTTGACATGAGTTAGGCCAGTGTTTACATATTTGCACTGCTGTTCCCACTCCCTGTTCCCTTCCCCCTCCCTTTGCCTTGGCCTTGAGTGGCTACCGAGCACTCCTGTGTTTAGGTTCCTTCTCCCTCCTTCCTGCCAGGCATCGTTATCTATCCCTTTCCCAGGTCGTTTGAAACTGCACCTGTGATGTAAACATGCTTTAAGTTATGCCTTGTCGTCTGGCTCGTCATTAGCAGCTTTGAACCTGCACGTTGCCTTAGCTGTACCTGTTGCTTCTTCAATAAAGCTTACCTGCTTCTGACTTGACGGTCTGAGCGAGTGGCTTTTTGGGAATTGCCCAGGTTGGCTGGAGAACCTGTCAAGGAGTCTTCTTCAGAAGCAGCTGCTGAAGGCAGTGCTTTTAGTTTGAGGGTATATCCCTTCAGATGGGACTGGGTTAGCCCCATCTTTTAAATGACCTGCTATCCAGATTATTCCACTGAAGAGTGGTGGATAGTTTGGTCTGACAAAGTTGGTTGCGATTACACAACCCCTACCTCAAAAGCACCCCAACTATGGAGTCCTAACAAAACCAGTCAAAGATAGAAAACTGGGAGAGGCACAGAGCCATACATCTGAGCAAAGGTGAATAGCCGAAACCCAAAAAAGCTACATCTTTATTTGGTTTTTCGAAAATCACCTATTTGGCTTTGGGCAGATTCTTATGTTATGCTATTTGGCTGAAACTAAACCCGAATATTGCTAAAACGGCTAATTTTGGGATTATTTTCAGTTCGGATTTACCAATATGCACAGCCCTAGAGATAACACACCAGCCCTTTGATGTGTTAACGCCTCTTGATTTGGGTTTGGCAGACTGGAGCCCTAAGGCTTGGCACCCAGATTGGCTGAAGTCCCCAGAGCACATGTGGGTCTATGTATGAAAAGAGGAGTTGTTCCTTTGTTTGGGGAAGAGAGAGACTCTGGGGAGAGACTCTTGGGTCTGAGGTAGAGTGTGTGTTTTACCATGAAGGATGGCAGAGAAGAATGTTGCTAAACATAGCTGTGATGCACCAGGGACAGGGGGCATCCTGCAACTGCCACAGATCAGATGTAACATGGATTGGAAGTACTTTCATTAGCAATTATCTTTTTGTTTGCTTTCCTTAACCCATCTGGAGTCTCTCCCTTGGAGAAATAAAGATTGTGCCTTGGAGAAAAGTTTGTTTAACTTGAGAGAGTCTGCACTAGTCCTTACCCACCTGCCTGGCCACATGGCATGATACTGGGCAATACTCCTGTGAGGTTGTCTTTGGGCATCCCTCAAGAGAGAGAGGGGGGCTGGATTTCACCCAAAGGGGGGGCAACTATAGTAAAGAAGGGCAAATAGTGACTACTCTTGCCCCACAATGTGACAGAGACCAGGACTGTAACTTCAGCCCTTGTTGTTTTATGCTACACACCCCAGGTTGATACTCCAGCAGGAGGATAGGAAGGTTTGGGAACCTGTCGCATGCCTCTGAGCATCCACAGAGTAAAACTTGGGAATTTTGCAGAACCTCCCTTCCTTCCTCTCCTCAAATTGCTCTTTGATTAGAAACTGGCTATGATTAGTAAATAGCGGAAAGGTAACAGAATTCAGCAATTTCAGAAAATTTCTCTTAGCAACGCTAGTCTTAGGTGAGGTGAATCCAAGCTCTGGGTGGGACAGTGTTTCCACTGGGTGGCTTCAGCATTGGAATCTGCCATGCCGCTGACACACAGCAAGACCCCCTCAATTCTTCCAGCATTTCTTTAACCTAGAGAACAAAGACTTTGCTGGCTTGCCAGACACTGCCAGACAGGCTGTTGTGAAGCCCCAGTGGGCGCTTACAACATAAAGGAAAGGACAAGAGATTTCACCAAGTCAGAAGGCAAGGGGGAAATGAACAGTGATCTTTGGCTTGGAAACAGAGGAGAAACAAACATGTTCCTATCTGCAAAATGTTTGCGGGGCATTTACAGCTCAGATTACAAAACGGTAAGGACTTCAGAAAAACTGGTGGACTTTGCAAACACAATCTTGTTATTAGAGCAAAAAACAGAAGGCTACGTAGGTAGAATCAGTAGCCCCATTCTACAGAGATACGCTAGCACTCTCTTTGGGTCTTGATCTGAGGATATAGTCCTGTGCTCAGTCTAGTAAAAATGTCTGGAGCTAACAGGCGTGGCAAACATTGCAGAGAGATTCCGAAAGGTGCCTCATTCATTGCCAACAATCCATTTTGTGTTTGCAGGTATCATCAAGGTACTTCTGGGAAAACACTCTAATTTAACTCACTTCCTGCACCTCACCAAACCAGCTCTCCTCAGATGTTGCTGAACATCTCTTTCCCAAGAATTACATCCTTGTTCTTCTCTATCAGAATTTAAATTGCCCTCTCTTCACAAACCCACACCAGCCCCCTCCCTTCAGCCAGGAGAGCGGGGGGCCTTCTCTTCCAGTCTTTGAGGGGTGATAAGAAAGAACCATTTCCAACACTTAAGGCCACGAGGTTAATGCACATCACAATTCCTTTTGTCACAGCCCTCGGTTCCCCCCAAACCATATGCTTGCCAGGTGGTACTTCAGGAGCATGGAGTTCGGTAGGATAGAACATTTAGTAAGCTTGTGATTACAAAGAGTTCACCTCCCAAAGCTGCCATTGCCTCCAAGGTAACAGATTTCTGTATTCTGGAGACCAGTTGAATCCAGAACTCTAGGCCCCATGTGGACCTTGGTAGCCCTACACAGTTTGCCACTTTTGACCAAGCCCAAAATGCAACTTTAAACCATCCTAGAAGAATTCACAATAACCACATTCCACGCTCACAACATCATGCTTTGTGTTACGGTATATCCATATGAGACAGACATTTTTACTCATATGGAGTTCAGGGTGACGGGTAGGTCAGGTAGTCACACATCACCACCCATCTTGCCTCTTTTAACATGTATAGAGGGCCATGGCCATTTCACTTCTCACGTCCTCTCACTCACGTAGACATTGCCACACAGGGTAGCCCCCCCCCTTAATTATTGCCCCCTCACTCAGATGTTGCAGAGAGGTCTTGGGGTTGCGGACTCCAACACTATTTCATTAAAATGCTGCCACCATTTATTCATAGCTTAAAAGGTATATAGACCAAGCTCTTAGCTTGTGTTGGGTGCGTGCTTTTTTCCTTAAGACAACCAGCCTTCAAGTTTAAACTTTTATTTCTTTTTCATTAAACTTTTGAACTTTTTCCCTATTCCAGAATTTCTGGTCCTTTCTTACAAATTGACCCCTTTCCAGTCAGCTGCTGCTGCTGCTGCTGCTGCTTCCCAAAGCTTAGCTGTAGGATTTAATGGCCCTCAGATGAGAAGACTGCTGGAATGAGGAATGGTTTAAAACAACTTTAATCTGGTGTCATTTACAGCGTAGTTCTAGGCAAAATTACATTGCTCTAAACTGTCAGGCCTGTATCTCAGTTGATGTCTTTACTTTCGTTTTCCCACCGACCAGACTCAAGGACTGTTGTGCCGACCAAACTCCGTTTGAAGCTCTGGGAACTCAGCTCTGTTTGTGATTTGTAATCTCTTGCCTTTTTCTATGCTTTTATATTACCAAGTTCAAGCCAGCAAGCCTCATTGCTGTCACCTTTTCTTTATGCTCTGTTAACCTATTTTGACCAGTAAAACCAGCTTCTTTGGACCTGACTGTCTCTGATGTGGTTTATGGTTCAGATTAGACCAAGGGCTCACATAAACCCATTGACTCTCCTTAGGACGGCACTATAAATAAAAGCTATGAAATGGCTTTTGTTCTTTAATTATGATGTGGACCAACATGGCAATCTATTTTTTTGTTGTCATATTCTAGGTATATTTGGCTTATTTGGCCCTAAAGCAAACACAATTATGTCAGGTAAAGCAACATTTGCTTTATATTCCTTATGATTCTGTGACCACTCTGGAGAAAAAGCGGCTGGGCGATGCTTGCCAAATATTCATGGAGTGGTGGAAAAACATGTCAGCTGCCTCCAACAGGGGCAAAATGTACAATCTTTATTACACACACTTCCCGTACCCCACTGAACCAGTTCCTCATTGCTGCCCTGGAGCTCCTGTCCTTGGCTTATAAACTCCTCCTGGTGAGCCCCTACGTTCAACGTCAGCTGCCCTCTGTGGATTCCTCTGAGTCCTCCCTGGCTCTTCATCTCTTCTGTACCATCATGCAAACGGTCCTGAACATATGTCTCCTTTTGGCCCTCTTTTCTCCAGGTGAGTTAAAAAAACCCGACATCCTGCACTCTTTTTCTTGTCTCTGGGAAGGAAATAGGCCAGGGCCAGTTCAAGGTATTTTGTCACCTGAAGCAAGGTAAAGCGTTACCATCATCCCACAGTTCCTAAACAGCACAACATGGAGCCGTGGAGGTGGGGGAGATGCCACAAATGCCGTTAGAAAAATATATTGTAGGGCTGTTCCCTTGCTTTCCTTGGTAACTGATCTGACCAACATTTATACAGGGAAGAAGAAAGGGTGGACGTTTTTCAAGTGTTTCTATGGGACTGGATAGTTGCAGTTGGGTAGCTGTGTAAAATCTGTAATAGCTAGGGTTGCCACCAGCGGCAGGTTTTTGAGGCAGAGCTTGAGGAGGGAGGGGTTTGGGGAGGGGAGGGGCTTCAATGCCATAGAGTCCAATCACCAAAGCGGCCATTTTTTCCAGGGGAACTGATCTCTATCAGCTGGAGATCAATTTTAATAGCAGGAGATCTCCAGCCACCACCTGGAGGTTGGCAACCCTAGTAATAGCAGAACAAAGTGTGAGTCCACTCGCACCTTAAAGACCAAGAATATTTTCCGAGGTATAAGTTTCTGTGACTCATAGCTCATTTCAGCAGATTAGAGGGGGCCTCTTCTGCACACTCACCTTACTCCTGACTTTCTTGCCAGTGGATCCCCAAGCACTGAAATCAGTTTGGGGCGTGGTTCTTTAGCATGTCTGCCCTCCCTCTGCATTTTCACAGTTGTGAAGTCACAGTTGTGAAGTGTGTCACTGCCCCAATGTTGTGTGTCATTTGAGTTATTGGCCCCAAGTACTTGCTTAAGGACAGATATAAAATAATTTGCAAAATAATCCAAATTTAAGAGGATTGTAGAAAGAAAAAGGGAGGGGCTGTGGCTCAAAGGCAGAGCATCTGCTTGCCATGCAGAAGGTCCCAGGTTCAATCCCCGGCATCTCCAGTTAAAGGGACTAGGCAAGCAGGGGATGTGAAAGACCTCTCTCTGCCTGAGACCCTGGAGAGCTGCTGCAGGTCTGAGCCGACAATACTGACTTGGATGGACCGAGGGTCTGCTTCAGTATAAGTCAGCTTCATGTGTTCATGAAAACAAATTGGCGCATGTTGCATTTTTCATAATTCTGTTTGTAGTCCTGGTGGAGGAAATGAAGTAAATTCAGGACACAACAAGTTGTGGCCCTAGAAAATCCTGCCTGGAAGCCCCAAGCAACTTAGTTCCTTAGATGAGGACACTGCTGGCCAGCAGTCAGACTAGAACTTGAGAGGCCTGGGTTCAGAACCCCACACACTGTGGCCCATGAGCCTGGCACAGCTTGTCAGGCTAAACCAGCCCCCGCCCAGCCTTTTTGAGCCTGAGGGCACCTTTGGAAGTCTCACACAGGGTGGTGGTTGCCACAAAATGGCTGCTGCAGCTTGCCTTTCATCACCCAGTGAAGATCCTTGTGCTGTGGTGGGAGTTGCTTCAATGCTTTAAGAAAATCTGTACAGCCAGTCACATCTCTAATGGCAAAAGCCCCACCTGGCCCCTAAAAACATGGGGTAAGTGCCAGGAAAGGTGTAGGCGGGCACCACGTTGATGACCTCTGGGCTAATTGATTTCACCAAAAATAATGGAGGGATTGGCATTTAGATTGACAAGCCCTTCCATTTCTAAAGGTGCAGAAAATGGCAACCAAAATGATCAGGGGATAGAGCAACTGCCCTTAAAACACTTAGGGCTGTTTAGCCTGGAAAGAAAACGGTTAAGGGGAGACATGATAGAGGTCTATAAAATTATGCATGGTATGGAGAGAGTGGACAGGGAGAAGCTTTTCTCCCCCTCTCATAGTACTGGAATGTGGGGTCATCTGCTGAAACTGGAGGGTGAGAGATTCGAAACAGATCAAAGGAAGTATTTCTTCACACACACATAGTTAAATTGTGGAACTCCCTGCCCCAGGATGTGGCGATGGCTGCCAACTTAGAAGACTTTAAGAGGGGAGTGGACATGTTCACGAAGGAGAGGTGTATTCATGGCTACTAGTAAAAATGTCTACTAGTCATTATGCATACTTATTCTCTCCAGGATCAGAGGAGCAGGCCTATTATTTTGGGTGCGGTGGAACACAGGCAGGATGGTGCTGCTGCAGTCGTCTTGTTTGTGGGTTTCCTAGAGGCACCCAGTTGGCCACCGTGTGAACAGACTGCTGGACTTGATGGGCCTTGTTCTGATCCAGCAGGGCCTTTCTTATGTTCTTATGTTCACACATGTCTTAAATAATCATAATTTTCAAGGGAAGAACGCTTTCGTCATTGGTGGCATCACAGCACCCCTCCCTTTTTCATTTTTTTGTGCATGCTTATATCGATATATAGATTATTTTTTTCAAAAGTGAAAATGAACACACACTTAGGGGCAAAGAGGAAGAGTAGGTGGCTCCATTGACTCACACAAGGCTGCTGGGGGGGGGGGAGCCTAAAAGGGAAGCAGTTCTACCACCCATCTCCTCACGAAGCATATGATAAGTGCTGTGTGGCTTCCTAGAGGCCCCTGGTTGGCCGCTGTGTGAACAGACTGCTGGACTTGATGGGCCTCCTGGGTCTGATCCAGCAGGGCTTTTCTTACGTTCTTATGTTCTTATGTGTTCCTTTCAAACCCCACCAGAGCTTTTGCATTGTTTTTTTTTAAATGTGCTAAATTTTTGTAATATCAATATACCATTGTAACGGTAGATTTAGCAGGGTACCACTGTGACCACTGAAGAGCAATCTTTGGGCCAAAACATGTATTGTCTTGGTGGTTTTCATACTGCAACCAATTGAGCTGTTTTATGTGATTTCTTATATGAATATAATTTGCCTCTTGATGCTCAAGTTTTTAACTCTTTTAAAGCACAATCACACTTAATAATAAATATACACATATAATATTATTATTATTATTTTTATTGTGACTCAACCTTCTAGATGCCTAGCCTGTTCCAGAGGCAGGGTAGAGCTCCCTTTCTTTTGTTGGTTTTAGATCTAGCAGGTTCCCTGTATTCCCAGCATTCATTTTTAACTGAGGACCACAAAGGGCTCATCCCTTTCAGCAATTGCAGAAATCAACATGACAGAAGAGAATCAGCTGCATCTGACCCTGCCTTTTTAGAATGTGGGGGGTGGGAGATCATCCCAGGGTGCCTCTGCACAAACATGGATATTTTTAAGCATAAATTTTTCAAAGGTTTTTCATTATTCCTGTGCAGTGTTACCCATGGTCATGGGGATTTTCTTTTTAAACAGAAGTACATCATCCATACTTCCGCCTTCTGTTTGGACATGGGGAGAAAATCACCTGAAAGTACCCCTGCAAATACATGGAGCATTTTTTAAAAGGTTTTGAAAGGGCACTGCATTTTTCCTATGCAACATTACCCAAGCGCCTCAAAACAAAAACAAATAAAACTCTAAAACTGGGAGACCAGAGAATCTTGAGGGTCACAACACAGGGCAAGGGGTTCCATTCACATCAGCTGTGAAAGGGAAACCACAGCTAAAAATGGAGAGCAAATGAATGACCCTGTTCCCCCTAGAGTCTTGCTTATAAGGGCCATTTCACACACAATCAAATCAGCCATGTGACGACCATGGAGAAACATACTGGTTTGCAACCAGTCCAAGAATTCCTTTAAACCCTGCCCTAGAATAAAGGACATTTTAAAATTCTGCACAAGAAAGAAACTATGTACCACTGTAGTATCTGAACTGCAAAAGTTAGCACTGTTTGTCAACTATTCTGAGACCTAGATAGGTGGCACTGAGGTTTTCAATCACCATCACCTTCTCTCTCCTTTCTGCAGGGGCACCACTCGACTGTTACTACTGTTTGGGAAGTAACTGTGTGACACCAGAAATTCGGGAGTGTGCAGATGACCAAGATGCCTGTTTTTTATCATTGGTTGAAACTTCACTAGGTAAATGAGAAAAACTTTAACAAGGGACAGGTTCATCACTTGGTCCCTTCAGCATTAAAAGATGTTCTCTCTTTATAAAGGAGGCATTGCAGAACTTTGAACTCACATCATGTTATAGCCATTGGGCACTTTCAGTGCTGAGCAAATGCACAGCGCAATCCTATGCAGACTTACTCCAGCCTATGCCCAATAGAATGAATGGGCTTAGACTGGAGTCACTCTCCTTAGGTTTTTATTCTTAGGCCTAAAACCACATGATACAACAGTTCTGGGATGGGTCCAAGTCTGCCATGAGGATTGTCAGGCATTCGCTTGCAAGTTCCCCGCTTGGAACACAACTCACAACCATGCAGGGCATGATTTGGATCAGGATCATGGCAGAGGGGGAGAGGCTGATGATGCTTTTCTCTCCCATGCCATTTCCCAAAACCTAAATAACCCAGAGAAGGTGAGGGGGGACATGATTAATCTCTTTAAATTTTTGATAGGCTGTCACTTAGAGGAGGGCAGGGAGCTGCTCCTGTTGGGAGAACAGGACTTAGAATCATAGAAACATAGAGTTGGAAGGGACCACCAGGGTCATCTAGTTCAACCCCCTGCACAATGCAGGAAATTCACAATTACCCACCCCCAGTGACCCCTACTCCATGCCCAGAAGGTGCCCAAGATGCCCTCCCTCCCATCATCTGCTTAAGGTCATAGAATCAGCATTGTTGACAGATGGCCATCTAACCTCTTCTTAAAAACTTCCAGGGAAGGAGAGCTTACCACCTCCCAAGGAAGCCTGTTCCACTGAGGAACTCCTCTAACTGTTAAAAAATTCTCCCTAATGTCTAGATGGAAACTTTTGATTTAATTTCAACCCGTTGGTTCTGGTCCAACCTTCTGGGGCAACAGAAAACAACTCAGCACCATCCTCTCTCTATATGACAGCCCTTCAAGTACTTGAAGATGGTTATCATGTCCCCTCCCAGTTTTCTCCTCTTCGGGCTAAACATCTCCAGCTCCTTCAACCTTTCCTCACAGGACTTGATCTCCAGACCCCTCACCATCTTTGTTTCCCTCCTCTTGTCTACATCTTTCTTAAATTGCAGTGCCTAAAACTGAACACAATAATCTAGGTGAGGTCTAACCAGAGCAGAGTAAAGCTAGGTAAACAATAATAGGTATAAATCAGGGATGGGGAACCTCAGGCCCGGGGGGCATATGCGGTCCCAAGGACATTTTTTGTGGCCCTCGGGAGCTCTGGGGCCCCGCCGCGGAGGCGCAGCATAGGGTGGCCCTCCCTGAGGGTGTTCCTGGGGCCACAGCTAGCAGGGGTGCTGCGGCACCCTTTGGACCTGCTCTCGCCGACTGACAGCTGTTGGTCGGCGAGAGGAGGGGGAGGGACGCTTCCCCCAAGGTTGCCCCCTATAGCCGCAGCATGCAGGAACACCAGGGCACACTGTAAGCCCCTCGTGCTGCCTGTCGGCTGTTGAGCAGCAAGGGGGGGCAGAGCATGCACGCAGGAGCCAATAGGGCTTCAGGGGGCCTTTTGTGGACTCTGAGGCCAGGAAGGCATGGAGCCTGGGGCCAGGTCGTGTGGGGCCGGCGGGGGTGCGTGTGCATGGGTGAAGGCTTTTCTCTCTCCCTCTCTTTCTGTCTCTTTCTTTGTCTGTCTCCCTCCATCCTTTTCTTTCTCCCCCTCTTTCCATTTCTTTCTTCCTCTCTCCCTTTTCCTCTTTCTCTGTTTCCCTTCCTTCCTCCCTTGCCGATCGACTGTGGGCTGCGCCTCCCTGGTGCCTCATTTGCTCAGGCCCACCTCTGGCTGCCCTTCCTCCTGGGAGGGGGGAGGACCGGGGGAGCCCTCCAGGCCTTCTCTGCATGGCCTCCCTGGGGTTGCCAACCTCCAGGTGGTGGCCGGAGACCTGGCAACCCTAGCCTCTCCCCCCCCCCAACTGGAAGATGTACACCTGATATGGCCCCCAAATGATGTTATAAATGTGCAAATGGCCCTTGGCAGGAAAAAGGTTCCCCACCCTTGGTATAAATAAACAATAATAGGTATAAATAATAGGTATAAATGACTTGCAATAATAGGTATAAATTAGAGGTGGAAAGGTACCAGGTGGACATTAGGGAGATGTTTTTTTTACAGAAAGAGTAGTTCAGCAGTGGAATTGGCTGCCTGGGGAGGTGGTGAACTCCTCCTCTTTGGCAGTCTTCTGGATGAACACTTGTCAGGGATGCTCTTGGCTGATCCTGCATTAAGCCAGGGGCTGGACTGTATGGCCCCTTTGGTCTAATACCTAGTATGCCCAGCTGTTTGTGGGTAAAAGGTCTGTTTACCTAGCAGTTTCTCATACCTCTTGTCTGGACCTTTGGGGAACATCAGATACATTTTCTCTCTGTGGCACCACGGTATAAAAGAGTAAGTCACACAGACTGACAGCATGATCTCTCTTGGTGACCCCGTATGTGCCCTGAACTGAAGTACAGGCAATACTGAAACCCTAAAGAGGAGATAACAGAAAAAATGGGGGGTGTCATATGTGCCTAGGTTTGCCAGTGGCTTGCTTCTAGGGAGCAATGCCCTGCCACAGATCAATTTGATGGGGGGGAATGGGAAGGGAATGGCATGGTTGATGCTTAAACACTCTAAAAAATTCCACTGATTGCTATGGTTTTTACCACCGAGATTGGTGTAATTCCTTGAGTATTGCCGTGCACTGTGGTGTCACTTCCAGATTTTTAACCGGAAATAGTGTCATGGCTTTTCTGAGGTTCCTCCCATAGAAAGCTCTGTAAGGTTGCTAGCTGTGGGCTGGCAACACTACATGACATCACTGTCAGATAAAATATCCATTGGGATGTGGCTTGGAGTGGAAATGAAGTTTTGCAAGTGTTCATCACTGAACCTATTTCCACAATTCAGAGTACAGTTCCCAAAGTTGTGGACAACACAACATCAAACATGTCTATGAATTTCTCCAAAAGTGAACATGTGAAACAACACATTCCACACTTTTATCCCAAAACCTTGCCTTCAAGACTTGAATTGACAGTAGGGCTGTTGGAAAAAAAAATCGGTATAGTTCGGATTCGGCCGAATTCAGCCCGTCTTGATTCGGGATATGCGAAAGTTAAAACTCCCCTGATTCGGATCCGTGGAATTCGGCGCTTAGTTTGAGTTCGGGGGGAAATTCGGCCGAATAAAGTCATTAAAAATGCACTCGAGCCTTTCTGCGGCTCTGGGGGGGGGCATTTTTGGGGGTGGAGGTCTCAAACTTTCAGGGTAGCTTGAGGAGACGCTTCTTGAAAGAACCCCCAAGTTTTGTAAAGATTTGGTCAGGGGGTCCCGAGATATGGGGCCCGGAAGAGGTTGCCCCCCCAAAAAAATCGCCCACAGTGACAGGAATAAAGCCACTTAAAGCACATTGGCGCTTTTCCACGGCTCCGTGGGGGGCGCATTTTTGGGGGTGCAGCCCCCAAACTTTCAGCATAGCTTCAGATGAGGCTTCTTGGAAGAACCCCCAAGTTTAGTCAAGATGGGATCAGGCGGTCCGGAGATATGGGTTTCCCCCCTTTTCCCTATTGGGATGAATGGGATCAGCCGATCCTATGCATCTAGAGAGCGGCAAATCCAAGGCAAAACCTCCCGTGCTAACCATTGCAATGCAAAGCAACACGCGAGCGACCATGGAAAGGAATAGAGGCGCACTAGGCTAGCTATAGCAAAAAGGAAAAAAGGAGCAGGTGACTTGGACCGTGAAAATGTGTTGTGAAAGTCAGATTTTGCAAAAACATTTTTGACTGAGCAGCAAAACAGACCATGCAAAAAAAACCCTCAGAGTTTGTATTTTCTGCCCTGCTCCTTCTTCTCATGGTGGAGGGATGCTCCCCCCTTATGCAAACGACCCCACCAAACTCAAGCAAGTCTCACCAGCACCACCCCCACCTCTCCAACCAATACGGCACCGCAGTGCACCCCCCAAACGGGAAAAAAATCCAAGACGCAGGGGATCTCACGCAAGCCGCTCCGTTGCACTCAACCCCAGGCTAGAGGCAAAAACAGTGAAAAACACCAAGGAGGGGGCTCGACACCAAGGGTGCCAAGCGGAGAAAGACTCGCTAGCCGCCACACAGACTCAACTTTAAACTTAACTTTAAAAGCAGTACACACACTCCCACAGAGGTGAGCGGTCACACACCCCTCGGCAGAATGGGCGAAAGCCTCCTTTGGCTTCCCCCCCCACAGAAACTGCCCCCCCAGACTCTGCCCCCCCCCCCACATACACATGGGAAAAAATTATAGATTAAAGCCGCAAAAGGGGTCTTACTGTGGATGTCTTCTGTTCCATCAGGAGGGACTGGGTAATCCAATACGATTCCATTTAAGCACGGGAGGTTTTGCCTTGGATTTGCCACTCTCTAGATGCATAGGATCGGCTGATCCCATTCATCCCAATAGGGAAAAGGGGGGACCCATATCTCTGGACCCCCTGATCCCATCTTTACAAAACTTGGGGGTTCTTCCAAGAAGCCTCATCTGAAGCTACGCTGAAGGTTTGGGGGCTGCACCCAAAAAAATGCGCCCCCTGCAGCCACGGAAAGGAGTGAATGTGCACACGCACACACCCCCACAAGGGGATTTCTCTCACACACAAACAGATACTCTCTCTTTCTCTCCCCGGGCCACACAGCAGCTGGGCTCACGTGCTCAGTCTCGACTGATTGGCCAGAAGAAGACCCTGCTTGGCCACCGATTGGCCGCGGAAGAATGCTGCTTACTAACTGACGGTTATGCTGCTGTGCCGAACCCTGAATTTGCCGAATTTATTCATCGAACACCCCGAATTTGCCGAATTCGGCTCCCCGGTTTCCAGCCTTTTTTGAGTTCGGTTTCATCCGAACTAAAAACCGCCAAATCGGGGGAAATTCAGCTGTTTTTCGGTTTGGGCCGAACCGAATCGACAGCCCTAATTGACAGAGATGATTGCCATGAAATGTTGCTGATCTAAGATAATAGAAAGGATATCTGCTATTCCCTTTCACAGCCAGCCCAGTTCTGCCGAAATACCAATTTGCTTACAAGGACTGTGCTGCAGCTGATATCTGCTTCCAGGACAACATAAGCATTACCACATCAAAAAGAAGGACCCTTCATTCAAAAGTCCAGTGCTGCTTCACCGATCTTTGCAATGATATGTCTCTCTCTAGTAAGTGCCTTTGCTTTATATTAAATGGTTGCCATTCATCATTACATGGAAAATGAAGGCCTCGGC
This sequence comes from Euleptes europaea, assembly GCF_029931775.1. NCBI lineage: Eukaryota > Metazoa > Chordata > Lepidosauria > Squamata > Sphaerodactylidae > Euleptes > Euleptes europaea. The sequence continues at coordinate 111,977 of NC_079314.1, forward strand.
CTGGAGACACTGTTGCTATGGGATGGACAAGTCCTTCACTCTCAACACGGGTTTAGCTAGCCTCCGCTAATTTACAATCGCTAACCCTGAAACAAAATTATCTATTTTATTTCTGAAAGGACACAGCAGAGCTACCTAGTGTATTTTAGGGCAGCAAACCTGATGTTTCTTTCCTGCAGTTAATCTCTCAACTGTGTCAGGGAGTTTAGACAGAGAGAGTGAGTTACCAGAGAAGGGGTCCTTTTTTGAGCCTGTGGGCCCTTGGGGAATTCTGGCACAGGGTAGTGGGTGCAATCACAATATGGCTGCCATGGGAGGTAGAGCCACAACCAAAATGCTTGTACTGGAGGTGAAGTCACAGACTTGGAGGAAGCCCAAGTGCAAGGGAGAAGAGAGGTAATTAAAATACATTGGGACAGAGATATAAACCAAAGACTGTGGTGGCAGTTGCCACTGAAATAATGTTATTTTAATCTACATATCCGTCTTCAGTATTGGTGGGTGTCATGGTACCCCGTGGTACCACACTGGGGATGCCTGTACTAGTTCTTCAATGGCCAAGTGGGAATTTGAATCCAGATCTCCCTGGTCCTATTAAATTGCTCTGAGTACTACACTACTGAGGATTACTGAGGTCTTTTATGCGTGGGTAGTGAGCTTCACAATCACTGCTGGACTGCTTTGGGGCTTCGTTGGGATTATGCATGATTTTTCAAACCTTCAGAAGTCACTTCGTTCCCACCTTCAGCTTTCCCCACATTTTCAGGATGCTGTTTTTCCGTGAATTTAAAATCTGTGTCATGCCCAAATCAATACAAATCAAATCCCCTTCTGTGCATAGGTTTTACTTCGGGTTTCTTTCCTCAGCCCCCCACCCATGCACCAATTCTTGTTTCCCCCTTTCATGTTCACAGTCAGGGTTTTAAGACCTCAGGGACTGAACAGAGCTGGGCTGAATCCCCCCCCCCCCAAGTAACTTTAACAGCGAGGGTTTTCAGACCTCGGAAATTGAATAGAGCTAGGCTAATTCCTCCCCCCTTTGGTCACTTTCACAGTGGAGGGTTTTCAGACTTTGAGGATTGAACACAAATGGGCTGATCCCCCCTCGTACACATCCTCTTACAGGCGTAAAAGCCTTTTTTTTTGCAAGTCATTTCTGATGGAACAATGAAATTGAAATGACTGTGTGAGTACTATTTATGTCCTTATGACTCCTGCATTGAGATAGCCAGAAACAAATTGGTGAGGGAGAGTGTTTGTCTGGACTCGTTTCTGCCTTGGTTCATTTCAAATGAAAGAATCTCACTGTGCTGGTAGGGGCCGATGGGGTATTTAAAAAAATACACTACAGCCAATTCCAAAACAGCATTTTCAAGGGGAGGTACACTGAAGCTGGGGATGCAAAATTGATCACAAAGTACTCCTGGAATATCTTCAGGGCAAAAAGCCCCCATACATAGAGTTTTGAGACTTCGGATGAGAAAACAGTGCAGCTAGAGAGTGGCAAACTCAATGCAAACCTGCCATGCATAAGAGGCCATTAATTATGATGCCTCTCTCTAACCCTCTTGGTTGGTTCCTTTCTATTTTTGTGTTCATTTTCATTCATGAATACAATTTCTTAAAACCAGAAAAAAAGAGTGTGATGGATCCATCAGCTAACTGGGTTAATTTTTGCAGTGCCAGAACCTGTGAAAGGCCTCCCCAATGGGGTCCAATGTCCAGCCTGCTTTGCTGCTAATTCAACGGAATGTCCAGAAGAGCAGAAAGTCAACTGCACTGGCGGGGAGACCAAATGCATCGAGGCAACTGGTGCCATATACATGGGTGAGGAGAGGTCCTTTGAATATACACAAAGTTCATTGGTGCCTGTGTGTTTTTGTGTGTGAGAAAGAACAGCCATGGAGGTGTCATAGCTTCTGCATATAAGTCCTCCTGGAGGGCTACTCTAGGCAAGGTGTATCCAGAGATTGAGCAGAGAAAGGGGAGACTGACTTCATATGACTGCATATAGACCACTGGTGTATCAAGGCCAATGGTGTCTACTCTGACAGACAGCAGTTCTCTGGGGTCTCACATTAAAGCCTTTCACATGACCCACAGCTATCTGCCTGAAAGACAAAAGCAGACCATAAATAAACTGAGCAAATGCATGGGGGTGTGGAATGGTATTGTATAGCCCCATCTTCTCAGTTCTCAGAAGCTAAGCAAGGTCGGTACTTTGATGGGGGACCACCAAGGAAGGCTCTGCAGAGGTGGGCTGTGGGCAAACCCCCCCTCACTGGCCTTGAAAGCCCCCGACAATTGCAACTCGACAGCAAGTATGTAAATAAATATCTGATTTGTTTTAGCTGGAGATGCTAAGGACTGGAACTAGGACCTTCTGCATGCAAAGCAGATGCTCTATCACTGTGCCAAGACCTCACCTTCACTATATGGATGACTAAATTCTCCATTTGTCACTGGCCGCCAAGACTAGATTAATTCATGCCATCGTGTTCCCTGTGACTACGTATGGGTGTGAAAGCTGGACAGTGAAGAAAGCTGATAGGAAGAAAATAGATTCCTTTCAAAGGTGGTGTTGGAGGAAAGTGTTACAGATACCGTGGATTGCCAAAAAAAAAAAAAAATCAGTGGGTTATAGATCAAATCAAGCCTGCACTGACCCTAGAAGCTAAAATGACTAAACTGAGGCTATCGTATTTTGGTCACGTCATGAGACGACAAGAGTCACTGGAAAAGACCGTCATGCTAGGAAAAGTTGAGGGCAGCAGGAAAAGAGGAAGACCCAACAAGAGATGGGTTGACTCAATAAAGGAAGCCACAGCCTTCAATTTGCAAGATCTGAGCAAGGCTGTCAAAGTTAGGACATTTTGGAGGACTTTCATTCATAGGGTCGCCATGAGTCGGAAGCGACTTGACGGCACTTAACACACACACACAAATTCTCCATTAGCGACATGGCACTTTTTTGGCTCCCCACACCCCCTCTATCCCAATGATCTCTAAAAAATGCTGCTTCTTGTGTTTAGGAAACCCTGAGGAATGGCCTGTGAGGCTGCAGCAGGGAAAGGGGAATCAGCAAAAACTACTACTCTGAATCCTACACATTTTTTAAAGAACCAGTTTACACAAATTTCCTATCAGTCCACAGCTGTGCCATCTGATCATTTAATTGTATGTCCAAAAGAGCATCCCTTCTGAGTGTGCAGTCTCCAGGTTCTCAGGGCTTATGTCTGTATCTGTCTTGGGCCCCCTATGCCTTGGAAGTGCTCAGATGGTAGCAGCCTCTTGCGCACCAACAAGCTTTCTCCCCCTGGGACAGAAGGAGAGATTGGGAGCATGAGGAAGAGTAAGGATGCCCAAGGAGGATTTAATTGTGTGTGGGGAGAGGGGTCTTGAGAATTGTGCTGCTGCCAGGCAGGGGCCCTCTGCTCAGCTGCTGTGGATGCTGGAGGCTTGATGTGGTGTTTGTAAAGTTGTACAGAGAAGGAACATCTTGAGTAAAAATTCTGCATCGGTTTCATATTCTGTTGTTGCCTGAATTCCATGCCTGGCCCTCTGGATGCAACACTTGACGCCCACATTCCAGAGGCATAGGGACAGGCCGTGGTAGACTTAAGACTGGTTTAGGGTTGCCAACTCAGGTTTGGTAACTTCTGTAAGATGCAGCGATGGAGCCTGGGGAGGGTGGAGATTGGGGAGGGGAGGGACCTTGGCAGCGCCCACCTGCAAAAGCTGCCATTTTCTCCAGCAGAACTGATCTCAGTAGTCTGGATATCTTTTTTAAAAAATCTGGGAGAACAGCAGCCCCCAGCTGGAAGCAGGCAACCCTAGACCGCTTCCCTGCCTGTCTGCCTGGAAATGAACCATTTCTGCAGTTCTGACTGACCCCTGCCTTCTGCTGTGGCAGCAACACACACCTCTCTCGTGGCCTCGGCCTTCATAGAAAAGACTCAGAAGGAAGGAAGGGCACTGGAGGATTAGAGGTTTAAGCTTGAACTATTAAGGAGGAGAACATTCTCCATCTGGGGGAAAAGTTTTGACTTTGGGACTTCCTGGAAACACAATTCCCATTCTGATTAAAGCTCTCCTCAGGGCTCCGGAAAAAGAGATTGATATTCATTTTTTTTTCTTTCACAGATACTTTAGGGGAGGAATTTGATCTTTATTTAAAAGGATGTGCAACACCAAACACCTGTTACATTCCACTTCCAAATCCAACTGATCCCTCTGCGGAAATGATATTCAACATCACCAGCATGAAATGCACCCAAGGCAACGAAGACTTGACAGAGTCCATGGAGGAGTCCAAATCCCTCCCCTATTGGGGGAGGAAGTTGGGGGCCCAGTGATATGGGCAGGGAAGGTCTGGCACTCAAGACTCTCAGACTGCCTTCTCTGGGGAGGGGGGGAACAAGTGGGTGGGGGGAGAAGAACAGGTTTGAGATTTTGGAGGCTGAAGCTAGTGACAATCTGATGTGTGGGATAAATTTTCACTGTCACATTCAAAATAAAGTGCCATGACGAACACAGCATATTCCGTGTGTATGTTTCTGAAACAAATCATATTTCAGGGGAATCAAGGGGGTTTGCAGATCGATGAAATGGAATTTTAGCATTTTGCCATGCCCAGCCCAGCTTCATGCAGCAGAGGGTGATGAGCAGGGGCAACTGACTGAGCCACCCTCTGCGCTGTGTCCACAGGAGTTCCCTCACCAGCTCTAGGGAAACAACCGAGGGATAACTGGGATAACCAGGGTGCCACAATACCGTGGGATGTAAAAGGATTCAGGAAACACAGGCTCCTTTGCTACATAGCTGTTTGGGGTTCATTTCATCCTGCCCTTCCTCCAAGGAGCTCAAGGCACTGTCCACAATTCCCCCAGCATCCATTTAATCCTCACAACACTGTGAGGTAGGTTAGGATGAGAGTGACTAGCACAAGCTCATCCAGCCAGCTTTATGACAGGTTATCCCCACCTGTGAAATCTTTCATTTCAGGGCAGGTAAATACCATGAGAGGGAAGGGTGAAGCCCCCTCTTCTTGCTCACCATAGTCTGGATCTGAATATGGCCCTGCTCTCATGCAAGCTGAAGTCCAAGCAGGGAACTCGCAGTCACATGTGCATGGCAAAGATCAGGGGAAATGAAAGGTGTAGTTCTCAGCTGACAGTTTTCAAGGGATGAGCGATCAAGTGATATAAATGCATTGCTGAGCCACCTCAGAGTACCTGCCTATAATATACGAATATGTGTTTATTTCACGGTCTGTCCCTTGAAATTATGGGTGCTGTAAATTTACAAGGAGGCACTAGGGATTCTAAATTCTGCACAAAAGAAAGCTCTGAGCCCCAGTAAGAGGAAAACGAATTTACAAAAAAACAAATATTCCAACTCACAACTCCTCCTGCCTCTGCTAATGTCTTATAAAAGAAAAAAGGCAAAACAAGGCGACACGACATTATTATGCTCAAAGTATCCATACTGACTTCTAGAAAATGAAGTGGAGCTGAGAAATGAGAGACTGGGTGAAATGGCATCCTGCCACACCAGACAACACTGAAAAACAAACATCCACTTTGGCCGTAATATCTACCATGCCCAGCTATTTGAGATACATTTTCCCTCCATGTCATCCCAGCATAGTTGAGTAAGTCATACACACGGACTGCATGATCTCTCTTGGGGACCCCATGTCTGCCTTGTGTGAGGATCTTCAGCTGTCCTCAGTAATCCCAAAAAGCAACTTGCTCAAGCAGGTAAAGTTGAAGCAAAGACCTTTATTGAGAGGTCTGTAGGTACACAGCATGGAGCAATCACGGAGTCAAAGCTGCTAATGGCAGTAGGGCTGTTGGGAAAAAAAATTCGGTATAGTTCGGATTCGGCTGAATTCGGCCCATCTGGATTCAGGATATGCCGAAGTCCGAACTCCCCCGCTTCGGGTCCGTGCAATTCGGTACGAATTCAAAGTTTGGGGAAAAAATTGGGCTGAATAAAGCCATTAAAAACACAACCGCACCTTTCCGCATCTCCGGGGGGGCATTTTTGGGGGTAGAGGTCCCAAACTTTCAGCGGAGCTTCAAAGGACCCTTCTTGCCAGACCCCCCAAGTTTTGTAAAGGTTGGGTCAGGGGGGGCTGAGATATGGCCCCCGAAAGGGGTCCCCCCACCCTTAATGTGCATCTCTGAGCAGAGCTTGCCGCCCATGCACAAAGCTCCCAGCCCCGACAAACAGCTGAGCTGCGGGGAGCAAGGGCGGGGCAGGTGCAAAGAAGTTTGCAAAGCAACACAATTGCAAAGCAACACAACCATGCAAAGCAACACGTTTGCAACCATGCAAAGCAACACCTGACACCGGGAGTTTGCAAACCATGGAAAGGGACAGAGGCAGCTAGCTATGCATAATGAGCAGGAGGGGGTGGAATTTCCCCTTTTGCATCGGACTGGAGTCGGGACCAGGCAAATGCATTCTTTAAGTCACCATTTGAAAACCAGTTTTGAGCAAGCATCAAAATAGAGACTCGAGGGGGCACACACACCCCAGGCAGAATGGTCAAAAGCCCCCTTTGGCTTCCACCCACCCACCCACAGAAACTGCTCCCTCCCCACACACACACAGACTCTGCTCCCCCCCCCCACACACACACAGGAGAAAAATTATAGATTAAAGCCCCCAAAGGGGTCTTACTGTGACTGTCTTCTGTTCCATCAGGAGGGGCTGGGAGGAATGGGTAATCCAATACGATTCTATTTAAGCACGGGAGGTTTTGCCTTGGATTTGCCGCTCTGGAGATGCATACAGGATCGGGTGATCCATTCATCCCAATAGGGAAAAGGGGAAAGCCCATATCTCAGGATCCCCTGACCCAATGTTTACAAAACTTGGGGGGCCTCTTAAGAAAGCTTGTCTGAAGCTATGCTGAATGTTTGGGGGTTGCACCCCAAAAAAATGCTGAATGTTTGGGGGTTGCGCCCTCTGCAGCCACGGAAAGAGAAAAGGGGGGAGCCCATATTTCTGCCCCCACTGAATCCATCTTTACAAAACTTGGGGGGGTCACTTAAGAAGGCTTGTCTGAAGCTATGCTGAAAGTTTGGGGGCTGCACCCCCAAAAAAGTGCTCCATGCAGCCATGGAAATGGAAAAGGGGGGAGGGAAAAAGGGTGGAGCCCATATCTCGGGACCCCCTGACCCAATGTTTACAAAACCTGGGGGGTCTCTTAAGAAGACTCGTCTGAAGCTCTGCTGAAAGTTTGGGGTCTCTACCCCAAAAAATGTGCCCCCTGCAGCCACAGAAAGGAGCAAATATGCACACACACACCCCACAAGGATTTCTCTCTCTTTCTCTCCCCGGCCGGGCCGCGCAGCAGCTGATTCCTCCAGTACTCAATCCTGACTGATTGGCCAGAAGAAGACCCAGCCTGGCCACCGATTGGCTAGGGGAGAATGCTGCTTACTGACGGTTATGCTGCTGCGCCCGAATTTGCTGAATTTATTCGTGAACTCCCGAACTCGCTGAATTTGGCTCCCCCGTTTTCCTGCCATTTTTGAGTTTGGTTCGTCCCGAACTAAAAACTGCTGAATCAGGGGAAATTCGGCTGTTTTTTGGTTCGGGCCGAACCGAATCGACAGCCCTAAATGGCAGCCGGCTTAGGTTTTGGGTGGAATTGGGGAGCTGTCACATAGGGTTTGAGGAGACTGGTATGAAACACTGGGTGCACCCCTCTAAGAGCCATGGGGAGTGCTAGCTCCACAGCCACTTCGTTGATCACTCTTGTGATGGTATATGGTCCCACATATTTATCACTGAGTTTTGAGCGAAGGTTTTTGGTGGACAGATAAACTTGATCCCCCACCTTGAAATCCCACCCTGGTCAGGGTCCTGACACCTTGAGCTGAAGTCCAGAGAACACTGCAACCCTAAAGTGGAGATAACATGAGGCACTGGGAGGGAGTATGTGGGTTTAGGATTGCCAATTTCCTACTTTCAGTGGGCTGGTTACTTGAGAGCCAGCATGGTGTAGTGTTTAAGAGCGGTGGTTTAGAGCTGTGGATTCTTATCTGGAGAACCGCGTTTGATTCCCCACTCCTCCACATGAGCGGCAGACACTAATCTGGTGAACTGGATTTATTTCCCCACTCCTACATATGAAGCCAGCTGGGTGACCTTGAACCAGTCACAGCTCTCTCAGTCCCACCCACCTCACAGGGTGTCTGTTGTGGGGAGGGAGAGGTGATTATAAGCCGGTTTGAGTCTCCCTTAAGTGGTAGAGAAAGTCGGCATATAAAAACCAACTCTTCTTCTAATTCAATGTCAGGAGAAAAATGGGAGGGGGAATGGCATCGCTGATGCCTCAGTGCTCTAAATTTCACTGATCTCTATGGTTCTTACCACTGAGATATGTGGAATTCCTTGAACACTGCAGTGGGTCATGGTGTCATTTCCAGGTTTTTGCCCAGAAACAGCATCATGTTGCTAGTGATGCTTCTTTTAAGAGGCTTTGCCCATGGAAAGCTCTCAAAGGTTGCCAGCAATGGGCTGGCAGGCCTATATGTACCATTACACGAGATATCCTTGGGGCTGTGGCTTGGAGCAAAAATAAAGTTCTGCAAGTGTACATCATTGAATGTAGTTCCACAATTCAGAGTTCAGTTCTCAGAGATGTTGACAACACTGCATCGAACAGGTTTATCAATTTTTCTGAAAGGAAAAACTTTAAGCAACACATTCCACATTTTTATGTGAATTAAGTTGAATTCAACTTCAACAGTTGAATTAAGAGAGATGATTGCCTTGAACTGTTGCTCGTCTGAGATAATCGAAAGGCTCTCTGCAGTTCCCTTTCGCAGTCAGCTCACTTATGCCAAAATACTGCCTGAGTGAGAAGAACTATGGTACAGCCAATGGCTGCTTGAGGAGCTATACGAGCGTTTCTATATTAGATGGTGAGACCCTTCGTTTGAATGTTCAGTGCTGCTACACCGATCTGTCCAGTGACATGCCACTCCCATGGAAGCAGCTGAATCTTTCCCCCAAAATGTTCAATATATTAGGGCTGTTGATTCGGTTCGGGCTGAACCGAAAAACAGCCGAATTTCCCCCGATTCGGCTGTTTTTTGGTTCGGATGAACTGAACTAAAAAAAGGCGGGAAGCGGGGGAGCCGAATTTGCCAACTTCGGGGGTTTGGCAAATAAATTCAGCAGATACGGGGGGGGCGCACCTTCACGGGGCTTCCATGAAGGCGCAGGGAGGGGGCCCTTTAAACAGGTCTGCGCCTCCCAGCTGTGCGCAGAGGGCTCTGTGCGCAGAGGGCGCAGAGGGGCTTGACAGCCCCCCGCCAGCCTTCCCTGGAGTCCCGGCAAGGCGGGCGGGGGGTCTTTAAACCCCTCTGCGCTGCCTGCGCAGACAGCGCAGAGGGGCTTGTTGGGGGGCCCTTTAAACACATCTGCGCCTCCCAGCTGTGAGGCGCAGATCTGTTTAAAGGCCCCCCCGCGCGCCTTCACAGAATCCCCCTGAAGGCGCAGGAGGGCGAATTTTTCCCCGAACTCCAGATCCCCCCCGAATTTCAGGGATCCGAAGCGGGGGAGTTCGGACTTCGGCACTGCCCGAATAAAAACGGGCTGAATTTTGCCAAATCCGAATTAAACTGATTTTTTTTTCAACAGCCCTACAATATATGTATGGAATTTCTCCTTTATATTGAACAGTTGACATCAGGATTGGTTCCAGGTTTTGGAGGGGCCCATCCATGGACTTCCCAAAACCCTCTTTCCTCTGCCCACCAAAGGGAAGCTGCCACTGAAACAATGTTATTTTAATCTATGTAGGCAATCAGATCTCCAGTGCCACATAAGAAGTCCTGCTAGGTAAATGCCCGCCCCAGCCCTTGAGGAGCATTAAGAAAGGAGTTGGCGGACACCTGGCACCTATGGGATGGAACCAAGCACTGACTGGGTTAATTTTGGCAGTGGCACAGTCTATGGATAGGGTTCCCAACCTCCAGGTACTGGATGGAGATCGCCCACTATTACAACTGATCTCTAGCCAATAGAGATCAGTTCACCTGGAGAAAATGGCTGCTTTGGCAATTGGTCTCTATGGCATTGAAGTCCCAACCCCTCCCCAAACCCCACCCTCCGCAGGCTCCGCCCCAAAAATCTCCAGGTGTTTCCCAATCCAGAGCTGGCAATCCTACCTATGGCGCTTCCCCCTAATGAACTGCAATGCCCAGCCTGCTTGGCCATCAATTCAGCCGAGTGCCCGGAAGTGGAAAACATTAACTGCACCAGCAGGGACCCCAAATGTATTGAAGCAGCTGCTGACATCTCAGCTAGTCAGCAGAATTGCTTTATGTGTGCTCAGTGCTGATGAGTGCATGTGTGTGTTTGTGAGTGAGAGAGAGAAGTGCTTTGTGCATGTTATTCCTTCTATGTATGACAATGTGAGGCAATTGGGTTCTTTTCCTCCTGGAGGGTCACTCTAGGCTAGTTGAGCAAAGGAAGGGGAGACTAACTTTGTCACGGTCCATGCCGTTAAGGTAGCCCAGCTCCTAGAATTGACCCCTTCCTAAAAAGTGATCTGTATCTATTCAGCCCGTTACCCACTAAGCAGGGATCAACACTTTCCATCTCTCACGAGATAGACTTTCTATTGAATTGTTCCAGTAAAAATATGAAAAGAATATATAGATAAAAATATTATTTATTTCACATAAAATATATGCATGTAAATGATTACAGCAATAAAAACTATATTAATTAGTTCAACAGGAACAAATTATATGCAAGCAATATTAGCAATATCAACAATCTCTATGACTCTATATGAGAGTTTCCCAAGTATATATTTCATTCAGGAAATAATGCAGTTTACAGAAATCTTGTAAAATAATGGTTAGTGCATTGAATAAGTATTCTACTTCAAATTATTTAAATATAAGACATACTTTACCCAGTTATGTCATTGCAGAGTTTCTGTAAGGATTCTATGAGTTCATTTAGAATAGTTAGATTTCCTTCAGGTATTCTTTAAGTATTATTCTGTTATTTCAATGCCTTTAGTAGGAGACATCTCTTTGGTTCCATATTTTCATGTTAGAGCTGGTTCTATAGCTCTTCCAGCAGTCTGTTTATGACTGAAATCATGAGACCACAGAGTCTCTATATATTTGAGGTTTCTGGGTCTGAAGCCCATGTTCAGATTAGAAAAAGCTATGTGAAAGCCATTTCTAAGCATGCATTTGATGTAAGCATTGCTGTATAGTTAAGAACCACTTTGATGTAATTAATCAGTATTTGCTGTTACTATGTGTAAAGCTTAACATTATGTGTAGAATATAAAACTCTATTCTACAGTCTCTCTGGCAGTGCCAATCTTTAGAGAGATACTGAGTATAGTTCAGTTTAAGAGCTTAAGGCTCCATGGATCTCCATCCATGTATTTCAATTATATGTATTCCAATTAGAGTAATTCTATGTGTAAGCCATTGTTGGCTACAATGCATGTATATGTATGCATGTGTATGTCAGACAGTTCTGTGTCAGACCTCAGTCTTAGAACTGACTGCAGAACATATTCAGTGCTCTCACCTTGTGTAGAGAAACCCCTGAAATATGCTCTGGTAATAGGCTTCTTAGAGAAGCTGCATTTACATCTTGCCCATTAGCACTAGGAAGTCTGTATATAAGATAGATCTTATGAGAAGACATTAGTCTTGTTAGAACAAATGAGTTCTCAATGTCACCATATTCAAAGATGGTAAGATCCATACCCTCATGATCCTTGGAATATAAGGGTCTTCATCATATTCAGGATGAAGCATTTGTACACACAGTTATTCCAGACAATCAGTCTTCAGAGAGACAGACTGTATGGCTTAGTAACTCTCTGTAAGAGTTCTCCAGAATTAAAAGACAAGAATAAATGAAGTCCTGGTTCACACAAGAATCAGATTTCCTAATTCACGCAAGAATTAGATTGCCAAGTCTTTTTACATCTCTTGGTAGATGGAGGAAGTCCATAGGTCAGCATGTTCAGACCATCAGGATCTTCTCTAACGTGTAGTCAGAGAAAGGTCTCTATTTATATCTTCCCAGTGTCCTTGGATTGATACTGATCTAGTCAACAGTAGGCTTACAAGCAGTACTCGACTATGAGCTTGCCTACCTCCAACAGTCAGTCAGCAGTTTAATAATAGTTAGACTATGCACCTAATTGACATCTGCATTGGTTGTCTTAGTGCTTCTAAGTGCAGCTATGACCTTCAGCTGGGACAATAGTAACAAAACTTTGAATGGCATAATAGATTACCAACCTTGAGCTTAATACTGTCACAGGTATTTTAGTTTATTTTAGTTTACAAGAACCTTGGATTGCTTCTATTGAATAACTATAACAGCAGAATCTGGCTTGCTACTTCTAAATAGCAAGTAAGCCTCGAGCTTATTCAGTCCCAGTCTGTGAAGTGATTACATCTTTTCAATACATTTAATCCTTATGAAACCTAATCGGACATGCTTTCATATCAAAATCCTGGTTATATGGTTGCAGCCCATGACAACTTCATGTGGCTACAAGCACCTGCCTTATACCGAGTCAGACCAGCTAAGTGTGAGGAGGGAGGGGCAAGCAGTAAAAATGAAAGTCAAACCTTTTGAGCAGAATACCCCACAAGTCTTGGGATCTTTGTATGCATAGCCTGAGGTTTATCATATTATTCTCTCCCTGGAGGAGAAAATCTATAATGGCAGCAGGCCATAAAAGAGACCCAGTTTGGGAATATTTTAATGAAGTTCCTCTGCTTATAGGTAAGGCTTTCATACATACGAAATGCAAACACTGCAACAAAGAAATGCAAGGCTTGGTTGCCCAAATGAAACTGGAGATGGTTCACCTCACAATAATTTCATAATTATGTATTTCTAATAGTATAACCAAATCAGTATTTTTATATAACTGTAAAACTAATCTGAAAAGTTATTATTCTAAAAATGAAACTTTAATCTGATTGTAAATATTAAGATTCTACCAGCAACAATGAGTCTTTATGTAGCAAACCATAATTTAAATTAAGTCTTACTGACTAGTGATTTAAATTGTGATTTGAATCATGATTTAAATTGATGTGATTTAAATCAGATCCACCTTGGTAGAGATCAGTTTCTGTGCACAACATGGCTGCTTTGTAGGGCAGTTTCTATGGCATTATACCCTCCTGAGGTGCCTCCCTTTCCTAAATCCCGCCCTCTCTAGGCCCCACCCCCAATTCTCCAGGAACTGCCAACCTGGAGTTGGCAACCCTATTTGGTTGCTCCTAATAAAAGGCACTGTGTGGATTGTGTACTGGGTCTAAAAGCCCATGTAATTCACTGAGAGTGCCAAACTGCACAGTACAACACCCTTCGGAACTCGTTGGCTTCCAATGGCTTCCTCGATGGAGCTGCGCCGCCTGCCACACTTAGTTCACCTCCATTTTACCACTGCAACAACTCTCTAAAATAGATTGGAATGAGAGTGATTAGCCATGGTCACCTCTGGGCTTTTCCCACTGGTCAATTTAGAAAGCCATATGTTGGGGTATACTTAGAAATTCTCCTGAGTATTTTCAGAACCCTACCTGGTCTGGTTGCATGGCGTTGATGGGGCCCAAACATTTCACCAGCAGTTATAGGTGGCACCACTGGAAATATGACACAAAATAATTCCATGAACAAGTACGATGGCAGAGGGATAGAGGCTGTCTTTTATGGGTTCTTCCAGATCTCAGTAAAACACCACAGTCAAACTAGCCTCAGTTTACAAGGGCACTCTTCCAAAAACATCTACATAAGTTATGAGGTGCCAAAGAGTTTGCTGATGTGTATTGAACTTTTTAAATGTATGTAGACTGGTCCTCCCACATTTCAATCTCAGTGTGACACTCTGGGACTTCTCAGAAAATGCACAGCCTCAATTGTCAGCACCTCACCAATCCAGTTGTTCCCAGCTGTTGCCTTGAGGCCCCAGCCCTTGGCTTATAAATTCCTTTGATCCCCTGTATCAGCATCAGCTGCCTTGGCTGATTCATCTCCAATCCATCTCTGGCTCTTCCTTTCTCTAGCTCTATGAAGCCACTCCTAAGCATGTGCCTCCTTCTGGCCCTCTTTTCTCCAGGTGAGTAGGAACTCCTGGGAAGGGAATAATCATATCTGGGAAGGGAATATGCAGAGGCCTAGAGCGTGGAGGCTAAGAGCCTCAGGGGTGTTGCAAAGAGAAAAGGGATTACATCAGATTAGACAAAGGCATGCCCCTCTTCTCACAGCTTCTGGCTCCTTTCACCCAAAATCTTATGTATCGACCTCCCACCACCACCAACTTATGACTCAACGTATCGGTTCCATCCATGGTCCCACATCTGGGACATTAGGATGCTTAGTTTCCCCAGGGTTCAAAGTCTGGACATAGATCCATCCAGCTTAATACCTTTTTTGCTTTTAAAGGTTTAACTCTACCTGCAGCTGGGCCCAAAACCCACCCACCGCCCATCAAACCGGTCCTGCAGCACAAAGAACAATACGAAGAAACTTGGCTCTTGGCCTCTTATTATACTACATCCAAAAAAGTTGCCAGCTGAACAGACTGAGGAGTTTTTCTTTCCCTGAAAGGTATAATTTTGCTCTTTCAAACGTCATTCAAACGTCAGGCTCCAACTTGCCAGCTGCTCTCTAAGGACTGCCAACTCTGTCTCACAGAAGAGGAGGGGAAGCAGAGCCTTACTCCGTTGGACCAGTGGCTCATCTAGTCCAAGCCCATTTGTCTTAGAGAGATAACAAGGACCCAGAGGCCAAAGCCTTTCCCAATACTGTCTGCTACAACTTGCATTCAGATGCCTGCTGCCATACTCTTGCTCTGAAACATCCACAACTGACTCAATTTGACACAAATTTTCTAAGCACTAGAGACAAACACAGATCAATGCAGCATCCTGCAAGCATTCGTTCAATGAATGTGAAATTGCCTTAACTTCTAGCTGTTACAAAATTGATACGGGAGTGTCCGGCCTTCAGGGACTAATAAAACATGGAATTTCTGATTAGTGTTTGTCTAAAGCACTGGTTCCCAACCGGTGGTCCGTGGACCACCAGGGGTCCGCGAGGACTAAACCAGGGGTCCGCAAAACAAAGTTATAAAGTAAACCCATAATAAAATAATATTTAGGCGGGTGCGCGCAGATTGCGAGATCCTGCACGCGGAGCGAACGTGTGAAGGAGGGAAGGAAGGGAGCAGAGGGGATCCGGTTGCTGCCGGTGCGCGTTGCGTGAGCACCAAAAGACAGTGGCGGAGTCCGACGGCCGGTTGGCGGGTCGGCGGGCATGCGGGTGGTGGCGGCAACCCGGGCGCCTGTGGTGATTGGCTTCTGGATGTCCGGGGGCTCTGGCGAGTGACCCGCCACCTGTTGAGCGGGACAGGGGGCAAAGGGGGAGGGCGGCCGCCCCATCAGAGCAAAAATGCACCCCCAGGTCCTACCCCAGCTCCTGGGCTCCTTTAGGTGGGAGGCACTGTGAGTGCGGTGCCGCTTTCCGCGGCACCAGTCCGCGTCGGTCCCCCGGGGCAGGAGCGCCGCCTCTCCCCTCCTCCTCCTCCTCCTCCTGGGAGCCTTTCTCTGCTCCTCTGTTTTGAACTGTTGCATGGTAGGGCATGCATATCTCCCCTCCCCCCTTCGGGATTTGTACTTGGGAATCGTGTTTACGGCAGACAATAAGAAAAGACTTTATTTTTTTTAATCGAAGGGCGGCGTTGGTTGCAGCCACTCATAAAACAAGACAAAAAATACATTAAAAGGTTGTGGAAACCCTTTTTTCCAGTTGTGTGGTAAAAAGTGTTAATGTTGTAAAAACCTGGTATGCGGTGAAGAGGATACAAACGAGAGGCATCAAGTGTCCAAAAAATCTTGCAGCTTAAAAAGAAGAAATGCATTTCCATATTAATGAAAGTAGCCCATGTAGCTTTGTACGTGTAGCTCTGAGCAACAGTATCAGCCCCAGAATTGCCCAGCTTGTAAAAAGGATGCAAGCTCAAAAATCACATTGATTTTCAATTAAAAGTTCTCTATTATAACAAATATATTCAAATAGTATTCTAAGTTTAATGTTTAACTAACAGTTATGATTAAAGTTTATTTTTCAAATTTTCTGAATTTTTATTTTGAACCTTGGGGTCCCTGCACCGAACAAAAAAGTCCTAGTGGTCCCTGGTCAAAAAAAGGTTGGGAACCACTGGTCTAAAGAGTATGTTGTCTTTCCCCCCCCTTTTTTTTTAAGTGTAGGGCTGTAATCTTAGGAAACAGCCCTACTGAAATTGGTAGGATTTCACAGGCATAGGATTGGGCACATTGGCCCACAGTTGGAAGAATAGAAATGGTTTGTAATATGATGGTAACACATAGAGTGTTACATAGCATGCTGAGAAACCACGCTGTTGAGGAGCCTCCTTTCCTGCAGACCCAGTTCACTGATAGAGCCATGGTGTAATACTCTGTGTATCGACATTTGCATACACACATTCTGGCCATGTGTGCATGGTTATTAGCCACACGATCCCCGTGGAACTGCCCTGGGTATTCTTTCCAGTTATTCCGTCCCACGGTTTCAGAAACCTCTTTTATCACTAATTTAAAATTTGCCTCAATCCCACAGTGAAGCTAATGAAGGCAATTGGCATAAATAGTCTCAACTTGGAGTTTTCTCTTCCCTGCCCATTGTCACTTGTTCCGCCTTCAGCCAAGCCCTTCTAGAGAAGCCATTTTTGTAAGGAACGTAAAGAGTTCGGGAAGGGAGCCAGCTCCCTCCCCTCCAAAAGGTGTTCTATCTCTGGTTAGTTTCAGCAGCGTGTTAACATCTCTGGGAACACAGATGATCAAATGAAAGAATCCCGCACCTGGGCTAGTGGGGGGAATGTGGGCGTATGGGCAGTTTGCTGGGATGGTGAGGCAGCAGCGGCCATGGGATGGGAAGTCTCCGGCAGTGAGCCACTGTGGGGGTTTTTGTTTTGTTTTACGGTGCTGTTTTAATGATATAATGCTTAATTTATTAATATTTTAGCGTTTTATCATTATATTGTTAAAATAGCACCATAAAACAAACAAAAAAACACTGCGGCTCACTACCGGAGACCTTCCCGCCCTATGGCCGCCATCGCTGCCTGTCCAACCTCTCTGTTGTCCAGGAGCTGACCAAGGGCACTGGCCAACCACCGCCACGGCTTGCAACCTGCTGGCCCTCGGCGCCCCTTTGCAGCCACTTAAAAAGAGTAGCATATACAGAGAGGAGGGGCCCCGATGGTCCACATTTTTTGCTGGGTTTAGTGGTGTAGTGGTTAAGAGCGGTGGTTTGGAGCGGTGGAGTCTGATCTGGAGAACCGGGTTTGATTCCCCTCTCCTCCTCCACACGAGCGGCGGAGGCTAATCTGGTGAACTGGATTTGTTTCCCCCACTCCTACACACGAAGCCAGATGGGTGACCTTGGGCTAGGACACTCTCTCAGCCCCACCTACCTCACAGGGTGCTGTTGTGGGGAGGGGAAGCGAAGGTGATTGTAAGCTGGTTTGAGTCTCCCTTAAGTGGTAGAGAAAGTCAGCATATAAAAACCAGCTCTTCTTCATTGATGTAATGATTTCTTCGGGGCAATAAGCCCCCATGCACAGGGCTTTTCAGATTCAGTTCAGAAAACAATGCGTCTTCAGAGTGGCAAACCCTTCAAAGCATAAATGGCCTCTGACTCCAACCCCATTCTGCACACTTGCCGTCTTTGGTTCCCTGCTTTGGCACCCTGACAAGAAAAAAATCTTGCATTTTTGTTTTGTTTTTTAAATAAAACAGTACACTTGTAGCCCTTAGGGACACAGAGAACAGTTTGAAAAATCCTTCTGCAGTACTGGCTGAAATCTTGCCATAAAGACTTTAGTGCTGATAGGGTTGGGAGATCATAACTTAAATAGGCTTTGACATTTCCACCCCCATCCAGGGCTCCTGCACCCCAGCCACTGAAGCCACTGCCTCTAGAACTTTCCTTTTCTGAGTCGTTGCTTTAAAAAAAAAAAAATCCAAAGATTTCTTATAAACTACAACCTTGGCTTTTTTTTTTACAAAACAAAAATGCGGTTGCAAATGTTTGTAAAATGCATAACTGATTGGAGAGATTTGTTTCCTTGGTGCATGGTTTTGATCTGGGGATAGATGGGGCACAGAACACTTGCAATCTTTGACACTGGGTGAGAGCCAGGCGGAGATCCATTATGCCTCCGTCTCCGAACTTCATTGGCTCTATGTATGCATTGAGTTTGCTGAGCCTCAGTGGACAGAGGCACACCAACAGGGCCCTTTACAAACATGAGCTGTAGCATTGCCAACTCTGGGGTGGTAAATTCCTGGAGATTTTGGGGTGGATCGTGGGGAGGGGAGGGATCACAGCAGGCTATCATGCCACAGAGGAAGGTTGCCAGGTGGGTAGTTTCAGAGGCAATCCACCTGGCCGCTCTGGAGCGGGGTTTGCGTTTGTGCGCAGCCACGTGCAACGCGATTACATCACTTCCTGGTTTACTCCCAGAAGCACCACTTCGCCGCAGCCACTTTAGCACTCAGCAGCTGCGGCGATGCGGTGCTTCCGGGATAAACCCGGAAGTAACAAAATTGTGTTGCCCCCTAAAACCTCCTGCCAATGGAGGTGGGACCTGGCAACCCTACGTGGAGGCCACCCTCCAAAACAGCCATTTTCTCTGGGGGAACCGATCTTGGTCGTATGGAGATCAGTTATAATTCTGGGAGATCTCCAGGCCCCACCTAGAGGTTGGCAACTCAGGGTTGGTTGAAGAAGGGATGAATAAAACGCAGTCTGCCTCCCACCAGGGCTTAGAGCCCTTCTGTTGGGACGGCAACACTGGTACGCCAAGGAGTGTGGAGTGTTCGCCGCCACCTTCGTGTGAAAACAAAGCTTCAGAGTGCACCGTCCAAGAGGGGAACCGGGACATGCGAGTGAGACGGCAAGAAGGCCTACGAAGAACCAAAACAGGGAGGACAGGTGTGAAAAGGAATCAGGACGGGTACACAAGAAATAACAACCCTGCCAAGGAAGTCAGGGCCAGGCTGTGTTGGGAAGGGACCCCTGGAGCCCCACTACACAGGAGGGTCTTGACGTCGACTTGGCGGCCCGCAGCAAACAGCGCAGTAGCTCCCATAGAGCACATGTTCTTGGTGGCACAGCCTTTGAAGGTCACCTGCTGGTCCTTGTATTCCTCTGTAGAGAAAGGTAGAAAAAAAGGGTTAGCCCAACTGAATGACTGGGCGCCGTCTTTCTTCCTCCACCCTCACTGGTGTTTGCCTGCCCTGTACTGGGTTTTCTCATAGTCATTTGCAAATGCTGGAAAGGGAGAAGGATATGCCCTTTCCCACGGCCTCGGTCAGATCTTATCGTAAACACACCTGGCAGGGAGAGGGAACCTGCTCCTGCTTTCATGATGAGGGGCGCTACGTTAGGCAGCTGGGCCCCCAACCTTTTTTGAGCCTGTGGGCACACGGGAATGTTGTTACAGTGTAGTGGGCGCAGCCACAAAATGGCTGCCACAAAATGGCTGCTGCAGCTTACCTTCAGTCACACAGCAAAGATCCTTGTGCTGTGGTGGCAGCTGCAGCCCAAGCAAGGTTTTTAATAGTCTGCACAGCCAATCAAATCTCCAGTTGCCGCCCGAAGCCTTGCTGGGCAAACGCCCCAACTGGCCACACCCACTTTCTAAACACACTTGGTAAGGGCCAGGAAAGGTATTGATGGGTGGCATGGCACCCACGGGCACCATGCTGGGGACTCCTGTTCCACAGTGACCAGGAATAAAAGGAGGTCAAGGCTGCTGTACCTTCAAGGTATGTGCAGAAAAAAAGGAATGTAGCTGTCTTGTGAACTTTCCCCTTCTGCACAGCTAAGTGAAGTACAGGATCTCTGACCTCCTTTGCATCACTTCCCTCTGTTCAGGATTAGAATAATCATTTAAAAAAGCAGCAAATAGGGGGGAAGGTTATTGTCCCACTTCTGAGATACAGAACTGACTCAAGAGATACAGAAGTGACTCAAGCTAACTCTGGATCTGTTTCAGAGGGTGGAGGGGGGTTAGTCTTACCCGTGAGCGGGGACGGAAGAGCAACGTTTGGGGGCAAAGGCATTTGGGGAGGCAACCATTTGGCATCTGTGGATTGCTTGATTCGGTGCATGAATGGAACATGACGCGTCCTGGGCGTGACATGTTCTCATGCTGCACAAGGGGGTGTTCAGAATGTTTGTGGGCCAGAGAGTGGGGCTTCCATGGAGGGGTGGACAAGATTCACCTCTACATGATCTCGCTTCACTTACCTTTCTTGGCCACGGTAACAAAATGGATGCACTGGTCCAGCTGCCCAGTGCAATTCACTTGAGTGGTGTTCTGACACACATCTGTGCCTGGAGCAAAGCACGAGTTGCAACGGACACCGTTGAGAATCTGAGATGCTTTTTGTACTGCAAAAAAACCCCAAAAGAAAACGGAACAGGACATTACTCCCGCAACATTCCATTTTCTAAAATCCAGTTCACACATAACCCCTAGCATGTACCGTAGCTTTTATACACAGCGTCACACTCTCCTCCAATGCTCATACAATGTTCTATATCAAGCAGTACCTACACTCACAAACAATTATGAGCATAAGCCCAACTCGCACAAATGAATGAGCACACATGAATGAGCTTTCACTGCCAAGTTACCAACCAGCCAGTATAAATCATATGGTTTAAAAAAAAAAAAAAAGACAACTATCAATTACACCTGGGGGGCTCAAACCCCATAACTTTGACTTACTAGATTTTGCCTGGTATTTACCGCAAATATTTCTTCTAATTTTTCCCATCACACATCAGAGTGGTTTTTGTTTTTTGTTTTTTTAATTAACCTGGGGGGGGACGGGGACATGGATATCGCCTGCACTTTCAACACTCATGTAAATATCTCTAGGTATGAAGTCCTGGATACAATTTAAATAAACAGACATGGGTGAGCGTTCTACATTTTAAGGGCTGGTGTTTGATATTCTTTTTCAAGTAGTTCTACATTTTGATGGTCTGCTGCTCCTCATTAAGATACAAGGTCCAGCAAGATACGGAAAATAGGATATGTTTCCTCTTGTCTTCTTCATAAAAAACACTCACAAATATCCACAGGCCCTGGCTGTGTGGGGATCCTACTCTCTGATGTCGTTAGCATAGGGCCGGTCAGTTTCTCTCTAAAATCCTGCTGCCAAGCTCAAGAGCATCTTTGCATTTTACCATGTAAGTTTACCTTGAACTAAGGGACGTTCGGGAAGGGCAGAGCCAGGCCACTGAAACACAAGAAGCTGGCTTAGACCACGGCTTGATCTAGTTCTGCCTGTCCTCAATGGCAGTGGCTGCCCAGGATCTCAAGGACAGAAAAGGGGGTTTCTCAGCACCAACGACCTTTCTCTAGGAGGCACCAAGGACTGAATCTCAATGCAAAACAGGAACTTTGCTACAGTCCTCCACTGTCTTTTACAAGCATTTCTGGAGTGGCACCAACATCTCTACCATAAATTTTCCGTTCCAAAAACAAGTTCTCCTTCTTTTAACAAGAAACCATCATGTCACAAAATTTAAAACCCTGTTTTTTGGGGAGGGGGAAATGTTAGGTGGGGCAATCCAGTGTTCTGGGTAGGGCATCTACTGGCCCCACCCTGGCAACAGCCCTGGTTTCTTATAATTAATGCAGCCTTAGCATGAGAACGACTCCCCTTGCACAAGGTAGCTAGCCGTGTCCCTACCTGTGATGTTCTCTTTGTTGCAGAGTTCCGAACGGCAGCAGCTGGAGTTCCAACGCATGCGGAAATCCCCGGCCAGCAGGCCATAAAACTGGTTGCAGAGACGATCATCATTATTGCACTTCTTTTCATAAGTTGGGTTTTCTGTATGCTGGGCTCCTAGGAATGGGAAAGATCAGGAAGCAAGCCCCATAGCATGCATTTCCCTTTTGTGGCTAGGGAAGTATATCCCTTCTCACTCTTGCGACTGTGGTAATCGGACAGGGGAAGTTCTTAGAAGCCACAGCAATGTGTATACAGAGTCCCTGTACATAGGGTTACTAACCTCCAGGTGGTGGCTGGAGATCTCCCGCTATTACAACTGATCTCCAGATGATATAAATCCTGGAGAAAATGGCTGTTTTGGCAATTGAACTCTATGGCATTGAAGTCCCTTCTGTCATGGTCTCTGACATAATTATGGTATTTTGTGTACATGTGCAGAATTAATTCCATGTAGAGCTTGAACACAACATACAAACCTAACCACAAACTGCAGAGGTTTGTGTAATGAAAAGCCTGGCAACAGCTTGAAAATGCAAATGTCCTTAGACCAGGCTGACTGAATTCTCTCAAGGTCTGAATTCTTTCAAGAGCTAACTATCTTACCCTGGTCTTGTCCTTGAAGGGAGAAGAATAGAGTCATCCTTCACTATCTGCCAGAAAGGTGTATCTGAAATTACTTATTCCTTATTCAGCTGCCAGCTGTCAGCTGCTCATATCTCAAGGGCAGAAAAGTCCTGCTATCTTTGAGAAGGTCTACTTAAAAACCTCAAGGTTATAAGTGCAATAAGCTTCTTGCTTTCTATAATTTTTCTGAAGGCTGTTTCCTACTGACCAGATGGTTATATGTTACAATGTGAGCAATAATTGTGTTTTATGATTTATATAGTTATATATAGTATTGTAGATTTCTAAATAGTCTCATTTAATGCGTATTGTACTGAAGATGAGAATGGTATGAAAACTGAGTATATGGAGTGATCATGAAGCTCAGAAATGATTGTTTATACTTTAAGCAAAATAGATTGAAAGGAAAAGAACCCCATATTTGGTCATGGGGAGAAGCTAATCACCTGAACAGCTGCAACTGTGCATTATTGCACTGCTCATGTTATCTGAAAGTGGGGAGGAAGATATCCCTCCTGATGGTAAAATTAACACTCTTAATGAGTCTGAAACAGTATAAATACAGCCACAGTAAGCCCAGAGAATCAAAACCTTCCAAAGGCTCTCAAGAAAAGGCTGACTGGTATGTATGGCTTAAATATATTACTCTAGACTTTATGAATTAGATACCTCGATCTGAATCAGAATAATTTGACTGTTATATTTTAGAAGTTGGATTTTGAAACTGAATAGTATGTAAGACTCGCTTGCTTTTACTTCATACATTGTAAATACATACATTGTACTTTGACAAGAGTTTTTATAGAAGTGTTAAAGACTTGATAATCTGCATTTACACATATTTTGCTAGAAGTAAATCAATAAAAAGACTTGCTTTTTAAAAGTAGGTAAAGTTGTTGAGTCCTGCTTACTCGATGGCCAGCTGAATAAGATAACTTCACTTATGATACATTCTAAGAGCCTGTCATCTGAACAGCACGACCCGCTTCACTTCCCTCTCCAAATCCCATCCTCCTCAGACTCCACCCCCAAAATCTCCAGGTATTTCCCAACCCAGAGCTGGCAACCCTACCTGTACATTAGGGGTGTCAAACTCATTTGTTAAGAGGGCCGGATATGACATAAATGTCAGTTGGTCAGGTCAGGCCAGGCCAGGCCTCACTAGCCCAGATCAGGACTAGTGGGGAGGGTGGCTGCCTCGGCTGGCTCATGGGCTGGATAAGAGGAGAAGAAGAAGAAGAGTTGGTTTTTATATGCCGACTTTCTCTACCACTTAAGGCAGAATCAAACCAGATTACAATCACCTTCCCCTCCCCTCAACAGATACCCTGTGAGGTAGGTGGGGCTGAGAGTGTGTGACTAGCCCAAGGTCACCCATCTGGCTTCATGTGTGAGAGTGGGGAAACAAATCCAGTTCACCAGATTAGCCTCCGCCACACATGTGGAAGAGTGGGGAATCAAACCCAGTTCTCCAGATCAGAGTCCACCGCTCCAAACCACTACCCCACATTGGCTCTCTAGTGGACATATGTTTGACATTCCTGTTATTGTCAGGCCTTTTGCCTTTTAGCTGGAGTAAAGGCTCTTGACATGAGTTAGGCCAGGTTTTGGCTACACGTTACATTTGAGTTGGTGGGGGTGGCACAAGGGTTATCCAGTGCCTATCATCCCCAGACCGATGGTCAGACTGAACGTGTCAACTCAGTACTAGAATATTATTTGCGTTGCTATGTAAGTTACCACCAGGATGATTGGGTGGATCTCTTGCCATTTGCTGAGTATGCTTATAATAATGCCTCCCATCAGTCCACTGGTTTCAGCCCATTTCAGGTAGTGTATGGAAAAGACTTTGGGCCGTTTAGGAGTGTGGATCGTTCGGGAGAGGGCGCCAACACTGAAGTGGCTGATTGGGTGAGCGTGGTACAAAATACTTGGCCCTGGTTACAGAAAAATTTGGAACGGGTCAAGTGCAAGTACAATGCACAAGCAGACAAACACCGTTCTCCGGGGTGGGACATCAAGGTGGGGGACCAGGTATATCTGTCCACAAAAAACCTTCGCTCCCTACGCCCATGTAAGAAACTCAGTGAGAAGTATGTGAGACCCTTCCCAGTCTCACAGCTCATAAATGAAGTCACAGTAGAACTCAGCCTTCCAAAGTCCCTGAGGGGCATCCATCCAGTGTTTCATATCATTTTGCTAAAGAGATACGTGCACACACAAGAATGGCATGCTGATCCTGCTCCTGAGCCCCCGGTGTTGGTGAGGGGGAGGAACATTTAGAAGTTTCCAAGATCCTAGATTCCCGGGTCTGCAGTAAGGTGCTCTACTACCTGGATCGCTGGAAACACTTGGGTCCTGGTCATGATGAGTGGGTGGCTGAGCACCATGTGACTGCCCCCCGTCTGGTTCTCCAGTTTCACGATGCTTACCCCCAAAAACCTTGCCCGGTTACTGGGAGGGAGGGGGAGCCTTAGGGGGAGCAGAATGTCAGGCCTTTTGCCTTTTAGCTGGAGTAAAGGCTCTTGACATGAGTTAGGCCAGGTTTGGGCTACACGTCTAGTCCTTGGTTCTCATTCCTGTGAACGTCTGTGTACAGTTTCGCTCGTCCTGTTTACTGCAGCTGCGATAATGTTTAGTCTGTCTTCCTGGGAACAGCTTATCTCAGGGTTGCCTAGCAATGTTTACCTTGTCAGCCCGTAGTTCCTTTAAGCATGTAACTTGCCTGTGTTCGCCATTATCAGCCTTACCTGCCTGTAGGTAATCAGTTCTTTAATCTGTCTTTTTGCTCCTAATAAAGTATTACTGACTAAATGACTAAACTGAGGCTGTCGTATTTTGGTCACGTCATGAGACGACAAGAGTCACTGGAAAAGACCGTCATGCTAGGAAAAGTTGAGGGCAGCAGGAAAAGAGGAAGACCCAACAAAAGATGGATAGACTCAATAAAGGAAGCCACAGCCTTCAATTTGCAAGATCTGAGCAAGGCTGTCAAAGATAGGACATTTTGGAGGACTTTCATTCATAGGGTCGCCATGAGTCGGAAGCGACTTGACGGCACTTAACACACACAAAGTATTACTGCTTCAGAGCTACCTGTCTGGATGAGTTTGCTTATGGGATGCTAGGGACAGACACCTGATCCTGACAGTTATACATCCTCTATAATGGGGCATTTTTTGAGTGGGGCAGAATCTTGCAGTGCCTGGGAATACAACTGCAGGGAGAAAAGGAAGTTCACCCTTCTTGGGGATGCTTTTGCATTTCCTGGAGATGAAGCATTTATAAATCCTGGGATAATCTGGGGAGGGGAGGGATGTCACAGCTCTTGGGTGTACTGTTGGCGTTCTCAGACAGACCATGAGCGAGCACTGCTGCAAGTGAATGTCTAGCCAGTGCCCTTAGCGCCATCTTATCTGCTCTTGTTTTAGTCCTAATATGTATTTCCTAGCATTTACAACCTATCTATGTTAACATTCAAACCTAACTTTTGGCTCGCCGAGAAACCCCAAAGCTTTTGGTGGTGGAAAGTGCCATCAAGTCGCAGCTGACTTATAGAAACCCCATAGGGTTTTCAAGGCAAGAGACGTTCAGAGGCAAGAGGCACTGCTGTTGCCTGCCTCTGCGCAGCAACCCTGCACTTTCCTTGGTGGTCTCCCATCCAAATACTGTCCAGGGCCAACCTTGCTTAGCTTCTACGATCTGACAAGATCAGTCTAACCGTTTACCCAACAGCAAATCAATAAAACAAGAAAGCAATCAAGATTTAGGAAAAGAGGAGGGCACCATTAGCATACTGTAGCAAATACCACCATTGGCTATCTTTGTAGAAGAGAAAGGCTCAGAGTCATACAGTTTACCTGTGTCCTCATCCCGGGCAATGGTGATACAGCTGTTTACCGCAGAGGTGCATCTTTGCTGCGTTGTGCTACAATTATAACTTTGACTATTAGTGCAGTTGAAGCAGAAGATACCATCAGCTGTAGAAACAGGGGGAGAATGCAACTGTTTAGACTTAAATGAGTTCCAGAACCATTCCAGTATGGGCTAGAGTTGCCAACCTCCAGGTGGTGGCTGGAGATCTCCTGCTATCTCCTAGAGACAGAGATCAGTTCACCTGGAGAAAATGGCCACTTTAGAAGGTGGACTCCATGGCATTACGCCCTATTGAAGTCCCTCCCCTCCCCAAACTCAACTTCTCTCAGGCTCCACCCCTCAAATTTCCAGGTATTTCCCAACCTGGAGCTGGCAACTCTAGTATGGGCCCACTTTAGGGTTGCCAGGTCCCACCAGCGGGAGGTTTTTGGGCTGCAGCCTGAGGAGAGCGGGGAGGGGAAGGGAGGGGACTCCAATGTCATAGAGTTAGGGTTGCCAACCTCCAGGTACTAGCTGGAGATCTCCTGCCATTACAACTGATCTCCACCCGACAGGGATCAGTTCACCTGGAGAAAATGTCCACTTTGACAATTGTACTCTATGGCATTGAAGTCCCTCCCCTCCCCAAACCCTGCCCTCCTCAGGCTCTGCCCAAAAACTTCCTGCCAATGGCAAAGAGGGGCCTGCAACCCTACATAGAGTCCAATTGCCAAAGAGGCCATTTTCTCCTGGGGAACTGATTTCTATCGGCTGGAGATCAGTTGTAATAGTAGGAGATCTCCAGCTAGTACCTGGAGGTGGGCAACCCTAGCCCACCTATCTAAATCCTAATATAAACAAGTGGATGGCTTTCAAAATCTGGGGAAGGGTCTGAAATAAAAGTCTTCACAGACCATAAAAGCATTCCCTTCCCATATGTACAGGAGCCAACTGTCCAACGGGCTTTCTCCACATGTGTAGAAACAGTGTCCTCTGTATTATTTCACAGTACCTATATTCACCAGTATATTAAAATGAATTATAAAATGATATAGCTAAAAAACATAAAATTATTTGTTGTATTCTATTTCTACTAAAAGTTCATTGCTGTTTTATATTTTTAATACTTCTTCTCACAGACAATGTTTGAAGGAATAGCAAAATGAGTATTCCTAGGCTGGATTAATAACTCCCCCCACCCATCCTTTTCACTGCAGACTGACATTCAGAAATCAGCAACTGCAATTTCACAAAGCACGGACATGAACATTACCACCTACTAATATCTGTACATTAAATGGCTGCTGAAGGCACGGTTACAGTCGCCAGCTGAATAGTTGGCAATCCTGCCCCAGTCTGACCATAGGGAGTCTAGAAACTGGAGCCTTCCAACACACACAGAAAACCAGATCCTGTGCATTGAGGGAGATACACACAACCTGCTCTTCACTGGTTCAAAATTGTGCCCCAGAACCACAGTACATTGGACCTGAATCAGCATAACACAAGCTGATGCAAAACAAGACACAAGGAGTGGGGAATCAAACCCGGTTCTCCAGATTAGAGCCCCACTCCTAACCACCACTCTGAACCACTACACCACGCCGGCTAACAGGAGATGCACCTGGGACCTTCAGCATGCCAAGCAGATACTCTGCCACTGAGCCACAGCCCCACCAACCCTTATTATGACAGGAAGCTATCGATTATAATTGCGGCAGATCAAGCTGTGCTTCAGAGAAAGGCAGCAAGCAGCTGTCCAAATGTTGGCAACTCACTGGGGGGTGGAAGGGGAGAAGAGAGAGCAGCACCCACCTTCTTAGGCAAGAGTGGGTTTCTTTTTTAAAAAAAAACCAGACAGTGACTTACCAGGAGCCAGAAAAACACACAGGAAGCAGACGGTGAGACGATGCATGGTGCCCGGTGGGATCTCAGCCGCTCTCTGGAGCTGGAGCCAGGATCCTCCTCTCTTTGGGTAGTTGTACACCTGGGAGGGACAGGGGGAGGGTTACAAAAGTGGCAAGGAGCTGCACTGAGCAAGCAGCATGCTTTTACGATGCCCCAGGCAAACCCGGTCCTAACCATTCAGGTTGTCAAACCACCTCTCCTTGGAGCCCTTGGAGCCCTATCTTTTCAGACTACGACACCCCCAGGCACTGTCCGTAAACTATGCCACAGCCTCAAACCCCACCCACACCTCTGCCCTTGTCAAAATGTGTCACTGCAGAATAGTCATATAATTCCCACTGCCACCACCAAGCCACATATTTAAACATTCACAGGGAACACTTGAATGCCAGTAAACCAGAACCCAAGGCGTGTCTTTTTTATTAAGCGGCTTATTAGAAAGTTTGCAGAGCATGAGTAATAAGAGACGACTATATTTTCTAGGAAAATGCTTGATGAAAACACCGCACCTGTCTCAATGGGGCTATGGAAGCAAGCAAGTGTGTAAAGGCAGGGGTTCCCAACATGGTGCCAGTGGGCACCATGACACTTGCTGGAAACTTTTATAGTGCTCACCAAGTGTTTTAGAAAGTGGGCAGAGCCAGGTGGGGCTTTTGCCCAGCAGGCTTCCAATTGGCCATTGCAGATCTGATTGGCTGTACGGATGTTTTAAAAGTTGTTTCAGCAGCAGCTATCACCACAGCAGAAGGATCTTCACTTAGGCTTGCCAGACCCCGTAGCTCCACCGGCGGGAGCTTTCTGGGGCAGTGGCTGCAGCGCACAATGCGCTCGCACACCTGGCGCAACGCGCCTATGTCACTTCCGGGTTTACCCAGAAGCGACACAGACACTCTAGCGATCTTGGTTAAAACTCTATGGTTTCCATAGAGTTTTATCCAAGATTGCCAGAGCGTCCATGTCACTTTTGGGCTTACACGCAGTGCTCGCTGGCCATCAGCTGGCCGGCAGGTAGACTGGTGGATTGGCAGGATTTACCTGCCACCACTGGGCACTGACAACCCTACCTTCACTGTGTGACTGAAGGTAAAATGCAAGATAATACAAGCATACCTCTGAGATATTGTGGGTTCGGTTCCAGACAACTGCAATAAAGCGAGTCACACTAATGTTTTGGTTTCCCAGTGCATATAAAAGTTATGTTTACATTATACTGTAGTCTAGTAAGTGTGAAATGGCATTATGTCTTTAAAAATGTACTATAATAATAATGAAAAGGTTTGAAATATTGTGAGAATTTCCCAAATGTGACAAAGGTCATTTATGCACGCTCGCTTTAACCTCCTTTATTTCCTGTTTTCAGCCAAGAAGCTCAACCCGAGAAAGGTGTATGCTCGCTCAGTGACTCCGAAATGAGCTAGGATCCACGGTTTGATGATTCAGGCAAGAAGAGGAATGGGAAAAGCCGGGTTCATTTTGCATTGAAGTGGCTTTGAGCTTCCAAGGAATGAGGTCACATGCATTCCCAAAAATTTGATCCTGGCTGAAACAGGGAATAAAGGAGGGTTAATCTATTTAAATTTCAATACATCTACATACTGCACCCCTCTACTAAAACTTATCTAAGTGGCTCAACAACAACAAACCCATCTTAAACGACAACAACAAACCCATCTTAAAACAAATTCAATATACAAAGAATAATATTCTAAGATTTTAAAAAGCCAGTATTCTGACCCGGGAATAAGTCCACCATAAACACAGTGGGGCTTAATTCTGAGTAAGCATAAGATCAGGTTGCGGATTGATGGGAAAGTAATCTCAAGCGAGTAAAAGAAAACAAGGAAGCACAGTTATAGTAATCCCATTTGTATTAAATGTTTGGACATGCTGGAGAGCCAGTGTGGTGTAGTGGTTAAGAGCGGTGGACTCTAATCTCGAGAACCAGGTTTGATTGCCTACTCCTCCACCTGAGCAGCGGAAGTTAAGCTGGTGACCTGGGTTAGTTTCCCCACTCCTCCACATGAAGCCAGCTGGGTGACCTTGGGCTAGTCATAGTTCTCTTAAGAGCTCTCTCAGCCCCACCTACCTCCAGGGTGTCTGTTGTGGGGAGGGGAAGGGAAGGTGATTGTAAACCGGTTTGATTCTTCCTTAAGTGGTAGAGAAAGTCAGCAAATAGAAACCAACTTTTCTTCTTCATCTTCTTCTACTATGGAAGCCAACAAGGGCCAAATGTTTACATAGCAATGAGCACATTAGATACAGCTACATTGGCTGCCAGTCTGTTTTTGAGTTCAATTCAAGGTGCTGGTTATGACCTTGAAAGCTAGGGTGGCCAGGTCCCTCCTCACAACCAGCAGGAAGTTTTAGGGAGACAGGGTTGGGGGGCAGCAATCGGCATCCTCTACATGATGACGTCACTTCCAGTTAATGTAGAAGTGCCGCCATCGCGCTGGGGGGGATGCTCTAGCAAACAAATTGTACGGGTTTTTTGACGGATGCTAGAGCGTCTCCCCAGCATGATGCCAGCGCTTCCGCATAAACGGGAAGTGACATCATTGCGTAGATGGTGCCGATTGCGCCCCTTCTCTTCCCCCAGCCCAGCCTGCTTCCGCCCATCGACAAGCTGAAAGTCAGCAGGCAGCAGACGTAACCAGCAGGCAATTGCCTGCCAAAACCAGGCAATTGAGAACCTGGTTGAAAGCCCTTCACAGCCTGGGACTCACATGTTTCAAGGGCTGCCTCCTTCTGTAAGTCCCAGTGTGCCAGCCTTGGTCATCAGGCAGCCATATTGGCTATCCCACTACCTGAGGTGGTTTGTCTGGCATCGACCAGACCCCGGGCCTTTTCCTTTGTGGCTTCAGCTCTGTGGAATGGGCCCCCCAAAAGGTGAGGGAGACCCCCTCCTTGGGAATCTTCAGGGGGCACGGAAAGGCCCGCCTGCTTGCCAGGGCTTTTGAGGGGGGGTGGAGCGGCAGGGCATCTTCTCAGGCAGGAAGGGGGTTGATTTGGGGTTTGCTATTTTATTTTAGTTTTAATCAAAAATGTTTTTAGCTACTGTTGTAAGCCACCTTGAAATATGAGAAAAAGCGGGACATAAATGTTTTAATAAATAAATGAACAAATAACCCCACCTCTGCAGCGCATGAAGGATCACATAGCTGTTGGACCCCGAGCACACCCCGTGTGGTGCCAAGGTCGCACATCCCAGACATCCTAATTCTCCACACCAATGGGACAATATCTAACCATACGTGGGGCCAGTTTTGGAGGAGTGTGTCATCTCGTCCCCACTGAGCTTCGTACCCCCACCCTGACCTCCTCAGATACTGCCACCATATCTCCAGGAATTTCCCAAGCCAGAGTTGGCATCTGATTTACATCGGGGGTATTCTGGATGGTGTAGTTTGGTGGTTAAGAGCACCGGACTCTAATCCAGAGACTAATTCGGATTTGTTTCCCCACTCCTCCACATGAAGCCTGCTGGGTGACTGTGGGCTAGTCACAGTTCTCTTAAGAACTCTCTTAGCCCCACCTACCTCACAAGTAGGGTTGCCAACCTCCAGGTGGTGGCTGGAGATCTCCCACGATTACAACTGATCTCCAGCCGATAGACACCAGTTCCCCTGAATAAAATGGTCGCTTTGGCCATTGGACTGTATGGTATTGAAATCCCTCCCCTCCCCAAGCCCCACCCTCCTCAGGCTCCGCCCCAAAAACCTCCTGCTGGTGGCGAAGTGGGACCTGGCAACCCTACTCACAAGGTGTCTGATGTAAGAAGGGAAGGGAATTGTAGGCCTCTTTGAGACTCCTTAAAGGTAGAGAAAAGCGGGGTATAAAAACCAACCTACTACTACTTCTTAACTGAGGAATAGAGAAGTGCTGGTGTTTAGGTTGCTGGCTTTCTTTTCCACTGGCCCCGCCTGTCAGGTTCAGGCATCTGTCCCTAGCATCCCATAAGCAAACTCATCCAGGCAGGTAGCTCTGAAGCAGTAATACTTTATTAGGAGCAAAAATATAGATTAAAGGGCTGACTGCCTACAGGCAGGTGAGGCCAGTAATGGGGAACACAGGCAGGTTACATGCTTAAAACACTACGGATTGAAAGGTAAAAATTGCTAAGCAACCCAGAGATAAGCGGTTCCCAGGAAGACAGACTAAACATTATTGCAGCTGCAGAAAACAGGATGAGCAAAACTGTACACAGACGTTCATAGGCATGAGAACCAAGGACTTGACGTGTGGCCAGAACCTGGCCTAACTCATGTCAAGAGCCTTTGTTCCAGCAAAAAGGCAAAGGCCTGACACAGCCCTCATAATATCAATTTGTGTGGAGAAATGAAGGAGGTGAAGCTTTTCCCATCCCTTCACCTCCCTGGCAGGAAAAGGCTTCGCCTGCATAGTAGTCTGCTATAAAAGGCACAGGGGCAACCAGCTGGCCACACTAGGCCTCAACCTAGTGTTGGCAACCCTACGTGTAGGGTTGCCAACTGCCAGGTAGTAGCCCAAGATCTCCTGCTAATACAACTGATCGCCAGCCGGTAGAGATCAAATCACCTGGAGAAAATGGCCGCTTTGGCAATTGGACTCTATGGCATTGAAGTCCCTCCCCTCCCCAAACCCTGCCCTCCTCAGGCTCCGCCCCAAAAATCTCCCACCTGTGGCGAAGAGGGACCTGGCAACCCTACCTACATGGAGTTCTCCAGGAATTACAAGAGATCTCCAGGCTAAAGAGGTCAGTTTCCTAAAGAAAATGGCAGCTTCCGAGGCATCACATCTCCACTCAGATTCCTCTCCGCCTGTAAGCACTTGTCCCCGTGGTAGTCCCACAAACAGCATCCAGAGACAAAGAGTCCAAAAATGAGCTGATTTAATGGAAAACATACAGGTATGCAGAGCTTACAGGTACATTGGCACGAATGGCAATTGGGAGCACGGGGTAGGCATATAAGGGAAAGTATCAGTCACAATAGATCAAGGCGCCCCCCCCTCTACTGAGGAGCCGTTCCCATGGGAGATAGCACTGGAATAGGAATTCAGCGGTTAGCCAGTTCGGCCTTGAGAGGCACCTGGTGGAATCGAAACTAAAACAGTCAGAGTCTGACAGGCTGCTTAGAGCTGTGGAAAGCAGGCCTGGCATCCTGCCCTCCTTTAGGCCCCCTCCCCACCGTCCTCCACCGGTCCATGTGGAGGCGCAGGCTTGTCATTGTAGGCAGTATGGAAGTGACGGACCAAACGGGGTGCAGACACGTCACGTGCATGTACCCATTCATCGTGGGCGGGACCGAAATGTTTCCAACGGACCAGGTAGTGGAGAGACGGACGCGAGAGTCCAAGATTTTTGCAGGGAAGTGCTGTCCCTGTTCCTGCGTATGACTGTCCACTTGGTGTAGGGAACATGGTAGGGCTTCAACTGAGCCATCATAGGTCACTCTCAACCGAGGTTGTTTCCACTGTATGGGTAGGGGTGCAGTCGGTTGTCCTGGAGGTGGCAAAACCGGTGCTCCGGGGGCCGGCAAGACTGGTGCTCTGGGGGCCAGCACAACCGGCTGAGCTGGGACCAGTTGGGCTGGGGTGGTTAGAGCTTGTTGCAAACGTTCATTTTCTTGAAACAATTGTTCCATTTGGTCCTGCAGAAGGGCCACACGATCATTCAAGTCCCGGTTTTGGTCCCGCAAGAGACGCATTTCGTCTCCAGCTCCCCCCGTGAGTCGGGACTGGCTGACTCTAAGACCAGTAGCCCAGTGGGGTTCCTCACTATACAGGTCTTCCTCATCCGAGAAGTCCGGCTCAGTGAAGCGACCTGCACGCCGACGTGTGAGCTGCATGTCGCGAGATGGACCAAAACTCGGAGAAAATGAGGGGATAAATCCAAAATCAGTGCTGTCTTTGGGACGCACGTCCGTGAGCGTGCAGGCTCGAACGGCTGCCAAACGTTGCTCCTCTTCTTGTGCAGCCTGTGCCCGAGCCGCCACCGCATCCGCAGCCCATAACTGTTCCTCGGCCCGCTGTCGGTCTGCGAGCACCTGGTCAGCCTCGAGCTTGGTGGCAATCGCTGTAGTGATGATCGTGAGAGCTTCGTTCTCCAAAAGCAGAAGGAGTTCAGAGGAATCTGTTAGGACCAATAACGGTTGAACCCGATCTGCCAGAGCAGCAGCGTCTGCTCCAAACTCAGGGGTTAAAAGTTTCGTGAGGTCAGCCACTGTGGCTGTAGTCGAGGTCAGTCCCGTAAACAGTAAGGCCGTTTGGGCTGCTACATCCCGTGCTTCCTTCAAGCACAAGTTGGGATCAGGAGCGGTTGGGGCCGGAGTCTCCGCCGTCCGTGATCCCGCCATGGATAGGGGCGGAACAGGGCAGATTGGGGCCACTACCGGTTTTTGTTGTTCCTCATGTACAGTCAACCCCGCTAACAAACGGGTCAAGGTTGCTAAATCCTCCTGCGCCAGTCGAACTTCCTCCACCAAGCCGTCCAGTACGCGGAGTTCGTGCTAGGCACTTTGATCTGTGTCGGGGTCCGTCCAGGGGGTCATGTCAGCTAGGCGACGCCACTGAGCTCGAAGGAGTACAATCAGGTGATTGATCTCCGCATCCGTCCACAGCGCCTCAGCAAGAGTGTCCTCTAGCAAAGAAGGGTCGTTGGGGTACTCGTCCGACGGTTCCAACAGAGGGTACGAAGGTTCAGGACCCTCCAGGGTTTCGGCCAGAAACCCTCTACCCGGGGAGCGTCGCCTCAGCTCCCACCCGGGGCCTAGGCGAACCCTTCGGGGCTCCAGCCACAGGCAATTCACTCGGAGAGCACATCCCCTGCTCCAATCCGAGGCCCCGGCTAACCCTCCAGGGCAGGGAGGGAAAAATAGAGAAGGGATTCGTGCCAAAATGTAAGCACTTGTCCTGTGGTAATCCCACAACTAGCATCCAGAGACAAAGAGTCCAAAAAAGAGCAGATTTAATGGAAAACATACAAGTATGCAGAGCTTACAGGTACATTGGCACGAATGGCAATTGGGAGTACAGGGTAGGCATATAAGGGAAAGTATCAGTCACAATAGGTCAAGGCGCCCCCCCCTCTACTGAGGAGCCATTCCCACGGGAGATAGCACTGGAATAGGAATTCAGCGGTTAGCCAGTTCGGCCTTGAGAGGCACCTGGTGAATCAAAACTAAAACAGTCAGAGTCTGACAGGCTGCTTAGAGCTGTGGAAAGCAGGCCTGACACCTCCTCAAACTCTGCCCTCCCCACATATCACCCCTAGATCTCCAGGAATTTCCCAACCGAGGCCATTTATGCAGGGCTGTTTCCCTCGTGGTCACCCTTCTGACTGCTCCAGTGCTTCATTTTGATTATGCATGCCTTTTCCGACCATCAGAGGTCACCTCGCTCTTTCCGCACATTTTGCCCATGTTGGATGTTGTTTTAGCAAAAATCCAGAAAACATGGGCAAAACACGTGGAAACGTGTGGGGAGAGCAAGGTGACCTCTGATGGTTGGGAAAGTCATGCATAATCAAAACGAAGCACCAGCGCAGTTGGCAAGGGTGACTGCGGGGAAACAGCCCTGCATAAATGGCCCCAGAGTGGGCAACCCTGCAGTCTAACCTCAATCTAGCAAAAGCATGTATAATTAGCATTACTTCACATCTGCAAGGTGTCTCTTCCAAATAAGGAGCACATTGTGAGACCCTGAGAAAATGACTTTTTAACATGTGTCAGAAAGCAAACAGAAATCTACTAGAATCATGTATAATGTATAAAGTTACTTTTATACCTTGTAATGTATAAAGTTACTTTTTGCAGTTTTGGTGTATCACATAAAAGGTAAGGAGCATTGCATTTGAATACAAAGTGAGGAATAGTTTGTCAAAATAAGGAAAAGCTGACTCGCTCACCTTCCTGGCATTGCTAAAGAATAAAAGCTTCCTCCCCAGTTAATAAAAAGCATAAGAGCCTTGACCTATAGTAATGGCAAAGCCCCTACGTAGGCACTGAACCATCCCGGTCTGCCACAGTCACCTCCTTTGGGTGGGGCAGGATTCTGTGCTCATCTCACACAGGGATTTGGCCTCTCCCAAAGCCAAACGCACAGATTCCCCTCCCTGCAGAGTCAAGCGGCTTTCTAAGTGAACAAAACTTTGGGAGCAGGTCACACGGACCTTTAGTGGGTTGTAACCGCATTTCCCTCACTGGCGCCCAACCTTTTTCTGCGGAGTTCAGAGCGGGGCCAACTCAAGCGCCGAGGCAAAAGATTGATTTAGCTGGATTTAGAAGACCTGTACTCCTTCTTTGAGGGCTGAGAGTTTCTTATCGTAATTGTATCCTAAGGGGCTGACGTGGACAAGGTATTGCAGTTGAAAAGATGATGGTGGGAAATACCTTTCTCCTGACCTTACTGTCCCCAGGCTCTGATACAGTGGTCTTTTATGCATGGGAGTTTTACCTGGGGTTTGAGACTCTCTTGACCCATACTTTGCTGTTCTTATAATGTTATGCATGTTGTTGTTTGCCCTGGAGAAAGTTCTGGGGTTTTCAGAGTACTGCAGAATCACCAACAGAAATCAAGAAACATCTGAATCCCCGCCTCTTGAAAACGCTGCTTTGTAATTGGCTGTAGTGCTTACTGTGAGAAAAACGTCACACACACACACCAGCTCCCCTCTCCCATGCTTTGGCTTATGCATAGAAATGGGGACAATTTGACCCGGGCTGATCTCAGGGGAGATCGAAGAATCGTGTTACAACAGGATCAGGAAGACCCAGACATTGGGTGGGCTGGGTGTGAGGTCATCTCTAAGGGATGAAAAACTCATGCATAACCCCAATGAAAGTGCCCATGCATAAGAGACAAGAGAGGGGTAACTGTGCTCCCCCCTTGAAGGCTTTCCAACAAGTAGTCTGGTGTCCCCTGAATACTAACAATCCAGACAACTGCCTGTACTGTTTAATGTTGGACTCAATTGTTATGAGGGCTGGATATTCCCTAAATGTCACTTGGTCAGGCCGGGCCAGGCCTCACCAGCCCAGATTGAGAGTGGGGGACGGGGGGTGGCTGCCTCGGCTGGCTTGCAGGCTTGATAAGAGCGCTTGAGGGGCCAGATCCAGCCCTCGAGCTTTATATTTGACACTCCTGGTTTAATGTGTTGGACTGGCTCACACAGTCAGGGCAGCATTCATGAAGTTACACCTCTATAAAATGACTACAAAGTGAGGATCCACTCATGGGTGGTTTCTCCATGGAGATGACTTCCGATGATTACCCCACTGTTGCTGCAGCTGCTGATTCAACACAGTGGCAATTGACTTCTTGTATGGTGGGTTTCCATGGTGGGTTTCTGTCAGGCTTCAGCAACACGTTGCGTTCCTGGTATAAGGGACTTCACTCCAGACGATGCAGCGAGTTAAAAGTTTTATTCAGAAAGTCAGCGAGTTCAGCAAGTCATAGAAACTTAAGGCTAGAATACAGGCATGGGGAAATATCGGTACATATATAGGGTTAATACAATGGGGTTGATTAGGTTTTAGAAACAAAGAAACAATACAGAAGTTAACTACCGGTAAAGACTTAAGACAACGCATACAGGAAATAAATGCGTGCATTAACTGGCTGATCTTCCCGAGCTCCCGGCTTTGTTTTGTGGGACCTGGTATCAGATCAGTGGTTACTCGGGCGGGTCTCCATACAGGTGCAGATCTCTGGCAGGAGACTGGGAGCAAACGGGGGGGGGAGCGGAGTGCACAAAAACTCCATTTTGTCCATGGGGGAAACCATCTTGTTTGTATCCAGGGTCGACAGAGAGCCTAGCTGACAGTTTCTTTGGGCATTTTCCCTGCATGAGCCTCACACAGTTGCCATCTCCCCCTTCACATTAGACAGCTTTTTAAAAAAAATACTATACACTCAATCGACGCAACCTTCTGGTTCTCAGCTTTCATTTAAAAAAAAATTAAACCTAAGCCTTTTCAATGTGGAGTTATAAAAGAAAAGGTGCAAGGGGGAATGATTCCCCCTTATCATTCTGCCATGAAAAGGCTAGATATCTATTTTTACTTTTAAAAAGGAAATCAGGACATTGTTATAACATTATAGTGCTTTAGCCATCTTCTAGCAGTACCTGATTTTTTTAAAGCCCTCTGGTATGAGAGAGGAAATGGTGATCACAGATGACCAGGGCATGAAAAATGGCACCAATGTAGGTGGGACTGGAAAAGATATGCACTTCCCCATCCACATGGCAGCCCACCCCAGCTTTACTGTGATCTTCCCTCCCCCCCCCCAAAAAAAAATTGGAGTAAAGCAGATTTTGGAAAGAATGCAGAACATTCAAGCAAATACTCAAGAGGCTCAGAAAAGCATCCCAATGCTGTGGAGAAGTGGGAAAGAAAATCTGCTTCCCAACAGTATCCAAGCCATAGCATCTGCAGATGTGGTCTCCCAGTCCCAAAAAACTTGTACAGGACTAAAATGTTGTTAATCTTTAACACATGGAGCTGCCTTACAGTGAATCAGACTATTGGTCCATCAAGGGTCGTTCATGCATGGGTACTTTCACTCACATTCGCCCCCCAGTCTGACTCGGTTGTTCCTTGGAGTTATGCATAAGTTTTCCATCCATTAGACATGACCTCATGGCCAGCCCTCACAAATCGCGGGTCTTCCCATTGATGTGAAATCCCAATTCTTCGATCTCTCCTGAGATCAGCCCAGGTGAAATCTCCATGCATAAGCCAAAGCAAATGATAGGGGAGTTGGGGGGGGGTGACGTTTCTCTCACAGAAAGCACTACAGTCAGTTACAAAGCAGGCTTTCTCAGAGTTCTTTCTGAGCAGACTTAGACAAGAAAGGATTTTTAAAAGATGCTTGGGTTTCTCCCCCCCCCCCCGTTCCTTTTAGAGAGCTCCTTTTTTTAAAAATGGTTTGTAAAATGCCCCTTGTGTTTCCACTGGGGGGAGAGGGGAAATGGACGTTTCTCTCACAGAAAGCACTACAGCCAGTTACAAAACAGCATTTCAAGGGGTGGGGACTTAAATGCTTCCTGACTTGAGCTTGGTGACTGCTGGTGCATAGATTTGCAACAGAAAAGTGTGGGTCGAGTGACCGTCGAGCCCCAGGTAAAACTCCCATGCATAAACGACCAAGGTCAGTATTGTCTTCTCAGATTGGCAGCGGCTCTCCAGCATCCAGGTAGAGTTCTTTAACATCACCTCTTGCCTGGTCCTTTTGACTAGAGATGCAGGACTTGAACCTGGGATCTTCTGCTTGCCAAGCAGATGTTTGCCAGGCCTTTACTTCTTCTGAAGTAGGAGTTTGGCAGTTGCAGGCCAGAGGCTGGCTTCCTGTCAAGGCCAGGTTCTGGCTGCTGGTCAAGATTTTGTTCTCATGCTGCGAATCCTGTTTGTCCTGTCTCCGTGTTATGTCTTTGATTCTATGAGAACAGTTATTTCTTAGTACAGCACTGTGGTTTCACTTTGTATTGCTTTCTTGCCTTGAATGCTTTTATACTGTAACCCATCTGCATTGACTCTATTAACACCCTCTCCTGCGTGAGAGGCAGTTAATTTCTTAAATCTGTCTTTTTGCTCCTAATAAATTAACATTGCTTAGGTTCACCTGCCTGAGCGTGTCTGTTTATGGGATGCTAGGGATAGACCCTGAGCTGACATTGTTGTACCACCGAGCCACAGCCTCTCTCTCCCTTAAAGTGCCCCTATGGGCCTGTTTATTTTTGCTGCAACAGACTAACAAGGCTTCCCTTCTGGAAAAACAGGGGCAATGCTTTACAAGAAACTGGTACAGGACTGTCACTGAGACATCCAAATTTTTTGGAACATATGAGGCAGCTGCAGCTGCCCATCTGGCTTTGTATTTGCCCTTTTAAACATTAATCAGTGAGGCAGGTGGCCTGCTCGGCTTCTCCCACATCCTTTCCTTTCCTTAACAGGCATGCTATGCCTGGGGTCATGAGCCCAAACAATGGAAATCAGCCGGTGTGGTCATGTACCGGTATTTTCTGCTTGCTGGAAATATTCACATTGCAGGCTTTGGTGATGAAGACCGAGAAAGCCAAAACAAAGCTGCTAATGGGATGTTTTCTGAGACTTGGTTCACGGTCCGTTGCAAACAGAGCTTGGATTAGATCCCTTAAGTAACAATGGGGCTTAATCACAGCCTCCTGCAATTCCACCTTCCCTAACCGAGTTCACCAAGAATATAATTTTCACATTGGTACTGGTGGAAAATGCCACCAAGTCGCAGCCAGGTTATGGCAACCCCGTAGGGTTTTCAAGGCAAAAGATGTTCAGAGGTGGTTTGCCATTGCCTGCCTCTGCCTAGCAAGACTGGAGAACCAGCATAGTGTAGTGGTTCAGATCAGTGGACTCTAATCTGGAGAACCGGGTTTGATATCTCTTGAGTGGCTCCACATGACTGGCAGACTCCAATCTGGTGAACTGAGCTGGTTACCCCACACCTCCACATGCTGCCTGCTTCCTGCCCATCCCATGC
Source organism: Euleptes europaea (assembly GCF_029931775.1). Classification (NCBI taxonomy): domain Eukaryota; kingdom Metazoa; phylum Chordata; class Lepidosauria; order Squamata; family Sphaerodactylidae; genus Euleptes; species Euleptes europaea. Next base: position 152,728 of record NC_079314.1, read on the forward strand.
CAAGGCCTGGAAGTTTCTCTCTGAACTCTCTCAGACCCACCTACCTCACAAGGGGTCTCTTGTGGGGAGAGGAAGGGGAAGGAGATTGTGAGCCAGTTTGATTCTCCTTTAAAAAGGATAATTTTGCAAGGGAGAATCTCCAGGTGGTGATGATTCTCCCTGGCCAATCCCCCCCCCCCCAGCTCTAAAACTGGGGAAAAGCATTGGGGGTGTGTGTGTGAGATTTGCAGGTTACAGCAACAGACAGAAGGGGGGGTCCTCTGAGGACAGGTCATTTTCATTCATTTGCACTCTAAACATTTGGAGGGTTTATGTGGCTTCCATTTTAATTCAAGTGGCTGTTTGGGGGAAATTGTCTTCAGTGCACCGTCCTGTTTTTCATAACAATTGTTTCTTAGATGAGCTCCCTATAGGGTTGCCAATCTCCAGATGTGGCCTGGAGATCTCCCAGAATTACAACTCATCTCCAGACTACAGAGATCAGTTACCCTGGAGAAAATGAGCACTTTGAAGGGTGGTTTCCACGCCTTTATATCCCTGCTGAGGTCCCTCCCCTAACCCTGCCGCCCCCATGCTCCACTCCTAAGTCTCCAGGCATTTCCCAACCTGGAGTTGGCAACCTTATCTGGCTGTTTTGAGAACTAGATTGGGGCTGCAGTGCTGGGGAAGAGGATTAGTTATGCCCCTTGTCCCAGTCCTGTGATTTGAAATAGCCTTTCTAGGCCTCTTTAAGCCCCTGGGGGGAGGGAGGGAGAGAGAGAGAGAGAGAGAGAGAGACCCTTCCTGTGTGTCACAGTCCCTTCCGCCTGGCTGCTTTTATACACCTTTTCTGCCAAGATAAACATCTGCAGATGTGATATCTTCTATGTGCACAGTCCAGGGATTCTTGCATCAATGGACAGCCAAAGTCTGAGATGTCTTTTCTGATGAAATGCCAGTTTTTGCTTCCAAGCGCTGCTGCCTTCCAAATGAAACCACCCCTCCCTTAGACCAGTGGCACAGAAGATACTGAGAATCTAGATGAACGGGTCAAACCAGAAACATTATTATATGCCAGGCTGGAGAGATTGAGGTCAACCATGCAAGCAGAGTAGAAGAATCCAATCCGCTGGGGTGTCCATATGGCAAAGAGCCTTTGAGGCGGCTTTGGCAGGGGGTAGAGCCTGCGTTCCCTGACCTGGACGGCCCCAGGCTAGCCTGATCTCGTCAGATCTCAGAAGCGAAGCAGGGTTTGTATTTGGATGGGAGACCACCAAGGAAGTCCAGGGTTGCTGTGCAGAGGAAGGCGCTGGCAAACCACCTCTGTTAGTCTCTTGCCATGAAAACCCCATAAGGGGTCACCATAAGTTGGCTGCGACTTGACGGCACTTTACACACACACACACACACACAGAGAGAGAGAGAGAGCCTGCTTTAAGTTAGTGCAAACTTCCAGGCCTTGGCATGGGATGGGCAGGGAGCTTAGAGACCTTCTGTTGGTTTCTGAGCGCACCATCTGGTGCTTTAATCATCATTCTCAGACTGGGAGGCCTTTTCTGCCTGGCTGTTTCCCTCACGGTCACCCCTCCGACAACTTTGGGTCTTTGTTGTGATGATGCAGGCCGTTTCTGACCGTCAGAGGTTGCCTCCCTCTCCCAAGGTCTGTGCGTTTTACCCACGTTTCCAAATTCATAATAAAACAGGTCCCTCAAAACGTGGGCAAAACCTAGGGAAACGCAGGGGGAGAAGCGAGGCGACCGCCGACGTTCGGAAACGGCACGTGCGATCAAAACAAAGGCCCAAAGTCATCTGAGGGGTGACACGAGGGAAACTGCCATGCATAAAAAGGCCTTAGTATTGTTATCTTAATATTGTTCCTTACACCCCATGAAATCATGAAAGACATTGCCTGAAACTAGGGATGCCAACTCTGGGTTAGGAAATTCCTGGAGATTTGGAGGGGGAGTATGTGTGAAGGGCAGGGGCTTGGGGCAGAGATAGATCTCAGGTCTAATGCCACAGTGCCCACCCTGCAAAGCAGCCCTTTTTTTCCAGGGGAACTGATCTCAGTAGACTGGAGATCAGTTTTAATTCTGGGAGAGCTCCAGGCACCGCCTGGAGGTTGGCACCGCTGCCTGAAACGAGAGCCCTGCATGTTGCTGCGCCTTCATTTCTTCTTGCCGTCCCCCCTCCGACGACTTCGGGTCTTTGTTGTGATGATGCACGTCGTTTCTGACCCTCAGGGGTCGCCTCGCCCTCCCTCGGCATTTGCCTGGGTTGTCAAATTCAAATTCGAGATAAAACAGGTCTCTGAACACACAGCAAAATGCAGGGAAACACAGGGGGAGAGCGACCCCAAGTTGTTGGAGGGGGACAAGGGAAAGACCTGTCTGTTCTGTGAGCCATCCCACGGGTGTCAGAATCCTTCCAGGATGTGTCTTTATGTTGTTGTTTTCTCTCTTATTTCAGTTGCATTTTGCTTCTTTAAATGGCTGTTTATTTAAATAATATATTAAATAATATTTAGGTGTTTAGGTAAGCCCTTTGGGGAGAAAAGCAGGGTACACACAAACACACATGAAGCTGCCTTATACTGAATCAGACCGTCCATCATGCCAAGGCCGACTCAGACCGGAAGCAATTCTCCAGAGTCCAGATAGAGGTCTTTCGCATCGCCTACCACCTGGACCTTCTGGATGCCTAAGGGATGCTCTGCCACTGACCCATGGCCCCTCCTGGTTTGAAAGCAGAGAAATAAATTGTCTAAATTAACAGAGTCTACTGAGCATGCCTCTGCTCCTCCCGTCTAAACCTCTGCAGCAGACTTGGGGATGTTCTTATAGACGGAGGCCTGGGGAAGGAAAACGAATGCTTCACAACCCTGAGGTGGCTTCAGTTACAGACAGTAGGTGAGTCAATATAAAGCCTCTTATTCTGATGATTTCCCAAAGTGGCCGTGTTAGTCTGTTGAAGCAACAAACAAACAACAACAAAATAAAGAGGCTTGTGGCAGCTTGAAGACCAACTCATTTTATTGTCGCTTAAGGTTTTGTGGGCTGGAAGAGCTCAATCATGTCACATCTCAGGAGCTAAGCAGGGTCAATACTGGATGGGAGCCCGCCAAGGAAGTTCAGGGTGGCTACACAGAGGCCGGCAATGGCAAACCGCCTCTGACCTTCTCTTGCCTTGAAACCCCCATAAAGGGTCACCATAAGTTGGCTGCAACTAGACAGCATTTTCCAGCACCAAGCTTTTGTGGAGTACAGCTGACAGTCCTACCTTGGAGGAAGCAAGATCTAGTCCGCAGAAGCTTATGCCACACCAAATCTGCTGGCACTTCAGGGCACCTCAAAGGCTTTTCCTTGTTTATCTGGTTGGCTTTCTCCAGGGCCTTGCTGGAAAAGGAAAGGGAGCCTCCCCAACCCCCTTCCTCATCTTTTCAAATGGCCCTCCATTAAAACTAGTGCTCTCCAAGCAGCCAAACATGCCCCGTGCTTCAAAGTACTATTCCCATTTAAGGTTGCCAATCTCCAGTTGCCAATCTCCAGATCAGTTCCCCTGGAGAAAATGGCCACTTTGGCAATTGGGCTCTATGGCATTGAAATCCCTCCCCTCTCCAAACCCCACCCTCCTCAGGCTCCACCCTCAAAATCTCCAGGTATTTCCCAACTGAGAGCTGGCAACCTTTTCCCCATTTCACACACAGAACCACAGCTCAATATATCAGGATTGCAGCGTTTTAACTGTTGCTAGACATTAATGCATCTATAGTGGCTCGCTTCTACACAGAATGAAAACTGCAGCTCAGAGTAGTCTGTAGTTCTGATCCAACCAAGCCAGCTGCAATTGTTGAGGTCAAATGCACAAGGACCTAGGGTTGCCAACCTCCAGGTACTATACAGTCCTCAAAGCAAAGTGTATATTGAATATTCCAAACAGCAATGTTCAGTTCCAATTCCAAATGACTTCCAATTGTAATGGTAAGTATTAACACACTCCAAATTTCTCACACAGACAGTGATCTAGAAAAATAACTGTTTCAGGGAGCCTTCTTCAGTGTGCTGTAGAACACTTTGCAATAATAAAATACAATAATAAACAATCTGTTCAAAACATATCATTTCATCTATTCACTATATATTTTATATCAAATTTTGTCCAATGTACAGACTTACCTAATATCTATTGTTTTCTCTCATGTACTATAGGGTAGGACAATTTCCCATTCCTATCTTCAAGTTATTTCTAAGGTTGAGTAACATTCAACAGTGGGCCAATTATATCTCACCTAAAAGCTGACAACTCTAAATCACTTCAGCTGGACTATGCAATAGCTGCTGTAATCCTGACACGACTCACGATTCACAATACAAAACCTCCTCCCTCATAGAAAACAAGAAAAATCAATCTCAGCATTTAAGCCATGAGGACTAATGATGTTCAACAAATAAATTTAAAAAGCCTCCTTTTGAAGCAGAATGTGTTCTGCATCAACTTTGTGACAAGATCTACTACTTAAATGCCACAAAACAAAAAGCTTTAAATCACAATCCGTATGTTTCTGTTGAATATAATGGTCAACAAGTGGTGCTTCTCTGTTCTTAAAATCTTTCATGAATGAATTGCAATACAGAATGGGCAATATACTGTATTCTGTGTCGCTGTAATAAACTGTACGTTGGCTCCACCTGCTGGCCCGTGAGGATTGGAACAGAAGAAGCATCACCCTCGGATCAGGCCTAAGGATTTCCGTTCATGGACCTTATATAGATTGTGCTGCGTTGTATTCCTCATTTTGAGGAGTTCTAACTGTAGAATTGTAGATTAGACTTGTTTTGTGTCCTTGGGATTAATATATTTGTAATCTGGTTATGATATGCTTGGCATCCTGTACTTTTCTCTGATTTAGCTACTATTAGTAGTACAGATTAGATTTAGATGAAGGTGGAGTGAAAATTGGAGGGAGGAACATTAATAATTTGAGATATGCTGGTGACACTACATTGTTGGCAGAAAACAGTGAAGATCTGAAACGACTACTGCTGAAAGTTAAAAGAGGAAGTGCCGAAGCAGGACTACAGCTGAACATCAAGAAAACAAAAGTAATGACTACAGGAGAATTACACAACTTTAAGGCTGACAATGAGGAAATGAAATGGTTCAAGACTTTCTATTCCTTGGCTCCATCATCAACCAAAAGGGAGACTACAGCCAAGAAATCAGAAGGAGATTGAGACTGGGAAGGGCAGCCATGAAGGAGCTAGAAAAGATTAATCTAGCAAGTCTAGATTAATTCATGCCATCGTATTCCCTATTACTATGTATGGGTGTGAAAGCTGAACAGTGAAGAAAGCTGATAGGAAGAAAATAGATTCCTTTGAAATGTGGTGTTGGAGGAGAGGGTTACGGATTCTGTGGACGGCCAAAAAAACAATTCAGTGGGTTATAGATCAAATCAAGCCTGAACTGACCCTAGAAGCTAAAATGACTAAACTGAGGCTATCGTATTTTGGTCACATCATGAGACGACAAGAGTCACTGGAAAAGACAGTCATGCTAGGAAAAGTTGAGGGAAGCAGGAAAAGAGGAAGACCCAACAAGAGATGGGTTGACTCAATAAAGGAAGCCACAGCCTTCAATTTGCAAGATCTGAACAAGGCTGTCAAAGATAGGACATTTTGGAGGACTTTCATTCATAGGGTCGCCATGAGTCGGAAGCGACTTGACGACACTTAACACACACATTAGTACAGAACCCTGACCTGGATGGCCCAGGCTAGCCTGATCTCGTCAGATCTCAGAAGTTAAGCAGGGTCAGCCCTGGTTAGCCTTTGGATGGGAGACCACCAAGGAAGTCCAGGGTTGCTGTGCAGAGGAAGGCACTGGCAAACCACCTCTGTTAGTCTCTTGCCATGAAAACCCCAAAAAGGGGTTGCCATAAGTCGGCTACGACTTGAAGGCACTTTACACATACACATTAGTACAGAGGCTTTTCCCCCCCTTTTTTACTGAACCTCCATGTACTAGCAGGAGATCTCCTGCTGTTACAGCTGATCTCCAGCTGATAGAGATCGGTATAGGGTTGCCAGGTCCCACCTGGCCACCAGCAGGGGATGGGGTTACCAGCTCCAAATTGGGAAACGCCTGGAAATTAGGGGATGGAGCCTGGGGAGATCAGGGACCTCAGCAGTGTACAATGCCATAGAATCCACCCTCCAAAGCCTCCAGGAGAGCTGATCCCTGTAGTCTGGACATGAGCTGTAATTCTGGGGGATTCCCAGGTCCCACCTGGAGGCTGCTGGCATCCCTAGTTTGGTAACCAACCTCACAAATTAATTAATTACGCAGTGCCTGAAGAAGTGCTTCTTTTTGTTCATTCTCAACCTACTGCAAATCAACTTCATTGGACAGCTTCGCCTTCACAAGAGAAGCAGAAAATATATTTAGAGTAGCAAAGATGGCTCCTGTCTGTAGTTTTCACTCCACAAAGAGGGACTTTTCAGAACATGGACTGGAGAAGTACTCTCCAGTGCATGGAACAGTTTCACAGCCCAAAGGGCTGAGAAAGAAAAAGAAGTCATTTTGCTGCTAGCTGGCAAGAAGCAGCCTGAGGAAATCCAAGGGCATATTGTAGCGCAGCATATTGCCTCTTTGGACACACACACACCCTGCCTGTTGATATTATCCACACAAAAGTCTTTTCTTCTCACGGAAACCTTCCTGGAAAGTTCCTGCTGTTTGGGAAATTGGGGAGCACGGATTCATAGGGGTGTAGTCATGCAGTCTTGAGCAGCCAAACTCAGGCTTGAGTACAAGGCTGTGGGGCGCTGGATGTTGCAATGCAACGATGCATGCAGCCCATAGGAGATGGGAGCAATGTTACAAGGGTCCTTGAGGTGCCGGCTGCTAGAATGGACTGCAAGCGTGCCATGCTGGTCCCAGCTTGTTGCCGCTTTCCCCTCTTCTTGGAGGCGGTGCGTCCTCACGTGTACCATCAGAGCAGACGTGCCGTCAGCAAGGCACCAGACAGTAGCAGGTGGATCAGGGTGGCACCTCCCATTGGAACTGCGCTGCCATTGCAAAGAGAACCGGAGCAGCACCGGATGGAGGCGTTCCGGCTCAGTCCCAGCAGCTGCGGCTTCTCCCAGCAGAGTTCCTCCAAGCTGCAGCCGCGCAACAGCGTCTCACCACCATCTAGAAACAAAGACCACGATACCAACTGTTCTGTTAGGAAGGTGACCAACAGACCAGGATACAGGATACAGGATTCAGGAAGTGGGGGAGACAGTGGTATTGTTGGGGCTAGGGTTGCTAGGTCCCCCCGGCCACCAGCAGGAGATTAGGGGGAAGGGTTGCCAGATCCACGTTGGGAAACTCCTGGAGATCTGGGGATGGAGCCTGGATAGGGTTACCAACCTCCAGGTACTAGCTGGAGCCTGGAGATCTCCCACTATTACAGCTGATCTTCAGCCAACAGAGATCAGTTCCCCTGGGGAAAATGGCCACTTTGGGATTCTATGGCATTATATCCCATTGAAGTCCCTCCCTTCCCCAAACCCCACGCTCCTCAGGCTCCGCCCCAAAATTTCCAGGTATTTCCCAAGCCAGATCTGTCAACCCTAAGTCTGGGGAAGACCGTGAGCTGTAATACCAAAGGAAAACCCAGGTGCCACCTGGAGGTTGGCACCCTTAGTTGGGGCTCTTCTAGTGATTAGCAAAGAACTTCCTGCCTGGGAATTAAGATCACAGGGAAGAGCCCACCTGTCCCGCCATTCAAAGAGGCTCATCTGATGGGCACATGAGAGAGGGTCTTTTCAGTGGCAGCCCCACAATTATGAAACAGCCTCCCCATGGATATGGTTGCTCCAGGTGGTGGCTGGAGATCTCCTGCTATTACAACTGATCTCCAAGTGTCAGAGATTAGTTCACCTGGAGAATATGGCCTCTTTGAAAGGTGGGCTCTATGGAATCACATCCCCACTGAAGTCCCTCCCCAAACAGCACCCTCCTCAGGTTCCACCTCCAAAATCTCCAGGTATTTCCCTACCCATTACTGGCAACCCTACCCAGGCAGATGCACTCTCTTGATCTTCAGGAGACACCTGGATGACAGCTTCGCTTAAGAACTGCAAGTAACTGATTTGAAGCTCCTTCCTGGGGGGGAGGGGGACAAGTCAATTGGAGGCAGCATGACCCCCACGGCAGCGTGAGTGCCCACTTGTCACAGTACAAGGGTCATTTACACTGGTGCAGGGGGCATTCCTATCGGCGCCTGGACGCTGCGGAGCTGCATGGGGCTCCCCCGCTGACACAAAACTAAATCCCGGAAGAGCACAGCAGCACCGGTGTGTGTGGGAGGGGGGGTCCCAGGGCGGAGCTGACTTTAGTCAGCTTCCTAACCCCTTCCATCCTGGAAATGCCCCTCGCTGCTGCAGCGGGGCTATGACACCTTTTTTGGTGTCACAGCCCCGCTGTTCTCATTGGGGGCATTTTCCCCATTTTCACCTTTTTTAGATTAAAAAAGGCTTTTTTATTATCCACGGCGGCTGGGAAGCCTCTGAGGAGGTGGTGTGTGGCTGTGCCGCTCCCGGGCGCTGTGGATCCACCCCCTCACCTTGGAATTTTATTTATTGGCAGTCCTAATTGGAGGTTTTAAACTGTGACATTTTATGTGTTTTTATCATTGTTGTTTTATTTATATTGTTTTTATTTTGGGTTTTTAAAAATAATCATTCTATTTATATTGCATGCTGCCTTGAGTACGGCAAGAGCTAATAAATATTTTAAATAAACAAACTCTGGAGGTTACATCAAAATGGGAGGGGAGGGCTGCCGGTTGGGTGGAGAAGCATCGAAACCAGGGACAGACCGGGCAGTTTCAGTAGCCCAGCAGCAAGACTCTTTCGCAAGCCAGCACCACAAAGGCCACCCAGCTCAGAGAACTGGCTCACCCACTTCCTCTTCCGGTACTGGGACTAGTTGGTAGTGGCCATTTCTGCAGGGCTGCATCCCCGAGGTCACCCCCACCGACTGCTCCAGTGCTTCATTTTGAATATGCATGCCTGTCCCAACTTTTCCACATTCTCACTAAAACAGCATCCAGAAAACACGGACAAACCGTGCGGAAACATCCGGGGAGAGCGAAGCGACCTCTGACGGTCAGGAAAGGCATATGCATAATCAAAACGAAGCACCAGAGCAGTCGGCAGGGTGACCATGAGGGAAACATCCCTGCATAAATGGCCACAAGTACAGAAGGAAAGATTGGGACACCGTGGTTGGCACTGCTAGCCAGGTCCGAGTTGAATGCCCCCACCCCCTACCAGTGCATTCAGACTTGGGTCTGCTTGCTCCTCACTACCAGAAACTTCCACTGTAAGCTAAACCGCCAGCCCATCCTTGATCAAAACACCATCTGTTGCTGAAATCAGAAATGAAATTAAGTTGAATGCAAATATTCAGGCAGGTCAGTCTGCATATCTCAACACACCAACAGTCGGAAACTTCCGGTAACTGAGCTGGTCCCGGCACTCGTCCCTTGGGAGAGCTCCCAAGGGAATCCAAGAAACGCTTTGAATTGGTGTGTTCTTAGCACACCAACCCGGTCCTAAACAGTGAACCGGGACGCAGGAATTCCTCTGCAGCCCGAAGAAAGCGGTGTGACTCCCATACTCTCCGAGGGAGCTTTTTTAAGCCCCCCGGAGGTGTGGATGTTTGTCCCCGCTGGCATTGAGAGGCGATTGCATCGCCGCAAGCATTTTCTTTGGCATTAGGCATTAGGCTTTGGCATTAGGACCTCCATTACCTATAACCATCTTATGAACTGTTTTAATGAAGAAAAACCTCACCCTCCGAAATCTAAGTGAGTAACAAGAATTCTTTTGATCTTACTGGGAATAGAAGGCTGAATCAATTGGCAGAATTAACTGGGAACCCCGCACCCCCCCCAATCATTTAAAAACTTTTTTGCTAAGATAAGATATCAGATAAATCGGCAAGGACTTTATCAAGTTGATCTGGGGGTAGACTAAACAAGTGAACTCTCTGACAGACGTGGCAAGTACCAATCAGAGTTCGTGACATTTGAGGGGAAGGGAGAAATAAAACCCTCCCTTCCCTTGGTCACCCTACCTTTTCCGGGCCGGCAAAGTCCTCCTGCCACGTTCTCAAGATTTACTTTGAAGCGCCGGAAGACCTCTAGGACGCAACACTATTGCATTGCAAGGCGCCTGCCGACAACAGGGAGACGGAAAGTACAGAAGCACGAGACCAGAAGTAAATTCCCCTGGTGCACCAACTAAAAGGTTTGCCACTAAAAAACTACAGAAAGGGAACGACGGAAGTTCCGTGGCTGCACAGTTTCCTGCCGACTTCCTACTTCCTGCTTGCTTACCGATCTAGAGTGTCCAAAAAAACTTAATGGTACTTCAAATTTTAAAACTAATTCTCTAGCTGTTTTTTGAGGATTTCTTGGGAAATATTTTAGCGATTAGGCTCAGCATGAACCACTAATCTACCCACACTCTGGAAAATATCTACCCATACTTTGGAAAAACACCTTTTTAAGGCTTGCCAAAATCGCTGAAACAAAATACCAACTATAAATATATTCAACTCATCAGAGGTTTGGATTAATGCAAAGAACCTTAGCAAGAAGTAAATATGGGGGGAAAAACTTCAAGACATGTTTGCTCAGCAAAATGAGACAGCTGCAAGATGATATGAACAGCTGTCAAAACAACAGGAGCAGATGTCAAAACAGATGGAAAGGATGATCATTATGATGAATACTTTTACCCAGTCAATTACTCAAAAAATGAACGAGGAAGACCTTAAAGACCTTATGCCTCTAGAAGACAAGAGAGATGAAGGACAGAAGAATTCTGTAGAGGAAATGGGAAACCTCAACAAGCAAAGTGTAACAATCCAGCTGTCAACAATGGACAATGTGAGTGACTTGGATTTCTGTCTCTTTAACCTGCCTGATGAACTTTTTAACATCTGCTTGGAGGATTTAATGAGTAGGAAAACTGGAGCTGACAGGATTTTCTTCTTTGAATTTGAGATGGCACAGACTACAACGTGGATCCACTATGAAGACCATCTACTGGCAGAAGAGGCTTCACTAACAACCTCCAAGGATGATCTTCGACGACTACTGTTAATGGGCAAAAGAAGGAAATGCTGGAAAATCCGGGAAAAGGAACTAATTAAAAAAAAAAGTGATCTTTCTTGGTGATATGATTAAAAGGAACTGGTTAAAAGGACTGGTTTAAGTAGAAATAGAATCATATATGATATTGATTTACTAGAACTACATTATGTTTGAAATGAATGTTAGGGTGAAATGGAAGATCTATAAAACATTTAATTTTAGTAGATGGAGGGAGGTGTAGGGGAATCTAATATTTTTTCTTTTTTGATTATATACAAATATTTTCCAATGGTTCCCATTTATTTTTATTTTTTTATTGCTTATTTCAATTGTTAAACTATGTGATTAATATTTTTGGAAAATTTGGACCATTTAAAGCAGGGGTGGGGAACCTTTTTCCTGCCAAGGGCCATTTGCACATTTATAATATCATTCGGGGGCCATAACCAGGTGTAGATCTCCTGGCAGGAGGGAGGCTAGGGTTGCCAGGTCTCCAGCCACCACCTGGAGGTTGGCAACCCCAGGGGAGGCAATGCAGAGAAGGCCTGGAGGGGGCCCTCGCTCCCCCTGTCCTCTCCCCCTCCCAGGCGGGAGGGCAGCCAGTGGTGGGCCTGAGCAAACGAGGCTCCAGGGGGGCGCAGCCCGCAGTCGATCCACAGGGAAGGAAGGAAAACAGAGAAAGGAAAAGGGAGGAAGGGAGAAAGGGAGAAAGAAATGGAGGGAGGGGGAGAAAGAAAAGTACGGAGGGAGACTGACAAAAGAGACAGAAAAAGAGGGAGAGAAAGGAGAGTGACAGAAAAAGAGGAAGAAAAGAAAGAAAAGCCTTCCCCCCAACACACACACCCGCACATGCTGGCCCCACGCGACCAGGCCCCAGCCTCCACGCCTCCCCACACACACACACACACACACACACACACACACACACACACACATCCCCGGAGATCCCGAGGGCCATGGAAAATGCCGTTGGGGGCCGCATACGGCCCCCGGGCCTGAGGTTCCCCATCCCTGATTTAAAGAATACTTATTGATCTAATCCCTTATTTACACCTTTTATTAATTTTATATTAGGTATTGATTTAATTAGGTATCCCATTTAATGATGTTAGATGGGATAAGAATATGTTAATTAAAATAGTATGGGATTAGTTCTGCTAGCAAAAGTATATACAATTTATTTTTAGATGGAAGAAGGAGAGGGGGAAGTCAATTTATTGTTAGTTTGGTAGCATTAGTTGTTCTTTTAGTATTGTTGCTATATTTCAATATTGGATGTTGTTTTATATGTTGATGTTTTGCATTAAGAAAATAAAAAAAACTAAAAAAAAACACACCAACAGTCGGGGGAGGGGGATACACACCAGATTTCCAAGTTTCATGTTTCCAAAGTAGAATTTAAGTGCATTGCTCACATTTGCAATGCAGAGTCTGGTACTTGTATATATATTTTTTAAATGTCTCATTCAGTTGCCCCCTGACCTGGATGGCCCAGGCTAGCCCCGTCTCATTAGATCTTGGAAGCTAAGCATGGTCAGCCCTGGTTAGTACTTGGATGGGAGACCAAAGGAAGTCCAGGGTCGCTACGCAGAGGCAGGCAATGGCAAAACACCTCTGAACATCTCTTGCCTTGAAACCTCTGCAGGGCCGCCATAAGTTGGCTGCAACTTGAGGGCGCTTTCCACCACCAATTTGGTTGCTTCAACTGTGGACATTTTGTCAATGTTTAGGAAGCATTTCAGTTTAATACTTGATAAAATTGTAGTGTCAGGGAGGGGGAGGAATTAGTGTCACGAGGCAAAATCCTGAACTTGACATCCAGGACAATGTTTTTTGCTTCCACACACTACTCGTTTTTGCATTTCCTCATTGCTATGAAACTTACAGCGGCTGGAATGCATTCTGATTTAATATTTGATCTCTTCTCTGTTGCTTCCTGTATTTGCATCATTCATACTTGGTTCTAACACAGTGCGAGGGTCACATGTGAAAAAATCTCTGCATCTCTCTTTTTTCCTGCCTCTACCCTGCCATTTTGCTTTCCTTTCTTCCCCCCAGCAAAGAGCTCTGGTTGTGTAGCCTGAATTCCATCAACTACATCGCACAAACTCACCTGTGACATTCACACACTTGTTCTGGTTTCCAATACACTTGATGTGAGTCCAGTTTCCTGAGGCACATTCACCATTTCCCGAATCACAGCAGCTGGCACATTCCAACCCATTCTCATATTTTCGCTTGATCCCTTGGAAGCAAAGAGCAGAGGGCAAAATCCATGTCACCTACCATTCCGGTTTCCAAAGCTTTCATCACTCCTCTAGTTTGGCCTGTCTGCTGAGGAACTGCAGAGCATTGCAAAGGATTCTGGGGTACAGAGCTTCACTCTTGTGGGGTGTGGCCCCTTGTCAGCCTGTGGGAACCTAGAACACACACAATGCTCCCCTGGGGACTCTGCATACTGCCTGTTTGCCGTCACCCGTCTCCTCAGTGGAGGGACTCCTGAACTCTTTCTGAAGAACTGTAGAACTCAGCCAGAAAGCCATTCCCCTACATGCCTACAGTACATCTGCCAAAATTGGTGGGTAACAGAGGGGTTTAGGGTTGCCAAGTCTGGGCTGGGAAATTCCAGAAGATTTGGGGTAGGGCCTGGGGAGGGATCTCAGCAGGATACAAAAGCCATACCGTCTACCTTCCTAAGGAGCCATGTCCTCCAGGGGAATTGATCTCTGTAGTTTGGAGATCACTTGTAATTCTGGGAGTTCTCCTGGCCCTATCTGGAGGTTATCTATCTGGCAACCGTAGAGGGGTTAGTAGCAACAACAACAAAAAGCCACTTGCAGGTATGTCTCTATCTTACATCTTAATCCTGATTTTTCTCAACGGGTTCCGGACGGCAGAAGAGGAAGCATGGACACATCAAACCACCTTATACTGAATCCGATAATTGGTCCATCAAGGTCAGTCTTGTCTATTGGCACTGGCTCTCCAGGGTAGAGGTCTTTCATATCACGGTGGACTCTAATCTGGAGAACCAGGTTTGATTCCCCACTCCTCCACATGAGCGGTGGACTCTAATCTGGTGAATTAGTTCACCCCAAATTGTCTCAGCCCCACCTACCTCACAAGGTGTCTGTTGGGGGGGGGAGGAAGGGAAGGTGATTGTAAGCCAATTTGAGACTCCTTAAAGGTAGAGAAAATCGGGGTATAAAAACCAACTCTTCTACTACCAATCCTCTAAACTGGAGATGCTGGGTATTGAACCTGGGGCCTTCTGCATGCCAAGCAAATGCTCTGCCACTGAGCCATGTTTCTTCTTTCCTCCACAACCCTATGAAATAGCTTGGGCTGAGAGAGAACAGCTGGCCTAAGGGCACCCACTGAAGCACCGTGGCTGAGTGGGAATGGGAAGCCAGGTCTCCCCAGCCACAGGCCCGTGTTCTAACCTCTACCCCAGACGTATGGTCCCATCCTCCCACAACCACCACCATTTTAGTGCCACCTCCTTTCTTCCTTGCCATGTCCCATCTTTAAAACAACGGACAGTTTCACCCTAGAGTGGTGCCCGTGTCCAGGAGACAAGAAAGCTACCTTGTTCTGAAAAGTGGCTGCAGATGCTCTTGAGGCCGGGCCGGCCATCGTTACACAAAGGGGTGGAACAGCAGCTGATCTCCACCCTGCCAGACAGCTCTGGGACCACGTATTGTCGGCGGCACAACGTCTCCAGGGCGCATGTCCGATAGGTGATTTTCTGGGCACCGTTGATCACTAGGAAGTGACACAGAATATATCAAGATGTGGACCTCGTTACCAGCTGTGGCTTCAAATTTTGTGTAAATATCAACATTCCTTGTCTCCATCACTCTCGGTCATGTGTACAATACCTCTCCTTTTTGCCCACTGTCTTTCCCAATTTATTCCCCTCTGTTTCCCACCAGACGTTTCCCCCTGGCTCCTATGGACTACTCCCTCTCTTCCAGCCCTCTCCTGCTTCCTTCATTGCCTGCGGCATTTGGTAGGCCTCTGCTCCTTTTTAGCTTTCCTTAATGGCCCTTATCTTGCACCTCTCTCTAGGATCAGGACAGGGCCTGCATGCATCTGAGACATCAAAGCAGCTCAGCCAATGGCAGCCAGAGAACCTTCTGCT
The DNA here is from genome assembly GCF_029931775.1 of Euleptes europaea. NCBI lineage: Eukaryota > Metazoa > Chordata > Lepidosauria > Squamata > Sphaerodactylidae > Euleptes > Euleptes europaea. Next base: position 168,006 of record NC_079314.1, read on the forward strand.
AGCCCCTCCCCATGGTTCTGTGACATCACAGCAGCTCAGTCAATGGCAGCTAGAGGCCACTCTGCTAGACTCTCATGACATCTCTCTCTGACATCAGGGCAGCTCAGCCAATACCTGCCAAAGGCCTCATCACCAGCACCAAATTCCTTAGCCCATTATAATATAAACTTAAACATTAAAAAAATTCCACATCAGCATACCCTTGAGCCTGTAACTACACCCTGGAAGAATCCTCCCCACCCAAAAAGTTTAATTCCCCCCCCCCGGGTTAGTATCCTTGAACACACACAGCACATCTAGCCCCTTTGTAGATGGATTTCCTCCTCTGAGTATAATTTCAGAAGGTAATTGTGTTTGTCTGTGGTAGAAGAGCTATGCCCCAACTACAGATGCTGATGAGGAAGAAACTGAAAGTTTTTATGCCAGTGTTCAGGAAGAAATTGATCACACACCTAAACAAGATATGCTGATAATCATAGGTGATTGGAACGCAAAAGTAGGAAACAAAGCAGAATCAAATATTGCCTGCAGATTTGGGCTAGGAGAACGGAATGAAGCAGGAGAACGCCTCGTAGAATTCTGTGAAGACAACAATCTGTTCATTGCAAACACATGTTTCAGGCAACCAAACAGACGATTGTATACATGGACATCACCAGACGGCCAGTATAGAAATCAAATAAATTATATAATTGGAAGCAGAAGATGGAGAAGCTCTATTCTCTCGGCCAAAACAAGACCAGGAGCCGGCTGTGGTACAGATCATGAATTGCTAATATCGAAAATCAAGATAAAGCTTAAGAAAAACACCAAAACATTCATAGCACCAAAATACAATCTAAGCAATATTCTGGAAGAGTTTAAAGACCACGTAAGGAACAGATTTGCATTACTGAGTTCAAGTGAATGTAAACCTGAAGAACTATGGGTGGAAACTAGAGATATTATCAAGGAAGAATGTGCAAAGACTATTCCTGTAGCCAAAAGAAAAGAAAAACCTCGATGGATGTCTGAGGAAACTCTTAAAATTTCCAGAGATAGACAAAAAGCTAAAGTAGAAGGTGACAGAAATAGAATCAAAAGTCTAAGTGCAACGTTCCAGCGACTCACACGTAGAGACAAAGAGACCTATTATAATAACCAGTGTAAAGAAATAGAAGAGAACATCAAAAAAGGAAGAACAAGAGATCTGTTCCACAAGATCCAAGAAATCAAAGGGAGATTTAAAGCACGGTTAGGCATGCTGAAAGATCAGCATGGAAATACATTAACTGAACAGGACAAAATAAAAAAAGGTGGGAACAATACACTGAAGAACTATACAGAAGAGATGAAAGGATAAAAGATTCTTTCCAAGAAGAATCTTTTGAAGAAGAACCTACAGTTTTAGAAAGTGAAGTGAAAGCTGCATTGAGAGCAATCGGGAGAAACAAATCACCAGGAGCAGATGGGATATCAATAGAGCTATTCCAAGCCACAGAAACGGAGTCCATCAAAATTTTGACAAGAATATTCCAACAGATATGGAAAACAAAACAATGGCCCACTGTCAGACTTCAGTACCTCGTTGCATTTCAGCAATAGTAAACTTCACTCCAGACGTTGCAGAGAGTTCAAAGTTTTATTAAGAAAGCAAACGGGTTCAGTAGATCTATACAAACTTAAGGTCAGAATACAGGTGGGGGAAATACTGGTCATCTTTATAGGGAACATACAATACAATTGATTACATCAATGGTAGGACATGAAAGGGTGAGGTGCAGCAGAGTTGTTTTGAATGAGAAAGGATACAAGATGACAATAAGGAAGTGTTCTCCGGTGATAGTCCACTACTAAACCTCCTGGTGAAATTGACTAGCAAACGACCGGGCGATCTCTCGGGCTCCCAGGCATTGTTCCGCGGTGCCAGAGATCTCACAGCGGATCTCTATTGAAACGCTAATGCCTGGCGAGCAAAGGAATGAGAACGGCGGGTGGGAAGGAGACGGGGCTTGCTTATCCGTGGCCCGACTGGATGCCCTCTCTGACACCCACAGACTGGAAACGATCTATTTACATTCCAATTCCCAAGAAAGGAGACATCAAAGACTGCAGCAACTATCGGACCATCGCATTAATTTCTCATGCAAGTAAAGTGATGCTCAAAATCTTACAGCAAAGGCTGTTACCATATATGGAACGAGAAATGCCTGATGTTCAAGCTGGTTTCAGAAAAGGAAGAGGCACTAGAGATCATATTGCAAACATACGCTGGTTACTGGAGCATACGAGAGAATTTCAGAAGAAAATCAGCTTGTGTTTCATAGATTACAGCAAAGCTTTTGACTGTGTGGATCATGAAAAGCTATGGCTGGTTTTAAAGGAAATGGGTGTGCCACTACATCTGATCATTTTGATGCGCAACCTGTACTCTGGACAAGAGGTCACAGTTAGAACAGAATATGGAGAAACGGAATGGTTTCCAATTGGCAAAGGTGTCAGACAAGGATGTATTTTGGTTCTTGTAGGTTATCCGGGCTGTGTAACCGTGGTCTTGGAATTTTCTTTCCTGACGTTTCGCCAGCAACTGTGGCAGGCATCTTCAGAGTAGTAACACTGAAGGACAGTGTCTCTCAGTGTCAAGGGTGTAGGAAGAGTAATATATAGTCAGAAAGGGGGTTGGGTTTGAGCTGAGTATTGTCCTGCAAAAGTATTGTCCTGTAAGTATCAAGACAATGTGCCAATGAGGGTATGGCATGTCAACATGGAACCATTGCATCCCGAAGCGATCTGTCAATGTGTGCAATCCAAAGCCAATCTGTATGGCCACTGTTGAATGCTGTCTTTGTCTGGAGGTTTTTCAGGGCAGGAAGCCAAGCCTTATTCATTCTTAAACTCTCCTCTTTTCTGTTAAAGTTGTGCTGATGTTTATGAATTTCAATGGCTTCTCTGTGCAATCTGACAAAATAGTTGGTAGAATTGTCCAGTCTTTCAGTGTCTTGGAATAAGACCGTGTCCTGTTTGTGTCAGTCCATGTTCGGCCACTGCTGATTTTTCAGGTTGGCCAAGTCTGCAGTATCTTTCATGTTCTTTTATCCTTGTTTGTATGCTGCGTTTTGTGGTCCCGATGTAAACAAACGCAGCATACAAACAAGGATAAAAGAACATGAAAGATACTGCAGACTTGGCCAACCTGAGAAATCAGCAGTGGCTGAACATGGACTGACACAAACAGGACACAGGGTCTTATTCCAAGACACTGAAAGACTGGACAATTCTACCAACTATTTTGTCAGATTGCACAGAGAAGCCATTGAAATTCATAAATATCAGCACAACTTTAACAGAAAAGAGGAGAGTTTAAGAATGAATAAGGCTTAGCTTCCTGCCCTGAAAAACCTCCAGACAAAGACAGCATTCAACAGTGGCCATACAGATTGGCTTTGGATTGCACACATTGACAGATCGCTTCGGGATGCAATGGTTCCATGTTGACATGCCATACCCTCATTGGCACATTGTCTTGATACTTACAGGACAATACTTTTGCAGGACAATACTCAGCTCAAACCCAACCCCCTTTCTGACTATATATTACTCTTCCTACACCCTTGACACTGAGAGACACTGTCCTTCAGTGTTACTACTCTGAAGATGCCTGCCACAGTTGCTGGCGAAACGTCAGGAAAGAAAATTCCAAGACCACGGTTACACAGCCCGGATAACCTACAAGAACCAATGAACTCTGACCGTGAAAGCCTTCGACAAGGATGTATTTTATCTCCCTATCTCTTCAATCTATATGAAGAACATATAATTAGGAAAACTGGATTAGATTTAGATGAAGGTGGAGTGAAAATTGGAGGGAGGAACATTAATAATTTGAGATATGCTGATGACACTACACTATTGGCAGAAAATAGTGAAGATTTGAAACGACTGCTGCTGAAAGTTAAAAGAGAAAGTGCCAAAGCAGGGCTACAGCTGAACATCAAGAAAACAAAAGTAATTACAGGAGAATTACACAACTTTAAGGTTGACAATGAGGAAATTGAAATTGTTCAAGACTTTCTATTCCTTGGCTCCACCATCAACCAAAAGGGAGACTGCAGCCAAGAAACCAGAAGGAGATTGAGACTGGGAAGGGCAGCCATGAAGGAGCTAGAAAAGATTTCCAAGGCTAGATTAATTCATGCCATCGTATTCCCTATTACTATGTATGGGTGTGAAAGCTGGACAGTGAAGAAAGCTGATAAAAAGAAAATAGATTCCTTTGAAATGTGGTGTTGGAGGAGAGTGTTACGGATTCCGTGGACTGCCAAAAAAACAATTCAGTGGGTTATAGATCAAATCAAGCCTGAACTGACCCTAGAAGCTAAAATGAATAAACTGAGGCTATCGTATTTTGGTCACGACGTGAGACGACAAGAGTCACTGGAAAAGACAGTCATGCTAGGAAATGTTGAGGGCAGCAGGAAAAGAGGAAGACCCAACAAGAGGTGGATTGGCTCAATAAAGGAAGCCACAGCCTTCAATTTGCAAGATCTGAGCAAGGCTGTCAAAGATAGGACATTTTGGAGGACTTTCATTCATAGGGTCGCCATGAGTCGGAAGCGACTTGACGGCACTTAACACACACACGCAGAAGAGCTAGATTCAAGTCCAGTAGCATCTTAGAAACCAATAAGATTTTGGGGGTGTGAGCTTTAGAGAGTCAAAGGTATGTAAAGATGGGAGCTTTGACTCTCAAAAGCTCAACGCCCAAAAATCTTGTCGGTCTCCAAGTTGCTACTGGACTCCAATCTAGCTGCTCCTCTGAGTACGTGATCCACTTCTTTAGCATGGTCAGAACTTGGGGAGAAGTCCACCCCACCATCACCCAGCCATTAGTCTAAATAGTATGGGGATCCCCTCTGCCAAATGGGCACCCTGGAGTTCAGAGGCTGGGATGAAGCAGGTCCTCAAAGAAAGGTCAATGCCGCTCCCCCTGCCCATTCTCTTGAATTATTCAAGCAAGGCTCCGGTTTTACCTGAAAAATCCATGCACTGGTTCATGTCGCCCACACACGGGACCCGGGTGGCATTCTCTTGGGCGCATTCCCCTGTGCCACGATCGTAGCAGCTGTAACATTCCATGCCGTTGGCTGCCTGGGGGTTGCTGACAGGAGCTGGGAAGGCAGAGGAGGAGGGAGGCATTTGAGGCCAGCAGGGGCAGTGAGGTTTTGGGGGGCATGGAGAAGCTTCCCCCACTCCCTAGTTGCAAGTCAGACCCTTGGCCCACCCTCCTCTCAAAGCCAGAGGAAGGAGGAATCCTGCAGAAGTCGCTGCCTTGAAAAAGGAAAGCTCCCTGGGAACTCTTTGCACAAGCCCAGGCTCACTCTCTTCGGATTCAGATCGCAGCATCTCAGTGAAAGGACATCAGGCGAAGTGATGGTATCGCTTTACTCGGCTCTGGTTAGACCTCACCTACTGTGTTCAGTTTTGGGCACCACAATTTAAGAAAGATGTAGGCAAGCTTGAACGTGTCCAGAGAAGGGCAACGAAGATGGTGAGGGGTCTGGAGACCAAGTCCTATGAGGAAAGGTTGAAGGAGCTGGGTATGTGTAGCCTGGAGAGGAGAAGACTGAGAGGGGATATGATAACCATCTACAAGTTCTTGAAGGGTTGTCATAATGAGGATGGTGCTAAGTTGTTTTCTGTTGCCCCAGAAGGTCGGACCAGAAACAACGGGTTGAAATTAAATCAAAAGAGTTTCCAGCTAGACATTAGGAAGAATTTTCTCTGTTAGAGCAGTTCCTCAGTGGAACAGGCTTCCTCGGGAGGTGTTGAGCTCTCCTTCCCTGGAGGTTCTTAAGCAGAGGCTAGATGACCATCTGTCAGTAATGCTGATTCTATGAATTTAGGCAGATGATGAGAGGGAGGGCATCTTGGCTATCTTCTGGGCATGGAGTAGGGGGTCACTGGGAGTGTGGGGGGGAGGTAGTTGTGAATTTCCTGCATCATACAGGGGGTTGGACTAGACGACCCTGGTGGTCCCTTCCAACTCTATGATTCTATGGAATCTGCACACGCTCAAGGGAACTCTGCTCCCTAGCCATAGAAAAACTATCCCAGGAAATGCACAGGATAAGAGATTCAGGCAGTTTTCACACAGGAGATTTGCCCCAGGTACGATGTTGTTAGGAAGCAGATATTTTTCCTGCTTCCTGCCCCCCCCCCCCATGCATCACAGTGCCTTTAATGCACCACCTGGGTTTTCCTTGACCTTTCTGTTATCTTTCCCAAATCTACATTGCTGCAATATTTTAGGAAAGATCGCAGCAAAGCCAAGTTGGCTGCTGGGTGGCAACATCTTGATTTTACAAATCCTGTCCACACAGAACAAGCCTCTTTACCAGCCCCAGCTCTCCTCAGCAGCCGCCACTAGTAGGGCTTTTTAAAGGTTTTTTTTTTAATTGCCATATTGCTATAATGGTATATCAGAAAGTCCATTACTTAGGGTTGCCAACCTCCAGGCAGGTCCAGGAGCTCTCCAGCTCACAGCTGATCTCCAGACTACAGAGATCAGTTCCCATGGAGAAAATGGATCCATTGGAGGGAGGACCCTCCCCTCTCAAAACCCCGCCCTCCTCAGGCTCCACCCCAAATGTCCAGAAATTTCCCAACCCAGAGTTAACAACCCTACCATTACCAGTTAAAAACCCCCAGAAAAGTCCTATCCAGTAGTGTGGGGGATGGGAATAGCTACCACGAGACTGGGGCAGGGAAAGTATGGGGAAAGCAGCCATCTGGGAGTGGCATGGCTGCAGCCTGGCATCGTCAGCAGCAGCGACACCAGGGCTTCCATAGGAAAGCATTTCCGCAAGGAATCCCCTTCCGTTTCCAAGGATGAGATCCCAGTTTCCAGGCCTCCGTCCCACTCAGTCTTACTAGCACAGATCAATACCCAACAGGGCCCAGTACTTGGTGCTGTGTGGTTAAGATCCAGGCAATACATTTATCCCCCATGAGAAGATTGCAGGACAGGGGCTTAAAACTGGTCTACGCTAAGCAGAGGGAAGGGATGTTACGAATTTGAGAGGGAATGCGAGCTGCCGCTGCGTAAGACCTAGCGCAAAAGATCACTGCTGGAGTGGAATCACATAACCATCGGTCCTGATTGTTGGAGTGAGTGACTCAGCATCCCTGGACATTAGGGGGCGCGAAATCACTCTGGTCATTTTTTCACGGTGGTTTGCCGCAGTTTCACTTTTGTTTTGCCACACTGCTAATTTTTGATTTTTCATGACTGCTTCGAATTTGAGGGGGAAAACAGCTTCATCCCCGCGTCAAGTCAAACCTGTTTAATTTTGCTACGCAGTTTTTGGCGCAAATCTCCATGAAAAAAATTTCCTTGGTTCAGATCAATTGTCCCTGCCCATGCCAGCTAAATTCTCCTCCCCCATGAACGGCGATTGGCCAGGGGAGTTTCACGCTCGGATAAGAATACCACCCCTTTTGCTGCCTGCCTGCCTGCCTGCGTGGAGTTGTGGCACTTCTCTCCCTCCCTCCGTCCCGGAGGCAGGTGGGCGGGCAGGCAGCACTCCTTCTGCGCCCCTTGCGCAGGATGGGCCTTGGAGCTGGGCCCACACCTCCAAGCCCAGGGGGATGCCGGACGGACGGCTCCGGGGGAGGCCGGAGGGGCCACAATCCCTCTCTTGTCTCTCTCACGATGCACTGGGGCCGGATCGAGCCCGGCGCTCAAGCCAGGGGCCTTCTTTCCTCTCTCCCCCCCAGCAAACGGGCTGGATCGGGACCAGCACGCCAGCCAGGAGCCCTCTCTCCTCTCTCTCCCCTCTCTCACGATGCACTGGGGCCAGATTGGGGCCAGCGCACAAGCCAGGGGCCTTTTTTCCTTTCCCCTCCCCCAGCAAACGGGCTGGATCGGGACCGGCACGCCAGCCAGGAGCCCTCTCTCCTCTCTCTCCTCTCTCTCACGATGCACTGGGGCCGGATCGGGGACAGCGCGCAAGCCAGGGGCCTTCTTTCCTCTCCCCCCCATGCATCCTTTGCATCCCCAACCTGGTCTACTCAGAAGTAAGCCTGATTTCTTTCAGGACACCTTACTCGCAGGGAAGTGCCATTAGGATTGCAGCCACAGTCACTCCTCTTGAATCGGCTAAGGTTGGAGCTGCTCCGTTCCCACTTTCAGCTAAACACTTCTCTGGGGCACAATGAGGACTAGAAACCTGAAAGCCGAGATTGTTAAGAACCTGGATTCTCTAGACTGTATGCCCCGTTCTATGCCTCCGGTTTTGCTAGTTGGCAGTCTAAGATCCCTACAGCCAAGCTCTTCATGCTCCTGCCTCCTCCCCACAAAAAATATTCCATCAGAAAGGAGATGCATCCTGACCCCACCGTCTTACTTTCTGTGAAGTGCGTGTTGCAAAAGTCCAAGTCACAGTAGTACGCTTTGTGTACCTCCCGCTCGTCTTCCGAGTACACATTGCTTGTGCGGTTGGCCACGCCTTCCCCTGAACAGCCTTTCATCACATATTCAGCTAATTCCAGGTCTGGGGACCAAGATAGATGCGATTAGGAATGCAGAAACAGACAAATGGCGCTCATTATTGAAGCATAGAGACCACGGTAGGGCCTGAAAAGGACAGTCAGGACCCCCTTATTTTAGTTGGTAACAGCATGCAATGAAACATAGGGAGGTCAGCACTGATGGAAAACCCGTAGCTGCCCTCAGCTATAGGCCTGGTGGAATAACTCCGTTTTACAGGCCCTGCGAAATTCTTTAAGGATTTCTGCCCCTTGAAATGTCAACATTTGGGGATTTGAAACATAAATGTGTAGCAGTGTTGGGTCCTTCAGAATGACCTGCTAGAATTGTGCGATTTCGCTTCTGCCTGCTTCGTCATTTGGAGTGCTTTTAAATCTGTAATCTGTCCATTTTTTAAATTTTGCATGCTTTAAACCTGTCAACTGTTATGTTTCTGTCCTTGCTGAAATCTGGTGTTGCACTGATAGCTGCCCTGAATCTGGGAAGATAGAGGTTTTAAATACATAAATTAATGTGGAATTTCTTTTCTTCTGTTCAACTTGCCTCTTCAGTTTATTGTGTTCTAGGAGGATACACCATACTTTATGGCAGCACTGAGCGTAATTAACATGATGTTTAACTCTTTCTCTCTTCTGATTCAGAAGCCCAGTTTTTATAAGGGGAAAAACACTCTGCTCCTGCTCAGAGGCAATCTTCTCCCCAACAAGAAGATGGGAACCAAACCAGCCCCAGAAAGAAGATAGGAACCAAACCAGCCCCCCCCCCAAAAAAAAACATACTTCCAGCAATACTTGATTAGGCTTTTAACCTCTATCTTTTCAATGCCAGGTCAAATAGCAATAAAGAAGATAACCTCTGAACATGGGCAGATGGTTCCTCTCTCTGTCTCACACACAGAGACACAACTAAGTAAACACCCATATTTATATACAATGATATTCATTTATATGTTGGCTCTCCCCGCGCATTTCCACATGTTTTGCCTGTGTTTTCCGGCTGCTGTTTTGGCAAGAATCCAGAAAACGCAGGCAAAACGTGCAGAAATATGTGGGGAGAGCAAGGCAACCTCTGAGGGTCAGGAAAGGCATAATCAAAACAAAGCACCGGCAGAGTGACTGCGGGAAACAGCCCTGCATAAATGGCCAATGAGATTAAAGTCTTCCAGATCACAAGGTGTGCTTTCAGGTCGAAGCCACAACATGTTTCATTTATTAGGGGAGGGACATTGTCTGACTCACCTGGCAGCATCAACACTCCACTGTCATTGTTGCTTGAATCTGGAAGAGAATTGTGAGTTGAGAATCAGTCAAGGATAACAGTTTTCAGGCAGCGTTTACAAGCTGATTGCTGATGGGTGTAGAAGATAACCCATACCAAAGGCTTAACCATCCTTTAGGTCAGTGATGCATGGCTGTTTCCCTCGAGTCACCCCTCCGATGACTTAGGGTCTTTGTGTTGATTATGCATGCCGTTTCCAACCGTCAGAGCAGAGGTCGCCTCGCTTTCCCCCTGCATTTCCCCGCTTTTTGCCCGCGTTTCCAGCGAGGTATTTTATTTCAAATTTGAAAATACTGGCAAAATGCGGAGAAATGCAGGGGGAGAACAAGGCGACCTCTGATGGTCAGAAACTCCAATCATAATCAAAACAAAGACCTGAAGTCGTCGGAGGAGTGACAGCAGGTAAAACAGCCCTGCGTAGAAGACCTCAGTGTCTTGGGAGCCACCTATGGCTCTTGTGAGCAATCTCCCATTGTGCACCCTGCTCCATGCTTCAGGAAAGTGGGCAAGGCCCTTGGTTGGCAGGTGGTTCCCCCCTTGAAATGGCCACTGCCAGAAGAATGGGTAAGTGGTGAGCCTCCCTAAGGTGCAGGCCCTCATACCAAGCATGGGAGTAAATGTGGCTGTTTTGGTTGAGGGGAATTATGAATGTGGAGGGTCTCCACAACCCACTGACTGAGTAGCACTGCTTTAGGTGCAAACACATGCACTGGACTTTTCACATAGACAAGTCAGGTTCCAGAAATTACTCCAGGTCCCCGCCGGTGCGTCACAGGCTGGTAGGGAGGAAATGGGGAGGGCAAAACCAGAAATGACTTCATCACGTCAGGTGACACTAGGATTTACCTAAAACTCTGTAGTTTAATGACAAATGATTTTGGGTGAATCCGAGAGCATGATCCTGATGTGATGATGTCCTTGAGTGTCAAACCTGTCACTCAAATGTTAATACAAAAAACCTCATGAACAAAACAAAAACCACTTCTGCCAGTTTTGTTGGACAAAAGCAGATCTTAACATTTCAGAGGACAGGCCTCAAAAAAAGACGACATCTGTCCATCTTAATTCCTCCACAGATTACCCAAAAAAGAAAATAGCCTCTTCCTAAGCCCTCTTGGTATCCCTGTGCCATACCTGAACTTAGGTTAGCAAGCACATTACCAAATCAATGGTTAAGATTTGTGTTGTTGACTTTTGGTAGGATCCTTACAAAAAAGTTTGATAGTGGATGAGAAGCAGGAGCGGTCCTTGGTCGTACACTGCTGCTCCGTCTGGACGCATTCATGGAACATCCCCACACACTGGTAGCACCGCAGGCCGACGGCTGCAGAACAAAGTGACAGGGAAACCCTCAACATTAACCCTGTCCAAACAATCTCCCCAGGCAGCCCTGTGAGGAGGAGCCACCATTGGCAACAGCCCCTTTCAGTCACTACAGCTTTGGAGTTCAAACTGCTAGGGGAGAGGCAACGTGCTTCCTGTGATCCTCCCAATATGCACAGTCACCATTTTGTCTCAATACAACAACATGTGGTATTTTTCAGCATGTGCAAACACATACCCTTAACAAATCTCAGATGATTATACATACCAAGGGTTGCCAACCTCCAGGTGGGGTCATGTGAGCTACCAGAATTACAACTTATCTCCAGACTGCAGAGAGAAGTTTCTCTGGAGAAAATGAGTGCTTTGGAGGGTAGACTGTCTGGCATTATACTTTGCTGAGGTCCTTCCCCTCCCCAAACCCAGTCCTCCTCAGAGTCTACCCACAGAATTTCCCAACCTGGTATTGGGAAGCCTACATTTACCAAAGCTGGAAAATATGCACATTTGCCCTAATCACACAAAATGGTGCCCACGCCCATCTAGGGTTACCAGCCCAGCACTAGCACCTAAAAGGAGATTGAGGGGGGCAGGGACCTACCTGAACAGCATCATGCTGATCCCACAATGTCACTTCCAGCACAAACCAGAAGTGATATCATTGCATTGCCTCCGTGCTCTAGGATTCACTCAAAAACATAGAGTTGTGGGTGAATCCTACAGCATCATGCCAACGCTATGATGTCACTTCTTGTTCGCACCAGAAGGGGCTTGCAGTGTTGATTAAACATTGAATACCCCCTCCCATTTTCCTCCTGCCGTCCTACTGAGTGGTGGTGGGAAATAGGGGGGATCCAGGGTGGGAGACCAAGCCACCCTTTGACTATTGGTAGAGTTGCCAGGTTCCCCCTCTCCATTGGCAGGAGGTTTTTGAGGGCAGGGTGGGGGGTGATCACACGTATGCATGGCTTACCCCTGAAAGTGCCACATCGCCACAATTGCTTTAGCACTCAAACCCCCAAAATGCTGCTTCATGTTCTCCACTTCTGGAAAAGTGGCGTTTGGGGGGTTTGAGTGCTAAAGCAGCCATGGCGATGCAGCGATTCCAGGGGTAAACCCAGACATGACGTGATCACCTTCCATGCAGCTGTGCACGCCTGCTATTCCTGCTCCAGAGAAGCCCGGTGGATTGGCAGGCAATTGCCCACCAAAACCTCCCACCTGGCAGCCCTGACTATCGGGAAGATCATGGGTGGCATGATTTCCCCTTACATGTGGTTTGAGTGCCAAAATTAAAACTCTCGGGAGGGCTAAGATAGCTCAGTCACATGGGATGGGGCCCAAGACTCCACGTCTTCCCACTTATCCAGAAAAAATTAATGGAGAACATGAAGCAGTTGCTAGGCTAAAGAATTCATGCTGCTTATCCACCATCTCCCAATCCCACTGGTACTCAAAAGGCACTCCTCAGACCTTAACTAAGAGCCGCGAAAGGCCAAATATGACATGACCTTGCAGTTCCAAATCATGCACAGAGAAGGAAGGAGCACAGTGGGCCCAACCCAATGAGCAATACAAGAAAAGACCAAAAAGCCTCATAATTCAGGAGGCACCGGCTCTTCTGGAAAGTACTCGACTGGAGTAGGGTTGGCAGGGGTCCCCACTGGCCACCTGTGGGGGATGGGAGAGTAGGGTTATCAGATCCAGGTTGGAAAACTCCTGGAGATTTGGGGATAGCACCTGGGGAGGACAGGGGACCTCAGTGGGGTACAATGCCATAGAGAGTCCACCCTCCAAAGCATCCATTTCCTCCAGGGGAAATGATCTCTGGAGATGAGCTGTAATTCTACTTAGGTAGACCAATGGCAGCGAAAGGATGGCCACCCCTCTTCATTTTTTAAAATAATGTTTTATCCATTTCATACTGCCTGGCCTGCACAGGTCTTTTTCTCAAGATAAAAATACGATTTGTGAAAGCAGTTCTGACCTTCTAACACCTGCACTCTTCTGTCAATAAACCTTTACGTACTGATAACCCCCCACTCACAGTGATGGAGTCATTCATTCGTACCTGTGACCAAGACCGAGAAGAACACGGCTATCCCCAGTGGAGCCTTGGTCCCCCGCTGGCATTTCTTCCACTCCATCCTCCTCCGCCTCAGTCAGGAAAGTTGTTTCTTCAGCTTGCAATAAAGGTGTGTTTGCAACCACCGCCCTGGCTAGGTTTGAGCTTCTCAGTGGCCTAAAGCCAACTAACTGCGAGTTCCCTTGAAAAGCTGCCGTCCAATATCCAAGGAGGAAAGAGGCCGGGCTTACTCAGATGCAGGGTGGGAAGAACAGCATGTTCCCTGTTGGGAAAGTCACCACCATCAGGCTCCAGAGGCTAGCGGGACGACAGTCGTGAGTGTAACACAGCTGTTGCTCTGCTCGCCAAGGGAACGGGTTTCGGGAGAAGCGGACTGCAGATTATGGAAATATTCTCCAAACGGCTTCCCTTCAGCCTCATGGGATGTGGCTCTGGAATGGAAAACCAAGAGAGATCTAGCGAGGACGAGACTCTCACAAAGATACCTACAGGCTTCGTTTTGTGTGTATTGTTTCATCTTTCTAAATTAATCATCTACTTTCCGAACGTGTTTATAGAGATCTAAAAGATTAAGGTATTGGGTGTGAAATTCAGTGGGTATTCCCTGCAAATGTTTAAACCCAGATAACAGCACATTGCATTCTATGTGAGTCCTAGGGTTGCCAACTCCACATTGGGAAATCCCTGGAAATTTGAGGGATGGCGCCTGGGGAAGGCAGAGTATAATACTATAGAAACCACCACCCCGAAGCAGCCATGTTCCCCAGGTCAACTGATCCCTGCAGTCCAGAGATCAGTTGTAACACTGGGACAACTCAAGGCCCCATTGGGAGGTTGGGCAACCCTTCCAATTGTCTGTCCACCAAGTACAAAATCCCATTTCCAACAGCAGCCAGTCAGATGCTACTGGGATGCCCACGTTCAAGGCCCACTGGCCACATCCCTCACCTGTTGACTGCTTCCTTGGCATCTGACCCGAACCCAGAGGTTTGATTCCCTCTGTCAGGTCAAATACCCATCAGCTGAACTAACTTCTGCCAATCTTCCAACTCCTGTTGAACATTTGACTCAATATTTAGGGCAAATTCATGTGCTCGTTTTACTTTCCAGGTGGCACCTTACAGTTGCCTGCTCTGGGAAATACCTGGAGATTTTGGAGGTGGAGTCTGAGGAGGGTGGGGGTTGGGGAGGGGAGGTACTTCAATGGGTTATAATGCCATAGAGGCCACCTTCTAAAGCAGCCATCTTGTGGCACATCTCCAATCTTGTGGCACATCTCCAGTCCTCCAAGAGGTCTTGAAGATGATGGACAAAGGCTCTGCAAGCTCTCTACAAAGTTCTTTGAGCACTCTCTGGTGCATATCATCTGGCCCAAGGGATTTGTACTCATCTAATCCAGCCACCAGTGAACTTCATTTGCCTACCCCACCCCCGGTTGCATTCCTACTGTACTGGATCAGACCAACTAAGTGACTAAGGTTGATGCCTTCCCTTCCCCCACAACCACCATCTCCTACAAGCAACACAACACAACAGCGCGTAGCTATAAACCCAAACTGGATTCTTCAGAGCAATAAATGTGAGCTCTAGCCCTGCGGCAAACCCATAAACAGATTCCAGCAGACGGCAAGTCCACGGAAGCAGTTTTATTGATTAGAATCGACAGGTTACAGAAGCCATATTCAGAATGACACTGGTAAGGGGCTAAGGCAAGGCACGTGGCATATATGGAAAAGCAAAAGGAGATAACCAGTAACCCAGGCAAACCCCCCCTCCCAGAGGCAGGAAGGAGTACTTGGCATTTCCCACACCAAAGGAATCTATGAAGTCTAAACACGGGGCACGGACTGGCCTTGGAGAGAACTGCAAAACAACACCTGGGAGCACAACCATGAACTGTCTTCATGGCCTGCTCCTGACAATAAATAAAACTTTCTCCCAGGGCACCCCACCTCTGTGGAGATCTAGTTAAATGAGGCAATGCCGTGCAGAGGGTGCAAAGAAAACACCCTCATTATGCGAGGGCAGGGAGTGCGATGGAGCCAGTCCCGCCCTGAGGCGCTGCAAAGTTATTTCTGCAGTTACGGCTCATAAAGACTACCAAAGCGGCATTCTAAAGTCTCGGGTACACATAAACAGACAAGCTTTTGCCCAATAAAGCTTTCCCGGCCTGCCATTCTCCCCCCAAAGTTTTCCACATCGGAAACTATCTTTTTAAATTTGATCCGGAAAGGATGTGATTAAGGATTCCAGCCTGCAGGTGGGGACCTGATCATCCCCCGGAATTACTGCTCCTCTTCAGACTCAACCCAGCTTACAATTGCCTTCCTTTCCTCTCCCCAAAAGAGGCACTTTGTGAGGTAGGCGGGGCTGAGAGAGTTCAGAGAGAACTGTGACTAGCCCAAGGTCACCCAGCAGGCTTCATGTGGAGGAGTGGAGAAACCAACCCAGTTCACCATATTAGAGTCCACCGCTCATGTGGAGGAGTGGGGAATCCAACCTGGTTCTCCAGATTAGACTCCACCACTCTTAACCTCTATACCACGCTGGCTAACTACAGAGCTCCGTTTCCCTGTAGAAAATAGATGCTTTGGAGGGTGGGGCATCCCATCCCTGCTGAGCTCCCTCCCCTCTCCAAACCCCGTCCTCCCAAGGTTCTACCCCCCAAATCTCCAGGAGTTTCCCAACCTGAGTCTGGCAAGCCTACCCCCCACCCCCACCCCCACTGGCCAGGGTGGACCTGGTGACCCCAGACATGATTATTAACTACCTGCTAGCAGGAGTCCAAAATTCTGCAACCAGGTACAAGTAAGATGTATTTGGTACATTGGGAGCGAGCAAGGGTGGTGTCGTGAATAGAATGGTGAACTAGGACCCTGAGTGACCCAGGTTCAAATCCCCACTTCGACCATGGAAGCTCACTGGGTGACCTTTGGGCCTGTCACAAACCCTCAGCCCCACCTACCTCACAGGGTGTCTGTTGTGGGGCGGGGAAGGGAAGGTGATTGTAAGCCCGTTTGATTCTGCCTTAAGTGATAGAGAAAGTTGGCATATAAAAACCAACGCTTCGTCTTCGTTCGCTCAGCTTGCATTCCTCATTGCAGGATACCCCCACGGTCACACTAGGGGACACCAGGATCTTCCCAGCACCTGAAAAAAGTGAATTACATCATGGGTGGTGGGAAGTGCCATCAGGTTACAGCCAATTTATGGAGCACTTGTAGGATTTTCAAGGCAAGAGACGTTCAGAGGTGGTTTGCCATTGCCTGCCTGTGCAATGACCCTGGACTTCCTTGGTGGGGTCCCACACAATAACCATGGTCGATAGTGCTTAGCTTCCGAGATATGACGAAATCAGGCCAGCCTGGACCAGGGCAAATTCAGTCTCCCGTGGTCCTCGGCTGGATTGGGGCCAAACAGAAAAGGGAAAGGGGTTTGATGCTTCCTCCACCATCATCCTCTGTATGATTTTATCTGTCTTAACCAGCCAACACCCACCACCACCCCATCAGTCACGCTCACTATTATTAACTCTGGAAGGAAAAACAGATGTGTGCTTACCTTTTCATTTTTTTATTTTCTTTTATGAAATTTACAAATGTAATCAGAAAAAGTTAAATGTACATATCACGCAAGGTCATGTACAGTCATAAAAATTTGGTTACACACCTTAATACAGCAGCTCATTATCAGCATTTCTGCAACTCAAAAGCCTGCACATCTTTGATCTGGTGGGTGCCATGCGATGTTCTGTTACGTACACCATGCTCCTTTGAGAGGTGAGGGTTGCCAGCCTCCAGGCGGGACCTGGAGTTTTCTCAGAATTGCAACTGATCTCCATAGAGATCGGCTCCTTTGGAGGAAATGGCACCTTTGGACGGTGGACTCCACGGAATCACATCCCCTCTGAACTCCCGCCTCTGCTCAAGCTCCACCCTCTGGAGATCTCCCACTGTTACTGTAGTGCCTGGAAAAGTGCTAGGTGGGTTAGGTCAGATCACAATAGCACTCTGGAGATCAGAAAATCCTTTTTAACCAGTTTACTAATCAAAAGATTCAAGACGTTTAACAGTACAAGCGGAGAGGAAGTCTCGACAGCTGTTGAATGAGAACAAAACAAAATTCACAAAACAAAGCTACAGGCAAGCGGCACTCTTAGAATCAACCCCTACAGCGTTAGCATAACGAATCACGAATCCTTCAGCCTTGCACGGCTGCTCCCTGAGCAACCGACTTTATAGATTCCTTCCTATTCTGATACTTTTCTGACCATCCCATACATACAACGTCATCGCCTGCTGGAATCCACAAGTTAAAACTGCATTTTACTTAAGCATAGAAAGTTCTTTCCAAGGAACAACAGCATCTTTCAAACAACTAATTCTCTGGTCAGATGTTACTGAAGGGCTTTGCCTGAGCACTGCAGAGGATTGTTGCAACTTCAACAATGTGAGTGTGTCTATGGGCTGTTTATGCATACTGAGAATGGATTGCACAGCAGAGAAGCAGAGAGCAGCAGAGAGAGAAGGGGTGTGTGTGTGTGTGTGTGTGTGTGACCCATGACACGGATGTCACGTCTGAGCCGTGTTTATGTACACACGGGCATTCCAGAGTGCTGAAAGGTGAAAGACCTTTCAGGCAGGCCCTGCATTACTGAAGTGCTCCCCCCGTTACAACTACTCTCCAGGTGACGGAAATCAGTTGGCAGTTGAACTCTATGGCATTATACCATTCTGCTTTGGAGGTTGGACTCTAGGCCTGGGGTAGCATTCCTTGCTGAGGGCCCTCCCTCCTCAAAGCCCACCCTCCCCAGGCTCCACCTCCAAACCTCCAGGAATTTCCCAATCCAGAGCTGGCAACCCTACGACATGCAGGTAAAGCCTCACCTATGGAGCAGCAGATCCGCTTTCACCAATTTGAGAGAGAGAGAGAAATTCCTGCATTTTCCTTCCTGAGGGCTTCAGCTATTGTCTCCGGGGTATTCTTCACGGAGTCTCTCCCGATCTAAACTGCACTTCCTTTCCACACAGACCCCTATCGGCCCCCTTTCTTCAGCTAGGCAGGAGGCCCCTCTCTTCCAGTGCTGGTGGGCATTTTAACCAAACCATTTCTACAGCTGCTGAGAAACATTCCTTGTATTGTGAGCCCCGGTTCCTCCAGGCCTGCCTGCTTTAGGCCCAGCCTGGAGAGGAGAACCTTTTGCAAACACCAAACTTCACACATCCCTTAACAAAATCATCTCAGTACTTTCTACACCTCCCGACATAGAGTTGCCAGCCTCCAGGTGGGACCTGGGGATCCCCCACAATTACTGCTCATCTTCAGACTACGGAGATCAGTTCCCCTGGAGAAAATGGATGCTTTGGAGGGTGGGCCGTATGGCATTGTACCCCACTGAGGTCCATCTCCTCCCCGGGCTACATCCCCAAATCTCCAGGAGTTTCCCAACCTGGATGTGACAACCCTACCCCCCCCACCCCCTGCCAGTGGCCAGGGGGACCTGGAAACCCTACCCTCGCTTCTTGTTCAGGAGCCATGGGGACATAGTGCCACTTATTCTGCCCTAGTCTTTCTGGGGGAGGGGTCCTCAACCTTTTAGAGCCTGCGGGTACCAATGGAAGACTGAGAGGGAGTAGAGAGCGCCGCCACCCCAAAATGGCTGCGCCAGGAGTCGGAGGCCAAACCCTGCAACGGCTGCTGCCGGAGATGGAGCCAAGTGCCGTGCCTCTCTCACCACTTTGCACTAGTCATGGGAAAGCCTTCCATTTGAATGAGGGGAGGTAATAACACAGCCCTGCCTTACAGCTTTCTGAAAAGTTTGGTGGGTGACACGGCAAGCATTGGTGAGCGTCACGGCACCCACAGGCAACACGTTGGGGAACCCGGTTCTAGGGCCACCAGAATGGGACTCCTGTATTTTTCATAGTCCTACAGAAGACGGCATTGCAAGAGAAAGCCCCCCCCCCCTTGCAGGCCAAGCTGCAGCTGCCAAAGTTCCCTCTCCTGCATACCCATAGAAAACACAGGGGCTTTCTCTCCCTTTGCATCTGCCTCCCCCTCCCCTTTTCTTTCTCTGTCCCACGACCTGCTCGTCCCTCTCATCCCATCCCCACGCACGCCGGTTCACTCTGGTCCAGAAGAAACGAGCCAAGATTTCCAGACGCTGCCTTGTTAACGGCCAAGTTGCCTTGTCCCCTTTTGCCATACAGCTCCGGTGGCTGCTTTGCCCACAGGAGGGTTGCCACCAGGGGAACTCCTTGATGTTGTAAGTATTTTTCCCCTTTCCCGAAGCAAGGCATAGAAGGCAGGAGTTCTGACTTCCACCGCCTTCCTCTGCCCCTCTCAGGTGTAGATAAGGTTGCCAACTGCCTGGAAGAAAAAACATCCTGTCCCTTTCATAAAGGCTTGTAAACATCACTTGGTAAATAACATCCCGTTAGAACTCTACTAATGGAAGAGGGCATTTTTTCTCCAGACAGTTGGCAACCCTAGCCAAAGGGATGAGCCACTTCCAAAAAGCTGACTTTCCTAGGTCTGACCTCTGTTTTCTTACTGGGGGGGGGGGGTAACCTGGAGTGTGGGCAGAAGTGCCTCGGCTTAGTTGATCACATGCTTCCTTTATACCAGTGGTCGGCAAACTCATTAGTCAACAGAGCCAAATATCAACAGTACAACGATTGAGATTTCTTTTGAGAGCCACCGTCCTACTTGCTTGTCCCTTTAACTGGAGATGCCGGGAATTGAACCTGGGACCTTCTGCATGCCAAGCAGATGCTCCACCACTGACCCACAGCCCCTCCCAAACGGTGCAAGTGCAGATTTCCCCCCTCCCGGTTCCCAAGCCCCCCCCCACCAAATAAAACAGCAACCGAGGCTGGCTGCCCAACCCTCAGAGGCCCCCGCCGCCGCCTCCTGCCCCAGGAAGGGGGCTCCTCTCTGCCCCCCCCCCGCCCTCCCGGCGCTGGGCACTGGCAGGCGGTCGGCTTGAAAGGTCCAATGAGAGGAGGGATTCGGGGACCACCACCCCAATTGCACTCACATGAAGCTGCCTTATACTGAATCAGACCCTTGGTCCATCAAAGTCCATTGTGCCTGACCCCCACCCCCAGTCGACGGAGTCAGCCTCCGGGAGGGATTCCCCTGCGCCCCACTACCGCCGCCCTCCCCACCTTCCCGGGCCGGCTGGGCGAGGCAGCAGTGGCGGGAGCACACGAGGTGCTCAGCCCGCTCTGGCCCAGCGTGAGGCGGAGCCTGCCTCTCCCCCCCCTTGCAGCAGCAGCCTGGGCGGCCGGCCGCCTCCTCTCCCCACCGCCTCTGATCCCTCTCCGCCGGGGAGAGAGAGAGAGAGAGAGAAGAGGGGAGGCCGGGGGAGGGGGGCGCCGCCTCCCACTCACCTGCTGGCTCCTCCCGCCTGGGGCGCGCTGGAGCACGGGGATGCGGAGGAGCCACTGAGCCGACGGACGGGGGAGTGGGGAGGCGGGGAGCTGGCTTCCTGGCCGGCTGGCGGGATCCCGCCGGCGGTTGGGCTGGGCCAGGAACCACGGCAGCCTGGGCCCCGGGAAGAGACGCATTCAAGGGGCCAAAGAGCCGCATGCGGCTCGGGAGCCGCGGCTTGCCGACCACTGCTTTATACAAACAACACATAAACCATCAGAGCAGCAAATAAAAGAGGGGGAAATGTCAGGTTGGAAAGCCCTTGAACAGGCAACCAATGACCCTCTTTGCCCGCAGGCAAAGCCAGCCAGCCAAGGTCAGATGCAGAGTTTAAGAAGTAATAGATTTGCGATAAGGAGATGCTTGGCTTGGTTCCAGCCTAAGCCTGCACAGCTGGTGACCAACCAAGGCCAAAGAGGCCTGTGACGGCCCAATGAACGTCCTCTTGGATCTGGTCAATGGCCTGATGTTAAATCCATCTGCAGCCCTAGCAAGGCAATAAAAAGCAGGAGGAGCAGATCCCATGGATTTTATTCAGAGAAGGTCCCCAGGCTCACTCCTGGATACTGAAGGATTTCAGATACCAGGAAAGGCCTTTGTTTGCTTGGGCCCTTGGAAATCACTGCTGATCACCGCAAATAATGCTGACAGACAGAAGTCAGCATCCTGTATTCACGCTCCTCTTGAGCCACTGTACATGGCTGGTGAAGAGTGCGTGTCACCCATGGTGCGTGTCACCCATGGTGCAAGTGCCTTCTCCAAACCCACCTTCTCAATGGAGATGCCAGCCTCCAAGTGGAACCTGGGGATCCCTCGGAATTACAGCTCATCTCCAGATTACAGAGATCAGTTCCCCTGGAGACAATGGATGCTTTGGAGAGTGAACTATGGCATTGTACCCCTCTGAGGTGCCTGTCTTCCCCAGGCTCCATCCCCAAATCTCCAAGAGTTTCCCAACCTGGATCTGACAACCCTACCACCCCCACCCCCACCCCCGGCGACCAGGGGGGATCTGGCAACCCAGACTCCAGATTAACAGCCCTGTGGGTGAACAAACCCTTATTGTTCACGATGGGTAGCCATGTTAGTCTGTTTATAGCAGTAGAAAAGAGCAAGAGTCAAGTAGCAGCTTAAAGACTAACAGAATTTCTGGCAGGGTATGAGCTTTCGTGAGTCACAGCTCACTTCTTCTGGACTTCAGAAGTGAGCTGTGACTCACAGAAGGTCATACCCTACCAGAACTTTGGTTAGTCTTTAAGCTGCCACTGGACTCAAACCCTTACTGAACAGCCCTGGCTGCTTGCAGGTGCCCATGCCTGCACTTAGGGAGAGGAACATCTGGAAACGTGCACCAAAGACCACATTGCCATGAAGGCTGAAGTAGCCATGGGGGGGGGGGGTGGCTGTTTTTTAAACAGGCTCTGTTCCTGTGCCATTCATTGTAGGCTGACAGGCAGAGATTATACAATAGAAGCTTTTTCTGCTCCATCCCAAGAGAAGCATCCCTTGCAAAACATCTCTGCATCTAGCTGCTGCTAAAGACGCCGTACATATCCATTTTGCAAAGTGATCAAGCAAAACGCTGCTGTTCAGAAGAAGAAACTCCCATACTAAATTCTTCTACAGTCCACCCACAGGAGTTCATAGCTATTAATTATATCAGGGTGTTGCCCTCTTCTTGCTAGCCTGGTATGTCAGTGGGCAAAGCCAACTGAAACACAAGCAGTAGGATTTCCAGCAGATATGGGGTTAGGTTTCAGCATGGAGCCCAGGGGTGTCAGACAAAAGGCCCACGGGCCAGATCCAGCACCTGAGAGCTCTTATCTGGCCCGCAAGCCAGCCAAGGCAGCCCCCTACCCGTCCCCCACTTTCAGTCTGGGCAGGCAAGGCATGTCCCAACCGACCAAGTGGTGTTTATGTTCTATCCGGCCCTCGTAACAATTGAGTTCGACACCCCTGCTCTAGCCACTACTTACAGAAACAGAATAAAATATTCAAAATCACAGTCTTAACGTTTATTTTGAATTATTGATATGTCAAAAAAACTAACTTCTCCTGGTATAGAATATAGATTACCCTGAATATTAATATATTTTATGAACTCATGGACTGCTTTATACTCAAGTTGGATCATCGGTCCCTTGAGCTCAGGATTTTTTCCTCTGACTGGCAGCTGCTCTCTGTGGTTTCTGCGGAGAAGGGTCTTTCTCATCACCTGCTAAGCAAGATCCCATGAGTGAAACTGCATGCAGTGTATGTACCGATCACTTTAGCACAGATCTCAAAAAGCCTCTCTAACACAAATGATATTTAAAATTTCCTTGACGGAGACACTGTCGATCAACACAGAAGGGGTGTTGTTTGCCTGCCCAAAGAAAGACCCACTCTGCACTGAAAAGGATTGTGGGACACATTCCGAGGGGAGATCTCACTTCGCGTGAGGTGCTGACCACACCAGTTTGCCCCCCCAGTGAGTTTGCCAACTCTGGCTTGGGAAATTTCAGGAGATTTGGGGGTGGTGCCCAGCGAAGGAAGGGAAACTGATCTCTGTAGCCTGGAGATCAGTTATAAATCCAGAACTCCAGGTCCCACCTGGAGGTTGGCAACTCTACACAATCTTTGCATTGCAAAGAAAGACCAGCAACCACGTCTGTTGAAGGAGCTGGTGCGTGACTGAACCTTTCAGTGAAAAACCCCATATATTAAAAACCCTAGATTTTCTAGGAGCACTAATGAAAAGCCACAACTTTCCTGTCTCGGGCATGATTAGCAGCACGATTAGTCCAGCTCTTCACAAAGGAGCATTCCCTCGTTGCCACAGGGGAAGATTTTTCATGCCCTCGTTTTTACAGGAACTGGCTCAGTACAGCCCACACTCAAAGGCTGTGAAAATTACCCCTCAAGGAAGGAGGAGTTAGCCTGCAGCACAGTAAGCCAGCTACCTGGCTATCAGGGGTATGACCACATGTAACTTGGACTCCAGGTTACCTGGTACTCACCTGGTAAAGTGCTAGTTTGGTGTAGTGGTTAGAGTGCCAGATGTGGAGACCCAGGTCCAAATCTCCCATACGCCATGGAGGTTTGCTGAGTGACCTTGGCCCAGTCAGCATAACCACTTTGGATCCCCATTGGGGGAAAGGTGGGGTATAAAGTAAACAAGTATTAAATGAATAAATAAAGATATTTGGGAGGGGAGAATTTCACTTAAATTGCCAGTCAAAACCAATTCAAACCGTGCATTCTGGTTTTTTGTTTGTTTCCGTATATATAGGGATACAGCCTCAACCTACTCTTTGATAGCCAACGGGCCTGCCCAAACCTCCCGGACTGGAGCTGGCAGCCCGCTGTGCAAACACTTGACTACTGTGCTGGCCATGCGCCCGCCCCAAACGCTACGGGACGGTCGCTGCGCGCTCCGTTGCCACGGACTTGGCCACTCCTGCGAGTGCCGTGCAGTTAGCAGCCAGAAAGCAAATGTAGGGCAGCCTCCGGTGAACCTGAGAGAAGCCATGTTCCTGTGCAACCTCTGTTCCAGCCGCAGCCATGTCATAGAAAGCAGACAGTCACGTAGTCGATGTGAAACACCCCCCCTCCTCTTGCAACATCCACCGCTTAATAGGCCGTCAACAGCGATCCAGATATCAAGATGAGTCATTCCTCTTGCCATGCCCAAGCGATCCTAGGACGTTTGCACAGATCGCACTCATTGTTCCAGTATGTTAATCTCGTCAGCAGAGAAGTTCCAGTTCATCACGGGTTGCAAAAGTCATTGGAATCAGAATAGATTTCCAAATTCTCACTACCCCACCCCGGTAGCCACAGCTTAGTCCTTTGTCACCTTTTGCCACCTGGGAACCTAGGAGGGGTGAAACCTCTCTCCCCGCCCCCAGAAAAACAGTATATCTGGGGTGCCCCCTGCCCATTTAGCTCTCTCGAATCTCTGGGATCGCTCTCAGACACCTTAGGTCTTTCCTGGTACCTTTTGCCGTTACTCTGCTGGTTTGGTTTGCGCAGCGTTACCTCGCTCCCTCCCGCCTTGCTGGTCAAGAGTACGGGAATCCCTGCCCCCATCTCGGTTTTAACTTTCAATCTGTTTTAGTCTG
This sequence comes from Euleptes europaea, assembly GCF_029931775.1. Taxonomy (NCBI): domain Eukaryota; kingdom Metazoa; phylum Chordata; class Lepidosauria; order Squamata; family Sphaerodactylidae; genus Euleptes; species Euleptes europaea. The sequence continues at coordinate 192,757 of NC_079314.1, forward strand.
ACTGAGCTTGGACACCACCTCGTCTGGAAGGTAAATATAATCCCACCAACGACCTCCTGCCACGTTGGCATTTGTGCTTATACTCCTCTCTTGATATTCCTAGATCTTCTGTATGTTTGTGTGCATCACCGATTGAATGAAAAGGACATAAATACTTTTAAATTGGAAATCCATTGTTTCTGTCTTTATTTGAAGGTCACAGTTACGGACTCTGGTAGACAAAGGTTGCGATACCGCTATAAAAATAAATATTGTAATTTGCCATCTTGCCAGCTAATTCCCCAAGTTAAAGGGCAATTTGGCTAACATCTTACCTACTCTTTCAGTTGAAACAAAGCTGGGAACAGAATGCACGGCTCGCCAACAATTCAACCAACCCTAGAATGCAAAATGCAAGCAACAAAAAAATTGACTTCTCTAAGTGCCTAAAAAAAGATAAAGTTCAAAGGCCATCAGTGTGAGGTTCTCCAGCCAACCTCGGCAATCCCTAAAAGTCACTCGCTCAGACAGGCAGGTCGAAAGCAGGTAAACGTTTATTCAGGAGCCGCAGATACAGCATGAGCAATCCACAAGTTCAAAGCTGCTAATGGCGAACCGAACTACAAAGCATAACTTTAAGCATGGAGTCATCCCAGGTGCAAAGCCAAGCAACCTGGGAATTACAAGATAACAGTGCCTGGTAGGAAGCAGGGAGTGAGTAAGCCATAATACTGATGTTGCCTGCGAGGGACTCAAGGGCAGGGCAGGGAGGGAGGAAAGGAGGGAGAACAGCTTGAACAGTTCAGAGCAACCAAGACCAAAGGGTAACATGTGAACAGAAATGGGCCAAACTCATGTCAAGAGCCTGCCAGAATAGCATGACTCTTGAGAGCATGATAGATACACTTGAACAGACAAACTAATAGATACACTTGAATAGCACAACCAATGGATACACTTGAACAGAACTAAGCACGACTCTAGGCAAAAAGCCTAATTCTTGGCATGACTCTTGACAATCAGGTGGTGTTCCCAGAATCCAATCAATTGATACCTAGTTGTGGCTGAAGCATCCAAATAGGGAGCTGGGAGACCCAGGTTCAAATCCCTCCTGTACCATGAAGCTCATCGGTCAATCTTAGGTCAGCGGCACTCTCTTAGCCTAACCTACCTCACAGGGTTGTTGTTAGGATAAAACGGGGATGGGAGAACCACGTATAAATAGGTTCGCCAACATCCAGGTGATGGCTGGAAATCTTCTGGGATTACAACTGATCTCAAGGCAACAGAGATCAGTTCACCTGGAGAAAATGGCCACTTTGGAAGGTGGACTCTATGGCATTAAACTCCTTTGAAGTACCTCCCCTCTCCAAGTTCCGCCCTCCCCAGGCTCCACCCCCAAAGGTTCCAGGTATTTCCCAACCTGGATCTGGCAACCCTATATATAAAGCCCTGTACTCCTTAGAGGAAAGCTGGGATAAAAACGTACAGTGCATTTAGATATGTATTCAACTCCCTGACAGCTAGACCACTTAGCAACCCATAATACAGGGGCTTGGACCCCAAATGTAATGGCACCAGAGGCAGAAAGTCCCTAGAGGGATAGGCAAACAGATGTTCTTTCTCTTTTAACATACCTAAAAGGCATCCTTTCCCTCTATGAGTCCACATGTAAACTGTTATCAATCCCCCAAGAATTGCCCCTGGTTCCATCCTGTGGTAGATAAGGACTGAGGTAGGTGTGAGCAGGACCCTTTATGACAATGCTCTGGAACTGTTTACTTGGACAGGTGAGGAAATCTCTCTTTGTGAAGGTTCCGGAAAAATCATCAAGCGTTTCTTTTCCAGTAGGCAGTGACTTCGGCCATTCAGTTTCTGCTGTTGCTTTTCTGGCTACTTACCATCAATCACTTTAGCAGTTGTTTCATGACTTTGTTTCTAGTAACTGCTTTATGGGAAAGTGATCTATAAATAACATTTTAAGCAAACAAACCTGGGGCACAACCTGCAGGGAAAGTGTCAGGCCTTACTGCTTTAGAGTAGCCGGTGTGAGCCAGTGGAACTTTCACTGCTGCACACCTGCGGCGGACCTCCTCTCAAGGCCGGTTGCTAGCAAGGTCAAGGCTGGTCAAGGCTGTGATCTCATACTGAATTCTGTTTATGGTATGACTTTCAAGCCGTGAGAGACTGGGAAGCCGTGTGAACTGTTATCTGGTCGTAGCCATAGGAACCAGCAGGTTCCCAGAGTAAAGTTGCTTTCGCTTTGAATCCTTTTTATTGTAAGCAAATCCACTTTGCCTCTATTGCCGCCCTTACTTGCGTGAGCTGCAGCCAACTTCTGAAACTCTGTCCTTTTTCTCCCATTAAATTGGCTTGCTTAGGATCATCACCTGTCTGAAAGTGTCTGTTTGTGGGAAGCTAGGGATGGACATCAGAGTCTGACATTAGGGCAGCAATCGAGGCAAAGTGGATTTGCTTTTTCAGAGTGGGGCCTGTCTATTAGCTTGCTTAGGATCATCTGTCTGAGCGTGTCTGTTTGTGGGAAGGTAGGGATGGACATCAGAGTCTGACAGAAAGGCTGCTTCTCAATCCTCCCCTGAAGTTCCTGGAAACTGAGCAAGAACTTTTCTGGATGGTTTCTCCCCTGGGAGCTCTCCCCTTAGAAGCAAACCACAGATGCTAACCCTCTCTGCAAACGCTGGCCCGGCTGTTCCCCTCCCCAAAAGCTATTAAAGGCAAATAATGTTTGCCTTAACAGCGATACCTTGATATATCAGTCTTTTGGTGTCATTTTACTTTATTCTACAGATTTGTGTCAGTGTTGGCTCAAAGGTGTTTAACTGGCTGAAGTAATGGTGATACCAGGGAGAAGGAGAGGAAGAGGAGGGGGAGTTGGTTTTTATATGCTGACTTTCTCAACTGACTTTCCTCCTTAAGGAGGAATCAAACCATCTTACAATCACCTTCCCTTCCCCTCCCCACAAAAGATACCCTGTGATGTAGGTGGGGCTGAGAGAGTGTGACTAGCCCAAGGTCACCCAGCTGGTTTCATGTGTAGGAGTGGGGAAACAAATCCAGTTCACCAGATTAGCCTCTGCCATTCATGTGGAGGAGAGGGGAACTGAACCCGGTTCTCCAGATCAGAGTCCACCACTCCAAACCACTGCTCTTAACCACTACACCACGCTGGCCAAAGCATGATGCCCTTTCCTCCGTCAGAAGTATCATAGAATCATAGAGTTGGAAGGGACCACCAGGGTCATCAAGTCCAACCCCCTGCAAAATGCAGGAAATTCACAACTACCTCCCCCCCACACACCTAGTGACCAGAAGATGGCCAAGATGCCCTCGCTCTCATCATCTGCCTAAGGTCACAGAATCAGCATTGCTGACAGATGGCCATCTACCCTCCTCTTAAAAACCTCCAGGGAAGGAGCTCTTACCACCTCCCGAGGAAGCCTGTTCTTCTGCAGAACCGCTCTAACTGTTAGAAAATTCTTCCTAATGTCTAGACGGAAACTCTTTTGGTTTAATTTCAACCCGTTGGTTCTGGTCCGACCTGGAGCAACAGAAAACAACTCAGCACCCTCCTCTCTATGACAGCCCTTCAAGTACTTGAAGACGGTGATCATATCCCCTCTCAGTCTTCTCCTCTCCAGGCTAAACCATACCCAGCTCCTTCAACCTTTCCTCATAGGACTTGGTCTCCAGACCCCTCACCATCTTTGTTGCCCTCCTCTGGACACCTTCCAGCTTGTCTACATCCTTCTTAAATTGTGGTGCCCAAAACTGAACACAGTACTCTAGGTGAGGTCTAACCAGAGCAGAGTAAAGAGGAGTAAAGTAGGGTAGCCAGGTCCCCCCCGGGCCACCGGCAGGGGATGGGGGGGGTGTAGGGTTGTCAGATCCAGTCCCCCCTCCAAAGCACCCATTTCCTCCAGGGGAACCGATCTCTGTAGTCTGGAGATGAGCTGTAATTCCGGGGGGTCCCCAGGTCCCACCTGGAGGCTGCCGGCATCCCTGGTGAGAAGGGATAACCTGGCTTATCGTATTACCACCCCTGACCACTTAAGAAAACTGTGTGGTGAGCCCTGTGTACTATTCGGGGCCTCCTGAACCCTTAGACCCCTTCCTCTCACAAGCATTGAGCCACCTTTCGGTTGCCCTGACAACGGGCAGGCCACCAGAAATGGCGGCAAAATTCTGTCCAGAAGAAGGAACCGTGTGAGAATTTGGGTGCTGGGCTAGGGCAGCTCGTGCCAGGGCCTCTAAAGAGGCCAGGAAGGGAACCGTAGGAAGGAGGGCGACCTTCTTCAGCTCCAAGTCAGGGGTAGCAGTTGGGCCGCAGGTGGGAGGAAAGTTGCCATCCTCCTGCCCCAAATCTGCAGTCTGAGGTGACCCCACCACCAGTCACCTTATTATAAAGCTGGCCCTGATTACTGGATTATTAGGGTTGCCAGCTCCAGGTTGGGAAATACCTGGAGATTTTGGGGGTGGACCGGGGGGGGGGGAAGGGACTTCAGTGGGGTATTAATGCCATACAGTCCACCTTCCAAACCGGCCATTTTCTCCAGGTGAGCTGGTCTCTGTCGCCTGAAGATCACCCCCTCCTGTCCTTTCTCCTCCACAATGGGAAAACCTCTTGACTGTATCCGCCTGGCAGCCATCTGCTTTTCTTTTTTTCTTTAAAGGCTTATCACAGCTGCTGCCCCTGACATCTCAGTGCAGCTCGCAAAAGAGTTTACAAGATACTTATTGGGGAGCAGAACAATTCCAGGCAATTGAAACAAAAATGAAACTTTAACACACACAACCCACTAGAAGCAAACAGGAATTTTAAAAAGTTTTATAGTCTGTACGGAAAATTCCACAAATATAAGGCATCCCATAGCCTGGGGAACTGCAGTGCTTTCTAGCCCTTCTCTGATGCGAAGAGTTAATGGGGAAGGCCCATCACCAATGGCACGTGGTGGGTGGACACAGGAAGGGGCCAGCCATTGCGTGGGTGGGCTCCAGGCCACACAGGGCTTTAAAAGGGATTGTGCAGAACAGACCGTGACAGGCCCGGAAGCCTGGCTAGCAAAGAAGAACGAGGCTGACCCTACGTACTGTTTTGAATGGGACAGCCCCGTTTTTGTCACATTTCCTGGCCATCCCGTCTTTTTAATTAAAATGTCTATTTTGTCCCGTTTTGAATAAACCAAGCCCGTTTTGTTGCCTCGCCCTCACCAAGCAGCTTTATTTTACACTCGGAAGGAAAAGGCACAACTTTCCAGTTATGGGTGGAAGCAAAACGTGGCCCGTCAATCAACACGTCCCCACCCACTGTGCTGTTGCGAGCCTCTGAAGCCGCATGCCCCAAAATGCACAAGGCTGGTCTTCCCCTCCCCTTTGGCCACCTCGGGATCATCGCGGCTAGTTTCTGAGACAGCAAGGTAGACTTCCCCTGACTATGGAAGATCCACTGATTTAGCAATTGGTAATAATCTCTTTTCCTTTCTGTAAAATGTATTAGGGCAGCCAGGGAATAGCTTGTTGCTGGGCAGAATATCCCTGTATGTCTGTGTGCTAAGGAAGTGGGTTAAGAGTCATGGAGAGTCAGAGTGAACTATAAACAATGATAGGAGAAACTGGATAGAACTGAACTGTACGGCGCCGCCTCGATGTCTGTAGTGCTATCAGCCTACCCTGAATGTTGATGGGTTGTCATATCTTGAATTTGGATAAATATCTCTCCCTCAGTACAATGGGGGCTCAGAGATTTCTGCCCATTAGGGCCTCTGAGTCAGCAGCTGCAAATAAACTGTTTTCTTGAAATAACGATCTCGGGTCTCTCTCTCCCCCCACGAACCCCGTTTACCACAACATTTCTGAGAGTGGGTGAAAGCAAGGAGGTGAAGCCGGGATGCGCTAAAACGAATGACAGGCTAGCCCATTAGAAACAATGGGAGAGGCTGCACAGCCCATTGAAGATAATGGGAGCCTGGATTGCCAATTGGCTTGCATGAGCTCCATTGAAATACATTACAGCACAAAAAGAGTTGCAAGGAAAATGTGGAATGGATTTTCCAGTAAGGTCCTTAAACCCAAATACACTACTCTGGGACTGGAATGACAGCCCCCAGGACTAGCACAAGCGTTCTGGGACCAGAATGACAGCCCCCAGAGTGGAATGACAGCCCCTGGGATGAGCAGAAGTGTTCTGGGACTGGAATGACATCCCCCAAGATGGAATGACAGCCCCCAGGACTAGCACAAGTGTTCTGGGACTGGAATGACAGCCCCCCCCGAGTGGAATGACAGCCCCTGGGATTAGCAGAAGTATTCTGGGACTGGATTGACAGCCCCAGTGGTGGAATACGTGGGTCACAAAATGCCTTGGCTACACCAGCAGTTTTAGTTATGGTTTTCCACATTAAGGTGCCTAATTCTGCTGTTACTTGAACATTCAGAATATACAGTTGATCATGTTCCATGTTCTGCTTCAAATTCCTTATCGCACATAAGAAGAACATTAGAAAAGCCCTGCTGGATCAGACCCAGGCCCATCAAGTCCAGCAGTCTGTTCACACAGTGGCCAACTGGGTGCCTCTAGGAAACCCACAAACAAGATGATGCAGCAGCATTCTCCTGCCTGTGTTCCATGGCACCTAAGATAATAGGCATGCTCCTCTGATCCTGGATAGAATAGGGATGCATATTGAACAGTATCCATTTTAACTAATAGCCATGAATACCCCTCTCCTCCATGAACATGTCCACTCCCCTCTTAAAGCCTTCCAAGTTGGCAGCCATCACCACATCCTGGGGCAGGGAGTTCCACAATTTAACTGTGCATTGTGTGAAGAAATACTTCCTTTTATCAGTTTTGAATCTCTCACCCTCCAGCTTCAGCAGATGACCCCACGTCCTAGTATTATGAGAGAGGGAGAAAAGCTTCTCCCTGTCCACTCTCCCTGTACCATGCATAATTTTATAGAACTCTATCCTGTCTCCCCCTTAACTGCCTTCTTTCCAAGCCAAACAGCCCTAAGCGTCCTAACCGCTCCCCATAGGACAGTTGTTCTAGTCCCTTAATCATTTTGGTTGCTCTTTTCTGCACTTTCTCAAGCTCTGCAATATCCTTTCTTAGGTGTGGTGACTAGAACTGTACACAGGATTCCAAGTGTGGTCTCACCATATATTTGTACAAGGGCAGTATGATATCAGCAGTGCATTAATATTTATTATGTTGCTGTAAAATTATATAAAATTATTACAATTAAATACTTTTATTTTCTTTGATTTACTAGAGTGGATATTTCCTATATTTTCCTATTGCACATTATTTTCTGAATATGGCATCCATGTACTCGTGTTCCTATTGCTGTATAGTTGGGACATATTGAGAAAACATGGCCCCAGGAGCATAAAAAATATTTTCATTTAAGCTCTTGGTTTGAGAAATATAGTGATTAGCTAAAACAACTAAAATATAGTGAAATGTTGTATGTAGTATAAAATAACAGTATTATTTTTAAGCTTCTCAATTTGATTTTATCCAGTGTTACAATATGGACTGTTAGTACCCCGGACTGGTCATGGCAGCCCCAGTCAATGCGTGCCCCCGCCTCTCCAGAGCAAGTGGCAAGCCTAGAGCCGCCAGGAGAGGAGCGCTCTGTCATCCCGCGAGCTGGCAATCAAGGAGCAGAGGCCAGGTCAACCCTCCAGTGAATAAGAGGGAATCCACCATTCCCAGTGCCCCCGTTCCAGTGGAAGCCATATCGCAGGGAGCTGACAGCACGCAATCACCGGCAGCGCTCCCCCCCCCCCCCCAGAGCTGATCGGACTTAATTAGCTAAGCTCAATATGTTTGGGTAATAAAACTTTTTTTTTATCATCTTGCTTTTTCATGATTACAGAATATTACATAATCCCTGTCTCGTTTTTGCCATCCCAATGTCCCGTTTTTGTCTAAAGGAAATATGGTCAGCCTAATAAGAACGTAAGATCAGACCCAGGCCCATCAAGTCCAGCAGTCTGTTCACACAGTGGCCAACCAGGTGCCTTTAGGAAGCCCACAAACAAGACAACTGCAGCAGCATTATCTTGCCTGTGTTCCACAACACCTAATATAATAGGCATACTCCTCTGCTACTAGAGGGAATAGGTAGGCATCATGACTGGTATTCATTTTGGCTAGTAGCCACAGATAGCCCTATCCTCCATGAACATGTCCACTCCCCTCTTAAAGCCTTCCAAGTTGTCAGCCATCACCACATCCTGGGTGATCACCAGCTTGGCAGCTAGATAATGGCGATCACCAGAGAGGCAGCTAGATCTGAGTCCAGTAGCGCCTTAGAGACCAACAAGTTTTTTGGGTTATAAGCTTTTGAGATACACCATGTGGAGATATACCGTGTGGTGTATCTCCACATGGAATTGGCATTTTTTCTCCCTTACCAGCCCTCTCTTCCAGCACAGAATATATCTGCAGTCCCAGAATCCAGACCGGGTGTGCCAGTCACCAGCTCTGCCACAACACCACTTTCTACGAAGCCTTGGTGCCCACACTGCTCACCTGTTCTGTGACCCGCTGCCATGGCCCCTTCTGCAGTGGAGAGTGTGTGCTGGGCACAGAGAAAGACCTTGCTGACATCTGGCCATCTACCCTCTGTTTAGAAACCTCCAGGGAAGGAGAGCTTACCACCTCCCGAGGAAGCCTGTTCCACTGAGGAACCGCTCTGTCAGAAACTTCTTTTTAATGTTTAGCCGGAAACTCTTTTGATTTTATTTCAACCCGTTGGTTCTGGTCCGACCTTCTGGGGCAACAGAAAACAACTCAGCACCCTCCTCTATATGACAGCCCTTCAAGAACTTGAAGATGGTTATCATGTGACCCCTCAGTCTTCTCCTCTCCAGGCTACACATACCCAGCTCCTTCAACCTTTCCTCATAGGACTTGGTCTCCAGACCCCTCAACCATCTTTGTTGCCTTCCTTTGAACACATTCCAGCCTGTCTACATCCTTCTTAAATTGCAGTGCCCAAAACTGAACACAATACTCTAGGTGAGGTCTAACCAGAGCAGAGTGAAGCGATACCATCACTTCACGTGATTGGGACACTATACTTCTGTTGATACAGCCCAAGATCGCATTGGCCTTTTTAGCTACTGCATCACACTGCTGACTCATGTTCAGTGTTTGGTCTACTAAGACCCCAAGATCCTTTTTGCACACCCTACTGCTAAGGCAAGTCTCCTCCATCCTATAATTATGCATTTGATTTTTCCTATCTAAATGCAGAACTTTACATTTATCTTTGTTGATGTGCATTTTATTAGTTTTAGCCCAGTTTCCCAGCCTGTCAAGATCATCCTGCATCCTGACTCTATATGGTAACCATATGTGCACCATTGCTGTGAGGACCCCAGGGTAGCAACATCAAGCTCCCCTCCAGCACAGAAAAAGCCCTGTTGAATCAGAGAAATGCAATGGTCCATCTAATCCACAATCCTATTTTTCTTACTGGGTCCAGCCAGAAGCTCCAAGAAAGCTTACAAGCAGAATGTGGTCTCCAAAGTCTCCCCCATTGCCCCTCCCCTCAGCAACTGGTATTCAAAAGTAATGTGTCTCTCTCCCTGTTACTTTTTTCTGACATAGATGTGGTTGTCAACCTCCAGGTGGGGCCTGGAGATCTCCTGGAATTACAACTGATCTTCAGATGACAGAGATCAGTTCCCCTGGAGAAAATGGCTGTTTTGGAGGGTGGACTCTATGGCATTATATCCCACTGAGGTCCCTCCCCTCCCCAAACCACATCCTTCCCAGGCTCCACCCCAAAATCTCCAAGGATTTCCCAACCCAGAGCAGACAACCCTAAGCAAATATTATATCTGTAATGGCAGAATCCAGGCCTGGTAGCACTTCCATAGAAGCAGACTCCATTTCTCCCCGATGACTAATTGCTACCTTCCTCAGTAATGGGATAGCACAGCTTCTGGAAAACCTCCTACTCTTCTTGGCCCTGCCAAGTTTCACTGAGATGAGCCATCCCTCCCTCCTGGCCAACAACTCCAACAATGCACCCACATTTGAGCAAAGCATTTGTTTCCTTCCCACTCGCATCTGAAGCAGCAACCTGGAATGACTCTTCCTCTGAAGTTGAATGCGGTTTGTGTCTAATACACTGGAAAAACAAGACTTATTCTCAGTGCCCCAGAAAACCTCTTTGAGCATGGAAAGGGCTTTTCGCATCAATTTTTGTTCTCCCCTACTGTACAATCTGCCTCTCGCTCATCTCAGAAGGGTGGAGCGGAAAAATAAGCGGGGGGAAAACCTCAGTGGTGGCCGTCTTACTTGGAAAGAGGATGGAGCTACACTAGTTCCACTCTCAACCACAGAAAGATTAATCTCTTGTTCATTTCTAGAGATTTCACACCACCTGCTGGCCTGTTTCTGTGCTGAATCATCTTTGGATTCTGCCAATTACAGTTCCTAACCCCTGTGTGTATTTTCGGCTGTGGAGCTGGGCCTGCAAAATACACATCTTGTAAGATTTCCACAGACAGTTTTATTTTCCCTCACTGTGAACTTTAGAACATTGGTTTTTCAGATGATATATTGCAACCCACAACTGGATTAGTCTGTGTAGCATAGAAACCGCGTGATGCTTTAACCATCTAAGAAAGAAAGAAAGAAAGAAAGAAAGAAAGAAAGAAAGAAAGAAAGAAAGAAAGAAAGAAAGAAAGAAAGAAAGAAAGAAAGAAAGAAAGAAAGAAAGAAAGAAAGAAAGAAAGAAAGAAAGAGAAGGTGAACAGAGACAGAAAAAAAGAGATGGTCAATTAATTCACAGGGACAGAAGCAGTTAAAGTGGGCGTCATGTTGCAGGTAGAGGTTCAACAGTAGACTCTCCTGGATCTGGAGAGTTAGAAATCTAGTTTTTTACTGCTGCTGCTGTTTTTTTAAGCAGTGGTTTTCCAGCTGTGTCCTTCCCAAACCTGGGATTGCTCAAAGGTTTATTAGAAGTTCTATAAGGAGAAGAGGAATAGGAGTCCAGCTTCTCTCCATCTTGGCAGCCAAATTCTGCACCAAAAGCAGCTTCCGCACACCTCCAAAACAATGCCACATCGAGTGCATTACAGTAAATGAGCTGCCTTCTCTTGAGCCAGAACTATTGGTCTAGCAAGGGTAAGGTCAGTACTGCTTACTCTGACCAGAGTGGACTCTCCAGGATCTCAGGTTAGAGAACTTTCATGTCACCTACCGCCTGGTCCTTTCAACTGGAGATGCCAGGGGTTGAAGCCGGGGCCTTCAGCATGCAAAGCACAGGCCTTTCCCTTAATACAGTAACTGCCCCTTAATTGTAGTCATTCCTTCCTTATTGCGTATGGAATCTCTAGGAGAGCCAATTAGCCCCCAACCTCTCCAAGTGTGCTTGGAGGATATTATGGTAAACTTCAACTAAGTGTTCACCCTTACAAGATGCAGCAGTAGGTTGAATAAGCTCTTTATTTTCTCAGCGGCTTCAACCCAAAGTGCTCTCCTTAAAGCATCCAAACTCAGCAGTAAATAAAAGATCTTACAGAATCCACCGCTGTAGTGATCGCTCAGGAGGCTACAGAGAATTAGTCCCAACTGGTTGAAGTTTATTAAAGAAGATGAATGGCTGGATGTCTGCTAAGGACCCCCTAAACCAGGGGTGGGGAACCTTTTTTCTGCCAAGGGCCATTTGGATGTTTAAAACATCATTTGCGGGCCATACAAAATTATCAACTTAAAAATTAGCCGACCAAGCCCCAAGCAGGCAGCTGCCCAGATGACCCCCCCCCGGGGGGTGTGGGCAAGCAGACAGGCATTCAACCGGAGGCGCACTCGCCCACCTGGTGGCACAGGATGGTCTGTTGCACCAGCCGGCATAGCCGTCCAGCCATACGCTCCTGCTCCACATGGTCGGGGCCGGATTCTACAGCCGGCTCCTGCTACCTCCGCCTGCAGGAATGAAATGAGGACCCACTGGCTAAGAACTCGCTCCCTGCCCTGCACATTCTGGCCCTGCCCCCTTTAACCCCTCCATTGTTGCCACTTCTGCCCCCAGCCCTCTTGGAGTACAGAGGGGCCGGGTGGGAAAGGTTTCTTGGGTGGTCCTAGCAGCTCCATAGCTAACAACTCTTCTGCAAGGCGGTGGGGGGAGATTCCTTTTCTCAGAAAAACAAACTCACATCTGCCTTGAATAGAGGCTATTCCTGTCCGCGGGAGGGGGCGGATCGCCAGTCTTAGATCCTTCTGAGCTAGAGATCTGCCAGGACCCACGAAGGGCCAGACCAAATGATTTCGTGGGCCTTAAATGTGCCCCCCCCACGGGCCTGACATTCCCCACCCCTGCCCTAAACGTTGGAGAAGATTGCAGGCTATGTTCTAAGGTGCTTGGTTTAACAAAAAAGCAGAGGGCAGAAGGAACCTGACAACCAGAAAAGACAGTCTTGCAAATGGTTATTGTGTCCTCATTGAGGGTACTTCGTTGCCCGCTGTGGTAGTTTATGTACTATTTTTATTGCCCGCCATTCTCCCCAAGGGGTTCCCAAAGTAGCTTATGTCCATCTCCTCTCCTCTATCTTTTGTCCTCACAAAAGCCCGGTCAGATAGGTTAGGCTGAGACTGGCTCAAGATCACCCAGAAAGCTTCCATTCCAGAGTGGGGATTGGAACCCGAGTCTTCCCAGATCTTAGTCTGATAATCTAACCACTACACCACACCAGGTTAGGAGTGGCCTATATATTCAGGGCTCTTACCTTAGACTGTGCAGTGAATCAGTTCTCTAGTCCGAAGGAGCCCCTTTGCATTCTTGCTGCCCTAGCAGTTTGGCCTCAAGAAGCACTAAAGCTTGGCTGCCTGCTTGTCTCCTAGTTTACTTGTGAGCGCTCCAGCTGTGGGGCTCTGACAATCCTTTCTGCATCTTCTCAGGTGCAAGAGGACCCGCCCACTTACTCAGAAGTCACGGTGCCTCACTATTACCATAATTACTTGCCTGGCCCTTCTTATTAAACATGCCGTTTGGCCGCTGCTCAGCCTCGCTGACTATGAATCAAATTCTTAGGCATCAAGGCTGGGAAGGGATTGGGGACTCATGAACTCCTGAGTGGAACATTAACTTCAATGGTTATCTAGCATGGGATAAGAAACCCTTTTAGAAACTACTGCTATTAGAAGAGCATATAGATGTATCAACCCAGGCTTAGAAGAAGAAGGGTTGGTTTTTATACCCCTTTTTTCTCTACCTTTTAAGGTAGGGTTGCCAGGTCCCTCTTTGCAACTGGCGGGAGGCTTTTGGGATGGAGCCTGAGGAAGGCAGGGCTTGAGTGGTAAAAGGCCCCTTGCAATGCGTTTACACCCGGAAGTGCCACATCGCAAGCGGCCCTTTACCACTCAAACTGGGAGTTTGAGTGGTATACGGCCCCTCGCGAGGCGGCACTTCCAATTGTAAACCGGAAGTGACACACACATGCGTCAGCGCGGATGCGCGACCCAAAAGTCTCCCACAGGAGGAGAGGGGGGACCTGGCAGCCCTACACAGAGTCCACCTTTCAAAGAGGCCATTTTCTCCAGGTGAACTGATCTTTGTCACCTAGAGATCAGTTGTAATAACAGGAGATCTCCAGCCGCCACCAGGAGGTTGGCAACTCAGCCAGGCCCCATCTGGCAGTTGGAAACCCCACTGCTCTGTTCTAGAGCCAAAATGAAGAAAAAATATGCCATTTTGAGCTGTTGGATTTTGTGGCACTTTCAATGTCTCCCAGTTCAAGGTCTCTGCATTGTGGTCATTTTGCATAAGTAGCCAAAGTTACCACCCCCAATTTCATTGTATATAATAGATAATAGACTTCAAGTAGTCAGAATTGCCCCCTGCTGGAGAGGAAGTATTTGCAGAAAGAACAGGGTTTGTTTGGTGTTGTTTTGCAGAGAACTTCCATGCACCTTACTCATTCACCGCATGCGTGGGCATGTTTTAGTGCAACCAGTTTGAGAGCAGAGAGAGAGAGAGAGAGAGATCTTTAAGTCAAACACCACCACCAATTCAGCTATTCCAACTGCAGATTCCAGAAATGTCCAGATCCTATTTAAAACACACTGTAGATCACCAGCCGCAGATATTTCGTGGAGGGCTCATCCAGCCTCATCCAGCTATTTCCAAGCCATCAATGCCAATGCCAAGGCAAGAGCCACCATTCCCAGAAGCCTCTCTGGCGCTGAAGGGCCCCCTGCTCGGTTGCAGAAAGAAGTCTTGCAACATTCTGCAAAGGATTCTGTCCAGGTCAGCAGGGAATAGTAACCGCTGCACATGGTCTCCGTGCCACAGCCCTTCTGGATGGTTATACTTCGGTTCTCTGGAAAAGGTTAAAGAGAATCTTAAAGATGGGTGTGGGGGGAGGGGAGCATCCAAAACACAACATCCTGGCCTTTTATGCATGGCTGTTTCCCTCGTGTCACCCCTCCAACGAATTCAGGTCTTTGGGTTGATTATGCATGCCATATCTGGCCGTCAGAGGTCACCTCGCTCTCCCCCTGCGTTTCTGCGCATATTGTCCGTGTGTTCAAATTTGTGATAAAACGGGTCCCTGAAAACGCGGGCAAAACACAGGGAAATGCTGGGGGAGAGCAAGGCGACCTCTGACAGTCGGAAGCGGCCATGCAAAATCAAATCAAAAACTGAAGTCGTCGCAGGGGTGACGGCGAGGGAAACAGCCACGCATAAAAGGCCCCTGAAATCTGTAGCACGTTTTACACAGCGGCACTAGAGGGCGCTGTGAACCAACTACTGGGGAATTTCCTTTCCAGAAAGACGGAGTTTGTGAAATGGAACAGCTCCAAGATGCTTCACTGTCCTTAGATGGGGGCTTCCCTATAAAAAGAGAGCAGAGCTGGCCATCAGCTGACAATTTCATTTCCAACACAAAACCAGAAGTGAGTTTCAAGGAGCCCAAATGATCTCTGAAAGATCCCACCTCACCCTTAGCTTTCATGCAATACTTGACTCAGGTTTGTTCCTGTCTACCAACCATATTGGGTATTTACTTTGGCGTCTTCTTTGGGGGGGAGGGGTCGTCTTTTTGTTGGCTGTGTGATCCGGATGATTAAGGATCCCACAGCCACTGAAATGACATCGTAGTGCTTCACAGCTAATCAAGTTTGTGATAATATTGCTAGCACAGAGACTGATTGAAAACCGTAAAACCTGGAGAAACTCATGCAGAGGCTCAGCGGGCAGCCTCCTCTGTGGATGGCTACCTTGGGCTCACTGGGAATGTTTAGTTACCAAATTTATTTCACATAGCTCACTGATAGTTCTCTGAAGAACACATTTCTGCGTTCACCGTAGTTGTTCAATAGTTGTGTGGAAAGTGAATTTCAACATCCGCAACTTGGCTGATCATTGCAAAATTCCCCCCTTCTGCACAACTCTCTGAGGGAGAAGAGCCCTGCCTTCCACTCACCCTACCAAGCAGCCTCCCTGCCTGCCTCAAATCCCCTCCTTACCTCGGTTCATGACATGCACACATCGATCCATGACCCCTGTACAGTCCAAGGGCTGCAGTTTGTTCCGGGCACACTCCCCTAGCCCTGCATCCCGGCAGGTATAGCACTGCAAGCCGTTGGGATCTCCAGCAGGGATGTCTGTGGAGGGGAAAGACAGAGACTCTGCAGGAGTCTTGAGGCTCAAGGAGATACTGTGATTCCTAATGGCAAGAGCAGGAGGAAGCGGGAGCAGTGGAAGAACAGCCAAGGGCCAGCAGGGATGGGACCTCTGGGTTTTCTCCTAAGCTGCAAAAAGTGGGTTTGAACTCTCAATGAGTGTCCTGCCTTCGCCGGGATCCCAAAATTGCACTTCAGTGCTGAAATTTAAAAACCAAGATGCAAAGGAAAATATTAAATTGGGCACACCAACTACAGCAATGCTGATTACACCCCTTTGGGAGGGTGGTGGGTGGATGGGGCAATATTTAGAAAATATGATCCAATCAAAAACATTCCTGCCGGCCACATTAGTTCAACTCACTTTCAACTCATTCCACTGCAAGAATAGAGAAGAGTGCAGGTTGTTATTGCTGAGGGGGGTTGTTTCTCTGATCGTACTCGAGTGACCCTTTAACACAAAGTTTTCAGACCCAGTGAGAGTATCACCAATTTGCTATAGATGGGTTGATGTTGCAACCCAGTCTCCGCTTTGGGTCTCTCATACCCCTCCCATTCAATCTCAATGCCCAGAGAAAATTCCTGGTGGATTGTGCCCTAAATTGCCCTAATTCACTAGCTTCAGGGTTTGCTCCCACAAACAGCTAGTCTGGACAGGTTCTGTAGGCCAGGGGTGGGGAACGTCAGGCCCGGGGGCTGTATAAGGCCCGCGAAATCATTTGGTCTGGCCCTTCGTGGGTTCTGGCAGATCTCTAGCTCAGAAGGATCTAAGACTGGTGATCTGCCCCCTCCCGCTGACAGGAAAAGCCTCTATTCAAGGCGGATGTGAGTTTGTTTTGCCGAGAAAAGGAACCTTTTCCCCCCCTTGCAGAAGAGTCGTTCGCTATGGAGCTGCTAGGACCGCCCAAGAAACTGCTAACCCTTTCCCACCTGGGCCATGGAGAAATGTATTCCCTCTGTACTACAAGAGGGCTGGGGCAGAATTGGTGACAATGGAGAGGTTAAAGGAGGAAGGCCAGAATGGGGTGAGTTTTTAGCCAGTGTGTCCTAATTTCACCCCTGCAGGCAGAGGTAGCAGGAGCCGGCTGAAGAATCCGGCCCCAGCCATGCAAAGCAGGAGCAACTCCAGCGTGCGGCTGGACGGCTATGCCTGGCAGGTGCAATAGACCATCCTGTGCCACCAGGTGGGCGAGTGCACCACCGGTTGGACTCCTGCCTGCTTGCCCATGCCGGGGGGGGGTCATCTGGGGCAGCTGCCTGCTTGGGGCTTAGTTGGCGAATTTTTAAGTTGATAATTTTGTATGGCCCACAAATGATGTTATAAATATCCAAATGGCCCTTGGCTGAAAAAAGGTTCCCCACCCCTGCTGTAGGCACACCGTTATTATCAGTTTTGAAACACCGTTATTATCAGCATTACCTTGGAAAGTCCCATTGTTACAGTTGGAGCCACGGCAGACTTTTTGATCAACGAAAGCAAAATGGCTCCCGGTCTGGTAGGCCACTTGCAAGTCATGAAGGGAATCGGCTCCACACCCCTTGATGATGGGTTCTAATCCTTCACCTGAAAAGAGGTACCGTTGCTGATGTTTACAACCCTGGCCAATGGTCCTATGCTCTGTTCTAATATATACAGCAAAAAAGATTGCACGGGGCCACATGCACCCCCAATATCGGCTAAACACAAATCCAGAAAACGCAGGGGAAACCCGCGGAAACGTGTGGGGAGAGCAAGGCGACCTCTGACGATCAGAAAATGCAAGCATAATCAAAAGCAAAGCCCTGAAGTAGTCGGCGGGGTGACTGTGAGGAAACAGCCCTGCATAAAAGGCCTAAGTCCTCTTCCAACAGATGCTTCATTTCACTAGAAAACTGTATTTGTTACTTTATTAAATATATACCAGTACTACAGCATCTCCAGAGTTTTGGGAGGGGTTTAGCACTGTAATTCTTGAATTCTTACTTCACTGTCTCGTGGGATCGCAAACGGCGATTGTGCCGAAGTTTTGCAACTACAGAGGTAAATCTGCAGTTATAAATACATGTTACCACCCTTTTGTGCAAAACTTAAACTAGACTGGATCAGAGATTCAAAACCCAGTGAGAGGATATTTAAATTGTTGTAATATTGTAGAATGTATAATGAAATGTCTAATTTGATGTCCAGGTAATGTTTTGTAATTACTCTTCTATTTGGGTGCCTGAAAGAAGGTTGGTCAGAAGAGAAATGGATCTACTAATGAACTAATCTATAGAAGCTCAAGATTCCCAGTTTTGATGTTGCTGATACTTATCTGGATTGCAAAAAGTGCTATTGTGAACGGTTCCTGGGCTGTGGCTGCGGTCCTTTTACCAGCACCTATTGGCTGGTACCTGAGCCATCACTTGTCATGACTGACATCTCCCTTCGACACCACAGCTGTGTGTGGACTGCTGAATCATCTCACTCGATAAAATTAATATCCACTTCTGTAGTACCTGGCAGGAAGTGCTGAGATATTTGCACACATGTGTCCATTGTCCCAAAGCATGGCTGCGAGGGAGCATTCGGGCCACATTCGGCTGCACTCCCGATACAACTCTGACACTCCACACCGTTTTTTGACCCTTCAGTGCTGGCTACAGAGAAACATGGGGGAAGGGGCAGGAGAGAGAGAAGGAGATCATCAGATTACATTACTGAGACTATAGTTGCTAATTTTGAACCCCTAACTAATCTTTTTGCAGGTTTTTGCCTAACTCTATTTTTTTGGAAATAGAAGCTCCCATCTTTGTGAGCTTGAAAAAAAACACCTCTCTGGTAATATAAGGCAGTGTGGTGTAATGGTGAGATTATCAGACTAGGATTTGGGAGACCCAGGTTCAAATCTCCACTCAGCCATGGAAGTTCACCAGGTGACCTTAGGCCAGTCACACACACTCAGCCTAACCTACCTCACAGGGTTGCTGTGAGGATAAAATGGAGGAGAGGAGAATGGTGTTGTGAGCCACACTGGGTCCCCAGAAAGGCAGGATATAAGCAAAGTAACGTGAGGAAAGAAACATTTTGGCTCTCACTCTCTCTCTGTTTACCTTGACAACTCTTTTTTGGCAGTTTGACTGAATCCAAGACATTTTTGTGTCTGAGGTGGAAAATCCACACTCGCCATTTCTCTGGTCTTGGGCTAACCCTAACCCTTCATTCCAGTAGTGTTTGTGCCACAGAAGGAGGTTGGAAATCACTAAGCTAAACACTCAGGGTTGGATCCAGCAGATCCCAGAGGTACTTTCTTCTGGCAGAAGGAGTCTTCCCTGACGGGAGGAAAATCTTGTGAACTTGACCCCATTGTCATGTATCTCTCAGAGACCATTGCCTGAGGCGGACGCTTCAAGTTGCCTCATGGTTCACATTTTTGGGGTACTCTCAACCCCAACAAGGTGTTGGTTTTGACCTACATGGCTTGGGACCAGAGTATGTGAAGGACCGTCTTCTCCCATATGTTCCTGCCTGGGAATTAAAATCACAGAGAGAGGCCTTCCTGACTGTCCCATTGACCAAAAAAGATTCTTTGGTGGGAACATGAAAGAGGGCCTTTTCAGTGGCAGCCCCACGATTGTGGAACAACCTTCCCAGGGAGGCGTGCTTGACCCCCTCACTTCCAACCTTCAGGAGGCAGCTGAAGACTGTTTTATTTATGACTGCATTTGATTAAAGCAGTCCTAAACTGTGATTTTAAATTTTGGTTTTGTGTATTGTTATATAATCTATTTTATTCATATTGTAAGCTGCCTTAAGCTCCATAAGAAAGAAAGGTGGCTAATAAATGTTTTAACAAGAAGAAGAGTTGGTTTTTATACCCCGTTTTTCTCTACCAAAAAGCTGCTTACAGCTGCTCACAATCACCTTCCCTTTTTCTCCCCACAACAGACACCTTGTGAGGTAGGTGGGGCTGAGAGAGTTCAGAGAGAACTGTGACTAGTCCAAGGTCACCCAGCAGACTTCATGTGGAGGAGTGGGGAAACCAAACCAGTTTGCCAGATTAGAGTCCACCTCTTATGTGGAGGAGTGGGGAAGTAAACCTGGTTCTCCAGATTAGAGTCCACCATTGTCGTCATGAGACGGCAAGAGTCACTGGAAAAGACAGTCATGCTAGGAAAAGTTGAGGGCAGCAGGAAAAGAGGAAGACCCAACAAGAGATGGATTGACTTAATAAAGGAAGCCACAGCCTTCAATTTGCAAGATCTGAGCAAGGCTGTCAAAGATAGGACATTTTGGAGGACTTTCATTCATAGGGTCACCATGAGTCGGAAGCAACTTGAGGGCACTTAACACACACACATTCTTAACCACTACACCACGCTAGCTTTATTATTACAATAAATAAATAAATAAAAGTGACGGCGCCTAAGATTTCTTTCATTATCATGTAAGGGATTGACTCAGCATATGATGTCATTCTGATGTTTTAGTCCTTTCCCAAATGATTAAATTTGCTGGCCCCCTCTGCCTTTAGCACAGACTGGACTTAGATTTGTGGTTATGGGGGAGCTAACCTAGCATGACCCCCAAGATTTCTTTCCTACACAGTCTTACAGTCACTTCACACCCCATGAGCGTATAGGCAGAGTTCAGATCTGTCTTGCCTCTGTGGTCTTGCCCCTTTGCTGTCTATGTTCTCACCTGCTGCTTTCTCCTTACATACCATGATGTTCTGCAGGTACGCAGAGATCTGTGGAGCAACAGTGCATCCTCCGGAACAAGAAACCTTTATACCCTCCAGGATAGCGACGGCAGTAGTTTGAACTACCGCAACCCTGTTTCACTGTGTCTGCATCCACTACAAAGAGAAGTCAGAGCAATTAGGGGAAGGAAGCATTTGATAACAGTGAAAAGGGGACTGCTAGCATCCCCTTTAGATAAGCAAGCGCGTACTCTACCCAAGACTTTTTGTTAAGTTTTGCATCACCTGCTAGCTAAAGCTACTTGCTTTAGCCTTTGACAGCTGGTGGCTACTAGCTAGCGCTCTCGTTCCATCTGCTTCAGTGTGGGTCAGAAACAGCTTAGCCACTGGATGTAGGGTTGCCATTGCCAACCTCCAGGTACTGTCTGGAGAAAATATGCACAAGTACTACAGGGATAATTATGGAAGTATAGTACTAAGCTCAAACAAAAAGATACAATAATACTCAAGCAAACTATGCAAACTGTCCCGAGACGGGCCCAGGGGCAGCCCGCCTGGGACTACAGGACCCTATCAGTCCCAGGGGTACACAAGGAAAAGGGAGACCCAGGGAGGGAACCAAGGGGAATCAAGGGGCCGAAACCTTACCTGCTTCTCTTTTCTCCCCCACAGACGCTGCAGCAGGAGACGGAGCAGCCGGGGAGGAGGACGGGAGCAGAGGGGCTGGAGGGGCAGGGAAAGACGGCGGGCCCCTCAGAGAGGGAGAGAGGGGCCGAGGGGCGGGAGCCGGCGTCCACCTGGCAGGCAGCCGCGAGGGACTCGGTCGCCCGGCCGCCCCCCCGGCCGCGGGCCTCCCCGCGGCCCAGCTGACAAGCGGGTGGGCGCGGCCCGGGCGAGGGAGCAGCGTTCTCACGCCGCCCGGCTCCGGCGATTGTTTCCCCGCCCCCGAGAAACCGGCTGGGAGGGGGCGCGGGCGGAGCAGTGCGGCCCTGGCCGGGAGGCGGGGCTGCAGGGGAGAGGCAGACTCCCAAGGGGGAGGAGCCCAGAGCCCTCATTAGGACTCAAGGGGGCGGAGCCGGGGGGGAGGAAAGGGCAGAGCCTGGCCTTTATAAAGGCCATTGGAGCGGAGGCCGAGGAGGAGAGCGGTCAGAGTGCCTGCGGCAGGCTGAGAGCGGCGGGACTCTGGCTACGTCAGGGGGAGAGGGTGACTCGGACTCTCCCTCTGACTGGTCTGAGGCCGAGGAGGCTCCTTGGGCTCAGCCAGTGCGGGCGACAGAGGAGAGAAGGCCCCAGGACCCTGCACCCCCAGCCCCTACAGTGGTGGAGAATGTGGGCATAGGGGGAGGGGCCAAGCGACCCCCTCCTCGAATCCCAGCTGCCGCGGGGTGGCGGCCAAGCCGGCCTCTCATACGGCCACCCGTATTGACACTCCCCGCCTGCCCAACGACATCCATGGAACCGGCCGAAAAGACCACGCCTCCTGCGATGGATTTCAGCCAATTTAGCCAGTGGATGCTGGAACAGCAGGGAAGGATGATGAAGGAAATGTGGCAACAACAACAAGACGCTCAACACCGGTTAGTACGAGAAATGTCGCTACAGCACCAAGAAGCTCAAGCCAGTTTAGTACGAGACGTGTGTAAAACGTTGGAAAGTGCTAGAGGGGGGCTGGGGGATGGATCAGGGGGCAGCAACCCACGGGTGCCTCCTATCCCCCTCTCAAAATTAGGCCCCGATGATGATATAGACGGCTACCTAGAGGCCTTTGAACGCACAGCCGAAGCCTCGGGTTGGCCCAAGGATCGCTGGTCGTTCATTATCGGGCCCCATTTGACCGGACCAGCTCAAATTGCCTTGAGATCCCTCCCCAAAGCCGATAGTGCTGATTATGGGAAGTTAAAGGCGGCTGTTTTGGCTAGATACGCAATATCTGAGGAAACCTATCGCCAGAGGTTTCGGCAGATGGCCTGGAAGAAGGGGGAACCACCCAGGGCCTTTGTGACGGCCTTAAAAGACATGGCTGATCGGTGGTTGCAACCGGAAGTTCTGAATAGTCACGCGGTGGTAGAACGCGTGGTCTTGGAGCAACTGGTACGAGTGGTGCCCCATCGGGCCCAGGAATGGCTGATCTGCAACAAACCCAAGACGTTGGAGGAAGCAATGACACTACTGGATAACGTTTGTGCACTGGACACGAGGGGCGAGCCTCATAAAGGGGAGTATCGAGCACCAAGCGGTATGGTAACCCGGGGAGGACGGGCTCGCCTCCTCCCGCGGTTAGCGCCCGGCGGGGGCCCCCGATTCCGGGGACCTCTACCACAGGGCAGCTCCAGCCCAGGAAATGCCCCGATAGAGGGGCCTCGAACGGGCCCGAAGAAAGAAGGAAACAACCCCGAGCCCACCAGCAAAGGGCCCTGCTTTACATGTGGCCAATGGGGTCATTTCCGTCGCGAGTGCCCGCTGATGGAGTGTGACCTCGGCTGGGAGCAGACCATGCAGGCCGACGCCTGGGGTAAACGCCCTGATCCGCTACTGGTCACGTTACAACTGGATCACACTCCCGTCCAAGCCCTAGTTGATAGCGGATCTTCCATTTCCATGATCCTCACCTCATTGTTACCTCCAGATGTGCCTGTTGAGCGCATAGCATCCGTTGCCTGTTTTCATCAACACGTGGAGCAACTACCAGTGGTGAAAGTGCGGGTTCAGTGGGAACGGCAGGATTTCGAGATCCTTATGGCGCGGGTACAACAGCTGCCCTACCAAGCCTTAATCGGGCGGGACGCTCCGTGTTTCCAAGAGATGATGCGGCGACTCTTACCGACGACTCCAAATGAAACTCACTTGGGGGAAGAAGACGGCGCGATACCGGGAACCTCGGCACAGCCCCTAAGAGACCGCTCAGGGGCAGACGGGGAAGATCCGCACGCGACCTGGACAGGAAACCCCGAGTTCGGTAGACTACAGCAACAGGACCCCTCCTTGGAGGCTATGAGAGGTATGGTCGCTGTAAAAGAGGGACGGGTTCTAGATGAGCGGAGAGCACGTCGGTGGCCCCAGATAGTGCAGAAGCAGGGTTTGTGGTATAGGGTGGTGAGGGACACCGAAGGAGAGCGGTATCAACTCCTCATACCCAAAGATTACCAAGATAGGTTACTGAAGTTAAGTCATGATCATTCTTGGTCGGGGCACCAAGGAGTAAAGAACACATTAATAAGGCTCCAAGAAAAGTTCTTTTGGCCCGCCATTTCGCGGGACGTGAAGTCCTTTTGCCGTTCCTGTCCCGAGTGTCAATGGTATACCCATAGGGCACCCCCAAGAGCTCCACTACACCCTTTGCCCCTGATCACTACCCCGTTCGATAGGGTAGCAATGGATTTTGTAGGACCCCTTCCCCGGACCCCCCGGGGCAACAGGTTCATCCTAGTAATCGTGGATTATGCCACCCGGTTCCCCGAAGCAATTCCCCTCCGGAATATGCAAGCAGCTGGGGTATGTAGGGTGTTAGTACAATTATTTGCACGGGTGGGATTACCCAGGGAATTGATATCGGACCGGGGGACCGCCTTTACGGGCACCGTCACGAGACAGTTGTGCCAGACGCTAGGGGTACAGCAAATCTTCACGTCTGTGGCCCACCCACAGACCGATGGGCTGGTCGAGCGATTCAACCAAACCCTGAAGACCATTCTACGAAAAGTTGCTAGCGAGCGCCCGAACCAGTGGGACCTGATGGTCGACCCCATTCTGTTCGCAGTGCGAGAGACCCCGCAGGCATCTACGGGGTATGCCCCCTTCGAACTACTGTACGGTAGACGGCCCAGGGGGATAATGGGTCTAGTAGAGACAGAATGGAAGGGTGAGTCCAGTACGGGAGAGGGGAGCGAGCCTTCCGAATATGTCCAGCAACTAAAGATGCGACTGACCCTGGCTAGGGAAGTCGCCGCCCGTAACCTCCTACAAGCCCAGGAGGACCAAAAAGCCTACTACGATAGGAAGGCCCGTGAACGAACAATTGCGGTGGGAAGTAAAGTACTCGTAAAGGCCCGCATTTTCGGGGCGAGTGAGGGAGATCCCTGGCGAGGCCCCTTTGAAGTGACCCAAGTACTAGGCCCCTGCACTTACGAAGTACGGTGTGGGTCTCGAGGGCGGCAGAAAAAACAGATCCACATAAATGACTTGAAAGAGTGGGTCGAACGGAGGGCCCCAGAGAACACATGTCATCTTGGGGCAGAACCCCTGGAGTTGTTGGAAGGCGAAGTACCGTGGGCTGACGCGGCCAACACAACCCGCAGACCCCGTATTGGGGACACCTTGTCACCCGAGCAGAAAATCCAGGTACAGAGCCTCCTCCGGCGATGTCCTCCAGTATTTGACAAGGACCCCGGTCGGATAAATTGGGTTGAACACACCATCCGGACCCCGGAGGGGAAAGTGGCTCGAACCCCGTGGCGGCCCGTACCCCGAAAGTTATGGGAAGTCGTGGAAAACGAGATCTCCAAGATGCTCAGCATGGGTATCATAGAACCATCGCGGAGCGCATGGAGAAGTCCGATCGTCTTGGTCCCCAAACCGGATGGGTCCGTACGGTTTTGTGTTGATTACCGGGAAGTAAACAAACTGGCCGAGTTTGACGCCTATCCCATGCCTCGCACCGACATACTGGTGGAACAACTAGGACACGCCAAGTTCATTACAGCTCTAGATCTAACAAAGGGGTACTGGCAGATACCCATGCGAGCAGAGGATAGGGAAAAAACGGCGTTCGCCAGCCCCTCCGGTCTATACCAATTCCGAGTGATGCCGTTCGGGCTCCATGGGGCAGCGGCCACCTTCCAGCGTATGGTGGATACGGTATTAGCCCATTGCCGAAGTTATACGTTGTCCTATATCGACGATATAGTTATCTTCAGTCCTGACTGGGACTCACATCTCCAGCACTTAGAGGCCGTCTTACGGGCGCTCCATGCTGCGGGACTCAAAGCCAATCCCGCCAAAAGTCACATAGGCTTCAAGGAGCTGCGGTACTTGGGTTACCTAGTGGGGAATGGCCAACTCCGGCCTGTGCCCGACAAAGTAACAACCTTAGAAGCCGCTCCATGCCCAAGGACTAAAAAACAGCTCCGGCGGTTCTTGGGGATCGTCGGTTTTTACAGCCGGTTCATCCCGCACTTTGCAAGTCGAGCCGCTCCCCTGACGGATTGCCTCTCAAAGCACGAGCCAAACCAGCTCCGGTGGACCAAGGCCCGGATAACCGCGTTTGAGGATTTGAAACGGGCTTTATCCCGACGGCCGGTTCTTAAAAGCCCCGACTTTGATAGGCCGTTCAAGGTACATACGGACGCCTCGGATGTAGGACTCGGGGCAGTGTTGCTACAGGAACATAACGGCCAAGACCATCCCCTCTTGTACTTGAGTCGAAAGTTGCAAGGGGCGGAAAAACGGTATGCCACAGTGGAAAAAGAGGCCCTAGCCGTCAAATGGGCTGTGGGGGCTCTTCAATTTTATCTTACCCACAACCCCTTCGTGCTGGTAACTGACCATGCGCCTTTGCAATGGATGGCGACGATGAAAAACCACAACGCTAGGGTACTCCAGTGGTATATCTCATTGCTGCCGTTCCAATTCACTATTCAGCACAACCCGGGAAAGAAGCACCTCCTGGCCGATTATATGTCGCGAGTCTTTGACCACGAGGCGACGGACCCGACGAACACTCTCAGGGGAGGGGTGTGTCCCGAGACGGGCCCAGGGGCAGCCCGCCTGGGACTACAGGACCCTATCAGTCCCAGGGGTACACAAGGAAAAGGGAGACCCAGGGAGGGAACCAAGGGGAATCAAGGGGCCGAAACCTTACCTGCTTCTCTTTTCTCCCCCACAGACGCTGCAGCAGGAGACGGAGCAGCCGGGGAGGAGGACGGGAGCAGAGGGGCTGGAGGGGCAGGGAAAGACGGCGGGCCCCTCAGAGAGGGAGAGAGGGGCCGAGGGGCGGGAGCCGGCGTCCACCTGGCAGGCAGCCGCGAGGGACTCGGTCGCCCGGCCGCCCCCCCGGCCGCGGGCCTCCCCGCGGCCCAGCTGACAAGCGGGCGGGCGCAGCCCGGGCGAGGGAGCAGCGTTCTCACGCCGCCCGGCTCCGGCGATTGTTTCCCCGCCCCCGAGAAACCGGCTGGGAGGGGGCGGGGCGGAGCAGTGCGGCCCTGGCCGGGAGGCGGGGCTGCAGGGGACAGGCAGACTCCCAAGGGGGAGGAGCCCAGAGCCCTCATTAGGACTCAAGGGGGCGGAGCCGGGGGGGAGGAAAGGGCAGAGCCTGGCCTTTATAAAGGCCATTGGAGCGGAGGCCGAGGAGGAGAGCGGTCAGAGTGCCTGCGGCAGGCTGAGAGCGGCGGGACTCTGGCTACGTCAGGGGGAGAGGGTGACTCGGACTCTCCCTCTGACTGGTCTGAGGCCGAGGAGGCTCCTTGGGCTCAGCCAGTGCGGGCGACAGAGGAGAGAAGGCCCCAGGACCCTGCACCCCCAGCCCCTACACAAACATATATTGTAAA
The DNA here is from genome assembly GCF_029931775.1 of Euleptes europaea. Lineage (NCBI taxonomy): Eukaryota > Metazoa > Chordata > Lepidosauria > Squamata > Sphaerodactylidae > Euleptes > Euleptes europaea. The sequence goes on from NC_079314.1 coordinate 219,609, forward strand.
AGACGTGTAACATCTACAAACAAGTGAAAACAACTATAAATATATATACAAGTGAGATCAAAGTAGAAAGTCTTTTTTTCTTTTTTCAAGGTAAGTGAATGTCTTATCTTAAGGTTGTTTTCAACACGAGGAAAGCTGGATGAGGATGGAATAGTAACACGGTCCGGATGCTCTTCAAGCGTTTTCACTGCTATAGCCATTTTGAGCAGCCTTTTGGCGCAGCAAGACTGAATACCTATTTCTGTATCAGATTGCTACTATTGCATCTACAAAGAATAATTATACAATATTTATGAAGACTTCAGCTGATGAAGCTGCAGTTTTGCAGTGAAAACGCTTGAAGAGCATCCAGACCGCGTTACTGTTCCATCCTCTTCCAGCTTTCCTCGTGTTGAAAACAACCTTAAGATAAGACATTCACTTACCTTGAAAAAAGAAAAAAAGACTTTCTACTTTGATCTCACTTGTATATATATTTAAAGTTGTTTTCACTTGTTTGTAGATGTTACACGTCTTTTACAATATATGTTTGCATAGTTTGCTTGAGTATTATTGTATCTTTTTGTTTGTGATTAGTACTATACTTCCAAAAAAACCTCCAGGTACTAGCTGGAGATCTCATGCTATTAAAACTGATCTCCAGCTGATAGAAATCAGTTCACCTGGAGAAAACGGGCGCTTTGGAAGGTGGATTCTATGGCATTATACCCCACTGAAGTCCCTCCCCAAACCCCACCCTTCTTGGGCTCCGCCCCAAAAATCTCCAGGTATTTCTCAACCTGGAGCTGGCAACCTTAACTGGAAGGTAAGTAACAAAGGAGAAAGAATTCTGGAAACTGTGTACCTGGCCGGCAAGGAAGGGATTCCAAAATCATGCTTTGTTGGGGAAAATCGATGCTGCTTTAGGGAGTATTTGCCTGGCTTTAATTTCACTCTTTTGCACTACACAGTATAATAAAATCCTGCAATGAACATACAATCCAGGCCACACTCTCTAAAATGACACTGGCCACCAAGCATGTTCCTTTTATATAGGTAAGTAATTAATTGACAGACTTGAATGCATGAGAACCCAGAGCTCTGCCATAACCCTGCCAAGCTAAATTGACTCGGTCTTCACGTAAGCTGCGAGGAGAGGCTGTTCTTTAAAAATTCTGTTCACCTCAATCAAAATAGCTGCTACTTGGCTGGGGGCGGGGGGGGGGGAGAGAGAGAAGCTGCCGCACATGTGGAAGAAGGAGGTTTGCACGAGCAATGGAAGTTTTAAAAATGAGGTCTGAATCAGGCATTTCCAGAGCAACAAGGGCAGAAATGACACAGGAAAGGCTTTGCTGGATTAGATGTAGGGCTGCCAACTCTGGGTTGGAAAATTCTTGGGGACGGAGGAGCCTTCAGGAGAGCTTGGGGTTCAGGAAGGGAAAGGGCCTCCTCACGGCCACCCTCCAAAGCAGCCATTTTCTCCAGGGCTGTGGTCTGGAGATCTGCTGTAATTCCAGGAGACTTTCGGGCCACACCTGGGGTTCGACAACCCTCAGACTAAGGTCTGTCTCACCAAGGGCTGTGTTTCCAGCACCCCACATGCCGGGAATCTCATGCCCCCCACCAAATTGTGAGTTCGGACCATCCGGTGTTCTGCCTGTCACCCCTTTCTCCTAGGGTTGCCCACCTCCAGGTGGTGGCTGGAGATCTCCCGCTATTACAACTGATCTCCAGGTGACAGAGATCAGTTCACCTGGCCTTATATCCCATTGAAGTCCCTCCCCTCCCCAAACTCCACCTTCCTCAGGCTCCACCCCCCAAAACTCCAGGTTTTTCCCCATCTGGCGTTGGCAACCCTACTTTCTCCCCAGGGTTTGATCACTGGGCATCTTGTGCCAGAGTGCTGGAAAAGGGACCCGGCTGAGAAACCACCTGGCCACGCCACGCCATGCCAAGGCCCGCCCACGCCACCGTGCGGCATCCCTTACATCCGGTGTACCACTTGATCTCCACGGAGCAGGAGTCTTGGCCGGGCCGGCACACTTCCACTTCCTCCTCCGAGCAGCGGCCTCCCCTGGTCAAGCATTTGTGGCACTTCAGGCCGCCGGCTGGAGAAAGAGACCCCGGCAAGCGTCAGCTCCCTGCCCCAAGGGATCCTCTGCTGCAGAGGGGCCAGGAAGCCCTGCCTTTGGCCCGGGAAGCCCCTGGCACTGACCGGCTGGGCTGCCAAGGCAGGCAGAAGAGGCCCGGGCTGCCCCTGGCCGAGGGGCCCCGATGTCAGAGCAGTGCAGGGAGGGAGGCAGGCCTAGGAGAAGTCTACGTCGAGGGCAGGAGTCTCCACCGTGGGGCCCAGAGGCACCATGGCGCCCAGCAACACTTTCCCTGGCACCCACCAAGTGTGCCCGAAAGTGGGTGGTGCTTCTGCCCAGCAAGGCTTCTGATTGGCCCGTGGAGATCTGATTGGCTGTGCATATTTTTTTAAAGAATTGCTTTGCAGCCGCCGCCACCATTGTGCAAAGATCATCACTTAGGGTTGCCAACCTCCAGGCACTCTCAACAAACACAGTACCTATGCTGAAAATAACGAGGTTGTGAAAACAGCAGCACGAAGGCTCACAATAATGTAAATATTGTATGAATTACTAATGAAAATAATTGTTGAAGAGCTTGGCAATATAATTTTTGACAATATAATTAGGAACAAAAAAGAAAAAGCATTGCTTCATGCATATAATCAATTCAACACAAAGTAAGTACACCCAAAGCAAAATACATGTACACGGGCGAATTGCCCTCAAATGAGAAAAATGTTCCACTAACAAGTGGTAAAGAGTCTCTGTGGTGTACTTGATATATCAAGAAGAAGGTGATGAAGGAAGCCGAGAAGCCGAGACGACACCTCCGGTTTGGTATTCGTTTCGCATGTGCTTCTTCAGTCGGATGTTGCCATCATGTGAAAACTCTCTAGGCAAAATAAAGGCTTATATAACATAAAATCCATTGCTAAATATTTTCTGATATCTAGAAAACAGAATGTTCTTACCATATGTCTTACAATTGACCCAGGGGGTTCATAGACCACAGGTTCTCATGTCCTTCAGTGAGGTAACAGATCATGAGATAATGTCAGGGTATGACTTTTAATTTTTAGGTTTAGATAATCTCAACAAACACAGTACCTATGCTGAAAATAACGAGGTTGTGAAAACAGCAGTACGAAGGCTCACAATAATGTAAATATTGTATGAATTACTAATGAAAATAATTGTTGAAGACCATGGCTCAGAAATTTACTATGTTTAGCTACTCTAATTCAGATAAGGAGCGCATTTTTAAAAAATTACCTAAAAAATCTAACCAAGGCAAAGTACTGACTAAAGATATGTCTAAAGTTTGGAATGCATTGAAACGAAATGTCAGGGCAGAATCGCATGCTATAACTCTGTCTCAATACATTGAAAATGAGATTATACCGAGAGGTTTACGTATGCAGAAACCTCCTGCATTATACAAATTGGATAAGGAATTCAATGATAAATGGGTTTCCATTTTAAATAAATGTTCAGTTGACTTAATGATGTTAATAATAGAACGCTCTCTTAAAGAAGCGGAAACGTCTAAGGAAGAAGCAGAACAGTTCAAAATGGAGTTTAAATCTACCCTCTCCGAGGAGGCGTATGTGTGAGGGCCATCTGGTTAGCAATTAAATCAATTAGAACAGGATTTGGAAAAATATGCAGCAGATATTGAGGGCTATAAAAGTCGCAAATTTCAAAGGGACCGTGATGATTATTCCAACAATAGAATCTATTTTTGGCACGGGCAGGGACAACGAACTAGAAGTTTTAGAAGTAAGGGCGGAGCTAGGGCTGCCGACACAGAAGCCTCCTCCTCGGAAGGAGGTAACTCTAGCATCTCCAGTGGGGGCTCTTTTGGTTCCTCTTACCATCTTCGATCCGGGAGACGGGATTTTTCCTACGACCCGAGGCCACCAAGACGCCCAAGGCGCCAACAACAGTACCAACAAACTTAGTATTAAATATTTCATCCAGAGCCCTAACGTCAGATGAACTACGTGTCTTGAATTTAGGTCTTGGTTTCGTCCCTACCCCGCGCTATTCAGCATTTCAAACCCGTGTAGATTTATTTAAATTTTTCCGTACCATTAAATTAAAAGAATTTTTCCAGGGCCAGACTTCTGCCATAAGAAACTTTAGACCTAAATCTTCTTTTCTTCCTAAAAATTCCAGCCATTTCATTAATACCTTCTCCGCTGTAGTCCTTAGAGACGTGGCAAAATTGGAAAAAAGGAAGGCGTGGAGAAATCTTCAACAATCCAATTTATCACAAACTGACCAAGGCTTATTACAGTCTTTAGCTAATGATCCCCACATTACTATCCACGAAGCTGACAAGGGCTGTGCGGTGGTTATTATGGACACAGAAAAATATGAGTCTGAAAATCTCAGACAACTTAATGACGGCCAATACTATAATAAAATATCTAAGGACCCTTCTAATAAAATAACTAAAATTATACAAACTGTATTATATGAAGGTTTGTCTTTAAATTACATAGATAAATCCACTATGGATTTTCTATTGGTACAATTTCCTAAAGTGCCTCATTTTTACTCTTTACCTAAAATCCATAAATCACTGAACAACCCCCCAGGTAGACCCATTATTTCAGCTTGCAGTAGTCTGCTTGAACCCGTTTCTAAATACGTTGACTCATTTTTGCAGCCTCTTAGCATCCTCACGCCTTCCTATATTAAGGACACCGGTGATTTTATTTGGAAAATAGAGAAGCAGAAGATCCCTGAACAAGCAGTTTTTACAACATTGGATGTTGCGGCTTTGTATACCAACATCCCATTAGATGCCGCAAGGAACATCATCCAGGACAACTTAGATTCCAGAAACAATCCGCACCCTCCCACTCATTTTATTCTTTCACTTATTGATATATTATTTGAGAACAATTTTTTTCGCTATCGGGACCAATTTTTTCTACAAAAACAAGGCGTGGCTATGGGCTCCGTGTGCACCCCTGCCATAGCCAACTTATATATGGCTGATTTTGAAAGTAAGTTTCTTTTTTGCAATACGTTCTTTCAATCACATGTCTTATTTTATTTTAGATTTATTGATGATTTATTTTTTGTCCTGGATTCTGTCAACACCTTTTCCGAATTGAACAGGTGGATCAACTCTTTGGACAGTCATCTTAAATTTTCTGGATGTTCTGACCCACAATCTATCGACTTCCTTGACATCACGGTCTTTAGGACCCAGACGGGTCAGATTGCAGTCAAACCATTTAAAAAAGCTACAGATTGTGGCGCAGGGTTACATTTTGAATCACACCACCCTCTTCATTTGCGTAGAAACTTACCTTTCAGCCAATTTTAAGGCTCAAACGCAATTCTACTTTTCATCAGGATTACATACAAACCACATCTGCATTATGTGCCCAACTGAGAAATAGGGGTTACAATGACCAGGTCTTAAATGCAGCCTATACTAAAGCAGAACTAAAAACTAGAGAGTCACTATTTCTGTCGGAGCAAACAAAGAGCAGTACCACTAGGATCGTTTCATCCCTAGAATTTAATCATCTTACTAATGATATCAAAAGGATAATCAACAAGCATTGGCACATTCTGCACACCGTTCCAGGTTGCCAAGAATTTCCGCTCTTTGGCTTGAGAAAAACAAACTCCCTAAGAGACCAATTAATACAAACAAGTGCTACTCCGGTACAACAGGAAGTTACTTTCGGCCATTTTAAGTGTGGCTCCTGTACCTTTTGCCCGTTAAGCCTACAAGTTAAGGAAGTCAGCTCTACAGCATTTAAATTTAAATATAAATTAAGACATTTTAGTAACTGTGCATCATACAATGTGGTCTATGCGGTCACGTGCCCGTGTTCCTTAATTTATATTGGCTCAACCACACGCCAATTAAAACTTAGAATTGGCGAGCACAAGCGCGCTTACGTGCGAGGAATCTCGAAGCGCCATTAACAGAGCATTTTCTGAAAAAGAGACACTCAGAGAATGACATGCTCTTCTTTGCATTATGGAAATATAGACCCAAATCTTTTCATCATCAAAATGTAGCCCAGATTTTGCACAGGCAAGAAATGAAACTCATTTTTCTCTTTAAAACACTGACCCCTACTGGACATAACAGTGACTTTGATTTATCCTGCTTTTTGTAATGTGTAGCTTTAAGACCCTCAGAATGCCATGTATTCAATTCACCTGTATGTAATGAGCTGCTACTTTAAAAGTCATACCCTGACATTATCTCATGATCTGTTACCTCGCTGAAGGACATGAGAACCTGTGGTCTATGAACCCCCTGGGTCAATTGTAAGACATATGGTAAGAACATTCTGTTTTCTAGATATCAGAAAATATTTAGCAATGGATTTTATGTTATATAAGCCTTTATTTTGCCTAGAGAGTTTTCACATGATGGCAACATCCGACTGAAGAAGCACATGCGAAACGAATACCAAACCGGAGGTGTCGTCTCGGCTTCTCGGCTTCCTTCATCACCTTCTTCTTGATATATCAAGTACACCACAGAGACTCTTTACCACTTGTTAGTGGAACATTTTTCTCATTTGAGGGCAATTCGCCCGTGTACATGTATTTTGCTTTGGGTGTACTTACTTTGTGTTGAATTGATTATATGCATGAAGCAATGCTTTTTCTTTTTTGTTCCTAATTATATTGTCAAAAATTATATTGCCAAGCTCTTCAACAATTATTTTCATTAGTAATTCATACAATATTTACATTATTGTGAGCCTTCGTGCTGCTGTTTTCACAACCTCCAGGCACTAGCTCCTGCTATTACAACTGATCTCCAGGCGGCAGAGGTCAGTTCCCCTGGAGAAAATGGCCGCTTTGGCAATTGGACTCTATGGCATTGAAGTCCCTCCCCTCCTCAAACCCCGCCCTCCTCAGGCTCCGCCCCAAAAACCTCCCACCAGTGGTGAGGGGGGACCCGGCAACTCTATCACCACTGCGTGACTAAAGTAAGCGGTGGCAGCCATTTTGTGGCTGGCTCTGTGCCCTTCGGCAGCCATTTTGTAGAAGCCATTTCGTGGCTGCGCCCACCACCCTGCATCAGAATGCCAAAGGGGCCCAGAGGTTCAAAAGGTTGGGGGCTCCCGGCCTACGGAGACCATCCATGCGGCTCATGGATGGTCAGTCACCTATGGTCTGAAAGATGGGCACCAGGTACGAGGCGTACCCCAGATGGATATAGTCCTTCTCCCCCAAACCCATCCTAAGCAGGGTTACACCTTCCCACACCCGTGTTTTTAGAAGGGTGTAATTCTGCTTAGGATGGCACTGTAATTAAACTCAGACCTCCTCCACTTCAGTTCAACTAAGCGTGCCATCCTACGCCCCATCTCCAAAGGCCATAGGATGGTGAGCCCTGTGCCAGCATATCCCAACGGTACATTGAGTTTGGGAGGTCTTAGGTTAGGGCTGCCCATTTAGCTGTGTTTTAAGTGCCATTAAAATCTGTGGGACAATTCCGGTTCAATTCACTTCTTAAATAAAATTGACTGTACATAAATTTAACCAGGGGACGATCAAATGGTTTATGGTACCAACAAATGGTTTATGGTGCAAACTTTTGCATACTAGAAATTGGCACAATAGTAAACTTGTCTGAGTAAATAGTTTGCCAAGAACACCACCCACAGAAGCCTCAGAGAAATGTGGAGGGCTTCACAAGAAATCTTCCAAAGGGCCCGTGCGCAGCATTTACACACACTGTCACAGATACATCTAAAACTTACCCACAACAATGCCGAATGTCAGGAGCGCAAGAGACGCCTCAGTCCTCATAATAGCTTTGATATACAGACTTGGCTTGCTTCAGGAAGAAGGACCTCTCAGGGAGCTGACCCCAGAAATGCATATACCACTTCTGATTCCTTCAGGACAAGAAATTGCGAAGGATGTCAAGCTTGGGACAATGCTTTTTTTTTTTTTTTAATGTTTCAGATACCCAATTTGCCTTCTAATTCTCTCCCCCTAATAAGTCACGTTCCCATTTCCTACTGAGCCAACCGTGGCAAATAGTTAGCATTCAGCCAGCACCCGTCCACTTAAACGATTTAAATTAATACGCAATGGATAAAAACGGCTGAGCAGGGAGTCGGTGCCCCTGCCAGGACACTCACCTGTTGGGACTGTTGCTGCAGAAAGTCAAACAAACTCTTCTTGGCAAAGTTCCCCAGGAAAAATCCCAGAGCCGTCAGTCTAACACTCTGACCAAATTCAAGGCAAATGTTTTGCAGCAATCCCATCCAGGGGTTAATTGTGGCTTCCTTTTCTCCCCAGAAAACCATTGGTGAGATAACGACTCTTCCGTTCACTGGTTCTGTCTCAACTTCTGTATTTCTTCATGTATTTGTAGGCTTCGGGTTTGATGCAGTTCTTCTTTCTGGCATCCTTTTTACCTGCTTCAAATGTAATAAACCTCACACCCTTCCCCACCCACCTCAAATGATCAGCATTCATGGGTCGCAACCAGGATCGCCTCTGTTTTAAGAGGTCGGGCGGTCGAAGAAAGACACTAAAATAATTTCCGAAGCTTTATTGTATGAACACAGGTGACAGCAAAGGCAGAATCTCAGGAGGTTACCTCTCCCAAGCACATTTATAGTCCCCTAGATAAGCATGTACCAAGAGCCCCATGGCTCAGAGTGGTAAGCGGCAATACTGCAGTTGAAGCTCTGCTCACGACCTGAGTTCGATCCCAATGGTCGTCGTGTTCAAGTAGCCAACTGAAGGTTGACTGAGCCTTCCATCCTTCCGAGGTCGGTAAAATGCGTAACCCAGCTTGCTGGGGGTAAAGGGAAGATGACTGGGGAAGGCACTGGCAAACCACCCTGCAAACAAAGTCTGCCTTGGAAACATCGGGATGTGACGTAACCCCATGAGTCAGGAATGACCTGGTGCTTGCACAGGGGACTACCTTTACCTTTTAAATAAGCATGTGCAACTAGAACTTAAACATGGGGGTTTCCAGAGAAATTGATTTCTTAGGATCTTTTCTCTGCCATTGGCATGGGTTGATCCAGACCAGGTAGCTCTAGTTTCGATGTCACTTACCTTTGCAGTCACAGCGCATCCCACATATCCTAGGTGACCCTCACCATTCTAATGTGTCTCCACTCTGGTTCATTTTTACTTCCACTGCAGCACACTCGAGCTAATGGTTGCAAGCTCAGTCAGCAAGGCCAGGTGGTAAATCTTGGGGAAATCTTCTAAAACCTTTCCCTTTTTATAACTGCGTACTGTCATTAACTAGCCAAGAATACTCTGCCCCCCCCCGATCCAACCCCCCTCCTTCAAGTGGGATTAAAGTTTAAACAATTTGGGGGTGTGCTACAGTCACAACTGGTATTATGGAGCCCTTTTTGGAAATCCTGTCCCAACTTGCTACCATCTGAGTCTAGACCTTCTCCTGGAGTTGACAGCAAATCCCACGAATCTTGGCTTCTCCCTTCCCCATTCCTTCAGTTCTGTCACCAGGCGGAGACCCTCCCAAACCCACTGCCAACTCTGAACCCAGTGTGTTACGCCAAGATCCCTCCTGGATCTCTTGATCCCTGGGATTCCATGCAGCAAGAGATAGAGAGACCCATCCTGTATCAAACCAGTGAATCGTGATCAGACTGCACTCAATCAAGTACAACTCCTGGTGAGACAGCCAAGTTCCCTTGGGAAAACCGTCACGCCCCAGTCAGAAGCGAATTCTCTGGCTCTCTAGGAGCCCCCACGCCCAGACCAAAATGAAGGACTGGTATCTGCCACACAAGAGGGGAGGGGCTCTGGCTCAGTGGCAGAGCATCTGCTTGGAATGCAGAAGGTACCAGGCTCAATCCCCAGCACCTCCAGTTAAAAGGATCAGGTACAGTGATGTGAAACAGCTCTGTCCGAGACTCTGGAGAGCTGCTGCCCATCTAAGTAGACAATTGTAACGAGAGCCAGCATGGTGTAGTGGTCAAGAGTGGTGGTTTGGAGCGGTGGATCTGGAGGACAGGGTTTGATTCTCCACATGAGCAGCGGGATGCTAATCTGGTGTGAACTGGGTTGGTTTCCCCACTCCCACACGTGAAGCCAGCTGGGTGACCTTGGGCTAGGCACAGCTCTCTTGGAGAACACTCACCCCCACCTACCTCACAGGGTGTCTGTTGTGGGGAGGGGAAGGGAAGGTGATTGTAAGCCAGTTTGATTCTTTCTTAAGTGGTAGAGAAAGTCGACATATAAAAACCAGTTCTTCTTCTTCTTGATGGACCAATGGTCTGATTCAGCTTTGTGTGTGTTTGTGCCTTCAAGAACACAGCCCTCCACTCCTCTTGGGGATATCCTTCACCACACAGAGCATCTGCTTGGCATGCAAAGGTCCTACATACAATCCACAGCATCTCCAGTTAAAAGGATCAGGTATGAAGTGATGTGAAAGAGCTCTGCCTGAGATTCTGGAGACACTTGGGATACCCTTCACCAGGCAAACATGCCCAGTAACTTAACCAAGTCCTTAATCAGCAGGATAACTTCATCTCTTGCTCCATTATTATCCCCCTTTGATGTAACTCAGGTACCTCAAATTTCAGTTTCCCATCCACTGGCAAAAAAGGCCCCAATTTAAGGTATAAAAAAGACTTCTTTGGTCCCAAATATTTTGAGTAGGTTTTCTCCTGGAAACCTCTTCCACCACTGAAATGAGACTACACATGCTCTTCAGGGCAGGCAGGGTATCACCTAAATTCTCTCATTCTGCTTCCCTTTGCCTCCACGCCCTCTTTTCTCCCACACCTTCCCTTTTGCCCCACAGCTCCTACCCTGCCCTGTAACCGAGGAGAGATAGCACAGAGGAGAGATAGCACAGATCCTTGTGAATTCAACCGGAGGGCTTCTCCGTAACAAGTCTCTTTATTAACAAAGGCAGGATTACACCACAGGAGGGAACGATGGAGGGGAGGAATGCATCCTTATGAGTGATCGGGGTCATTTCCTTGGCCTGCATTTTTGCACGTGCTCACACTTTCCTCCCCCCTCTGTTTCACTTGGGCCCTCCAACCACCAGGGCTGCAACGTCTGCAGCTCTGCTCAGACTCACTGCCCTGTTTTCCCCATCAAATAAATGCAAGATACTGCCCTCTGGTGGTATCCTAAAGTATTGCAGGGAGAAGCACACTGCCAGGAGTTCCACAGGGGTGGGGCCTCGTGTCCGTCTCTGCTGGGAACAGCCCAGCTTTGAGCCCAGTGTAGCACCTTAAGGACCAACAGGAGCACCCTGAGCTTTGACTCGTGAAAGCTTTATAACCCCCAAAAAACTTGTTGGTCTCTAAGATGCTATTGGATTTGAATCTAACAGTCAGGAGTGAAGACCGCTTTCTTCTTTCATAGTTCAGGATGCAGCTGGACGGAGGAATCATGCAGGGCTTTACCATTCCAGCAAATACTAATTTGCCCTGGGGGTAGGGTTTTTTAAAATCATGTTCTCCTCTTCTTTGTACATTTGCGCTTAGCCAGCCTAAAGCAGTGGGTTGGAACTGACAGGTTGCAGGCCCAAACCAGCCCAGAATCACCAATGAGCACTACCAAACAACAGCTGAAATACTGGGGAAATGGATTGTAGGTCCGCAGAGCCAGGCACCATCGCTTTTGCACAGTCTCAGTCAGAGAGAGATCCTTCCTAGCCTTGCTCCCTGGGATCCTTGAGCCAGAGATATCGGGGCCTGCATATGGAGCTGTGCTGACCCAACTCCCACTGACCCAACGCCCACCAAGCCAGCTTGTTATCCAGGCAAACTAGGGAGACAGTGGACTGGCTGTTAGGCGTTTCCCTCTCCCTGGCAGCTGCTGTAGTCTCCACAAAAGGGAAAGAACAGTAAAGCGGATTCTGCAGCTAGCTCCCTTCCCCAAAATAATGTCAGGCTGAGCACAGCAGAAGGGAAGGAGTGGGAGAAGAGGAAGGGTGCAAGGGGCATTGTGGAGAGGCTCGGATCACTGCCCTAATATCAACACCAGTCTCTTGGGCCTCTGCCTCAAGTTATGACACATTTGAATAAATAAATAGAATAAAACACACACAGGCCTTTTATGCTTTCACAGTTTCCTCACGTCTAACTTCTTGTTTCTTTGGGGGAAGGGGGTTAGTTATGCACATGTTTTGCTCCCTCTAGTGGTCAATTTGATATAACACCAGCTTTTATGAAGCACAAAGAGCTGCTGATTTAAACTACAGGGAGAAACACTTCATTTAAAGCTGTGTGATGTTGAATCAACCCTCAGAGGGAGCAAAACGTGTGCATAACTGGTTAAAAAACCCCCACAAAGAAACAGGAAGTTAGATGCGAGGAAACTGAGAATTCATAAAAGGCCACAAGCCTCCCTGCAATATCTTGAACTGTCCTGTGTGTTCTAAGAAGCCACAGAGCCCTTTGGACTCAAGCAGATGGTTTGCAAAGGGCTCATAAACAGCCAAATATCTGGCTGCCCAAAGCAAGCGAGTATCTTCTGCAGGCAGGGGAACTTTAGTCAGAGGATCTGGTTCTTCTTGCCCCCACCCCTCACTGTCACCACATTACAGGGAATTATGGGACCTTCCAGTTCATTTACTCGAAAGGAAATTGCATGTAGAAAGCTGCTGCCCCCACTATTCTTGATGATGGGTTTAACTCATTCCAGTAACAAACTATAGCCATGCTAGGGTATGGATTCCTCGTGGATTCCTGAAGCAGTGACACAGAGGTCAGCTGAGATTAAACTAGGCTGGGGAACAGCTGCGAAGGGTCCTGAGGAGGGCCATCTTTCTCTAGCTGCTTCAGACTTCACTGTCAAAGGCTTTCAGGAGGACCCTCTGGGAGTCACTGGCAAGCTCTTCCAAGCACTGGCTCAACATGGAGTAGGTAGAGTGGAAGGAAATACCCCCAGCAGCCAGGGCTCCATAAACCGGGATACGGTGGAGAAGGAAATCAGCCACCATCAAGCCTGCCCCAGTGGCCTTCCCTAACAGCTTGACCACCACATCCCTGTTGATAGTGCGGCCTAGAGTGCTGTGCACTTCGGTCCGCAAAACCTCCAGGGGTTTTCTGGAGCGCTCCGCTAGCCGCGTCAAGGAGGCCGCGTCTAAACCAAAGTCCTGGCGGTAGGTGGAGAGCTTCCTCAACAAGATGGAGACGTCGCAGGTGAAGGCCAAGCCCGGCAAAGGAACAGCAGCCACCAAGCAGGATACCAAGGCGACCTTCCAAACCTCCTGGTGAAGGAGCTGTCTCTTCTTCTCTATGATCGCCAAGGAGACGTTGGGCAGGGACAACAGGAAAGCGTGGCGTTTGTGGCTCGGCAGTTCCTGCTCCAAAGTTTCCTCAAAGGTGTGGAAGTCAAACTTGTTGATCTCAAAGCTACTGAGCAGGAAAACCTTGGTGTCTCCAAGCCCAGCCTTGGCTAGCTTCTCGTGGCAGTCGTTCCGGATCTCCTCCAACACAGCCTCTTCAGTGGGTGGGTTCTTCCTCCTCGCCATGGCCTCCAGATCGTTGTCCACCTTGGTGCGCACAAAGTAGAACCTCTTGCCCGCTCCCACAATGGCTTGAGCCAAAAGGATGTGGTTCTCCTTAAATCTCTCAGAGGCCAGGATGATGAAGAAATCATAGCGAGAGAACTCCACGGCTTCCAAGTAGTGATCCGCTTGGAAGTTGGGCGTGCCGATGCCTGGGAGGTCCCACAGGATGACATTGGGGTAACTGGGGTAGGAGTAGGGCGTGGGTTGGGCTGTGGTCTCGGTCACACCTGTCGCAGCCGCTTCCTCGTCCTCATCACTCAAGCCCCTCAAGGCATTGACAAATGTGGACTTGCCAGCACCAGATTCCCCGGTGATGGCAATATCGAGCTGGGCATTCCAGATAGTCTCCAGGCTGCACTGGATTCGTGTCACCACCTCAGAAAGGCCTCCCAGCTCGTAGGCCTCCTGGATCTCTGCAATCTCCTTCTCGGTGATCAGTTCAAAACCTATGCGAGCAGGTTTCAGGATCCTGTGGAAAGAAAGAGGGGAACTCAAGGTGTGGACTGTAAGCCAGGATGGATATCACATGGCTACAATCAGAAGCACTGGGGTTTGTCCATGCTTCATAGCCCACATTTAGCCATCTAACATGACAACAGCCCTGACAACTATAAAGGGGCCGTGGCTCAGTAGCAGAGCATCTGCTTGGCATGCAGAAGGTCCCAGGTTCATTCCTCAGCATCTCCAGCTAAAAGAACCAGGTCATAGATGATGTCATAGGTGCCACCCGTGATGTGCAAGACCTCAGCCCGAGACCCTGGAGAGCCACTTTCAGTCTGAGTAGACAATACTGACTTTAATAGACTTAATGCGTTCAGATAAACAGACTGTATTTACATATGTGAGATAGAAATTTTTCCATGGGAAAATATAGCAATTTTCCACCTCACATCACTGGCTACATTAAGTACTAAAGTGACATAACTGAGTTAGTGTGACATTAGTACAGAGGGTTGGATACTTCTGCTAGGTTTTCCTTCAAGAGAGAAAGACTTCCTCCAATGGAGACTGATTTTCCTGATGGAGAAAGGCTTCTTTTATTGGAGAAAAGTCTTTCTTTATTGAAGGATGCCTTTGTGTCTTGGCAAAAGACTTGGTGGAAGGAAATCACAGGAGCTCACCCAGTGGCTTCAGAAAAGTGGACTTGGGTGATTCAGCAAACTAGGCTGTTACGGAAAGACAGTTCTGAGGGATCTCCAGAAGTGATTCTTTTCAGCTGACGTTGTCATAATAACTATGTAAAAAATGCTGTTGATCCTGATTGGCCCAAGTGGGTTGCTCCTTCGCAATAGATGCTGTTTACCTAGGGAGGAGGCACTTTTACCCATCCCAGGCTCAAAATGTAGAAGCTGCAGGGATATTCAGGAGTGGATCATCCCAGCAATTTTAAAACATGAAGATCTGCTAGGGTTGCCAACCTCAAGGTGCAGCCAGGAGATCTCCAGAAATTACACCTGATCTCCTGACAACAGAGATCAGTCCCCCTGGAAGAAAATGATAGCTTTTTTTGGGGGGTGGACTCTATAATGACACCCTCCCCTCCCCAAACACCACCCTCCCAAGGCTCTACCGCCAATCTCCAGGAATCCTAAGGTCAATCCTAAGGTCAGCCCTTGGAGGTCCCTTACTCAGACCAAAGCTGTGCAGGAAGAAAGGAGAAGTTTAACTCTTGCATGTGGTTCTGCTGATCCAATCCTATTCCCCTACCCCTTGTAATTAGCACCATGGTGAAAGTAAATACAAACCCGGGTCTCTTTATCCCTGATCACAGTCCCATCCTGTTTTCTCAAAAGCAGGCACCACAAAGGCCTGCCAGAGATTTCCGTGGCAAGCAAGCCGTTTTACTGACCTCTCATATACTCGTACATCTTTCAGCAACGCTTCTCGCAGTTGGGGGCAGTCCAGCGCATAGGGCTCAAATGCAGAGATCAGGAACACAAAGGGCTCTCCAAGGCTGTGGGCCCCCAGCGACTCCGCGCAGACTCCCCGCAGGGCCTTGAGTACCTCGGACCGGTCATAGTGTTCCCCCATCAGCCTCTTGAGGGTATGCACCTCCAAGTCAGCCTTGGTACGGGAAAAATAGACCTTCTTGCCAGCCGCTCGGACCTCCCCGGCAAGGCGAGCGTGGACCTCGTCAAACTTGCCGTCCGTCACCATGACAAACATGTCTGCCTCACCCAGCCACCGCTCTGCTTGTCCTTCTCCCACCAATTCCAACTCCCATATCAGTAAGTTAG
This sequence comes from Euleptes europaea, assembly GCF_029931775.1. Classification (NCBI taxonomy): domain Eukaryota; kingdom Metazoa; phylum Chordata; class Lepidosauria; order Squamata; family Sphaerodactylidae; genus Euleptes; species Euleptes europaea. Next base: position 235,436 of record NC_079314.1, read on the forward strand.
GGTGGGATGGATCAGGGTACATGATGGGACACCCCGATTTAGCTGGGGCCTCCACCGGCGCAGCTCCAACATCCCCTTCTGCCATCCCTCGCACGGCATTAAGAAGGGCCGACTTGCCCACGCCCGGCTTGCCCACGAGGACCACAGACACGTCCCCCTGCTCGGGGGAACCCGGAGTGGAGCTCTGAGGGGTCTTGAGAGGCATTCTGGACACAGGAAAAGGGTTTCCCCAAAAGATGCTGTGGAAATATAAAGAAAGGGAAAACATGGAGTTTTTGCCCAGAGGCCAGCGTCAAACACAACAAGCTTTGCCAGGTTACATTTTAAGCCTATTTTCTGTCATACATTCAGGTTGCCAAAATGGAACTAGCTGGCCTCCAGCCGAGAACATGTCGCAGGAACGCTTTCTACCAATGTCTCTGCTCGCTACTGAAGATGAGACACATATGCGCCCTCCATCCAGTGCAAACAAAGCGCTATCAGCTCAAATCACTCCACTGTTTGTTTGCACCATGACTCTTCTGGTGGTGGTGGTGGTCGTCATCATCATCGTCGTCGTCATCATCATCATCAGAAGAGATGGTTTCTAAATGCCGACTTTTTCTACCATTTAAGGAAGAATCAAACCGGCTTACAATCACCTTCCCTTCCCTTCCCCACAACAAACACCGTGAGGTAGGTGGGGCTGAGAGAGTGTGACTAGCTCAAGGTCACCCAGCTGGCTTAATGTGTAGGAGTGGGGTTCTCCAGATTAGCCTCCGCCACTCACATGGAGTAATGAGGACTCAAACCCGATTCTCCAGATCAGACTCCACCACTCCAAACCACCACTCTTAGCCACTACACCATGCTGGCTCTCTAATCAAAGAACGCAATAAAAAGGGTAAGGAAAGCCTGTGTTGTTAATGGAGGCACAGGCTTAAAATAAATCACTCAGTGACCAGCGTGGTGTAGCGGTTAAGAGTGACCGATTCTAATCTGAAGAATCGGGTTTGATTCCCCACTCCTCCACATGAAGCCTGCTGGGTGACCTTGGGCTAGTCACAGTTCTCTCTGAACTCTCTCATCCTCACCTATCTCACAAGGTGTCCGTTGTGGGGAGAGGAAAGGAAGGTGATTGTAAACCGGTTTGAGACTCCTTAAAGGTAGAGAAAATTGGGGTATAAAAACCAACTCTTCTTCTTCTATTAGCCTTTTAAAAGAGGCCTTGACCATTTTTCTTTGGATTTACAAGATACCCCAAAAATTTAGGAGCCAGGTTTATATTTTAGCCTTTAGTATACTACTGTGTATAGCTTGCTGAAACTAGGATCGTACTACAGAATTGTGCATCATTTAACATGTCATGTCAAAACTTACGCTTTGCTTCTGGTTGATTCTACAACCCTGATTGTATTGAATTGTTAACTGAATGTCCCACCTCTCAATTATATCAACTCACTCTGTGTAATCTGCCTTGAGTCCAAGTGAGAAAGACGGACTATAAAGATTGTAAATAAATAAATAAAATGTATATTTTAATAACCACGTGTTGTAATTATTGCTACCACAAAACCTAATTCTAAACTCTTCATAGTTTCTTGTCATTTTTAAAAAAGCTATAACAAGTGTTGCAGTGTATAAATAAATATGTAGGGCCCCCTGACCTGGATGACTCCTGCCAGCCCAACCTTGTCACATCTCTGAAGCTAAGCAAGGTGGGCCCTGGTTAGTACTCAGATGGGAGGGTCACCAAGGAAATCTAGGGCTGCTATGCAGAGGTCGGTGCTTTTTAAAAAGGCAGCTCGACCAGTTTCCACCTACTGAACCTCTCTTGTATTGAGATGTCGCCATAAGTCGACTGCGACTTGACAACAAACTGTTTGTCATCATACACACAGAAAAGCTGACCTCTATCCCTCACCCAAATAAGCTTTGTATTTCTACTCAGAATCAAAAAGAGGCATTTACTATAATAAATGTCTGCTGAAAATTTTAGGTGCTACAATTAAATTTCTAGCCACCATGGCAGCCTGGTGTCTAGGATTTGTTGAGCGCTGTTTTAAAGCTTAAATTCCAGACAAGCAGCCTGTACTTCAGTCTGTAGCAGTGAAATTCAGGAGGAGTCTAGAGGCACTGTAAAGACTAAATACATTTATTCCAGCACATTTTTTTTATGCTGGAATGAATTTAGTTAGTCCTTAAGGTGTCACCGGACTCCTGTCTAATTTGGCCACCTGCTACTAGTGACGTGCTTCTTAACAAGGCAGCTCAACCAGTTTCCACCTGCTGTTCTCCTTCAATGCCACTTTCCCATCACCTAACCCTTACATAAGCACACTTCTGAGAGATGTTTCCTGTTCGGCTAGCGGGCGGCAAGAACCTTCTAATCCAGCCCAAGTGAGCCAATTATGCAAAACCTATCATTTATTTCAGCATCCAAGATCCAGGTTTTGACTGAATAAAGAAAGAACAAAAAGGAGATGCAGAGGACTTATTAGCAACATCTTGCTCCTAAGTGTGGAGTCCCAGACCTGGATTAATGTCACCGTGTCCTATTAAACGAATACTAAGAAGGCATAATTTTAAAAGATTGACATAACAAATCAGCAAAACAGGCACCCATAATTCAGCAAAATTGGCTGCCGCCGAATGACAGGTACAAGAGCTTTCTGGAGATTAAATTGTTCAGCTAACGGCTAGGCAAACAGGAAAAACTTTAGGTAATCGGGATTTCTGTGTTACGAGGGGCCTTCTTGAGGAATGGTAATGAACACCGTCTTCCTCCCGGAGGCCGATTTATCTGCCTCAGCAGAAAGGTCAGGGCCCTTCCTACCACCAACACAACTCTAATAACAGCCAAAACTCATGATGATATAACCAGCTGGGAACTCGGAGGCCTTTTTCGCGTGGCCGTTTCCCTCGCGGTCACCCCTCGGACGACTTTGGGTCGTCGTTTGGATTTTGGGTGCCGTTTCTGACAGTCTAGCGGTCGCCTCGCTCTCCCCTGGCGTGAGCGGGCAAAATGTAGGGAAATGCGGGGGGGGGGAGTGAGGAGACCTCTCACGGTTGCAAACGGCACGCAAAAGCCAAACGACGAAGTCCGAGGGGTGACCGCGAGGGAAACGGCCACGCAAAAAAGGCCTCCCCCAAAAGTTCCTCATTCGTCCCTGAGACTAAGAGCATCACCCAATCAACCCTTATCCTTGGCTTGTGGTGGAGGCCTGGTACATCCTTGTGCCTCTGCAGGCGGCGGAGCTGCTTCCCTCTGTGATCCAAACTGCCGTGGAGAACCCTAATCCAGACTGGCGCCACGATGCGAGCGGGGGGGGGTGTGTGGGGGTGTGGGGGTGGGTGGCAGACATGCTTTAAATACACACACACACCCCACACACCCCCTGCCCTGCTGACCAAAGCCCAGCCAAACGCAGGCCCGCTCCCCCTCCCTTCCTTCTGTGACTAGAGACAGAAACGGGTGCATCAGTCGGGGGAGACCATACGGGGTGCGGGGGGTGGGGGGGCACCAGTTGACAGCCCCCCAAGCATGCCACTGCCTCCGTTTCCGTTGGGGCCCTGCAGAGCGGCTGTTCCCCCCACCCGGGGGGGGGCTTATCTCCTAGCATCCCACCGGGCCCCAGCTCGGCCCTCAACGTGGCCGCCCACCCGCTGTCTCCCCCCCCCCCTTCTAGTTCAGGACTGCCGACCTCCTGCAAAATCCCACCGGGCCCCAGGGGCCAGGTTCCCCTGGGGAAAATGGACGCGGTCTTTTTTGGGGGGGGGGACTCTGCGGCACTGCCCCCCCCGCTGAGCTCCCTGGCCCCACGCAAGCCCCGGCAGCCCCCCTCCCCCCCCTCCCCCCGCTCTGGCTGCACTGGGCTTCCGAGGGAGGCCCTCCGTAGGGTCGCCAGGTCCCTCTTCGCCCCCGGCGGGAGGTTTTTTGGGGGCGGAGCCTGAGGAGGGGAGGGACTTCCATAGAGTCCAATGGCCCAAGCGGCCATTTTCTCCAGGCGAACGGATCTCTATGGGCTGGAGATCCGATCTCCTGCTAGGGCCTGGAGGTTGGCAACCCCTCACCCGACGCTCCCACACGAGGCAGAAACTGCCGCCCCCCCCCCGAACCCCCGCCCCCCAACAGGCCTTTTCACCCTTGGGGACACAAAAAGGGAAACGGCCCCATGCCAGGGCCCGGGGGGGGGCGGCGGCAGTTGGTGCCCCTCAGCATCCCCCCCCTCACCCCCCCCTTTACCCGCTCCGCAGCTGCCGGCCGGCCGCAGCCCCCCCGCCTCCTCCTCTCCCTCCTCCTCCCCCCCCGCCGCGTGACAGGAGACGTCAGAGGGCGGGGCGCGGCGGCGGCGGCGGCGGCGGAAGAGGGAGGAGCCTCCCGCCCTCCCCCCCCCGTCGGTTTCCGACTCCTCCGGCCGCGGCTGGCGGGGGCCCCAGGCGAGGAGCGCCCGAGTCCGCCCCTCCCCCCCCGCGCCTGCCGGAGCCAGAAGGTGCGACCCGGGCGAGAGGGGGGGGCGGGGGGCCTCCTGATGGGCCTGGGTTTGGGGGGATCTCTGGCGGGGGGGGGGCGGGCGGGACGGGGGGCAGGAGGCAGGACACCGTTCCGGAGAGAGGGGCTGGGGTCGAAGCCTCGGTAGGCTACATTTACTGGGGGGGGGTTCCTTCCTCCTCTAAGGCGACCCCCCACCCCCACCCCGCTCCGGGCCGAGGGGCCCCTTGCAGCGCCGGGCGGGCTCCGGCGCCCGAGCGCAGGGGCGGCCCTCCAAAGCCTAGGCGTGGGTTTCCGGGAAGGGCGGGGGAGCGGGAGCGCTGCCGGGCCTCGGACCCCTTTGTTCCGAGGGCCGCACGGGTCGCTTGGTCGGGCCCGCGGGGCACAGCAATCAATAACATGAATGAAAGGAACAAACAAACACCAGGACAGCCTTGGAAAGCTCTGGTATTAAAATCCCCCACCACCCCCCTCCCTCCCCCCCCCCGTGTAGGACCCCCCCCCTTTTGCCTTTTGCGGCCCCACACAGCCTGGGACCCTTCTTTACCGGCTGAGCAGGCCTCATCCGCACAGCCAGGATCCGGACGGACCTGACAGCCACCTTGCGGGCATCACTCACGGGCCTTTCTGGTGGCCCACTGTACCCAACGGCATTAAAAATATGGCTGGAAATGACATCCAGGCTATGTGCCTAAAGTGTATATAAGACACAAATGAATTTTGTGTTTAGGCTTGGGTCCCATCCCCAAGATATCTCATTACATATATGTAAATATTCCAAAATATGGAAAGATCCGAAATACGGACCACTTCTGGTCCCAAGCAGTCTGGATAAAGGATACTTGACCTGTAGTTTGTTTTGCTGGCTGCTGTATAACATTTCCTATCGCTACCTGTTCGGAACCCTTTCCCCATTGCCAAGAAACAAAGACGTGGCACGTGCACATGACAAGATGCTTGTACACGTGCCTGAATGCCATGCCACCCAGTGTTTACTTAAGCGACAGCATTTCTACCCCTCTTCATACAGTGAAGGCTGCCCCCCCCTCCCCAGTCTAAAGCCGGCTGGCCCATACGGTTCTCTCGCCTCCCCAGCCCTCCTCGCACTGGCGTTTTGTTTCCCACATAACTGGGAGCAAAGGTTGTCGTGGCTCTTTCGAGTGAAACGAAGGCAAACCCAAATGAAGTCGTTGCAAACAAAACCCCAATGCCACACCCTCGGAGAGAAGCCTCACTTTTGTTTGGTTTTGCATAACCCTCCTTCTTCTGCAGCTAGTAGCAATGGGGAAAGGGACTTTGGGGCCTTTTATGCATTGGGCACTTTGACTTACTTCCTCTGCTGGTCCAACTGGGTTTTTCGTTGGGGTTATGCATGAGTTTTCTGTCCCTTAGAGAAGACCTCGCGCCCAGTCCGCACAATGTCTGGGTCTTCCCAATCCTTTGATCTCCCCTGAGATCAGCCCAGGCCATATCATCCCCATTTCCATGCATAAGCCATAGTGTGGGAGAGGGGAGCTGGAGGTGACATTTTTCTCATAGTAAGCACTACAGCCAATTACAAAGCAGCGTTTTCAAGGGGCAGGGACTCAGACGCTTCCGGATTTCTGCTGGTTATTCTGCAGTACTCTGGAAGCCCCAGGACTTTCTCCAGGGCAAACAACAACATGCAGAGCATTTTTTGGATTTGGAACAGAAAAGTGTAGGTCAAGAGAGCCTTCAACCCCAGGTAAAACTCCCATGCATAAAAGACCTTTTTGTGTCCTTGTGCTTATGCCGGAGACCAAAAGAGGAGGAGGAGACATAGAAGGGCGCATCTCGCTGCCCTTTACTGAAACACCTTCCTAGTCAATTTGATTTGCAGTGAAGCCCAAAAGAGAGGGGGGGGAGTAGGGCGAGGTGATGGAGGCAACAAACGGGATCCTGGCTGCCGGCAAGCTGAATGAGTCAGTCTCCTGCTCCTCTCCGGCACTTCCTTGGAGGACAAAAGAAATGCCAGGCTCACTGCAGGGGAGAGAACAGTGAAGAGGGCAGACCAAGACGCTTTTGGAGTGGAAAAGCAGAACGCTGCAGGGCATCTCTTTTGCCGCTTGACCTCACCAGCCTCTTCTAGCATCACCAGCTCCCCGCTCCATTCCGCTAGCCACAAGTGTGTGCAAGCCCAAACCTGAGTCTTTTACTTTTCTGTCTGTAAGAGCCTCCTCCAACCCTCTTCCCACTGCTGCGTGGTGTAGTGGTTTAAGAGCGGTAGTTTGGAGAGGTGGTCTCTAATCTGGCAAACCGGGTTGGTTTCCCCATTCCTACACATGAAGCGTGCTAGGTGACCTTGAGCTAGTCACAGTTCTGAACTCTCTCAGCCTCACCTATCTCACAAGGTGTCTGTTGCAGGGAGGGGAAGGGAAGGAGATTGTAAGCCGGTTTGATTCTCCTTTTTAAAAGGTAGAGAAAGTTGGCATATAAAAAACAGCTGCTGTTCTTTTTGCCTTGTTGCTCCCGGGGCGGGGGGGGGGGGCGGCTGCGCTCCTGCCTTTTCCCACCAAAAATGGGTGAGTGATTCCGACTCCGAATTAAGCACAGCTCCTCAAGTGACTGGTAAGAGCTGGTCTCTGCCCCTCCACTCCATTCTGAACTCCCTGGCTCTTCAGATCTACTCTTCTTGTCTGCTCCAGCCTCCACATGGAGGCCAGAGCCAGCAGGCAGCGGTGGGGGGGCTGCTGCCTCGGCTGGCTCGCAGGCCAGAAAACAGCCCTCAAGGGACCGGATCTGGCCCGCGGGCCGTATATTTGATACCCCTGCTTTAGGGGAATGCAGCAAGACCGTGTTGATCCCTTGGGAAAGGGTTGCATTTGCATTTATTTCTATCCCACTTTTCTCCCACGTGGGACTATAGCGGCTTAGAACATTGTTCTCCCCGCCTCCATTTTCTCACAACAACCCTGTGAGGTGGGCCAGGCTGAGAGTTTGTTTATGACGGGCACAAGATCACCTAGCAAGCTTTCTTGGTAGAAGTGGGGATTGGAAACCAGGTCGCCCAGGGTCCTAGTCTATCGTTGTATTTTCTACACCGCACTGGGTTGGCCTGAAGGAGTAGAAGTCAAGGCTCTCTTGCATGCAGTTTCCTGAAGTGGAACTGGATCAAGTAGAGGCAGGGCTTTACAGTTATTAAAACTGAAGATTTGGCTTAGCTTTCCTTTCAGATTTTTAAACGAAAGAACCCACTGATCCTGGCTGCAGAGGAGGAGAGTTGCCACATTCTGTTTCTTTTAGAAAAGCAACAGGCAGGAATCAAACAGGTTCAGCCTTTGAATTGTGACTTCCTCTCTGACACTGCAAGAAGAATTTCTATGATGCGGGAAGATTATGTTATTTTATATATATTATTTATATATAATTTTATATATTATATTTTATTATATTGATTATATGTTGTGAGCCTCCATGAGCCCAGCTTTGGCCTGGGACCGAGGGTGGGGTATAAAATGAATGAATGAATGCAGAAGCAAGAGAGGGCTTGATAAACAACTGCCTGGGCCTCCCTAGGGAGCCTCACTTAACATGTTGAGAACTTACACACACGCACTCCAGGGGCTGCGTAATACCTCTTTCTTCCCTCACCTTGCAGTTCCATCATGGCCAGTTCCTCCTGCCTGGACGAATCGCAGCTGAGAAACCTGAAGGCCCAGTATGAGGCCCAGAACGCCAGCGCCGCCGCCTCCCAAATCCAGGCGCTGGTGGATTGCATTAACGCCCTCAAGATAAAAGTTGGCATCCTGGGGGCGCGCGGAGCAGGGGTGAGCACGCTGATTCAGGCTCTGTTGGACAAACCTCGCCGGGTGAGTGACCCGTGGGCCTACTTCCAGGAGACTCCGGAGCCCACCAAACAGCTAGTGATGCACGTTCACCCGACCTACCCCAACCTCACCCTTTGTGACCTCCCCGGCTTCGAGGTATCCGAGAAACCGGCCGCATATCTCAAGCGCTTGGGCGACCTGAGCAAGTACAGCTGCTTCGTGGTGGTGGTGGCCGGAAACTTGGCAGATACCCACCTGCAGATCCTCAAGGCCCTCAAGCAGAAGGGGAAGATGTTCCTCCTGGCCCGCACCAAAGTGGATTTGGATCTGCACACGGCCGAGAGGCGGCTCCGCTTCAAATTCAACCCCTGCCAGCAACTGAGGGTGATCCGGAAGGAGCTGAGGGAGACGTTGGCCAAGAACGGGATGGACACCAAGAGGGTGTTCCTGGTGTCGGGGCTAGAGACGGAGAAATACGAGTTCACCTGCTTTGAGGATAGCTTGGAAGGGGAGGTGCTCAGCTTGAAGAGGTGAGGAAGGAAGGTGGGGACCTTGGTGATAACCAAGGCTTCTGGGGTATTGATAAGCTTTGCACCCAAACTACCAAAGCTAACTTGGACAGGCACACATGAAGCTGCCTTATCTTAAATCAGACCCTTGGTCCATCAATGCCAGTATTGTCTAAGACTGGTGGTGGCTCTCCAGGGTCTCAGGAAAAGGTCTTGTACATCACCTACTGCCTGGTCCCTTTCACTGGAGATACTGGGGATTGAACCTGGGACCTTCTGTATGCCAAGTAGATGCTCTGCCAATGAGCCACAGCCCCTTCCTAACAAATGAACAGATGAAGTTGCCTTAGTCTTAATCAGACCCTTGGTCCATCAAGGTCAGTATTGTCTGTTCAGACTGGCAGCTGCTTTTCAGGCTCTCAGGCAGAGGTATGTCATACCACCTACTCCCTTGTCCTTTTAACTGGAGATGCCAGGGATTGAACCTGGGACCTTCTGCATGTCATGCAGAGGCTCTTCCATTGAGTCACACACACCCTCTCCCAAATTTCATGTGTATAAACCTGTTTGAGAATTAAGATCTTCATCAGAGGCCCTTGCTCGGGTTCCCCTTCATTAGAGGCAAGGTGGGTGGTTGAACAAGGTAGGGACTTCTCAGTAGTGGCACCCTGAGTTTGGAATGCTTTTTACCCAGTGCCAGACTTTATTTGTTTCTGGCCCTGGGCTAAGGCCGGAAGACACAGCAGCTTTTTGTAATCCCCTTCTTGATTTTCTCTTCCTAGAAGCTATGACGGGGACCTGGAAGACTTGAAAGTAGTGAGCCAGAAGAAGACCAAGGAGCTGTATAACATCTGCCAGAGTGGCAGCTTGGCTGAAGTCCCAGGCGTGATCTGCTCTGCCTTGGGAGAGCCCTCGCAGATCCGTCTGGATGTTGCCGTAATAGGAGAAGTCGGCTGCGGGAAGTCCTCGCTGGTCAATGCTCTGAGAGGAGTGGCCGCTGGAGAGCCGGGTGCTGCCCCCACCGGGGTGACCGGGACAACGACGAAAGCCACAGCCTACCCGCTTCCATTGGTCCCCTACCTGTACCTCTGGGATCTGCCAGGAGTTGGAGTGATGGAGGAGGATGTGAGCCACCTGGACCTCAGCCACTACGACTTCTTTCTCCTGGTGGCCTCTGAGCGCTATAAGCATGCCCACAGCTGCTTGGCCAGGGCCATCGCCGCAGCCGGGAAGGACGCTTTCTTCATAAGAAGCAAGATAGACGTGGACATGGAGACCCGACCCGGGAGCCAGCCCATCCCTAAAGAAGAGCTGCAGGAAAAGGTGCGGAAGAACTGCATAGAGGCCCTGAAGAAGGATGGCATCCTCTCCCCGCAGGTCTTCCTGGTCTCCAGCCTCATGCACGAAGCCTACGATCTGCCCCTCCTCCAGGAAGCCCTCAGCCATAATGCTCCTGACCTGAAGAGGAGAGCTCTGAAGAGAACCATCCCGACCGTCCTGTCCCGACTGGTAAGGCGGAAGTCCAAAGTGCTGATGAAGGACGTGTGGATGAAGGCCCTGCAGAACTGCCTGTACTGCGTGGAAAAGCCAAACCCAGATGTGGCCGAGAACCTCATGACCACCATCACCAGCTTCTGCATAGACCTCGGCCTGGACGAAGAGTCCTTGGAGCGCACTGCGCGGGTCACCGGCAAAGCGCACCAGCTGCTTCAGGCACAGATCCGAAGTTCCTTTGCTAAGCCACTGGACTCCAAATACATGCTGAGTCTTATCACCAAGCCGGCCTCTCTGTCCAGCTGGGCGTGGAGCTATGTGCCGTACTTGGGCCGGGGGACCAACCTGGAACGTGAGATCTCCTTCGAGTCCACTTATGGGGTGTTGAAGCAAGTCGTGGTGGAATTGTCAGAGGATGCAGAGCGGGTGCTTTGCATGGCACTTGTAGAAGAATAGAGGAATTTTTTTGCGGGGGGGGGGTAAGTAATAGCAACATATCACCTCCCCCTCTGCCTTAATTACATTTGGTAACTGGAGTAGAATTATTCCTGAAAAAACCTAAATGTTACAATATTAAGGGTTCTGAGAACAATGCCGTACAGTGGGTTGGATCTCACAGATACGATCCATTAGTGGAAGTAGTTTTCCTCCAGCGGAAGGAGACATCCCAAAGCCAGATGCTTGGAAGGGTGTCTTCCTTCAAGGGCAATTTACTTCTGCTGGAGCAAAGCTCCTCAGCTAATAAAATAGATCCAGGGGATCCAACCAGTCTGTACTAAAATGGGATCTTGAAGGCCAAGCGTACTTGTGTGTATGCTAGAGGGGTGTGTGGGTTCTCAAAGGCGCAGGAAGTGATGGCAGAAGAGAACCTGGATGTAGAACGAGAGGCCGAGGGCTTTACTGAAGAGCTCAACCTGTATCTGGACCGTACCACTTCAGACTGCGGGTGGGGGCTCTCGTGAATGTTCCTCCCATACAAAACATTCCCCCTTCCCACGGAACACTGGCTTCAGTGTGCTTAAGAAGGGAGCTTTGCTTGCTATTATCTGAGGATGGGTACACATCATTTAAAACAAAATCAAAACCACAAGATGGGGTTGTTCTTGGGACGGATGCCATGTGGGTTGTGGATCTGAATGCCTCTGGCAGGTACAACCCTCACGGCGCATGCACCATCCGCCACAAGAGCAACCTCATCTTATAGTTTTGTTTTAAATGAGGCGCACAATGGAGGGGAGGCATTTTGTTCAGCTCTTACCGGCAATACCACTCTGGTAGATAGAAATTCTGGATGTCCTAACCCTAACCTGAGAAAACGGTGCGGGAATTCCGTTTTTATTTCCTCCTGTCCAGCTCATGAATGTTTTGCATAGCTGTGGCTTGCTCATTGTGTAGCCATTCTTTTCTTTTTTTCAATAATCTTGCTTGTTCACTGAAACAAAACAATGCAAAGAGGTAATCACAGGCATAAGAGTTTTCTTGCAAGTGACTGTTCGCTGGGAGACAAAGCGTTATTTCCAGGAAGGACCCACACTTGGGCTTAACTGTTTGACTAAGGGGAGAGACAGAATGCTCACTTGTATCATCTCCTTTTGAAACTTGCTGTAGTTCAAAAAATAAAGTTTTCTTTGCAGCATGGTAGGTGGCTGTTGAAACCACAGATGTCCAAATTCTCCTGGTATACACAAAACTAGCTGTGTGGTTCTTTGGGCCTTGACCTTTGAAGAGAGAAAAAATGCACACTTACTTTACAGAAAGTACATGCTATCTCAAGAGACAATTCTGACACTTGGAGGAGCGAGTGGAACTAAGTCAGCAAAGTTTCCCTGTGGACGTAGAGAGTCAGAGTGCAACCACGCTGTATTTCCCCTGCCATCAGTTAACAGGACTGGCAGGAAAACAGACCCTCATAACTCGCACAGAAGGGTTTGCACAAATATTCTGCCACAGGAAATGAAGCTAGGATGAGCATCCTCTTCTGTTGTGCTTGCTAACAGGCGCAGCCTGAGATTTGATGTGGGAATCTGTATTATTTCTGTTGGGCTTGCAAGGCTAGCAGGGGATAACCACCACTCAGTGAGTTTGTCCCCGAGACTGTTCATGTCGAGTCTTTGTGCATGAACCCTGCGACATTGTTCAAATGTAAGAAGCCCACTGGAACAGAAAGCCCAGGCCGTCGATCTATGTAAAAAAAGATGGATGTAAGTACCAAACTGAAAGCCACTATTTGAATGGCAGGATTGTAATACAGATGTGGAGTTGCTCTCCCTCTTCTCTGTGGTTCAAGCCCTGGCATTGGGACACACCCGAACGGGCCCCTCCATCAGCACTGGGAACAAAACCTTTATAGTCCTCAAGTTCTTCAACGCATCCCTAAAGAAGAGAGCAAATCCAAAACTGATGTTGTTTGGGGATGCAAGAGAGAATTCTTCATTGGCTCTGGCTTGTTCGTTAATTACAATTAACGCTCACAGCAGCTGCCGCCAGCATGCCCTTTTTGTTTTCCCTGCTACAGATTGCTTGCTTAGAAACAGGCCGCACAACAGCTGCTGATTGAGGAGTCCCGTCTGTAGCACAGATGCAGGTATCAACAGAGCATTTTTCTGCAGGTAGGAAACGACTCCACACCAGGATTGCGGTCTGTGCAACATCAGAGTTATCAGTTTTATAAGCAGCAAGGAGCCATGTAAAACAGTGGGGAACGCTGATTGTGTGTGGGGGGGGGGGAGAATCTCATCCTGGCAAATACGCTGTGTTTATTTTATTGTTGCCACCAAACGTACTTTAGTCTTTAGATCTGCAAATATTACATAAACTTGATATATACCTTGATGGGGTGATTTGACTCTTCTCTTTTTTCCACCTGAGAACTAGCTGCTGTAAACTGTAGCAAGTTTATGTTCTAATTTCTAGTCCTATAGAGAAATGTGGTGCCCTTACAAGAAAGAAACCCACATTAATAGAGGGGCACCTAAAATAAGGGAATTTATTCAGACTGCTGATATTTATCACCTGTTTACAAAAACATGCTACAGTATGGAAGGGAGTAATTCAGAACCTCATATATAAACGTCTGCCTAGTGAAGACCCATGACATCTGATGGAGTGAACATATGCTGGAATAAAATCTGCAATCTTACATGACTAAAGACAGAGCAGTATTTTTCCCAGTGGCTGTTGATCATGCTTCCTGAATGGAACCTCCATACTTAAAGACACTGCACACTTAATACCAGATCTGTGTGCCAACAACAGTGGTCCTCGCTTTCTGTTCCCAACTGCACCTGCCTGGCTAGCTATGAGAAGCAGAACGTGGGACCCTTTTTCTGACCCCATTAGGCCAAGCCTAACATTCTTATATCTCACTACAGCAAATTCTGGACTAACATTTAGAATTTAAGCTTCAAGAAGAAGAGTTGGTTTTTATATGCTGACTTTCTCTACCACTTAAGGGAGACTCAAACCGGCTTACAATCACCTTCCCTTCCCCACAACAGACACCCTGTGAGGTAGGTGAAGCTGAGAGAATGTGACAAGCCCAAGGTCACCCAGCTGGTTTCGTGTGTAGGAGTGGGGAAACAAATCCAGTTCACCAGATTAGCCTCCGCCGCTCATGTGGAGGAGAGGGGAATCAAACCCAGCTTTCCAGATCAGACTCCACCGCTCCAAACCACCACTCTTAACCACTACACCACGCTGGAATAAAGCCATAGCTCTGTTGACTCTCAGGGCCACAAAAATAATTTTACAGAGTGCAACCAGATGCATAAGAACGTAAGTAGAGCTGGCTGGATCAACCCACTGGTTCATCTAATCCAGAATCCTGTTTCAGACGTCTGATGAAGGGAGCTTTGACTCAAAAAATCTTGTTGGTCTCTAAGGTGCTACTTGACTCAAACTGAGCTGTTCTGCCCCGAGGCCACAGCCTCCCGGCACTGGTATTCAGAGATTTGCTGCCTATATAGACGGAGGCTCCCTTCAGTCACCGTGGATAGCAGCCATTGGTGGACCTCTCCTCTGTGAGACTGTCTAACCCCCTCCCCCTTTAAAGCTTATGTCTTCCCTCTCTTGTTCCTCCCGGTCACACAAATCCAAAACTCATTTTCTTGCACAGATATACAACCACCTTTTATCGTTTCATGGTGAAATACTGGACCTTTATTTCTTCCAATGCTCACGATCATATTTTGACAACCTTCATGTTCCAGAAAAATAAAAATAAGATCACCAAAGCCTAAACAGGATATGCGTACTTCCAGATTAACATTTCCTGTGACATGTGTCTCGTCTGAGATAGTGAATCCAGGCAAACATATATTTCAAAGCCGTTATGTTTTCACACAGAGAAAACGTTTTCTCTCGGCTGGAACACCCACTGTGGAACAGGGTTATGAGAATGTTGCTGACACCTGCTGGTCAAATGGCCCACTCCGCCCCCCCCCCATTACTCTCACACATGCTGTTTTTCACTGTTATTAAACCGACCAAGAACCTACACTTTCCGGTGCACCCCTTCACCTCTGGAGTATTTGTATAGCCCTTGAACAAAACAACAAAAATTGGTTTTAAGCTGCCAATGGTATTTTTACTTATAAAGGTAAAGGCCCCCTGTGCAAGCACCAGGTCATTCCTGACCCATGGGGAGACGTCACATCCTGACGTTTTCTAGGCAGACTTTGTTTGCGGGGTGGTTTGCCAATGCCTTCTTCCCCAGCAAGCTGGGTACTCATTTGACCGACCTCGGAAGGATGGAAGGCTGAGTCAACCTTGAGCCGGCTACCTGAAACCAACTTCCGTCAGGATCGAACTCAGGTCGTGAGCAGAGCTTTTGAGTGCAGTACTGCAGCTTAACACTCTGCGGCACAGAGCCCACTTTTATCCCCAATGAAGACCCAACATAGTGCACATCTCTCTTCCACTTTCTTCTTTCAACAACCACCCTGTGAGGTAGGTTAGGCTGAGAGCGACTGACTCAGTCACCCAGCAATCTTCCACGGCATAGTGGAGGTTCGAGCCAGGTTCTCCCAGATCCTACTCCAACACAAGAAAACAATGAGACTCTCCACAGCTTGTGGAGTAAACCACAGTCGTAATTTCCATCAACCAAAAGAGTCGCGCTGACATCCATGCTCGGAGAGAGGCCTGCCCCTCACGGAAGCTCACAGCTTACCCATTCTTCCGGCAGCGGCTGTTTCAAGGTGAGAATCCTCTGCCAACCCACAGGCCCTACCAGGCAAGAGCCTTGCCCATTCTCCTGAAACATGGGGCAGGTGGCACATTGGGCAGCAGCGCTGAGAAAAGCCACAAGTGGCTCCTGATTATCACTGCTCTAACCACTGAGCCCCACCCTCGCTTAGCAAGGCTCTTCCACTGTTGCTGTTCAATGTGCACCGATGCAGGTAAGGTAGCAAGAAAAAGAGGCAGGCTTTTTGTTGGCCAATACCTGGAAGGTTTACAGGCCATCTCGGAGGAGGAAGGCTTAGTTGGGCAGGTGTAGACCAGGCAACACGATCCAGTGTACTGCGAGGGAGGATGGGGGTTGAGCATACAGCAGGGGTCCCCAACCTTTTAGAAGTGGTGGGCCCCTTGGGAGTTCTGATGCAGGGTGGCGGACGCAACCACAAAATAGTTGCTATGGGAGGCAGAGCCAGCCAATGCAGTGAGAAGAGTCGCACACAGGAAGCCCAAATGCAGGGGATGTGAAGAGTCGTTTTTTAAAATGCACCAGATAAAAGGAGCGAACAACACAAAACGCCCACGGTGGCAGCTTGCGCTGAAACAATGTTATTTTAATCTGCACAGCCAATCAGATCCCCAGTACTAATCAGACGCCCTGCTGGGCAGTAGCCTTACCTGGCCTTACACTTTGAAAAAACACTTGGCAGGCAAAAGAAAAGGTATTGGTGGGTGCCAGGGGGCCCATAGGCACCATGTTGGGGACCCCTGGCATGCGGTTTGCATGCAGAAGGCCTTCTGTGCCGATCTCTGGCATACCCAACTAAAGAGGATCTCAAAGCTGGGAAAGGCCTCTTTTGTGAGGTGAGCCGGAGTAGGCAGTACTGTGTTAAATGGGTCAGACGTTCCAGGTATTTAGCTCCAAGACACTCAGGTTCCATTTCTTGCACAGCCATGAAGCTTGGTGGGTGATGAGGCCATTCAGTCACTGCCTCTTGGGGCAGCTGCAAAACACCCCATGTATATGTTCACACTAAGGCAGGAAAGAAATCTTGATTTACAGAATTAATTTCTTAACCACTATTTTCTTTCCCAGATACGTAAAACACCCGCACGGTCACAGAGGCTGTACCAGCTTTACACACAGGTCAGCTTAGTCATCTTTGTTCAGCCCAACAAACTTCGAAACACGCAGATTGGTCATAGTGCTGAATAACCCCCTCACAAAAACTACAGTTCCCAGCAAGCTTGCCATTATGGGTTGTCTGACAGTGCAAAAAGGAACTTGGACATGTGGACTACAGCACCAGTTCTGCAAATACTTCACATTCTATAGAGGATCCAATAAATCTGCATGACACAGTCCCAGGGTGATTCACACACCAGTTCTATAAAGATGGATCCCTGAGGACACCTGGTGGTCACACTCGACCGGTGGAACGATCATCTTGAAAGCGCTAACCCTCCACCAATGCATGACATGAGGCAATTCTGAACAGAATCTGCCTCCCCAAGTGAAAATGGCAAGTGTGATGGCCATTTTCAAACCAATTTCTGCATCTATGAGGACCAGAAACCAAGGAAGATTTTTTTTAATTGTAGTTCATCATTGACACACAGCATATGATTTGGAGGGACTCTTAAGGCAGACAGACTCAGGGTCAATTTAGAAACTATTAGTGGTTATATGGATTGTTCTTCACTTCTGGGTGGATAAAAATCAATTATTTTTTTAAAATAAAAAAATCAAATTTTTAAATTGATATTGGATTTTTAAAATTTAAATCGAATGTTTTTGATAAAATGCTTTTTGAGGAAAAATCTATTTAACGAAAGTTTTCTATTTAAGATACATTATAGTCCAAAAGTTATTCATCATGAAATAAGGATTAGTTTTTAATTATGTAGCAAGAGGCTGTATATTCATGCAATGTTCAGGTAAATAAATTCCATTAATCCATTCACAATGTCAACCTCTTCCAGAGGTTTCTGTATGATTATTTTGGGCAATGTTTCTATCTAGAAGATATTATCACAAATGCTTGGTTTTGCAGTTCTCAAAACTGAGAATTTGTGTCTGCACAGATAATATGCCTCTTCTTCACAGCAAAAATAAAATAAACATAGAATTGAGGGGGGGATTTAATCCATTGCTCCTTTGCAAATCTGTGTACACAGAATCAACCCCCTTACCTCTTAAGTGCTAGGTTTCAAGTTCAATGAATAGAAGATTGTTTGGAGTAGAATAGATCTCCACAAGGAGCTAAGTGTGAGGAGGGAAAGGCAAGCAGTAAAAATGATGGAGAAACATTTTGAACAGAATTCTCCACAAGTCTTGGGATCTTTGTGTGTATAGCCTGAGGTTTATCACATTATTTTCTCCCTGTAGGACAGGGGTGGGGAACCTCCGGCCCCTGGTCCACCTGCCAAGGCCAGCTCCACTGAGCTAGCTGTTGCTAGCCGGAGCCTCCTCTTGGCACTTTGGATTTTGCTGAGAGGCAGGAGCGCATGCCGGCCCCAAACCTTCTTCCCCTTCCCACCTTGCCTTTGTCTGTGGGGCGTGGTAATCCCCCAGCCACACCTCCGTGCCACGAGCTTTCGTGCCACTGGGGCCTCGTCAGCCGCGCTGCCGGCTTGGGGCCCCTGTTCAGCCCTCCCCCTGCTCGGGCGCACCCCCGCACTGTGGCCTAACGCTGAGTGGGGGGGGGGTGTTGAGACTCGGACCTCCGGGGCCTCACCATCCTGCATGCTGGCCACGCCGCCAGCTTAGTGGGCCCCTATGTGTGTGGCCGGGTTCATGCAGGAAGGAGCCTGGGACCTTCTGCAAGCGGGTGGGTGCCTTTGTGTGTGTGCGGGGGAGGAGGAGACCGGGAAGGAACCTGGGACCTTCTGCAAGCAGTGCATGAGTGTGCATGCGCGCGGGGGAGGGGGGGGAACCTGGGACCTTCTGCAAGCAGGTGCGTGCCTGTGTGTGTGTGTGAGGGGGGGGGGAACCGGGAAGGCTTCTCTTTCTTTCTCTCTCTTTTTCTTTCTCTCCCCTTCCCTTCCTTCCTTTCCTTCCTTCCCTCCCCTTACTTTTCTGCATAGCCTCTCCTAGGACCTTTTTTAAGCTGGTGCGTGCTTACAGGTGGTGGCTGGAGACCTGGCAACCCTAGCCTCCCCCGCCCCCCTGCGGGAGATCTACGCCTGGTATGGCCCCTGAATGGTGTTATAAATATTCAAATGGCCCTTGGCAGGAAAAAGGTTCCCCACCCCTGCTGTAGGAGAAAACTTATAATGACAGCAGGCTGTAAAAGAGATCTAGTTTGGGAATATTTTAATGAAGTTCCTCTACCTATTATTAAGGCAGGCATGTGTACAAAATGCAAACACTGCAACAAAGAAATGCAAGACCTGGTGGCTCAAATGAAACAACACCATGAGAAGTGCTGTTTATGTAGAAAACCATGATTTAAATATTGTCTTACTGACCATTTAAATTGTGAAAATCTAGTCTTACTGACTAGTGATTTAAATCGATTTGATTTAAATGAAATCCACCCTGCTTCACCTTGAAGATTCTAGAGACAAGAATGGGTGTTTGCTGTCTGTATCACTCACTGACAACCAGCTGAAACAGGGTGGCTCCCATACAGTACCAAGGGCCTAAGAGGGAGAGCCATCTGGATCAGATAGAAAGACGAGAGACACATTATCAGCAAACATTCTGAATAAGATGCTGGAAGCAATCAAACATTAGGAGCAGAAAAGACCTGGTCTCAGCCTGAACTGAGCACAATTCCAGACAATTCTTTATCAGCCTGTCACAGGCAAGAAAAAGAAACCAGTTGGCAAGAGATGCTTTCTTCCCAACCATGTGAAAAGGAAGAAAGGGACGTTTTGCTACATGGTTTCACATAAAGCACAGGATTCAGTATTAGTGATAACCAGACTTTGAAGGCACTGGTTCAAAAAACCCAGGCCTTGACGAGGAATGTGTCTATAGTGACCATGCTTCAGAAAATGATAATCAGGACTCTAAGCTAATGTCCTAAATCCTGAGAGATTCAAGATTCTACAACCAGGACACTGCATCCAAGCAAAGCGAAAGCTTTCTACTTTCCTGCAAAACTTACTCCATTTCAGTTAGCCTTAGGGAGGGCCAGGGAGAAATACAGAGAAACCCAAACCTGACCTAGAAAGTCCTATTTGGGCTCCCTCCAGTTCTTGTGATATCACTAGGCCCTACTGCTGCCATGGTTTCGTGTTTTCTCCTCTACAGCCATGAAGACTCTCAGTAGAATTTCACTCCCTATATCAAACTCCATTTGTGCCCGGGACAATCAGGACGCAAGACAGACACAAAGCCCTTGCCCTCCTCTGCGCCTGCACGCCAAGGCCTCTCTTTTTCCACCTAGATGGAGAAGGAGATGCTCTGCAAACCACAGACTCCCAAGCAACCTTGTTGCAAAAGGTGTGGCATTCACAGCAGATGACCGTCCAAAACGAAGTATGTCAGAAGGAGGAAGCCAGGTAGAGTGCTTCCTAGCCTCTTGGCCAAACAACCACAGATGGATGGAATGAGGTCTGCTCCTCCTAGAAGATAGGAAAGACAGTTCTCACACTTACTATCACCCATTCTCCAATTTGTGCTCAGGCTAGAGAGGCAGCATTTCCTACTGGGGAAAATGCTTCTTTGACATGGTGCTGCTGCAGTCGTCTTGTTTGGGGGCTTCCTAGAGGCACCTGGTTGGCCACTGTGTGAGCAGACTGCTGGACTTGATGGGCCTTGGTCTGATCCTGCAGAGCTTTTCTTATGTTCTTATGACATATTCCCCTGAACCAGCCATTCTTCATCACTGAGGCACAACCAGTTCTGGCACTTCCTGGAACTTGGGGCACCTCCCCCTTCCTATCGGGAAAGGCCCCTTTCTGTGCTGTTCCTTGTCTCCCTCCAGTTTTGCTCTTCAAGCAGCAATGCAGATTGTCTTCATGCCTCCATCCAGACCCAGGAAACTGAGGCACATATCCACACATCTTGCTAGAGCTCCCCCCGGGCGTGGCGGATGTAGTGTTCGTGAAGCCCTGCCTCTTGATTAAAGCTCTCCCCGCACTCCATGCAGGAATAGGGATGGGAGGGGAGCAACTCCTGTGTCTGCTGGTGGAAGGCTTGGTGCCGACGCAGGTTCGAAAGCTGACGGAAGCTCTTGCCACAGTCTGGGCACTGGTGTGGCAGGCTGTGGCCAGCAGCATGGCCCAGGCGGTGACGCTGGTAGTTGGCCAATTGGCCAAAGCGCCGGCCACAGTCAGGGCAGTCAAATGTAGGGCGTAAGCAGTCCGTGCAGTCAGAGGGCGGGGTGGGCGCGTGGCCACGCTGGTGGCAGATGAGCGCACGTGAACTCTCGAAGCCCTTGTTGCAAATAAAGCAGACAAAGAGAGCATCACGCAAGTTGGCCTGAACGAAGTCCTCTGGGTGTTCTCTCTTCATGTGCCGTTCCTTGAACTTCTCATCTGGGAATGTGATCAGGCAGTGAAAGCACTGGTTTGCACCCAAGCTGTCTGGAGACGGGGAGAGAGACAGAGAGTCAAACAAGCCTGATAGAACCTGCAGTCTTATCTGCAGAATCTCCCCTGGAAAGGGGTGGCTAGAGCACAGTGAAATGGTTTGCTTTCCTGGTCATTGGCATCTCAGCTGGACACATGCAAGTCTCACAAACTTCAGATAACTGGCTACTTTTAAGTCAGCCATACACACAAGTATAGGAAGAATTGGCTGGGGACCTCTCTGCTTTTATTTGCTGCTGAACAAAAAGCTTTTCCACTTAGCACTTGTAGCCTCCAAAGCCAAAGGAAAAAGAGAATGGTTAATGGAAGGGACAGAGTCCAACAGCCATTGAGGAGCTCGCACTTTCCTTCCTAGGGACAGAGCATGCACGCTGTTGTGCACAAAGCTGTTGTGCACAAACCCAACAGGAGAGGAGAAAGAATGAGCAGTGGGTTAGTGGGATGTGCCCACGTGTGCACTATCAAGTGTTGTGTAGCATGAGGAAGGCACAGTAGGAGAAATCAAAGCTACTGGCAAGGCAACTTCTATTCACTGTAGCTAAGAATCAAATTAGACAGCTGGCTGACTTTTTTCCTGTACAATAATGAAAAAAATTGGTTGCCATTTTTGCTGTGAAATCATGAAAAAAACTGACGTTTGCTAAAAAGTGAAAACAAGGGTTTTCAGGAACCTGCTCAATTGGGTCTATGGTGCAAATACATCAATATCCTGTGAAACTATACAACTATCCTTCCTCTCATTTCGAAATACTGGCAGAAGGAGACATAAAGGAAAAACAGCATGAGTTCTGGTGCTATTATTTTGTATGTACCTATATCAGAGTGATAACTCAAAAGGAAACTTCTTAGCATCATTGACAGATCACAGTACTCACAGACTGTGCTACTGCTGGAGGATTCTTTGCCCTTGCTACGTTTGCTCGGGCAGACTGGCAACACTGCTGTTGGGCTTTCCTCTTCCTCTATGCAGACAGGTTCTAGCTTATAAGTTGGCAGCTGCTCCCGGGTTGGTAGATCACTTGGTCCATCGTGGCTTGGCACCTTTGTATGAAGATGTTCAGCCAATGGTGGCTTGTCAATTGTAGCAGGTTCAGCCATTACTTCTACAGAAATGAAGCCAAGGAGGATAGTGAGCAAAAGCAGGCCCAGGTACAGTATATGAATTTTCCTGAGCCTCCCATCACAGCCCCCACTTCTACATACCAAATAGCAATTGAACTACAGGCTGGTACGCCTCTGTAAACTGGAACGTTTTCCTCTTTTAGTGCACCCATGCACTTATGTGAGCAAGCAGGCTATTCAATGTACAACAAGGTGGCTAGGAACTTATAGAACCAACTTTGCAAAGCAAAATTAGCAGAGGCCAATAATCAGGAGAAATCAGCAAGGCACTTTCTTCCAATAATAGCCCCCCTTCTACATCCAAAGGATTCCCCATTAAGAAAATGCTTCCCAGTTTATCCTTCCCCTCTGGGATAGGTGGGTGGCTCAGTGGCTGAACACACACTCTGCACACAGAAGGCCCGAGATTCAACCCACAGCATCTCCAATTGAAATGGCCAGTCAGTAGGTGATGGGAAAGGTCTCTGCTAGAGAGCCACCGCTAGGCAGGGGGAAAAACACAGACTTTGACAGACCAATGGTCTGACCTAGTAGAAGGTATAGGGGGGCTCTTTTCTCATTGCGCCCTGAAAGGAAGGCCACACTTCCCCTCTCTGGCATGAACATCCTGCAGCCCATCGCAGCATGTCTGGCTGCTGGCTACAGCCTGGGAATTTGCTGGAGATCGGTGGGTGGTGCCTGTGGAGGGGGGGATGTGGAGAGGGATTTCGCCTGGAATACACGGTGCAACCAAGGGTCTGCCCTCAGAAACAGCCGTATTCTCCAGGGGAAATGATCTATGTCATCTGGAGAGCAGTCGTAATTCCGGGAGAACTCCAGGCCGCACCTGGAGGCTGGCAACCCTAATGAATCGTCACTACCCCCAGGCCCACCCTCCGCTCCTCCACGCGCTCTCACTGTGAGCGGAGGCCGCTGCCCACCAGGCGCCTCTCTGGGGCCAACCCTGGGGGGGGCGTCTCCCCGGGGGGGGGCCTTGCTTGCTTGCAGCCAAGGACAGCCCCCCCCCGCCCTGCCTCCCTCCCTCCCTCCCTCGCCCGCCCCTCCCAGCCCCTGAAAGGCGCCGCTCCGCTCCCCTCACCGCTCTTGCGTTTTGTGCCCCCTGCTTCCGGGGTCCTTCCCCTCCCTTTCCACTCAGGCCCCCTTTTGCCCAGTTTCCCGCGAGGTCATCCACGCTGGTGCCTGAATAAATAGCATCACACCCGCTTCGGGCAAGTTGCCACCCGACGGCTGCCATTGACACCACCCTCTCTGAAACGGTCGGGAAGACTTCGGTTTTATCTGGGGGGGCCGCCCCCCGCCCCCCCCCCGTGAGACTCCGGCCAATTTTGTAATTTGGGGTTCGTTCGTTTGTTTGTTTTTTGGCAACGTATAACCACCCGCCTCCACGCAGGACGACGGCGCATGCGTGCCAGGGAGCCGTTGGCGCGGCCGGCTCCGCCGCAGCCCGCCGGTCTGGCAGACCGCGAGGCGCCTGCGCGGTGCGGCTTTTGCCCCGGCTGCGCCGGCATACTTGGGCCGCCGGACTCGGCGCATGCGCTCTCGTACAACAGCCGTGGGTTCCATTTCACACCCTCCCCCGCTTGCAGTAAGGGCCTCAAGGGCAGAAATCCAACAGGTGAAGCTTTGGGTCCCGCGCATCGAGAAATTCTGGGAATAGATAAGCTTCCTGTACACACTAAGCTATTGGAGGGGAGCTTTACCCATCCAGCATTTACCTAACGCTCCAGCAGCTAAACAGGTCAGAGCCTAAGGAAGAAAAGGAAAACTAATTAATATACAAGCAAGACATCTCTGTGTTTGCTCTGCCAGGGTCTGATCCACATTCTCCCTTCCTTTGGTTGAAATAGCATGGGAGGAAAATGGGGTGCCCAACTCTGGGATGGGAAATTCCTAGCGTTGCCAACCTCCAGGTGGCGGCTGGGGATCTGCTATTACAACTGATCTCCAGCCGATAGATATCCGTTCCCCTGGAGAAAATGGCTGCTTTGGCAATTGGATGCTATGGCATTGAAGTCCCTCCCCACTCAGCCCTCCTTTCGCTCCAACCCCAAAATCTCCCACCGCTCCCTAGAAATTCCTGGAGACTTGGGGATGGAGCCTGGGGAGGGACCTCAACAGGGTATAACAGCAGAGTCCACCATCCAAACCAGCCATTTTCTCCAGGTGAACTGATCTCTATAATCCAGAGATCAGTTGTTATTATTCCAGAAGATCTCCAGGCACCACCCAAAGGTTGGCAACCTAAGGGGAGAGAATGCTGCTAGGTAGGGTGCCAACCCCATTGGTAAATAGCACAGATTGTTCATAACTCAAAAGCCCTCCATAAACTGGAAATTTATTATGGCTGGAAGCAATTGAAACTAACAGCATCGTAAAGCCTAAGAGTCCAAACACTTCCAAGAACCAGGGCCTGTGCCTGTGTCACACTCTGTAAGAATATAAGGCAAAGGAAAGAAACCTCCACCTAACAGAGCTGTAGCTGTGTGCTCAACAGATCCAGCCAGATAAAAAAGCACACACACACACACAAATGTAGGGAGAATAATTCATTCTATATTAAGAGGCACCTGGGAATTATGCCAGGATGGCACTGCTGATTTGCATACCTACACTTAATTGCACAATAACTGCTGCTTAATATGCCAAATGCATGCCAGCATATATAGATGTCCCTGCGTAAGCTGAAACTTTCCAGTGAGTTAGCTTTCCCCTGAGGTTTGATCAAGTGCACGATGTAGGATCCAAGCTATAGTAGAGAATTTGGACTGGGACAGAGCAACGTGGACACACATGAAGCTCCTTTATATTGAATCAGACCATTAGTCCAGCAAGGTCAGTATTTTCTACAGATTGGCAGCAACTCTCCAGTATCTCAGGAAGTGGTCTTTCACATCACCCTATTTTTTTGTGTGTGTGTGCGTGTGTGTGTCTTCAAGTCATGGCTGACTTATGGTGAGCCCCAGCAAGCAGCTTTCCAGACAAGTGAGAAGCAGAGGTGGGTTTGGCCATTGCCTTCCTCTGCAGAGTCTGCCTTGGTGGTCTCCCTTCCAAGTACTGATGCAGCTTAGCTTCCGAGATCTGATGAGATCGGGCTATATCATGCCGCCTTCCCTCCCCATCACATACTACCTGGTCCTTTTTAACTGGAGATGCCGGGATTGACCTTCGGACCTTCTGCATGCAAAGCAGACTCTTCCACTGAACCAGCACTACACATATAAACCTAAGTCTTTCATAAGCATGGACATCTGCAAGCCCTACCCCCATCATGAATACAGAAAAATTGGCACAATGAGGAGTCACACATAAAGAATCACTTTTATTAAGACAAATCTCCCAGCTATCACGGAGACCATGAATATTCATGATTTATACTGATTGGATGCCGTCTCTAAAAGCTGCTCCCTTAAAAAGGCAAACACACACGCACACACAGACAGACAGAACACAGCTTTGATTCAGCATGGAGGCCCCACCCCAGGTACCAAGCGGGGTGACGATCAGACTGGGCACCCAAGTGGGGAAGGGGCAGTCGAAGAGTAAAAGGGCAGCGGGCACAAGGAAGAGGGGGCAGAACCGGGCCTTGTGCTTTGGCCAAGCGTCCCCAGTCTCCTCCCCTGCCCTTGGAACAGACCTTGCCCTTGGAACAGACCTTCATTCAGTCTCTCCCCCCCACTTCCAATAGTGAGAATGAACTACAAGGCCAATTGCGATAGTAACTCCCACCACGGGAGACTCAGTGCAGGGGCTGCTTCCCCTTGGCAATAATGCCAAAGACTCCAATGCTCTAGATTTAGAGGTTCATTTTTCCCCCTATGTGCAGGGAGTAGAGACAGCACCCCCTCTTACCTAAGGGTAAGCCAGGGGACTTGCATGTAGGGTTGCCAGGTCCCTCTAAACCACCAGTGGGAGGTTTTTGGGGTGGAGACTGAGGAGGGCAGGGTTTGGGGAGGGGATCGACTTCAATGCCATAGAATCCAATTGCCAAAGCGGCCATTTTCTCCAGGTGATCTCTATCAGTTGGAGATCAGTTGTAATAGCAGGAGATCTCCAGCTAGTAACTGGAGGTTGGCAACCCTACGTGCACGGCTGCTGCACCCACTTAGCTGAGGCAGAACACACAAAGGGATTGTTCTGAGCAGTGAGAAGCGCACCGTTTCCCTCCCCGCCGGCAAAACTTAATTTTTTAAAAATATAGAGAAGAAAACCTAAATAGGAACTAAAAAAAAGTAAGGGAGGTTGGGGTTTTTGATTCACTTCTTAAGAGTCCTAGCCAGAGCAATCCTTGGCAGGTGCCATATGTTAGATGGAAGAGAAGAAGGGTGGGTGATCTACAGCTCTCCGCGCGCATGGCGCATGTAGTGCTCATGCAGTTCTGACACCCGGCCAAACTCCCCCGGGCACTCGGTGCAGTGGTATGGTCCATCAGCCCCATCTGCATCGTGCTCGCCATTGGCCTCCCTTGGGGCAGGGGAAGGGGGCAGCTTGTTGCGAGGCGGGGCTGGAGGGCTGCGGCGCCAGCCGTGTTCGCAGCGATGCGCCTCCAGCGAGGCGGGAGAAGCAAAACCCAGGCCGCACTCAGCACAGATGTAGTGGAAAGCTCCGCCCCGGCCAGGAGGCAGAGCCGTTCGCCCTTCCCGGCTCTCAGGGTTGCCGGAAAGGGTCAGGGGTGGTGGCTTGGAGGAGGAGGAGGAGCCACTGTGTGGCCGCTTGCGCCCCACGTGGTAGCTGCGGTGCACCTTCAGGGCTCGGGAAGTGCCAAAACCACGACCACATTCGGGGCACTCATGCCACTCGGGGCTGGGCGCCTGCGAAGAACTCAGCCGATCTTGCCCGACCTCGCCGCCTTCGTCCACCGGCTCCCCTACAGCTCCTTGCAACTCTTTCATTTGGGGGCCTAGTGAGAGAGAGTTAGAAGGAAAACACAGTGAAGCAGACACAGCCCTAACCCATCTACCAGACCCTGTGGGTCAGCTTAGGCAATGACGTGGGGAAGCTGTCCACCAACTCCTCGGTATGCTGCAGCTTAGAAATGCCACACACTGCATGCTCAGTAAGAGAAATACATTATACTAAGGAATATTCCTTGTTTTTGTTAAGTGCCATCAAGTTCCTTCCGACTCAGAACAACCCTCTGAATTAATGACCTCCAAAACATCCTATTGCTAACAGCCTTATTCAAGTCTTGTAGACTTAGGGCCGTGGCTTCCTTGATTGAGTCCATCCATCGCCTGTTGGGTCTTCCTCTTTTCCTAGCATTATTGTCTTTTCCAGCAACTCTTCCCTAATAGCCTCAGTTTGGACATTTTTGCTTCTAGGGTTTGATTTACTCTAGACTCCTTTATTTGGGGGAGGGGGACAAATCCCACTGGGGAGTCTTGGGGCTGCTGCCTACCTGGAAGACACAACCCTCCAGTCTGGAAGCCCTCCTCCATAAATTTCAAACGCCTGGGATTGGAAATGCATGCCTACTATGTTCCACGGTGCTCTCCCCGTGATTGCTACCATTTATAAAGGCCGGAGAGCTGAACTAATCACGCTGTTTAAAGGTGATTGGCTGAGCCCTTACTCAATTTAACTCCCCGAATCCAACTTGAAAAATTTCTCTTTATCAGTAGTGTTTTGCTATCCAGTGCATAGTCAGATCTGCCTCTGTCTAGACTCGTTCAAATCCTGGTACCTGGATCAAATTTCAGATGTTATTAATACGGTAAATGACCAGCTAGAAAAATACAACATATAACTTAAACCTAAAAATTACAGTATATAAATGGAGTTTGTATAAACATCACACACTAGACATAACCCCATTAATATTTTAAAATAGTAGAGCAATTCAACTCATCCTAACAGGGTACGGCGTATTTTGATAGCTGCAGCACAAAATTTGGCGGTCAGAAGTGAAAAGTGTGGTTTTTCATCTGACAGGAGCATCTTGGCCAAAAACACGCTAGGTTGGCCAGGGAAATTGTTAAGCATAGGAGAAATAAACCTTGTGTGGACTTCCTGTTAAAAAGAAAAGCGGATCAGAATGTGTTCTGAAGTTTCAATATCCCCTGACCCACAAGAGCTAAGCCTTTCTAACACAGGGACCTGCTTATATCTTCCTTCCAATACCGCTGATGGCAAGACCTGGCGAGGGTGGAAGATTTCCTATGATTGATAAGTTCTAAGTGAGAAAGGTAAGCTGCAGGGAAGACTATGTATCTAGATTTTTCAGGTGACAGGACGGACGGTGATCTCCCGAGCCTGGAAGGAGGGTGATCTGCCTGACTTTCAATGTCATTCACCCTTTGCTTCAAAAGGCATATTGCCTGGTCTTTACCCTGAGCCAACAAAGAGAGTGGAGAGAAACCCAGCAAATCCATTTTGTCATAGACCACCTTAAGACATGAGGACTGGAAATTATCCTGCAAAATCAAAGGCAACATGCCTTGAGGGTTAAGGTTTAATTTAAGCCACAGGGTAACAGAAGTAAGGGAGACCCTTCACCTTTGCCTCCACCATTCCAGTCTCCAGTCACACAATTGTGTTGGACACGTAGCGGGGTATTTTGATTGGACCCGCTCAAGTGGGGCAACCTGGTACCTGGATAGCCATTTGCAGATGGAGTTGGGGGGGCGCTGTCTCCAGAAGATACAGAGGTTGCTTCAGATTCATCCTCTTCTTGCATGGTGGAGACACCTGGAAGAATCGGAGCATGACTGGCAAAACTCAACCCTGGACATTTCTAGACTACTTAGTACATGAATACATGGATATACACAGAAACACCTTAGAGTCCAACAAGATTGGGGGGGGTATAACCTTTCAAGAGTCAAAGATCCCTTCATCAGATGAATGTTATCTGACAAAGGAAGCTTTTATTCTCAAAAACTTATACTCCAAAAATCTTGCCCCTAATGTGCTAGGGGATTAGAATCTAGTGCTTCCACTGCAGACCAACACAGCCTCCGCCCTCTGAAACTACACATATAGATACACTCAGAAAACAAAACCTAATTGTATTAATGTGCTACGGATATCCTATGTCTATCCCCCAACACACACACACCTTTCCAACTGCTCTCAGTTCTTAATTAATGCTTCTCCTGACCTTCAACATTATTTCATGTACATGTTTATTCAGAGAGTACACCTAAATTTTTCAAGGGTTTAATTTTAGATCATGCACCTTTGAGAATCAAAACGGTGCAGTTCTTTATTGAAACAGCCCACCTCCACCTTGCAATAAAATGGGGTGTCTGTCTAAATAAATAACAAGTCAGGGCTAGGTTACGTGCCCTTAACCCATTCAGCCTCACAACCATCTTCTGAGAGAGACCGCACATATTCCCAGGTTACAGGTGGCCAAGAGGCCAGACAGTAAACCATAGTTTTATCATACAGTCATATGGGACTAGAAACTTGAGTTTCCATTGAAGGGTGGAAGTTTAAATGGAGCTTCTCAGCACTCTTTAGTCTGTACAGAGTGGCACTTTTTCTGTCCTCATATAGTACTGAGGAATACCAGAACTGTGTCACAAAAGCTCCTGAATCACTCTCAAGTTTTCTGAGTCTTCCAAGGAAGGGTGTTCTACCATTGTGGGATGGCGACTGCAGAGGCCCTTTCTTCTTGCTGTCCCAACTGTGCACAGAGGTGGCATTTCTGATTGATTAGACAATGTGGCACAGTGTGTAAGGCTTTTAGACTGTATTTAGTTAGAACTTCCCCCCCCCCAAAAAAAAATTCAAAATCTCTGCTCAGCTGTGAAGTTTCACCCTTTCTCAGTCAAACCTACATCAAAAGATGGTTAGAACATAAGAACGTAAGAAAAGCCATGCTGAGTCAGACCAAGGCCCACTTGAGTCCGGCACACACAGTGGCCAACCAGGTGCCTCTAGGAAGCCCACAAACAAGACGACTGCAGCAGCATTATCCTGCTTGTGTTCCACAACACCTAATACAATAGGCATGCTCCTCTGATACTGGAGATAATAGGTATGCATCATGACTAGTATCCATTTTGACTAGTAGCCATGGATAGCCCTCTCCTCCATGAACATGTCCATTCCCCTCTTAAAGCCGTCCAAGTTGGCAGCCATCACCACATCCTGGGGCAGGGAGTTCCACAATTTAACTATGCGTTGTGTGAAAAAATACTACCTTTTATCTAGTTGTTGCTACCGGTTGTTGCTCCAAAGATAAAAAAAATTAGATAATGCCAAACATGCCATGGATACAAATGGAACAAAGACTTTTTTTGTCATGAAGAGAGCATGGTGGACCAAGGGGAGTGGGACTCCAACTACCCTCAAAGTGGGACTCCAATTACCCTCAAAGTGAATGGTATTAAGTATGGGGTAAGTAATGCAGCTCTCTGATCTGGACGGCCCCAGGCTAGTCTAATCTCCTCAGGTTTCAGAAGCTCAGCAGGGTCAGCTCTGGCTAGTACTTGGATGGAAGACCACCAAGGAAAGTCCAGGGCTTCTATGTAGAGGAAGGCAATGGCAAACCACCTCTGAATGTCTCTTGAAAATCCCACGGGGTCACCGAAATTCAGCTGCAACTTGACAACACTTCCCAACACCCCGACTAATGCCATATGACCACATGGAGCTGTGCCCTCTATCAACCGAGACCATTTTGTCCACCTAGATCAGTATTACCTTCTCTGACTGGAAGCAAGCCAGTACTACCTACTCTGACTGGCAGCAACCAAGCCCATTTTGTCCACCTAGATCAGTATTACCTACTCTGACTGGCAGCAACCCAGTATGACCTACTCTGACTGGTAGCAACCAAGACCATTTTGTCCACTTAGATCAGTATTACCTACTCTGAGTGGCAGCAACCCTGTATTACCTACTCTGACTGGCAACAACCCTGCCCCAAACCCTGGAAAGAGCACTCTCAACTGCTGCAGCCAGAGATCCTTTAACTGACATTGGAAGGAAGTGAGCCCGGGACTTCCAGCAGGCACAGCAGAGGCTACTGAGACAGTCTGCTGCCTTAAAAACGCTCTAGGACAGAGCACAACACAAATAATGGAGCAAAAGAGCTTCCTTATCTCTTTACCACAAATGGCAGCTTACAGTTAGGAAGGGGAGGATCAAGGCAGATGTAACGTAGGTCTTTTTTTCTTAGCTTTGTTTACAGATGGGTCTTGGGGGGAGAAAATCTATTGATAAACTATACAGACATACTACATAAAATGGCAGATGCCAATAGTCAGAAAGCCCGTAAAAGGGTGGAATTAACCCCACCATGAAAACCAAATTGACCCCTACAGTACGATGAATAAGGATTGGGACAAAAGAGGCATTTTTATCAAGTTACCTGTATCTTTCCCTGCAACACAGGTTCCCCCTAGTGCCCAGGTGAAGCAACCACAGCCCCTGTCAAAGCTAACGGTGACACAAATGCCCAGCGGACTATAGATGTTGTCATCCAGACCAGACTCCCGTTATTTTCACAGGCAAGAGGCAAATTACGTTCCACTTCTGCACGCCCACAGATTTGCAACTTGGCCAAGAAAACTACTTGGGAGGACAAATGCATCACTTAAACAGGTACTGCTGGACTTGAGGCGCTTCCCTTGTTAAGTTTCCCACCTAAGCTCAAATCAGGCAAGGCAGCACCCTGCCACGATCTTATGACCCCTCTCTGACCCTGTGGGCCTACTGGCAGGAGGAAAGGACACTCCGCTACACTTTGCTCACTGGTCGAGGTCCTCTCCTCCTCC
The DNA here is from genome assembly GCF_029931775.1 of Euleptes europaea. Classification (NCBI taxonomy): domain Eukaryota; kingdom Metazoa; phylum Chordata; class Lepidosauria; order Squamata; family Sphaerodactylidae; genus Euleptes; species Euleptes europaea. Next base: position 267,264 of record NC_079314.1, read on the forward strand.
TCCTCCTCCTCCTCCAAGCCAATGTCCTCAGAGCTCCCAACTTCCACCTGCTTAGGAACTTCAGACATGACCCATGGAGGCCCACAGCCCAGCCTGCAAGGGGCAGGGGCAGGACCCGTCAACAGGTTTGCCCAGCTCTGCTGGCCTCCAACCCCACTCCCTATTCTCTGGAGGGGGGGGGAGAGGGGCTTTGTCCCACAGTGCTCTAGGGCTGACATTCTATGGCCCAATCCCATAATGCTCTGGGGGAAACCGTGGCTGCAGCCCAAGTGCCCACAATGCACCGCCACCGGTATAGACTGGAGGGAGTTAATCCCATCATGTTCTGGTCTCTGTCTCAACCACAAGGGGGGGGGGACCCGATCCCACAATGCACTGCGACCACTGGTTGGGGGTGCAAGGACCGGGGGAGGGCAGGCTAAAAAAGGCTGCCCCCACAATGCATTGCGCAGCCTAACACTCACCGGTTCCTCCGGATTTGGGGAGGGGCAGCCCGGTCCCGTCTAGCCACAGGACCCTAGCTGCGCAGGCGCAGACGGAGGAAGTAGGCGGGATTCTCTCGCCAGTATTGATTTCTTGCGCGTGCGCTTGAAGACCGGGAGAAGACAACAGTCGGCAGGTCTGCGCATGGGCGGGCGGCTCGGTACTTCGGGCGTTCTGCGCATGCGTCTCGGCAGAGGGTCCTGAGTGGTTCTGCGCCTGCTCATTAAAAAAGTAATGGCAAAGTGGGCTTCAGGTTGCTGGCAGGTGGTTCTGCGCGTGCGCCCAGGAAAACCCTGCGGGACGGGGGCGGGAGAGCGGGAAAGAGGGGCGGGCAGGCGGGCGGCGAGTGGGTTTCGCAGGCCGAGCCGATGCTCGTGGACTCAGAAGCAAACTCCTGTTTCACTTGAAAAGGGCTCGCTCCTAGGTCGACATGCACGTGGCTGCAGCCTTGCTTTCCTGTTTCCTCCGCAGCCCTTCCCCTCCGCGTCAGAACCGTGGAGAAGCCCCCACGGAGCAGGCGTGCGTGGGTGGGGGGGGTCGCCCAGGAGCGGCTTTGCGGAGGGAGGGAGGGGGTCGTCTGGCCCGCAGGGGGCGCACGTGCGGCGCGGGAGGGAATCCGGCACCGCCAGCGAGCGGCCAGCAGAGGGAGCGCGAGGGTCTGAGCGGCCGGCCGGCCGCTCAGACCCTCGCGCTCCCTCTGCTGGCCGCTCGCTGGCGGTGCCGGATTCCCTCCCGCGCGATGCCCGAACCCCCCCGCCGCTCCCGTGGCCGGAGGGGGTGGGGGTGGTCTCTGTGCAGCAGGGGAGCCGGCCTTTGCTCCCCTCCTCGAACGCGTGCACACGGCCCCCTCCTCCAAAGAGCTGGTTCTCCCCTCCCCTTTTTATCACAACAACCCTTCGAGGTAGGCGAGAGTGGACTGGCTGGAGGTCGCCCAGGGAGCTTCGCAGCAAGTGGGGGTTGGCACTGGATTCTCCCAGGACGACACACGAGCTGCAGAAAGAGACAAACGGCCGCTTCGGAAGGGGGGCACTATAGCACCACCTCCCTGCAGAGCTCCCTCCCCACGTTCTGCCCCCAAGCCTCCAGGAATGCTCCAGCCCAGAGATGGCAACCCTGGTCCCCCGAGCCAGAACGTCAACCAATTCCGCCATACTGGAGCCTGGCGGTCACGCACGGTCTGGCTAGAGGGGGCAAGATCCGGCACTGGCACGTACCTGCTTTGTGGCTTGTGGGCCCCATTCCCTCTGTGGCAAGCAGCAGACATCTGGGGCAGCCTGAGGCAGAAGCAGGTGGGCCCAGCTGTATGCAGAGGTCCGCGCCTGGTTGGCCGGCCGGCCGGCCTCTCCAGAAGGGTCTGCTCCTTAGCGGGAGACCCTCCAAGCGGGCCTTCAAATGCCCATCCCTCCCTGGACACAGCACAACCCCGGGAAATACAGGGTTGCGAATCAGAGCGGCGTCTTCCTCCCCAGCCCTTTCAGCGAAAGACCTGAACGAGTACATCTTATTTGGGGCTCAGCTGGAGACACCTCTGTGCTTAGCTAGGAATTAGTTTTTGTAAATGGATATTGGGAAGATTAAGAGCTAAGTGGAAGACTTGTGTGATCAAATCATCAACCTCTCAGCTTGTCTTTGGGCTTAGCTCATTCCTGAGTCTCTGAAAAGATCACCGAGTGACCGGCACAGGCCTGAAAGGGATCAGTGTGTGCCTCATGGGATTACAGTGCTGCCAAATGGCCATACAGCTGCATAAAGTCAATAGTGCTGGCATGAAGAAAACGCCCTCGCTCCCTCTTTGCTGAAGATACAACAGGTTGAATGCACCTTATGGAAGAGGATCTTCAGGTATCCACTTTGGACTTGCTTTGTGGGAGGGGGCTACATCCCTCTACTGCTCCATCATTACAACCTGAAGGGTGCAGGAAGCGATGCTTAGTTCTAAACATAGATCCCTGTGTGTAGTTCTAGGAGATGGTCCTAGGTGTCCTCTTTGGCATGCAAAACACATGCTCTGCCACTGATCCATGACTTGTCCCATTTAAGTTATGCAAATGACTATGCACCCGTGGTGATTAAAGCTTGCTCCCAAGCCATTAAACAGTAAGCTTTATAAAAGGGACAGCTATTCACATAGAACCCTAAGCTACGTGGGGGGAGGGCTGGGGGGCAGTCTGATAGATGAGGGTAAGACCCTCACATGCTGCCCACCTAGCTGACACCAAACAAGGAAAAGGTAAGGGGAAGCCAAGGAACCCAGAATCCTAGAGACGATGCCACTGCTCTGGTCTCAGTGATCACTCAGACACGTTGTTGTAGTTATTTCTAGTGTGCCCTCCCCAGCCAAGACCAGGCTCAGGGCAGGGAACAACAATAAAATCACAATATATGTATAAATACCAGTTAAAACATCTATGAATAAAATACAAACATTAAAAGTAAAGGTCCCCTGTGCAAGCACCGGGTCATTCCTGACCCATGGGGTGACGTCACATCCCGACATTTCCAAGGCAGACTTTGTTTGTGGGGTGGTTTGCCAGTGCCTTCTTCCCCAGTCATCTTCCCTTTACCCCCAGCAAGCTGAGTTACACATTTGACCCTCATTCGACCGACCTCGGAAGGATGGGAGGCTGAGTCAACCTTGAGCCGGCTACCTGAAACCAACTTCCGTCGGGATCGAACTCAGGTCGTGAGCAGAGCGCATTATTAAACTGGTTATTAAAACAGATGGTGCACAAATTACTGTAGCAGAGGCTGCCATAACCAAGCAGCCAGGCCACCACCGCCACCCACCTCGTAAACACCAATTATACAAGGGGGGAAAGGGAGGCCTGGAAGGCAAGCAGGAGAGTCTATCCTAATGCCTTCGGTCTTCACAGCACTTCATATGCATTATCTTGTAATCTTTACAACAACCCTGCAAGGTAGACTAGTATGGCTATCCCTAAAATGCAGATGAGAAGGAGGCTCTGCTTCCCTTTCATTTGTGTGCTCAAAAAAAAAGCTTCCTCAGAAGTAAAGCCCTCTGGGATGAATGGCAAGCCTGGCAGTGAGAAGGAAAAGGCACCCGGAAACAGAGTGAAAACCAAGCCTGAATTTCCCATTGCCTCCTTAAGAGAGGGGAGGGGAGGGGGGGTTCAGAATGAGGATGACGTCATTCTCCTGGGGGGTCACATGGGGCTCCTGATTGCTACAATGAAGTCAGTTTGGGTTTTACATCTCTCCCCCCCCCGCGCCCCTCCACAGCCTGCAAACACACAGGTCAGCAGAGGCAGGGGATTGAATCCGCCGAAGGGAACATCTGCAGCATTTGTGGCCAGCCAGCCAGCCAGTCAGGGCTCAAGCAGCATTTCACAGGATCACAAGCGAGGAAATTCTGGCTTCTCGCGGTGGGGGGTGGGAAGGAGCTCAGTAGGCTCACCGCCCACAGCCCAAACAGCTCCTGAGTGACAGATGCCGGGGACTGACACCTCCTCGGATTCTGGGCCGCATCCTGGGCACCTGAGCACCTACCTGCCGGACAGGTGTTCCAGGATGTTTTCCTGGGAACGCGTTTGCAGGCATGTTAGAACCAGGCCTGGCAACGAAGAGCACTGGAGCTGCAAAGAGCAGAGGTGGGATCCTCGGTAGCCGAAGGGTGCCGGCTGACCTCCTCTCGGCTTTCCCTGGGAGAGGCAGTCCGGACCGCCGAGGTTTTTCCAAGCAGCATCAAGGAAAGGCTGGCCTCACGGGCAGCGGCAATTTCTCCCCTCGTGGCCTGCTGAGAGGTGACCTGCGGCACCCAGCAAAATGGAAGCCAGCTGAACGCAGGGCCGTCTTAACAGCGTTACGGGCCCCCAGGCAAAGCAGGGCCCTGGGGGGCACCTTACCTACACAACTACGGTACTCACAGGAATAAAAAGATAAAGGGTTGATAAAATTCAAGATATATTTATTGGTGCTTCCATAAGGAACTAGTCCATTCTTACATATACTTCAGTATTCTTAATCCAAACCCAAATTAACGTTAATATTGTTCATAATTTTTAGTAACATACATGCTAAATATGCATTTTCCAATAACAAATATTTATAGTTTAGTATGGTATTTATTCATTCATTGACAGCAAGTCACAACATACATAGATTAGCATGGGCCCCCTATGCTCATGGGGGCCCCAAGCAACTGCCCAGCATGCCCATGCATTAAGACCGCCCTGGCTGAACAGAGTGCTTAACAGAATTATCCAGAAAATGCCCACCTCACAGGGCAGGTCATTTTCAGGGAGCCTCACACCCTGGTCTGGGGTCAGAGGATTTAGCATATTGGCCTACCTTATTGCTGCTGTTTTTGCCTGTATACAGTGTCTTTTAAGCCTTCAAAATGTTTTGCAGACACAATCGCTCCAATCCTTACAACAGCCCTACAAGGCAGGCCAGAGTGGATTGTGTGTGTGTTAAAGTGCCGTAGGTAAAAACCCAGTAGGGTTTTTAAGGCAAGAGACTAACAGAGGTGGTTTCCCATTGACTTCCTCTGCATAGCGACCCTGGAGTTCCTTGGTGGTCTCCCATCCAAGTAAGAACCAGAGCCCATCGTGCTCTCAGCTTCTGAGATCTGACAAGATCAGGCTAGCCAGGGCCGTCCAGGTCAGGACCCAGAGTAGATTAGGGGACGGGATGGTGTCAGGGAGGATCTGATTGTGAGGTTCTCCAGCCAACCTCGGCAATCCCAAAAAGTCACTCGCTCAGACAGGCAGGTCTAAAGCAGGTAAACGTTTATTCAGGAGCCGCAGGTACAGCATAAGCAATCCACAGGTTCAAAGCTGCTAATGACCATCCAGTCTACAAAGCATGACTTTAAGCACAAAGCAACCCCAGGTGCAAGATCAAGCAGGCCTGGGAATTGGGAGATAACAGTGCCTGGTGGGAAGCAGGGAGTGAGCAAGCCATCATACTGAAGTTGCCTGCTTGCGACTCAAGGTCAGAGCGGGGGGGGGGGAGGCAGGGAGCGGGGAGTTTGAACAGCTCAGGGAAACAAAACCGAAAGATGCTCTTGAACTGAAATGGGCCTAACTCATGTCAAGAGCCTGCCTGGACCGCACGACTCCGGACTCCGGACTCTGATCTAACTGAATGGGTCTCTCACTTTTTAAAACAGCCATCAGGGAACTGGGGGTTATAGTGAGGTGAAGGAGGCTCAGTCCGTCCCTCTCCTACCCTTCACCATTTTTATGATTTCAGTCTCCCCAGAGGTAAAATGTACAGGCACACCTGTGGTACCACTAGATTTCCCCCCTCCCTGGTCAAATAGCCCCTGGAAGAAAAGAAGAGTTGGTTTTTATATCCCGCTTTTCTCTACCGTAAGGAGTCTCAAAGCAGCTCACAATTGCCTTCCTTGCCGCCCCCTGCCCCCCACTACTGACACCTTGTGAGGTAGGTGAGGTTGAGAGAGTTCAGAGAGAACTGTGACTAGCCCAAGGTCACTCAGCAGGCTGCATGTGGAGGAGTGGGGAAACCAACCCAGTTCGCCAGATGAGAGTCTGTCGCTCATGTGGAGGACTGAGGAATCAAACCCGATTCTCCAGATGAGAGTCCATCGCTCTGGACCACCATGGGCCACCCTGGCTCTCTGAGAGACTCTGAGATCCCAGAAACAGTGGGGGGGGGGCGGGGAACGCGAACCTCTCGCCCCCAGCAGCCTTGATCCAAATTGGGGGATCTTTGTTCCTCTGTTTGCAAGTTTAAAAACAGCCAGATGCAAGTTTTGTTCACAAGTCTCCTGTAGGGTTGCCAACAAGCCAGGAGAACAACGTCCTGTCCCTTTAGTGGAGGCTTTTAGTGAGTGGAAATGAGCAGGTGGAGCCTTTTCTTGGCACGAAGGCAAATAGCGTTGCCTAGTGAATAACATCCCATTAAGCCTGGGAAAGGGCATTTATTGCCTGGCCTGTTGGCAACCCTACCACCTTAGCAAGTTCAAGGTGGAGAGACTTGAATCCACAATTTCTAGTTCACACCCTTTCCCACTAAATGTATTTATTTAAAACATCTATTAGCCTACTTTCTTCCTTATGGAGCTCAAAGTAGCTGACAATATAAATAAAATACATAAAGTATATAAAACCAAAATTTAAAATCCCAATTTAGGACTGCTTTAATCAAATGCAGCCCTAAATGAAACCCTCCCTCTCTGGCTGCCTCATAAAGATCATCAGCGAGCGGGGGGGCAGGTGGCCCTCCCTGGGGGGGGGGTTGCGTCATGGGGCTGCCACTGAAAAGGCCCTCCTCTCTCACGTGCCCACCAGACAAGCTTCTTTGATCGGTGGGGCAGTCAGGAGGACCCTCTCCCTGGGATCTTAATTCCCAGAAGGAATGTATGCGAGAAGGCGGCCTCTTCAGATACCCCATTTCCAAAAATGTAGTGCTTTAAAGTATTCTCAGCAACTTCTGGAGAGCTCGAGTCCAGATTTCTGAGATCAACTTTGTGAAAAGCAAGTGGTGGAACAATGGAACCATGCTAGACTAGTGTGGTGTAGTGGTTTAGAGCGGTGGACTCTAATCTGGAGAACCGGGTTGGTTTCCCCACTCCTACACATGAAGCCAGCTGCTTGACCTTGGGCTAGTCACAGTCCTCTCTGAACTCTCTCAGCCCCACACGACCTCACAAGGTGCCTGTTGTGGGGAGAGGAAGGGCAGGAGATTGTAAGCCGGTCTGATTCTCCTTAAAAGGTAGAGAAAGTCAGCATATAGAAACCAACTCTTCTTCTTCTACTACTACTACTACTACGAAGCATTATTAAATTCTCCACAACTTTCAAAAGAGATTTCCTCTGGGCTCAAGAGATGCTTTAAATTTAACCAAGATGCAAAGTGAGAAGGTGCTAAGCTAAATCCAGGGCTTCCGCTGAGGGAGGGCAGCCCCCACCCCACATACACATTTCAGACTATCTCTTGCATTTGTGCCTTGGAAGCATTGGTCTCTCCCTCTCTGGCCAAGCTGCCAGTTTTAAACATTGCCCGCAGATCCCCTCTTGCCACTAACCATGGTTGGCATTTTGTATTAGTCCAGTATCCCCACCCTGGCCTGGATAGCCCAAGCCAGCCCAATCTATCAGATCTCGGAGCTAAGAAGGATCAGCCCTGGTTAGTAAAGGTTGAGCATCCCTTTTCCGGACTGCTTGGGACCAGAAGTGGTCCGTATTACAGATCTTTCCATATATTGGAATATTTTGGAATTTTTGCATATACATAATATCTTGTGGAAGGGACCAAATTCATTTATTTTTATATGCACTTTACACACATAGCCTGAATGTAATTTTAAACAATATTTTTAAAAATGTTGTGTACATTGAACCCTTAGAAAGCAAAGGAGTAACTATCTTACCAGAATACCTGAATCAGCTGTTCAATGAGAGCAACAACAAACTAACTAACTAATGGCCGGCTTTCAGTCTCCACCTACAATGCATTGTACACTATTTTATTTTTTTAGGTGAGAGGAAACATTGAAAGCAGGCAGCACGGATCTGCCTGCATGCTGGCTCAAGGGGTCCAAGTTTTGGATCAGTCCGGATATGGGATACTCTACTTGTACTTGGATGGGGGACCACCAAGGAAGTCCAGGATTGCTATGTGGAGGCAGGCAATGGCAAACCACCTCTGTTGGTCGCATCTGTTCGTCTCTTGCCTTGATAAACCCTAAAGGGTCCCTGTCAGTCAGCTGCAACTTTGACAGCACTTTCCATCCACCAAAGTATCCCCAAGGCCATCTCCTCAGAGACTCCCAGATAAGCCCTGCCCTGGCTACTCTGTCATTTCTGCAGCACTTTTAAATTGTATTTTTAATTTTAAAATGTATTCCCGTCATGGTCACACTCACCCATCACACAAGAGTGGCCAACAGGCAGTCTGGAGAAAAATCCCCATCCCTTTTCACGGGGGCTTCATGTTCGGAAATTGGAAGATGAAGTTTTTCAGGGCAAGGAGGTAAATAACAACCCATTAAAGCCCCTCTATGAAAGGGTCAGGACCATTTTTTTTAAACTCCAGGCTTGTTGGCTAACCTTCAGGCTGAGCGGCAGCAACTTGACCAGACAGCAGGACTTGAATCTAGCCTTCTGCCTTTTGCTACTCAGGGTTGCCAACTTTCTCACTGGCAACCTTCTCCTGTGCCTTTAATGCATGCCCAATCTGTAGGCAGCAGTAAGGAACGCAAAGTGGCTATGGAAAGATGATTCCAGACAGGGCAGGGTTGCAAACTTCCCAGGTGAATGTAAGCTCTTGACCCATCGAACCAGAAATCACCACAGAGACAATCAGATTCCAAGCAGATGGCTTTACTGGTCAAATAGGCAATACAGTGCATTGAGAATAAGATGACAGCTATGAGTTGTCTTGCCCGTTATTTGGAAATATAAGGCAGAGAAACGGCGGGAGATTACAAAGCATAAACAGAGCATTATTTCCCAGGAGTGGCGTTCCCAGGCTTTGGTATGTGAAGCCGTCCTTGAAGTCTGGACGGTTCAGCAGAGGAACGAAAGGAAACATCTAAACCGAGATAACAGCCTGACATCCTGCTCCCCTTAAGGCCCCCTCCCATCCGGCAAGGGGGCTGGTTTGTCTGGGTAGGTATTGTGAAAGGCGTTGACGAGTTTGGGGGCGGAGACATCTCGTGCGCGAACCCATTCGTCATAGGCAGGGGGGAAGTGTTTCCAGCGGATCAGGTATTGCAAGACCCCATGGTGTATGCGGGAATCCAGGATTTTGGAGACTTCGAAATGTTCTTCCCCCCCCCACCATTATGGGCTGTTCAGGAGGCGGCTCCGGGTGCCATTGCGGGGAAGCAACATGGGGCTTTAGAAGGCTGATATGGAAAACGGGGTCTCAGAGTTTTGGGGAGAGACAGTTCCACCGTGACAGGATTTATGATGCGGATGATGGGAAATGGGCCAATGTATTTAGCATTGAGCTTATGGCACGGACGGGTGGAGCGCAGGTTTTTGGTGGAAAGGTATACCAAGTTACCCACTTGCAGGTCCCCACCGGGGGAACGATGCTTGTTAGCCTGCGCCTTGTATTTGCGCTTGGCTCGGTCTAGGTTGCTAACCAGCCAGGGCCATGTTGTACGGAGGGTGTGTGCCCAAGAGGCAATGTCGGCATCCCCCTCCCCCTCCAATCCTTCTATTGGGGTGATAGGACCGAAGTCCTGTCCATACACCGCATAAAACGGGCTGAAACCTGTGGACTGATGTACAGCATTATTGTAGGCATATTCTGCAAAAGGCAACAGTTCCACCCAGTCATCTTGGTGGTAATTGACATAACAGCACAAATAACATTCAAGTACAGCATTGACACGTTCGGTTTGACCATCCGTTTGGGGATGGTATGCACTAGACAACCCCTGCTCCACCCCCACCAATTTGAGAAAAGCTTTCCAAAACTTAGCAACGAAACTACTTCCGCGGTCGCAGATTATCTTGCGCGGAAACGAATGTAGTCTAAAGACATGTGACACGAAGAGGCGGGCCAACTTCTGAGCGGAGGGGATCCCCGCACATGGAACCAAATGTATTTGCTTAGAAAATAAGTCAGTGATAACCCATAACACAGTTTTTCCCCCGCTGAGAGGGAGATCCGTCATAAAATCCATAGCAATCACTTCCCAGGGTTTGCTGGGTATTTCAAGTGGTTGCAGTAGTCCTGGGGGCTTGCCTTGAGATTGTTTGACTGTGGCGCAAACTAGACAGCTGCGAATAAAAGAGTCAATGTCAGAACGCATTCCCCCCCACCAAAATTGTCTGCGCAACAGGTGAAGGGTCTTTAGGAACCCAAAGTGTCCAGCTGTTTTCACTCCATGAGCCAAGTGTAAGACGTCTTTTCGGAGCGCTTTGGGCACATATAATTTCGAGTCTTTGTACCAAGAGCCTCCTTGTTCGATTACACCAGGAGGCAGGGTTTGATCAGAGCGTTCCATAAGGCATTGTTCCCGAAGGGAATTTAAGAAAGATTCGGAGACGGGAACCCCCCCCCTTGTTTACGGTGGTAGTAGGAGTAGTTGTGGGGGATGACGAGGGGGGAGCGCTTACGTGCGGCGGTGTGCAGATTGCAGGCGGCTGGGCGGCCGGTTGGGTTGGAGGAGCTGGAGCGCTGGTCATCGTGAGCTTCCGTGGTGGGGGCAGCTGGGTGGTCGGTAAGGCTGGAGGAGCTTGCGCGCCGGCTACTGCGTGCTTTCGCTGGGGCAGCGTCTGGGATCGAGTTTGTACAGCCAGTACGGGTAGGGCTTCTCTTTGCGCAGGCGTAAATAAAGAGTCTGTTGGCCGATCGAGTTTCGTTGGATATTGAGGCAATCGGGAGAGAGCATCTGCGAGAATGTTTTGTTTTCCTGGGACATGCTTCAGGACAAAACGAAACTGAGCAAAGAATTCCGCCCAACGCTGTTGTTTCGCGGATAACTTATGGGTTCCTGTGAGGGCGGCTAGATTCTTGTGATCGGTCCAAACTTCGAAGGGGACCTTAGACCCTTCCAGGAATTGTCGCCATAGAGTAAGTGCATGGTGAACGGCTGAGGCTTCTTTCTCCCAAATGGGCCAGTTCTATTGGGAGTGCGCAAATTTCTTTGAAAAGTAAGCGCAGGGGTGAAGGAGACCATCTGGTCCTCTTTGGAGTAGGGCCCCTCCCATAGCTACGTCGGAGGCATCGACTTGCACAATGAACATTCGATTTGGGTCTGGGTGCCGTAGCACAGGTTCCGACGTGAAGAGGCGTTTGAGGGCTACAAAGGCGGTCTGGCATTGATCAGTCCACAGTATCTTAGCGGAGGGTAATGTAGCAGAGCTTCCTTTACCCTTGGTTTTCAGAAGGTCGGTGATGGGCAGCGCTATTTGGGCAAAGTTAGGAATAAATCCACGGTAGAAATTAGCAAAGCCCAGAAACTGTTGTACTTGCTTACGGTTGGAGGGAGGAGTCCAATCGAGTACGGATTGGACCTTGGCCGGGTCCATGCTAAGGCCATGGTGGGAGATTATATATCCCAAGAAGGTTATTTTGCTCTGGTGAAATTCGCATTTAGCTAGTTTTGCAAAGAGTTGGTGATTGCGCAGACGGTGCAGAACTTCTCGGACTAAAGTGACGTGCTCGTCCATGGTTTTTGAATAAATAAGAATGTCATCCAAATAAACTACCACTCCGCGGTACAGTAAATCATGGAGGATTTCGTTGATGAGTTGCATGAAGACCCCCGGGGCACCTTTTAACCCGAAGGGCATCACAAGGAATTCAAACATTCCAAAACAGCTAGAGAAGGCAGTGAGGGGTTCGTCCCCCTCGCGGATACGGACGCGGTAGTAGGCTTCCACTAGGTCCAATTTGGAGAATATACGTCCCTCTTGCAGTTGTCCCAAAATATCTGAAATGAGCGGAATAGGATAGGCGTTGGCTTGAGTAACTGCATTGAGTTTTCGGAAGTCAATGCAGAGACGTAGGTCGCCCTCCTTTTTTCGGACGAAAAACGCGGGGGCTGAGTTGGGAGCATTCGATGGGCGAATGAACCCTTTGGCAAGGTTTTTGTCCAAAAAGTCCCGTAGTACAGTGCGCTCGGAAGTGCTCATAGGGTAGATCTTACTCTTGGTTAATGTGCAGTCTTTCACCACTTCAATTGCACAGTCAGTGGCCCGGTGGGGGGGGGGGTAAGGCATCACATTCTTTAATGTTAAAGACATCCGCAAAGTCCTGGTATACATCAGGTAGGGACGGCAGTGATGGGACATCGGAGATTAATGCTGGAGCGGGTGGAGACAGCACCGCAACTTGCTGCCGGTGCTGGTCGCATTTGGGGTTGGCAAAGGAGATCGTGTTCGTCTCCCAGTCTATACTGGGACTATGACCTTTAATCCAGTTAATTCCCAGGACCACTTCAAATCGGATAGGGGCTATGGTAAAGTATTTGCTCCCAGTGGGAGCCAATTCCCATCGCCACCCCTATGGTGCGATGATCAACTGGGCCCCCCTTGAAATGGCTTCCATCCATTTGGGCAAATTGGACGGGGGCTGGTAAAGCCTCGGACTTGACTTTGAGTGCTGCGAATGTGGCCTCATTGATGAGAGTGCGACCGCAACTGGAGTCAATGAGTGCCTTAACGGGTAGTTGGGGACCACCTTCATAGTGTTGTAAAACTGCGTCCACATAAACGGTGGTTTCCACTTCCTTTACTTTAGTGGGAGCTTTCGGTTTAGCAGGAGAATCTGCAGAGGTCTGTGGAGACGCTCCACTCACCACAGACCGGAGCCGTTTTTTGACAAATCAAGGGGGGAATCCAGGTTTAAAGCTGGAGAATTCCATGGGTTCTCTTCGTCCAAAGAAGGAAGGTTGTCCCCCAATGGGGCATTTGTAATCCGGGACCCGGCGGGGTCATTTGATGTAGGAAGGATAGATGAATCCTCAACGTGAAGTGCAGAGGGTGTGGGTCTTCCCGGCGCTGCGCTGCGGGTGGCCGCGGTGCCTCTGCGTTGAGGTCGTCCTCTAGCTCGGGCTGTCATGCTGGGACGAAAGGGTTCAGGGCGATGTGGGCAGACTGCTGCAAAGTGGCCCTGTTCCCCACAAGTGAGGCAAGCACCTCTTTGAAATGGGGTTTCGCGGTCCTGGGGTGGACGCGCGGGTTTCCGTGGATTGGGGGGCGGTGCCTTGGGCTGGGGCTTTTGGACGCTTTTCTCCTTGTTTCTTTGGCAGACAAGGGAAATAAAGCGCCGGCGGCTTTCCACCTCTTCGGCTAATAGGATCCAATGCTCAAGGGTGTCGGGATCACCCCGCATATACGACCAGTTCAGAATGTCAGGGTGTAAGGCTTCCCTGAAATGGTGAATTAGGGTGGCTTCGGGCCAGCCCACAATTTTGCTTGCTAGTCTTTGAAATTCATCGGCAAACTCTCGAACTGGAGTAGAGCCCTGTCTTAGTTGTAGAAGCTCCGCTTTGGCTCGTTCCCCCAGAAAGGGGTCCTCAAACCTCCTCCGTAAGGCAGTCATGAAATTGTTGAGGGAACGGATAGAGCGGGATCGGGTGTTGAACTGGAGGACCATCCAGTCGGCTGCTTTACCTGTCAAAAGGGAAGCCACATAGCGAACCCGGCTGTCCTCTGTAGGGAAGAACTGTCCTTGTTCTCGCATATAGCTGTCCACCTGATGCAAGAAACAGGGTAGGGTTTCGAGAGATCTATCGTAAGTAGTTTTCAACTTGAGTTGTTTCCAAGGACCGGGCATAGGTTGGCCCGGTTGCACGGGTGCCCTGGGTGCAGGTAAAACGGGACCTCTGGGAGCCGGAGGTTGCGCAGGCACATTAGCGGGTGGCTGGGCTGGCACTCCCTGAACCGGTACTGATGTAGGAAGCGGTACTGCGGCTCCCTGTGGAACGGGTTGTGCCGGGGTTGTCAGGGCCTGCTGTAACTGCCTGTTGTCCTGAAGCAAACGTTCCATTAGCTCCTGGAGTTGATCAACACGGCCAGATAGCTCTCGATTCTGAGCTCGTAACAGGTGAACGTCCTCTCCTGGGCCACCTGTACGATGAGGTTTGCTTGTCCTAAAACTCGTGGCCCATTGAGAACTGTCCCCATACAAGTCCTCTTCCTCAGACTCCTCAGAGTCTTGGCGTCGTTCCGCGAGGCGGCGTGCGCGTTGGGTCGTGCGCAACGGGGCAAATACCGGAGAATAAGACAGACCCAACGGAGGACCGCTCCTTCCGGAGTCTTTGGGGCGGCCGCCTGTCCGCGCCCGATCCGCAGCCAACTGCAGTTCTTTATCCCTTGCGGCTTGAGCCTCGGCTTCCGCCTTAGCCGCTTCAGCAGCTTCCTTATCCGCGAGAACCTTTGCGCTTTCGAGTCTCAGAGCTGCAGCTGCGGTAACGTGCGGTAAAAGTTCCGTTTCCAGGAGTGTGAGTAGGGGGTTGGGTTCCCCACCTAGCAATGGTTGCACTCGGACCGCAACCGCGGGTGCATCAGCCCCGAACATCGAGGCCAAACGTTGAACCAAGGTGGCTATCGTGGTATCCTTTGTACAATCCGCAAAGAGGAGGGCCGTCTGGATAGCGACCCTCTTGGCTTCAGCTTGACAGCTAGCTGCATCGGGTACCAAAGAAAAACCTGCCGGTGCGGCTCCCGCCATGGTACCTTTCCCCAAGGCGACAGGACGCGTTAGAGCCGTGGATGAGAGAGTCTCACGGGCAATAAGCTTATCCAATAAATCGGTTAGTATTTGTAAGTCCTCAGTTGCCAGCCGGGCATCATCCAGCAACTGATCAAAATCCTGGAGGTCTAAACGAGCATTAGTATCCTCCGACTTTAACATCCAGAGAACCCTCACCAGAGATTGCCACTGTGTCTGGACCAGTCCACTCAAGCGGCAAACCTCTGAATTAGTCCTAAAGAGTTCAGCTACTATGTCCTGTAGAAGGGTAGGATCCTCAGATGAGGACTCCAGGGTTCCAAGAAGCAGTAGTCACGGTTCACTCGGAGAGCGCCCTCCTAGCTCCCATCCGAGTGGCAGGCGAACCCTCCGGGGCTCCAGCCTGACTAAAGAATCGATGAAGAAGAGTAGTGATAGCTGTCATAATGTAAGCTCTTGACCCATCGAACCAGAAATCACCACAGAGACAATCAGATTCCAAGCAGATGGCTTTACTGGTCAAATAGACAATACAGTGCTTTGAAGGCAAGATGACAGCTATGAGTTGTCTTGCCCGTTATTTGGAAATATAAGGCAGAGAAACGGCGGGAGATTACAAAGCATAAACAGAGCATTATTTCCCAGGAGTGGCGTTCCCAGGCTTTGGTATGTGAAGCCGTCCTTGAAGTCTGGACGGTTCAGCAGAGGAACGAAAGGAAACATCTAAACCGAGATAACAGCCTGACAGTGATCTTCATTTTTGTAGCCCCCTGCTGTCTGCAATATGGGAACACTGAGGAAATGCCTGTGTTGCAGGATTTGATCAAGTCCCAGTTTTCCACCACAGCTAGCCCAATGCCTCTAGAAGTGCCCAAGCATGCCCCCAAAGTGAGGACAGTCCACCCTCTCCCATGCATTCCCAGCATCTGGTACTTAGAGGTACACTGCCTCTGTACATGGAGGTTTTATTTCCCTGTCGCTTGCCTCGTTGCCATATCCTCCTAGAAGGTCTCAGAACTTGAAACGGCCAAGATGAACAGTCAAATATCTGTCAGTCGCTTTCATCTGTTCCACACTGAAGTTAATAATACATGCTTTAAAAAGAGAGAGAGATTAGTTTCAGCCTGTGAAAGACACATGGAGCCCTCCTGGGAAGAAAAGAAGAGAGAGCAGGGGCAGCCGGAGCGCCTTGTCCAACCTGCAAGTTGGCTGAACAGGGATTTGGAGGGAGGTCAGAGGTCAAGCCTCCTGGCACATGTTCCTCTTAGATGAAGGCCTGAATGCACACAGCTTGCTTGGACCTGACATTGCGCTTCCTGTGGAGCCCAGCGTTTTCAGCCGTGCGTGCTGCCTTTTCATCTCCACTACCCTAGGCCTGCTCTTGCTGGTACATGTTTTCGGTGCCCCTCCAGGGAGTCTCCACCCGCTTTGCTCCAACTGCCTGCAAACCAGCCAAGCTCCTTGATCTCCAGCGCGGTGGGTTAAGAGCTGACGGTGCTCGCCCCGAGGGTGGGGAACACGACGCCGCTTTAGAGACGCTGTGCCTTCCCACTGACCCAGATCCGCACAGCGAGCTCGCAGCGTGTTCTGTTTGACATGCATTTTTCCGTGCCAGGTTATACAACTCGCTGTCCTGCCCCGAGTTTGCGCTACAGTCTCTGAGAACTTTGCAGGCTCAGCTCCCGCACTTTCAGGAGATGAAGCTTTCCCCCCCCCCATGGAAAAGAGCTTCAAGGGGCCCAGGAGCAGAGCCGCTGAAACAGTTGGCAAGTCTGTTCCGCCATTTATACACAAGGTGATGCCCATTTGATCCTCATGACAATCCGGTGAGGTAGGTTAAGCCGAGAGGAAGAGACTGGCTCCAGTCACTCGGCGAGCTGGTCATGGATTCGAACCCAGGGTCTCCCCTGTCCAAATCTCTATTTACTATAACATGCCAGGCATTCATTGTCCAAATGTATGCATGTTACTTATTAGAGGTGAAAAAGCCTCTATGCACATATGCACAATTTACCCAAGTTTAGAACATAAGAAAAGCCCTGCTGGATCAGACCAAGGTCCATCAAGTTCAGGAGTCCATTCACACAGTGGCCAACCAGGTGTCTCTAGGAAGCCACAAGACGACTGCGGCATCCTGCCTGTGTTCCTCCTCTGATCCTGAAGAGAATACGTATGCATCATGACTAGTATCCATTTTGACTAGTAGACATGGATGGAGGCATCTCCTCCATGAATATGTCCACTCCCCTCTTAAAGCTTTCCAAGTTAGCAGCCATCACCACTTCCTGGGAAAGGGAGTTCCACAATTTAACTATGCATCGAGTGAAGACGTTTCACTCTGTGCTCATTCTGGCATCCCGCTCATCTCCGAAGGCTTGTTTCTCATTCTCGTAAATCATTTACCAGTGTGTGCTTTGTTGTAACCTTGGTTAAAGGTGTCAGATCTGAAAGGTGTCAGATCTGATGTTAGATGCTGATATTTATTTAATGTAATTTCTGAAAAAAAAGGTGTATATTATTCCCCCTCCCCATTTGGTAACCTGGCCATTTACACGTTACCCCAAACACAGAAACCAGCTGCCAGACTAACACATAAAGGCCTCGGGTGACTGAGGCAGGTTCATATCCCCATTTCATCCTGAAGCATCCTTGCACCCTTTGACAATACATGAACCAACTCAAAACTGTGTACAACACAGCACACGTTGCCAAAATTTCCAAGCCAACGGCTTGTCACGAAAGCTGTTTTAGCCCCTCCCACACTGCTCTGTGACATCACAGCGACCAACAGTTTGTGAACAAGGATTGCGTTAGCCGGTGGGCTGCCTGCTTTGGATGGTGGGTGGGTGTCCAATTATGCTGCCCCATCATCAGATAGATGGGCAAACATCTAGGTGGCACTAAAGCCACCTGAACTTCTTAACCGGTAAGTTTCTCTCTTGCTCTTGGTGGGCAGAGATAAAGATTGTCAACTATTATTTGTCTTTTACCCAAAGACCTCAAATGCCAGATCGCTCCCCCTCCTCCACCAGAGCTGGAAACCTGTTGCCCCTCAGCTCCTGATGGTTAACTCTGGACTCTCAGCAGTATGACAAATACGCTTTGTGCATGCTTTGGCACACTCATCATGGCTCTGTGCTAGGAGAAGAAGAGTTGGTTTTTATACCCCACTCTTCTCTACCTTTAAGGAGTCTCAAAGTGGCTTACAATTACAGTCCCTTCCTCTCCCACGCCTTGTGAGGAAGGTGGGGCTGAGAGATTTCTGAGAGAACTGTGACCGGCCCAAGGTCACCCAGCAGGCTTCATGTGGAGGAGTGGGGAATCGAACCCGGTTCTCCAGATTACAGTCTGCCGCTCTTAACCACTACACCATGCTTAGCACCTGCTTTGGATGGAGAAGGTCCCAGGTTCAATCCCTAGAATCTCCAGTTAAAAGGATCAGGTAAGCAGGCGATGTGAAGACGGCCACGTGATATGAGCTCTTGCAAGTCAGTGAACAATACTGACCTTGATAGACCAAAGGGGCTGACTCAGTATACTGTAGTCTGTCTCATAAGGTTTTCAAGCATCTTAAATCTAAGGGCATGGTGGCCATACCAATTATTTGGTTGCACACAGAGCAACCTTCCACTTATTAGATCCACTGATAGGCCAATCAGACTGCTCTCTATTTGGACTAGGGTTGCCAGCTCTGGGTTGGGAAATGACTGGAGATTTGGGGGGGGCGGAGCCTAAAGAGGGCGGGGTTTGGGGAGGGACTTCAGTGCCATAGTGTCCAATTGCCAAGGCAGCCATTTTCTCCAGGTGAACTGATCTCTATCAGCTGGAGATCAGTTGTAATAGCAGGAGATCTCCAGCTAGTACCTGGAAGTTTTCAATAAGAAACAACAACACAAGACTCATATGCAATGTTAAAGTCTTTACTCTTGAGTAGACCACAATTTTTACATTAGTCTTATCTTTACTCTTGAGTAGGCCACAATTTTACATGTAATTAATTCATTACACTCCTTGGCATGAAATAATATACAATTGATGACTATGTACAAACAAGATTCAATACACACTTATAATCAAATCTCTCCAAACACAATATGAAATAACTACAAAACTTAATGAAGGAAAAATTTCTCGTATGGCTTAATTAAGGCGCGTGGAGCCCCGTGCCCCCGCCAAGATGGTATGTTGAAAAGAGAAGACTTGGATAGAATCGGAGGAGTCCAACATCCAGACGCCACCTCTAGATTAGTGTGCATTTCGCCAGAGACTGCATCATCAGTAAGCTGATCTCCGTATAATTTCCCGGCAAATTGCCAACATACAATGCAGTTTTCACAGCGAATTGCCAGTATTCAACCACTTCAAAGGGTGAGAAGCACCTCTACAAAAAAATAACATTTTTTACTATAACATAAGTCCCTCTTAAATTATTATTATTAAAGGAGCATCAGAAAAGCAAATCACCATGCTTACTGAAAATGACATGCATTTTTTCGTAATTTGGCAATGCAGACCACATCCGTTCTGTCGTCAGGACATACGTCTTCCTTTTTAAAACTTTAGTGCCCGCCGGTCTGAACAGATTTTAGCCCTTGGCCTAAATCAGAACCAAAAACCACATCAGAGACAGTCAGGTCCAAAAGAAGCTGGTTTTACTTGGTCTAAATAGGAGTACAGAGCATGAAGAAAAGGTGACAGCAATGGCTTTTGCTGGCTTGAATTTGGTAATATAAAAGCATGCAAACACGTAAGAGATTACAGAACACAAACAGTACTGTGGTTCACACACTGTGGTTCACACAGCTTCAAAGGCCGTTTGGTATGCATAACAACCCTTGAGCTGTTGAGTCTGACCAGTGAGCAAGGAAACGAAAGCAACTGAGATACAGGCCTGACACTTGTCATGTTTTCTCTAACTTTCCTTTAACTTCCTTCTGGTTTTCCTTAAATTTCTTTAAACTCCTTAAGAATGTCCTTAAAACTCCTTAAGAGTATCCTCATCCCCGTTGAGAAGATTGTAAATAATAATTTTGTAAACAATAACTTTCCAAATTAATCAAAATATAATGAAGATACTATTGGCATGCTGAATGGCTGTTCCTTTAAATGAAATAACCTGACTCATGCATTAGGTGTGTGACTGCAGCTGATGGTGGTTTGCCACCAACAGCATTAAATTGGATCCATAGCAATGAGACCACTGAACCTTAGGACAAAGAAAGGGAACCCATTGAGGTTTTGGTGGTCTGAATCTTATGGTAAGCATGGTGATTTGCTTTTCTGATGCTCCTTTAATAATAATAATTTAAGAGGGACTTATATTATAGTAAAAAACGTTCTTTTTTTGTAGAGGTGCTTCTCACCCTTTGAAGTGGTTGAATACTGGCAATTCGCTGTGAAAACTGCATTGTATGTTGGCAATTTGCCGGGAAAATATACGGAGACCAGCTTACTGATGATGCAGTCTCTTTGGCGAAACGCACACTAATCTAGAGGTGGCGTCTGGATGTTGGACTCCTCCGATTCTATCCAAGTCTTCTCTTTTCAACATACCATCTTGGCGGGGGCACGGGGCTCCATGCGCCTTAATTAAGCCATACGAGAAATTTTTCCTGCATTAAGTTTTGTAGTTATTTCATATTGTGTTTGGAGAGATTTGATTATACGTGTGTATTGAATCTTGTTTGTACATAGTCATCAATTGTATAGTGTTTCATGCAAAGGAGTGTAATGAATTAATTACATGTAAAATTGTGGTCTACTCAAGAGTTAAGAATTGTGGTCTACTCAAGAGTAAAGACTTTAACATTGCATATGAGCTGCGTGCTGTTGTTTTTTATTGAAAGTACCTGGAGGTTTGGCAACCCTAATTTGGACACAATGGCTGACTCACACCAATACTGGTGATATTTTTAAAAATTAAAGAATGGAAGGCTGCTGTTTCTGAGCTGGTGGCCTGGCTTCAAGGTTCAGGGGTTTGTCTGTAGTACCAGTCGTTCTTTAGAGGTTTCATGTGGCCCTCTGCACCAGGGAAGTGGTTACGTTTTAATTTATTTAATTTTATTAATTTTTGCACTTATATCCTGCTCTCTATTCTGGCCGAAGCTCGGCTCAGAGCAGCTATCCTCCATGAAAACACCATAAAGCAACAATAAGAATATACAGAAAAAATGAATTTCTAATTTAAAACTAACAGTTCTGAACTACGGTAAAATCAAGTCGGCGGTGCTCGTGTATCGTTTATACAGGGCCGCAGCTAGCCTGGGGAAAGCAGTCAGGTGGTCCCCTATTAAAGCACAGAGGAAATGCAGGAAAGGGGAGAAGAAGGGAAGGGAGGCCAGCTATGATCAGGGTTACCAACCTCCAGGTACTAGCTGGAGATGTCCTGCTATTACAACTGATCTCCAGCCGATAGAAATCAGTTCACCTGGAGAAAAATGGCCGCTTTGGCAATTGGACTCTATGGCATTGAAGTCCCTCCCCTCCTCAAATACCGCCCTCCTCAGGCTCCGCCCCAAAAACCTCCCACCAGTGGCAGAGAGGGACCTGGCAACTCTAGCTATGATTAGGGTTGCCAACATCCAGGTGGGACCTGGGGACCCCCCAGAATTACAGCTCAATTCCAGACTGCAGAGATAATTTCCCCTGGAGAAAATGGCCTGCCTTGGAGGGTGGGGCTCTGTGGCATTTTATATATTTATTTAATTTTATATTTATTATAATATATTTTATTAATCTCATATCCTGTCCTCCCCAGCAAAGCCGGGCTCAGGGCGGCTTACACAGCATTAATTTCAACACCAACAAATATATTAAAATTATAATAAAATCATGTCAAAACTCTTATAAAGACATATGCCCCAGACACAGTCAGTTAAAACATCCACAGAATGCACAGAACGGCGCTCCCAGAAGCATGTAGTTCACAGTAGGGCCTGTAAGCAGTCAAACACATAGATTATAATAAATTGGAATAGAAGCCCACCGAGGTCCTCCCCAGGCTCCATCCCCAAATCTCCAGGGGTTTCCCAACCTAGATCTGGCACCCCCGGCTATGATGGAAACCATTGCTGCCCTCAGCCCATTGGCCTGGCATATGCTTCACACCAGACCACCACCACTTTTCCCTGGACTGTGTGGGCAAGCAGCAATATCCAGTCTGAAACGTGATGTAGCTTAGGCACCTCGCCTTAAATTTCCGTGCCCTGATCTTAAAACCACATGGCTGCCATCCAGTTCTGTGGTCCTGTTTCCTGTTACTTGGGCTGAAAACATGTGGGCTGGTCCCTGTAGCTGTCCTTCAATCCATATCATGCCTCTATCTGAAGGCTGGCTGATTTTTTCCCCCCCTGACCAGCTGATGGCACAAAAATATACCGTGCTGTCTGAAAATCTGAACTTACTTGAACTCGGCAGAGGTGAAATGGGAAGCTACAAAGACCAGAACTTCCTCCATGAGGCCGCCACCCCCCCACCCCCCGCCTTGTGGAATTCCCCCTCTGGAAACAAGAGGCATGAGTGACGAGAATCTTCCATAAGCAAAAATACTACAGGGCAGAGCCTCCTCAGCCCAGTAGAACCTACCTGCCAGATGGAGCCATCAGTGCGCAATGCTTCTGTCCCAAAAAGGGGCACAGCTGTACAGGTTTTACCATGGACAGGACACCTCTTTGAGGGATCTCTCCTTCCCCACACAGCCCCTCCTCTCCTCTTGCCCCCTTCAGGCCTGGAGCAGGCAGGGGCCTTGACTGACGTCCGCTACTCTAGTTGTAGGGCTTTACTAGAGAAGGCCCAGAGCACCCTCCCTACTCCCAGGCAACTCCCTCTTTAGTCAGCCCTGCTGTATGGCCGAAAATGAGGTGTGAAGAACTGTAAGCACTTGTTCCCGATGCACTCTCGCAAGCAACACTTGCAGACAGGTAATCCAAAGAAGAGTTGACTTTAATGGAGATCATACAGGTATACAGAGCTTGCAACGATCAAAAGGCAGGAATGGGGCAAAAGGGACAGACAGCAGACTATATGGAGTAACAGGTCATATCAAGATAGCACAGGTTGGCATGGAAACCCCTCAGTCCAACGGGGCAGCCTCCCACCAGCTTCCAAGCCAGAGAGGAATGCTGTGGTTAGGAAAACAGTCCTTGAGCAAAGCAGAGCATCTGGGAGAAACCAAACTATCCCTAAACGCAGAGAACAGAGTGAACAAGAAAAGGTTTATTGAGCAAATACTACTGACAGTTAAGTAAATACGAGAACAGTTATGAAAATGGGAAAGGATATGGGGACACTAGAACCACACAGGGCAAAACTCACACAGAAAGAAGCCAACCAGACAACAACCCAACTCTCGAATGTGGTTGCCTTCCTTGGGTCCTATTCCTATGTCAAAACCTGACCCCCGGTAAAAGAAACTTCTCCCCCACACACACACACACTGGGGCGAGGGATCAGCACAAACCTCAGGAGGGTACAATGCCCTAGAGGCCAACCTCCAAAGAGGCCATTTTCTCCAGGGGATCTGTCATCTGGAGAGCAGCAGCAATTCCAGAGGATCTCCAAGCCCCACCTGGAGGCCTGGCAACCCTCTGCCTGGGATCATGACCGCCTCCGGCTCCTAACCTGGACTGGTGGTCCAGAGCTAAACCATGGCTGCTTTGTATGGAGGGTCACCAAGATGTCCAACAAACTCAGCAAAGTTGCATTCCCCACTCCAGTCTGGGTTAAAGGAGGATGGTTGCTTTATTTTAGGTATAGCCTAGTTGACCCATTGGCTTCAAAGCAGTCATGACCACATCACTCTTGCGAGAAGGTTAGTGTTATTCCACTCCCTGCAACCCTGTTTGTGAGATGTCCTAATCTACAGACAAAGGTTGAGCAACCAGGAAAATCAAACTTCTTTCTCTCTCTATGGCCTCACATGACTTTAATGAACACATTCTTTGTGTAGGAAAGGTAGGGCACTAATTTGTGTTAAAAGATCAAGGCACACACCAGTCTCTGAGAGTTTGCACCAGACTAGACCTAGAAATGGTTGGTGCTGTTTGATTTTTGCTTGTTGTGAATGCAGTTTTGGCTTGGCTGTGCTCATTATGAAAAAAAGAGTGCGTCCCTCACCATTAGGGTTGCCCTCCTCCAGGTAGTGGCTGGAGATCTCCTGGGATTACAATTGATCTCCAGATTACAGAGATCATAGAAGCATAGAGATGGATGGCCATACAGGTAGAATTTCCAGGTCCCTCTTTGCCACCGGCAGGAGGTTTTTGGGGCAGAGCCTGAGGAGGGTGGGGTTTGGGGAGGGAAGGAACTTCAATGCCATAGAGTCCAATTGCCAAAGTGGCCATTTTTCTCTAGGTGAACTGATCTCTGTCAGCTAGAGATCAGTTGCAATAGCAGGAGTTTTCCAGCTAGCACCTGGAGGGTGGCAACCCTACATACAGGCCATCTAATCCACACACACACACACCCCCACTCAATCCAGGATCAGCCCTAGAGCATCCCCGACAATTATGCATGGTTTGGAGAGAGTGGACAGGGAGAAGCTTTTCTCCGTCTCCCATAATACTAGAACACGGGGTCATCTGCTAAAGCTGGAGGGGGAGAGATTCAAAACAGATAAAGGAAATATTTTTTCACACAACGCATAGTTAAATTGTGGAACTCCCTGCCCCAGGATGGGGTGATGGCTGCCAGCTTGGAGGGCTTTAAGAGGGGAGTGGACATATTCATGGAGGAGAGGGCTATCCATGGCTACTAGTTAGAACGGATACTAGTCATGCCGCATACCAGTTCTCTCTAGTATCAGAGGAGCAGGCCTATTATTTTGGGTGCGGTGGAACACAGGCAGGATGCTGCTGCTGCCCTCATCTTGCTTGTGGGCTTCCTGGAGGCACCTGGTTGGCCACTGTGTGAACAGACTGCTGGACTTGATGGGCCTCCTGGGTCTGATCCAGCAGGGCCTTTCTTATGTTCTTATGACAAGTGCTTGTCCAGCCTCTGCTTAAAGACTGCCAGTGAAGGGGAGCCTCACCCACCTCCCTGGGCAGCCGATTCCACTGTCGAACAACTCTTACTGTAAAAAACCTTTCCCTAATATGCAGCTGGTACCTCTCCATCTGCAATTTAAACCCATTATTGCGAGTCCTCTCCTCTGCTGCCAAGAGGAACAGCTCCCTGCCCTCCTCTAAGTGACAGCCCTTCAGATACGAGAACAATCAGATCAGTTCACCTGGAGAAAATGGCTGCTTTGGAAGGTGGACTCTATGGCATTATACCCCATTGAACTCCATCCCCCCAAACCCCACCCTCTTCAGGCTCCACCCCCAAAATCCCCAGGTATTTCCCAACTCAGAGCTGACAACCCTGCTCCCCCCCCCTCTCTTCTTTGGCAGGACTTCTAGTCTGCCAGCTGCTCCGTGACAGACAGATATTCCGTGACAGACAGATATTCAACAGGAAAAGTGTTTATTCTGAGAAATAACCCACTAATTTCTGCCTGTCACACTAGATGGTAAAAAAAATCAGAAGTACAGGGTGGCGATGGGGGAGGAGGGAACTGGCAACTCTCTGTTTTGGTGGAGGAGGCTGGGATGGGTTTTACTTTTGTTTCTGCTTCACTGCAGACTTTGTCCATAGTTGCAAAGAGTGGAAGGAAGCCAAGATAAACTTGCCAGCCTGCTTGCATAAGGGGTGTGCCTCCTTAAGGGGGAGGTTGGGTAACACAGGGCAACTTCCCTCCAGGGGTCTAGGACAAAGGTCTAGTGGAAATTCCTGTACAAAGGGGAAACCTGATCCTCCTGTCACCCCAGAATCTTTTGAAAACCCTTTCCCTGCCAACCTCTGGTTTGGTACAACACATCTGAGGATTTCCCCCACTGCCTGCCGTTCTGCTTTGTGGTCCAGTCCAAGTGTCGTTTCGTTTTGGTACCATTTTGTCCCCTTCGAATCAGCACCTCTTAGTGGGCTCAAGTCTCAGGATTAATGAGCTCAAGCCAGTCACTGTTTCTCAGTTGAACCGACTTCACAAGGTTGTTGTGAGAATAAGATGGGAGAACAACATATACTATCATCAGGTCTTTGGAGGAAGGGTGGGACAAAAACCAAATTAAACAAACCTTTGAGATCTGCAGAGAAGCAAAACAAAGAAGCAAAAGTGAAAGGGACGTCAGGGAGAGGTGGGTCATTTGAAGAACAGATCTTACCTGCAAGTAAACTGATCATAAGATCTCACTGCTGAGTCTTACAGGGAATGTCGCTCTATAGACCCACCCCACCCCACCCCACCCCACCCCATCCAACATTTCCCTCTTACTACCTGGTGAGCAAAACTCCAGGCCTGGTTAGGGTTGCCATGTTGAGAAATTCCTGGAGATTTTGGGGGTGGAGCCTGAGGGCGAAGGGTTTGGGGAGGGACTTCAATGGGGTCTAGTGCCATAGAGTCCACCTTCCAAAGGGGCCATTTCTCCAGGTGAACTGATCTCTAATTGCAGGACATCCCAGCCCTAGGAGGAAAGGCTGAGGGAGTTGGGAATGTTTAGTCTGGAGGAGGTTGAAGGGGGGCACGATTGCTCTCTTGGAGTATCTGAAGGGCTGTCCCTTAGACGACACACCTTTGGTCAATCTTGTCTAGTCTCTGGCTGGTTGCAGCTCTCCATGGTTTGGGGGGGGGGAATAGAGGCCTTTCCAATCACCTACAACCAGATTCAATCTGGGGATTGACTGGAGACCTTCTGTGTGCAAAGGAGAGACCCCATGCCAACTGCAATTCCTCTACCACTGAGCCGCAGCTGCTCTCTTCAGAGAACTATTTTTTGCAGTCCAATCACAGCGGACCGGTTGGGTTTAGAAGAGGATCAGAGGGAGGTGTGTTATCGCCTGCCTGTGTGCGTGGACCCTGGGCGGCCTTGGTGGTCTCCCATCCCAGGAGTGGCCAGGGCCCATCCTGCCTCCAATGTCTGAGATCCGACAAGATGGGGCTCGCCTGGGCCAACCCGATCGGGGCGCTGTGAAATCTCTTGTTGTTCAGCGGCCAGGGCTGTTGCAAGTTCACTTGCATCTATGGCAGTGGACACATGTTGCACAAAACTAAACGCGCGTTGCTCTGCCCCCCCCCCTTCCGTGCAAGAGGCAGCCAGGCGCTCCGACTGGGCATTCATTGCACGGCACGGGCACCGCCCGCCCGCCCGCCCAGCCCAGCCCAGCCCTGCTGGAGGGCCGCCCTCCTGCCCTCCGGCTCGGCTGGGAAGGGCGCGCGAAGTTGCAGGAAGTTCGTGGGAAGCGGGGGGGGGGAGAGAGAGAACCCGCGTGCCAGGTGTGCGTCTGCCAAGCCTGGCCCGCTGCGCGGAGGGGCTGGTGAGAAGACCCCCCAAACACCCCCCCACCCTCGCCTCTCTCTCTGTCTCTCTCTGTCTGTGTGTGTGTGTGTCGGGCGCAGGTGGCGGGCGAGAGGCTCCCGGGGCGCGGGGGGGGGTGTGTGTGGTTGTGGCGTGTGCGGGTGTGACGCTGCGCTGCTGGCTTTTCCTGCCCGGCAAGAGTCAAGCGGGAAGGCGGAGCGGGGCGAGGAGGAGGAGGAGGAGGAGGAGGAGGACACTTTCGCCCCGGAGGACGAGAGGCACCGAGACCGACACAGCCGCCCCGTCCCGTCCCGCCCGGCGATGGCGCCCCTCCCGCGGGGACTTTGGCTGCTGGCCGCCGCCGCCCTGGCCCTCCCGGCCCTCCCGCTCCCCACCGCCCCGGCCGGTAAGTCGCCGCCGCCGCCGCCGCGGGGCTTTCGTGGGGGGGCGGGGGGCGGGCGGGGGTCCCCGCTTCTCCTCTGGCCGGACGGCCCCCTGCCCCCCACCCGCTTCCCCCCCATCCCGGGGCCCAAAGCCTCGCCCCGCCTCGGGCGGAGGGCCGGGGGGGCGGCGGGCGGGCGGGGGGGCAGCCTCCCGGGCGGGGGGGGGGCCTGGGGTCTCCGGGATGGCCAGCCTCCAGGCGACAGAGGTCAGGTCCCGGAGGAGGCTTCTTCTCCTCCGCTGGCGGCGGCTGCTGCTGCTGCTGGAGGCTTTACGGGGGGGGGGGGTTGAGTTGCATTGTAGTTTGTTTCCCTGCCCGTGACTTGTGGCCTCGGCCCCGAGCGGCTGGTTTAACCCTCCTGGCCCCCCCTCCCCTCCCCTCCATGTTATCCCCATAGCAACCCTGTGAGGCGGGCTAGGTGGGCAGACTCTGCCCGCCCCCCCCCCAAACCCCCCCCCACCCCCACCCAACTTCCCTGCGGCGGGACAGAGATTCAAACCCCGGGCGGGGGGGGGGGGGTCGGAGTGCCTCGCGGACCCCAGGCGGACCCTCTCAGCCCCCCCCCACCACCCCCCGCCTGACTGCTCCAGAGGCCAACTGTTCGAGTCCGGCAACAACTTTCTCCGCGCCCGACCTGACGGGCAGCCGCCGCCTGCCCAGGCCGCCCGCCGCCTTCTCGCTCCCGCAGGGGCTTCCAGGCCTCAGGCCTGCCTCGAGTGCCTCTGCCAGCCCCTCGCCAGGGCCGGGGGGCCCGCTGGGGGCACTTGACGCCCTCTGTGCATGCGCAGAGACACTCCCTCGGCGTGTCTCGGGGCCGACCTGGGGCTCCGGAACAAGAGGCCCCCGTGGTCATGGCGCCCAGCAGGGAGGATCGGGACCCCGGAAGAGAAGCCCCTCCCCGCCTGGAGGAGTTCTCGGGGGAGAAAGAGGCGAGGCTCCCCCCCAAGGGGAAGCAGCCAGGGGACAGCAGCGGGGGGGGGGGGGCTCCGGTGGGGGGGGGCGGGACCCATTCAGTCCAGGGCAGGGAAGCAGCGGAGGGCAGGAGGCCTCTCTCGCTGACCCCCCCCCCCTTTTACCATTTTAGGGGCGCCTCTCCTCCACTTCAGCCCCCACGACGGCCCTTTTCTTGAGGGCGGCAACGTGACGATGGCGTGCCTGGCGGAGGACGAGGGCGAGGATGGCAGCGGGTTCTTTTTCCAGAAATACAGCAAGGTCAGTCGCAAAAGGACTTTCCTCCACCTCACAACTTCAGGGCAAAACGGTCTGTTGGCTTGGGCATATAATAATCATATAATATAGATTGTACAAATAATCGTTGGCCTAAAGCTGTATTTTTTGCATACTGTTCTATTAACAGCTGTCTGTTATATTTTTGTTGTGGACCTGGCCTCCAGGAGGGGGCCGGAGACCTCCCAGAAGCACAACAGACCTCCAGGCTACCAAGCTCGATTCCCCTGGAGAAAATGGCTGCTTTGGAGGGTGGACGTCCCCCAGGCTCTACCCCTAAATCCCCTGGAATTTCCCAACCTGGAGTTGGCAACCCCAGAGAGTTTAAATGAAGTTTCGAGGAAGGCTGCTTGCTCAACACGGGGCGGTTTTTGTGTTGCCTACTGCTTATTGAGTGGCAGCACCCCACTGGGCAGGCAAGACATAGAACCCCTGGGACCTATACACTTTTACAATGGTTCCCAACGGATCCTGGGAACTGTAGTTCTGCAAAAGGATTGGGTGGGATACAAATCACCAGCAGAGAATTATCAGGGCATCCTCAGTTCCCAGAAATCTTTGGGCAAAGCCATGACATTTGAAGGGGTGTATATACTCGATACAGATACGTTGTACGGATGGACAAGTGTAACAGGAGACATCAGAGTTGGAGAGGAGAGTCATGTGACGGGACAGGAAGATGTAAATTGGTTTGAAACAAACTCAGCTGTAGGGGCTCATTATGGTTGCCAAATCTGGGTTGGGAAAATCACTGGAGAGTTGGGGGTCGATCCTGGGAAGGGTGGGGTTTGGGAAAGGGAGGGACCTCAGGTGGGTGCAGTGGCACAGAATCAACTCTCAAAAGCAGCCATTTCCTCCAGGAGAACTGATCTCCATAGTCTAGGCTCAGTTGTGATTCCCGGAGCTTTCCTGGAAGTTGGCAACCCTCAGTGGCTTCCCTCACAAAATGTGGGGAGTTGTATTTTTTTGTGAGGCTGCTGAGAAGCCTTTGCTAAAGATTCTACACGGCTCACAGGACTACAGTTCCCAGAGTCCCTTGGTTGGGTGCTATGACAGTTGAGCAGATTTGTAGCACAAGGGCTTGCCATGTCCTTCTTCACCCCCGGCGGGAGGTTTGGGGAGCAGAGCCTGAGGAGGGCGGGGTTTGGGGAGGGGAGGGACTTCAATGCCATAGAGTCCAATTGCCAAAGTGGCCATTTTCTCCAGGTGAACTGATCTCTATTGGCTGGAGATCAGTTGTAATAGCAGGAGATCTGCTACCTGGAAGTTGGGCAAGGAGTGTTACAGCACTATTCTACTTTTTGTACTACCTGGAGGTTGGCAACCCTATGTAGCACTGATATGCTCTTTTGGGGAAGTAAGGTGGCTCTGGGAAGCTAAATCAGGGCTTTTTGAATTGAGGAAGGAAGGTCTTGCTGGTAAGGATGGAAGAGGGTGATGGATACGGTTGCCAGCCTCCATGTGGTAGCTGGAGATCTTCTGGGATTACAACTGATCTCTAGGCGACAGAGATCAGTTCACCTGGAGAAAATGGCTGCTTTCGAAGGTGGTCTCTCTGGCATTATACCCCATTGAAGTCCCTCCCCTCTCCAAATTCCATCCTCCTCAGGCTTCACCCCCAAACTCTCCAGGTATTTACCAACCCAGAGCTGGCAACCCTATTGATGAATGGGGAAGGGGGGCGGGTGGAAGACCATTCTGGGTATGGTCTGGAAGGAGCCTGGAAGCAGGATTGTTTGTCCAGGTTGGTTGTCCAGGACACTCTTTGCGTTTGGAATGCTCCAAGCCCAGTTTCTGGCATTTCTGCTGAAAGCGGTGCTCACCAACACCCTTGATCCTGTATTTTGAGTGAGGGGCGCCACCATAAAACAGCCGCTGTGGTGTAGAGCCGACCGCAAAGCGACTGCTACGCAGGCAGGGCCAATCACAACATGTTAGGTTCCAATAACAACATTACTTATGATTTAGTTTTTTATATTACTTTTATTGTTGTTTGTTAACATGGAAAATTTATATTATAAAAACCAATAAAATTTTCAAAACAAAACAACATGTTAGGTTCCACAAAACATTGATTTTAAAATTTAATTCACTTATATCCCACCTTTCTCCCCAATGGGGGCCCAGAACATCTTACATCATTCTCCTCGCCTCCTTTTCATCCTCACAACAATCCTGTGAGGTAGATTAGGTTGAGAAAGCGTGACTGGCCCAAGATCAACCAGCAGGCTTCCATGGCATGAGTGGGGATTCAAACCTGGGTCTTCGAGATACTAATCGGACACCACTACACACCACTGGCTTTCCAGTGCCGTTCAAAGCCAAACCATTTCTGAACGAGCGCTTCTTGCAGACGTCTCCAGTGCCCGTCTAAACACCCCCCAGTATGGCGGGAGGGAAGCCGAGATCAGCTCTTTGCTTTGGGGAAACAGAGAGGCCATTTGGTTCCACTTTCTATGCTCCCTGCTTGGCCACAGAAAAAAATGTTTCTAAGCGTCAGATGCAAAGAAGACTGTGTTCCCAAACCAGAGCCAAACTGAGCAGCACGCACCTGACAGGGAAATGCTCAGTGCTTTGTAGGGTTGCCAACCTCCGAATGGGGCCTGGAGGTCTCCCAGAATTACAGCTCATCTCCAGACTACAGAGATCAGTTCCCCTGGAGAAAATGGCTGCTTTGGAGGGTGGGGCTCTCTGGCATCGTGCCCCACTGAGGTCCCTCCCCCTCCCTCTGAGGTCCCTCCCCCTCTGCCCAGCAAAATCTCCAGGAATTTCACAACCCAGAGTTGGGAACCCTAGAGCTTTGCTAATCCACCCACTTGTAGGGCATGTCCTGAAGCTCTCTGTTTTGTGTTTCTCAATTCCCTTCAAGACCTTTTGAATTTTATTCCCAAGAGGTGACAGGAAACACCTGGGTACCATGTTGGGATTTGCTAGCTTAAAGAAGAGCTCCTTAGTCCATGGTTGTCAAACATAAGACCCAGAGGCTGGATCCGGCCCCTTTGTGAGAGATCCCCTCTCTCTGAGTTTGCTTCTCCAAATCAAATGTTCAGACGGTGGTAAAGAAACAAAGGATTTATTGAAGACATCAGGAGATGAGACAGGCACAGGTAGAAAGTTGCAAGTGAGGGGCTATTCGGGTTTACAGAATATATTGACTCCAGGGCACTGGGGCACTGGGGTTCACACTTATTGTTATGGGAAGTTACAAGCTTGGCATAATACAAAACATCAGACGAGTCCCAGGAAGTCTGGTGAAGCTATCACACTTCCAAGGCCGCATCGGCCTGAGGGAGTACTGACAGGAAGAACAGCGGGGGGGAAGATACTTGGGGCAATCAGGCCTGGCGCCTGAGACCAGAAGGTGTGAACTGCTTTTACGAGTTCACTGATAACAAAGCAGGTGATGGGAAGCAGAGACACATAGACAGAGACCCTCACATTCTGCCCCCCTTAAGGCCCCCTCCAGGGTCCTCGAGAGGGCGAGGCTTATCGGGATAAGCGAGGTGGAATTCTCGGATCAAGCGAGGGGCCGCCATGTGGGGTGCGGCCACCCACTCGTCGTGAGCGGACCCAAGGTTTTTCCAACGAACAAAGTAAAACAGTTTCCCTTTCTTCCATTTGGAATCTAAAACCTTGGATATTTCCAAATGGGTATCCCCCCCTACTACGGTAGGAATCTCGTGTGCGGGAGGGGGGTGGAACTGGGGAGCTGGCACATAAGGTTTGAGGAGGCTTATATGAAAGACTGGATGGACCCCCTTGAGGGTCTTTGGGAGTTCCAGTTCCACGGTAACCTCGTTGATTACTCTGGTAATGGGGAAAGGTCCCACATAACGGTCGCTCAGTTTTTTGCAGGGACGAAGAGAGCGGAGGTTTTTAGTGGACAGATAGACTTGCTCCCCCACCTTAAGTTCCCATCCCGGAGACCGGTGTTTGTCTGCCTGTTCCTTGTACTTGCTTTTTGCCCTCTCAAGATTCTTGAGCAGCCATGGCCAGGTAGATTTGACTACCTGAATCCACTCCTGAAGATCAGGGGTGGACTGGAGATCTGGCGTGACGGGAGCGGAACCGAAAGGACCGAATTCCGTCCCGTATATTACTTGGAAGGGACTAAAGCCGGTAGAGGAATGAGGCGCATTGTTGTACGCATATTCGGCAAATGGCAGCAGGTCGACCCAGTCGTCCTGGTGGAAATTTACATAGCAACGCAAATAACATTCTACCACCGCGTTTACTCGTTCAGTTTGACCATCCGTCTGGGGGTGATAGGCGGAAGAAAGGCCCTGTTCCTCCACCCCCATTAGCTTTAGGAAGGCTCGCCAAAATTTGGCAACAAACTGGACCCCCCGGTCGGAGAGGACCTTCCTCGGGATCGAGTGTAGCCTGAGGACGTGTGTGACGAACAGTTTAGCCAAGCCCTGGGCTGAAGGAAGACCTGCACATGGAACGAAATGGACCTGTTTGGAAAAGAGGTCCGTGATTACCCAGAGAACCGTCTTTCCCCGACTTGGAGGTAGGTCGGTGATAAAGTCCATGGCGATGACTTCCCAGGGACGGGAGGGGTTCTCAAGCGGTTTGAGAAGCCCTGGGGGTTTTCCCATCCGTCTTTTAGCTGTGGCGCAAGTGGGGCAGCTGCGCACATACAGCTCTACATCGGATCTCATACCGGGCCACCAGAACTGCCTCCGTACCAGGTGAAGAGTTTTTATGAAACCAAAATGACCCGCCAACCTGGCACCATGTACAAGTCCCAATACCTCTTTACGAAGGGAGGATGGGACATACAGTTTTCCCCCTTGCACCCACCAGGTGTTGGTTCGTTCCAAGCCAGTGGGGAGGAGATGGTGCTCCTCCTCCTGTAAGGAGGCGTCCCGGAGCCGCTGTTGGAAGGCTTCCGGGATACCTTTGAGCGTAGGGGGGGTCTCTGGTTGTTGGGCTTGGGACCGGGTAGTGACGGCTAAGCTAGGAACCTCCCCTCGCTGCTCGGGAGTGAACAGGGAGTCGACTGGGCGACCGAAATCGTTGCGATACTGGGGAAGTCGTGACAAAGCGTCGGCTAGGGCATTTTCTTTGCCAGGGACATGCTTGAGGGTGAACCGGAATTTTGCGAAGAATTGGGCCCACCGAATTTGTTTGGCGTTGAGCTTTCTAGCTCCCTTGAGAGCCTCGAGATTCTTGTGATCGGTACACACTTCAAACGGCAGTTCGGCACCTTCTAAAAAGTGCCTCCATATGGTGAGGGCATGTTTGACCGCCGCCGCCTCCTTCTCCCAAATAGCCCAGTTGATTTCGGACTGGGAAAACTTCTTGGAGAAGTAGGCGCATGGCCTCAACCGCCCCCCTTCATCCCTCTGCAATAGGGCCCCGCCCATGGCCACATCCGAGGCATCCACTTGCACCACAAAAGGCTTGGTGCAATCCGGGTGAGCCAAAACGGGTTCGGATGAAAAAAGCAGCTTTAAACGTTCAAAAGCTTGCTGGCACTGGGGGGACCATTGCAAACGGGCTGAGGGAAGCGCGGCGCTAGCCCCCTTGTCCTTGGTACGCAACAGGGCAGTGAGAGGAAGTGCAACTTGGGCAAAGTTGGGAATGAAGTTTCGGTAAAAGTTAGCGAATCCCAAAAACTGCTGAAGCTGGCGGCGGGTAGTGGGTGGTTCCCAATCCCGCACCGCCTGGACCTTTGCGGGGTCCATTTCTAACCCTTGGTGGGAAATCACGTACCCAAGAAATGTAATGGAAGGTTGGTGGAATTCACATTTGGATACCTTAGCATACAGTTTGTGCTCCCGCAGCCGCTGGAGCACTTCTCGCACTAGACGCACATGTTCTTCCATGGTTTCAGAGTAAATAAGGATGTCATCGAGAAATACCACCACCCCCCGAAACAGCAAATCATGTAAAACCTCATTAATTAATTGCATAAACACACTGGGAGCCCCCGAAAGTCCGAAAGGCATGACTAGGTACTCAAACATTCCAAAACAGCTGGAAAAGGCTGTTTTGGACTCGTCTCCTTCTTTAATGCGAATGCGGTGGTATGCTTCCACTAAGTCCAGTTTGGTGAAGATTCGGCCCTCCTTTAATTGTGCTAGAAGGTCGGGAATAAGAGGGAGAGGGTAAGCGTTAGACTGGGTGACGGCATTTAGCCTACGAAAGTCAATGCACAGTCTTAAATCTCCCGTCTTTTTCTTCACAAAGAAGGCTGGGGCCGAATAAGGAGCCTTGGAAGGGAGTATGAAACCCCTCGCCAAGTTGGCATCCAGATAGTCCCGTAACACCGCCTTTTCACTAGGGCTCATGGGGTAGATCTTCCCTTTAGACAGTTTGCCTTCCCCCACAATTTCGATGGCGCAGTCCGTCTCTCTGTGGGGGGGTAGTTCGTCACATTCCCTAACATCAAAGACGTCCGCAAACTGCGAGTATACAGTGGGCAGTTGAGGAGGAACGGTGGCTGGGGGGGGGGAACCCTACCGCAGCGGCGGCCGGAGACCGGACAACCCGTTCCTTGTCATGTAACCTACAGGGGTTTTCGGGAAACGATAGCACCCGTTCAACCCAGTCGATGGATGGGTTGTGTCCCCGTAGCCAGTTCATCCCTAACACCACAGGGGTTACTATAGGGGCGATGGTAAAATACAAGCGTTCCCAATGCTCCCCCACGGACATAATCACGGCTGCAGTTCTGTGGGTCACCGGGCCCCGTTTAAAATCACTCCCGTCCATTTGGGAAAAGCGGAGGGGTCCCGGAAGCCGCTTGCGCCGGACTCCCAGTTTCTTGGCAGTGTCCTCACTAATCATGGTGCGGGCACACCCCGAGTCAACCAAAGCGGGGAATTCTAAACTGGGACCCCCTTTTGGTAGGGAAAGGTGAACACGCACATATACATTGTCCTCTTGGGCGCTTACCATCGGTGGAGCTCCTTGCACAACAACAGGGGCGGTCTGCTGCGGAGCCCCCTCTACAGCAGACCGACGGCGTTTTTTGCCGGCTGTTCCCACTCCTCCTCCTCGCTGGAAGAGGGGGAAGGAGTGGTGGCGGTCGGGGACCCGTCCGAATCAAAAGTAGTACTTGTAATCCGGGACCCCGTTGGGCCAGTAGAAGTGGAGACCCCGTCCTGGGGGCGCGCATGGAGAGCGGAGGGTGCGCCGGAACGTCGGCCCGGTGGTCCGCTCCTGCGGCGGGGCTGGTCCTCGGCAGCCGCCTTCTGTAGTTCGGTCGGGGCTTGGCGTGGGGGGTTGGGACGGCCCGAACGAGAGGGGCATTGCGACGCAAAGTGTCCCTTACCTCCGCAGGTCAGGCAGACACCGGTCTCAAAACGCTTGCGGCGTTCAGCGGCCGAGGGGCCCCCGCTGCCCCCCAGTCGGAAGTCTCGGCCCCGGTCGCTCCGGGGTCTCGGGTCTCGTCCAATGCGTTGTTTGGACAAGGTCAGAAGTTGTTTGCGATTCTCGATGTCGGCAGCGTGGCGAACCCAACCTTCCACATCCGGGGGGTTCCCTTGCATAAAGGCCCAATGTTGGAGGTCCGGGTTGAGGCCCTCCCTGAAACACTGTACCAAAGTGGCCTCACTCCAGTCCAGGATTCGGCTGGCCAGTGACTGGAACTCACTTGCATACTGCGCCACCGACTTGGTCCCTTGGCGCAGTTGCATCAGGGAGGCTTTAGCCCGCTCACCCAGAGTCGGGTCCTCAAAGCGGTTTCGGAGTGCTACCATAAACTCGTCCAGGGTTCGCAGCACCGGCGAGCGGAGTTCATACTGCAACACCATCCAGGCGGCCGCCTCCCCTTGCAGTAAGGAAGCCACGTACTGCACCCGGGACTCCTCGGAAGTGAAGGTTCGGCCTTGTTCTCGCATAAAAATGTCCACTTGGACCATGAAAAAGGTCAACTGGTCCCCTGAACCGTCATACGTGACTTTCAGGTCCCGACGGGACGGGAGGCTAGGAGGTGCGGGAGGGGCTGCCGGTGCCCCGTCCGGGAGATTGCCGGCGGGCGGTTGCACTTTCAGTGCGTCAAGGGCCGCTGCCATCTCACCCATCACACGCTGCATGGTCTCCATCTGCTCCTGCATAGCTTGGCGATCCACCTGCCACTGCTTGCGTTCTTCCTCCATCAGGGCCTCCTTGCGTGCCGGGTCCCCTTCGAGCCCCGTGCTGGGGAAGGCTAATCGGCGATCCTTCGCCGCGGTTCGAGAGAGAGACCAACCCTTGGGGGAGTCCAGCCAATTGTTGAAAAGTCCTTGGGGACGTCCGTCCCGGCCTTGGTCGGGGATGGGATCCCTAGGTTTCTTTGGCTTGGCACCCTCCTCCTTGGGGTCCGGTTTCTCCGGCACCACCGGTTCCTTCGGTGCCACAGGGGTAGTAGGGGTGTTTTCCTCGTCGCCTTGCATTCTGTCCCAAAAGGTACAGCAGCAGTCCGAGAGGCAAGGACTTGCAACTTAATGTGAGAGATCCCCTCTCTCTGAGTTTGCTTCTCCAAATCAAATGTTCAGACGGTGGTAAAGAAACAAAGGATTTATTGAAGACATCAGGAGATGAGACAGGCACAGGTAGAAAGTCGCAAGTGAGGGGCTATTCGGGTTTACAGAATATATTGACTCCAGGGCACTGGGGCACTGGGGTTCACACTTATTGTTATGGGAAGTTACAAGCTTGGCATAATACAAAACATCAGACGAGTCCCAGGAAGTCTGGTGAAGCTATCACACTTCCAAGGCCGCATCGGCCTGAGGGAGTACTGACAGGAAGAACAGGGGGGGGAAGATACTTGGGGCAATCAGGCCTGGCGCCTGAGACCAGAAGGTGTGAACTGCTTTTACGAGTTCACTGATAACAAAGCAGGTGATGGGAAGCAGAGACACATAGACAGAGACCCTCACACCCTTGAGGGCTGTTGTCAGGCCTGTGCGCCAGCCAGGGCAGCCAACCCCACTCCAAATCTGGGCTGGCAAGCCCACTGTGGGTAGGGTTGCCAACCTCCAGGTGGTGGCTGGAGATTTCCTGCTATTACAACTGATCTCCAGCCGATAGAGATCAGTTCATCTGGAGAAAATGGCCACCTTTGGCAATTGGCATCGAAGTCCCTCCCCTCCGCAAACTTTGCCCTCCTCCGGCTCCGCCCCCAAAATCTCCAGGTATTTCGCAACCTGGATTTGGCAACCCTAGCTATAATCTTGGCAACCACCTCCCCCAGTCTCGAGGTGTCAATTATTAAAGACTGATAAATAACAGAAAATTCTGTAAAAGTGTTATTATTTTAAGCATGTTTGTATTTTAAGTAAAAAACAATATAATTAATTGGCTTTACCTGTGTCTTCTATAAAGTTTGTATCTCCAGTACCAGACATTAAATTTTATGGTACACATGGCCCGGCCCGACCAAGTGACATATATTTCATATCCGGCCCTCATACCAAATGAGTTCGACACCCTTGCCTGAGGCTTTAGTGAGTTGTGCTCCATCAGAGCAGACATTGCGGGACAAAGTGGACCAATGATCTCAAGACAGGAAGCTCTTTATAATGAAGGACATAAATAGATCGAGGGGTTTATGGGAATCAGTCCGGGCTAAAGTATCACTCAGCGCCTCCCAGTGGCCACTTAGGAGCACCGGGCGGCAGAATGGAGAACCAGAGCCTTTGAAGGGCAGTAACGAGCAGGCGTTTGTGCCCCCCTGGGGCATTGTGGCGCTGGAATATTATGACCGGCGCAGTACAGAAATCTGCACCAGAACACCTGTGCCAATTAAAGGATCCTTACTGTGGCACATCCCACTTCCTCCCCGAGTATCAACGCCTATGCAGAAGTTATTTCGAGCCACTTAATTGCTATTTGAACCTTTTCTGGAGTCGTAAAGGAAAGACCCCCGAGACAGTTCTGGGCTAGCGGTAATTGCCAGGGCTTCACTCAAATGCGTATTAACAGTCGCAGAACAGCCCTGAAGCCTACTCGAGCCTGTGATGCTCTGGCTGGACTCCTACGAGCAAGGCTGTGCTGAGATTCTTGCTTCTGATGTTGTTTTCAGTCAGTAGTATAAGAAGGCCACAGGTAGGGTTGCCAACCTCCAGGTGGGGCCTGGAGTTCTTCTGGAATTCCACTTGATCTCCAGATGTCAGAGATCAATTTCCCTGGAGAAAATGGCTGCTTTGGAGGGCGGAGTCCAGGGAAACATACCCCTCCCCTTCCCAAACCCCACCATCCCCAGGAATCTCCAGGGATTTTCCAACCCAGAGATGGCAGCCCTAGCCACGGGGTATCCTGCATGGGGTAGTGACAATAAGTGAGGTCTTCTTCCTCCCCCTTTGCAGTGGCTACACACGTGGGTCACTCTGGATGCCATGAGCGGGTTGCGCTGCTGGTTTTACGACGTCACAGTGAGCCACGAAGACGGGCGCCTCCTCCTGAGCATCAGCAACCTGCAGTCTTGGCACACCGGGCCCTACCGCTGTGCCAGCTCCAACGCCACTGGCAACGCTTCCGTCTCCGAAGCACAGGACCTGCAAGTGGAATGTACGTGTGAGGGTTTTCTTCCTGCCAGCTACTGGCGAGCAATAGAGAAGTGGTAAAGAACAGACTGAGGACTAGGAGCTTGTGACATCACTGCTCTTGCCTTAATAGAGAGAAAACCTATCCCAGTGATCTAGGGCTTGCCAATTGCCCAGTGAGGACAGGCAAAAGCCCTCCAATCCACCAGGCTGCGCGTCGGCCAGCTGAGGGTCAGCTGGCAAAAGAGAGCCAGATGGGGGGGGGGGGGGAAGGCGTGCGATGCTCGACGTGAATACTCTTGCAGTCTCTGTCAAAACTCTATGAAAACCATCGGCAGCAATGGCTAGACCACATCGTGATTGCTAGAGAGTGTCTATGGCATCGAAGTCCCAAACCTCGCCCTCCTTAGGCTCCACTCCCAAAATCTCCAGGTATTTCCCAACCTGGAGCTGGCAACTGTACCAGTGTGGTGTAGTGGTTAAGAGCGGTGGTTTGGAGCAGTGGACTTTAATCTGGAGGACAGGGTTTGATTCCCCACTCCTCACATGAACGGTGGATGCCAGTCTGGTGAACCGGGTTGGTTTCCCCACTCCTACACTTGAAGCCAGCTGGGCCACCTTGGGCTAGTCACAGCTCTCTTAGAGCTCTCTCAGTCCCACTTACCTCACAGGGTGTCTGTTGTGGAGAGGGGAAGGCAAGGTGATTGGAAGCATATCTGCACTACAGATTTAAATTTATTTATTTTGTACATTTTCATCCTGCCCTTCCTCCAAGGCATTCAGGGCGGCATATATCATTCTCCATCCTCCATTGTTATTCTCAAAGTGACCCTCTGAGGTAGGCTAGATTCAGAGAATGGGACTTGCCAGCACCACTCAGTGAACCTCATGGCTGAGTGGGGATTTGATCTTGGGTCTCCCAGATCCTAGAGCAGCACTCTTAACCACTACACCTGATTTAATAATTTCCTTTTTGCAAGGAATCCACGGGAATTGTAGTTTTGAGTTTGAGGCTCAGGATGTCTTAACAGAGTACATTTAGTTCCCTAAGCAAACATCACTTCCCAGAATTCATTACTGGTGGAGCAGGAGGGAAGCCATGATAGTGAGGCTGGTATGAAACCATTATATACGTTTACAGTATTGACCTGACTTTGGGTTACTCAGACAGCAACAGAATATCAGCATCAAGAATCTGAGAATGGCCTGAATGCTTTTCCCTCTCACAGATCTCCACAACGTCTTCCTGACTCGTTCCAA
Organism: Euleptes europaea; assembly: GCF_029931775.1. NCBI lineage: Eukaryota > Metazoa > Chordata > Lepidosauria > Squamata > Sphaerodactylidae > Euleptes > Euleptes europaea. Next base: position 307,610 of record NC_079314.1, read on the forward strand.
CACTTGGTGTGGGACCATTGGGGAGAGCGTCACAGTGGTCGAGGGGGCCAACCTGGAGCTTCTCTGTTCATCCGACGCCTCAAAGGACCCGATTTATGAGTGGAGCCGGAAGGTGAGACCCAAAGAGATTTTTGCTCCTAAGCAAGGCCTGTGCTGAATATTCATTTATCTGGTGTTTTGGAACAGAAGTAGAATTTTCAAATGTGTGCGGGTGGGGTGGGGGGGAATAGTCCTTCAAAATCCCATCTTGTTCATTCAACTGTCTGTGTCCTGCCACTGTTTCCCTGATATGGTTGCCAGTTCTGGTTTGGGAAATTCCTGGAGGTTTGGGGCAGTGGCTCTAGAGAAGGTGGAGTTTAGGGAAGGGAACAAGCTTAGTAGGGATGTGATGTTGCTCTAGGACTTCAATTTCTCCTAGACTCTATGGTATATTATAGAGTCTGCCCTCCAAAGATGCCTTTTCCTCCAGGGGAAGTAACCTCTCTAGTCTAGATATAAGGTAAAATTCCAGGAGAACTCCAGTTTCCACCTGGAGGTTGGCAATCCTGTTCCCTGACACTTAAAAAAATAAATAAAGCCCTGGGTCATCTTCTTGTCTTCCCCTTCCCTATCCCCACATGGGTTTACTTCAAGACTCCCACATGAGTTTACCTCAAGACTCAGAGCCTGGCTGAGAAAACTACAGAATAAAAATGATCGAAAGGGGAAACGTAGCATTTATAACTGAGAATCAGCTGGGGTGGTGGGAAGAATTGAACACAGATGCTGTAGAGAATTCCATGTTTGCCTCATCAAACACAGCCCCACCTGCAGGGGCCATGGGGTACACGGCTAACACAATATAGCGGGAGGTGAGAGTTCATAAGGGTGAGGCTGTTCTGTATCAGCAAGGACTGAGGGAAGGATTTCCAGGTTCATGCAAACTCAGACCAAAAGGCTTCTCCTCTCAGCAGAACATCCACATTACACCATCTTAACGGTTCTCTGAGCCCCTCAGCCAGTACTGTGGGCCCAGAAAGACCTGCTGAGGCCTGCTTCTTTAGGGTTAGGGTCTCAACCACTGCTCTGAATTTCCAGCCTGCTTTGATTCGTTTATTTTATTTAAAAAAAACTCTCCATGGAGAAAAGGAAAAAAATTAAAGTTAAATTCTTTCCAGGTGCTCGTAAGCAGTAAATAAATGTCCCTGGCTCCTCACATTCCAGCCAGTGGTTTGGAATTTGAGGTAAATCTCCATTAACAGAAGGCATTTCTGTCTGCAGGACAGGAGTTCTTTGCCTTTCCTCTCCCACTGGATCTCTAAATTAACCCCCTCAAACTGCTCCTTGAGAGCAGGAGACCCCTGTCTTTTATGCATGGCTGTTTCCTTCACTGTTTCCGACCGTCAGAGGTTGCCTCGCTCTTCTGTGTTTCCCAGCGTTTTGCCCATGTTTTCACATTTGAGATAAAACAGGTCCCTGAAAACACGAGCGAAACGCGGGGAAATGCGAGGGGGGGGGAGCGAGGCGACCTCTGATGGTCAGAAACAGCATGCATAATCAAAACGAAGGCCTGAAGTCATCAGAAGTTATTGGGAGCTGGGTTTTTGGTTGTGTCGCCTTGAACTGGCACTGTCCCAGCTAGCCGGTCCCCCACCTCCCAAGTCCCAACATCGGAACAGGATCCCCTCATGCCTGGATCTCATGCTCGGCTCTAATGGATCTTTCCTCCCGCAGGGGGACGACTGGGTTGTGGTGTCAAATTCCTTGACTCTCCCCAAGGTGAACCGGGAGCACGCAGGGACCTACACCTGCCAAGCCCAGCATCCCAGCTTGCCCCAGCTGACCAAAAGAAAGTCAGTGCAGCTATTTGTAGAGGGCAGTGAGCGTGCATTCACGCTTGGTGAGTACCCTCCTGGCCTCTGCTTGGCATGCCATGTGTTGGGGGGGGGAGGTGTCAAAACTTAGGCCAGGGGTTCCCCATGTGGTTCCTGTGGGTACTAGGGTGCCCACCCACTAGGGTTTCCAGGTCCCTCTTCGCCACTGGCAGGAGTTTTTTGGGGCGGAGCATGAGGAGGGTGGGGTTTGGGAAGGGACCTCAATGCCATACAGTCCAATGGCCAAAGCTGCCATTTTCTGCAGGGGAACTGATCTCTGTCTCCTGGAGATCAGTTGTAATAGCAGGAGATCTCCAGCTAGTACCTGGAGGTTGGCAACCCTACTAATTGGGTAGGGCCTGATGATGTCATGAGGCAGGGCCTGGTGTCAAATCAAATAGTTGTAGTACTAGTAGTAACTAGGCATGTACCAGGTATCTGTATGTAGTCACAATCACATGCTTTGAAAAGCTGGGCTACTTACCAGACTGAAAAAAATAAATAAAAGCAGCACAGAAATCAACTCTGTGCTTAATGTTAATTGAGCTTTTATGCCAATTACTGCCTCCCATCTCCAATTGATGTGGGACAGGAGCCAATGAGTGAAAGGCATTCTGCACATGCTCAAGAGTCGTACAGTCTTTCACGCAGACAAGTTCCAGCAAGGTGGTTTTCATTTAATAATTAAAACCAGATTATCAGGCAAAGTGAAATGAGGAATTCGTCCTTTTTCCTTTTTCTGCTCTTCCTGCCACCCTACTGCTGAGGCAGACTTCCCACTGCAAACAGAGGAGCGCAAAACAAGCATAAATCTCACTCTAGTTTTCTGCCTAATATTGTCGAAGGCTTTCACAGTCAGAGTTCATTGGTTCTCGTCTTGGTCTTTTCTTTCCAGGAAAGAAAATACCAAGACCACGGTTACACAGCCCGGATAACCTACGAGAACTTTCTGCCTAATATTCTCACTTGTCACAGTGAACATTAAAAAAGAACAGAAACTATTGTACGCTTAGCAACAAAAACCCCGACTTCTTCTAACTCAATGGTTCATTTTTAACTACACGGAGAAATCCACAGCAGACAACTTGAAGGGAAGAAAATAAAACACATAGCTAAGACTTTCCCAGGTTCTAGGGTTTCCCCTTGGTTGGGTTGAGCCCTCTGAGTTCCACAGCTTTTAGAGAGAATGAATCATTCCTATCCTGGTCCACAAACCTCTCAAGCCCTGTTTCCACAGTCGTCTTTCTCCCAAATCACGACCCTTGCAGAAAAAAAGTTAGATTAAGGATGACCCTTCTGGGTCCAGTGGGGGGGGGGGGGGAGGTACCGGGTGGCCTGCGCATGGGGGGGCCCCTGCTGCCCTCTGCTGGAGGGAATGGAGTTTGCAGGCTGGGCTTTGCCCCGCTGACCGTCTCCCGCCTCTTTCATTCCTGGCGTCTTCCTTGCAGAGTCCGTGCTGACGCAGAGCACCCCGGTGCTGGCCCTGGCGGTGGCTGTGCCGGCCATGCTGCTGCTCCTGGTGGTGCTGGTGTTTGCCATCCTGATCCCCCGCCATCGGGCAGCCGCCAAGAAGAAAGCAGCCCTGTAAGTACATTGCTGTGATCCCTGTGGGCCTTCGAAGCAGCGGGTTGGAGCCCACAACTCCCTGTTTCTGTTGGCAGAGGTGCTTTCTTCATGGGAAAGGTGCTTCTCATCAGAGGAAAGCACCTCCCACAGGCAGAACGGAGCTGCTGGATCCAGCCCTGGTTGGTGTTCTGTAGGAGAGGATTGGCCACTAAAGGCTACTGGGGAAAGTCCTGGTACCCTAGGGGGCCACCCACACGCACAGTGGGGCCACCGTGGCCCAAAATGAGGGACAGCCCTCACAGAGAGCAGGTACATGATACACCGCCACCCTCACCACACCCCATGAAGGACACATGACCTTGCCCTACATGGCTACAGATGAACCTGCCTAGCTGGGCAGGCGCTCTCTTCTCACTTCCCTTGGTGGGGGGGGGGGCTTTTCCAGGGCCATTTTCCCCCCTGTCCGTCTTTTCTGTTTCCACTTGGAGAGTTGGGCTTGAACTGGGTGGCCTGTTGGATTTCATTTCAACCCTACAATCAAAATCCAGAGTCCAGATCACACGAACTGACGGCATCGCTTTACTCCTCTCGGGTTAGACCTCACCTAGAGTTCTGTGTTCAGTTTTGGGCACCACAATTTAAAAAAGCTATAGACAAGCTGGAATGTGTCCAGAGGAGGGCAACGACGATGGTGAGGGGTTATTACGCTGCTCAAGATCAATGGATCAAGGAGCTTCTAAGGGATAAAGGAAAGGATGGTAAGGGGTCTGGAGACCAAGACCTATGAGGAAAGGCTGAGGGAGCTGGGTGTGTTTAGCATGGAGAGGAGACGACAGAGGTGGTATGCTAGCCCATCTTCAAGTGCTTGAAGGGCTGTCATATAAAGGATGGTGCAGAGTTGTCTTCTGTGCCCCAGAAGGTCGGACCAGAACCAGTGGGTTTAAAGTAAAAGTGTTTCCGGCTAAACATTAGGAAGAATTTTCTAACAGTTAAAAGCAATTCCTCAGTGGAACAGGCTTCCTCGGGAGGTGGCAAGTGCTCCTTCCCTGGAGATTTATAAAGCAGAGGCTAGATGGCCATCTGACAGCAAGGCTGATACTGTGAATGTAGGCAGATTGTGAGAGGGAGGGCGGGAAGTGTTTGGCTCTCGTGGCCTTTTGTTAAATGCCCAGGGTAATGCCGATTACCGCTTTGGGGCAAGGAAGGAATTTTCCTCCAGGCCAGCTTGGCCAGGGATCCTGGAGGTATTATGCCTTCCTCTGGGCATGGAGTAGGGGGTCACTGGAAGTGTGTGGGGGGAGGCAGTTGTGAATTTCCTGCATTGTGCAGGGGATTGGACTAAATGACCCTGGAGGTCCCTTCCAACTCTATGATTCTATGAAAATCTGCAGAGGAGTTTGTTTTTAATGGGAGAGATAGATGAGGCATTTTTCTCTCCTCGATGCCAGCTGTGAGCCAGTTATTGTTTGTTCAAGGCCTGACTTGGGCCTTGGGGCTTAATTAGCTCCGTGGAGCTCAGTTCACACATTCACTTTCCAGCAGCTGGATACACGACATGTGAAGCAGGGACGGCCGATGAATCTCCTGTGCCAAGGCAGCATTGTATTCTCAAACACGATTCTTTCTCAGAAGAGACACTTCACACATCCAGCTGAGCCACTGAAGTGATGAACCACGAATGTACAAATCACCTTTTGGAGAAAAGTCAAAATCTGTGTATTGTTGGTGTGGCATTAATGCATCTCTCTCTCCATTCGACGTCTCCTACAGGGAAGATTTTAGCCAGCGTACACCCATCTACAAAGGCAGCGTGGAATCTGTGCCTTCGGCGGTGGTAGGGGATACCCACCCTCTGGTGATGTAATCAGGGTCCACAGGTAGGTTGAAACACTTTGGTCTGTTTAGCTTGGAAAGAAGGCGGCTAAGAGGAGACATGATAGAGGTCTATAAGGTTATGCATGGTATGGAGAGAGAGAGTGGACAGGGAGAAGCTTTTCTCCCTCCCCCATAATACTAGAACATCTGCTGAAGCTGGAGGGGGAGAGATTCAAAACTGATAAAGGGAAGTAGTTCTTTACACAACGCATAGTTAAATTGTGGAACTCCTTGCCCCAGGATGTGGTGATGGCAGCAGACTTGGAAGGCTTTAATAGGGGAGTGGACATGTTCATAGAGGAGAGGGCTATTCATGGCTACTAGTCATGATGCATACCCATTCTCTCTAGTATCAGAGGAGCATGCCCCATTATATTAGGTGCTGTGGAACACAGGCGGGATAATGCTGCTGCAGTTGTCTTGCTTGTGGGCTTCCTAGAGGCACCTGGTTGGCCACTGTGTGGACAGACTGCTGGACTTGATGGGCCTTGATCTGATCCCCTTCCTGGTGTGGGCTGTGCGGCCCAAGCCGAGGGCCGTCCTTGTGCTGAGCGAGTGGGGGGGGGGATCTGTGTGGTTCTGATCAAATAGGCACCCTTCAACATTCTCTGCTCAGCTGTGACCTGCTCAGTGAAGCAGGATAAAACCTTTTATCTGGGACTCTACATGTGAATTGGATAATTTGAGGTTTCTTGTAGCAGAGGTGGATTTTAATATTACATTGGCAGTTGCCAAGTTTTTCCCCAGTCCATTAAGATTAGAAATTCTTAATTCTCTATTGTTTATCCATATAGCTAGCTAGATAGATACATTTCCCCCCTTTCTTTTAGTTTTAATCTTAGTGTGACACTGATGCTACTGCTCATGCAGCCGATTCGGCTCTAAACAAAGTAAAAGTCAGTTGCACCCGCCTCTAGCTTCCATTCATTTTAATAGGTCTTGCGCAGAATAGACTGTGCCCTGAGGTGGGGTGGGGGGCACATCAGCCCCCCTCTTTCCACCTGCTGTCCTTAATGGTACACCCAGGTCTGTCACCTGAGGTTCCTGCTTCATGTTATCTTATCCCAGGGCAGTCTGAATCCTGCAGAGAGCTACACTGGCCAAAATTCCCTCTTCTGTGCAGTTATTAAAAGTACTCAAAGCCTGCTCTTCTTTTGTGATGGAGTAACCCAAAGATGAATGCAGGTGGCGAATCCCAAGGGGGGGGGGATGCCCGTGGCGTACCTTGTCTACTCCATCCCAAGTGCAGGTTAAATATTTCCTTGGGATACCTCCCCTACTTTTTCAACTCAACCTGTACACCTCTGGTTGAAGTATTAAGTCTGGACCCAGCAAATCCCAGGAACATCACAAGGTTATTAATAAAGAACTGCTGAAGAAATTAGGGATAATACCATAGAGACAGGGGAGGCTAGAGAGTAGCCCCCACTTCCTGCTCGCATTTGAAATTCTCCAGTTAGATGGTGTGGTTATAGCAAACCGCAGGTGAACTAGCTGACCTTCCTGTGTCTACAGCCAACGTCTGGTCTTGTTCTCTGCCCAAATGTGTTGAGATTGACTCTTTGGGTGTCAGGCTGAAAGTGGCCCAAAAGTCAGAGGGCCAGCTGTGCCAACATAGCGGTCACAGGTGACCTTGGGCCCATCTCCATCTCTTAGTATAGCCTTCCTCGGGGTTGTTGTGATGAGATGGTGTGTGTGTGTGCAGTGGGGGATTAGGACGAGCTGTGTATGCCTGCCCTTGGTTCCTTCGTGGAAGGATGGAGTAAAAACCTGTAATGAACGAACAGCATCTTGTTGTGACGATATTGACAACCTGTTTTCCTTTTTTCTGCTTTCCCCCTTAGGGTGGAACAGATTTTTTTCTCTCTGTCTCTTTGCATCACTTTCAAGATCCAGGTTCTTCTGAAACTCTGGGATGACAGTGTCACCAATACAGAAGTGTGACTGCTTCTTTTCAAGTGTGCATGCAATTTGGTTAAAAGAGAACACTGAGCTCTCAGGGTCAATGATGGGAAGAGGGGGGGTGAGATTGGGGGGGATTAGATGCTATTTGCCTGCAGTTAGCAGCTTCACTTTGCAAGGGTGAAAAATATATTTTCTGCACACGGAACTTCCTTTTGATGGGACCTGTCCTCACAAGTATTAACCTTTTCCTGTTCAGATCAGTGCGACATTTTTAGTGTTTACTTACGCACCGTTGCAGCAAAGAACCAAAAACTCAAGGAGAGCGAGCTCTTCAGGAGAGCTTTACCAAAAAAGTAAAATCTTCACACTGGAATGCATTCTTACTGTATTTTTATTTGGCTGGCGTGAGAGGGAAATTGTTAAAGCACTCCAAAATTTCCTCTTTTCAGTGGGGGAACATCCTGTTTTACTCAGGGGGGAGGGTTTCTTTGAAACTCTCCAAGGAGCAGGTGGTGGCTGGAGATCTCCTGGGATTACAACTGATCTCCAGGCGACAGACATCATCTGGAGAAAATGGCCCCTTTGGAAGGTGGACTCTGTGGCATTATACACCCCATTGAAGTCCCTCCCCTCCCCAAACCCTGCCCTCCTCAGGCTTCACCCCCAAAATTTCCAGGGATTTCCCAACCCAGAGCTGGAAACCTTACGTGTGCAGGGCTTCTGGGTGGTGGTGGTGAGGGAACCAAAGATACAATATTCTGGGGGCCTAAACCACTCTGGAAAGTGAGCAATGTGCCACCGGGGGGGGGGGGAGAAGGATACCAGCAATATACTAGTTCTAGCCAAGCACCACGTGTGTGTTTTTCTGGAGGGGGAGGGCCAGAGGGCATCTTAGCCTGGGGTTCTGCAGTGGTTGTTGTGCCACCCCAACTGTACCAAGTACTGAATTCAAAAGTAATTTTCTGCCCGGGCTTTGCAACTTCTCCCTCATCTCCTTCCACGACCATGCTCATGCTGGCATCTTCGGACTATCCTGTGCCTCCGAATTTCATCCTGGCGTGACCCGAAGCCACCAACTTAGTGTGGAAAGCTGCCGGGGGTGTCAATGATGAAGTAGCTGCTTGTTTCTCCAGAGGGTGGCCAGGCTGGCGAGGGGGAGTGGGGACTCTCCCACCATCAGGATCCATATGCCCTGCTTCGAAACAAGCGCAGCCTGCTCCAGCTCGCTTGCCTTTCGTCCGGAGCACCTTCCTCGGGCCTCGTCCCCGTTGCAGCCCTGCACCGTACCTCAGAGCCCTCCTGCTACAGCCCTGCGCTCACTCCGAGGCCAGCAACTAAGGATGTGGTTCGAATTCTAGTTCTGCTTTACCATTAGTTGCACGCCAGCGTGTGCTGGTGGGGGAAGGGACGTCAGGAGGAGCGGGCGTACGTCATGCCCGTCTCTGCGGCACTGGAGCTTAAATGTTTCCTCCGTCCGGCACTTCCTTTTCATCAAAATAAAAAAAACAAAAATCCTGCAACGGTGGCTGTTTGGAGCACATTTCTTTCTTTTTTATCACCAGCTGTTCTCCAAGGGACCCAAGGGGGCTATAAAGTAACCCAAGCCTGCGACAGGCACGCAGGCGTGCTCCCCATTTCCTCCGAAACTGGAGCCGTAAAAGGCCTCTCCAGGAAATTAAGCTCCTCATAAAAACTCATCATTCCTGCTCTCAACGTACCTTCAGGAGCCGTGCCTCTGCCTCCACGCCCTGCCTCCTCCAATTGGGCAGGGCAGCGGCTATAGGACCGGAGGCAGTTAGAACACAAAAACTTAAGAGAAGCCTTGCTGCGTCAGACCCAGGAGACCCATCAAGTCCAGCAGTCTGTTCACAGAGAGGCCAACCAGGTGCCTCTAGGAAGCCCACAAGCAAGATGGCTGCAGCGGCATTACCCTGCCTGAGTTCCACAGCACCTCATATAATCGTTCTGTGGGCGCTTGCAGTGGGTTGCTGCTACCCTTACTGGCCCTTCGTTGTTGCAAACTACTTAGCAGCCGCTGTCCTGCGGCTTTGGCACGTGGCAGTTGTGGTTTTGCTGTTAACATTGATGTTTTGTGGTTGCAACGATGCCCTTCCTAGCCAGGATGGCACTGCTGCTGGGGGGCGGGATACATTTTTTTTGCTGCCCCAGCAGAACAATCACCCCTTTTAGGCCTGGATTCACATTAGTGCCATTTATGCATGGCCGTTTCCTCACGGTCACCCTGCTGACTATTTCGGGGCTTTGCTTTGATTATGCTTGCAGTTTTCCAACTGTCAGAGCTCACCTTGCTCTCCCCGTGCATTTTGCCCACGTTGTCTGGATTTGTGTTTAGCCAGCGTCCAGAAAACACACAGAAATGCACGGGGAGAGCGAGGCAACCTTTGATGGTCGGAAAAATGCGAGCATAATCAAAGAAAAGCCCTGAGGTAGTCAGTGGGGTGGCCATGAGGAGACAGCTATGCATAAATGGCACCTGTGTGTGTGTGTGTGCCATCAAGTGACAGGTGACTCATGGCCACCCCGTAAGGTTTTCAAGGCAAGAGAAGTTCAGAGGTGGTTTGCCATTGCCTGCCTTTGTGTGGGCTGAGACAGTTCTGAGGGAACTGTGACTGGCCCAAGGTCACCCAGCAAGCTTCATGTGGAGGAGCAGGGAATTGAACCCAGTTCTCCAGATCAGAGTCCACCACTCTTAACCACAACACCACACTGGCTCAGATTCACATCAGGGCTGGCCAAACGAACAGAAGTCCCGTGCCATTGCAAAGGCTGTTTTGTGTACCAGGATGCCTTGCTTGCATCCACAAAAGAATGCCCTCTGCAATGAATGGAAAACTTAGAAAGACTCCCAAGGTCATTCAGTTAACACCAACGGCACGTGACACATCACACAGAGAGAGCAATTCCTGTTCTTGTTGCTACGGAAAAGGCCGTGCTTAGTGTTGCTACTTCTGTTCCTGCCACTGCTCCTTCTCCAGTCAACCACGACAAATTTGTGCAAGGCCTTGTGCAGGGTGGTTGGCATTTTCCCGAGGGTATTGAATGTTTCTGCTGAGTTGGTGCGATAGGAGGGCTTGCAACCTTGTCCCGGCTGACACAGAATTCCCCTTTACTTTTTTGTCAGCCAGATTAGCAGCTCTCCCAGGGTCTAATCCGTTGGTTTTCTCCAATGCAAAAACCCGCTCGCTCGAAGTGTCAAAAAGGAACAGCCATTTGTTTCAGATGTCAGTGTGAATGGGTCCCCATCTCCAAAGCACAGTTCGGCACAGAGCTTCAAAGTAGGGTTTACTCAATGGAGTGAATGCAACTATAAGGGGGTCTGTGGGGCTTAGCACAGCTGTTTACGAACGGGGGAGGGGAGGTCCCTCATTTCCAAAGGTGATGCCTCCCCGCATCAATGCCTTTGACTCCAGTCAAGTCCTGGCTCTTTGCCTTGCAGAAGGCAAGGAAGGAAGCAAGTCCTGGCTCTTTGCCTTGCAGAAGAAGCAGGTGGGGTGCCCGGAAAAACATGGGCACCCTGTTGGGTGCAGTAGGGCACTTACCTTGCAAGCAAAACGTCCTTGATTCAATCACAGACAGCTCCAGTTACAGTAGTGTTAAGAGAAAGACATTTCTTTACCCAAGACTCTAGAGAGCTGTCACCAGCCAGAGGAAGTGATACTGAGCTAGATGGACCAATGCTTTACACACCCATAGATAATCATTGACTCTCCTGGGATAGTCCAAAAGATGCCCAAGTTTTATCTGTTGCCTCCGACGGCCAGGTTCTCCTAGCCCCTTTCCAAAGTTACGCAATGCTGATTCCAATCCACTGGGCACCACCCCCATCTCCCGAGCCACCCAGTAAAGCGGGGGGGGGGGGGAGAGACACCTGCGCTCGCTTCTCGGCCCTCCGCCTTCCAGAAACGATGAGCCTGGGCCAGTGGGAGCCCCCTTAGAACTACTGAGGGGGCACCCTCCTTTCTCCACCCACAGTCCTCGTTGGGGAGCTGTTTGCAGAGAGAGCACTAAAAATTAATGTGGGGTATAATGCGAGCAGCGCGGTCTTATGAGCTGCCAAAATTTGATAGCCGCCATGAAACTGTGTGTCTTTGAGCAGAGCTCCTGCTAAGTGCCTCACCCTTACCCACGTGAGCAGATCTAGGCTGCAGTCTAGGGAAGCGCTTGGTGGGCAGGAAGAGCACTTCAGATGCAGCAGAAACTGGAAAGGACTTGCGCCCTCCAGCTAGAGTTCCCAGCTGACCCCTCTCCCTCCAGCCAGGCTCATAGGCTTAGGCAGAAATTCAGCAGGCAGCTTTCTCCTCTGATGTATTTGCATGTTTAAGAACAGCTTTCCTTTCTGAAATTCAATACAGCCCAATTCCTTCTCTCCTTCCCCCCTCCCGCTCTCCCCAGGGGCATTAGTTCAGCTAACTAGAGGTGTGTATGTGTGTGTGTTGGGGGGTGGGGGAGATTGATAGCAAGGCTCAAAGGCCTACTCTTGGGAGCAACACAAGATGAGATGGCAGAAACTGCTCTGCGTAATTTAAAGAGCATGGGCTGCAGGTTCTTCGTTAATAATAAAATATGCACGCTCCCAAAGAATAACCACATGTAGTCTCAAATATGGGGGGTCCTCTGCCCCCCACCAATAAACTGAAGAATGGCTGGCAGAGAGCAGGTTTCTAATGGTACTAGGGGTGCCAACCTCCAGGTGGTGGCTGGAGATCTCCTGCTATTACAACTGGAGAAAACGGCTGCTGTGGGAGATGGACTCTGTGGCATTATATACCCCACTGATGTCCCTCCCCTCCCCATTATATACCCCACCCTCCTCAGACTCCACCCCCAAAATCTCCAGGAATTTCCCAACCCAGATCTAGGCGACCGTAAATGGTACTGAGGCCAGATTGAAAATGCAGGTGGTTTGTCAGCCGTCTCAGTTCTCAGCACCAGGCGCTGTTCTCCACTCCCAGATGAAGCGACACCCCCAGCAGCTGGACCTAGTTTCAACCCCCCCCCACACACACACACACTCAGGGCAAAAAAAGTGCACCTCTGCCCCCTTGGCCACCAGGTGGCGCTTCCGTTCCCCCACCTGGGGACAATTGGTTTGGGTTCCTGTTGAAAGGGAGGGGGCCTGAGAACCGGATTGGAGGAGGAAATGCTCTGGCCTAACAGAAGCTGTCCTTTTATGCGTGGCCGTTTCCTTCGCCGTCACCCCTCCCGAGTCTTTGTTTTGATTATGCATGGCAGTTTCTGACTGTCAGAGGTCGCCTTGCTCTCCCCGCTCATTTCTGTGCATTTTGACCGTGTTTTCAGAGACCTGTTTTATCACGAATTTGAAAACGCAGGCAAAATACAGGGGGAGAGTGTGGGGCAACCTCTGACAGTCAGAAACAGCAGGCATATTCAAAACAAAGACCCAAAGTTGTCGGAAGGGTGACGGCAAGGGAAACAGCCATGCATAAAAGGCCTGTCTCCTATCTTTATGCAACTCTTCTGCCTTATCTTTCATCTGCACTTTGTCTGGTGGTGGTGGAAAGTGCTGCCAAGTCATAGCCAACTTATGGCAACCCCGGGGTAGGGTTTTCAAGGCGAGAGAAGAACAAAGGTGGTTTCCCTTTTCCTACCTCTGTGTACCAACCTTGGACTTCCCTGGTTGTCTCCCATCCAAGTACTAACCAGGGCCAACCCTGCTTTGCTTCCAAGATCTATTGAAATTGAGCTAGCCTGGGCCATCCAGATCAAGGCTAGGGTTGCCATCCTCCAGGTGGCGCCTGGAGATGTCATAGCTTTATAGTTGATCTCCAGACAACATGGTTCCCCTCGAGGAAATGGCTGTTTTGAGGGGTGAACTCTTTGGAATTTCACCCCACTGAGGTCCCTCTCCTCTCCAAACCCCACCCTCCCCAGGTGCCACCCCCCAAACCTCAGGGTATTTCCCAATCCAGAGTCGGCAACCTTAGTCAGGGTTCATTTGGGATTGCCTGCTCTGAGGAAATTCCTGGAGATTTGGGGGGTGGAGCCAGGGGAGGGCTGGGTTTGGGGAAGGGAGGGGCCTCAGTGGGGTATAATGTCACAGAGTCCACTTTCCAAAGCAGCCATTTCCTCCAGGGGAGCTGATCTCTGTAACCTGGAGACCAGTTCTAATTCCGGGAGATCTTCAGCCACCACCTGAGACCTGGCAACCCTAAAACACCTTGTCTAGCAAACCTGAAACCAAAACAACTCCTTTGAGCCTGGAAATCATCAATCCAGCAGGGACTCCCAATCCATCAGAACGGGCCTTCCCAATGTCAAGGAAACAACCCTCGAAGCCACCTCAGATGTAATGCAAACTCAACAGGGAGTTGCGCTGGTGACAATCCCACCTGTCTCAGCTTTACAGCAGATAAAGAGAATAAAAGGAGTTATACAGATTGATGGTGTGTTCCAGTGTAATGGTGACCTAACCCCTGCGCCCCAAAGGAGGAGAGAATAGCCAGAATTCCCCATCCTTGCCAGTAACATTAACCTCTACCAGCATCAGCTGCCTGAATTCCCATTCTGCTAAATGAGTCCTCCCTCGTTACCCCCTTACACTTGCAGTACCCAACTGGAGAAAATGGCCACTTTGGAAGACAGCCTCTATGGTACGGAAGTCCCTCCACTCTTCTTTCAAAGCCCAGCTCTGAAGCTGCTTCTTCCACAATAGCTTTGGCCAAACACCTTATCTCCCCCCAACCAAAACCAAAGCCAAAGATACATAAAAAATACCACCTGCTCCTTGTCTTGTTAATTCTGCCTCTCTTGGGTCGGTGTTTAGAGTGTAAGTTCCGAGGAGGAGGAAGAAAGAAGGAAGGAAGGAAGGAAGGAAGGAAGGAAGGAAGGAAGGAAGGAAGGAAGGAAGGAAGGAAGGAAGGAAGGAGAAGAAGAAGTTGGTTTTTATATGGCGACTTTCGCTACCACTTAAGGAAGAATCAAACCGGCTTACAATCCCCTTCCCCTCCCCATGTCAGGAGCAGGTCATGAGGATGGTATGCGATTGTGCTGCTTGCAGGTGCTGTTGTGTGATTCTGCGCAAGGTCGGGCCATGCCCCGTGTTTAGACTTCAAGGAGTCCGTAGTGTGGGAATTGCCAAGTACTCCTTCCTGTCTTGGAGGGGGGTTGCCTAGGCAACCCGTTATCTACTTTCGCTCTTCCATATATGCTGTGTATCTTGCCTCTGAACCTTACTAGAATCCTTCTGAATATAGCTTCTGTAACCTGTCGATTCTACCCAATAAAACTGCTTTCGTGGATTTGCCGTCTGCTGAATTCTGTTTGAGGGATGGAGCGCAGGGCTAGAGCTTGCACCCCACAACAGATACCCCGTGAGGTAGGTGAGGCTGGGAGAGTGTGACTAGCCCAAGATCACCCAGCTGGCTTCATGTGTAGGAATGGGGAAACAAATCCAGTTCACTAGATTAGCCTTCACCACTCATGTGGAGGAGTGGGGAATCAAACCCGGTTCTCCAGATCAGACTTCACCGCTCCAAACCACAGCTCTTAACCACTACACCACGATGGCTCTCCTGTCTACACTGTCATACACTGTCTACTTTTAAAAAAACACACACCCCACTAACCAATCAACATTCAAAACCTGGAGCCTACTACATACTAGAAAAGGGAGCCACAGATGTCCTTATATCCATCCACCTTGGCTGCTCTTCCAATGAGACACTTCCCTTCGTTTTTCTATGGTTCATGACTTGGTTGTTCAGCTCTGTGAGCCAGTGTGGTGTACTGGTTAAGAGCAGCAGACTCTAATTTGGAGAACCGGGCTTAGTTCCCCACCTTTCCACATGAGCGGCGGACTCCAATCTGGTGAACTGGGTTGGTTTCCCCATTCCTCCACATGAAGCCTGCTGGGTGACCTTGGGCTAGTCACAGTTCTCTGTGAACTCCCTCAGCCTCACCTACCTCACAGGGTGTCTGTTGTGGGGAGAGGAAGGGAAGGAGATTGTAAACTAGTTTGAGACTCCTTAAAAGGTAGAGAAAATGGCATATAAAAAACAACTCTTCTTCTTCTCCCTCTACACCAGTGACATTCATGCATTCCCCCTTTTGCTCCTCTAAGTGGTGAGCCCCGTACCCGTTGCTCTTTTCAGAAATCAAGCCTTTTCCCACCACGGCCACCTTCTCAGGATCCCTCTTTTCACATCCGCCTCTGCATTCAACTTGCTGTCCTCTTAATGCCCTGACAACGGTTGGGGCCACGAAGAGGCGACTGATCATATTAGGTGCCCAATGAAGCCCGGGACCTGAAGGCTAGGATGACACTCACCACTTAATGAGCGGAATGAGGCTCGTTAGGAGCAATTTGGTTCCTAGATGAGCTTGCTGCCCCAACGAGCAGGCACTATCTATCTTTGATCTGCCAGTTGCCATCATACTCAGGATTCAGCGACAGATGGACCCGCGGGCCTGATTCGGAATGGGCAGGTTGAGACGGCACCAGCTGATAAACTGCGGACAAAATGACTAATCAAATTTTACAGGGCAGATGGGCCCTTCCTCTAGTTTTCTGCTACTGTGTGGGTTGTGGAAACTGTGCGATTGGGATGGTTGGTCTGATATGGTAGAACACAGGCCTACTGGTATGTTCGAGAATGGCCAGGCACCAGGCTAAAATAGGCTCTTGGGGGCATGATCACCATTCTAGGTAACAACTTGATTAGTCAAAAATGGGCTCCCATGTAGAACTGCCCATCAGGGGAGTCAAGATTGGGAGTTTCCAGGCTGAAAGGGATTAGGTACAGGATCCAGAACTGAGAACACCAGGCTTCATGGATGCAATCAGGAAAGGGAAAGTAGCGAAAGGACCCCATCCTGGTATGTGTGCCACAAATAGAGAATACACACGGCCATCTTGATCCAGATCAGGGTGGGGGTAGTTTAAATGGATATATGGCTGTGATCCAGATGGCACAATACCAGCTAGCAGGGACCCTATGTAACCGGGACAGAGTGAAAAGAAGTTTGGGCAAGTTCTAGAGCCGTGTTGGCGAACCTATGGCACGGGTGCCACTTCCGGCACTCGTAGCCCTCTCTGCCGGCACGCGCGGTTCCTCCAAGCCGCTGGCCTTTCCGGCTCTGCCCTGCCCCGGATGGGGGAGGCTGTAGCCCAGGGGTGGGGAACCTCCGACATCATTGGCGGTGGCCCCCGGACTCTCCCACAGAAGCTGCCGCCATTGCTGCCACTGGAGCATGCGTGGCCGGCCAGGTGGGTGGGAGAGCGGGGAACAGAAGCCGAGCGCCCACACTCGGCATGGCCGGCAGCTTCTCCGGCGCCCTCTGTGCGGGTGGAGGGGCGTGGATGGCCGGTGGGTGCGAAGGAGGCGTCCTCTGCCCTACCCTGCTCGCCTCTCACAAGCCTGCCGCCACTGCCACGCCCCACTGAGTGGCAAATCCAAGGCAAAACCTCCCATGCATAAATGGCCTCTTTCTTTTTGTCTCCCTCTGTCCTTTTCTTTCCCTACTTTTCTTTCTCTCCCTTGCTCCATTTCCTTCTCCCTTTCTCTCTCTTTTTCTTTCTTTCTCTCCCTCCCTTCCTTCCCTTTCCTTCTCCCTTCCCTTCTTTCCTTCCTTCCTTCTTTCCCTCCAGCGGCTTCTCCAGCGCCCTCTGGGTCTGTGCGGGCGGAGGGGTGTGCAGTCCTATTCCACCTTTGAAGTGCCCACAAGCCATCCTTCAAACACCTTTCCATTTGTCTGGATATGTAGAGAGAAAACACTAAGGAACTGGTTGCCAATCTCCAGGTACTAGCTGGAGATCTCCTGCTATTACAAGTGATCTCCAACCAATAGAGATCAGTTCCCCTGGAAAAAATTGCCACTTTGGCAATTGGACTCTATGGCACTGAAGTCCTTCCCCAAACCCCGCCCTCCTCAGGCACCACCCCAAAAACCTCCCACTCATGGCGAAGAGGAACTTGGCAACCCTAGCCTCTCCCTCTGGGCCCCCTCTGGGGGTGGTATTCAGGTTATATTGCCGCATTGGCACTCGGCGATAAATAAGTGGGTTTTTGGTTGCAGTTTGGGCACTCGGTCTCTAAAAGGTTCGCCATCACTGTTCTAGAGCAAGGTAACAACTGAGGTTCGAAACAGGGAAGATACATTTCCAATGGAAATGGTTTGGATATAGGGTTGCCAACCTCAAAGTGGAGTCTGATGATCTCCCGGAATTAAACTGATCACCAGAATACAGGGATCACTTCCTCTGGAGAAAATGGCTGCTTTGGAGGGTGGACTCTCTGGCATTCTACTCCGCTGAGGTCCCTCCCATCCTCAAACTCTGCCCTCCCTAGGCTCCACCCCCTAACCTCCAGGAATTACCCAACCCAGAGCTGGCAACCCTATTTGCATACTGTTTCTTTGCTCAGAAAAACAAATTGCTTGGAACAGAATGAATGAATATGGGTTCAATACTCTTCCACTACCCTTTAGAATGCAGTCTTCGTTCCAAACCATGATATCAAATACAGGATTTCCAGCTCGAAGGGTCCACGGGTATCTTGAACTAGAATCCCAAAGACAACTGGAGTGATGTGTGCAAACCACAACAAAGAACACTCAACTCGATGGGTGCGTTGGCCTGCTTCTGAAGGGGGGAAGGGAGAACAAAGTTTATGGGGCAATCCAGATAACACTGGATTTTGCAGAAGAGGTCTTGCTGCAGTAGAAGCGCTGGAGAAAAGCCTTTGCTGTCAGTGTAACAAACCCACAGAATCCAACCCAGCCAAATCTGATCCAAGACCAGAGATACCAGTTCTGTTATTTTTCCCAGGATCACAGCTCCAGCTGTGTGGACTATGGGAATATTTTTTTAAGCAGCAAAGCCCGAATTTGTGACATTTTGTTGAACATTAAATTCTTCCCACTCCTGCGATTGTTTAAAAATATTTTTTTCCAGTAGCTCCCTGTTGAAATGTTTTCTGCAAGAAGAGAGTTTCATACAGAAAGACAGATGGGGGAGGTGTCGAGAAGCTCTATGGAGTAATAAAAACGAGAAAGAGACAGAGAAAGAAATGGAAGGGAAGGATGAACAAATGTACAGCCAGTGGTATGTCAGTTCTGCCTACAACTGAAATGGGGGCTTCATGTGTTTTTTAATGGGACCCTGGCTGAAAACAGACTCTGCAGAGGATGGGGTGGTGGGGAAAGCAGGAGGACAGTTAGGCATCTGAGTAAGGGGCAAGACAGTTCAGGAAGAATTAGTGTGGGCAGAGATGTGATCCGTTTGGAGCAATTTGGAGGGTAACTTTAGGAACTGCGTGGACGGCTAGTACAAGAGTCAATTTGGTGTACGTTGGACAAGGATGTAGGAGACCAGCATGGAGTAAGTGATTAAGAGTGGCGGACTCTAATCTAGAGAACAGGGTTGATTCCCCACTCCTACACATGAAGCCAGCTGGGTGACCCTGGGCTAGTCACAGTTCTCGCTGAACTCTCTCAGCCCCACCTACCTCACAAGGTTTCTTTTGTGGGGAGAGGAAGGGAAGGAGATTGTAAACTGGTTTGATTCTCCATAAAACGTAGAGAAAGCTGGCATATAAAAACCAACTCTTCTTCTTCTTTCTGTGTACCAATCCCTACCAAGTATAATACCTGAATGATCGTGGGTCCATCTTAACCACACAGAATTGTTATGAGGATAAAATGGGGGGTGGGGGAAGCATCCTGCCCCAAGCTCTAGGAAACGGATTCAAATCCAGCCTTTGAAAGCTTCTGCGATATGGCCTTAGGGCACGTCACTCTTTCCCAGCCTCAGCTGTCTGTCCACGAAATGGGAACAGCACCAATGTACCTCCAATGCTGAAAATGGATTCACTGTTTTGATCAAACTCACGTGTGAGGCTGTAACTCCGTTCTCCATCGTGCTTTGCTGGCAATCTGCACCTGTCTGGTTCCCATATTTGCTTTCACCCAGTTTTGCCACCGCCTTGCAGGGTAGTTGTGAAAGGCAAAATATTATAAAGAGCTGGATGGTTTGCTTTTCCATACAAGGCTGGGTATTTGTCCAGAGTCCGCTCCGATGCCGTCATGCCGTTCTCACCCTGCAGAAGCTGGAGGTGGTGTGACAGAATTTCCGTCTTCAAGGGCCAGGTGACCCTCCCGCCCCCCTGAAAGTAGCCCCCCAAATCCTGGTGCTGGACCCTGCTCTTGTGGTCCAACACACACGCATGAACAAGGATTCCCACAACCACTGGTGTTAAAAGAATTAATCAGGGGGATTTATTGAAGTATCAAAGGTGGTTAAAAGGCAGACATAGATATTTACATATATATTAACTTTTGGGCACGGGGGAAACAGTCTTGGGCTGCAGAGGAACAAGCCCCCGCGCACTCCCGACCCCCAGTTATATATTAATTATTATATTTTTCCATTCTTTTTTTTTTAAATCTCCCCTTCCAAGACACAAACAATATAAAATAAAAACTGCGAGCCAGAGACAGACACAGAATCACACGCCAGTTTCTTCTTCCCCCCCTCCCCCAGACAAAAAGACAAGAGGGAAAGAGGGTGGGAGAATTTCAGGGGAGAAGGGCATGGAGGGGTGGGCTGGCATGGGGGTGGGCATCTACTGGCACAAATGAGAAAAATCACAGAGGGTGGAAAGAATGGGGGGGGAATCACCAGAAGGGGGGTGGGGAGGGTGACCGGTTGTGGCAAACCCCTTTTGTGGCAAAGCACGGTAACAACGTGGCCCTGCCCGGGGCTGGGCTAAGCCACTGCCTCTAGACCAGTGGTGGAGAAAGCTAGCTCCACAGGGGCACTTCCCCAATAGGGTTGCCAGGCCCCTCTTCTCAACCAGTGGGAGATTTTGGGGGCGGAGCCTGAAGAGGGCGGGGTTTGGGGAGGGGAGAGACTTCAATGCCATAGAGGCCAATTGCCACAGCGGCCATTTTTCTCCAGGTGAACTGATCTCTACCAGCTGGAGATCAATTGAATTAGCAGGAGATCTCCTGCTGCTACCTGGCAGTTGGCAACCCTACTCCCCAACGATAGACGTCCCATGTATTGTCGCCCCAGCGGTCAATTGCAGCCACCTCTGGGGTGGCTGGAGCAGCTTGTTTCTAAAAGTGGTCCCTTCCACACCGATACAGAGTTGAGTCTGGAGGGTGGACAAAATCATCAGAATGGGATCGAGATGGATACCAAGGGAGGAGGGGGAAGGGGCCTATTGCTGATTTCCCCACTCTTCTTTTTGCAGAACTGCAGTTCCAGCTGCTTTTGAGGAGAGTGAGCAGAGAGGGTGGAGGGGAGAGACTCATGAGCTACACTGGGGACTTCATATGGGGTCTGGGGACAAGAGGGTCTTGTGAGCTGCCACCCACACTACAGGCCAAGGGGGAGGGGTTTAAACCGGCCACCATAAACCTGCATATGCCATTGCTGTTAAATGCAATTTTAAAAAAATCTTTCTCTCTCCCCCCCACCCCCCACCGAAGCTGGGCCCGTAGATCCAGGCGGCAACACCTTTCGCCATCTGACACGGTGCATCACCAACGCTTTGGGGTGGGGCTGTGGCTCAGTGGCATGGCGGATGAGCTGCATGCAGGGGGTCCCAGCTTTGATCCCCGGCATTTCCACCCAAGGGGTCTCTGATAGCAAGTGTTGCGGGAAGACCTTTGCAAGCCCAGGATCTTGGAAGGGCGCTGCCAGAAGAAGATGATGCTGAGCTTAAAGGGAATGAAGGTCTCGCCCGGTATAAGGCGGCCTTCGCGCGATACACCTCTGGGGTCCCATCCCCTGCCCCCCCCCGGCTGAGCACGTCACACAACAAGGATGACAGAGACAGACAGAGAACACCCCCCCTTTCCTCTCCCCCTCCCCTCCCCTCCCCTCCCTAAACTATCATGGCTTTGAAGGAAAAAAGGAGTCCAACCTGCTTCTTAAGGCCACCGTGGGCCCGGCCTCAAAGGGGAAAGTGTGTGGCCAAAGGGAACAACCCAAAGCTGGAGGCCCCAAAGAGAATTTAGGACCTGCCCCAGCTGCCCGCGCTCCCCCTGCAGGCGCTGGGCTCTCCAAACGCCCGGACCCCGCTGCCCTCCTCCACGTGGAAATAGGCCTGAGGGTCCTAACTCACACATCAGGCTCTCCCCCAGGGTAGAGAAGTTCTCCCCCAGGGCTACCGAAGGTGCCCCAGAGCAAATATGTTAATAACCCCCCCTCACCTCCAGCCCCCCCAAAAAGATATTTCGAAACTCAGTGCTAATATCTGGAGGGGAAAAAAAAACAGTTAATGAACTACAGCCCCCCCCCTCAGAGGCTGGGTCCATGTTATGATGCCCCCCCTTGCCACCCCCGCTCAAAATCTTGGCAGCCCTGGTCCCCCCCGGCACCCCCTCCCATCTCCCTGCCGTCCACAGGATTCACTTCTGAGCTATTTACATAGGAACAGGGGCCCCTCCCCCCACACAGGTCTGCTTCCCTGGGGGAAAAGGGGGTGCCGGGGGTCTCTCCCCCCACAAAAAACGCTCTCTGTTATGGAAGGCAGAGCCACACACACCTCTCCCCAGAATTAAGCGATGTCACTTCCTGGTCAGAGCGGATGGGACAGCCAATGGCAGAAGGAGGCGGAGCTTCATGGCTGGGGGGTGGGGCTAAAGTCCTCGGTTTCAAAAATAAAACCGGAAAAAGTGGTGGCAGCGTGTGTGTGTGTGTTTTTTACACAATAAATTTTTTTAAGCATTTTGTTTGTTTGTTTCTTCCCCCCCTCCCCATTTCTTTTTAAATCCAACCCTAAATCCTCTGGCAAGAGAGGCCGCTTCCCCAGATTTCCTCTGGCTTCCAGATCCCCCTTTTTGGCTGCTCCCCCCAACCTTCTGTCCCTGGCAACCCTAACCCCACACCCCCCTTGCCCCCCCCCCCCCCCGCCCTCATTCCCCGGCTTAGATGAAGAATTCCTCCTTGCGCTTATGGCCATCTCCGCCATTGAGGAACGCCTCACGGGCTTCTCCGTGCTCGTCTAAACCACTTGCCTCGTGGGTCAGGTAGGAGCCTGTTTTTGAAGAAGAAGAAGAAGAAGAAGAAGAAGAGTGAGTATAATATCAATCAGCATTTATATAGCCCTTATTATATACAGCCCCTGTACAAATCTGTGGTGAGACCACACTTGGAATACTGTCAACAGTTCTGGTCGCCACACCTAAAAAAGGATATTACAGAGCTTGAGAAGGTGCAGAGAAGAGCAACCAGAGTGATTAAGGGACTGGAGCAACTGTCCTATGGGGAGCGGTTAGGACGCTTAGGGATGTTTAGCTTGGAAAGAAGGCGGCTGAGGGGAGACATGATAGAGGTCTATAAAATTATGCATGGTTATCAGAGGAGTATCAGAGGAGCATCCCTATTATATTTAGGTACTGTGGAACACAGGCAGGATGCCGCTGCTGCAGTTGTCTTGTCTGTGGGCTTCCTAGAGGCACCTGGTTGGCCACTGTGGGAACAGACTGCTGGACTTGATGGACCTTGGTCTGATCCAGCACGGCTTTTCTGATGTTCTTACAGCGCTTCCCATGCTCAAAATTCTTTACAAATGTTACCTAGCTGTAATCCTTCCAATAAAGGAGGCCAGCATTATTATAGGGAGAACACACAGCCTTATGCTGTATCAGAGTACTGGTCCATCAAGGCCAGTACTGTCTACTTAGATTGGCAGCAGCCTTCCAAAGTGTCAGGGAGAGAGAGGTCTTTCACATCACCTACTACCTGATCCTTTTAACTGGAGATGGTGGGTGTTGAAACTGGGACCCTCTGCATGCCAAGCAGTTGGGTAAAACTAAACCTGGCCTTATAGCCCTTGATATGACAGAGGGGAATGACATAAGAAGAACCATACTGGATCAGACTCCAGATTCATCTAGGCCTATCCTATTCCCCACAGTGGCCAGCAGTAGCCTCTGGGAAGATCCCAAGTCTAAATTAGTACTCAGTGGTACACCACCTATGTACATGAAGGCTCTACTGAGCTATTAAGGCTAACAGTAGCGGGTTGACTTATCATTTACAAGTGCAATCAATGCTCCCTTCTACATCTTTGCCCTAAGTGAGCGTCACAAATTAAATTGCATGTTGTGTGGAGAAGTACTTTCTATCGTCTTTCCTGAATCAACTGTCAATCAATGTCATCAGGTGACCTTGAGTCCTAGTGTTTGGTAAGAAGGGGGGAATTGGCTCAGTCCACTCAGTGGCCTCATTGATGGATGGGAGGGTGGGGACAAGGAAGGAAAAGCAGAGGACTGAAGTGGGGGAAAGGGACAGAAGCCGTTTCCCACCCATCAAATCTGACAAAGACTTTTGCTGATACGTTACATCCAACAGTTCTGGAGTCCTTGGATTTTATCCTAGACCCATAAATAAACATAGGATGACCCTTCCTCCCCCCCCTTGTGCTCCATGGACCACAAATCCAGAAAAATTAAACACCGGCTGGTTCATCATCACAGACAAAGATCAGGATCCCTGGCTTCATCTTACAGCAGGTGCATCGGGAAGGCTGGGAAAAGAAATCCACCCTTTAAGCACCCTGATGGCATGCAGTACGGGTGGGGGGGTTTAAAAAGTAACTTCCACATTAAGCAGTCTTCAATATATGCCACAGGAAAGGTTGACTATTGCTCCGTAGATGCATGCAGGAGCACAAATAACTCCCCACCGTTACTGCCAACATACCAATAAAGAAAACATACCAATAAAGTCAAAGTAAGAGGAGTTTAGGAAGGCAGAGCAAATCTGATTTTGCACTGTGGTGTGACCAGCTGTGATCATTTATGCATGGAGTTTTGCCTGAGGTTCGCCGCTGGCTAGACCCACTTTCCAGTTGGGAATCTCTGCACCAAGCTCTCTCCAAGCTCAAATCAAGTCCGGCCCCTTTAAATGCTGCTTTGTAATTTGCTTACTTTGCAGTGCTCACTGTGAGAGATTCCCCACCCCAAAGCCCAATTGCCGGATAAAAAAGCATTTTAAGAATAAAAAACAAAAAACGGAGCAATCTAAAAGAAAGGGTGGGGAGAGAAATCCAAGCCTCGGTTTCAAAAAGGCTTTCTTTTGCTCAGAAAGAGCCCCGAGGAAGCAGGAAGCGTTTGAATCCCCGCTGCTTTGTGATTGGCTGTGAGAGAAAGCAACCTTCCTGTGGCCCAAGCTTTGCCTTCTGCACAGAGTTTTGAGCCAGCCTGAGGTCAGGGGATAGGGAAGGAGAGTCGGGTTAACAGAGGAATGGGAAGACCCGAGGTTTGTGAGGGCTGGCAGCGAGGCCATCTCTAAGGGACGGAAAATTACTCCAAGGAGCAACTGAGTCAGATAGGGGGGCGAAAGTGAGTCCAAGTATCCATGAATAAATGACCTGTGTCTCCACAACCGAGGTACAGCTAGGACACAGTGGTGCCCCTGGATCACTGGGGCGGGGGGCGGGGGAGGAACAACCACCCAAAACATTTTCCCACCCGAGAAAACATCATGTTTGCCCTCTCCAAATGGAAGAAGAGAGAAGATGGGGAGAGGCATCTCCCTCTCTCCCTCCATCTTTTCCCAAAGATGTGGATTGAAAATAAGGCTTCTGTCCTTCCCCCAAAGAAGCTCTGCCTCAAATACCTCCACTGAGGTTTTATCATTGCCAGCTTCCCTGCCCTGATCCTAAAGACTACAAGCAGGCACGGTAAAAAAGGAAAAAGAACAAAAGGGAGAAAAAGAAAGAAAAAGAAAGAAAAAGAAAGACAGGCTCTTGAGGAGCTACAAGAATTCTGTGTCCGTATGGCAGGTTTTCATGATTGGTGGTGGGAGACCACAGTCCCACAGTCAACGGGCACTCCTATTTCCTATTTATAACCAGGATCTACCACCCTTTTCTTATTCTAGGTTTCCCCCTCCCTATCTGCATCCTGCTGGTTACTGGATCTACCAGCATGGTGTAGGATCTGGGAGACCCAGGTTCGAATCCCCACTCTGCCATGGAAGCTTTGCTGGATGACCTTGGGCCAGTCACACACTCTCAGCCCAACCTACCTCACAGGGTTGCTGTGAGCATAAAATGGAGAGGAGGAGGAAAAAATGTAAGCTGCTTTCTGTCTCCATTGGGGAGAAAGGCAAGGTATAAATGAAGTAAATCAATACAATTATGCTAACCTTTCTGCCGGATAGAACACCAGACCATGACTATAAGGACGCAGATGACCAGGAAGACGAGGAGTGCCAAGATGCCCCCGACGATGGCGTAGGGCACTGAAGTCTGGGCTTCTACAATAGCCCCAGGGTCTGCAGAAGACAGGAAAAGGTTAAGGGCTGGGGGAAGAGGAGCCCATTCCATCAGCTGCCCTCTTTGCGAGGGGCAAGGCAAAAGAGTGTTCGGCCTCTCGTTCCTGGCCAGTGGGGTGGGTGATCGACTGCTTTAGCTAGCAGCCACTACCACACAGCAGAGGGTGGCCTGAGACCCTAAGTCAGGCCCCCACAAGCTTTTAGAGCCTGTGGCATCTTGGAACTGAAACAAGGTGGTGGGTGCAACTACAAAATGGCTGCGGCAGGAGGCGGAGCCAACCACAAAACGTCAGGGAGTGAGGTTATGCACAGCTCTAATAGTACGTCTTCAACATTTCCAACAGAAGCTCTGTGTAACAGAGGATGCCTTTTAAAACGAACATCCTGTTTTAAAATATTTTATCGCATACACACAGCTTACTTTCAGTCTCACACAGTGAAGATCCTTGTGAGGTGGTGGTAGCTGCTGCCAAAGCAACATTTTGAAAAGTCTGCACAGATAATCAGAAGCCACGCTGGGCAAAAGCCTCATCTGGCCCCACCCACTTTCTAAAACATTCGGCAGGCACCGGGAAAGGTGTTGGCCGGCGCCTTAGAGGGGACCCCTGCCCTAAATCTTTCTTCATAGGGCATGACTTCTTAAACCTCATCAATATAAGAATCCAGGTGGGGGGACACACACACCTAAACACTCCTCTATGCAAAAGGGAAAAAAGGGGGAGAGTCACACGAACACATGAAGCTGCCTGATACTGAGTCAGACCCTCGGTCCATCAAAGTCAGTATTGTCTGCTCAGACCGGCAGTGGCTCTCCAGGGTCTCAGGCTGAGGTCTTTCACATCACCTACTTGCCTAATCCCTTTAACTGGAGATGCCAGGGATTGAACCTGGGACCTTCTGCATGCCAAGCAGTTGCTCTGACACTGAGCCACGGCCCCTCCCCTTTGAGCACAGCCAACCAGATAACTTTTCTTCCAGACATGCAGATTTCCTAGCTGAGGACAGGTGAACTTCGACCTGCAGTCTGATGAGGTAGAGCCCAGGTAGAAGGGCCTTGCTCTAGGGCTCAAACCAGGAGCCACTGGGTGGGCAGTGGTGTTCTTGGCTACAGTGAGCAGCACTGTGCCAGCACTGCGGAGAGTAAAAAAACCCGGGCAGCTACATTCGCTTACCATAAACGACCAGCACATATTGGTCTGACGAGCGGCCGTGCTTGTTTTCCACCTGGCACAAGTAGGTACCGTTATCCAGCATGCTGAGACTGTGGATGGTCAACGTGTCGCCCTGTATCAGGGCCCGCTCCGGCAACGAGTCGTTCGCTCGGCTCCAGTTGATCTTTGTGGGGCTAGTGAGGAAAGGCAGGGCAGCCGTGAGTTAGGACTTTCGCCTCTGACTCCCCCTACTTTCTGGACCACATTTCTCTCCCCCCCTCCAATCTACCACCCCCGTCCTCTCTTCCCCACCACTTCCTTCCTTCCTTCCCCTTCAAGGTTATTTGCAGCTAACACTGCCAGATCCAGTGATGGATGGGAGACAGAGCTGGGCGGCTGGATCAAGGGGCGCTGGAGTAATAACTCCGCTCGGGAATTGTATCCATCAGTCAGACCAGCCAGGGAGAGAGCTACGGAGAGGGGCAAGGACAATTTTTGCCCAGCACAGAAACAGAGGATGGGGCTACTGCGCCTTCAGTAGTTGTGCAGCCGAGGGAATTTCAGTAGATGCAGTTTTCTCATGTCCCAGCGGCGCAGGGCTGAGCAAAACCGGATCGGCTGCAATTCCCTTTCCTGTGCAATCGTTAAAAGTACAGCGAACAGCATTGGCGCTAAGAAATCCACTGGAGAGTTTCTGAGGGTTACATTGCTTTCTCTGAAGTAGATGTGCATTTCTTCGGGCCCCACACCCTATGCCCCTCCCCCCAGGTTGTTGCTGCTCAGACATATGCTGAGTTTTTTTGAACCAATGCAAAAACAGGCCAAACCCATTTATCAGAGAGGAACGGGATGAGAGGACACAACATGAACAGTAATTCCTCTTTCAAACTGGTTCTTGTGGGTTATCCGGGCTGTGTAACCGTGGTCTTGGTATTTTCTTTCCTGACGTTTCGCCAGTAGCTGTGGCAGGCATCTTCAGAAGAGTAACACTGAAGGACAGGGTCTCTCAGTGTCAAGTGTGTAGGAAGAGTAATATATAGTCAGAAAGGGGTTGGGCTGAGCTGAATCATTGTCCTGCAAAAAGTATCAAAGGTAATGTGCTAATCATTGTCCTGTAAGTATCAAGATAATGTGCTAATTCTACCAACTATTTTGTCAGATTGCACAGAAAAGCCATTGAAATTCATAAACATCAGCACAACTTTAACAGAAAAGAAGAGAGTTTAAGGATGAATAAGGCTTGGCTTCCTGTCCTGAAAACCTCCAGACTAACAAAGACTACAGTCAACAATAGCCATGCAGATTAGCTTTGGATTTCACACATTAACAGATAACTTCAGGATACAATGGTTCCATATTAACATACCACACCCTCATTAGCACATTATCTTGATACTTACAGGACAATGATTAGCACATTACCTTTGATACTTTTTGCAGGACAATGATTCAGCTCAACCCAACCCCTTTCTGACTATATATTACTCTTCCTACACACTTGACACTGAGAGACCCTGTCCTTCAGTGTTACTCCTCTGAAGATGCCTGCCACAGCTGCTGGCGAAACGTCAGGAAAGAAAATACCAAGACCACGGTTACACAGCCCGGATAACCCACAAGAACCAATGAACTCTGACCGTGAAAGCCTTCGACAATATCCTCTTTCAAACTGTTGCTGTTGGCAAAAAACCACCACCCGACTCCAGGTCGATCCCTGTTTCCATCCCCTGCTTCTGAAAGAAACACTGTTCTGAGACCCCAAACTATGTTCACCTGTACCTAGGGTGGCCAATCTCCAGATGGTTTAGAAAACTAACAGCAATTCAGGCTAATAACCAACAATGTCAAGAAGTGTATTCACATTCAAGAATCACATATCATTGTTTGCATCAATGACAAAAATTGCATACATAACCAGTTGAACCAATTCCAAAAAACTGAATACAATTCCAGCACGTCAAGTCCTTGAAACTGACTGTTTTCATCTGACTCTGATTGTCAGTGAACCACTTGTATACAATCTGTGACTAATATCACAACTGAGTATAATTTGCCAAGTCCAATATTTTCTTCCTCCGGACCGTTGATCGACTTGGGAACATAGGAGTTCACAGTGGGAGGAACCAGCAAAATTGTGGTCAGCTCCACATACAGTTCCATCAACCATTCTGAGGAAGAAAATATTTTGAAACAGATGGATATTTTGAACCCTGTAAAAGAAAAGAAGAAATTAAGATAGACTTGGCAAATTATACTCAGTTGTGATATTAGTCACAGATTGTGTACAAGTGGTTCACTGACAATCAGAGTCAGATGAAAACACAGTCAGTTTCAAGGACTTGACGTGCTGGAATTGTGTTCAGTTTGGAATTGGTTCAACTGGTTGTGTATGGAAGTTTATGTGTGCAATTTTTGTCATTGATGCAAACAATTATATGTGATTCTTGAATGTGAATACACTTCTTTGCATTGTTGGTTATTAGCCTGAAGTGCTGTTAGTTTTCTAAACTTACGTGGTCAGCAGTTCTTCCCCTTATTTTTGATTTGTATAATCTCCAGGTAGTGGCTGGAAATCTCCTGCTATTAGAAGTGCTCTCCAGGCTACAGAGATTAGTTCCTCTGGAGAAAATGGCCTATTTGGCAATTGAACTCTATGGCATTGAAGTCCCACCCCTCTCCAAACCTCGCCCTCTTCAGGCTCCACCCTCAAAATCTCCAGGTATTTCCCAACCTGGAGCTGGCAACCCTACCTGTATTCCATGTCCCACACTAGTTTTTGTTCATTTGGAGATTTTAGCATTTCTTATCCCCAGAGATTTGAGGGAGCGGGTACCATTTAGAAATGCATTTTACTGTAAATGCCTGTCCATACATCTATGTTCCAACCTCCCACGTGGCCACGAACTGTCGTACATCTGAGAAGCACAGTTGTTGGTGAAATTTCACCTTCCAACAATATTGGAGCAATTTTGAAGGGAACTAAAACAGTTCCATTTAGGTCAGAGTGATTTCTCAAGAGGGGGGATGTGTGTTCACATATTCCTAGCTAGGACCCAAGAAGGATTTGGTGGTGGTGAAAAGTGTCGTCACATCGCAGCGACTTATGGCAATCCAGTAGCAATTTCAAGGTGGTTTGCCATTGCCTGCCTCTGCATAGCAACTGCGGATTCCCCTGAGGGAATGAGGGCTGACCCTGCTTGGCTTCCCAAACTGGGCTAGCCTGGGCCATCCAGGTGAGGGCAAGAAGGATCTAGAGACAAACTATACAAGGTGTTGGAGTTTTATGACTGAAATTCCAGATGTGTTATTTGGCCCAACAAGCACCTTTGTGGAGTAAGGTGATTTTACCCCCGCCCCCCATGCTATACTGTTCCCCTGATTAAAAAATGGCATTCATGGATTGCTTTAAGCCCAGCCAGAGAGAAGGGTAGATTTTCAACTGAGGACACGGCACAGGTGGAAGAGTTAGCCACCATCCCATCCTCATTGTTTATAAATTATTAATTGAAAAAAGTGCAACCAATGCAACTTGTAAAGCTACACTTCCCCAGGGCTAACAGAAGTGGAATAAATTATGCAAAATATGAGAAATACAACACACAGCACCACCCTAAGCAGGGTTACACCCTCCTGAGCCCAACACTGGACTCAGAAGGGCATAACTATGCCTAGGATGGCACTACTAATCCTCACTGATTCTATCAGTCGATCAGTTCAAAAGATGTCCTCAATCCATCAGGAAGCAGATTTTTTAAAAGCATTTTAAGATTTTAAAGCATGCAGTTCCAAAACACACACACACACACACACACACACACACAGAAACAGGGAGTTGACGCCATCTTAAAAGAGGCATTCCTCCTCCTCTCACACTTGGGAAGGAATGCCTCTTCTGAGATAATGCTGACCCGCAACATGAGACCGCATCACCTGAAATCTGAGAAGGCATGCCTCCACCCACCCAAACAATCATTAGCCAGCAGAATAATTCAGATGCAGCCAATTAATTACTGGCCAGAACACCTGAGCACAGCCACTATCCCCCCCCCCCCGACTTTTCTATTATTTCGAGCCACTCCTGAAGGTTAAGAAGCAGAAGTTCCAACCTGTACTTGGATCTGCATCCCAGAGGAGAAGTGTATCCCTCCTCTTCCTGCCACTGACCATAACAGTTGTCTAATACCACCGTTTTCTGGCAGACATTTTAAGAAATGAAGCTACTGGAGATGGAGCAGGAAACCAGATGGGAGCTGGCCACTGTGTTTGGAGGAGTGGGAAATCCATACCATTGTTTAAAGTACTTGCCGCAAGACACGTTGAAGGTCCGTGCAGAAAGAAAGGTGGGAGACAAATGCTTTAAAGAAATAGAACCCAGAAGATCAAGCAACTAACTTTAAAAAAAAAAAGGATGACAGCCAAGAGCAAGTACCATTTTGTTGATTTGCAACATTTACTTGGGTCACACAATGCAGCTTTTCTTGGCACAGATTTCAGGGTTTTGTTTATTTACTTAAGTTCAAGGGTACCATGGCACAGCCCTTATCAGGCACTCCCTCTCCCCAAGAGAAGAAGGTAAACTTCGGATCCTGTGTAGATCCCAACACATATCTTTTCAATTCTAATTACAGCTTCCCCCCATTCTGGCTAAGTACTCACGGTGGGTTGCCGTTGACGGCGCAGGTCAGGACTAAGGTGTCTCCTTCCCGCATCACTCCTGGGGGAGGGCGGATCCTCACTGTGGGCGAATCTGGGGACGGAGGGTGGAAAGAGAAGAGAGGGTAAACAGGAGGTTCCAGTACCACTGAGCAGCCAGCATACAAAACCTCCGTAGTCCACATGCAAGGAGAGGCACTTTGTCACTCTAAGCATTTTTTAAAAAATGCTCCTTCAAGATCTACGAACTGTTACCAACTTTGGAAAGGGAGATTTTGCCCTATCTTTCCTTTCCTAAGAGTGACCTTGCGACCGAAGGGAAGTAGATTTGGCCGCTTCGGCAATTGGACTCTATGGCATTGAAGTCCCTCCCCTCTCCAAACCCCGCCTTCCTCAGGGTCCACCCCAAAAGTCTCCCACTGGTGGCAAAGAGGGACCTGGCAACCCTATAAAGAAACCATCTAACACATTTGAAAACATTCTAAAACATAATAAAACCTTAGCACGCTGTAATTCTGTGATTCTAGCTTTGGCGCCCAGTTTCCTATGTAGGGAGCAATATTGGGATGGTTGTTATAGCATCATGCCCATATTACAAATCTCAGGGAAGGGGGCAATGGACCCAGGAGATATGGGGGAAGGAAGGGTTTAGGATAGGATCATATCAGACCCATAAATGAGAAGGGGGAAAAGGGAAAAGGGAAGAGAAAGGGAGGGAAGAAGGAAAAGGGAGGGGAAAGGGGGGAAAGGGGGGAAGGGAAAGAAGGAAAGGAAGGGAAAGGAAAGGGGTGGGGGACCAGTACTCTGGTGGTACTGTTGCTGTCTTCAACCATAGGCCTGGTGGAACATCTCTGTATGGCAGCCCCTGCGGAAAGCAATTAAATCCCGCAGGGCCTGGGTCTCACTAGGCAGAGCCCAAGCTAGAAAACAAAAAAAGATGGATTAAAACCTTTCTCCCCAAAATGGCTCATGTGGGGTTAGTGTTAACAGCTCCAGGTTGGGAAATTCCTGGAGATTTGGGGGTGGAACCTGGGGAGGGTGGGGTTTGAGGAAGAAGGGACCTCAGCAGGATATAATGGTGCTCAGCCCAATCTCCAAAGCAGCCATTTTCTCTACGGAAACTGATCTGAATTGTCTGGAGATCAGATGTCATTCCGGGAGATCTCCAGGCCCCCGCTTGCAGGTTGGCCAACCCTGCCGGGATTTCTTTATATGAGGGAATGTTTAAAAATACATACTAATTAGCATTGAGCCCATTAAACAGAGATTTTTTTCTCCTCTGCTAAGTAATAATTAAGGCAACACCTTAGTGAACACAATTTATCGGTAAGAAGTTATGGTATAATAGCTGTTATCGTAGCAATAATAGTTTTCACAGTTTTTTGTTTCTCCGGGTCTCACACAAATTTTAGAGTGTTGATTGGCCCTCAATTTATAAGAGGTCAGAGACCTCTGCTGAATATAACTTGTGACTGGCTTGCATTAAAAAACCAAATATAAACAGTATTTTTTAAAAAAAGAAATGGGATCTCCCACCGCAGTCTAAGGTGGTCCAATCTACTGCTTCATTCTGATGCG
This sequence comes from Euleptes europaea, assembly GCF_029931775.1. Lineage (NCBI taxonomy): Eukaryota > Metazoa > Chordata > Lepidosauria > Squamata > Sphaerodactylidae > Euleptes > Euleptes europaea. The sequence continues at coordinate 340,465 of NC_079314.1, forward strand.
CACAGAGAGCCAGTCATGATTAAAAAAAAAAAATCTCTCCCCATTAAAACTTTTCTTATATGCAACACATGAACACACTGGAGAAACCAACAAAATTTTCAGGGTACCTGAGCTGACAAGGGGAGGCGCTTTGACTCACGACAGCTCTTATGCCCTGAAAATCTTGTTGGTCCCTTACTGCAGACCAACATGGCTGCTGCCATCCTCTGAAACACTAGAGAGAGAGGAGGACCACGTTAAATCTTCTGTCTGACCATGCTGATTTATTACATAGATTGTTGTTGGTTTACACAGGGCATAATTCAGAGATAGGATACACCCCATTCCCACTGGCAAAATGAAGTGATTCAGTCCTAAATACTATCACCTCCTTCTGCCTCAGCATGCAAATCACCTCTTTTAAAGACTTTTAAAAGGGTAGTGCTCTGGCTTGTCCTCCAGACTCCATGGTCTTTACCATGGAGACTAGAAAGTGAATTCCTAGAGTGCTGTTGCCATTTTTTCTCTCTCACTGCCCAATGTCTCATGATGAGGGTCATGACCTCAGAGAGGGAATTTTCCTGGTGGAAGTGGTAAATGGCAACTTTACCTCTGGGCAACAACTGGCTTTGAGAGAGAACCTCTACGTGGAGTGCAGGGAAGGGGTGATGCGCAAGCTCCTCCAAACTCTGTCAAGTGGCCCATTGACCAGGCCTGTTTCCTCTCCTATTTACTCTCCCAGGAACTGGATTTGACTTAAGGGCAGCCATCCAGAAAGAGGGGGGGTGGGGAAACCATACAATGCAGTCCATAATATGACATCTGAATGCTCCTCCACCCCAACCTTTTAGCTCCTGCCCCACCATCCCGACCCCTGCTGTCACTTACAGTGTACATCTAGCACGTACTGCGTCTGTTTCTGCTGCCCTCGCAGCGCAGGGTGGTTGGCCTCACAGGTCACAATGCTGCCATGGTCCTTACGCTCCACCCGAAAACGCAGCACGTTGGTAATACTGAACACTTTCCCATTTTCTTGCTTGCTACTAATGCCTAGAAAAACACACAGACACAAAAAGTACCGGGTGAAGAAGCCACTTCTGAGTTTCAGGCTCCTAAAAAGGAGCAGCTGCTTTAAGGCGAACTGATGCAAACTTTCTATTTTAGGTATTCACTGTGGGGGGGGGGGGAGAAAGAGTAGGAGTGGAGGCTAATAATGCACTCCATGGATATGGCAAAGAGGCATATGGATGCAGCCTCAGCCATCCTACACTTTTGGAGTCGGCAGTTCTTCCTGGCAAGCAGCTTCTTGGCGCCTAGCTGAAATTGTGAAGACATCAAAACACATGAAGTCAGCTTATACTAAGTCTAACAATTCATCGGTACTTTCTACTCTGACTAGCAGTGGCTCTCCGGGATCCCAGGCAAAGACAGGTCTTTATCTAAATCTGCTACTCCGAAATCTTTTAACTGGAGATGTCAGTGATTGAACCCGGGATCTTTACGTAAGCCAAGCATCTGCTCTCCTCACAGAGCCACGGCCCTTTTACAATTCAAGTCTGTACCATCCCAGGCTGCTTCCACAAGGTGAGGATTCTCTGCTGTGAATGCGGAGCCTGCACACTGAAGACAAAACTTCCACAGAATCCACATTTTCCTCCATCTTTTTGTACCAGTCATCATGGTACCAGTCATCATGGCAACTCCCCTCCCTTTTTTTGTTCCTTTCTTCATGTGTGCATGTGTGCACAAGGATTCTATTAAGATTTAAAATAGGCAAGTGGCAGTAGATTTTTGTAGTGTTATAGCAATTGCCAGGGTTTCTTTTTTAAAGGCTCTCAAAAAGCCCTCCAGTGGTACGGCAGCGGGGAAGGGGGGGAGGGAATGTTGGGGAACGTGGCACCCACAAAGAGCTGATGGCAGGAAAATTGGCACCTACATGGGTGAGAACAGGGGTTCTCAACATTTTTGACCCTGAGGGCACCTTTGAAATTCTGACACATGGTGGGCGCAGCCACAAAATGGCTGCTGCAGGAGGTGGAGCCAGCCACAAAAGACCTGCTGCAGCTTGCCTTCAGTCACACAGTTAAGATCCTTGTGCTGTGGTGGCAGCTGTTGCCAAAGCAATGTTTTTAAAAGTCTGCACAGCCAATCAAATCTCCAGTGGTCAATGAGAAGCCTTGCTGGGTAAAAGTCCCACCTTGCTCCATTCGCTTTCTAAAAACACTTGGCAGGGCTCCAGGAAAGGTGTCAGCAGGTACTGTGTGCCCACTGGGGCCCCTAGGTTAGACGTTTGCAGGTCAAGAAAATGCACACCATTCTGTCCAGATGGTGTGCCAACATGCTTGGACTTTACAAAAAGATTGGAGGAAAGCAGGTTAGGGAAAGAACTAACGAAGATGGGGGAAACCTAGAGACTGGATGCTTACAGCATGATATCCTCTATCACATGGAAACGACAAGAAAATAAAGAAGCCTATCAGTTTGGATTCCAAGGCAGGAAAAAAAAAACCTCAGTGTGGAAGAGGCAAATTAGTATATTTTTGACCTCCCGGCCACTGAGTTAACAAAGGCTCATTTGAAGAAGAAGAGTTGGTTTTTACATCCTGCTTTTCTCTACCTTTAAGAAGCCTCAAAGCAGCTTACAATCTCCTCCCCCACACACACACAACAGACACCTTGCAATGTAGGTGGGGCTGAGAGAGTTCAGAGAAAACTGTGACTAGCCCAAGGTCACCCAGCAGGCTTCATGTGTAGGAGTGTGGAAACCAACCCGGTTCACCAGATTAGAGTCTGCTGCTCACATGAAGGAGCGGGGAATCAAACCCGGTTCTCCAAATTAAGAGTCCGACCATCCTAACCACTACACCATGCTGGCTCTAAACTTCCACAGGAGGAGAAGTCTTTGGATCCTACCTGCTCCTAAGTTATACCTGGTAATGGTGTTCGTTCCCGGTACCAGCGCAGGGTGGCAGCAGGGCGTGATCTCGGAACGATGCAGGTGAGTTCTACCTCTCCTCCTTCCACAGCCTGTTCCTTCACCTCCACCAAAGGGTTTGCTGGTGGCACTGTAAGGAACCGCAGCAGGGGTTACAAGGATGGCGAGTAGGGATGGCCGCTCATCTTGGGATGTTCAGGGCAGCTTCACTCATGCAAACACCCAAAGCAGCCTCAACAGTCATGATTCTCTCTCAGAGGTCTGGCGGTTGCAATGATATCACTTCTTTTTTTCTTGCTGAGTTTGCAAGTTGACTAAGAGATTCCACACCTGTTACTTAGATCTGCCTTTATCTTGGTCAGTTAGTTGGAGCAATTACAGAAAAAGGCTAGATTAATTATTTTTTAAGATTTGTGGTTGGCCTTCTCATCTTGCTATATCGGATGATCTCATATGCACCTGTTGATTGGCTATTTGCACTTATGTTGCTTATCTCTTATTTAGTGGTTACAATCAGATATCTAGAAAGAACCACATGATTGTGATAAATCCAACTGGGAGAAAGATAAGACTGATATTTTCCTATAAATAAGCATTCTTGTGATAGGAAAATCAGATTTCTCTGGCTGGAAGTCTCAAAAGAAGGTGTGCGATCTCTTGGTAATATTTTGGGTAACCTAGGCTTTTTTGATAATCCCTAAAAGCAGTGAGAAAAAAGCTGAAGCCTGGTTTGTTTTAAAACCATCATCAGCTATAATATGATTAAGCAATGCTAGGAACAATGTTAGCATTCATTTCCACAGTATTTGTGGGGTTAATTTTTGGTGCCATTATTTTTTCCTATCTTGCTCCATAAAAGCAATCTTTTCTTTGCTCTGGTTTGCTGGTTAACAGTTGAAAAGAACAGAACTCTTTCCCTAAACTTTTGCATTATCAGAGTTAGAGGCAGAAAAGTTCCGCTAACGTGATGAACCTTGGAGATCTCTGTGGCTAATCAATTTTTCCACAGGCACAGCTTTGGAAACTGTCTAGGGCAGAGTCTTTAACAGGGTGTGAGGGAGAAGCTCTCACTACAGATAGGCTGAACTGGCACTGGTGAAGAGGTGTTTAGGCAGAGTTGTGTGCTCCGTACTTCTGTGGTATTGCTGCTGCAAGTGCATCTTGGGAATTCCTTTCTACTTTTAAGGTTCCTGCCCTCAAGGTGGGAGGACAGGCTGAAAAGACAAACATCTCAGCCTGAATATGTGGCCAGAGGTTGGGGGTTTCGAGGCTCAGCACAGCTTTAGTTCCTTGTTGTTACCTCCCCCCGCCCGCTCCACCCCTCCTGTCTGCAAAAGAAGAATAAGTGATGAACAATAAGCACACAGTTGTTTAATTTTCGTAATTAGTCCCAAGTACCTACATTTACGTCAATTAATGAGGAATTTGGATCCTCCCTGCTCTCCTCCCATAAGTAAGACTATCGAATGCGTTAGTCTGGGGGGCCATATGCTTTTACAGCTTGCCAACTCCTGCCCCAGAACTTGTGTTGTGGTGTAGGTTAGGCAGAGGTGTCAAAGTGTGGCTTTCCCCATCACCATAACTCTGTGCCGTGTGCAACTGTGCTCTCCTCCCCCCCCCCCCGGGCAGGTTGCCAGATTCATCTGCACTGTTATTGGCCGGTCACTGGACTCTCTGGCAGTGAAAGACTTTCTTTTCAGGCACCTCACAATCCGGGCCGGTGGGTGAACACCCCTGCCCCTGCAGAGGATTAAACTAGACGTCCCCAATTCCATTCCAGCTCTGTGAAAACTGTGCCTATGGAACTCCGTCATAAAATTCCCGATAATTGGTACTGTCGCCTCTTTGGCTCCCTTTCCAAACTTGACGGTGTGATGAAGGCAGAGAAGACATACCCAGCACAGTAAGAATAGCGATCTGATGGTGTGTGTCATCTGTGTACAGCTGACAGAAGTAGCCACCTTCATCTTCCAGGCGGGCATTGGAGAGCACAATACGGACTTGCTTTTGGGTAAACTCCACCAGCTGGAAGCGCTCATCTTTAAGGGCTGTGGAAAGAGAGGGAAAGATGACCCAGTTATGGGCTGTGGAGGTCAAGGGTTCCTCCCCCCTCCCCAAGATTTTTGGGGGATATTACCCTTCTCAGGAGGAGGAAGAAGTGTTGGTTTTTATACCGTGCTATTCTCTACCCTAAGGAGTCTCAAACTGGCTTAAAATCACCTTCTCTTCCTCCCCCCGCAACAGACACCTAGTGAGATAGGTGGGGCTGAGAGAGTTTGGACAGAACTGTGACTAGCCCAAGGTCACCCAGCAGGCTTCATGTGTAGGAGTTGGGGAACCAACCCAGTTCACCAGATTAGAGTCTGCTCATGTGGAGGAGTGGAGAATTGAACCTAGTTCACCCAATTAGAGTCTGTTGCTCATGTGGAGGAGCGGGGAATCAAACCCGGTTCTCCAGGTTAGAGTCCACCATGCTTAACCGCTATACCACACTGGCACCATTAGTGACAGGATGTTGGGTACTGTGGACTTGTAATCATAGAATCATAGAATAGAATCACAGAATCATAGAGTTGGAAGGGACCACCAGGGTCATCTAGTCCACCTCCCTGCACAATGCAAGAAATTCACACCTACCTCCCCCACACAGCCCCAGTGACCCCTACTCCCTGCCCAGAAGATGGCCAAGATGCCCTCCCTCTCATGATCTGCCTAAGGTCATAGAATCAGCATTGCTGACAGATGGCCATCTAGCCTCTTCTTAAAAACCTCCAGAGAAGGAGAGCTTACCACCTCCCGAGGAAGCCTGTTCCACTGAGGAACCGCTCTGTTAGAAAATTCTTCCTAATGTCTAGATGGAAACTCTTTTTGATTTATTCTGTAGCCTTTCCTGAGTTAAGTCCAGCCCTACCATTAAGGGAAAGTGCACCTGTTTCTTTATGGAGCAGAGTTTGGGCTACAGTTGAAAAACGTCAAAAAGCCAACTGTGTTATTTAGTATTCTGTGTTTACCACAGCAGAAGCACATTTTGTACTTTCTTTCTCAAACATAAAACTACCTCGGGGCCACTTTTAACCTCACTGAATGGGCTTATCCTCACATTCACTGAGTAACTGGTCATTTCTAGGTCAGACTGGCTAGTGACCCCACAGTGGGTGAACATTTGCCATCTCTTCATGCACGTGGCACATCTCACTGCGTTTGCTGGAACCGCTTATTCAGTAAGCACCTTTTGAACCACACCTGATCCCTGTCTGTGGCACATTATAGTATGGACTGCATACCCACACTGACCTGTAGGGGGAACTATTGAGCGGAGGATCCAGCTGGTGGGCGGGGTATTGACTCCATGGCTTTTTGTGCCCTCCTATCTCTATGGCTCACACATCACTCACTTGGCCAAGCCCAACCCACAAGCCCACTACCGCCACAGATCGGTTACCCCGTGTGCCATTGAAGAAAAGGGTCTGGCGGGATGGGTTCTGGATCACCACTATGGAGCCGTCATACTGGTGCAGTCTGCAGTTGATTTCAGCCTGGCCACCCTCTGCCACCGTCACGTTCTCAGCTTGGACCTCCTGAGCTCTGGCTAGTGCAGGGAGGAAAACAAAACAATGGATGACTATCACAGCGAACTAAAGAAGGGATATTGCAGAGCTTCAGAAGGTGCAGAAAAGAGCAAACACAATGATCAGGGGGCTAGAGCAACTGCCCTATGAGGAGCAGTTGAAATGCTTAGGGCTGTTTAGCTTAAAAAGGTGGTTAAGGGGATATAGGATAGAGGTCTATAAAATCATGCATGGTATGGAGAGAGTGGACAGGGAGAAGCTTTTCTCCCTCTAGCTTAATACCAGAACGCGGGGTCATCTGCTGAAGCTGGTGGGTGAGAGATTCAAAAGAGATAAAAGGAAGTATTTCTTCACACAATGCATAGCTAAATTGTGGAACTCCCTGCCCCAGGATGTGGTGATGGCTGCCAACTTGGAAGGCTTTAAGTGGGGAATGGACATGTTCATGGAGAAGAGGGCTACCCATGGCTACTAGTCTAAATGAATACTAGTCATGATGCATATCTATTTTCTGCAGTATCAGAGGAACGTGCACCTATTATAATAGGTACTGAGAAACACAGGCAGGATGTTGCTCCAGTGATCTTGTTTGTGGACTTCCTAGAGGCATCTGGTTGGCCACTGCGTGAGCAGACTGCTGGACTTGATGGGCCTTGGTCTGATCCAGCAGGGCTTTTCTTACATTCTTATGAGTCAAGGAGAAGAGAGCAAGGCTTGAACTGGGATTCACCATAGCTGAACACCAGCACCTGAGTACCTGTTTACAATGGTCAAAGTAATAAAATAATAATGGTACCCTTTGAGTACCAACATCATCAATCCAGAGAATGTGAGGGCTGTTATTGGGATTTTTTCCCCTGCAGCTGCTGAGAGACAGACCACTCCTGAGCATGTGTGGAGTCCCGCTTCCTTTAACACTAACCAGAAAAAGCCTAACTAGCCTCCTACAATCGAAGGTAAGCGAGAGGCAGGTAAGGATACCAAGCAGGTTGGACCCTTTGAAGAAGGTGTGAGAAATTCAGCACCAGAGGACTAGTATCTTTATACAGAAAGCCACATCATATACAAGATACTATTCTGTAAAAGGCCTACACTAAAAATGTGATTTTACATTTTTGTTCCAGCCCTTGGCCATGTGCATCTTCCCTGGGTTGACCTCCGGATTCCTCCTCCTGATCTTTTCTTTCCCCCATGGTCCTCTGCCCCATTCTCTCTTCCAATGGTGTGTTCTCTTCCAACCTCACTACCTCCTTCCCTTTTGCTTGCCATAGAATCACAGAGTTGGAAAGAACCTCCAGGGTCATCTAGGCAAACCCCCTGCACAATGCAGGAAATTCACAACTACCTCCCCACCCCCGCGCACACACACTGTGAGGCTTCTCTCTAGCCTCAACGCAGTTCATCCAATGGCAGCGAGAAATCCGCTCACCCCCATGACATCAGAGCAACTCAGCCAATCCCTGCCAGAGACAACACCACCACTATACCTTCCTGTATTGCATTGCAAAGTGCCAATCCCTCATCTTCCGCCTCTACCGCTGTTACATTATTTTGCAATTAACAGAAGATGAGTCATCTGGAGCTCCCGCTCTACTGATTAAATGGTTCATTGGTTGTGGCACAGCATGGTAAGAGATGACATGGGCTGACAGCCGGTGGGCAGCAAACTCTGCCAAGCAGCTTAGGGCTAGACTAGATGGCTTTGTGGGTTACCTCTAGGATTATAAAGCCAACATCCCTTTGTCTCATGAGACATAATACCACCACCACCCCTCTCCAAAACAGAGACCCATTATACCACGCAATCATAAACCAGGGGATATCGCAGTAATGTGAAAACTAATAAAGCAAATAGGAACAGTGAAGGGCCTACGGGAAAAATATCCTTTAAAAAAAGATGGGCATTTGCAATGTACGCAGCAGACGAAACAGCAAGGGCTGGGAAATATCACACTATTTATACTGGCTCATACATTTGTCAATCGTGTATTCACTTATACGTTTCTCTGACTGACTGCATCCTCCTAAGAGACTCAGAGCTTCTCTCAGTGCAGAGTTGGTTATTTATTTAAAGCCCTGATCGGTCACCTTTCCAGCCCAAAAGGTGCTCAAGGAAACTTACAAAAGATAAGAAACCTGGTTTTCCATGCCACTTAATATATATATATATATATATAGAGAAAGAGAATACAGATAAAACTAAGCCCTCGAGGCAGAGCTGGTATCATGCCTCCGTCCTCTGCAGAGCCTACACCATGGCATTAAATTAATGCCAGACAGGAGTAGAACGATAATAGATTTAATAAGACTCAAAGCATTGTAAGTATCAATCCAAGCAACGAAATGCCAAGTGCTGCAGTCTACGCTGCTATGTACATCCCCGCACAATACAAGCTTAACATAAATTTAGCTTTATGTTCAATGCTTATCCCAAGCGTTACACTAAATATATTTCCTTTCTTTCTGGAAAACACGAGAGTAATTATAATTGACTCAAAGAGCAAGACATCCCAATGGTGGTGGATCTCTCCTATGAAGGCAACGTTACCTGACAGATCAGCCTGGCAGGGAGTTATAGCCGCTCGGCCTGTTTGTGTGTCCTTCTCTCCCAGACAAAAGACCCTCACGTTGGCTTTGACCATGCATGCCCTCCAGCTTGCCTGCACGCTCGACATTCTAATAGAAGTGCACGTTCCGTGCCCTTATTACACCTTCCTTCATGCCGTTTGTTGCAGTCTGTGGCCACCGACATTTCTGGAATTTTTTTTAACATCGCCACTGCCGCCGCCACTGGTGGCCATCCGAGGCAACGACAGGCGGGTACCAGTAAAGGACAGCGGAACAGGATGGATGGGTGTGACCCATGCGGCGTAACCCACTAGGAAGTTCTCCAGCTGGAGCTGCGCAGAAATGAATGGAAGTTGCACAAAAGCATGCGTGCTTCATGTGAAAGGGAATTTTCCATCTCGGGCACAACAGTGGGTAGGAGCCGGACTAAATTTTACACGAATGCTGCGGGCTCCTGATTTACCTTTCTTGCTGTTCCTGAGCATCCTGACTCCCTGTATCAGCCTTTTGGGGAGATCAGTGGGATACAGTTGGATGGATGTGGTGGAAGGAAAAGGAACGTCCTACTCCACTGACAGAACTGCTTTGGGTGAGCAGGAAGTTTTTGCCTGGATCTAGTCTACAGTCTTGAGCTGGTTCCTAACGGCCACCCTATTAATGTTGATTCTAGCCAAAGTGACAGCCAGCATGGTGTGGCGGTTAGAGCAGGGGTGTCAACCACAAGTCCTGTGGGCTGGACCCGGCCCCCTGAGCCAGCTTGGTGTAGTGGTTAAGAGCAGTGGTTTGGAGTGAATCAGGTTTGATTCCCCACTCGTACACATGAAGCCAGCTGTGTGATCTTGGGCTAGTCACAGCTCTCTTAGAGCTCTCTCAGACCCACCTACCTCACAGGGTATCTGTCGTGGGAAGAGAAAGGGAAGGTGATTGCAAACTGGTTTGATTCTTCCTTAAGCAGTAGAGAAAGTCGGCATATAAAAACCTTCTTCTCCTCCTCCTCCTCCCCCCCCCCAATCCGGCCCGCGAGCCAGCCAAGGCAGTCACATTTCCACTCTCGATCTGGGCTGGCGAGGCATGGCCCGGCCCGACAAAGTGGCATTTATGTCCTATCCAGCCCTCGTAACAATTGAGTTTGACACCCCTGGATTAGAGTGTAGGACTAGAATTTGGGAGACCCAAAGTGGAGGAGAGGAGGAGGATATAAGCCACTTTGGGAACCCTCTGAGAAGAAAGTCAGGGTATAAATTAGGGTTGCAAGATCTGGCTTGGGAAATACCTGGAGACTTTGGGGATGGAGCCTGAGGAGGGTGGGCTTTGGGGAGGGGAGGGACTTCAATGGGGTATAATGCCAGAGAGTCCACCTTCCACAGTGGCCATTTTCTCCAGGTGAACTGGTCTCTGTTGCCTGGAGACCAGTTGTAATTCCAGGAGATCTCCAGCTGCCACCTGGAGGTTGGCAACCCTAGTATAAATGAAGTAAATAAATAAATTCAACAGATGCATGTTCTCTCTGTTGAACCCCACCACATTTGCTCCTGAAAGTTGGACACCAAATCCATGCTGAAGAAACCTGGAATCTGCAACCTATATAGATGGTGTATGTTAAAATGAAATTGCAACATTTCTGCTTTTAAAATCACTATTTTGCATAGGGATCTTCCCCCACACTTCCACTATTCAATTCTGTCACTGACCTCTCTGGCTAGCGTTCTTCCCTGAAACATGACAGCGACGGTCACTGCCCCCGACACGTGAGGATAAAAGCTTTGGTGTAACCCTGGTGCTGTTCTGGCCCAGCAAAGCCTTTACTGCCTTTTTAAGAGAAGTTTCAAAGCAGTGGAGAAATGTGTGGAGATGTGAGCAAATTCTCACAGGTGCAGGGACAAAAGATCACAGAAGCATATGCTGAGGTGGGTAGAAAATAGCTACAGAAAATGCACATTCATAAAGGTACAATAACTTATTCTCTCATTCCTCCCTTGAGCATGGTCATATGAGATTTCCATCCAGCTCGCTAGCTATTCCTGAAAGCCTTGTGGCACTCAGACATATGGCAGATGTGGAGGGTTAGAGGTTGCATGGAAGGAGTTCCTCACTGGAGGGAAAGGAATGCTGCAGACCACTGTTTTCTGCATTTTTTGGAGGAGTGCTAAATCACTGAAACCGGACTGCTGGAAGCTCCTGTGCAGACATGACCCGACACATGTATACCAGAGGCCAAAGAACCCAAGAGCTCTAAAAGGAATTAATTCACAGGCCCGTTCCCTGGGCTCAGATCCATAAATTAGAATCCACTTTTGACATTTACTTTCCCCAGCTAACCTTCTGAACGCAGACGCAGGGAGGCAAGTCTAAAACGAACACAGGATGCACATCTTCCTAATCTGCACATGGGTCAGCTGCAACTCAAAGACTCTTGGGCAAAAAGCTCCTACAGGGCTCAGACCTGGATAGGACCATTCACACACTGCAAGGCAAAAGAGAAGGCAAGACTAACCCCCTTCTTTTTAAATACACTGCTTCGTTCTCCATGCTGGAAGATTTTAACATTGGCGGGTTTTCAAATGTCCAGCACCTGCCCCTGCATCCTGAGGCACCACAATCCAAGCAAATCTGAATCCTGCGATTCTTCTGACTGTGTACACTGATTCTGTGCAGCCATACAACTAAAACAGGATTGGTGTACAGAAAGAAGCCAAATGGACAGAAGGGTAGCTCAATTCGAGTCCAGTAGCATCACAGAGATGAGCAATATTTTCAGGGTATAAACTTTGGAGAGTTAATGCTCCCTTTATCTGATACAAGTTGGAAAGGAGATCTCTGAGTCCTTATATCCCAGTCAGAAGATGCGAAAGATGTTGCAAAGAACTAATTCAGTATGCAGGGATATATCAGTTTATATGGAAGATGGATGAATTCAGTGATGGGTAGAGGTTGTTTTTACATGCATGGTCAGAAAGAATGGTGCGGTTCTGCTCACAGATACATTTCTTCCCACTCACCACCCACCTTCTCCCCTCTTGGTACCAGAATTTCCCTCTCCTTCTCTCCCACCCCCATACTGCCTCACATCCAGCACACAGCGTCCCACGCTGCTTGAGATTCCCGGGGACACATTCCAACCATATGCCTCTCGCTAAAAGGTCACGAAATGCGAGCCCATTCATCAGGGCGCTGCGCCAGGGGCTGAGGAATTAACCCCACTACAGCGGGTCCCTGCAAGAAGCTGATGCCCAGCAACGAATGTACGTCAAGGGCAAACCCTTCCACCACTGCCCACCAGAGGGCACTTCACGGGACCCACCCCAGGCAAACTCTCCCTGTGGGAATGGGCCCCGAGTCAGTCCCTTTGCCATCCGTATGACAGACAAGCAGGGACAAAGGTAAAGTTGCCAATGGTGGGAAGATTCCTGAAGATTTGGGGGTGGAGTTTTGAGAGGGGAGGGAAATCAGTGGGACACAGTGCCATAGAGTCCACCCTCCAAAGCAGCTATTTTATCCAGGGGATCTGATCTCTGTTTTCTGGAAATCAGTTGTAATCCCACATCTCCTGTCCTCACCTGGCGGTTGGCAACTTTAGACACAGGTGAAGACCAAAGGGGGCTGCATGCCAAATCAGCCCCCACATCAGCATTCAGTCCCCAGCACCACCTCCTTTCAAGAGATTTCTCTCCTGAAAAACTCAGATCTGACTGAATGGATGAATAAACTAACAGAATATGCAACTATGGCAAAGCTAACGCCTCTTATACATAATAGATCAATTTCAGAATTTCAGGAAAAATGGGACGTTTTTAAAAATTATATAGCAAAAAATTAAGAATAGAATTAAATAAAAACAGAATATAAAGATTTAGGTAACACATGTTTTAGGAGCCCCGTGGCGCAGAGTGTTAAGCTGCAGTACTGCTGTCAAAAGCTCTGCTCACGACCTGAGTTTGATCCTGATGGAAGTCGGTTCCAGGTAGCCGGCTCAAGGTTGACTCCGCCTCCCATCCTCGGTCAAATGAGTACCCAGCTTGCTGGGGGTAAAGGGAAGATGACTGGGGAAGGCACTGGCAAACCACCCCGCAAACAAAGTCTGCCTTGGAAACGTCGGGATGTGACGTCACCCCATGGGTCAGGAATGACCCGGTGCTTGCACAGGAGACCTTTACCTTTACCTTTAACACATGTTTAAGAATAAATATATTATCAAAATATGAAAATGTACTGAGAACATAGAGAAGTGTAATTCAAATAAGTTAATCATTAATTTCAAAGTAAGCTCCATATATAATGTAATAATTTGTTTATGTTTATATGTTTGCTTTGTATTCCCATTTTGACAGGGCTTGCAAGAACATCCCATAGATGGTGACCCCTGGGAAATCGTTCCTTGCATAAGCAAAGAGAGACTGCAGCCTGAACGGAACGGGGGTGGGGCGTGGTGCCAGGGGTACGGGCCGCACTGAAATTACGGGCCTCGGTGATCTAATGAGCCAACAGGCAGGGGTGGGGGATCCGTCGTGCTGCAGAGCCGAAAAAACCCAAAACCCTACGATCCGCAGAGCTCATTTCATGATGTTCACCACAAGGAGAATACATCAGGCAGACATTACTCCGTTACTCGAACTAATAAATCTATCATATTTCTCAGATTGATTTTAACCGACGGGGGTCTCACACACTCCATTCAGCTTCAGTAGCACACAGGGAACAATTCATTCAAGGCAGCTCCATCCAGGCGACGTGCGCTAACCACACCGGCCTTCGCTCTGGCTTGTAGACAGTCTTTTCGCCTATGGAGAGTAAAAACTGAATCCTAGTGACCAGGCAGAGATGAGCGAAAGGAGTCGCATCCTCTCTCCATCCCTCCCCCACCACGCTCCTTTGTTTTACCAACGTGCGTAAATTTATCTAACATAGGTACAGAGGCACGAAGGAATTTGTGGGCTAGTCGCTTCTGTAGACTTAATAGTATCATGATGGTTTCTGGCGGGTAAGACCAGACGGAGTAGATTTCATGGAGAAAGCCGCATGTCCCAAGTACAGTTGCCAACCTCCAGGTAAGACCTGAAGCTCTCCTGGAATTACAGCTGATCCCCACACTACAGAGATTCACTCCACTGGAGAAAATGGCAGCTTCAGAGGACAAACTCTAGTCTATGGTATACCACAAATCCTAGGCGAAACCCTCACCCCAAATTCCCTCCTCCACAGGCAGAGCCCTGAATCGCCAGGAATTTCTCAGGTTGCCAACCTCCAGGTGGGGGGCTGGAGCTCTCCCAAAATTACAACTGATCTCCAGACTATTCAGTCCCCCTAGAGAAAAAGGCTGCTTCGGAGAATGGACTGTGTGACACAATACTCTGCTGAAGTCCCTCCCCAAACCCCAACCCTCCTGGGGTCCCACCCCCCAAACCTCCAGGAACGTCCCAACCTGGAGCAGGCAACCCTCTTCTCAGAACAGAGCCGGCCAGCCCTAGTCACAAACCCTATTTATTAAAACATTTTTACCCCACCTTTCCTCGTGGTGCAAGGCGGCTACTACAAATGCAGCTTTCTCCTATTTAAGCCTTCCTCCATGAGGACTAGAAGCACACTTCAGTGCAGTGGATTCTAACACGGCAATCTTATGCAGAGTTATGTTAGACAAAGCCCACTGATTTCAACAGACTGGACAAACTCTGCATAGGATCAAGCTGTGCATAATCTGTTTTGAGTAGCAATCCCTTTCATGAACCTGTGTCCATGGCAATAAGACAGTTACAGATTGGTACGAAGGACTCTTTGTTGTTGTTGCTTAAAGATAAGAAGACTTGCGTTGCATACTTTTGATCCAGATGCCAAAGCAGACTATCTTGTTTTTCACACACATCCCTGGATAGGAATGATATCGAGCAACCACCCCTTTCCCCTTCTCTGTCAGTGGAAATAACCATCGGTCTTTCTGATCTGGGACTGTCGTCCGACCGGCTTTCTTTAGGGTGTTTTCCCCCCCCCCTAAAGCCCAAATTTGAATTTGTTCTAGCCTGCATTTCCACATATTCTGAACAGAGCTCCTATTATGAGTGGGTTGGGAGGGGGGAAACAGGTCAGCTAGTGATTTCAACTGATGAGTCCATTCTTCAAAAATAAATGGCCAACTCGCTATCTGCAATCTGGCTGCCCTGACTCTTCCCTTCTCCATGGTAACAAACACAAAAACAAAAACCCAAGCCGCCATTTCATTCTCTTCATCTGCGCAAGAAAGCCAGACACTTGGATGCTGCGCTTCACACGATGACAAGCGGGAGCCTCTGTGAGGACCAAAACGGGGGGAGGGGGGAGAATCAAAATGGCAGCCCCACCTCGCGGTCTTCACGGAAAGGAACCAAGATGGCTGCTCCTCGGACGTTTACCTCCGCTTTAGAGGTAAACAAGCCAGCCAATGAAGCAGGCTGGCCTTTCCATATTTTACAGGGAGCAATAAAAACAACTGGAATAAAAAGTGGCCTCCATTCATACCATCATGGCTGCCTCTTGACAACATGATGTCTGCCTGAGGAACAAGTATGGGCAATTCCTAGGCATTTTACAAAAATATAGTTACTCCTTCTACCTGCAATTCCAGAACCCCCCCCCCAAAAAAAACCTCTTTCTGAGACGATAACCACGGCTGATGGATGGGGACGCATCCGCCACAAGGGCCCTGTGTGTGGAAAGGGACAGGGCAGGACTGCCTGGCAGGCAGCCATCGTCCAGTGCCAGCCAATGGGAAAGCGTGGGCTTTGGAAATGCCAGCCCCACATCCCTCTGCGTCCATTGTATTCACACTCGGTCCCTCGGCGGCAGGAAGAATGCCCTCCTTCTTCCCAGAGCTGAAAGCGGGGTCAAGGCTCTTGCTGTAGCAAAGAGAGGAAGGATTTGGTCACAGCTCCTCGGTGCTTGCCCTCAGCTCCAGAAGGGAGAGCATCTAGGTTTCCTCAAACATAGCCTCAAAAATCCTTCCTGGTTAACATTCAAAAAGGAAGGAGAGTTTATTTCCTAAAAACAAATGGCTCAAGAAGGAAACAAGGGAATTAGCATTCTGCAGGCACCACCAGTCTGCCAGCGGACTCGCGCTCTGCCTTGAGCTTCCGGCGCATCCCAGGGAGGCCGTGGAAACCCGTGAACTCCTCGTGCCTGGAGGCACTTCTGGGAGGGAGGAGGGCTAATGGACTGAAACTTAGTCCCGACAAAACAGAGGTGCTACTGGCGGGCAGAAGGACTGACCAAGGAATTGAGGTGTTTGCTGTTCTGTTCCATCCCCCCCAAAGAAGCAGGCTTGTAGCTTGGTGGTGCCGATGGACCCAGGCTTCCTGTTGGATCCGTAGGTGGTGGCCATATACAGGAGTGCCTTTCACCAGCTTCGCCTGGTGAGCCAGCTGCAGCCTCTCTTTAGCAAAACAAATCTTGCCATTATGGTGCCTACACGTCTAGACTACTACAATGTGCACTACGTGGGTCTGCCCTTGAAGAGTGTCCAGAAGCTACAGTCAGTACAGAATGCTGCAGCCAGAATGGTGACTAGAGTGGGTCGTAGGGACCATGTCACTCCAGTATTCGACCGGTACCATGACTCCTAATTTGCTCCTGAGCCCAATTCAAGGTGCTGGTGTTGACCTTTAAAACCTTATATGGGTCAGGACCGACAAACCTTAATGACCGCCTACTCCCATATGAACCTACCCGACCACTAAGGGTCATCTTCAGGGACTTTGATTTGGGTGGCCCCATCATCTAAGGTTAGATGGGTCAGGCAACCCAAGGAAGGGCCTTCTTGCTTGTGGTACCAAACATTATGGAACTCCCTCCTCAGAGAGATGACTGTGTCCTCTCTATTATCTCATAGAATCATAGAGTTGGGCCATCTAGTCCAACCCCCTGCACAACGCAGGAAAGTCACAACTACCTCTCCCCATACCCTCAGTGACCCCCTACTCCATGCCCAGAAGATGGCAACAAAAACCCTCCAGGATCTCTAGCCAATCTGGCCAGGAAAATTGCTTCCTGACCTCAAAGCCCACAGCCTCACAGCGGTTGGGGACCCCTGCCCTTTACAAATCAGCAGAGGAAGGTGGCGCCTGGATCCAGCATCCACCCTTCAGGGGTTCTGTGGTACGCAGAACCAGGGCGGGGAAAAAGTTCAAGAAAAGAGGGGTCTATGATGCAGCACACAGTTCACCCCACCCGGCGCACATTGTTCCTCTGCCCACGCTCAGCCTCAAAAATCCACACACGCCATCTCCCAGCTGCGGCGCGCAGATGTGGGGAAGGGTCATCTGTGCCCTTCAATTACAAGCCTTCTGGGAACAGAAGCTTTCCCCCTTGTTTGTTTTATGATCCGCTTGACGCGGGGTAGTGGAAGCGGACACAGCACTCTGGGAGAGGAGAGATCTTAACCTTTCCCCCACCCAGCCCTTTTTAGGCCGTCTGATCTCATCAAAAGCCCCTGGGCTAGGGCTGGCCAGACATCAAAATAACCTAAATAAATACATTAAGGGAATTGGGGGGGGGGGGAGACTTGCAGCTGTCCCTCCATCTGACTGTAAAAGGGAACAACGGGTCTTGTTCTGTCCTGGCCTCCGCTCGATACATCACTGGGAGTGTTTTGTTGGGCAGCTGGCATTGCCCTTGCCACAGGGGCACATCCTGGCACCACTTTCTAGACTCCAAACTTGCAGATGCATTTATAGCCTGGAACACCAGCCAACAGCAAAGGAAGCCAGGAGCATCTCCCCGTTTTGCCTGGGATGAGAGCTCCTTTCTTTTGCACCGACTCTGTCCCTTTCCCCTCAAGCTTAGGGTTGCCAGCTCTGGGTCAGGAAAAACAGAGTTGCACTTACCTGTAACTGCTGTTCATTGAAGTCTTCGGTGCAGACACACATGTGGGACTGCGCCTGCGCGCAGGCCTGCCGCCGGAAACTTTTACTAGCCTCAGAACTCTAACTGGGGATGCCCCTCCCTCCTCCGCGGTCGGCTTCCCACCAAACCCACCGCGTGCTCCTGGGAGGGGCCATCCCCTCACTCCTCAGTTCCTTGCCCGCCGCCGACCAGTATGCTGGGCTTTTTGCCCTCTTACCGTCATGGCCCAATATCTCACACCATGACTCCAGACATCACTAATCATATATGACAAGAAGATACTCAGATTCCCCTTTGTTTCTTTTTTTCTTTTCTTTTTTTAGGTCGACAGCAGGGTCGGAGGGAGGGATGTGTGTCTGCACCGAAGACTTCAATGAACAGCAGTTACAGGTAAGTGCAACTCTGTTTTCATCTTCAGTCTTCGGTGCAGCCTCACATGTGGGATTATAGCAAGCTTACCATGAACGGAGGTGGGTGTCGATTCTAGGAGAACAACATCTGGAGAACCGCTTTTCCCACTGCAGCATCACGTCTAGCCTGCAGATCCAGGGCATAGTGTCTCACGAAGGTGCCGCATTACAGATCTCCTGGATGGGAACCTGTCTGTGGAGAGCAGCAGAAGAGCCGTGGGCCCTGGTGGAGTGGGCACGAACCTCCAGTGGGCATGTCTTTTTTGCCTCCTTATATGACAATCTCACTGCAGAGACTACCCACCTAGCTATGGACTGGGGGGAAGCTGACTGTCCTTTCTTGTGGCCTTGAAAACAAATAAAGAGTGTTTTTGATCTCCTAAAATGCTTGGTTCTATCAATATAGTACAGGAGCGTCCTTTTTACATCTAGAGTGTGAAGGGTCTTCTCAGACTGTGATGTTGGATTGGGAAAAAAGACCAGGAGCACCAGGTCCTGAGCCATGTGGAAGCTAGAAACCACCTTGGGTCTGAACTGAAGACTGGGGTGTAGGACTATCCTTTCATTGAAAAACCTGAGGAAGGGGTTGTCAACTCTAAGCGCTGCCAGCTCTCCAACCCTTCTAGTAGAAGTGACTGCTACCAGAAAGGCTACCTTAGCCGACAGCAGAGACAGGGGAACACTGGCTAATGGTTCAAATGGAGGAAACATAAGCTTAGCTAGCACCAGCGAGAGAGACCACTGGGGAACCAACTTGGGAGCTGGGGGGGAAAGGTTAGTAAGCCCCTTTAAAAAACGTTTGGAAAGGGGATGAGAAAATGCTGTGTACCCCTCCAATTTATCATGAAAGGCCCAAATTGCGGCCAGGTGGACCCGTACTGAGGCCACCGAGAGCCCCGATTCCTTTCCTTGTATCCCTTAGAAGCTCCTTGATCAATTGATCTTGAGCAGCATATATCTAGTGTTGGAAGAGCCCCGATTCTGTCAGTTCCAGTAAGTAGTCCAGAATACGTGGAAGGGGGCATAGAAAGGGTGAAACCCCTTTAGAGGTGGACCACCTATCGAACCTCTCCCATTTTCTATCATACAAATAGCGTTTGGATGGTTTTCGTGCCTGAAGGATAACCTCCTTTACTGGGGCTGAGAGTCCCTCTCCTGACAGGGATCTATCCTCCATGCTGCTAGATGTAGCCTGTCCACATCGTGGTGGTACAGGTGGCCCCACCTGAGCAGTCCCAGGTCCTTCGGGAATGGCTTGCAGCCCCCTCCCGCCAGTTATGTGAGCTCCGTAAACCATATCTGGCGGGGCCACTGCGGAGCTATAAGTATGCCCGCAGTGTTGTCTGCCCTGATCTTCCCCAGGACCCTTGGTAATAGGGGGAAGGGGGGAAACCATAGAACAGGGTGCCTGACCAGGTCGGCTGAAACGCATCCCCTAGGGATTCCCGTTCGCTCCCCGCCAATGAGAAGAATTGCTCTGCCTTCCTGTTGGTTTTGGTGGCAAATAGGTCGACTTGAGGGAACCCCCATTCCTGGAAGATCGGGAGCAGGAAGGCTTCCTGGAGCTTCCACTCGTGATTCGTCGTAAACGTTCTGCTGAGGGAGTCAGCCCAGGTATTGTGGATGCCTGCTATGTGTATGGCCTTCAGGTGTATGTCGTTTGTCAAGGCTATTTGCCAAAACCTCTGTGCTTCCCGGCACAAAGGAAGGGAGCCTGTGCCTCCCTGTTTGTTTATATAGTACACCATTGTGGTGTTGTCTATGAAACTGGGAGTGACGGGATTGATCAAATGATCTGAGGAACCAGTTTTGGAGTTCCCTCATCTGTAACCTAGCAAACGGGGTGACGGCCATAGTGGAGGCCATAAGACCTAAAAGTCTCTGAATGGAGAGAACTGGTTGGTGTCTATGCCTCGTAAAGTGCTGTACTAAGCATCTGATCACTAGAACTCGCTCCTTGGGGAGGAAAGCCCTTCCCTGGTTCGAATCCAGAACCGCCCCTATGAATTGAGCCTGAAGGGAGGGTATGAGTTTGGACTTTTTGAGGTTCACCATGAGGCCAAGTTTGCCACAAGTATTTAGAACAAGGTCTAGGTGAGAAGAAAGTCTAGTACGGCTGTCAGCTGTAACCAGCCAGTCGTCTAGGTACGGGTAGATAACAGCAGCCTCTACTTCTGGGGAATGACATGACCACAGACATGCACTTCGTAAAGACTCGCGGGGTGGTAGCGAGTCCAAACGGGAGGACTGTGTACTGAAAAACCTCCTCCCCATAGCGGAACATAAGGAATTTTCTGTGGTCAGGGTGTATAGACACGTGAAAGTCCGCGTCTTTAAGGTCCAACACTGCAAACCATGTATCAGGGGTAATTAGTTCCATTACAGAGGGTAGAGAAACCATGCGGAACGTTGAAATACGTAAACATTTATTAAGGAGTCTCAGATCAATAATAGGTCTGGAACCTCCATCCAGGAGAAAAAAACAGAGCAGGGTAGTGGAACTTTCTGAATGGCCCCTTTCAGTAGGAGCTCTTCTAACTGGGAGGGGGGGCAAAATCCGGGAAGGGGTTGTCCCGGGCTAAACTGGCAGAAAAACAAGTGGGCTGGGCCTTTAACTCCAAACGGTAGCCCTCTAACACAACTCGAAGAACCCAAACATCTGAACAGATGGAACGCCAAGCATCAGCAAAATGGGCTAGCCTCTCTAGGAATGGGAACTCTCCTTGAGAGGTGTGCCCCAATAGTCAGAAGCGCTGTGCCTGCTGACGTTGATCCTCGTGGTGAGGACTAGCAGTAGGTCTTCGCTTAAATCCTTGCTTGCATTGCCCTGGCTGGTTGTGTTGCTGGTGGAACTTTGCTTGGGGAGGATACGGCTGGAATCGTTGATACCGTTGTCCTCTGTAGGAAGATGACCCAAAGCTCTGCTGACGAGGTTGGAATCTCTTTCTCTGGGCCTGGAATGCAGGGGTGATGCCCAGTGATCTCGCTGTCTGTTTGTCTTTTTTGATATTTGTCAGGAACTCCGTGGTGCCTGCTGCAAAAAGAGTATCGCCCTTGAAAGGCAAGTCCTCTATCTGGACCTTAGTGTCTAAGGGTAGTGCAGTGGTGCGGAGCCAGGACTGGCGTCTCAAGGTGATGGCTGTGGCCATAGACCTGGCTGCAATTTCAGCGGCATGTTTTCCCGCGCTAATCTCCTGTTTAGACAGGCGGGTCGCTTCCGCTTGTATTAGTTTTAGGGCAGACTTAGACTCCTCAGGTAAAAGCTCCAGGTGCGGTGTGGCCTTTTCCCAAAGGAAGAGCTGGTACCCGCCCATTATAGTTTGGTAGTTCGCAATGAGGAAGTTTAGAGCTGCAGAAGTATAAGCCTTCCGGCCCAGGTGATCCATTCTCCTGCTCTCCTTATCCGAGGGAGTTGAGTGCTGACCTTGTTGCTGACGAGTCTGCATCTCCCCCGTTACTATAGAAGGGGGGGGTGGACCATTAGAAATTCTGCAGAGTCCTGTTTGACCCTATAGAGGTTCTCTATCTTTTTTGTGGAAGGGGTAACAGAAGCTGGCTTCTTCGACACCGACTTGGTGATCTCTGAGAGACCTTCGAGGATGGGGAACGCCGCAATGCCCGGGTTGTCAGGGTATAAGCGGCTCAAGATTTAATCTTTAGGCTTATTGTCAGATGTGGAGATGTTGATGTCCAAGGCTTCCGCCATGCGGATCATCTGCTCCGTTCTCAATTTCAAGTCCTCAGACGGAGAGACGGCTTCCGTGTCCCCTACCAAGTCGTCAGGGGATAGTTCTGAAATGCCCTCTGAACTGTCCACTGAGGTTCTGGTCTCTGGGTCCTCTGGTTCAGATTCGGTCCTAGGACTCCTCTATGTGAGAGGGTAAAAGGGTGAAGGCAGCTGTGAAGTGCCTGGTGATAAGGGCTTGCCCTGCAGGTAAAGCTATTTACCTGCAGTAGTGCTGGAGAGATGGATGGTTGAGTAGCAGGGATCATCTGGGATTGAACAATCCTCTTCGGATCCGAAGGGCTCGGATCCGAGAACTCTACATCTGAGAAGCAATGAAGTGGGGACCCCGAGTGGAAGGAGGGAGTCCTCGGATCCGGGGTCAGATCCGGCAACAGGATCATCGGATCCGAGGTCGATGGTGCGGGGGTAGCCGGTCGGGAGAATTGGCGGCTCGTACTGCCGGTCTTCTCCCTGTGCTTAGACTTATGCTTATGTTTCTTCGCAACATGCGTCGGATCCGAGCTTGGGGTCCCCCTTCCAAAGCGGCCATTTTCTCCAGTGGAACTGATCTCTGCCGGATCCAGGGCTCCTGGAGGTCGGAGCTGAGTGGACAGAGCGTGTGTCTCGCGGAAGGGGAAGATGCCATCAAGGCTTTTTTCCAAAGCTCCGCGTTGAGCTGATTGGCACGGGCGTTGCATGCACGGGTAGAAAATCTTTGGCAAATCTTGCATGTGGAGACATTATGTCCCTCACCCAGGCAGGGTGGGCATAACTCGTGCTGGTCCGTGTGCGGGATTTTGATTGCGCACCTAGGACACAGCTTGAACGGCATCTTGGGTGCCATGCTAGCACACAGCCAGGGGCATCAAGGCAAAGGACGGGAAGGTAGCGTTCTGCCCAGGAAAAAACGGAGGATTTATTGGGGAACAAGTCGTAGGCTTCACAGATGATAACTCACGAAAACGAAAGTAATTCTGAGGAAAGATTTTAGCGTGAGGTCTAGAGAAGCTCCTTACTCGGCGGCGGCAAAGAAGGAACTGAGGAGGGAGGGGATGTCCCGCCCAGGAGCACGCGGTGGGTTCGGTGGGAAGCCGACCTCGGAGGAGGGAGGGGCATCCTCAGTTAGAGTTCTGAGGCTAGTAAAAGTTTCCAGCGGCAGGCCTGCACGCAGGCGCAGTCCCACATGTGGGGCTGCACTGAAGTTTGAAGATGGAATACCTGGAGATTTTGGGGGTGGAGCCTGAGGAAGGCAGGGTTTGGGGACGGGAGGGATTTCAATGGGGTATGACGCCATAGAGTCCCCCTTCCAAAGCGGCCATTTTCTCCAGTGGAACTGATCTCTGTCGCCTGGAGATCAGCTGTAATTGCCAGAGATCTCCAGCCACCACCTGGTGGTTGGCAACCCAACTCAAGCTCCACCCATTTCATACATCACAATGAGTGACAGAGCCAGATTTAAGACTAGGACAGGGGTCCCCAACGTGGTGGACATGGGCGCCATGGCGTGGGTCAACACCTTTCCAGGTGCCTGCCACGTGTTTGCAGAAAGTGGGGGGGGGGGCAGGGAGGGCGTTTAGCCAGCAACTCTTCTGATTGCCAACTGGAGATCTGATTGGCTGTGCAGATATTTAGACATTGCTTTGGCAGCAGCTGCCACCACAGCAGAAGGGTGACTGAAGATAAGCTGCTGCAGCCATTTTGTGCCTGGGCTGCACCTCCCGCAGAAGCCACTTTGTGGCTGCGCCCACCAAATTCCAAAGGCGCCTGCAGGCTCAAAAAAGCTGGGGACCCCGTGGACTAGGGGATCCTCCTAGGTGACTGTCTCAGGCCGCCCTTTTTAGCGAGCGCGTCTTCCACTGCCATAGTATGCAGATAGGTCATTTCCTTCTCCAAGAAGCAGCAGCAGCAAGGGTTGGGGGAGTGGGAATAGACCACCATCTCAGTGCTTGATCCAGTTAATGATCCAGTTAAGGAAGAAGAGGGTCTAGGCAGGGAACGTGATGTTTTGCTCATGGCACTAAGATGTCTAGCACCAGCCCTGGCTGGTGGGTACTCACAGCTGGGCCTGGACCCACCCACTGTTGGCAGTGGCCCGTGCCATGCCCATAAAGCCCTGGCAGGCAGTTCCTCACCCTCCCTGGATTAAGACCATCTGCTGCCCTCGGCCACCCCGGCTGGCATTCAACAGGCATCAGATGGAAGCCACCATTATCCTGGGTGCACACATGGGAACGGGATGCACATGGTGGTGGGGGATAAGAAAAGGGAGGAGGACGCAAGCTTCTCCCATGCCTTTCTCTCAAGAAGACCCACAGCGCTCTCTGTTCGTGCACCGTCTCTGCAGTGCAGGGGACCTCCTGGTTACAAGAGCTAATAAACTTGCCAGGTGCCAGTTGCTCCTTCCCTGATCTGGTTTTTGACACGCGTCCCACCCCCCACTGTTCACACACAACCGCATGAGATGGATTGTGCAAACCAATAGCTTCCAACACTGGGGTGCAAGGAATGGCTGTGGTTACACAGAAGGGAAAGCACTCTGCACATGTTCAGATGCGCTGTATGGATTACTACATTTGCAGTAAATTCTACCGTATGAAAACTAGGACCAAGGCTCGAACCCAGCCTCGCTTATATGCACTGTATTCTTGGGATACCTGGGCTCGCTGATCCAAATCTCTCTTCAACAGCCTGTGCACCATTGGAATTATCGCACATGAATATGTGCTCACACCCCTGATCTAGACGCACCTGCCAGCCAGCAAGGGCTCAATGGGTGAGGAAAAGGGCAGTCAAGCACCAACACCCCACATGGCTAGCGGCACACAGCTGCTATGGGGGACAGGCTGTGCTTCACACAGGTATACCACAAGTTGTACAGAACCGAACCACCACCAAAAAGAAATACCGCAGGCACAATAACACAAGTAACAGTTGAAACGTTTTAGCAGAGCTGTTCTTGCAGTATAATAAACTGACGCACGGAGATCTCTTCAGGCTGGTACTATTTTAAGTACACGCCTATACCAACTCCCAGGAGTTCACAATGAAGAGAGGATGTTGGTTATGGCGTCTTTCGCTTGGCACGGTGTCAGGGGAACCGGCTCGCAAACCAAGTCCTCTTCGTTTCACTGTCTAGTGCCTGGATGCCGGGTATCCTTCCTCTTCCTCCCCCCCCCCCATCCCCACTGCAACACCAGGTGTTTAGACACACGCTTCAGGCCCTGAGTGGTAAGGAAGGCTGCAACGCTGACTTTCTGATTAATGTACAGAATTTGCTATGATGTGTGGTGACATCCAGGTTCGAATCCCCGCTCTGCCATGAAAAACCAGCTGGGTGAAATGGGGTCCGATGAAAAACCATATAATGAAAATCATAATAGCCTGTAAACAGCCTAAAAGAACATAAGCAGAAACTATGCTGTCATTTCAAAAATACATTTCTAAAACAAGAAGGTAGCCAACAAGGGCAGCTAAGGAGGTCGGGGTAAGCAGCGTTTCTTGGGGATCTAACTCTGTGGAACGGGGGGGGGTGCTCCGGCAGGACAGACTCTGCCCCCACCCCACCCGCTGCTCCCTGGCTGACAGGAGTTGCCAGGTTGGGAAATTCCTGGAGATTTGAGGATGGCGCCTGGGGAAGGCAGGGTACGGGGAGGGGTGGAACTTCAGCGGGGTCCACTCTCCGAAGCAACCCTTCGATCGCCAGACCCCCTCCTGGAGGTTGGCAACCCCACCAGTAGCTGATCTAGAAGAAGAGTTAGTTTTTATACCCCTCTTTTATCTACCTTTAATGAGTCTCAAACTGGCTTACAATAACCTTCCCTTCCTCTCCCCACAACAGACCCCTTGTGAGATAGGTGGGGCTGAGGGAGTTCAGAGAGAACTGTGACTAGCCCCAGTTCACCCAGCAGGCTTCATGTGGAGGAGTAGGGAAACCAACCCGGTTCACCAGATTAGAGTTCTTAGAGCCCGCCACACTTAACCACTACCCCACGCTGGCTCCAGCCATGGCAGACAGCTTCTGAGGCGACTGGATACGCATCTCCTGTACGCCAGGCTTGGGCCGTGGAGGGCTTTTAAAGTGATTCTCGACACTTCCAATTGGACCTGCCGGCTAATTGGCAGCCGGTGCAGCCGAGCACGCACAAGAGCCGCCCTGCGCCTGGCTGCAGAAAAGCCGGCACGGAACCCCACGCCACCAGGTGACCCACCTCCGGCCTGGGTGACTTGCCCGGATGCATGAAACCCCTCGGCCTCAGATCCTATACTTATTCGGCATCCACGTGTAGACTCTTATTCAACTGTATGTCCTTCTGCTGGATGTGTTTGCCTCCCCACCCCCTCCACTTTCCTCGGGATGGAAGCAGCTGTGCTGTTTTCTTTCACTTCCATTGGGAATTAGGACAATTGTATTTTCTAGCCTCTCTTTCAGAGCAAGAGTGGTGGTGGGAAGCGCAGGTGCCGGCAGTAGGATGCAGTGTGGATGCTAGGGTTGCCAACCTCCAGGTGGTGGCTGGAGATCTCCCGCTATTACAGTTGATCTCCAGGTGATAGAGATCAGTTGCCCTAGAGAAAAGGGCCACTTTGGCAATTGGAGACTATGGCACTGAAGTCCCTCCCCTCTCCAACCCCTGCCCTCCTCAGGCCCCACCCACAAAATCTCCAGGTATTTCCCAGCCTGGAGCTGGCAACCCTGGCAGGTGCCCCAGTCAACAGGGCCAGGGCTGCCTTCTTGGCATTCCTCCACCCCACCCCGAAATTCTATTGTCCAGTCCTTCTGCCTCCTGGACTGCGAGTCCCCTGACCCTTTCTCTCCAACCCTATAACATCATCACAGAGCACACAGTCAATTTCTGGCCTTCGTTCATTTACTGCGCCCCACCCCCAGCTCTTTGGCCAGAGATGCTTTATAGCCAGGGCCTTCTATGCAGGGACATTTCCCCACAGTCACCCTGCCGACTGCTTTGGGGCTACCTTCTGATAATGCATGCCTTTTCCGGCCATCAGAGGTTGCCTTGCTCTCCCCGTGCGTTTCGCCCACATTTTCCAGATTCTGACTAAAACAGCATCTGGAAAACACGTGGGGAGAGTTAGGCGACCTCTGACAGGCGGAAAAGGCAGGCACCATCAAAAGGAAGCCTGATGCAATCGGCAGGGGTGACTGCAGGAAACGTCCCTGCATAAAAGGCCTAGGGTTTCCAGATCTGCATTGGGAAATACCTGGAGATTTTGGGGGTGGAACCCAGAGAGGGCAGGGTTTTGGGGAGGGACCTCAGCATGGTACGATGCCACAGAGCCCCACCCTCCAAAGCAGCCCTTTTCTCCAGGGGAACTGATCTCTGTAGTCTGGAGATAGGATTGCCACCTCTAGGTTGGGAAATACCTGGAGATTTTGGGGGCGGAGTCTGAGGAGGGCAGGGTTTGGAGAGGGGAGGGACTTCAATGCCATAGTCTCCAATTGCCAAAGTGGTCCTTTTCTCCAGGGAAACTGATCTCTATCACCTGTAATAGCGGGAGATCTCCACTCACAACCTGGAGGTTGGCAACACTATCAGTTGTAAAAGAAGTGAGTTCTCCAGGCCCCACTTGGAGGTTGGCCAACCTCACTTATAGCCTGTCTTGTCACAGACCTTCATGCTTCAAAACCGGCTCTTTGGAGGAAGCAGCATATGAATCTAGCCAGCCCGGAAGCGCACAAAAGAAGCTTCGGTTGCAGGGGGGTGGGGGGTGCCGAGGGGATAATATGGCTGGATAGGGATTCAATCGCCAGTCAGCGGAGAGCAGGTAAGGCCACGCTCCACTGTCCTCAGCCACTCCTGCCCACAGATCTATGCTTGGGATTTAATACAGCAGAACACTCTTTTGGATACGCCAAACTGCTTAACAGGAGTCTGCATTTGCTGCCTCATTAACCCCCAGCACAGCCTGCGAAGGGTAGAAGAAAGACAGACACGCAGGGAGGGAGAAGAGGGCGGGCAGAGGAGAACGGGCTGACCCAAGCTCTTGGCTCTCCAGAGCCTGGGGAGGAAGGGAGTGATGTATAGTGAGCATCAGGAAGGTAGCGCCGCCCCCCCCCCCCCGCCACCACCCATGACAGGGTTGGGGGGCTGGAGCGCAGCAGGAGGAAGCCAACTTCTGGAGCAGAGAGGTTAAGCGACAGGTAAGCTTTAATTGGTTTAACTGGTAGATCAACTAAAGCTTCAGCTGTTTAATCAGCTCTCGGGGAGGGGGGGCAGATATTAATTGGCCCCACTTCAACTTCAGGGCACAAAGCAACACAGAAACTGCCAAAGGGGAGGGGAAGTGTGCTTCAACCTCTTCTCTGCTGCCCACCTAAAAAACGCCTCTGCCCAAAGGAGTGAAGATATGAGGTCCTCAACATCTTCCCCCAGAACAGGGTTGCCAACCTCCAGGTGGGGGCCTGGAAATCTTTCAGAATGACAACTGATCTCCAGGCTACAGAGATCACTACCCCTGGAGAAAACGACCACTTTGGAGGGTGGACTCTGTGGTGTTGGTACCCCACTGAGGTCCCACCCCTCCTCTCCCCATTCCTCCCCCCAATCCCCACCCTCCTAATCTCTTGGAATTTCCCAACCCAGAGCTGGCACCACTACCTAGAAGGATGAAAAAGAACGAAGTGATCTTTCTTGAGCAGACAAACAGGAGGAGGAGGAGGAGGAGGAGGAGGAAAGGGTTCAGCCCCCTCTCCTCACTGTTTCTTGGCTCAAACGTTTAGCCTTCCTGCAGCAGCTTTTCAAAGTTTTTTGAAAAGATTATGGAAAAGGTTGCCTGGAGATGGTGTCACATCTAGTTTGGACCCTGTTTACTTGAGGCTATTTTGGGCCTCTTGTGTAAATCTTCGGGGAGTTAAAAATAAATATTAAGGACTATCAGTCCTAACAACGAAGAGTGGCAGCTTTTGTTAATTCAATTGTTCAGTTGCTTTGAGCTTCTTCAACCGATTTTTTAAAAGCCTTTGCTTATTTACTTAAAAGAATTATATCTCACTTCCTATTGTTCGGCGCAATTTGCATCAAGATACCTTGATAAAGTATCCCGGTTCACAAACAATTAAAACAAACATTACATCAGTGACTTAAAAGCCACCAAATAATAATGAGAGCTAGAAAAAGCAGCGCAGATGAGAAGCCGTGCGCAGACCTCCTTTGAGGTGCAAACCCTTAGAGCGCTTACTCAGAAGTAAACCCCAAAGTGGGGCATTAACCTTTCCCTGAAATGCATTAAACAGAATTGTTCATGGGGCTTTTTTTTTGCTCCTGTGCTTTAACCACCTGCAAACTGAACTTTTTTTCTCATCTGCATCTCAATTTGGATCCATCATGCATGGAGGCTCGTCAGAAAGAAAGAAGTCAGCAATCTCAGTACCAGATCTTCCATCTCCTTTAGGCCGCCTCTGATTTACAGTTGTCAACTTGTAAAGCCGCCCAGTTGCTGCGCCTTTAACAGTAGCTTAACGATATTTCATTTCCTACCGCAAAAAGCATTCCCTGTTCCGTTACAGGCATGGGAGCAGGCCAGGTTTCTCTGGCCATTTGGCAACCCTTCTCAAACTTGGCAGGAACCCCTTGGAATCTGGAGCTGAGAACAAGACGTCAAAGTGGCAAGGTAAAGGAGAAAAGGCAAAGAATCCAAAACTTATACTTTTCAAATCCAGATTTGTATTCTGGAGACTAATATTAACAACTTTTTAAAAATTTTGGATCTGTTCCTGTGCCTTTGCCAGCAACCTCACAAACAAAAGCTCAGCAGCTAAAAAAAAAGAAGACTTTTCCCAGGATAGACCGAAAAGGGCATAGGAAAGCTTCCCCTGGCTAACTCTGGTGTATTGGGCTAATGTTAAAGATAGAACAGGAGCCAGCAGAAAAACAAATAGCACATACCAAGCACCAATAAATCCTTGATTAAATCACAGTAATTCTTGTTAGGGCCACACAGTCAACATGTTAAATAATGGTTGAAGGGCTGATTCCCCAGCCCCAAAAAACCTTCTTCGCGCCCCCCTCCACATCCCATGGATGTTTGCGTGATGGAAGAGTAATTTTAATCCGCATTAGCATAGGGGACAGAAGTTATCAGGAAGTAAAATAAGAAGCAATTAATCAAGAATTAAAGAAGAGAAGATGAGAATACCAGGATGTCCTAAAGCAGAGTGGAGCTTTTAATCAGAAGGGAGGTGAAGACCCAGGGCTAGAATTGTGAGGGGAGGGAAACGTGGCGGAACACTTTGTCCCTTTAAATCCCTTGATAATTTGTCCCTCCTCCTTTGACATCATAATGGGTTGCCATGGGAATGGTGCTGATGAGCTTGATGCATCTTAGAGCTTGAAAGTGTGTGTGTGTGTGTGTGTGGCATGGGGGAGGGGAGGGACAAGGTGGGCTTGTGGACTGGGGTAGTAGGACCGATAAGGTGGATCCCACCAGCAAAAACACCCACCCCCACAAAGCACCTGCAACTAAACAGGCTGAGATTTGGGAGGAGGCGGCTCGTTGGTCTGCACACAGACGCATCCTCAGTCCCCCACCACTTCTTCCTATTCAAACCTGCTCAAAAGAGACTGTTCTTACCCTATAATTCTCTCTCCGTAACAGGCAAACCTTCCAGGAGCCGTGAGCGCTGGGGCTTGCATGCCAGGGTGTGTTATTGATTTCACGGGCTGGCAAGGACATCTTCAACGCCTGCTAAGGTCTGAGTGGCATTTATTATACGCTGTTGTCAATCCCCCCCCCCCCGCCTTCACCCGGCCCCTCCCGTTGTCTGCCTTATGTCAAATCTTAGCTTGCAAGTTCCTCGGGGCAAGGACCTCTCTTCTTGCGCTGTGTCAAACCACACCAATGCAAAGTCACAGAGCTGTATAAATAGCCAATTATTATTTTCTAATTCATAACTGACCTCCCACGGTACCCTTGCAGGCTGGCTCATATTCGGTTAAACTCCTGCCCTCTTCAAAATCTGGGGCAGCAGGTTGTGCTTTTCCAGATTTGGGATTTTCCAGACTCTGCCAAGTCCTAACCTGGATTACTGTCTCTTTTTTCTTAAAGTTTTCTTAAGGTTTTCTATTTTCAGGTAAAAATATTTCATAAGGTTTATTTCCAAGTGTGTTATTTTTTTTATATATAACTTTATGCATTTATGACCACTGAGGAAGGCCTTCTCAGTCCGAAACACGTCTGGGCAAGTATTGGTCATTTACAGTGTTTGTATACCAACTGTGCATAAGAATTTTATAACTGATTTTTATATGTAGCCTGTATTCCAGGCCCTGTGTTTCTAACCATTTTACTATGTACACCTTGCAGTAAATGTAATTATTTTGTCATATTGTATAGTTTGTAGCTCAACCCTTGAAGCTCTGTCTACATATTTGGTTGAGTTCCACCCCCCCCCTTTGTTGTTGTTGTTCTGTTACTTCCACAGAGAACACGGGAAGTCCCGGGATTGAAGGGGGGAGGCACATCCCCAGGACCCCACGCTCATTTCAGACACGGCCGTTTCCCCCCTGGTTTCAAGGGAGAACTGAGGGGGGGGGGCCTTTGGGTTTAGCCGTTCCCACCCATAGCCAGGGCTCTTTCCTATTTCTCTGCCACAGCGTTACAGAGTGGATTGACTGGGGGGGGTGCGGAGGAAAGGGGGGGAAAGAGGGAGGTTTGTACCCCACAGGGTGCCCTGGCACAATCGGCATTGCGTCTGCATTTGGGACAGGCACAACGGGGGGGGGGGGAAGGGGCAGGATGTGGGGGGTGGCCTGCACCAGTGATGGCACAGGAACGGATGCGCGTGTGGACGCTACTGCCACCTGCTCCTTGCTGATGCAGCTGTGGCATATTTTCATGCCCCCGCCCCCAGCCTGGGAGCAGCCCTGAAGCGCATTTTGGGACAGAACCCTTTGCCCAGTGCCCACAGGGGCTGGCTGGCTGCCAGGGAGAGGTGCTGCAAATGGCTGAACCAGGACACATCTTATAGGAGCTCACCTGGGAGAAAAGGGCCTGCAGCAACAGAGCCAGGGGAAAGGGGTCAGACGGGTAACGGAGCAGGATTCAGCTCCCCACAGCAAGCTCTATGAGGAAAGGCTGGGGGGGGGGAGTTGGGAATGTTTCGACTGGAGGAGCTTGGGGGGGCATGATTGCTCTCTTGAAGTATCTGAAGGGCTGTCCCTTAGAGGAGGGGCAGGGGGCTGTTCCTGTTGGCAGCAGAGGATCATAGGACTCGCAATAATGGGTTTCAATTGCAGGCGGAGAGGTACCAGCTGGATATTAGGAAAAAGTTTTTTACAGTAAGAGTTGTCCGATAGTGGAATCAGCTGCCCAGGGAGGTGGGTGAGGCTCCCCCTCGCTGGCAGTCTTTAAGCAGAGGCTGGACAAGCACTTGTCGGGGATGCTCTAGGGCTGATCCTGCATTAAGCAGGGGGTTGGACTAGATGGCCTGTATGGCCCCTTCCAGCTCTAGGATTCTATGATTCTACCCTTCTGCCCCTTTTATTGTAAAGATTACAGCCCCCATTCCCCACTTACCCCCTTTTCATGGGTACAAACAACAGGCCTGGCCTTCCCCCACCCCCCTTCACATCAGTTACTTTCTAGGCATTATGTACTGGCAAGGCCTGGATTTACTACTGCGGGCATACTGGACAGCACACACCTTACAAGGTGCTCTCTATGTTTCTAAACCTGGGTTTGGCTCATTTCGATGTATTTTTTCAAGCCTCTTCATTGTATATCTCGAGGGGAGCAATCATAATACGGTATGTGAAACCACCCTCAGTTCTTGTCCATGGAAATTGTTTTCATGATATTCTTTTAAAACCACAAGAATTAAGCGGGATCAGATTAACTTCTTGCTTGGTTCTGTCGCCCAAGAGCCATGTTTGTGGGTCGAATTCACGGTTCCACGTGCAGAACACACATGAAAAGAAGATGGAAATGCATCCGTCTGCCCCTCCAACGAGGCTGGAGGCTGGTGGGTGACCAAGTGTATTAAAAGGTTAACCAATCCCTCAGATCCTGAGGAAACAGGTCACTGTACGGGTAAAGAGAAACAGCTGGGTGGCTTGGCTCAGGGAATACTTTTGGGCCTGAGAGGCTCCATCGAGCTGAGTTTCCTGCAAAACATGGAGTCCCTCCGGCTAAGCAGGATGCACAAACCAGAATCAACAGCAATTCAAAGACGACATCAGCAAAATCTCAGGGGACAGAGAAATACTCCCTTGGGTTCCTAGACAATGCAAGACGCTTCAAACCTTTTCCCAACATTCCCCACGTAGGCAAAAGCCTTATCCAATCCTGCCCACGAAGCCACTGTCCTCTTGTGACACCTCCCCCCACCCCCACCCCACCCACAGAGCGAATTCACCCTCGGACCCGTGAAGCTGGGCCTGACCGGCAACCAGATCAGTTTGCCCATCCGAGGTCAGAATTGCCTACTGGGTCCGGCGGCAGCCCTCCAGGGTCTCCGGGAGAGGTCTTTTCGCTTCACCTGCTCCATCTTCCTTTTAACTGGAGATGGAGGGTGACGGCTTCTCCTCGCCACCCCTGCATTTAACATTAAGAATTACGCTGCAATTTTCCCCTTCATCTCTGCAGCCAGAGTGGAATTTGCTGAGGCGGCAGAAAGGGGCTGCCGCTCCCTCCGTGGGGATCGGAAGTGGGTGGCAGGGAGAGAATAGCCCCCCCCCACTCCCGCTTGCAACGCTCCCTCTTCAGCTGTCCCCCACCCCCACCCCACATCCCCTGCCTCAGCGATCTCTGGCAATCTTCCATTCAACCCCATTTCCGTCCTCGTTCCTCCCATTCTGCCGCTCACTCCTCCTGGGAGTAAGGCCCGAACACAGCCAAGCGACTTGGTCTTTCTTTGGTCGGGTCAGGTCACGCTGTCAATTGTTTCACAGTCTGAGCGTAGTTCGGTAGCTAAAGGGAATATGGGTGACCCGGGATCAAGCAACAAGCCCACCACCTGCCTGAGGACTCCGCACTATTCTCACCCACCCACCCACCCCAAGATCTGGGTACATCACATCGCTCAGATTCATCATCTGTCTAGACATCACTGTGAAATTAATACCTCTTTCAGAAAGTGCTAATTTCCCCACAACAAAACCTGGAAGTGGAGGGCCTTGCAGTAAAGGATAAAAGACACCACACATACCGACACCCCCGGGGGCTTTTTTAACACCTTTCCAGCTTTTCCAATACTTGTCTGTTCTGTACTTGTGTTCACGAACATAAGGGGAGAAAGATTCACGACGGTCAATGCCAGGCCAGAATTTAGGAGAGCCAGCGTGGTGTAGTGGTTAAGAGCGGTGGTTTGGAGCAGTAGACTCTAATCTGGAGAACTGGGTTTGATTCCCCACTCCTCCACATGAGCAGCGGACGCCAATCTGGTGAACCGGGATAAGTTTCCCCACTCCTACATATGAAGCCAGCTGGGTGCTGGGGACCTTGGGCTACTCACAGTTCTCTTAGAGCTCTCTCAGCCCCACCTACCTCACAGGGTGCCTGTTGTAGGGAGGGAAAGGGAAAGTGATTGTAAGCCAGTTTGATTCTGCCTTAAGTGGTAGAGAAAGTCGGCATATAAAAACCAACTGTTCTTCTTCTACCTCTCCCGATTAGTACTTGGATGGGAAACCACCAAGGAAGTTCAGGGTTGTTACGCAGAGGCAGGCAGTGGGCACACCACCTCTGAACACTTCTCTTGCCTTGAAAACCCTATGAGATCGCCATAAATCAGCTGCGACCTGATGGCACTTTCTAGAACCACCGCCTTTCTCCGACCCCTGGATTATCATGGAGTATGTTACACAGAAAGCTCAGGAATATTTTGGCAAGCAATCAGGCTGAGAAATGTGGTTCCTTGCCTGCAAACTACAAAGGCTAGAAAATAACATCTGCCTCTATACAAAATTTTACCCATCGACCCCTTCTGGAGACAGCAATGGTATGTCTGGAGCAAAGGGGTGTGAATGTCCAGAATTTTGGAATATTTGTCAACAGTTTATTCCTCTGCCCTTTGTTGAGAAGTACCTCACCTGCCTTTTAAACAGCAAGACTACATTCACAGGTCACAATAAACCATGGCTTGTTTAAACCATAGTTTGTGAAGCACCAGTCCATCTACCAGACCTAAGTAACAAATCTCAGAATGTGAGTAAACCTTGGTTTCTTGATCTTTGCTACTTCCCTATAGGGAAGGCTTTCTGTTGTTACCGCCGTTTCGGTGGCTAGGTTGCTGAACCAAGGTGGTGCTACTCTCAGTAGTTCAAGAGTTCAGATTTCACAACAAAACAATTAACTACTAACTATACAAACCAGCTAGAAGCTCTTGTTTGATATCCTGGTTTGGCATCAAACGACAAACCCTAGTTTGTCTGGTTGTCTGCATTCAGATTTCAAAAGTGAACTGTAGGTAGGTCAATCCAAAATGTCTTGCACTGTCTGAAGGCAGTTAGGATGTGGACAAGGATCTGAATAATAACACACTCCATATATTTCAGTTTGAGGAGTTTTACCAGTAGAAGAGGCCAAAGAAGGAAACACTCTCTAATACCATAACACTCCCAAATCCCATAACATAACAGCTTGCAATACTCATTCCTAAACACAAAACCAACTTCGTTGCCTCTCCTAGAACTTTTAGCCAACTGCTTGTTGAACTAAACACTTCACACTTCCCACAGAATTACACAGGAGGTTGGCCTCAAAAACAAAAGTTATCGGAAACATAATTATCCGATCACTTAAAATAATCGCAAAAGGATCTGCCCCAGACTTTGGTGAACCACGACCCGTCAGAGTAGGCCATACTGAGAAACACGCACCACTGGTTTGACTCTGTATAAGGTAGCATCATATGTTTTGTGCATGTTGAAGCTCAAAAGCAAGACCCACTGCAGCAATGGCCTTTTTGTGACATCTACCTCAGCTATTATGAACAAATCTTTTTAAAAAGGCATTTAATCTAGAGCAGGGGTCCCCAACGTGGTGCCTGTGAGAGCCACGGTGCCCGCTGACACCTTTTCTGGCGCCTGCCCAGTGTTTTTAAGACATGGGTGGGGCCAAG
This sequence comes from Euleptes europaea, assembly GCF_029931775.1. Lineage (NCBI taxonomy): Eukaryota > Metazoa > Chordata > Lepidosauria > Squamata > Sphaerodactylidae > Euleptes > Euleptes europaea. The sequence goes on from NC_079314.1 coordinate 376,589, forward strand.
TGGGGCTTCTGCCCAGCACGGCTTCTGATTGGCCATGCAGATCCTTTTAAATGTTGCTTTGGTAGCAGCTGCCACCACAGCACAAGGATCTACACGATGCTACTGAAGTTAAGCTGTGGCAATAATTTTTGTTGCTAGCTCCGCCTCCTGTAGGCCATTTTGTGGCAGCCATTTCGTTGCCGCGCCCAACGTGCCATGTCAGAATCCCATACATGCCCACAGACTCAAAAAGGTTGGGGACCCTTGATCTAGAGGCTGTCTCCTTGGAGAGTTACTAGAATCTCATATATCCGCCAGCAGTCTGTCACCAGCCAAGTTTCCTAAGAAAACCCCAACTGGACAACACTTGAATCAGACCAGGTAACAACCATTTTGTGAGCCACACCTGTGCTCCTCGTAGCTGACTGCCTTTCATACGGTTGGAAACGAAGACCTGGCTTCTGCAGATCGCTTGTCCTGTCCGCTAGTGGAAATCTTCCCACTCGAACTCCAGATTCCTCTTACCAAAAGGCACCCTCACTATCTAGGGCTGCAACCTCGGCAATACTGAACTGCGCTTTTCCAATATTGCTCCCCGTCCCCAATTAACCAGCCTATTCAAAATTACATCTTAATTTCAATGCAACGGGCAACTTGGCCTTTGCACACAGTTGTAAATGAATCCACGCGGAGCAGCCAAGAACAAGCCGCATTTGCCAAGGAAGGCACTGCAACAGCTCTACCCCCCCCCCTCCATTGCTAGGAGCAGCCCTGAAACACTGCTTGCAAAATGGACTGCTACCTTTTCTCTCTCAGCGGGGCTCCTGAGGTGTATCAGAGTTAGGGTTGCCAACTGACCAGAGAGGGAAAACACCACCAAACAAAGAACCTGGGCAGCTCTTATACTTCTATAACAGCAGGTGTGCAGCGCAGGGGCCATGGGCTGAAAAGCGGCACACAAATGGAAATAAGCTCATTTAGCGGCTGCAGGAGAGAAAGCAAATCAGCAGGTTCAGCTTTCAACAGCATGATGAAGCGATGAAGGGGAAAGCTTGACCGACTGAACTTTGGCCTTGCAGCTGTTCAAGATACAGTAGCCATGATAGAAGGAAAGGTGGCAACCCTATCTGGAGAACAAATACATTTCCAGGGTTCAAGCCTGAGTGACACCCCAGAATTAGGTTTGCTAGCTAGGGTAGAGCTCCAGCCCTGTGAGCGCAGCTGGCTTCCAAGGTGGTATAGCTCAGAAGGTTGTTATGTCTGCTCGCTCGCTGTTTGCATGATAACTGTAATCTACCATGAGAACCAGGCTTGGCCTGGGATCTAACTGTGCCTCTGTATATGTTCCAACCAGCACTTTCCCCCCCCCATTAGAGTCCACGTACCTTTCCCCGTAAGTTCCTGCTATTCACCTCCTGCTTCCTAAATAAACCAGCTTCTTAGAATACTCTGTCTGGACGTTTGGTGATTGGGAATCCACAGATGAACACAGACCTTACAGGTAGCCAGGTAGGGTAACCTCCAGGCAGGGCCTGGAGTTCTCCCGGAATTACAACTGATCTTCAGACAATAGAGATAAGTTCCCCTAGAAAAAATGGCAGTTTCAAAGGGTGAATTCTATGGCATTGAATTCCTCCCCCTCCCTGAACTCTGTCCTCCCCAAACATCACCACCTTCATCTCCAGGAACTGGAGTTGGCAACCCTATATGCCAGCTGATCAGCAGAGGATTGGTCTGCCTTGTTTCTGTGCCTTTAAACAGGACCCTGATTTTGCCAGTCACCAAGAGAAGCTTTCCACTCAATGCAACTAAGCACAATCCACCTGCTAATGATCTGCGCATCCAATCAGTAGGGCCGGTTGAAGTAATCACAACCCAACATTTCACACCAGCAGCAAAATAAAGCAGGAGTTCCAAAGGCACCCAAAAGACTAGCAAAATTTATTCCAGCATAAGCTTTCGTGAGTCAGAGCTCCCTTTCTCCAGATGCACAGGAGGAGTAAATCCACCAGGCTTGATTTATAGAGAACAACAGAAAGGTGGGTGTTAGGAGGGGGGTATTACAAAGAGAGGCTGGTTCAAAACAAGAGCCGGTCCAAAAGAGTAATCAGTTAACTCAGCATGGGTGTGAGACACGTGCAACTGTTTGTTAGATCGAAAACAGATTTTTATACCAGTTTAACTGTTGTGGCAAGGGCTGCCAACCTTTAGAGATTGATTCGCCTGGAGAAAAATGGCAGCTTTGGAGGGGGGGAATTGTAGTTTGGCAACTGCAAAAAGACACATCAGTGGGGCTTTAGGTCAAATCAAGCCTGAACTCTCCCTAGAAACTAAAATGACTGAACTGAGGCTAATGTACTACTCCTAAAAAAGGATATCGCAGAGCTTGAGAAGGTGCAGAAAAGAGCAGCCACAATGATCCGGGGGATAGAGCAACTGCCCTTAAAACACTTAGGGCTGTTTAGCTTGGAAAGAAGGTGGTTAGGGGGAGACCTGATAGAGTCTATAAAATTATTCATGGTATGGAAAGAGTGGACAGGGAGAAGCTTTTCTCCCCCTCTCATAATACCAGAACACGGGGTCATCTGCTGAAGCTGGAGGGTGAGAGATTCAAAACAGATAAAAGGGAGTATTTCTTCACAAAATGCCTAGTTAAATTGTGGAACTCCCTGCCCCAGGATGTGGTGCAGGCTGCTAACTTGGAAGACTTTAAGAGGGGACATGTTCATGGAGGAGAGGGCTATTCATGGCTACTAGTCATGATGGGCCTTGGTCTGATTCAGCAGGGCTTTTCTTATGTACCTCGATTACATTGAGAAGACAAGACTCACTTTTTGACAATAATGCTAGGAAAAGTTGAAGGCAACAGGAAAAGAGGAAGATATAACATGAGATGGACTGACTCTATAAAGGAAGCCAAGACCTTCGGTTTGCAAGACCTGAGCAAGGCCGATAATGTTAGGATGTTTTGGAGGTCTTTAATTGATGCGCACACAAAAGTAAAAATTCTCTGCTAGAGGTTCCTTAACCCTCTCCCCAGAACTACAATTCCCAAACTTCCCTGGGGAAAGGGAATGGCTATAGGAACTGATTTATAATACAGATGCACCCTGGCTGAGGCCAAGAGCCCAGGTGAAGGCCAGGGGTCATTTAAAAAGACAAAGTGGTGACCCTATTGGCCCTGAACTCCCCCCTCCGCCTCCCTCAAAAGGTTGCCCTGCCCAGGGGCAGGGAAAGGAAGAGGGTCTGCGTGCCAGGGCCCCGATGGGGGCGGGCGAGGGAAGAGCACCAATCCCCCAGCTCACTGGGGGACCCGGCGCCCTCCCCGCTCCATTCAGCTGCAGCTAGTCACCCATCATGGCGACCTGCTACCACCCTGGCAGCGTGCCATTCAGTGCTCAACTTCCAAGGGGGGGGCCTGTGAAGACTGAGGGGTGAGGGAGGGGACCGCGCTACCCCCACCGCCCGCAGGAGCAGGCCAGTGGTTTCCACCCTCACTTCCATACTGAGATTTTAATCGTCCTAAGAAAGGGTGGTACTCGGGCATGGGTGAGGATCGATGCCACCCACCTCCCCCCACCCCAGCAAGTCTGGGGACTTTTCTGACTTCAGTAGCTACACAGCAGATACCCAACGGGTGAAAATCACCACCTGGAGAAATGTCACCTGTTGAATGTTCTTGGCCTGTTATGTACAGGGGGAAATGTACAAGGAAAATAATAATAAAATTAGCAACTCTAAAGGTCACTGATGGTGGATTCACAAAAAGGAGTCTTGCTGCACCTTAAGGACTATCATCTGATGCACGAAAGTTCGCCCCGGGAAGCCAACACCCAAAGATATCTGTCAGGACCAACAAGTGATGTGTGATAATGGGGATCCAAGATTGTATACCCCTGTGCGTGTTTAAGCTGCAGAAAGCAGCATGGGGCGGGGGAGAGACAGATATGCATTAGGGCTGTTGCCCTGAGGAAGGGGAGATTAACTCCACGTGCCCACCCACCACAATGCCTATTTCCTGATTGGAAATCTCGCCATACCCCCTTGCCTTTCAGTCTGCGTTGGGGGGGTGGGTGGTGGAATGAACCTTTCCTTCCTGGAAGTTGCAGCCTCAATTTATATTGCTCCACCCCAGCTGTTTCTTTTAACAGTTAAGACATATTAAAGGATCCAATCACAGATCTCCAGCATCATGAATATGATCCTGTGCCACAAACTTTTCTTTGTTTTGTTTTTCAGAGGGACCGACTAATATGGCTTTGCCTTTGCCTCCCCGCTGTACTACAGACCAAGATGTCAAAAGGACAAACTCTGCCCGTCCCGTCTACCTGCGCGTGACCAAGGCACACTCTAAGCAGCTTCAGCAACTGTGAGAATGGAAACGGTAGGTGGTTCGTCTGCTGTGGGTATTAATTAATGCAAAATAACGGGATGTGAAGTTGTGCATGTGTCGTATATGTGTGTGTACGTCTCACACAGCAGGGGTTTGGTTCTACGTTGGAACATCACAGGCTCCAACTCCGCGTTCTGTACTATGGAAAAGTCTGTTGGGGAAGCAGGCTTCTTTATTACTTCTAGATACTATATCTCTCATCCTTAATTAACTCCTCCCCCCCTCCCAGGAAGGTAATTAAGCAAAAAAAAAACTGGAGAAGCTTTCATAAGCCAATGAAGAAATGCAAACTGGGATGAAACAAAGGAAGACGGAACAAACAAAGAAGGGACTCTACGTGCTCATGGCAAAATGTCAACTCTCTTCCCTAAAACAAGACGCCATAGGCATGATCCTAAACCTACAACCCAGATACTGGTGAACCTCTATGCCGGGGTGGGGTGGGGGGCAACCTTTTAAAGACTATGGATACCTTTGGAATTTTGAGAGGAGGTGGTCAGCATCACCCCAAAACGGCTGGCACAGGAGGTGGAGTCCAACCCAAAATGGCTGCCTCAGGAGGCACAGCCAAATGGATCCCGTCTCCCTCCTCATACCTCCTAGGAAGAAGGGAATCTTGAAGGGGGATTAGAGCCACATGCTGATTAAGGGAAGCTCCGATGCTTGTCAGCCCTCCTCATCCTCCACTGGAAAAACCCTTGCAGTTGACCGAGGGCAGCCAGTAACCAGGCCGGCCTTACGACGGCCCCCCACCCGTTTCATGAAAAGCTTGGTGGCCACCAAGGGAAGTACTGATGGGTGCCAAGGTGCTCACGGGGACCGTGTTGGGGAACCCTGCTCTATGCCAAGCAGCAGCTCCCCTGCTAAATTTCTCTAAGGAGCAAGATGGCACCCAAACCTCAGAATAACCCCTCATCATTCAAACCGCATCATGAGCCTGAAGAACGGTGACTTATAAAACAGGCCCTATATTACAACACATCAAGAAACCAGCACCTTGAATAGGCAGCAACTTGCGTCAGGCCCTCTCCTCTGCTACAGGCAAGCTGTTGAGATCCTATTTCTGCCTTCTCCTTGCAAGAGAGTAAGGCCAAGAGGGGTGCGCCCTGCCTGGACCGCCGGTGGACAGCACCCCCATGGCCCGCCTCCACCATCAGTTCTTGATCTTGTCAGATCTTGGAAGCTAAGCAGGGCCGGTCCTTGGATGGGAGACCACCGAGGCCAACTCCGCAGAGCAAAGCAATGACGGACCGCTGCTGCTTTTCACTTGCTTTGAAAGCCCCTTGCTGGGGTTGCTGGAAGTTTGTTGCGACTTGATGGCACTTACGTACGGGATGTCTAACTGAAGCAGGTGCATGACATTATATCACCTCCTCATCCTTCCAGCATGGTGCCGTGTTCTGGCCATGAGGGTATCACATCAGGCGCCTGCTTCCAACAGATGTTACCGGAACTGATGGGGGGGGGGGGAGAATATGAGGATTAGCAGCTGCCATTCTGCTTTAGAAGGAGCCGCGGTGCCTGACCCCTCTTGCTTGGAGAAGTCTACTCCAATTGGCTCTGCAAGGGCTTCAGTGGAGCAAGGCTCTTCCTAGCTTGGCTACCTGTCTAGGGCACTAGAAAAGACTGCCAGTAGCAAGGGCACAGACAGATGACAGCCTCTGAGGCAGCAGGTCAAAGACTAAGCTACCCCCTCCTCTCCCCCACCGACCACCTTTAATTGAATGCCGCGGCTCACTCTAACAACCCAGATACGGCTTCCAGGTCACAACCTGAAGATTTGCTCCGATCAAGCGGGAGCTGCAGCAGCTAGGAGACTCTTCCGCTCGTCCCTTTTGTTCATCCCCATCCCCTGCAACAGGCCTCCAGGTGGGCCCAGCAGCAGGTGGGGGAGGCCGGCAGGCAGGCAGGCAGGCAGACAAAAGACCCCAAAACTGTTGCGGCTGCCAGCTATCTCCTATGCCGAAGCCAGTCATTTCTGAAGAAGCAATTGCCAATTTGTAGCACCGAGTGCTAAAGTGTGAAGAGAGAAACATGCTTGTGCACAGTGAGAAACAGAGGATCTTCTCTGCGCGTGGTACTCGCCTGTCAAGGATGATTTCCACGGCATCTGTGCACAAGTTAACTACTGTGCCATCTCTGAGGGTTGAGGCTGTCTTTGCATCGATTCGTTCAAGCACTGCCCATTCAGAGACGTTCAAGCACTGCCTATGCAGCAATATCACCTGCCCTCAGAGGAGGCTGTCCGTTGCATCCCTGCATGGATCAGAGATCAGATGGCATTATGACTTGGGAAGAAACACAGGGAGAGAGCAAATTTATACCTTCTGATGCTCTAATGAAGTGCAAGGGGAGTGAGTACATTGGGGTGCCAACTTTGGGTTGGAAAATTCCTGGAGATTTTTGGGTGAAGCCTGGGGAAGGTGGGGTTTGGGGAGGGACCTCAGAGGGGTAGAAATGCCTTAGAATCCATCCTCCAATGCAGCCATTTTCTCCAGGGGAGCTGATCTCTGTAGCCTCAACATGAGCTGTAATTCTGGGAGATCTCAAGGCCCTGACGGGAGTTTGCCAGTTCTAGGAGAACCACGTATGCACTTTAGTTGTGAGAAATTTGGGAATCCACATTAAAAAAACATCAATGCAACCAACATTTATTTACCCGTATATCTCTCCCCCCCCCCCGACCAAGGCAGGGCTTGGGATGGCTCAGATCCTGCACAGTAACAATAAACTACATTCAATCCATTTAAAACACTAGCATAATCATAATACTAATAATACATAATGGTTCTATTAAAATTTTAGTAAAATCTAAAAAATTACACGCTGCCCTGATGTGTAGGTGCCATTCAGCATAGAGATATCCAACCAGTCAGGAGAGAAAGGCGAGGTGGGCAAAAGTGAACCAAGGATGGAACAAATAATACAGGTATACGGGGAGACCAGCTGCTGCCCTCAAACATAGGCCTGGCGGAACATCTCTCTCCGACAGGCCCGTGGAACTGAACAAGATCCCACAGGGTGCGGGTCTCATTCGACAGAGCGTTCCACCAGGCCGGAGCCAGAGTCAAAAGGGCTCTGGCCCTGGTTGAGGACAGCAGGATGCTTCTTGGGCCAGGGATCATTAACAAGTTGTTACTAAATGAGCATAAAGCTCTCTGAGGGGTGTATTTGGAGAGATGGTCCTGCAGGTATGATGTTCCCAGACCATTTAGGGCTTTAAAGGTTAGTACCAGAACCTTAAACCTGATCCGGTGTTCAATCTGGAGCCAGCACAGCTGGCGGAGCACCGGTTGAATGTGTGCTCTCCACAGGGTCCCTGTAAGGACCCTCGCCGCTGTGTTCTGGACCGGTTGAAGTTTCCGGAGCAGTCTTAAGGGCAGCCCTGCACAGAGCGAGTTACAGCAGTCTAGCCTGGAGGTGACCATCACACAGATCACTGTGGCTAGGTCACAGTGGGACAGGTAGGGTACCAGCTGCTCAGCGTAGCACAGCTGAAAGGATGCTGCTTTGGCGACATTTGTGACTTGTGCCTCCACCGGCAGGGAGGCATCCAGTGTCACCCTGAGGCTCTTAATGGGAGAGGGAAGTGTCCTTTGCACCCTGTGTCAAGAGTCGGAAGCAGGCACCCTAAGCCCAATCCTCTCCTGACCCAGGCCACAGGACCTTCGTCTTTGATGGATTTACTTTCAGCCGGCTTTGTTTTAACCATCTCTACCACGGTCTCCGGACACCTGCTGATAGATGGTATCTGGCTGGTCGTCCATCAGCAGATATAGCTGGGTGTCATCAGCGTGCTGGTGACAACCCAGCCCAAAACTCTGGACCAGCTGAGTGTGGGGGGCGCTTATTGAATAGCATTGGGGAGAGAATCGCCCCTGGGGAACCCCCCACACCCCAAGGGGTGTGGTGGTGAAACTCTCTCCTGAAGCGCCATCCATCCTCTGTCCTCGATCTTGGAGAAAGGAGAGCAGCAAGTGAAGGGGCCAGCCCCAAGTATCCCAACACTGGCGAGGCGGTGAGGCAACAGATCATAGTCGACCGTGTCAAACGCTGCCATAAGGTCCAAAAGCAACAGCAGTGCTGGCCCATCCCAATCCAGCTGTTTGTGGAGATCGTCCGCAAGGATGACCAGAGCCATCTCCGTCCCATGGCCAGGCCAGAAGCTGGACTGGAATTGGGTCTAGGGGCTAATGTGTCCTCCAGGAAAGCCTGGAGCTGGTCTGCTAACCACCTCTCTCAACTACCTTTCCCAGAAATGCCAAATTTGACACCAGGCGGTAGTTGGCAGGATCGTTAGGATCCAAGGATAGTTTTGTAAAGAGTGGTCTCACCACTCCCTCCTTAACTTTCCCTTGAAAGACTCTGTATGCAGAGAGAGACTGACGATGCCTATCAGGGTGACCCCCGCGCCGCATCACCGGTAGCTTTAATCAGCCACGAAGGGCACGGGTCTAAGCAGCATGCGGTGGGCTTCACAGCACCCAGAATCCTGTCAACATCAGATCTGGAAAGCTGGCTGAATTGGTCCAGTATCGGGCCAGAAGACAGCCAAGGGGCCTCCAGTTCACTAACTGTATCAACATTGGCGGGGAGGACCCGGCGGAGCGACAAGATCTTATCCGCAAAAAAACTCGCAAAAGCCTCACAGCTAATGGCCGAATTAGTAACATTGTGGGATCCCTCAGAGAGGGATGTAAGGGATCGAATCACTCTAGACAATTGTGCCGGGCGAGAGCTGGTGGATACAACGGAGGCGGAGAAGCTGCTCTTCTTCACAGCTTTTACTGCCATCTCATAGGATTTCATAAGTGTCCTATTAGATGTTCTTGCAGCTTCATCACAAGTTCAACGCCAAACCCGCTCTTGTCATCAGGCCTGCCTGATGTGTAGCGTCGCCAGGTGCCTTTTAATGGTGGACTATTGCCCGCCAAGAACTGGTCAAGAACTGCCCGCCACCCCTCAGCTGGACAGCAGGGGAAAGCAGGCCAGCTGAAGGGGGGGGGGGATCTGCTTTCACTCAGCAACGCGCAGCCAAATTATGCCCCTTCTGGGTTTACCTCGGAAATGATGAGGGCGCTCTAGCACATCCCTAAAGAAACACTATGGAAACCATATTTTTTTTGCAGGAATGTGCTAGACGGAGCATCCCTGTCACTTCCGGAGTAAACTGGGAAGTGATGGGGATGCTCTAGCACATTACTCCAAAAACTCTATGGTTTCCATAGTGGGGTCTGTTTTTTTTTAAGGGACGTGCTAGAATGTCCCCATTGCTTCCATGGCAAATCTGGAAGGGACATTTTTGTGCCTGGTGTATCGCGCCCCCCCCCCAAAAAAAAGTTCCCGCCAGTGGCCAGGGGAGACCTGGCAGCCCTACTGATGTGTGGGACCTGATACAATCTGCTGACATGGAGGTGGTAGTGGACATAGCTCAGTGAAGATGGCAACCCAGTGCAGGGGCTGCTGTAAAAAAGGCAAATTACATGCTGGCCATGATTAGACGAGGAATAGAGACTAAAACTGCTGCTATCCTACTGCCCTTGTACAAATCTATGGTGAGACCACACTTGGAATACTGTGTACAGTTCTGGTCACCACACCTAAAGAAGGATATTACAGAGCTTGAGAAGGTGCAGAAAAGAGCAACCAAAATGATTAGGGGACTAGAGCAACTGTCCTATGGGGAGCGGTTAAGACGCTTAAGGCTGTTAAGCTTGGAAAGAAGGCGGCTGAGGGGAGACAGGATAGAGGTCTATAAAATGATGCCTGGTTTGGAGAGAGTGGACAGAGAGAAGCTTTTCTCCCTCCCCCATAATACTAGAACGCGAGGTCATCTGTTGAAGCTGGAGGGTGAGATTCAAAACAGATCAAAGGAAGTATTTTTTCACACAACGCATAGTTAAATTGTGGAACTCCCTGCCCCAGGATGTGGTGATGGCTGCCAACTTGGAAGGCTTTAAGAGGGGTGTGGACGTATTCAGGGAGGAAAGGAGTATTCATGGCTATTAGTTAAAATGGATGCATCCCTATTCTCTCCAGGATCAGAGGAGCATGTTGAATATATTAGGTGCGGTGGAACACAGGCAGGATGGTGCTGCTGCAGCCATCTTGTTTGTGGGCTTCCTAGAGGCACCTGGTTGGCTGCTGTGTGAACGGACTGCTGGACTTGATGGGCCTCGGTCTGATCCAGCAGGGCCCTTCTGATGTTCTTAGGACACTAGGTGTGAGGCCTGTGAAGATGAGGCCACATTAGGGTTGCCAACCTCCGGGTGGTGGCTGGAGATATCCTGCTATTACAACTGATCTCCAGCCACCAGTTGATCAGTTCCCCTGGAGAAAATGGCCGCTTGGGCAATTGGACTGTATGGCATTGAAGCCCCTCCCCAAGCCCCGCCCTCCTCAGACTCCGACCGAAAAACCTCCCACTGGTAGCAAAGAGGGACCTGGCAACCCTAGGCCACATCGGCATAGACACTGAAGCCCCCCTCCCCCCGAACTATCAGCCTGGGGACTCCAAGGCCCAACCCGATACAGCCTCCAGTGTGCCCAACAGGACATCTGCTGGTGTGCCAGGCGGCCGTTACACCAATTAGATAGCCAGGCTCTCCTCAGCATCTCACACCAGACCAACACAATCTAAGCCAGAGATCTTCATGGCAGCAAAAGACTCCTGGAAGTAGGGGGCGGGGGGCGCGGAAGGCCCCACATATGGGCGGCTAGCCAGACTGACCTGGGAGATCAATCATGCCCCAGTCCCACATGGAAATCTGTTGAGGCTGATTCCATGACCAGTTTAGTATAGCAAAGCCAGCACAAGTTGCCATTTTTGGCACGGAAACTGGTTTTGTGACCGCACCAACTGGTGGCTGACATGTTGAGATCACAGTTCATCAGCTCTAGCCAAGATCTGAAGAGATGAAATCTCATCTCAACGAGCAGGGCGGGGGGGGGGGAGAGAGAGAGAGAGAGAGAGGGTTGGGGGGGGGGAGCCCTGGCAGTTTGCCGTCCAAACATCAAATTGGTTTTATCCATAGCCCTTGAGACCCAGAGCCTGAGGTCAAAAAAGAAAAAACTCTTCCGCCAAGCTTCCCAAAGAGATTTGCACAGCTCCCGACACTTGCGCTCCACACAGCATCTCACTTTTAGGTGGGGCACCCAAGAAATTTAAAAATAAAAAAACACCAAGAACTGGATCTTTGTGTGTGTGTGGAGGGGGGGGGCAGCACACCCTTCCAAGGAGCAGAGAGAATCAAGAAACAAATGGACAGCAAAAGAGCAAACTTGGAAGAAAAAGAAAAGAGCGATGAGAACCTGGAGGAACTGGGTCAAAGAAAAAGAAACAGAAAGCAATTATGAGAATTTGTTTTTAAAGGGTGAAAAAGCATGAATCATCAGGATAGATACAATGAATGAGAAAACAGATGGGATTGCTGTTAGAAACTCGGGAGTGGGTTTAGTTTTGTGTGTGTGTTTTAAAGACAGCAATCTGGAAACACAGAAATATCATGTGAAGCTTTTCCCCACTACTTCATCTTCTCGCCAGCAAAAGCTTTCCAACCAGCAGGTAAAAAGCGCAGGTAAAAAGGTACAGGAACCAGGACGGGGTGGTGGTGGTGCTGCTAAAAGCAGGCCAGACTGCCAGATCAACACGGCTGCCTGTTTCTTTAGCACCTCCGGAGACAGGAGAATTGGGGCAGGAGCCCCTTCTCCCACCATCCTCCCTATATAGGGGAAAGGTCCCCCGCCCCAAGTACACACTCCATGTAGCTCTTTAAGAAGCAGAGACCTGGCACGCTTCCTCCTGCCCTGCACTCACCTGCCATAATCCAAGCCGCACCGAGGAGAGTTTCCAAATTGGCTACCTGGCGTGCCCCTCTCCCCACCCCACCCCCTCCCCGAACCTTGCGCCTGCTGCAATGAGACTCCGATGCGAGGCGGCAGGCGCATCAAGGATGCAGCTCACGAGGGCTGCTGAGATTCGACAAAAGGGAGGCAGGGAGCACGAAACGCCGCCGCACGGCTCGGCCTTGGAACGAACCCCCCCTCCCCCCCCCCACCGCTCTGACCTCTGTTGCTGGCGCCTGATTGATATTCCAGGCATCTTTCCCTGCCTGTGCCAGGCCAGCCTCGGGAGAGAAGCCGCCGGGGAAACCTGCACCTCGGGCACCGCAAGCCAGCCGGAGACAGGGAGGGCGAGAAGAAGGCCAGGAGAGGGGCAAAGCTCGTCCAGCAGCTGGGATGGAAGGGGGAATTTTGGCAGGGGCAATTTCTCCTGCCCTTGCAGCATAACGGTGCACAGACGTTCCCTGTAATGCACCTCTGAAAAGCAGAGGCTCTGGGCCGTCCCTCGCACCCGTTCCTTCTGAGATGTGAATACACAAAGCTGCCTTACCCTGAGTCAGACCGCTTGGTCTATCAAGGCCAGCCTTGTCTGCTAAGACTGGCAGCAGCTGTCCAGGGTGCCAGGCAGATTTTCACCTGATCCTTTAAACGGGAGAGGCCAGGGTCTGAATCTGGGGCCTTCTGCAGGCCAAGCAGATGCTCTACCATTGAGCCACAGCCAAAGGGGAAAAAAGAAGCCCCGAAATTGCTAGCCGTCACCCAGAGGGCATAATTGTAACTGAGGGTTCGCTCCTAAAATGTAATTTGGCATATTTCACCTGATATGTGCTGTCATGAGTTTAACCCCCACCCCGAATAAGTTCCTCCATTAGAGTTGCAAAAAGAAAAAGGAGGTTCCCAAAAGGAAAAAAACATCAATTTAATGAATTTTGGCTACTGCACCAACTAATGGATCTGTTTCCCCCCGCTGCTGCTCTTCCGAGACTCCAGCAGTGGTATAGCTGGTGAAGTTTGGACTCTGTGGATCTGTAATGGGAGGGGGGGTACACACACTTTGTAGGTGTTATTCGCATGCACAGCACATTTTGCATCACTCAGCAGACCCAAGACAGAGAACCAGATATCCCCAGGGTACGCGGAGATTTTATTCAGGAAAAACTGCTGCTTTCTCAGAACCCTGAGAAAGATGGTGTAATATGCCTCTCTCTGTTTCGCCGTTTCCATTCAGTTTCATTAAAATGTCAGTCCTACTAGTGTTTAAACTTTCAATGGCTTCCAATATAAATTTATGTGTTTTCACTTCAGTGCTTGAATGTCATCTCCACTGGGTGTCCATTTGGGCACACAATTACTATTTACTCTTTAAAACTGCCTTCCCATTACCCATCAGAATAGGAGCGTCTCCAGGTTTTTGGGAAGGCGGGGGGGGGGGAGGATTTACCAATCAGAATTTTTGCCTTTGTAGAAGACGGAGCTGTTTGTTCCAACCCTGGACTGCAACCAAAACCCACCCCGGTACTGACTGCTGGCAGCCTGGAGATCCAATCCTGGAGTTCCTATAATCCAATGGAACTGGAAACACAGTTGATATTTTAAGAATATGATGAATCCTTAACCGAATTTGGGGAGGAGCCCTGACCTGGATGATCCCAGATAGCCTAATCCCGTCAGATCTAGGAAGCAAAGCAGGGTCAGACCGCCTTAGTACTTCGATGGGAGACCACCAAGGAAGGCCAGTGTCACTATGCAGAGGCAGGTAATGGCAAACCACCCCTGAACAATGCTTGTTTTTAAAAGCCTATGGGGTTTGCCATAAGTTGGCTGTGACTTGACAGCATTTTCCACCCCCATGGCTCGGTGGTATAGCATCTGCTTGGCATGCATAAGATCCCAGGCTCAGACCCTGGCATCTCCAGTCGGAAGGACCAATGTAGTGATGTGAAAGACCTCCTCCCGAGACCCTGGAGAGCCAGTGTGGTGTCATGGTTAAGAGCAGAGGACTCCAGTCTAGAGAACCAGGTTTGATTCCCCACTTCTCCACATGAGATTAGATTCTCCACCAGATTAGATTCCCCGCTCCTCCACAGGAAGCCTGCTGGGCGACCCTGGGCCGCTCACAGTTGTCTCAGAACCCTCTCAGCCCCACCTACTTCACAGGGTGCAGCTTTGAGACTCCTTACTGTAGAGAAAGGCGGGGCTTCTGCTTCTTCTTCTTCACTGCCTGTCAGAGTAGACCATACTGGCCTTGATAGACCGATGGTCTGATTCAGTATAAGCCAGCTTCATGATAGCATCCCAGGTTCTATACTCATAGCTGTTTAACTCCTTATTCCATCCATCTGCCATCTGCCTCAACTGTTTCTATTTTACCAACAGCAGCCCCTGTTTTCTGGCACCCTTGTCCCTATTTTGCCGCTTTAAAATGAACGCATGAAGCTGCTTGATATAGAGTCAGACCCATTGGCCTATCAAGGTCAGTTTTGTCTACTCCGCCGGCAGCAGCTCACCAGGGTCTCAGGCGGAGGTCTTCTGCATACCTGATCCTTTTAAACTGGAGATGCCGATGACCGAACCTGGGACCTTCGGCGTACAAAACAGCTGCTCTGCGCCACTGAGCTATGACCTCTCCCCAATATTTTGGAGGTGCCTGTTCAAACATTTCCCTCAGCGTGTTCCAGAATGAAGTCACGTCCCTCCTGCCGACCCACCTGTCAAAGTACAGAATGCCTCCAAATGTGTTTGGGCTGCAGCCGATATCTTATAAACACAACCGATCCACAGTGAAATTAAACATTCTTAAACTATGATAGAAAAACCATTGTGTTCCATTTACCTCCCCACAACTGTTCAGCCGATATCAGGGCCTGATAAGATTTCGGCGCCACCTCGAGGCTTCTATTTACTCAGGCTTTTAATTGAGTCGGTAGAATTTTTTATCGGTTGGTCTTTTAGCACTATTTTAAATTGATGGAGTTTTTTAAAGGAAATCTTTTAGATTGCTGCTGCTATTTATAGTAGGCTTTTACCGTCTTCGTGCTTTTCGTTTGCTGGTACTTATGTTAAGGTTAATTAGCTTCAGTTACTGTTATGCTTTTATTGCTGCTATGGTTTTTAATTATTTTAATGCTGGTGTTTTGAATGGTCACTGATATTGTTTCTAATAACTTTTTGTAAGCCAACTCAGGCGCCTTTGGGCTGAGAGAACAGCATAGAAGCAATGTAAATACATCAATCCATTAAGAAGAAGAAGAGTTGGTTTTTATATGCCAACTTTCTCTACCACTTAAGGAAGAATCAAACCGGCTTACAAGCACCTTCCTCTCCCCATAACAGACACCCTGTGAGGCAGGTGGGGCTGAGAGAGCTCTAAGACAGCTGTGACTAGCCCAAGGTCACCCAGTTGGCTTCATGTGGAGGAGTGGGGAATCAAACACGGCTCTCCAGAGTCCGCCACTCTAAACCACCGCTCTTAACCATTACATGATATAGACACACCTGTAGCTAATAAGCTACAATTTCTGCTGGGTGGTTGTGATCCAGCTATCACAGTTCCAGTAATGAAATATATTTTGGGTTTATTTGAATTTAAAAGACACAAGGATAATTTAAAGAACACATACACAATTAAATAAATTATATAAAATAAAATGATTTTAAAAATTCTGCCCAGCAGTTCAGTGTGGTTAGCTCACAGCCTATTGGCTAGGAGCTGTGCCATTAAAGGGAGGTAAAAACATCAGTGCCATCACTCTACAGGGGACAACTCTGACAGTGTGGTAACCGGGCGTAAAGAGAAAGTTATTCTCAGTTCTCTAATGTTGGATATGCAAGCATGAAATGAGTGAAGCAAACTTCCTCCTACCACTCTTTAGGCAGTCTACCACTTGTACCAGATGCAGAATTTCTCATCACTTACATAGCATCCTGAAAACCTTGCTTTTTGTGCTTTTATATTGTTTCCTCTTTTTAAAAAAAGGAGGTTCTAATCTTTGCAAATTGGGCTTGAATATGTATCAGCAGCTACTTGTAAAGACTCATGCTGCAACTGAAGTCATGATAAACAGAAGCTGATAAACAGAGGTTTGATGAGTTAGTCAAGTAGGGCCAATGTCTGAAAGTGAGCAGCCCAGCAAACTGGGGGCTTGTTATGTGACACCAAACCAAGATTTCAAACTAGGATTTGGAACCAGTTTGTTAACAAGTGTTTGTACTAATTGAGGTTTGTTGGGATGTCTGAATTTCCAAACTGCAGTTTGTCGAGTAGCTCTGTCCCTAGTGGCAGCTTGGCCACAGACGTGGCAGCCTAGAGAGATGGCCTCCTTGCTGGGAAGTGGGAGAGAGACAAGAAACAGACAAACCAAGGTTTATACACAAACCAAGATTTGTTACTTAGGTGTTTCATGCATGGCTGTTTCACTCGCCGTCACCCCTCCAACGACTTCAGGTCTTTGTGTGGATTATGCATGCTGTTTCTGAACATCAAGAGGTCGCCTCCCTCTCCCCCTGCATTTCTCCACCACGTTTTGCCCAGGTTTTCAAATTTGAGATAAAACAGGTCCCTCAAAACGAGGGGAAATGAAGGGGGAGAGCGAGGCGACCTCTGACGGTCTGAAACGGCATGCATAATCCACACAAAGACCTGAAGTGTTGGAGGGGTGAAGGCGAGTGAAACAGCCACGCATAAAAGACCTTAACATCTGGTAGATCAGTAGCAGAGTTTGATGTACAAAGCACAGCTAATTCTGATGTCCAAATACAATCCCAGAAGCCTGCAAGGCGCTAATCAAGCCTTGCAGAATTCAGAGGGAACAGCTTCAGGGCTCTATATTGTTATTTGCTCCTCTCCAAACAAGCGAAAGCAGAGGAAATAATGCACCCCAAGGCAATCTGCAAACATCTGCTTAAATTTGCCAATATTTTCAGATGTCAGAATCCAGTTTTTCTTACAGTAGAATCTGGACTATTTGCTTTAAGTGTGCAGAGTCTATGATCACTCTCTACCCCTGCCGGTTTGCAAGGAAGTCTTCCAGATCTACGGGCCGTCAAATACAATGGCTATAGAACACAGCGGAGACACTTTAAAAGCCTTTGTTACTTAACATGCACTAGAAGCCGCAGTTTCTAGTGCCACCTCAATCAAAGCAGCCCGTGATCCCTTCCTCTGAAAGCACTAGAGAACCAAAAGGTTTAATTCAAGTGTTGACACAATCCATGACTGTATTATCATTACGGAGGTTAAATACCCTGCGGCCGGTGAAGCAAGAAAATAATAATCATACGGAAACATTCAAGCCGCTGGATCAAGAGCCAACACAACAATACACAACTCACTGAGAAGATTGGACCACAGGTGGCAGCAGGCTGGTCTGCTATAGAACAGAACCACTTGATTGGTACGCTACTCAACAGTAAAATGTGCAAAGCGGTGGCAGACTCTCACCAAGCCAACAGCCACAATCCAGGAGTCAAAACCAGGAAGTACAAAGTACAGGGGGATGAATGATCTTTTACTGCTTTTTTCCTAATCTCAGGGTCTCTCTTCCTTTATATGGAAGCTGTGATTTGCCCTTTGGAGGCCAAAATGATACCCCCCCTTTACCAACTTTAAAATGGCCCAGTCTTTCAAGAGTCTTGTCTATCTTAGTCCTCAGATGACTGAAAGCTCCTTCCTCCAAGCAAAGCAATTCCCTGCTATCCTGGAACCCTTATCCTTAACAGCTAACCTTCTATACAGAATTGTGTTGGACTGAAAAACAACAACAGTGGCGTCTGTGGTCGACAACTCCAGGTTGGGAAATTCCTGGAGATTTGGGGGTGGGGTTTGGGGAAGGGAGGGACCTCTGCAAGGTGTACAACACAGACTAGAGTCCACCCTCGAAAGCGGCCATTTTCTCCAGGGCAACTGATCTTTGTAATCTGGAGATCAATTGAGATCCCCAGATCCAACCAGGAGGTAGGCCACCCTAGTGTCACAGACCCCCAACCTTTATTAGCTGTCATTTCAAGCTTGGTAGTTTCATTTTGGGAACAGACCTCCTCTCCCATCCCCATCTTTTCTTAGACGAAAGCAACCTGCGTGCCACTCTGCAAATACAGATTTCCTGCCTTTGGTGTCTCACAGCTAAATTTCTTCCTTATTTAAAGATTGCGAGCTAAGTGTTCTTAACTACTTCTTCCACTGGCCAAATGAGTCCAGAGCAGGTGTAAAGGGACTGTTCACATTCTTAAAGGGCTCCACGGTTCTCAGGTACTTAGCTAAAGGGACAGTTTAGGTGTTAACCTTTTTTTGCAAGGGCCTCATCACACTGGCTATTTGGCTAGCTTCTTTAAAGCCAAAACATCTAACAAACATCAAAGGATCATTTTTAAAAGTTACAGTTCCCAGTGGGAAGCCGTAAGACTTTGGAAAAGAGCAGCTCAGTTGCCGGCAGTGAGAACGAAGCTGCTTGGAACTGGGGCCCCCGAGCCTTTCAGGGAGTCTGGCCAACATGGCTGGACGTCCTGCTTCTTTTCCAGTTGGAAGAAGCCCCTGTGGCTGGAGCCATTTGGGATAACGATCTAAGACGAAGGACGGTAAAAGTAAGCTGGAGAACCCAGCTTGGCTTTCGATCTGGCACCAGTCAGCAGAGGGCTGTTTGGGGCTTTTCTGTCTTCTTTACCGTGTCAGTTTCTTCTTCTTTTTTAAGCTTTCTGCTTTTTACCCTTTTAAAAAATACAATTTAAGACCCTATGTAATCAAGATGCTGGAACTTGAGCAAATGAAGCTGCCTTATACTGAATCAGACCCTCAGTCCATCAAAGTCAGTATCATCTACTCAGACCGGCAGCAGCTCTCCAGGGTCTCAGGCAGAGGTCTTTCACATCACCTACCTGCCTAGTCCCTTTAACTGGAGATGCCGGGGATTGAACATTTCACAGACCTTCTGCCCAAGCAGATGGCTCTGAGCCACAGGCCCCTCCCTCCGATAAACTTATCAGTATAGTTCTTCAGGAACCCAGCATCTTGTTTAAACTGAGCACTTAGCTGTTATATATGAACACAAATGACGCTGCCCTTATAATGAATCGGATCTTTGGTCCACAGGGTGGCCAACTCCAGGTTGGGAAATTTGTGGCGATTTAGGGGTGGAGCCTTGGGACAGTGGGGTTTGGGGAGGGGCCAGACCTCAGCGGGTATAATGCCATGGGTTCCGCTCTTCAAAGCACCCATTTTCTCCAGGGGAAGTGACAGAGATCAGTTATAATTCTGGTAGATCTCCAGGCCCCACCAGGAGGCCGTGGCACCCTATTGGTCCATTAGTGAGACCAGCAGCGGCTCTCCAGGGTCGCAGGTTGAGGGTCTTTCACCAAGACCTCATACCTGATCCTTTTACCTGGAGATGCCAGGAATTGAACCCGGGACTTTCTGCATGCCAAGCAGATGCTCTACCACTGAGCCCCCCCCCCCCCAATGGAAGCATGCCAGAGCCTGGGAGGACATTGCATTAATGTGCTCAGCATTTCACAGACAGCATGATTAAAGGCGTGTGCAAAACTGATTGGATAAATTCTTCTGTCCCACCATGTCTGTACATTTAGAGTATTCCCACTCTTCTTGCCTACTTGTGGCTGTGTGCGTTATGTGCTGTTAAGTCACATCTGACTTATGGCGACCCTATGAATGAATGACCTCCCAAACGTCCTATCCACTGGCAGCCTTGCTCAGGGTCTTGCAAACTGAAGGCCCCGTGGCTTCCTTTAGTGAGTCAATCCATCTCATGTTAACACTTCGGTTACACATCATTATTTATTTCTCTGTTAATACAGCGGCTCTTTGACTCTTACAAGCAAGCGTACTGAACGTGGTCTTTGGATGCCTGGAATAGCCAATGTTGGTTATATATTAGGTGCCTTCAGGCCCTTATTTGATGTCGTAGCAGCTTATAATTTTTTTAATGTTTTAGACACTTGGGTGGGTGAAACAGAGGCAGCCTCTTCAGAGGTTCAGGCTGGAAAGCACTCTGTACATTCCCAGAGGTTGGGGATCCCTATCACAGGCTCTGCTTGGGGGAAGGGAGTAGAGAGGGTCACAAGCTGTATAGGCCTGAATTACAGGCTGTAGTCTGCATTCTTATTGAAAGGAGATGAACCGTGCCAGCTGCTGAGAGAAATTGGCTAGCTACAGGAGACCTATTGAGATGGCAACTGTTATCTCCTTTTGATAACATAACTTTCCCTGGTCAAGGAAACCTGGAAAAGTGTTAGACATTTGCTAACCAATTTCAGAACAATTAAAAAAATTACAGTTCCCTGGTTACGTCTGGGACTGATTTGAAGGGAAGTGCATACAGAGCAGAAGTGGAAAGAGGGAAAGAGAGAGAGAGAGAGAGAGAGAGAGAGAGAGAGAGAAGTACAGTGCAGTGGTTAAGAGTGCTGGGCTAGGACTGGGGAGACGATGGAGGTCACGGGAGGACCCCTCAGCCACTGGCATTCTTTCAATCTAAATTGAACACATGAAGCTGCCTTCTACTGAGTCAGACCATTGTTCTGTCAAAGTCAGTATTGTCTACTCTGACTGGCAGCTGCTCAGGTCAAAGTCTTTCACATCTCCCACTGCCTGATCCTCTTAACTGGGGTAACTGGGGATTGAACCTGGGACCTTCTGCATGCATAGCAGATATTCTGCCACTGAGCTACAGCCTCTTCCCTGCCTCACAAGGTTTGTTGGGGAGATGTAATGGAGGCTCCATGGAAGAAGGCTGTGAAAAGAATGTATTTTTAAAAGCCAGGATGGAATAGATACCATAAATACAGGCTCTTGGCAACTCCAGAGAGGATATGATTCTAGGAAGTAATCTGTCTTTTCCATATCCTTTGGCAAAACTTGAACAGCTTATTCTGCCAATGAAACATCTTAGATCAAAGCGTGCCAGTTCTTGGACAAAGTAGTCCGAGGGATCAATGAAGCATTCTTGAGGACTGCCCTGGAAACTGGGGAAAGGTCAGAAGGCTCCCTGCTCTGCATGGGTGTGTCCTGTAACCCAGCGTCTTTCCAGATGCTTCCCAACCTCTCATTACTGTCCTCAACGGAACTGTCCCCTAATCTTCCAAACAAGTCTAGCTAGCCTGGCCTACCATTAAGAGCCATCCTGCATAGCGATGAGAGACATGGTAAGGTGGATCCCTCTGTGGGAAGGAATTCTGACAAAGGTCTTCAATAGATGGCTGTTTCCCTTGCGGTCACCCCAGCGTTTTGCCTGTGTTTTCAAATTTAAGATAAAACAGGTCTCTGAAGAGTCGGGCAAAATGAGGGGAAACACAGGGGGAGAGGGAGGCAACCTCTGACGGTCAGAAACGGCTTGCATGATTAACGCAAAGACCCAAAGTCGTCAGAGGGGTGATGGAGAGTGAAACGCCCATGCATAAAAGACTAAAGAGTAAGAGGACAAAGAGCTCAGAACAGCAATTCATTTCAGCAAGTCCAGTTTTGCAGCAGAGAGATGGGACCATCCCAAAGAAAACATATACTTTCCCACCAGAACAAGGACATTGTTGTGGTCCAGACGCCAGAGCCAGATAAGAGCTGTCAAGGGGCCGGATGCGGCCCACGGGCCTTATGTTGGACACCCCTGATCTAGGCAATCGCCCAGGGGCACCGGAGTCGGAGGGGCACCCACTAGCCCCAGTGGGAGGGCCCACAAGGAGCCCAGCTCCTTCCCTACCTCCATCGGGGGGGGGGGGCAGGCCCACTTCCTCCCTTGCTTCCCCACAGCACAAGGGTGAGGAGGGTGTGGGATGTCTTCCTGCCTCACCATGGCACAGCTGGGCAAGAAGTGGCTTCCTCCTGTCACTTTGAGGGGAGGGAGGGAGGGGGGCAGGCAGCAGCTTCTCTCCTTGTGTGTGCGTGAGTGGGGGGGCAATAAGGGCAGTGGCAGCTTCCCACTTTGCCCTGCCATGGTGCAAGGTGAGAGGAGCAAGGAGCGGCTTCCCTTCGGCGCAGGAGTGAGCGGCAAAGTGACCTGCTGCCTAGGAAGGCCAAAATCCCCAGGCCAGCCCAGAGCCACCATGGTCAACCAGAACCTTCATAACCACAGGTAGTACAACTGAACGACGGGGGCTGAGGAGATCTGTCTCCCTTGTGGCCGCTCGCTGCTTTCCACAAAACGTACAGCTGGCTGTTGGGACATGGAGTTCTGAGCTCAAGGGGGCTTTTGGGGCTCTGATCCAGCACTTCTTGGGGAGGCCATTTTTCCTTCCCCGGTGAGTAGCTACAGCCAGAGCACGCCCTCCTGGTATTAGGAACAACAAAGGCTCCCAACCTGGAAAGCGCAACTTCCAGGCAGACGTAAGGCCCAATCTCCCTCCCCCCACCCAAAAAACCCGAAGCAGTTTGCTCAGGCCAGGAAGTCAGTTGCGCAAGCGGCAGAACTTGCACAGATCCCACTCCATCGGGTGCATGAATTGTTTGGGATAAAAGCCCGAACTGCTGCAAAAATCAGAAGGGCTCGATGAATGCTCGCCGTCTCCAACCGGACACTTTGTTACAGACACTCAGGTATAACACACCTGCACAAATCTATACATCCTGGGGCTAAAGACCAGCACGAAGGGAAGGCGTGCCTGTAAACTTGCACAAGCAGGCACACCACATCACACGCCGCGGTGCCGGCAGAGCCCAGAATAGCAGCCCGTGCCTTCAGCTCCGTAAATCTCTCCCAAACTGCCTTGCGGTGGCGTATCCATCATTGCCACGGCTCCTCTCCCGTTTTCTCCAATTTGTCAATCTGTCTCTGCCCCAGAACTCAACCTGTGATCCCGGGAACTGGCAGGAAGCTACAGGAAACTCTGTTCCCAAAAGCGCTGGCCCTTTTTCTCTGCCCCAGAAGGAAGCTGTCTTTGACATCTGAAGCTGTGCTGGGCAGACTCTCTGGACCCTGGGTGGACCGGTTTCAGGGAGAGGACAGACTGCTGCTGGTTACTGGGATTATTTTAAAGAATGCTGGGAGAGACGGGCTTCATTCTGATCCAACAAAGCATTCCTTACATTAATCTTTTTTATTTATGCGGCAAATTTATATGCTTCCTCTCCAGAAACCTGCACAAGGTGGCTTACAACTAAAGCTATAAAACTCAGCCATTAAAAACAAAACAAAGCCATTAAAAACAAGACAGGGCATTAGAACAGCATAAAACAAATGCCAAGTACCTTAAGAACGCCATGGATGTAGACCACTGGTTCCCAACCAGGGGTTCGTGGACCCCCAGGGGTCCACAAGAACTAAATTAAGGTCCGTGAAACAAACTTATAAACCCATAATAAATTAATATTTTCAATTATAAGTTCTCTATTATAAAAATATATATTCAAAAATTATTCTAAGTTTAATGTTTAACTAACAGTTATGATTAAAGTTTATTTTCAAATTCTCTGAATTTTTATTTTGAACCTTGGGGTCCCTGCACTGAACAAAAAAGTCCTAGTGGTCCCTGGTCAAAAAAAGGTTGGGAACCACTGATGTAGACAGTCCTCGGGCCAGAAGCAAACCATAAAAGAGAGAAACACTCTTAGCTGAAAGCCTGGGGGGGAAAGACATGTTGTAACCTGGTGCCTAAATGAGAGTAGGGCAGGTGCCAGATGAACCTCAAGTGGGGAGGGGCCCTCCAAAGAGGCGGCACCACCACCAAAAAAGCCCTGCCTCTGGTCACCACCTCCTTCTTCTCTGCAGGCAGGGGGCACAGAGAACTGGGCTTCAGAAGAGGACCTTAACTGGTGGGCTGGACAGTACAGAAGGGTCCTTCAATGGCCCTAGCCCCAAGCCACTTGAAGGGTCCTTCAAGGGCCCGAGCTCCAACCCACCCCAAGTCTTTAAAAGTACAAACAAGCAGCAGACGCACAATTGGATTGATCACGCACTGGAGATCTTTTAACGCAGATTAGTTGTACCCTACCTGTTAAGAGGGCGGGCTTTTGCTTTGGAAATTTAACACACGTCAGAGGACCATTGCAATTCCTGTAAAATTATGTAGCAAGATGGAGGCCACCCCTTCCCTGACATAAAGAAGGGCTGCCCTACTAGGCTGGGAGTGGAGGCATTCCTCCTAACCACCCCTCTTTGAGAATTATTATAGCCAAGCACCTCATCATAATCAGGCAAACACCAAACCAGAACCAAAGCTCTTCAAAACCTCACAAGGAAAAAGTTGGACACACAGATCCCCGTGCTGTCTCCTCCTTGCTGCCCCTTGATCTCCCTACGGGGCTGTTCATGCTATCACAATATACCATGTGGATGGACATGCACACTAAAGCCAGCCTGGCCCTGGCTGGAAATAAAACAGCACATGTGCACTAAAGCTAATGTGGCCCTGACAGGAAATAACAGCAGGCAGTAGCGGCGGCAAAGCAAGACATTTAAAGAACTGGTTTGTGTCCATTCATTAAAGGTTTTCGCCCTGTTACATAGACCGTGCAAGAGGTAAGTCAGTCCCTCCCCCATCTACATGCTTCCCTACACG
This sequence comes from Euleptes europaea, assembly GCF_029931775.1. Lineage (NCBI taxonomy): Eukaryota > Metazoa > Chordata > Lepidosauria > Squamata > Sphaerodactylidae > Euleptes > Euleptes europaea. Next base: position 401,298 of record NC_079314.1, read on the forward strand.
GTGGGCTTAGGAATGCTTCCTGGATTTGGTTCCCCTTTGGATGGAAGAGACTGGGAGCTTCAGGTGCCTTTATGATGTCAGCTTTATTTACAAGTGGAAGACAGGTGGAGGCAGAGGCAGGCCTAGAAAGCAGTGCATCTGCTACCCCACATCACATCCCCAAAGAGAACCTAAACCCCAAGGACGATTTACCTTCTGCCAACTCAGCACTGCTTCCTCCAAAACTGCTGTTCCTTCACACCCGTGCACACAGATTCAACAGGAAGAGGGTCACCTTCTCCAAAGCTCTTACAGAACACAGAGCTAACAATTAGCTCTCATCGACAGCCATTAAAGAACATCAACATTCTTTTGATCAAAGGCTCCCAGCTCCCATCAGGTGTCACTTCAGGCCAATCCACAGCGATAGATCCATTCATAATTATCAGATAGCAAAGTCGCAAAGATATTTGAAGTGTAAGCCTGTTCATCTGAATTTTCTCTACTGCATTAGCACTGTACACACACACCGAGGGCGGGGAGCATTTTCGTAACTGTCCAGAAGTATGGGAGGTCCTCAGGTGCAGACCCATCCTCCATGGGGGGGGGGCTCTTCAGCAGGTGTCTGACTGTGCCCTGAAATGCTGGCTGACCAAACCTACAGCTCGCAAGACTAAATTACAGGAACAGCGACCAGGTCATCTTTGGCAGGATCCCAGTGTAATGCCACAGGGATTTTTTTAAAAAATGACTGCCGGTCTGATTAACAGCGTGACCCAAAGGGAGGCTGGAGACACCGGAGTTCCAGTAAACATTGCAGATGGATTGCAGGCTTCGCTTCAAGGAGAAACATGGTTGCAGAAGAGGGCAGAGGAGACACTAAGCCATGGAAAGCTTCTGACCTAGGACCAAGGGTACCACCATGGCTAGCAATGTGGAGAAAGGCAGCGCACGTACCACCCCTAAACCTGAAACACAAACCCCAGTAGACATGGCTAAAATCCCTATTTCCCGGGGACAGGAAACACTGGGAGAGAAAGGGGCTTCTCTCCTCGGTGGCCAACGGTGTTTCTCCTGCATGCAATTAATTCCCCTTCCCTGATAATTGGAACTGGCTCCATAATTCTAACCCTGATTAGGAGACACCTGCTCTTCATTAGCAAACCTTTGCTTATGCACAAAATTTTCTTCCCCGTACTCGCCCTTTAATTAAACTAGGCAGCTCAACTAGCGCCTCCCCAGAGGCCGATGCCTGCGTTCAGCCAGATAGCCTTCCACGCACTGCAAGACGAATGGGCAAATGGATGCTTTCCAGGCCAAGAGCCTCCGCCTCCTGCTGCAGGGGACCACGGATGGTCAAAGCAGAGGCAGATTTGACTTCATATCTAGGGTTTGTCGACTCCAGGTTGGGAAATTTCTGGAAACTTGGGGGTGGGGCAGGGAGGCATGTGACAGAGCCAGTGTGGTGTAGTGGTTAAGAGCGGTGGACTCTAATCTGGAGAACAGGGTTTGATTCCCCACTCCTTCACGTGAGCAGCGGACTCTAATCTGGTGAACATATTTATTAAGTGTACACAATAGATATGGTAAAAACACAAGGCCTGGAACACAGGCTACTACCAGTATAAACTGTTACAGAAATATTCAACACAGTTGATGAAAACACGTAATATAAATGACCAATAAAAGAAGAAGAGTTGGTTTTTACCATGTACACTTAATAAATATAACTATTTTATAAGAAGTTAATAGTTTCCAGCTCCTGTATTTTTATGGTTGAGTTTGTATTGCCCTTTTTTGTTGTCTGTTTCTTCCAACTCAGCCTAGCTCAAAAAATGGTCCCTTACCTTGATTCGGCTGATCTAGCCACCTGGATCCATGCCATGGTGACACTGACCTAGACTACTGAAATGCACAGTACATTTGGTCTCCCCTCAAAATCAATCTGGAAACTCCAGTTGGTGCAGAATTCGGCAGCTCGGCTATTATTGGGCGCTAGATGGAGCGTGCGCATTAATCCCATTCTACAGTCACTCCACTCGCCAGCCTCATATCTGAGAGGCTGTCTCTCCCCCCCACCCGTGCTCTGCCACGACCGCTTTCCTCATGTCAGCAAGGCTTTCTGCAGGGGCCCACCTGCAAATGGGCAAAGTCAACAGCTGCCCGTACACACGGCCTTCTCTGTTGTGGCCTCCACCTTATGGAATGGCCTGAGGAGGTCAGGAAGGCTCCCACTCTCCTGGCTTTCCGCAAACAATGCAAAACTGAATTGTTCAAAAGGGCTTTTCTACGCAGGCAATAGGGTAGCACTGGACAAAAGGCTTCACAAAGATACTTGGATAAATTATTGGGGACTAGAGTGTATAGTTTGCTGTGGGTTGGATCCTATTGTGTAAGTGTGCATCATTTAACATGTCATGTTAACACTAATGCTTTGCTCCAGTTCTTTTTTGGACTTCCGAATGGATCTACCAACCCAATCCTATTTCATTGTTTACTGAATGTGCCATCTTGTTGACTGTATCTGAGTCGCTCTGTAATCCATTTTAAGTCCCAGTGAGAAAGTTGGACTATAAATAACGTAAATAAATAAATCTCTGCAGCATGGCCCTATAATTCCAGGAGACCCTCCAGGTCGTTCCTGGAGAATCCCCCCCTATTTGCATCCAATAAATGAGCCTGTTCTGATCTTTGTATCTCACTGGTTCTCAGACTGAGAAGGGAGCCCCTTCAGGGGAGACAGGACATGCAGGACCCATGTAAGTGGGACTCCAAGGAAGGACTAGGATCCTGAGACAGGGGAGCCTTTTCCCATTCCCAGCAAAGATACGGGTAGGTTAAAAGCTGTTTAGAACAGATCTTCAGGCATTCACACTGGATTTGTGAGGATGGCAGTTACATCATCTCAGTGTGTTCAAGAACTTCCTCCTAAGACCCTTTACAGGGAAGCATCAGATGGGGTCATTTCTCTTTCCTTGTCTAAAGCCAATATCCTGACCCAGGTGTCCCAGGCTAGCCCGATCTGGTCAGATCTCGGAAGCTAAGCCCTGGTGAGCATTTGGATGGGAGACCACCAAGGAAATCCAGGGTGGCGACGCAGAGGCAGGCAAAACCACTGTTGAACGTCTCTTGTCTTGAAAACCCTACAGGGGCGCCATAAGTCACCTGCAACTTGACATCTAAAGCCAACACTTCATGAGCCCACATAGATTTTTTTGCACACCGGTTCATCTTTGTGTGCAAGGATTTCAGCACACACTACTGTGGAATGGCTGGGTACTGTTGAGGGGGCGGGGGGGGGGGGCATCAGCAAAACAAACTTAGAAAAGGGGAATTTTTTTTTCATTCCAAAGGGATGAGAAACAGGCCCATACCTGTCCCTAACCAACAGCCTCCCGTATGTTTCCCCTTTCCACCCACTCTTGCTTCATTCCTCTGCATTCCTGCCAGCGGCACCACTATCTCCAAGAAAAATAAAACCCCAACAATTCGGCAGACAGCAGGCTCAGACACACAGCACACACCAACAAAGCAAGCTCATGCAAGCAACAAACTTTGCATATCTTTTACTGACCTGCATAAATTCTTTTGAGTTTTCCTGTGTGGTGCCTGCGTCAGCTTCCCTCTGCACAGAATTTTTAATTTTTCAGAGCTGTTAAGTTGGGGGGGGGGGTGAGGCACTGCTGGGGAAACAAGTCACTGGTGGGGAGGGGAGAAATGGACTTCTTTCTGTGGAGGGATTAATTTAAGCCAGGATTCACCAAAGTTCAGGCCCCACTCTGAAATGCCAGCCAGCTCTCAAGCCGTTCAGCACATGAATCTCCCCTCGCTGTATAAAACTCAGTTCCCGACATCCCATGACGATTGCAGCATGACGAAGTATCAGTGTGTCAAGATACCCTCCCCCCCCAATGCTTTCCAGAGTGAGGATATACCCCACAGAAAAGAAGCAGGCTTGGTTGGCTCCACCACAAGCAGGACACGGGTCTAGCCAGAACCCTAAAGGGGTCCCCTATGTGCATTCCCCTGTATAAGAGGCTGAAGCTCATGCATCCCTACTGAGAAACATGCTGCACTTGGGTACATCCTGATGGGGCAGAATGATGCCCCCCCCCGCCCCCTGCTGCTGGGTACTTTTCAGACTGGGATGCTACAGGAATGGGAGCAAGGGGCATGCCGGTCCCCTGGGCTGGGGATGCCCGGCGCCCAGGTCCTGCTGTCTGCCACTTCTCCAAGCAGTGGTGGAAGAAAAATAAAATTTAAAAAACAGTGGCATTGCATGAGCCGTTATATCACATCTGGTGAAAACCCAGAAGTGATGGAAGATAGCTATAGGAATTTAATCTGTGCCTTTTAATGGGTTTTATAATTGTTGTTTTTTGTGTCTTTTATCATGTTTAAGTGATATTGTAAGCCCCCTTGAGTTCCACAAGGGAGAAAGTCGACTAATAAATGTTTTAAACAAACAAATTAATAAATTATTGTCGAAGGCTTTCACGATCAGAGTTCATTGGTTCTTGTAGGTTATCCGGGCTGTGTGACCGTGGTCTTGGTATTTTCTTTCCTGACGTTTCGCCAGCAGCTGTGGCAGGCATCTGCAGAGGAGGAACACAGAGACCCTGTCCTTCAGTGTTACTCCTCTGCAGATGCCGGCCACAGCTGCTGGCGAAACGTCAGGAAAGAAAATACCAAGACCACGGTCACACAGCCCGGATAACCCACAAGAACCAAATTAATAAATTGGTGGAAACCACAGAGTTTCCAGCAATTCCTAGAGCTACCATATGTCACTTCTGGGGCTTTGCCCGTAAGCGACAATAATGGCACCCATGATGCCCCCCACCCCCAAACCTACCAATCACACTCCTTGCCTTTTTGGAAGCAGATTGTGGGGGAAAGGGGGCAACAGGTTTCCACAGTTCCTCCCAAACAAAAACAAACCAAAAAACCTCCAGTGGTCTCTAGAAGAGGACCAGGCTGTGCGGAACGGCTTCTGGACTGGGAGGCGGCAGTGGGGAGCTTCTCTGACTCTCCTGGGCCTGCAGGGCCCGGTACCTTTGGTGGAACAAGGAAGGCACTAAGCTAAAGATGGGAATGCCAGTCTGGGGCCAAACACAGCACTGGGATTGGGGGCTTGGGAATCCTCCATTCCTTCCTCCACCTACCATTCAAACTTCAGCAGGCCTTCAGCAGGGCACCCGGCACCCAGAAAGTGCGCCCCTCCCTCTCTCTCATATCACACTGCGCAGATGCCAGCCCCACCTTCTACAGGCCAGCCTAAGAGCTTACAAGACAGACAGCAAACAGGTTTTCCAGTAGGGTTGCCAACCTCCAGGTACTAGCTGGAGATCTCCTGCTATTACAACTGATCTCCAGCCGATAGAGATCAGTTCACCTGGAGAAAATGGCCACTCTAGAAAATTGGACTCTATGGCATTGAAGACCCTCCCCTCCCCAAACCCCGCCGTCCTCAGGCTCTGCCCCAAAAACCTCCCACCGGTGGCGAAGAGGGACCTGGCAAACCTATTTTCCAGACAAATTTGACCTTTGGAACCCCTTTATTAAGGCATAATAAAGCTGCCATCCGAAAGAAAGAAAGTTAGCCCTGTCCACTACAGTATTTTGTTTTATTTGCGTCATTTCTAGTGCGCCTTTCTCACTGAGACTCAAGGCAGATTACACAGTGTTAAGTCAATACAAGCCACAGGACGGAGCATCTGATAGATAATGCAACAGGGTATAGATTGCAGAAAGCTAAAACCAAGCAGAAAGCTGAAAACAAAGCCTAAGCGTTAGCACGGCATGTTAAATGATGCAGGATTTATATAGGAGGATCACACTTTCAGCAACAGACAGAATGTACTATACCCAGAAGCACAGTCCACTGTCCCTATCCCTTGACCAAAGCATCTTTCTGGATTGTTTCATTACAGCACAGCCCTATAGCCTGTGTAAGAAAGCCCTCCTGAATACAGCGGGGTTTGCTTCTGAGTAAGCACGTACAGGGATCAGGCGGCAAACCCGCACTGTGGTTGCTCGGGTTTCTGGGAATGCATCCAGACCTGCCCAACGTGCAAGCGTTCCCCGGCAATGTAACAGCTGTGCCCGGCTTGAAACGTCCCCCCCCCAGGCAAACACACCTTCACCTCCTCCCTCTACCCCAATATCAATCCCTGAGCCAGAGAGGGAAAGGGGTCTGGCTGAGACCTGACCCCCAGGGTTACCCAGCAGCCTCCATCCCGGCTTATATCACAAGCAGCTGCCGCATCACCATCCCCGGCCTGGTTGCCTTAGCAACACCCCCATCGGCTGTTGCTAGGTGCCACAATTCTGATTCTGTGGCATGGGGGGGGGATTTTATTGCTGTGTCAGGTCGTTCCCTCTCATTCCGGCCCCCCTTCTCTGCTTGAGGGTCTCCATGGTACCTGCTGCTGCAGCCAGCTGTAACCAAGGTCAGACTTCTCCTTGCCAAGGTCAACAACCCATCGGAGAAGGCAGCTCTACAGATGCTCCTCAGGCCCAACCTCCAGCCTCCCTGGTTATTCCTACTCCTGGGTTTCCCTATCCGCCCCCAGACTGAACAGATTTTCTCCCAAGCGATTCCTCCCCCTCTCCTGCAAATCCCCTGCTGCACCACAAATAAAAGCGTCGGGGACCGATTCTGCACAACGTCTCCTCAAGCAGCAGAGACGGGTTCTCCCCCCAAGGAAGCACAAACGGCGCAAACTCCTCCCGGGGGGGTGGGGGGTGGCGGCGTCTTAGTGGGGGCCTCCTCTGAGTCAGAGTTGCCAACCTGCTGCCGGTCCTCCATGATAAGGACAGTATTAAGAGGCCAGGGTCTGGAAGCCAGGGGGGGGGGAGAAACACAGCAGACAGACGGCGTTTATTCATTCGGGGGGGGGGGAGGTTAAAATTCATGTTCATCCAATCAGCCTGATTGCAGTGAACTCAGGGTGGGCAAGGCAAAGTTATTTCTTCAGGCAGGCACAACCAATCTGTGGAACTCATCACCACAGGGCAACTGGAGCGGCTGTAGAAGCAGCTATTTTTAAAAAAAAAAACTTGTGTAGATAAATCCCTGGAAGGTATGAATTGCTGTTAACTACAAAAGCTAGGAAGGGGACCTCCATGAGCACAAGCAGTGTACCTTGAATAGCAGGGATAAACAAGGGGAGGGAAGACTGTTCATGTGCTGACAACTCTGGCTTGGAAAATTCCTGGAGATCTGGGGGCAGCGCCTGAGGGGAACTGAGAGTCCAGAGAGAGGAGGGATGCGATGCCAGAGAATCCAACCTCTGCACCTGCTGGTTCCTCCAGGGGAATCGATCCCTGCAGCTGGGAGACTGACTGGAATCCCAGGAGAATTCCAGGCCCCCACCTGGAGGTTGGCAGCTCTATGCCCTGCTGCCTAGAAAGCTCCATGGGTGTGTGTGTGTGTGGGGGGGGGGGGGGTTCTCATAAGCCATTGTGGGAGGAAAAACTGCAAGGGAATGGAGACTTTTGGTCTGATTCAATACAGCCACGCTTATTATGCAGTTATGAAAATAAAAGAAAGAACCATTTTCCAGGTCCTTGGCAGAGCGACTTTGAACAAGAAGCAAACTGCTTCCCAAAAGAGAGCTGATGTGAAACCCCCCGCCCATCACCACTCCCCAAAACCAACCCAAAAGAGAACAATAAAAAAGAGAAACCATCAGGATCAAACCAGCATCTTCTTCCCCAGAACGGCCAACAAAACACCCTCAGGAAGCTTGCAAGCAAACAATGAAGGTGAAAGCCACACTCCAACCCTTGTTGTTAAGTACCACGCTGCCTCTGAACATGGAGGTTCCATGAAGAAGAAAAGAAGAAAGAAGATAAGTTGATTTTTATATGCTGATTTTCTCTACCTTTTTAAGGAGAACCAACCCGGTTTACAATCTCCTTCCCTGCCTCTCCCCACAACAGACACCTTGTGAGGTAGGTGGGGATGAGAGAGTTTGGAGAGAACTGTGACTGGCCCAAGGTCCCCCAGCAGGCTTCATGTGGAAGAGTGGGGAAACCAACCTGGTTCACCAGATGAGAGCCCACCGCTCACATGGAGGAGTGGGGAATCAAACCCGATTCTCTCGGTCTTCTTCTGGAATCTGCTTAATCCATTCTAAAGTCATCTAAAGCCAGCGGGGCACCACCATAACTTGTAGCAGTACATTCCACACATTACTTATGCCTGAGGAACACACAATCTTGGAATTGTATGGGAACAGATGAGTTGGTTCTCTGACCAGTCCTAAAACACGCTTGGTGGGTGGGTAAGTGGGTGGGATGGAGGGGCAATTGTCCCCATCTCCCTGGAAGAAGCTTCTGTCTCTCACTTTGAGAGCTCCAGATCGAAGGGCCGAAGGTCAGGATTCCATGCATTTCCCTGAGAGTGCTCGGGCCGTTCTACCCTTCCGCAGTTCAGTGTCCACAAAGAAGCCCATTATTCTGCCACTCCAACTGCCATCCCAGAATTGATCCAACCCAGTTCTGGGCTGCTCCTACACTTGCCCAGACACAAGGAGGGCTTTTTGGGGAAGGTGGGATACGCAGGAGATTTTATTTACTGTGCAAGGGGACTTGAGGAAGACAAGTTGTGTTCAAGCTCCCAACTCCCTGCCAGAAGTGGAAGGGGCACACACACGTGCCCACACCACGGCAAGCAGCGATTGCTCTTTCAAAACTGCCTTCAGTTCTTGTTGGTGGAAAAACCCTTCCCTGTTGTCTCTCCAGATATATGCGCTACATAAACAGAGCATTTTCACAAATGACGCTGCGAATGGCATTTGAATTTCTCATGCCTGCAAATTGAAAGAGCCCCATTGATTAGAATGCACATTCAATTTTTAAAAATGGCACTACTGCTTTCTGTATTGCATTATCCACCTTCAGGTCTTACGTCAGGCCCTTGGTATCGGTGGCCCAGCTGCAAGGAATGGGGTTGGGGCAAGGACCCTCTGCAGCAACACACTGACATTTTGTTTTTTCAGGTGGGCTCCACCGGAGGAGGCGGGTTCTCATCTGTGGGCACAGCATTGTCTTTTGGGCTAGCCGCCGGGCAACCACAGGCGGCCTCGGCTCGCAGCTGGGTGTAAGCGAGACAATGCTGATTACATGGCTGGGCAGAAGGGGCATGCAGTGGGAGCAGTTGTTGCCAACCCTCCAGGACCACTTGACGGCGTCTCCCCCACCTCATGTAATTGTCATTCACTTGGGCGAGAATGACACAGGAAAACGGGCTGGGAAGTCCATTGTCTGGCAAGCCCTGACGGACTTGGAACACCTGAGGACACTGGTGCCAGGGGGTGCCAGGGGTACGGTTGGTTTGGTCGGACCTCCTCCAAAAAGAACAACAGAAGAGGGGCCCAATCCCAGTGCCTCCTGCCCCAGTTTTCCCAGAGGGAACTTCCGGAGAACAACATTCTGGGAAGGATCACTCCTTTCTCAGAAAATTGTAGCAAACTGTGGAAGGAAGGATGAAATAGAGCAGTCAGGAGGAAGATAATCAAATGCAAAGGAAGACAGAATTCCCCATACCTTCAGTGGGGTTTGGGGGAGAGCATTTTACCAAAGGACTAGAGTGTGCCCAGCTGCAGGCTGGTATCCAGGAGGAGACTGAGGAGGAACACGGAGACGGTGTGACAGCAACGCGGCCATATCACTTTCAGAGCAAACCAGGTAGTGACATCGTCATGTCGGTGCACTGTTCTGGGATTCACCCTAAACTCTGTGGTTTTACCATAGAGTTTTCAGCGAATCCTAGAGCTCTAATCTGGAATACCAGGTTTGATTCCCCACTCCTCCACATGAAGCCAGCTGGGTGACTTTGGGCCAGTCACAGTCCTCTCCAAACTCCCTCAGCCCCACCTACCTCACAAGGTGCCTGTTGTAAGGAAGGGAAGGTGATTGTTTGATTCTTCCTTAAGTGGTAGAGAAAGTCAGCATATAAAAAACAACTCTTCTTCTGCTGCTGCTGTTCCAAGGGCTCCTGTCCCAGGGCAGTCAATTGGTACACTGGGTATCAAAATGTGACTGTATGCTGGTTTGAGACTCCTTAAAAGGTAGAGCTATACAGGGTATCAAAACCAATTCTTCTTCTTCTGTTTCTTGCTCCAGCTAGAGTGGCAGAATGCTCAGAATGCTTGCTTGTAAGTAAACCCACTCCTAACGTTGCGTCCCCATGTCCCATCACACCCAGACGTGACCAAGAGATGGAAACCGGAGGAGAGTTGAGCAGTGGCAAGTCGTCATGCCAGGGATGAGAAAAGGCAACAGCTGCCGAAATTCTCTCTTTTGCATCACTATTTGAGGTACGTCTCCCTGAACATCTGGTCTCTGAAATCGGAAAGGACACCGACGCAAGTGAGAACAGGGCCAAAGGGGCATAATCCCCCCACCCCCCGCCTATTAGTCTCCTTTTCAACCACTCTCATCTTCTATGGAAAACTGCCAGAGCAAGAGTTATTAAAAACACACACGCACACACAATTCTTGTCTTCACTTTATCTTCCCCATTCTGCCGGCACCCCCCCCCGCTCACCCACCCCCCTGCCCACCCACCCCCGCCCAACTCCTTCTGAGCATTCGGTCCCCCTGCATGAGTGTTCCAGTAGGCAAGGCTGCCCCAATTTGATAATGAGATCATCATTATTTAGGTTTCTAAAAACGCACACAAACGCCCAAAGGCCTCCGAATGCATATACATAATAAAAAACACTATCAATCTTTCACAGGCGTGCGAGCACAAAAGGAGAGCCGATTAAAAGCAAGATAAAAAGAAAAGATTAAAAATGTCTTAGCCGTTCAAAAAATATAAAACCACAAAGTCTGCACATGATTAACACCAGTGGCAACTGTCCCATAATGATTTGGGGGGGGGGAGGATGAAATACCACAAGGGGCAGAGGCGACGCCATAACCATAAAAATTCTATCTCTGCAGCTTTGGGTAAGGGAGAGAGAGCCCGAGAGAGCCCGAAGGGACCTAAATTTACAGACCTGATTCTAATTTGCCTGTTCCTTTTCCAGCCCTTGAGCAGTAGACTACAGGGCCCTGGAAGGGTTCAACAACTCACATACATCAACTTGGGGTCTTAGCCCCAGCCAAACTCTTTGATGCTACCACCAGTCAATTAATTTCCCCTTGGGATGACTTCTCCTATCTATGCATTTGTTCAGATACTAGTTTGGCCGAATGCCCTACTGAAAGATCAGGAAGGATCTCCTGTCCAGGTCAGACTGGCCAAAAATCTATGTTTGTGGGAATTAAAAAAAAAATCTATCCCTCAGTTTGCATCTCCTCTGTCCTAGTGATGCATCTTCGGGAGGAGGGCGGATGAGTGATACAGCCTTGAGGGACAGGGCTGGACTAGATGACCTCTTGGTCTCCTCCAGCTCCAGAAATCTCTGACGCTACTTCACATTTCCCCCTGTCACTCTCCTTCCAAAACTGAAACAGGAATCTTGGGTTTCGTCTCCTCCATCTCAATTGTAAAAAAAACGACCAAAAACTTGCTGTTATCAGAACGATGGTACGGGAAAGTGGGCTGGGGAGTATCAGAAAATATTAAAGGACTTCCATCCGGGCTGCCTGGTGCTCGGCACATTGCCCCCACCTCATCCCCCCCCCACCTCCAGGCCAGCCAGCATCTGGTGCAGAGAGCAGAGGGCCCTTGCAGAGATAATAGGGCAGATTATTGAAGGCAATTGTGCGCCGGCTCCATGTCGGTTCAGCTGTCAAGGTAACAGCTTGGAGGGAACAGGGGAGAAAATGTGCAAGGCAAAAATGAGCAGAGACCTGAAAAAGTCAGGGTGGAAGCAGGCGTGGGCGGGGGAGTGTCTAAGAGCCGGGAAAATGGGCCACTCCACATCGAGCAGCCAAGCCAGATGGTACAGGTTCTGCTGCGTGGTGTCGCTTTGGGCCATGCTAAGGCCAGCAGCCGCCCACTTGATGCTCTTTGGTCACCCTGCCCCATTCATCACGGTTAAAGTGGCAAAGGGGGGGGGCGTTTTCCTAGCCTCTCTGGCACATGCTGACAGCCAAAGGGGATGATCTAAACCGTTTGCCATCACAAGGATGGAACAGGGCTGTGCAGATGTTCCTCTGCATTATGTTAAGGACAAAGGGTGTCACGCTCGGGTCTTTGAACTGCGGAGGCCAGAAAGCACCTAAAGATCATCCGCTCCAACTGCTTACTCCAGCAAACCTTTCTCGCCTCTTTCAATTTCAGATACCCCCTATTGGATCACAACCTGGGTTCCCAGTAGCCCAGAGCTCGGTTTCCAAGACTGTGAGGGCTGCGGCTCAGTGGCAGAGCGCCTGTTTTACACGTAGGAGGACCTTGGTTCAACCCATGGCATCCCCTGGTTAAAAAGGACCACTGGGTGAAGTTTAAGATCTCTGCCTGAGACACTGGAGAGCCTCGGCCGGCCAGAGCAGACAAGACTGAACTTAACAGAGCCACCATGGTCTGACTGAAGACGAGGCAGCATTATGTATTCATCCTGCATTTTTTCCCCAATGAAGTTGAAAAACTCCACTGACGAAGAGAGAGGAAGACGACATTTCAATGCAGGAAGAGGCAAAGGCAACACAACGGACTTCGTTCTTATGTTGGTATCGCGTGGTGTAGTGGTTAAGAGAGGCAGATTCTAATCTGGAGAACCAGGTTTGATTCCCCAATCCACCACATGAGTGGCGGACTCTAATCTGGGAATCAGGTTTGATTCCCCGCTCCTCCACATGCAGCCTGCTGGGTGACCTTGGGCTGGTCACAGTTCTCTCCGAACTCTCTCAGCCCCACCTACCTCACAAGGTGGCTGTTGTGGGGTAGGGGAGGAGGGAAAGTGATTGTACACTTTGAGAGACTCCTTTCGGTAGAGAAAACAGGATATAAACACCAACTCTTCTTCTCTTTCTCTATATGGTTTACAGAATACAGAGAGGAAGCCAGCTTCGAGACCATGATGGTCAAGGAGGCCGTCTGCCCTGGGACCCAAAGCCTCTTACAAAAAATTATCTAGGTGTGGGTACACAGACGAACACACATGCAGCTGCCTTATACTGGATTAGACCATCAGTCCGTGAGGGCCAGTCTTGCCTACACAGGCTGGCAGTGGCTCTGCGGGGGTCTCAGGCAGAGAGGTCTTTCGCGTTACCTACTGCTTGGTCCTTCTCACTGGGGATGCAAGGGATTGAATCTGAGACCTTCTAGACGCCGAGCAGACGCTCTACCACTAAGCCACAGCCCCTCCCTAACGAATGACCACATGAAGCTGCCTGATAGTGAATCAGACCACTGATCTAACATTGTATTATCTGCTCTGGCAGCAGATCTCCAGGGTCTCAGGCAGGGGTCTTTCACATCACCTACTGCCTGGTCCTTTTAACTGGAGATGCCAGGGATCGAACCCGGGACCTTCTGCATGCAAAGCACAGGCTGTTCTGAGCTCCAACCCCACATTCTGGCACTGCTGTGCGCAGGAGAGCTCCCCCAGAGCTCTGCAAGTGGGCCCTGCAGGCTGGTGAGCAGGATCGGGAAACGCATGTCTTGCTGTGCTGGCCATTTTTGACAGGCCTCCATCACTCGCCATCCGTCTCTGCTCTGGTCTCCGCCAAGCCCGCCTGCCAATCCCTGCAAGCAGTAGATTAATAAGGTGACAATGTCATTTACATGTTGTTAAACATTTCCGTCCATCCCATAATATAGCGGTTCCCGGACCCCAGCCAATCACCAGCCGTCCCACCTGGCAGAACGACAGCAGCCGTAAGTTATCAAAACCAAACACTGCCGCTTCCACTGGGGACAACATCTTCATTTTAAACACAGAGGAACCAAGACAGGATCTGCAGTTCTGTGCGTGGATAGAGGTCTGGTCACTGCCAGAAGAAGGGTTTTGGAGCTCAGCATAGCTGCACACACCCACATCCTAACACCACGGGTGCAACTCCCACAACGGCAAGATTTCTCTTTGCCAGGGCTGTGGGGAGACATGGAGGGGGGGAAAGATGATGAACATTCCTGTCCCGTTGGAGCACTCCTGCTTTGTGGTATTGGGGGAAAGCCTGCAATGCTGGAATTTCCAGCTTTTGGGGGTGGGGGTGAGATTCTTCAGTGGAGAGGTGAAGAATTTGGGGTGGGGGCATTCAAGGGCAGTGGGACGCAGATGCCAGTGACTCAGTGGCGCCCTCCAGGAAGGGTAGCATGACCTGGCATTCTTCGCAGGCCACAGGCCGCATGCCCAGGGACGTCAAAGAAGCCCACGGAACGTGGACAGGGAGCTCTTTGTGCCACAGCTGACTCACACACCTCTGGACCAGCTGCAGCCCCACTTCTTCCAGATTCCTTTGAGCCACACAGAAGGGCAGGATCAGTCGACTCCCCCCCACTCTTCCGGTGAGGCGCTCTCAACAGGCCAGAGCCAATAAGTTGTGGTCTGGCTTGCCACCTTCTATGTACTCTTTCTAGGCCTCTGTTTCTCTCTTCCACCTGCCAATCCACGTGCCTGGTTCCAGCGAGGTGTAGTGGTTAGGAGCGACAGACTCTAATCTGGAGAACCGGCTTGGTTTCCCCCCTTCTCCACATGAAGCCTGCTGGGTGACCTTGGGCCAGTCACAGCTCTCTTAGAGCTCTCTCAGCCTCACCTACCTCACAGGGTGTCTGTTGTGGGGGAGGGGAAGGAGATTGTAAGATGATTTGATTCTCCTTAAAAGGTAGAGAAAGTCGGCATATAAAAAGCAGCTCTTCTTCTTCTTCTTCTTCTTCTTCTTCTTCTTCTTCTTCTTCTTCTTCTTCTTCTTCCCTCCTTCCCCTATATTCAGGGAGCCCTTTTCCAAACAAGGGCTTCTCTGCGGCAACAGTCGGCCTGTGCCCAGGGGCACCAAGACCTCAGCAGTAGGTCACACCTTCCCCTCGTCAAGAGGCAACACGCCCCACAGCAGGTCGACCCTCAGGGCTGAACCTGAGCCAACAGGAAAGCTGTGGCTCTCTGCGCATGCACCAACAACATGTGTGACAGATGGCCATGTGCTGTCCACGTGCAGGGACCCAGTTAACATCCTGGAACAGTTCAACCGGCAGGGCTTTACCTGAGCCAACAGGAAAGCTGTGGCTCTCTGCGCATGCACCAACAACATGTGTGACAGATGGCCATGTGCTGTCCACGTGCAGGGACCCAGTTAACATCCTGGAACAGTTCAACCGGCAGGGCTTTACCTGAGCCAACAGGAAAGCTGTGGCTCTCTGCGCATGCACCAACAGCGTGTGAGCCATGGTCACATGCTGCCCAGGTGCAGGGACCCAGTTAACATCCCAGAACAGTTCAACCAGTAGGGCTGAACCTGAGCCTACAGGAAAGCAGTGGATCTCGGCGCATGTGCCAGAAACATGTGTGACGGTCGGTCACACTCCGTGCATGTGCAAAGACTCGGTTTACAGGAATGAAACCTTTGTGCGGGCAAGCCTGCTTGCAAACAGAGCACTGGCAAACATGTGGAGGAATTCAAGCCTCCCCGCCCCCAACAGGCGCACACCTTGGCCGCAGCGCAATAATCACAGGAGAACGTGTCCCTCCCCCTCCCCTCTCTGTCCCCCCCCCCCCGAACCAGGCCTGGCACTCGCTTTTTAGAAATTAAGTCTCAACAACTACGCTGTCCCTTCTGCCACGGGAAAGGATGCACGCGCCTGATGCTGGAAGAGTGAAAAAGACAGACTTGGCATCACGCTGCACGGCCCATCTGTCATGAGGCAACGAACGCACAGTGATAAAGATGAGCGTTGGGCTGCCGGATCAGAGCCCAGCCCGGCGCGTCCAGCAGTCTGTTTCCAACGGCAGCCGGCCAGATGCCTGGGAGAAGCAGGCAGGCCGGGGGCGAAGATGCCAGCCTGCCTTTGTTGTCGTCCTCCCCCCCAGCGTTTCATATTCAGGTACACTACTTCTGTCATGGAAGCTCCACTGCTTTATCGCGGCTACTGGCCACGGATTTCTCACAGAGCTCGTGGTTAACAGTGCTCTTGTTGTGACGAATTCCATAAGTTAGCTATGTGAAGATATAATGGATGACGACAGATATTCAGAGGCCAGCACCAGCTCCAGGTATTCATTTATGGCCGGGTGACAGAGCTCTCTAAGCTCTTTCCCTGGCAGACAATCTTAACCACATATCCCTTCTAAATTTTAAAAGGGATTGTGGATTTTAGCATAATCCATTTAGGCCCGATTTCGATCTGGTTAGCTTTAGACTATTAACCTGCCTCAGGCTTCAGGGATTGGGCGGGTTGGAATTTAAAAGGAAACAAGGATGGATCCTTGGAGGATGGAAATGGACTGTCCCTCAGTCTCAGCATTTCTCCAATCCCCCAGTCAATTTTTTTTACTGGGGTTTGGCACTGCGTAACACACGCACGCCCCACCAAAACACCTCTCAATCCCCAATTGAAGAGCCCCTCTTGCAAAAACCCTATTTATCTCCTGCCCACTCCACCTTTGGGATGAACAGAGGTGTCCAAGCTCCAATCCTGAACGGCTTCAGCCATCCGCTTAGCGCCAAAGAAAACCCAGCCCCAGGTATCGTTAGCCGCCACTGGGAAGATCTAACCTGCAGAGGCTGAGATAAGGGATTAACCTGCTAGTGCATCCCGAGGGAAGTGGTTACCAGATCACAGTGCTGCATTCCTTCCGCACAGCCTGGATTAATTCCCCCTCTTATCTCCGGTTGCAGCTGAGGCGGGCATCCTATCTCGGGGACGGGCGCTGGGGATTCTTGCTGGTACAGCACTAGGTGGAACAGGAGGAGGAGAGGAAACGAACCCAGGATGGAGACATAATTCACCTAAAAACCCTCTTCGACCTGCCTCGGAAAACCACAGCCGAGGCTGAAGACAATTCCGCCTCTGTACCCACGGCTTAGAAGTCCTCCATTTCAAGCAAATTTCTCCTCTCAAATATCTTGTATCTGGCTTTCTAAGCCTCTGGCAACAACTTTAATTCCAGACCTTTTGATTCACTGATTATGCCAGTTTTGACCTATAAACAGGACAGCACTGTGATGCTGCAGAACTATAGGGAAAGTGCCGCATGTAATACGGGATACATGATTCAGCTTCCTCATTATTTTCATAAAAAAGCAAACAAGTTCCTAGCCCTTAAGGGAAGTGAGAGGGGGAAGCCTGCTGAAGTCTCAGGAGACCACGTGTGGGCACACACGTCTATAAATGGGATTTTAATGGGGGGAAAGGAATGTCTTAGTATCTGGCAGCTCCCACCTGGATGAAAACCACACAAAATGAGAAAATAAGCACATATATGGGTTACACCTGGCATTCAATTGTTCTTCACACACATCAAATTCTAATTTTATTTAAAAATATTGGCGCAGAACACATCCAGAATGTCTCTAAACCCCCTACAAAATCAAGCCCTACACACCTTAAAAACCATATTCTTTCCCACTATGATCCTCCACAAAAAATATCAGCACAACATGACAAACAGGGAGAAGTTCTATACACAGAGAACCGAGGGTAGCTCTATGTGTCTAATTTCCCTGGAATTTCCCCAAAATGCAGGCCCCAATAAATGAGAAGGAAATCAAGAATCTCAGCTCCTAAGCCTCCACACATTTAAACCACATTGTCAAGCCCATATATCAGAGGAGGAAGATGAAAAGTTGGTTTTTATATCCTGATTTTCTCTGCCTTTAAGGAGTCTCAAACTGGCTTACAATCAATTGCCTTCCCTTCCTCTCCCCACATCAGACACTTTGGAAGGGAGGTGGGGCTGAGAGAGTTCGGAGAGAAATGTGACTAGCCCCAGGTCACCCAGCAGGCTCCATGCGGAGGAGTAGGGAAACCAACCTGGTTCACTCGATTAGAGTCTGCCGCTCATGTGGAGGAGTGCGGAATCAAACCCCGTTCTCCAGATTAGAGTCCACCGCTCCAAACCACGACACAATGGCGGCTCTCACCGCCTTAAACTGCATCCTCAGTATCCAAGAATAGGATCATGGAGTTAAGCTTTTAGATAGGTTCTTAGGCAATCAAAGGCTTCTTAAAGTTCCCAGGACCCTGAACTAGTTGCCTTTCTAAACTTTCTTCTAACAGATCCAGAAAGATATGTGGCTGCTATTCCCCAGTTAAAAAAATATTTACTATAAATATTGTGCTAGAAATTACCCATAAATGACTATGTCCTTGTCTTGGTCTTAATGGAAGAAGAAGAGTTTTTTTATATACCTTTTTTTTCTCTACCGTAAGGAGTCCCAAAGCAGCTTACAATCACCTTCCTTTCCCCACAACCGACACCTTGTGAGGTAGGTGGGGCTGAGAGTGTTTGGAGAGAACTGTGACTAGCCCAAGGTCACCCAGCAGGCTTCATGTGTAGGAGTGGGGAATCAAACCTGGTTTTCCAGGTTAGAGTCCACCGCTCTTAACCACTACACCATGCTGGACCGCTACACCACAAGGAAGAAACAGAGGTCAGGAACTGACCCATATATGAAAGTAGAATCAATGAGAGGCTCCGGCAAGGCAAAGCTAGGATGGTACTACTGATACTCAAGGCAGAAAATTCGAACAGCACCATTTGTAGCTAAGAAAGCAGAGTTGCCAACATACAGAAGGGCCCCGGAGATCTCCAGGAATTACAACTGATCTCCAGAGATCAGTTATCCTGGAGAAAATGACACCTTTGGAGGAAAATGCTATAAAATTACACCCCACTAAGGTCCTTCTTCTTCCTCCAAATCCTACTTCCCCTCGAGTCTACCCCCAAATCTCCAGAAATTTCCCAAGCTGGAGTTGGCAATCCCATAAGGAAGAGACAAACACAACTGAAATCTAGATGCTAAACCAAAAGTGTGGAAGCAACATGGTGGTGGAAGGGGTAAATCGCTCATCTATTCCCAAACTTCTACAGTGCAAGCCTTCGGCCGTCCACTCAAAATGGCTGCATTTTGATACCCAGCATACCAATTAACTGCCCTGGGACAGGGGCCCTTGGAACAGCAGCAGCAGAGGGGTTGCTTTTTATATGCTGACTTTCTCTACCACTTAAGGAAGAATCAAACCAGCTTACAATCACCTTCCCTTCCCCACAACTTGTGAGGTAGGTGGGGCTAAGAGAGCTCTGAGAGAGCAGTGACTAGCCCAAGGTTACCCAGCTGGCTTCATGTGGAGGAGTGGGGAAACCAACTCGGTTCACCAAATTAGCGTCCGCCGCTCATGTGGAGGAGTGGGGAATCAAACCTGGTTCTCCAGTTCAGAGGCCACCACTCCAAGCCAGCGCTCTTACCCACTACACCATGCTGGCTCTCTCCCACACAACTCACCAGTCCTAGGAAGCAGCAGCGTTCTTGCACAGGGACCATCAATTTCACTGGGGTTTGTTCAGGAAAACTGTGCTCCAAAGATCAGAACCACTTATGCGGCCGTATGCAGGTGTCTGTAAAGAGCCATCAAGTCACAGCTGACCTATGGCGACCCCATAGGGTTTTCAAGGCAAGAGACTGAGGTGGTTTACCACTGCCTTCCGCTGAGTAGCGACCCTGGAATTCCTTGGTGGTCTCCCATCCAAATTCTAACCAGAGCCCTTTGAGTGGGCCTGCTTCTGTTCTACGTAAGGCTGCTTTTGGGGATGCCTTGCTGAAGAAGCACCCAGGGAACCTGGAGTCGGCCTTCATGCCTAATTCTTCACCACCACCCCAAACAACACCCCCACCTTGAGAATTCCGGCTCTCAGCTCCCTGCCAAGGAGCCGGCGCTTATAGAGGGAGCTAGTATATTTCCACGCTTCCTCTGAAATCCCATAATGGGGAAACGGGAGACTCTTTTTTATATTCCCCTCTGTGAAATTTCAGTGCCTCCTATATTTTAACAATGTCTCTCGCTCCATCTGGAATTATCAGCGTTTTACAGCCTCCTATGCTAAAAAGAGGTTATTTATTTGTAAGGACTCCAGGTAAACACAGGGAGTTGATGAATAAGACACACGGCCATTTGCTTGGAGGAGGCTCTGAGTCAGGGGAAGGAAGACGGAGCTGGTTTTAGATCAGGGTGGGAATGAGATTAAGAAGCCTGGCAGCAAGATGCTTCAAGGCCAGGCCAGGCTGCTTGGAAGGAGCCGGCACACTGCAACATCATCAATCTGTTCTCAGTTCTGGGACGGATTCTAGGAATCTTCTTGGAAAAGATACTCATGGGATATGCCATCACTACCACAGAATACGCTGGCTTCTTCGGCTTTAAAATTGAAATCTGATTGTTGCTTTAAAGCTTCAAGCGAGTGCTCACGGAGACCAGCATGGTAACCTGGCCGTTCCTGGTTCCAATGAGCCCCATTATAAACCCACGCAAGTCAACGGGAAGGTCAGAGGGACCACGCAGCTGGACGGAAGGGGAAGCCATTGCTGAACAGCTTCATCCCTTGTGTAAGCACTTGTCCCATGGTAATCCCACAAACAGCATCCAGAGACAAAGAGTCCAAAAGAGAGCTGATTTAATGGAAAACATACAGGTATGAAGAGCTTACAGGTACATTGGCACGAATGGCAATTGGGAGCACGGGGTAGGCCTATAAGGGAAAGTATTAGTCACAACAGGTCAAGGCACACACACACCCCCTTCTACCGAGGAGCCGTTCCCACGGGAGATAGCACTGGAGCAGGAATTCAGCAGTTCGGCCTTGAGAGGCATCTGGTGGAATCGAAACTAAAACAGTCAGTCTGCCAGGCTGCTTAGAGCTGTGGAAAGCAGCCCTGACACCTTGTGCGTTTTTCTGTTCAGCACAGAGTACGGAGACAGGGTGCCGGATTCACTCGCATGAATACATTAAGTTGCCTTATACTGAATCAGTCCCTTGGTCCATCAAAGTCAGTATAGTCTACTCAGACTGGCAGCAGCTCTCCAGGGTCTCAGTTGTGGAACGCCCTGCCCCAGGATATGGTGATGGCTGCCAACTTGGAAGGCTTTAATTGGGGAGTGGACATGTTCATGGGGGAGAGGCCTATCCATGGCTACTAGTCAAAATGGATACTAGTCATGATGCATACATATTATCTCTAGTATCAGAGGGGCTTGCCTGTTACATTGGATGCTTTGGAACACAGGCAGGATGCTGCTGCTGCAGTCGTCTTGTTTGTGGGCTTCCTAGAGGCACCTGGCTGGCCACTGTGTGAACAGACTGCTGGACGTGAGGGGCCTCCTGGGTCTGACCCAGCAGAGCTCTTCTTATGTTCTTATGTCTTTCACATCACCTACTGCCAGATCCTTTTTAACTGGAGATAATGGGGATTGAACCTGGGACCTTCCACATGCCAAGCAGATTCCCTACGACTGAGCAATGGCTCCTCCACTCGCAACACTTCACACAACCTTTGGGATGAGTTGCAAAGTAAACCATCAACCCTTTTACCAGTGTGCACCTGGTGAACACTTGCGAACGCACCAGATGAGAGTTGCATGAATCATCTCTTCGAAGGCAGGATGTTCCAGTGACCAGAAACAGCACGGAGAGAGACAGAGAGCACACGTCACCCCTGAGAATCTCCCAAGACTTCCCATTAGATGCCCAATCAGCTTTCTCCGGAGCTCCTGGAGCATCCACCTGTGAGTTCCAGAGGGAAACCAGCAAGCCAAGAAGAACGAGCATCGCTTGCTTTGAAGAGCTCAAAGGGAGTGTCATCCTTTCCCCCCCTCCACGCCACCCCCGCAGCCGGTCATGCAGGAAGGCAGCCAGCTGGGAGTACAAATGTAAACTAGAAATTGTGTTTATGTTTTGTTTCACCGTGCAACTTTATTTCATATTCCCCCTTCTCCAACCCAGCTGTTTTCTGCTTACCTTTAATAACATTCTTCCTTGGTTTACTACCGTTGGATATGAAATGTTCTCTGGAGCAGCAAGGTCAACCCTGACCTGGGGGACAACAGATTTTTGTAATGTCTGATGAAAGGGTCTAGCGATTGCAACCATGAGCTACCTGGGAAACTGGACTCCTGAGTGTCCCATTCTTCCCCCCACCCACCCCGGATTTTGAGAGGGTCAGATAATAGAACATTTAAAAAAAAAAATGTTATTTTCTCCCAGATCTCCTTTCTTAAGCTCCGTTGGTGCCTCAAAATAATATAAAGCAGCACCATCTAGAGAGCCAGTGTGGTGTAGTGGTTAAACGTGTCGGACTAAGATCTGGGAGATCCAGGTTCAAATCCCCACTCGTGCCATGGAAGCTCACCGGGTGACCTTGGGCCACAGTGTTGTTGTGAGGATAAAATGGAAGAGAGGAGGAATGATGTAAGCCGCCTTGGGTCCCCATCGGGGAGAAAGATGAGAGTATAAATGACTAAAATAAATAAACAAGAGGTCTAGTAGGCAGAGCAGCACTCAGTATCCCTGTTTCCAGCAGGCGGCATTCAGATGCCTCCAGGAAGATCACAAACAGACCCGACTATTAGAGGAGCAGGCCTCCTTGTCTTAGTTATTTACTTTATCATATCCTACCTTCCTCCCCTTTAAGTGGGTTATGGATCAAATCAAGCCTGAACTGTCCCTAGAAGCTAAAATAACTAAACTGATGCCATCGTACTTTGGTCACATTATGAGAAGACAAGAGTCACTAAAAGACTGAAGGTAACGCCAGGAAAAGTTAAAAGGTAACGCCAGGAAAAGTTGAAGGCAGCAGGAAAAGAGGAAGACCCGACATGAGATGGACGGACTCTATAAAGGAAGCCACGGGGCCCTCAGTTTGCAGGGCTACTGACGTTTTGGAGGACACGGATTCATAGGGTCGACAGGAGTTGGAAGTGAGTTGATGGCACTTCACACACACACACACACACACACACACACACCTTCCTCCCCAACAGGGACCCAAAGCGGTTCGTACCATTTTCCTCTCCTCTATTTTATCCTCAGAATAACCCTGTAAGGTAGGTTAGGCTGAGAGCATGAAACTGGTCCAGGGTCACAGAAAGCTTCCATGGCAGAGTGGGGATTCAAACCAGAGTTTCCCAGGTCGTAGTCCCAACACTTACACCACTACACCATGCTGGCTCCCTTCCCTTGTGTAGGCCCCCAAATCATCTGGCATTCAGGTACAGCTCCTCTGAGCATGGAAACTCTCTTTGGCAGACCTATCCTATATGAATTCGCCAATCCCTTTTCTGAGACCGCCCTTTACTGCTAGCTGCAGGGTTGTCCCGAGAGCCCCTCCCCCTTTGTCCAGTGCCAGGAGGAGACGGGAGATCCCGGCTCATCTGGTTGCAAAGAGGCAGCCCACGGTGGTAGAGGGAGATGAGGGGGTGAACAAACCAGCCTGAAGGATGGGAACAAAGGCCTGAGAGGCGGCTGTGTGTGCCTGCGGTGGACGCACAGGGGGCCCCTTATCCCAGGCAGGGAGCGGAGAATGGACGATTGTGCGCCCACAAAACCAGTGCCCCTCGCACCAGCCAAAGCCCCACATTCTGAAAACCCCGCTCTCCGGACTCCGCTGGGGTCACTTGCAACGCCTCTGTGGGGAGGAGGGCTCCCCGCGGGACCTGCTCTGAGAGGCCTCAGCCAGCACCAGCGCCACCCGCTGCGTTCCCCGCTTCTGAAATGCCTGCCCGCGTCTGTGAATGGCTCAACGCCGTCCCTCACCCCCCCCCCCCCCCTGGCCAGGGTACAGCAGCCAAGAATGAGACGGAGCCCGTCGCCATTTTGCATCCTGCCGGATGCTTTGGTCGCATCAGGGCAGACAGGAAGCACAGCGGGGCCCCTCTGGCAAAGGCTCCAGCCCCCAGGACCGCCGACTGTCGACGCAACAATTCAAGACACAGAGCCTTGAAAAAGCGGGCTAGGATGGACAGAACGAGTGGGATACCACCAGTGTGGTATAGTGGTTAAGAGCGGCAGACTGGAGAACCGGGCTGGTTTCCCTACTCCTCCTCATAAAACCAGATAGGTGACCTTGGGCTAGTCACAATTCTCTCCAAACACTCAAAGCCCCACCTGCCTCACAAGGTGCCTGTGGTGGGGAGGGGAAGGGAAGGTGATTGTAAGCCTCTTTGAGACTTCTTTTGGTAGAGAAACGCAGGGTATAAAAACCAACTTCTCTTCTTCTTCTTCCCATTGGCCCGACCTAACCATTTTATTCTGGATTAATCTGAAATCACAAGCATCCAGTGGTTCCTTTCATACACACAGTCAGGGCTGGCATCAACATACACTCACGTGGGGCAGCTGCCAAAGACCAGGGCTTCTGGCAGTGCCCGTCACTGCCAACCCCCCAATGTGCCATTTCCCTGCCTGCTCATTTGTGAGTGCTCCGCCACCCATGTGCCCGGCAGCACACACTGCCCGGTGGCATCAGGGAAAGGGCTGTGGGCAGCGCAGATGGCTGTGAGGCTGGGCAGAGTGGGAACGCAGGCGATCAGGGCGGGGAAGGTGGCAAAGGCAGGTGGTGAGCCACGTGACTGAGTGGGTGGAAAGGAGGCCTCTGGGAACTCTTGGCACAGGGGCCCCCAAAATCTGGAACCGGCCCTACGCACCATCCCTGACCTTTCCTTCCCTCCTTCTTCCCTGACTGTATCCCACAAGAGGATACAGACTCAAGATTCCTTTAAGCACCTAGTAACCTCCCTGTTACAGTCAGCATCCCTAAAACATAGGGCTGCCAGCTCCGGGATGGGAAATACCTGGAGATTTTGGGGGTGGAGCCTGAGGAGGGCGGGGTTTAGGGAGGGGAGGGACCTCAATGGGGTATAATGCCATAGAGTCCACCTTCCAAAGCAGCCATTTTCTCCAGGTGAAAGGATCTCTGTCGTCTGGAGATCAATTGTAATAGCGGGCCATCTCCAGCCACCACCTGGAGGTTGGCAACCCTACTAAAACATGACACAATCAGAGAAAAATGGCGGTCTTGCACCCAAGGCCACACAAGGGACCCATAATGGCCTTGAACCCAGGTCCGAGGTCACCTGTTGGCTCTGGCATTTCCCCTTCCAAGTCAAAACTCCCCCGGTTCCCACCCCCTGCCCTTTACAGCCCACTAACCCAACCTCCCAACAGAAAAGAGATGTCTACAGCAACAGCTGCTCCGTCCCCTAGAGATGGCCCCACATCCCTACTAAACAAGGGATTCCTGTTAATGCCCAACGGAACCCATCCCAAAGGCTGTCGCATCAAGCACATAGTCTAGGCGGGGGGGCACGCTTGCTTTGCTATGAGAGATAAGGTTGCCACCATCCCCTGCTAGCTCAGGGCTCGCCTCCTCCCTGGCAGCTGGCACCAGTACCAGCCGCCTATTAAGGCGTCTTTCCAAGGGTTTAATTCATTTTGAATGCAAGGGAGAGAGAAAGTGCCAGGGGTATGAACGGGGGGGGGGCAGCAGAGGGAGAATGACGACACACTACAAGAACAATCCACATCACAGAGCTAGAAGGCATATGCAGGTGGAGGGGGTGGCATACGCAACCCGCCGGGCATCAGCCCAAGGATTATTTCATTAAAGCTTATAATTGAGTCCTCTCGAGGAAGCCAGCAATCGGCTTTACGCAAGGCCTGGGGGAAACCTGCGGCATGCTTTTGGACTGGGAGAATTCAGAAAATCAAACTGGACACATAGGGAACCCATGATTGAAGGGTGTGGGATGACATACACCTCGCCCCAAACGCTCCCTTCACCTACGCACGGCCATCATGAGCTTCCCTAAGCATTACAAATAGACATGGCATATTAATAAAATTCTGCCACGTTTGGGTCATGCACAACATCAGGTTGGTCACCATTTTAGGCACCAGAATGGACATTTTACTCAAGGGCAGACGAGCTATGGACTTTTCAGTCTTCTCCTATAGTGTGTGATTTGGATGTTTTGCTTGAGCCATCTGAAACAGACTGCTTCCTGCAATACTCTTTATTTCTGACTGCAGGCTGGATTGTGCAGGTCAGCGGATTGCAGGACTGCTTTCACACACAGATAATACATTTTCAGTGCACTTTAGCAATCGCTTGCAACTGGATTTTCCTGTGTGAAACAGGTAAATCCATTCACAAACCATCACTAAAGTGCATTGAAAGTGCATTATCCAACATGCGTGAAAGCAGAGATGGCCCTGCCTTCCTGCACCAGGTCGGATCACATCGGCTGTGAGTGTGTGTGTGTGTGTGTGTGTGTGTGTGTGTGTGTGTGTGCGCCTTCCAACACTGCCTTGATCAACCATGAACCAGCCCTATATGAATGAGCTTGGAAAACCTCCAGGGGCTCACACACACACACAAGCTACGTAGTAGTACAAATCAGTACAAATCAGTACAAATCAAATCACAATTTCCACATGAAGCTGCCTTATAATGAATCAAGAGACCCTTAGCTCATCGAGTATTGTCTACTCAGACTGGCAGATGCTCTCCAGAGTCTCAGGCAGATGAAGCCTGCTGGGTGACCTTGGGCTAATCACAGTTCTCTCGGAACTCTCTCAGCCCCACCTACCTCACAAGGTGTCTGTTGTGGGGAGAGGAAGGGAAGGCGATTGTAAGCCAGTTTGATTCTATTTAAAAGGTTGAGAAAATCAGCGTATAAAAACCAACTCTTCTCAACCCCTAGACAGCATGAAAATAGCAGGGAGAATACCCACACAAAATTCATGGATTCAGCCCCATTGATGATTTCACCTCTTGCCTGGAAGATTTTTGGGCGAAAGCCAGTTAAGGGCTCTCCTCCGTTCCCCCGCATGTTCCTTCCCCTCCTGCTGGGCGGTAGCAATGCCAATCCCAGCTTCTCAGCACGCTCGCATCCCCGGGGACAGAAAGAGTTTCATTAAATCTTGACAAACGGGAATGAATTACACTCACTTGCCGCTGGCAGCGGTCCGGCCTTCCTTCTCATCGGGCTGCCCTCTGGGATCCCAATTCCTCACGTTCTCGCCAGATCAAATCCACAGCCTGACAGAGGCAGGGGCTCTGGGACGGAAACCAAGCTCCCTTGGCTAAGCTCGCTCGCCCCAGGGGGGTTCGCCACACAACTGCGCTTCCTCTTTCTAGAGCTCTCGGGCTCAGAACAAGAATCTGCTGGCTGATGGAGTGGAAAGGGAGAGAAAAGGAAACACCGAAGGATGCAGAAAGTATCGAGTGTACTTTGACCGGGTCTTCTCCCATCCTTCTCATTAGATGGTAGCCGCCTTTCTCTAGATCGAAGTTCTATGCTGTTGACCTCTGCCTGGCAGGCAGAAACCCGACAGGTGAGGTTTTTACTCATCACTGCATCAACATGCTGGAGAAGGCTACTCGGCTGACCCTCAGCCTGCCATACAGTTGTAAAGGCACATCGGGGCAAGAAAGGCGGAAACTCTCCTTGCAGGTCTCCTGATAACCGGAGGAAGCCTCCAGCGAGGAACACTCCCTCAACAAAACGTGCGAAGCAGGGCAGGTTCTATGTCGCAGCAACTCCGAAGGCAGGCCGTGAAAAGAAGACAATGCAGGTGGGCGACTGAGAGGTTCTGCACGCAGTCACAAGCGGAGCAAAAGCAGAGCAAAGATACCCGGCAACAAGCACTAATATCAAAGTGCAGGAGAATCAAGCCTCGCACTTTCTAAACGGGCTAACATTTCCCCACCACCACCTCCTGCTCCCTTCCCTGGTTTGCAGATAGGGTTGCCAACCTCCAGGTGGGGCCTGGAAATCTCCCACTATTACAACTGACATCCAGAGATCAGTTCCCTGGAGAAAATGGCCGCTTTGGAGGGTGGACTCCATGGTACTGTACCCTGCTGAGGTTCCTCCCTTCCCCAAACCCCACCCTCCCTAGAATCCACTCCCCCACACACACAATCTCCAGGTATTTCTCCACCCAGAGCTGGTGACCCCTATTTGCAGACCAGCTTGTAAAAAACAAAAACCCCAGTGAATATTATTTATCTATTCCCTGCTCCTCCTCCCAAGAACTCAGCGCAGACAGTTCAGGAAGACAGTTCAGGCTGAAGCACAGTGGCTTGCTGAAGGCTGCCTTGGCAGCAGAACCTGAAATTCTGGAATCCAGCCACGACAGTGCAAATCCAGGACTCTGGATCAGGGGTGTCAAGCATATGGCCCACGGGCCAAATCCGGCCCTCTGAGAGCTCTCACGTGGCCCGCGAGCCAGCTGAAAACAGCCGCCACCACCACCACCCCGCTCCCAACGTGGGCTGGTGTAAGCTCTAGTCCTGCGGCCCCATTAAACAGACTTCAGCAGACAACCAATCCACAAAAGCAGTTTTATTGGGTAGAATCGACAGGTTTCAGAAGCCATATTCAAAAGGACACTAGTAAGGGTCAAAGGCAAGGTACACAGCATATATGGAAGAGCAAAAGGAGATAACCGGTTACCCAGGCAACTCCCCCCCTCCAGGAGGCAGGAAGGAGTCCTTGGCGATTCCCACAGTATGAGAATCTATGAAGACTAAACACGGGGCCTAGACTGGCCTTGGACAGAATAGCACAACAGCACCTGGAAGCAGCACAATCGCACTACCGCATACCATCCTCATGGCCTGCTCCTGACAGCTGGCGAGGCCTGGCCCGGCCCGACCAAGTGACATTTATGTCATATCCAGCCATCGTAACAAATGAGTTCAACACCCCTGCTCTGGTTAGCCTGGCCCAGCCCTGAAGGATAACATACCACTAGGATCCCGTCCATGGAAGAGAAAGCTTCCATTAGATTCCATCAAGAACTCAAAGTAATATCTCCACCCAATCCATCAACAGCCACTGAATTAGGGAAGCAAAATCCAGCACTTAAACCAATTCATTCACAGTTCATAGCAGGGGCCAGAACTCATCAATGCCGGGGGGCCCAGGGATGACCGCCCGTCCAAGCCCTGAACGGAGTACGAGCACTATACCAGAATTTGGGAGGACAAAAGGGGAACACAGGTCTGAGAACATTAGGCAGGGTCTCCGCGGGGCTGACAATTTTTCTCAGTCTCTATAGGCGCCACATCGGTTAACTTAACTAAGCGGTCTGCAGTCTCACCAATTACAGCTGCTGTATAAGGATCACTGTGCTTATCTGTTCTGAGTTTTGTACGGAAATGTCATCTGTTAAGTCTTGCATTCACAACTTCTTTTTAAAATAAAAATCGTACCAACTGAGAACTCATTTAATGCAAGGGTGGACAACATTTTCAGGCCCGAATGCCAAAAAAATTGCAACATCTATCTGCGATCAGGCTGACAAAGATGTTTTCAGCCCAAGCACTGGCAAACAAATAGGGGCAGGGGAGACGAGAGCAGTCCTTGGCCAGACACACTTGGGGGAAGCCAAGCTCCCAGGGCGCTGCCAGCATCTCAAGGGTTCGCTTTGGCCGTGGCTGGCGTCTGAGCAGCAACGAAAGCCATTAGCCTTGCCTGCCGCCTTGGCCCTCCACGCTGGCCCCAGCATCGCTGCCAGTGCCTTGAGTGGAGGTCTGGCCCTGGGCACCAAGCAGAATGGTCTGGAGGGCCACTGTTGGCACACCTGCCGGGGGCTGCCTAACCCTGATTTAATGCAATGGAAGGAACGGGCTACAAAGGTTTGCGCCACATTACATTTAAGGTGTCACAAACCCTTTTTTTGGGGGGGGGGAAACTGTAGAAAGGAGGGAGTGGATGCAGGGCCGTCAACCTACCTGCAAGCAGGGCCTGGAATTCTTCCAGAGTTAAGCCCAATCTCCAGATTACGGAGGCCAGGTCCTGGGGCTACCAACTTCCAGGTAGGGACTGAAGTTCTCCTGGAGTTACAACCGATCTGCAGATTACAGCGATCAATTTTCCTGGCATGCAATGTCACAGAGTCTGCCCTCCAGAGCTCTACACCATCCCATTCCTGCTTACCTCCCTACTCTCCTAGGGTTGCCAGCTAGTGGCTGGCACCCAGAGGAAGACTGGGGGGTGGGGACATGGGGGCACCACAGGATCGACAGTGCATCATTTTGGGGGCAAACCCAGAAGTGACACGACGCCATCAACGCCCTGGAGGTGACGTCACAGAACTGCCACCACACTGCTCTAGAAATGCTGTCACACTGTCAACACGACAGTAACTTTGGCCCTTATTGTTTTCCCCGCTGGCCTATCAAGCTGTGGCAGGGGTTGGGGGACTGCCCACAGGAGACCTGGTAAGTCTA
This sequence comes from Euleptes europaea, assembly GCF_029931775.1. Classification (NCBI taxonomy): domain Eukaryota; kingdom Metazoa; phylum Chordata; class Lepidosauria; order Squamata; family Sphaerodactylidae; genus Euleptes; species Euleptes europaea. The sequence continues at coordinate 431,409 of NC_079314.1, forward strand.
TACCCTCCCCAACTCCACCCTGCCCAGACCCTCTGGCCCCCCAAATCTCCATAAATTTCCTTATCCAGAGTTGGCAACCATATCAGTTCCTAGGGTTGCCAGCTCTGGGTTGGGAAATACCTAGAGATTTTGGGGGTGGAGCCAGGGGAGGGAAGGGACTTCAAGGGGGTATAATGCCATAGAGTTCACCTTCCAAAGCAGCCATTCTCTCCAGGGGAACTGATCTTGATTGCCTGGAGATCAGTTCTAATAGCAGAAGACCTCCTGGAAGTCGGCAACCCTACTGGTTTCCCTGGAGAAAACGGCAGCTTCACAGGTGGACTTTACAGCATCACACCCCTTCTGACCTCCTTCCCTAAACTCTACCCACCCTGCCCAAATCTCCAGGAATTCCCCAACCCCGAATTGGCAACCCGAAGTGGGCATGTTCTTCATGGAGGAGAGGACAGGCTTCTCCCCCAAGGGGACTCATTACTTTCCTCTTGCCCAGACCTCTGGAGCCAACTCTGCCTTCAGGAAACCTTGCAGTCACTTGCTCACCCACACTCACTGGGCAAGTAACAACCGCTTTGCGAGGGAGGCTGCCAGACTCTTCACCCAATGCCACCAGGGTAGACACAGAGCCTTTCAGCTAAATCCAATTGTGGCTCCACAACTCCGCTGAAGGGTTGATGGAATGTACTGATTGGGCTCATTTTATTTTGTTGTTTTTGTAATGTTTTATTTTATGATATTCTTTTATTATTAAGGACCCCAGTGGTCGATAAGACACAGCGTAGATATAATAAATAAGGGTCAGGTTGTTGGTCTCTCCCCACCCCCCACCCCTTTGCATTTGCCAGAAAAGCTGCTAATGCCATCCCAACTTTGCATATAAAAGGATAGTTAAAAGCGCAGTAAGGGTTATCGAGGGATTGAACTGAAATACAAGATCTTCAACATAAAACACAAGAATCTGGATTTTTTTTAATGCATCTGGAGCACAGGCTTGGCGATGCTTGAAGTGAGCCTTCTAGGTTCAGAGTTGTTGCTTTCATGCAGACTTTTTTTTGGGGGGGTACAGAAAGATTACAGGGCCCGGTTTAGGCAGGCAGCAATGCTCAGATTTCTAGTCCTCATATGGTAGAGAAGAAAGCCTTGCAAAATTTAATATCACCTCTTGGCAGGGAAAAAAGGTGGTGGTGGGGAAATCAAATGAACTCAAAACATTCCCTTCCTACAACTGTGGGAATGAACAATAGACTCACAATCTTTAGAAGCTCACTAAGTAATTTTCATATTTGCTGTACAAAATGTCTGGAACTTTCAATTGCTCAATGTAGTGAATTTTGTTGTCGTCGTTTCACACAACGAAGCACAATCAAAGGATGCGTCAAGGAACACAGAACTGCAACACAGTGAGAGATTCTCTATAAAATACAAAGACTTTCGCCAACTTAGCTAGGACCACCACATCTCCCCATAGTCCACTCTGTGTGACTCGGTTTAATGTACCAAAGCAGTCACGTTGGAGTCTTTTCAGCCCGAGATCCCAAACGAAACTACTAAATGGTTCTGCACTGGAGACGGGGTTGCCGACTCTGGGTTGGGAAATCCATAGAGATTTGGGGCTACAGCCTGGTATAATGCCATACAGTCCACACTCCAAAGCTACTATTTTCCCCAGGAAAAATGATCTCTGTAGTCTGGAGATAACTGTAATTCCAGGAGATCTCCAGGCCCCAACTGGAGGATGGCAACCCTACCTGGAGAGTGGCATTTGTGGATACTTAGCACTAGTCCAGAGGGGCTGGAAATGGGCCCGTGTATAGACAGCATCAAGGATCAGGTGCTGTCATACTGGCAATGCAAGAACTTTAGTGCAAGGAACCTGCTTTCTGCTTACACACTCTCTTCACCTGCTGAGCTACCACAATTCCAGTCCCTGCGCACCACAAGCAGGGCGCGGGTGGGCACCTTCAAAGAGCTGCCTGCGTTCTGTTCAACTTAAGCAAGCCAAGCCAAACCACAGACGATAATGGGAGGCAATAAAAACCCACAGGGTCACACTCCAGCCAATCTGATCGGAAAGAAAAGTTTCCTTTTTGGTCCCAATTGCAAGCAGTCACCTCCTGAGCAAAACCCATGTGCTAATTAATCCCAAAGTAAATCTTATTAAGATATAACTCCATACTACATGACACCTGGGTTCTAATTTGCAAGCCCAGGGGAAACGGGTTGTGCGTATTTGCAGAAGCTGGCTATGCACTGCAGCGATTGGTCAGAACCAGTGACATTATGAGTCCAGCTTCTCCCCCTCCCAACCAAGAGTGGGCTCCCCCCCCCCATTTTAAAACTGACTGAGTTTCATTTGAGGAAAAGGGGACAAATTATTTAATTGAATACATGTACAAATGTTGATCTAAAGCACCACTTGAATCAGGCTAAGGAAAAGCCAGGCAAACCACTCAACAGTGCTCAGATCACTGGCCAATATGTCTGTCTCTTGATCGTATGCCTTTTTAAGGATGGGAGAAAAAATAGCAACCAGTCCTGCTTTGTACGCAGCTCAAGAAGAGAGGTATGAGGGCAAAAACCTTTTATTTGGAATTTGACCCCTAGCCTCAGCCACGGCCCCGCAGTGAAGAAGGAAAGGTATGGGAACAGTCTGAGACCACCCATGTAAGTTTATCAGGTCTGGACCACACTGGTCTTTTATGTGTGGCTGTTTCCCTCGCCGTCACCCCTCCGAAGACTTCGGGTCTTTTTGTTGATTGTGTGGGCCATTTCTGACCTTCAGAGGTCGCCTTGCTCTCCGGGCAAAACACGGGGGAAAGCAGGGGGAAAGCAAGGTGACAGTTGGAAACGGCAGGAACAATCAACACAAAGACCCAAAGTCTTGGGAGGGGTGACGGCGAGGGAAACTGCCACGCATAAAAGACCACTGACACATGGAGAGGAAGCCACCATGATCCCCATATAACACATCATGATCTATCTAAAGGATCCCTGGGATGGAAGCATAACAATACGCAGCAAGGCACTCTTCATCGGCTTAGAGGTACTCTTGCCTTTATTGTCGAAGGCTTTCACGGTCAGAGTTCATTGGTTCTTGTAGGTTATCCGGGCTGTGTGACCGTGGTCTTGGTATTTTCTTTCCTGAGGTTTCGCCCGCAGCTGTGGCAGGCATCTTCAGAGGAGTAACACTGAAGGACAGGGTCTCTCAGTGTCAAGTGTGTAGGAAGAGTAATACATAGTCAGAAAGGGGTTGGGGTTGAGCTGAATCATTGTCCTCCAAAAAGTATCCAAGGTAATGTGCTAATCATTGTCCTGTAAGTAGCAAGATAATGTGCTAATGAGGGTGTGGTATGTTAATATGGAACCATTGTATCCTGAAGTGATCTGTTAATGTGTGAAATCCAAAGCTAATCTGCATGGCTATTGTGGACTGTAGTCTTTGTTAGTCTGGAGGTTTTCAGGACTGGAAGCCAAGCCTTATTCATTCTTAAACTCTCTTCTTTTCTGTTAAAGTTGTGCTGATGTTTTTGAATTTCAATGGCTTCTCTGTGCAATCTGACAAAATAGTTGGTAGAATTGTCCAGTCTTTCAGTGTCTTGGAATAAGACCCTGTGTCCTGTTTGTGTCAGTCCATGTTCAGCCACTGCTGATTTCTCAGGTTGGCCAAGTCTGCAGTATCCTTCATGTTCTTTATCCTTGTTTGTATGCTGCGTTATGTGGTCCCGATGTAAACTTGTCCACAACTGCAAGGTATACGATATACTCCTGCAGAGGTGAGGGGGTCTCTTTTGTCTTTCGCTGATCGTAGCATCTGTTGTATTTTCTTGGTGGATTTAAACACTGTTTGTAGGTTATGTTTTTTCAAAAGTTTCTTCATCCTATCAGTGACTCCTTTACTCCTCTGAAGATGCCGGCCACAGCTGCGGGCGAAACGTCAGGAAAGAAAATACCAAGACCACGGTCACACAGCCCGGATAACCTACAAGAACCAATGAACTCTTGCCTTTATTCCTACTGCATAAATGCCAGCACTGAGCTGTGTGGCACGGAGGTCCCAGGGCTTAGCTTTAGCGTGAACTCTGCCTCAAAATTAAACCCTGAGTTAAAGCCACAAATCCAGGCGGCCTGTTCTCCCTGATCCATCCACAAACTCTCCATTGTTCAATGCTAGAGCGCAATTAATTCTGACATTAAAAACGCTATGAAATTAAAGGGGAGAGAGAATCTAAAAGGGGGGAAATTGACTTTTCCAAATAAGTTCACTTTGTGCTCTTCTTTTACCAGAAGGGGAATTCCACCCAGCCAGCAGCCAGTGGGAAGGAATCCCTTCTCCGCTCTGTAGCCCCAATTATTTAGGGGGAAATCAATGGGCCGGAAGTGTAAGGAGTTTTATCTGAAGATAAGAGACTGTGGGGGGGGGGGGGGACAGGCAGGAAATCGACAGAGAGACTCCAGATTTTTCCCCAGCCCTTTTCCTCCACCCCACCCCTTCTTCACTGAGCAAAGAAGATCCATTTCTGATCGCAGCCCGGGACACTCCCCGTTGTTTCTCCCCAGGAAAAATTGAGCTGGTTTAAATATCATTAAAGATTGATGGTTACAAGAAGCCAACTGGGCACTTGGAGACGCTGGCTCTGCACACAGGCACGGGGGGGGGGGGAAGCATATGCAGTGGCCAGGGCCACTTATCTGAGCAAGCACCTCTGCACCTGCAAAAAGCCTCAGGGGGGAAAGGGTTGCTCCATCTTGCACTGGGGCTACTGGCTGTCTAGGAACCAAGCTAGATACAATGCTCTTGTCTTTAGGGAAGGGTCCATGGCTCAGTGGAAGAGCCTCTGCTTGGCACGCAGAAGGTCTCAGGTTCAATCCCCGTCATCTCCAGTTGAAAGGACTGGGCAGGAGGTGATGGGAAAGACCTCTGCCTGAGACCCTGGAGAGCCGCTGCCAGTCAGAGACGGACCAAAGGTCTGATTCAGTATAAGGCAAATTCGTGTGTTCATGTCTGCCGTTCATGCATCTGTGCCATTCGGGCAAGCAAGGAGAGCTGAACCCAGCCTTCTCCCTACCCCCACCCAGCTTTACTACTGGGTACAGTTCTGGTCACCTGAAAAAGGACATTGCAGAGCTTTAGAAGGTGAAGAAAAGAGCAACCCAAATGATCAGGGGGATAGAGCAACTGCCCTTTGAGGAACGGTTAAAATGCTTAGGACTGTTTAGCTTGGAAATATGGTGGTTAAGGGGAGACATGATAGAGGTCTATAAAATTATGCATGGTATGGAGAGAGTGGACAGGAAGAAGCTTTTCTCCCCCTCTCATAATACCAGAACGCGGGGTCATCTGCTGAAGCTGGAAGGTGAGAGATTCAAAACAGATAAAAGGGAGTATTTCTTCACACAGCGCATAGTTAAACTGTGGAACTCCCTGCCCCAGGATGTGGTGATAGCTGCCAACTTGGAAGGCTTTAAGATGGGAGTGGACATGATAGGGCTATCCATGGCTACTAGTCAAAATGGATACTATCATGATGCATCCTTATTCTCTCCAGGATCAGAGGAGCATGCCTATTATATTTAGGTGCTGTGGAACACAGGCAGGATGGTGCTGCTGCAGCCGTCTTGTTTGTGGGCTTCTGGAACCACCTGGTTGGCCACTGTGGGAACAGACTGCTGGACTTGATGGGCCTCCTGGGTCTGATCCAGCAGGGCCTTTCTTATGTTCAGATTCTCTACATTTTGACTCCTGCGTACTTTGCCCAATTTGGCCTCGATACGGGAAGTGAGCCAGGCTAGGAGGGCAACAGCAGAAACTGGACATGGCAAGGCAGGGGGGGGGGCAGGGGTTCATCTCCCTTCACTTGGGTTGTAAAAATCACCACCACCCTCTTGCTTGATGAGTGAGTGGGACAAACCCGTGAACACACACAGCTGAGGCTGCCACATCTGTAAGGAGACATAGGTGGGTGCCAATTGTACTTTATCTCCTTTTATAGCAAACATCTGGACCGTATTACGGACTGGATTAACGCAGCATCCTATTTTCAATGCAGGCCAGACGCTCATTACATAAAAGGAGATCACATACAATTGGCATCCACTTGCGTCTCTTTACTGATCGGTACCCCAGAGGGGACATGAAAACTGCATGGGTGGGGGGAATCACATGGTGGAGAAGTCAGGAACAGTGAACACTGGGCTCAGTGTAGCTATCTTCCTTACTATATCTAGTCTGGACCCTGGACATCCCTACGTGCAAAAATTATATAAGGAGAGTTGTCCCTGAAGAAGGATTTCCTGCTCGGTCAGGCATTGAGTGTATCATAATAAACTCTTTGCCTGCCATCTGTTGATGGTTACTTCTCCTCTTTTTGAAGGTTTTTTTTTAATTATATTTTTGGACTCCTAACAGGTATCGGAGAGCAGGGAGGAGAATGGTGAGCAAATACAGAACCCCTCAAAGGCCGTCACATACTTAATTTCCAAACGCTGCCGGCATATCCCCTATGCTTGCCAACTGCATCTTGAGAAATTCCTGGAGATATGGGGGCAGTCCCTATGGAGGGTGGAGTCAGGGGAAGGAGAAAACTCTGCAGGCATGTAATGTCGCAGAGTCCTGCCCTCCAAAGCTGCCGTTCCCTGCAGGGAAACTGATCTCTGTAGTCTGGAGATCCGCTGAAACTCCAGGAGAACTCCAGGCCCCACCTGGAGGCTGCTGGCAACCCTATTAAACCCCCCAAGGCTCCCAGGCAAAGAGACATAGCCAAGGGGAAGATAAAGAAGCCCTTGTTCACGTCCCTGCTTTCTGTTCTGTCCCACAGGTCATGCTTTGCTTCTGGCAGCTGGAAACAAACCCCAAGACTCCCATCCCTTCACTGTTTCCCACCACTCACACAGCCCTTTGACAAGCCCTTCTAGACCAGCTGAGTTTGCAAACCTTCTTTCCGGATCAACTGGTCTCCCAGGCCCAGCGCCTCGGTCAGCTCTTCAGAGTGTGATCTCATTAGCTGGGATGAACCTCCCATCCATTTGAAGCCTAGGGTGGGGTACTCCCCAACTACTTATGCCATTGAGACAGACTTAATCAATTCCTTTAAAGCTCTCCCACCAGTGGACTCAAAATGGTCTACCGTGTGCATTAACAGAGGATTCTGGGTCACGCACCAGAACACAAGGTTCCCATTCAGCGCAATTCAGCCTGTGCGGCCTTTTCATTACCCCGCGTGAACTGATAGCTGTCTCCAGAGCACACCCAACACTCCTCTGTGGGTGCACATTGGGTGTGCCGGGGAGGGCGGGGGGCGAGCGGGCGGGCAGGGGAGAATCAGTAGCAGTAAGAAAGCCATCTTTCAGGGAAGCTCGCCTTCTCGCTTGAGATATCCCATAGCAGAAATTTCCACCTAACCCAGTACTAGATCATCATCACATACACACCTTAAAGCAGGAGTGTCGAACTCACTGGTTACGAGGGCCGGATATTACATAAATGTTACTTGGAGGGGCCGGGCCAGGCCTCACCAGCCCAGATCAAGAGAGTGGGGGGTGTGGGGTGTGCGGCTGCCTCGGCTTGTGAGCCCCGCAGCGGTTTTGCCGGCCCAGATCGAGAGAGGGAGGGGCGGCTGCCTCAGCTGCCTCGCAGGCCGGATAAGAGCTCCCAAGGGGTCGGATCCAGCCCGTGAGCCATATGTTTGACACCCCTGCCTTAAAGCTCCATTAGGACCGCCTGTCTCTGAGCTCTCTCCCTCTCTCTGTTATACACGGCACATCTGGACACCTCCACACCTTCTGCTGGCCCTGAATACCCAGATACAAAGCAACCTGCCCCTCACAATTCCCCTCTGTGGGGCCAAGTCACAGAGTGGAGAACTCTCCACCCTTCAGCGTCTGTAAGCCTTCTCATTGATAAGAGACAATGCTTTTCGCCTCGCACCCCCCCCCCCACACACACACACACTCCACAAATGTGTCCTCGTCTTCCTCGCCCACCAGTTTGCCAAACGCTTCACTAACGGCTGCACTCACTAGACGCGACTCTTCCCACTCGGGAGGCAGAAATAGAACCGACTCCTCATCCCAAAACTGAAAACAGAACCTGGCGGGGGAACCACAGACCCTACCTACCGCCTGCGGTTTCAGTTCCCCTTACTGTAACCACCGGACCTTTCTCCCGATTCTCTAGAACCGAGTGTCAATGCCTCGCTTTTCAACCGTGCTATTTCCCACCCCTTACATCCTTTCCCCCTGTTGTTGGGCCAGCAATACTAAGGGAACTACATAGGGTTTTTTAAGGTAGGGAGGAGGGAAAAGCCAAGAAGACAAAGAACCCGGAGGCAGGTGTGGTTAGACAGTTCAAGTGTGAAAGAAGCTACAGAGTCTTTGCCCAAGTGCAGGATAAGATCTTACCAGCTAAGTACAATCTCCCATAACTATGGACATTAAAGGAAAAGATCCATAGCAGGATCCAGCCTGCACCTGGCAGGATCAAAACTGTGTGTGTGTGTGTGTGTGTGTGTGTGTGTGTGTGCGCCCCATCAAATCACAAGTGACTCATGGCGACCCATAGGGTTTTCAAGGCAAGAGACATTCAGAGGTGGTTTGCCACTGCCTTCCTCTGCGAGGGCTGAGAGAGGTTCTGTGAGAACTGTGACCGGCCCAAGGTCACCCAGCAGGTTTCATGTGGAAGAGTAGGGAATCAAACCCGGTTCTCCAGATTAGAGCCTGCCGCTCTTAACTACTACTCCACGCTGTGCTTTCCATTTATCCTACAAACACTTTGAAGAACAATGGGGGCTCGCAGGTTCAGAGCCATCCATTCGCTCTTCAGCCCCCTTGAGGCCGGACTGCAAATATAGGGTTGCCAGCCCTGGGTTGGGAAATATCTGGAGATTTTGGGCGTGGAGCCTGTGGAGGGTGGGGTTTGGGGAGTGGAGGGACTTCAAGTGGGGAATAATGCCACAGAGTCCACTTTCCAAAGCAGCCATTTTCTCCAGGTGAACTGACTTCTGTAGCCTGGAGATCAGTTGTAATCCCCACCACCTGGAGGTTGCCAACTGCACACATGCAAGGCATAATTGGCTCTACTACTGAGTCACACAGTTCCTTCTCTCTAGAAGAACAGCTAGTGACACGGGTAAGGTAGTCAGTTCTTAGAGGAAAAGAAAATATTCCTTCCTGATTTTTCTGTACCTCTGTAGAACTTGACATCCCATTTTGACTCAAAATAACTATTACCCCAGTTTACTAACAGCTTCACCCATAAACATGCCTTAAAGGAATTTTAAAATCATCTACTTTCCCCTCTATTCTACAACTGTTCATATCAGGAAAATGGCAGCATGGCTAAAGGGTGCTAATGAGTAACTACCGTGGTAACGCGGTCCTTTTGTGCCCTCAATCAGATGTCAGTTTTCAAAATCCCCTGCTCTAAACCATTAGCTCCCTTACCAACCTGGGATAACTCCCCCCAAATTCTGTGGCAAGGACATCTTCGCCCCAGATTCCAATAACAAGCCTATGTTCCTCCAGCCTTCCAAACCAATGCAGCTCATTTAAAAAATGAAGCCATCGCCCATCAGACCCCAGGGCCCATCCGTAATGAACCGGAGCAGAAGGGCAGCGGCTACGGAGAGAGCCGCCCGAGCTGGGACGGGCACAGCACGCGGGCCTGAGCCGCACAAACAGACGGGCCAGGCCGCTTCCCAGACAGCTGGGGGATTTGGGGCCTGCTGCTCCGGCAGAGGCCAGATCCGGAGAGGAGGAAACGTGACACCAGACGGGATGACAAGAAAGCCAACAGGGCCAAGGAGAACCAAAGAGACCGCTCCGGTCCCTCTGCACAGCCCAGGCTGGGAATGAATAAGTGTTGCTTCCTTAAAATAAAAGCAAAACACCCCACAATTATCCCAGGTCAGATCCAAGTCAGAGGGCTGATTCTCACGAGTTTGGAAATTTCTTCTTCCATAGGGTGACTTTGGAAACTGGGATGGTGATGTGATCTCCCCTCAACTGGGTCTCCCCACACACACACACACACTTTATTTCATTGCAGGGAAGACAGATGCTCACCAGCATGCGATGGCTGTTTATTTGGGGAGGGGGAGGGCAGGAGAATGTGCTCTGGAGAGTTGATGTTAATCTGTATTAGTGATCTCAAGAACACTCTGGGCTCATTTTAATCTGGATTAAGGTCGGATTTTGAAAAGATTCCCAAAAACAAGATTTAGAAAAGTATGCGTGGTGCGGGTGGGGGCAGAGTTCCTTGCAAACATCGCAAGTTTTGGTTTTTAGTGTAAACTGCTTTGGGCATGGTTCCAGAAAAAGCAGTATAAAAATTATCATCATTGGTATTTTGCAGAGAGTGTTCGTGGTTTCTCTCCAAGTACAGAAGCAAAAAAACAAAAGTCAGATTCCTACCCCCGAATAGTTTACTTTCCAACATGTCGACTGCAGAGGAGATGCATGTTGGCAAAAAAGGTGATATGTACACTCGGGTCTTTGCTTCCAGTGGGAATCTAAGGAACTATACAAAAAAGTTCACAAAGAAAATAGATTTTGAGGACAGATTGGGATGGGGGGAGAGAGGCAGAAGGCATCACGCAGCTAGCTATTCTGGGGAGTTGTTCCCCACAAGGGGTAACAAGGGGGAAAGTTATGTAAAAGGCAAGAAACCCTTAGGACAGCTGAGGGTAATGGAGTTGTAGTGCGATCCTACCTAGAGTTACACAATTCTAAATCCATTGAAGACAATGGGCAAAGGATACAACAGTAGTGTCAGAGAAGTGAAGACAATTGGCAAGGATAATTTACTTATTTACATTATTTGTAGTCCGCCTTTCTCACTGGGACTCAAGGCAGATTACGCAGAGTGAGTCAAAACAATCTACAAGATGGGACATTCAACGAACAGTGAAAAAAGGATTTGGGTTATAGAGCCAACCAGAAATCTAAAAAGGAGAACTGAAAAAAACGTCATGGCATATTAAATGATGCAAAACTACATACCGGTTGAGTATCCCTTATCCAAAATGCTTAGGACCAGAAGTGTTCCGTATTTTTCCATATTTTGGAATATTTTCATATACATAATGAGATATTTTGGGGATGGGACCCAAGTCTAAACACGAAATTCATTTATGTCATATATACACCTTATAATCATAGCCTGAAAGTAACTGTACACAATATTTTTAATAATTTTGTGCACGTGTGGCATTGTGGGGTACCTGCCGTTGGCACGACCAGCCTGCACACCTGCCTTTTTATTACCCTTGGTGGGCGCTCAAAAGGTTTTGTATTTTGGATCATTTTGGATATCGGAATTCTGGATAAGGGATACTCAACCTGGAGTGGGATTCAACCTACAGCAAACTATACACCAGGGGTGTCCAAACATTTTTCAAAGAGAGCCAGATTTGATGAAGTGAACATGCGTGAGGGCTGACCATTTTGCCTGACATTCTTAATTAATTTAATTAAATGCAAATTAACTATTTTATGCAAAGTTTATTGCAAACGGCATACTTACCGTATTATGCCCATAACCACAGACTGCACCACAAAAACCATGGCTACATTCCTTCCTTTCCCCAAAGCCCCTTTCAGCTCACCGGACGCCCCCCAGCTTCTAAATCTCCAACCTTCCTTCTGTAGGGTGGGAGCAGGAACTCTTCCTCCCCCGTCCCCCGTCCCCCACTCATGTGCCCCTCTGGGACTGTCAACTCTCTCCCTTCAACCCTGCCGGGGGTATTCTGTCCTCCCCTCATCTGAGCCAGGAAATAAACTGGTTTTCATTCTCATGGAGTCCAAGATTCAAACACTCTGACATCTCCCGTGCAGGGAGGAAGGTGGAGTTTTTCTCCCCATGAGAGCCAGCGTGGTGTAGTGGTTAAGAGCGGTGGTTTGGAGAGGTGGAGTCTGATCTGGAGAACCGGGTCTGATTCCCCCACTCCTCCGCATGAGCGGTGGAGGCTGATCAGGTGAACGGGATTTGTTTCTCCCACTCCTACACACGAAGCCATCTGGGTGACCTTGGGCTAGTCACAGCTCTCTTAGCCTTAACTACCTCACAGGGTATCTGTTGTGGGGAGGGGAAGGGGAGGGCGATTGTAAGCCACCCTTAAGTGGTAGAGAAAGGGGGCATATAAAAACCAACCCTTCTCTTCTTCTTTCCTTCTGACCTCTTTGCTCTCTGCTCAGGGCTTTGACCTCCGGAATGAACACGGGTGTCCTCTGCAGACTCAGCCCCATCTGAACGCGCCTCATTTCCAAACACGATACATGCCAGGAGTCATTTATTTCCCCCACCCCATCCCTTCTTTCGAAGCAGCCACTTGCCTTGGAGAGAACCTGCTGGGGGGTCTGACTCCAAACACTCCCTGCCCCCAAATCCAGCCCCCTCTCCCCCTGCCTTTCCTTGACTCACAATCCTCCCCACCCAAGACCCATCCAGTCTCTCCCCTCCTCCCTCCCACCCACCCTGCAAATCTGGATCCCTCGCGAGGCCTCCGCCATGCAGGCAAGGGGCTGCATCTCCCCCTCCCCACCCCAGCCTTCTGCAGAGAGGAAGGAGGAGAGCCAGACGGAGCAGCCCCCCCCCCTCCCAGGCTTTTCGGTGTTTGTGTGTGTGTGTGTGGGGGGGTGTCTTTCCTCTCCCGGATTGGGGCCAGCCTCTGACCTCCCTTGCATTTCCCTCCCCCCCCCCCCCGCCACCTTTCCCACCTTCGAGTCCTCCCCAACCATCCTCAGGATCCCCCTTGACCCACTTGGGAGGAGCTGCTGCTGCTTTTCCATGCTTCAGAACAACAAAGGCCGTGTCCCCACGCACGGGCTCTGGGTAGGAAGGAAGTGACCTCTCTAGGGTTTCAGACTCGCTGGCCTTCATTCCGGGGGGTGGGGCTGAGACAGCCAATCGAGGCGACCCTCCGCCCAAGCGTCACCCCCTCGGTCGGGGATGCAAAGCACAGGCGCAGCCCCCACGCGCCCCCTTTTCTCTCTGCAAAACGGGCTGGGGGGCCGTATTAAACCGGCCCAGGGGCCGCAATTGGCCCCCGGGCCGGACTTTGGACATGACTGCTATACACAGTAGTACAGACCGCAGTCCCCAATAATTTGTCAAAGTAACTTTGTGAATCATTTTGTACTGTGCTCCCCTACTGCTTGCAGAGAAGCCCTCTTGAATAATCCAGTTCTGAATAGCTTGTGGAAAGCCAGGAGTGGGGGAGCCTTCCTGACCTCTGCAGGCAGACCATTCCACAAGGTGGGGGCCACAACGGAGAAGGCCCATGTATGGGCAGCTGTTGATTTTGCCCATTTGTAGATTGGCACCTGCAGAAGGCTCTGCTTCAGATGAGCAAAGCTGTCCCACCACAAACACCACTGCAAGAAGAAGCGTTTTCATCCCACCTGAGTGCTTACAAGGGGTGACGGAGGTCGGAGACAAAGGGCCATGCCTTACAGGAAACAATAGGCCCACTTCCAAGTGTTTTCTCCTTTCTTATTTGTATTTTTATTTAAATCCCACTTTTCTCCCTGATCAGGACCCAAAGAGGCTTTTCTCATGGAAAGCCAGTGTGGTGTAGTGGTTAAGAGCGGTGGACTCTGATCTGGAGAACCAGGTTTGATTCCCCGCTCTTCCACATGAGCGGCGGACGCTAACCTGATGAACTGGGTTGGTTTTCCCACTCTTACACATGAAGCCAACTGGGTGACTTTGGGCTGGTCACAGTTCTCTTCGAGCTCTCAGCCCCACCTATCTCACAGGGTGTTTGTTGCAGGGAGGGGAAGGGAAGGTAATTGTAAGCGGGTTTGATTCTTCTTTAAGTGGTAGAGAAAGTCAGCATATAAAAATCAACTCTTCTTCTTCTTCTCTCCTCCTCCACCTTAATCTCACAACAACCACCTCGTGAGCTAAGAGGCTAAGAGACTGTGAACACATGAAGCTGCCTTATACTGAATCAGACCCTTGGTCCATCAAAGTCAGCATTGTCTACTCTGACTGGCAGCGGCTCTCCAGGGTCTCAGGCAGAGGTCTTTCACATCACCTACTTGCCTGGTCCCTTTAACTGGAGATGCCGGAGATTGAACTTGGGACCTTCTGCATGCCAAGCAGTTGCTCTACCACTGAGCCACAGTCCCTTCCCCTGATTGTGATGAGCCCAAGGTCATCTGGCAAGCTTCCACAGCAGAGCGGGGATTCAAATCTGATCGTATTAGGTCCAAATCCACCACCCCCACGCCAGCCCTTCCGTAGATTCCTGAATCAGCACACCCAAGAAAACATTCAATAGAGATGATCAGAGTCAGTGTGGTGGAGTAGGTGTGAGACCAGACTAGGATGTGGAAGACCCAGGTTCAAATCCCCCAGTCTGCCATGTAGCTCATTGGGTGAACCTGAGTCAGTCACTTTCTCTTAGCCTAGCCTACGTCAAAGAACTGTTGTGGGGGGCAAAATGGAAGGAGGGGGGAGAACCTACCCTGAGTTCCTTGGAGAAAGAGTGGGGCAAAAATACAAACAGAAGGAGAAGTTGCACATACCTTTAAACATGGCAACTCTAATTTTGCTTCTGCGTGTTACTCAATATCACACATGGGTATGCTGGTCCATTATTCCCAGTATGCAGCTGCTGGACCCAGGCTGCCTCATCCACACAGCTGGGTATCCCAAGCCAGAGCAAACCCTACTTTTGTCGGCCTGCAGCCTTTGTGGCAACTATTGTTCTATCTTGTGCAGCTTCATCTACTGTGACTGGCAGCTACTCTCCAGGAGAGCCACCCCACATGCTGCCAAAAGATCCTTTAAACCAGTGGTTCCCAAATTGGGCAGTACCACTTCCTGGGGGGGCAGTGGGATTACCTAGGGGGGGCACTAAGATGCAAGGGGGCAGCAGGGGGCTCTAGAAGTGGGCCCCTTCAACTGTGTTGTTGGATAGGGTAGGGGGCACTGGGGTTGAGTTTGTGGAAACAGGGGGCGGTGGCCCAAAAAGTTTGGGAACGACTGCTTTAAGCAGAGACGCCAGAAGCTGAACCCGGAGCCTTCCGCATGCAAAGCAGATGCTCCACTCCTGACCTATTGCCCTTCCACACTGTAGAAGAAGTTGCTTCATCCACAACCCCATCCGTATGGAACTTACCACCAGCTAAGAGCATTTTTTTCTTGCAAAGCCAGGCAAGGGACTAAACACAAGTAAAAACAGATCCTCATTAAAATGCCAGCCAATCCCTAGGGTAAAGAGGCAGCCTGAAACAGGCCACCCTTTCCCAACGTCTAGGCCAGTGCAAAGCTTTCTTAGCACCCTAGGTTTGGTGCCCAAGGGGGCCCCAACACAACTGAGTGGGCACCCCAGAATTTCCTGCCACGCCACACAGAGTTCTGGGGGCAGGACCTTAATTTGCACGGGGAGCCAGCTATGCCAGAAAATGCTGATGAGCTCAGGATTTATGCGCTATTTATTCTGCCTGCATGATTGAGCCAGGCCTGCCTGGCAAGAGAAGGGGAAATTAGTGGAGAATACGAAAGGGCAGCAGAGGCTTGGCAACAGGCAAAATGCTCCCCGGGCAACATGTGGCCAGCTGTGCAGAGTTATTTTTACTGCCCCGTTACCTAACTCAGGCCTGCCGAAATTCCACACAAGCATCCTATTATACTTGCGAGAAATCCCCCCCACACACACTTCTAATGTTTATAGAGCTTCTTGCCTCCCAAGCCTATCTTAATCCATGGCTTTCGTTCCAGATTAAAATCAACCCAGAGTGTTCTCAAGATCACTAACGCAGATTAGCATCACCTCTCTAAAATGCTTTCTCCCATCCTTCCCTCCGGTAACGACTCCACAGCCAGGCAAAGCTGTCTGCATCGACCTCCTGCATAGAATATGCAGAAGGGGACTTCAATCCAGACCCAGAGAAGGAGGCGATACACCGACCCCAAAGAGGAAGTCCATGGAAATCCAAATAGGATAAACTGAAACACTGAGTTCATTAGTCAGATCAATCAATTGTAAATGGCTGATAGATTAACAAGGAAGCACAATTTATCAATAAGTAGATTTCCCACCCGTTCTTATTCCAAGTGCAAGTATTTCCGCATCTCTGGAAATCAGGTACCTCCTTAGAACAGGAATGTTTCGTTCCTAGCACAGGAAGGAATGCCTCTTATGAGTAGGGATGCCAACCTCCAGGTAGGGCCTGGAGATCTCCTAGAATTGCAACTGATCTCCAGACGACAGAAATCAGTTCCCGTGGAGAAAATGGCTGCTTTGAATGGTGGACTCCATGGCCTTATACCCCACTGTGGTCCTTATACCCAACCCAGACTTGCAACAGTCTCATGACTGTTATTTTATTGAGGTGCATCGTATAAAACACATGTGTATCATCTACAAATGAGAAGTGTTATTTCCCTTCAGAATTATTGTTCCCAGCACCTCAAAAAAGAAAAAAGCAGAGTTCCCAAGGATTTGGTGAGGGAATCTGTGATAGCTGAATTGATTTTAGAATGGTTTAGATCTGTAATATTGCTACAGAACCAGGCCAACAAAGGCAGGGAATAGCTATGCTAGAAACAAGGCACTTCCCAAACTGGAAATGGCAACCCTATCATGCCCACACATGCTCTGCAGTCTAATTATATAGTTGCATGGGTTTTTTTGAGGGACAAGCCATATGTTGTCCTTATGTTCAGACCACAAGTGACGGTTTGCTCTCTCCCCTACAAACCAGGATTCCAAATTGGGGTTTAATTCTGGTTTGTAGGAACGAGAACCAACTACGGTTGTGACCCAGAGGTGACAACAACCTACAGTTTGTTGCAGGAATCTTCAATTAGCTCACTGTGCTTGAAGGGAAGAAGAAAGGGGTGTAGGAAGGAGCACAAGCACCCTGTAGACTCCTTCAAGCAACAACAAACCACAGTTTGTAGTTGAATCTGAACCATTCCAGTGGATACGAAGGAGTAAATTTCCAGAGATAAACAACTGTTTTTTAAACCGCCACCCACAAATAACCCTGCGACAATCTCAGTACTAAGTAACGATCCTCCGACCACAGAAGCTGCCACTCCTAAGAGACCAAAATGGCCTCAGCCCAGCTAAGAGGCAAAAGATATTTGCATAAACAGCCTGTGAAGTGCTTCAGGAAGGATGTATTTGTTACTGTTAATTACTCTTGTTCTGTCACCGCTAAATGCAGATTCAACCCTGCCCCAATGGGACCTGACGCCACTCCAGATCCAGCACTCACTCTCTCTCTCTCTCTCAGGATGCTCTCTGCAAGCTGGGGAAAGAGAGAGAAAGGGTGTGTGTGCGTGTGTGCAGCTGGTCCAGATTCCACAGGGATGGGCTCCGTAAACACCCTCTGAACATACAGTAATTAGTTCTCCTTGCAGACTCCTGAGGTCACTCTGGCTTGGCATGCCGGGGGCCAAGAGGAAAGAAAACAATCTCAAGAGGAAAGTGTCAAGGTAGCAATAGGCCCTGAGCTATGGAAGGCAATATTTAGTCCAGATTATAGGGAAGGGAGAAACAACTAGAAACAGAATTAGAAAATAAGGGGGAAGGGAATGAACCCTTACAGGGGCCAGGAAGAAGGGGAGCATGAAGGGGACTCCGGAGAGGTAAGCCAGAACAGGATCTAGGGTGGTGAACCTCTAGTTGGGGCCTGGAACTCTCCTGGCTTTACAAACGACAGAGATCGGTTTACCTGGAGAAAACGGCACCTCTGGAGAGTGAACTCTATGACATCACATCCCTGAGGAGCTCCCTCCCCTCTCCAAACTCCACCATCTCTGGGTCCACCCCCCTGAATCTCCAGGAATTTCCCATCCTGGAGTTGGCACCCCTTAACAGGACCCCCAAATGGGCTGGGGAGTGCTGCAGAGTGGAGATTCAAAGAGCACGTGTTCCGATTCTGCCAAAGTGTTTTTAAAGCAAAAGAAAAAAGAGAGGAAACTGCCACGGAGATCTTGCGGAAGCCATTCACCCATCCCCCAAATTAAGAAACCCCCAAAGAGCTAACTTCTGACAATGAATGAGCGATATTTCAGACCTGCATGGAAAAGCCACCGTGCAACCTTGGCTGAGCCTGAGAACTTCCCCACCCAAAGAGCCAAAAATGTTGTTTTATTTATTCACTTCATTATCCCACCTTTCTCCGCAATACGAGATCGTTCTCCCCCCCCCCTCTATTTTATCCTCACAACAACCCCATGAGGTGGGTTGGGCTGAGTGTGTGCAACTGGCCCAAAGCCATACAGCATGCATCTGTGGCAGAATGTCAGGAGCAGGCCATGAGGATGGTATGCGGTAGTGCTGGTGTGCTGCTTCCAGGTGCTGTTGTGCTATTCTGTCCAAGGCCAGTCTATGTTTAGTCTTCATAGATTCCCATAGTGTGGGAATCGCCAACTGCTCCTTCCTGCCTGTTGGAGGGGGGGGGGTTTGCCTGGGTAACCGGTTATCTCCTTTTGCTCTCCCATACGTGTGCCTTGCCTTGCCGTTGACCCTTACTAGTATCCTTTTGAATATGAAACCTGTTGATTCTGAAACCTGTTGATTCTTCCCAATAAAACTGCTTCCGTGGATTTGCTGTCTGCTGAAGTCTGTTTATGGGTTTGCCGCAGGACTAGCGCTTACATTGCCCGATGGCAGGCCAGGGAAGGGGGAAGCCAGAAAAACTCTCCCAAACCTGCCGCTCCTCAGGCCCCGTGGAGGCTCTACCTTCGCAAGACCGAGCATTGCGGTTTCAAAGGGGAGCCTGCCTCGTTTGCGGTGCCATGGGTCACTTCGCTGCTACCTGTCCATCACGTCCGGGACTGCCGAGTCCCACTCCCCAGCCAGAGGGGACTCCTCGCGGGAGAGGACGCGCTCGAGGGAGAGGCACCGCAGCCGAACGGAGCATCGCTCCAAGACGAAATGCGCCCCCAGCTCTGCATGCCGGAGAAGTGACAACGGCCCTTCGCCAGCGGACCCGTCCAGGATTACAATTACTCGTCCTGGGGGGAGTAGCTCCGCTTCTTCAGAAGAGGGTGACCACTGGAACTCCCCAGCCCTTAATTTGGAGTCTCCCCTCGAACAGCCAAAAAACGGACTGGGTCTGCGGTAGAGGGAGCGATACCGCAGACCTCCGCAGGAGTTCCTGCGAAACCCGAGGCTTCCTTCATGGTGAGTGAAGTAGAAGAGACTGTGTATGTAGATGTGATATTACAACATTATAGAAAAGGTCCTCAATTACAAGTTAAAGCTTTAATAGACTTTGGATGTGCCCGCTCGTTAATTAACGAAACCACCTTTAAGGTGCTCCAAGTGAAGTCAGTCCCTTTTCCGGCACCTGTTCAATTTGCCCAAATGGATGGCAGTGATCTCGGGGGGCCCCAGTAGATCGTCGCACTGACGGAGTGGCAATGGGAATTGGCCACCATTGGGAACAAATCAACTTTACTATTGTGCCCAATGTTCGATACACTGTGGTGTTAGGAGCAAATTGGCTCGAAGGACACCATCCCTCCATAGACTGGGAAGCTGAGACTTTAACGTTCAATAGCCCGCTATGTGTTGCACCGATATGAAGTGGCCGTTAAGACCGTAATCAAACCAACTCCTGACCTGGCCTCGGACACCTCAGTCTGACCCAACTGCCACCCGAATATCAGGACTTTGCGGATGTATTTAATGTGCAGGAGTGTGATGTGTTACCCCCCTACCGCCGGACGGACTGTGCTTTTGAGGTGGTGGGGGATGGAAAACTGCCAAAGAGTAAGATTTACCCAATGAGCCCTACAGAACGGACGGTGCTCCACGGGTTCTTAGACAAGAACTTGGCTCACAGTTTCATCCAACCCTCCACCGCGCCCTATTCGGCACCAGCTTTCTTTGTGCGTAAGAAAACAGGAGATTTGCGTTTGTGTATTGACTTTTGAAAACTCAGTGCTGTTACTCAAACGAATGCCTATCCCCCTCATTTCTGATCTCTTGGGACAATTGAAGGAGGGACACATTTCCACCAAATTGGACTTAGTCGAGGCTTATTACTGAGTCAGAATCTGGGAGGGGGATGACAGCCTTTTCTGTCATGACAGACATTCTGTGATGACAACCTCTCTGACAGCCTTTTCCAGTTGCTTTGGGATGTTCGAATTTATGGTGATGCCTTTTGGATTAAAAGGGGCCCCGGGGGTCTTCATGCAACTCATTAATGAGATTCTCCATGAGCTGCTGTTCAAAGGAGTGGTGGTTTATTTAGATGACATTCTCATTTACTCTAAAACCATGAATGAGCATGTTGCCTTGGTCAGAGAGGTGTTGCAACATCTCAGAGACAACCAGCTCTATGCTAAAGTGTCTAAGTGCAAGTTCCACAAGAAGCAATTGACTTTCCTAGGATATATTATCTCGCACCAGGGACTGACTACGGATCCAGAAAAGGTGCAAGCGGTGCCCGGTTGGGAATCACCCTTTACTCGTAAACAAGTCCAAAGATTTCTCGGGTTCGCAAATTTTTACAGGGCGTTCCTCCCACATTTTGCTCAGATTGCACTGCCCATCACGAACCTCCTGAAGACTAAGGGAAAGGGGACTACGGCCACCTTACCCAACATCCGGGTGGATTGGACCCCCCAGTGTCAAGCCGCCTTCGATAGTCTTAAGCAGCTTTTTACATCCGAGCCGGTTTTGCAGAACCCAGACTGCAATCAACCATTCATAGTGTACGTGGACGCTTCCAACGTAGCGATGGGGGGTGCGCTCCTGCAGCGGGGGGAGGATGGGCACCTACAACCATGCGCTTATTTCTCTAAAAAGTTCAGTCCGAACTCAATCTGGCCATTTGGGAAAAGGAAGCCGCCGCTGTAAAGCATGCCCTGACAGTGTGGAGGCAGTTTTTAGAAGGTTCCAAGGTGCCTTTTGAAGTGTGGTCCGATCACAAAAACCTAGAAGCCTTAACGGGGGCTTGCAAACTGTCCGCGAAACAAGTGCATTGGCCGGGCTTCTTTGCCCAGTTTCAATTCGTCCTGAAACATGTACCAAGGAAGCAAAATCTACTGGCTGATGCTTTATCTAGACTTCCCCAATATCCCACCAAAGTTGATCGGCCCACAGAGTCGCTCTTCACCCCTGCCCAATGAGGTCTATTGCCCACTTTGGCTGTGCAAAATCGTTCTCAGACCCGACCCCCACCGCCGCCGCATTCGGTGGGAGGGGAAGCCCCACGCCCGGCTGAGCCGGCAGCGCCGCCCGCCTCGCTTCCTCCTCCACCTGTGCGACTTTCAGCCACGGTTCCCGAGGTGCGGGGACCCGAGCGCCCCATTCAGCCACTCCCTGCGCCTGGGTCAGCTCCGTCCCCGGTTAAGCTGCTCGTCGGCACAACTCCGGAGGGGGTGGAAGGACTAACTGCTTCCTTTAAGGAGACTCTTCTTCACAGTTATGAAACAGAACTTTCCTCACAGACCCTTCCGGCTAGTCTAATTAAACGCGGAGAGTTTTGGTACAAGGATTCTAAATTGTATGTTCCGGAAATGTTGTGGGGGGAGGTTTTGAGTTTGGTTCATGGCGCCAAGACCGCCGGACATTTCGGATTCCTCAAAACATTGCATTTGCTAAGGAGACAGTTTTGGTGGGCGGGCATGCGGTCAGATGTGGACTTCTTCATCCGCAGCTGCCCCATATGTGCAGCGGCCAAACGACCCCAGGGCAAGCCGCCCGGACTTTTACAACCCCCTCTAAACCATGGGAAGTAATTGCAATGGACTTCATGACGGACCTACCCCCTATTGGGGAAAGACAGTTCTTTGGGTGATTACTGATCTGTTTTCGAAACAGGTGCACCTTGTACCCTGTGCAGGTATCCCTTCTGCCCGAAATTGGCCTGCCTCTTTGCGTCACATGTCTTCCGTCTCCATTCCTTTCCGCGCAAAATAGTGACGGACGGGTTCAAATTTTGTGGCCAAATTTTGGAAGGCTTCTCTCAAATTGGTCGGAGTGGAACAAGGACTGTCTAGTGCCTTCCATCCCCAAACGGATGGTCAAACTGAATGGGTGATGGAATGCTATTTGCGCTGTTATGTTAATTACCATCAAGATGATAGGGTAGACCTTTTGCTGAATATGCTTATAATAATGCAGTTCACCACTCCACAGGGTTCAGCCCTTTCCAGATTGTCCGTGGTAAAGAGTTTGGCCCCGCTGGTCATGTTGATGTTTCTGAGGAGGGGGGAGCTGACGTGGCCAGATGGGTGCGTTCCATTCAAACAACCTGGCCATGGCTGGTTAAAAATCTGGTGCGAGCCAAACGAAAGTACAAGGCTCGGGCTGACAAACATCGCTCCCCCGGTAAGGAATGCAAGGTGGGGGATCTCGTCTATCTGTCCACCAAGAACCTACGATCCACCCGCCCATGCGATAAACTCAGTGCCAAGTACGTGGGTCCGTTCCCCATTTCCCGATTAATCCAATGACTGTGGAACTCTCCTTGCCCAAGTCTCTACGAAGAATTCATCCTGTGTTCCATGTCAGTCTTTTAAAACCGTATGTTCCTTCCCAAAAATGGCATCCTGAGCCACAACCCGAAGTGCCTAAAATGGTTGGGGGGGGGGGAGGAGCATTTTGAAGTAGCTAAAATACTGGATTCTCGCATTCGCTACGGTACCCTTCAATACCTGGTCAGCTGGAAACATTTTGGTCACACCCACGATGAATGGGTACGCGCCTGTGATGTCTCCGCCCCCCGCTTGGTACAAGAATTCCATGCCGCCTACCCTCACAAACCCACGGTGGGAGGGTGAAGGGGGGTCTTTAGGGGGGCAGAATGTCAGGAGCAGGCCATGAGGATGGTATGCGGCAGTGCTGGTGTGCTGATTCCAGGTGCTGTTGTGCTATTCTGTCCAAGGCCAGTCTATGCCCCGTGTTTAGTCTTCATAGATTCCCATAGTGTGGGAATCGCCAAGTGCTCCTTCCTGCCTGTTGGAGGGGGGGGTTTGCCTGGGTAACCGGTTATCTCCTTTTGCTCTCCCATATATGTGCCTTGCCTTTGACCCTTACTAGTATCCTTTTGAATATGGCTTCTGAAACCTGTTGATTCTTCCCAATAAAACTGCTTTCGTGGATTTGCTGTCTGCTGAAGTCTGTTTATGGGTTTGCCGCAGGACTAGAGCTTACACAGAGTAGGGATTTGAAGCTGGGCCTCTCAGAGCCTAGCATGACACACTGACCCCCACACCACACAGTCTCCTTGTTTCTTCGCCCCTTTTGCCCCCTTACCTGCCTTAGTCTGGGAGGTGTTTGGTGAAAGAACATCTCTTCCTAGAAGCACCAGCCTTAGACATCTTTCTATATACAAGTGAACCTGACAGAAGCTCCTGGGAAGAAATTGGGGGAGGGGGTTGCCTTAAGATTCTCACCATAAGCCCCCTCCCCAAAATAAAACCCCTAAGGATAAAGGGAACTGGGAGGAGAGGCTCCTGTGAATTCAGTGGGGAAGTTTCTCAGGGCTTCTCTTTTGAGCATGTGGCTGGGGTGGGGAGAGAGCTATATTAAGCCTCAAAAATGAATCCTTTGGGGAATCTGTAGCGCTTACTCAGCTTCCCCCCCCCCTTTTGATGCTCTTCTGACTATTTTTGGCTTAGAAGGATATCCTGTGAATAACCTAACTTTGGCTTCCTTCCCTGTGCTTCAAGGCCTCGCTAATCCCACCCCTCCCCAGCAACACCTTACCCATACCCTCAGTCTCCCCACTTCCCCATAGTTTTACAGACTGCTTGTATCTTGGAGGGCTTTAAGAGGGGAGTGGACATATTCATGGAGGAAAGGGGCATTCATGGCTGTTAGTTAGAATGGATACTAGTCATGCTGATACTAGAGATACTAGTATCAGCGGAGCATGCCTATTATTTTGGGTGCGGTGGAACACAGGCGGGATGCTGCTGCTGCAGTCGTCTTGTTGGTGGGCTTCCTAGAGGCCCCTGGTTGGCCACTGTGTGAACAGACTGCTGGACTTGATGGGCCTTGGTCTGATCCAGCAGGGCCCTTCTTATGTTAAGTCTGGCTTTATCCTGGGATTCCGCTAGCATCTCACAGTTGCAACAATGAACAAGGGTCTGAAGACCCCTCCTCATCTTACACTTCCTTCAGTAACATAGTTTTCAACCTGTGTTCAAAGTACAGGCAGCCATATGTGAACAAAACTCTTCCAAATCCCTATACAGACCGCAACCTATGCCTTGGCAGTATACATTAGGGCAAGGGTGGGGAACCTTTTTCCCACCAAGGGCCATTTGGATATTTATAACATCATTTGCGGGCCATACAAAATGATCAACTTAAAAATTAGCCAACCAAGCCCCAAACAGGCAGCTGCCCTAGATGACACCCCACCCCCATGCGGCAGGCAGGCATCCAACCAGTGGCACACTTGCCCACCTGGTGGCACAGGGTGGTCTGTTGCTCCTGCTCCGCATGGTCGGGGCTGGATTCTACAGCCGGCTCCTGCTACCTCTGCCTGCAGGGATGACTAAGGACACACTGGCTAAGAACTCCCCCCCCCCTGCGCATTCTGGCCCTGCCCCCTTTAACCCCTCCATTGTCGCCACTTCCGCCCCCAGCCCTCTTGTAGTACAGAGGGGCAGGGTGGGAAAGGGATAACACAGTTTCTTGAGCGGTCCTAGCAACTCCATAGCTAACGACTCTTCTGCAAGGGGGGGAAAGGTTCCTTTTCTCGGCAAAACTAACTCACATCTGCCTTGAATAGAGGCTATTCCTGTCCGTGGGAGGGGGTGGATCACCAGTCTTAGATCCTTCTGAGCTAGAGATCTGCCAGGACCCACAAAGGGTCCAAATGATTTCGCCAGCCTTAAAGAGCCCCCGGGCCTAACATTCCCCACCCCTGCATTAGGGACTTATCCTAGGTTCCACCTCTCCGTTCACAATGAGAACTCTGAAGCAAGAGTTTGTTTTATTCAATTTTGCACCAGGGTGCGGAGAGAAAAGACTCTTATGTAGCTTCTCCATCCTTCAGCCTCTTTTAAAGCCAGATCTAGGATTTTGTGGTGTACTGAATGTTGGACTCATAAGAACATAAGAAAAGTTATGCTGGATCAGGCCAAGGCCCATCAGGTCCAGCAGTCTGTTCACACGGCGACCAACCAGGTGCCTCTAGGAAGCCCACAAACAAGACCGACTGTAGCAGCATCTATCCTGCCTGTGTTTCTCAGCACCGAATAGGCATGCTCCTCTAACACTAGAGAGAATAAGTATGCATCATGACTAGTTTGAGGTAGACGCGGATTCAACTCTCTGCTCACCCGTAAAGCTCCAGGGGTGACCTTTGGCAGATTAACAAAGACCTCTCACCTCAACCTACCTCACAAGGTTGTTTTGAATGCTGAACAGAATGATCCTAGGGTTGCCAACTGCAGCCTGGGAAATACCTGGAGATTTAGGGGTGATGAGTGTAGAGGAGAGAATTTGGGGAGGGATTTCACCTAGAATCTATGGTATACCACAGAGTTTGACCTCTGAAGCTGCTTTTTTTCCTCTAGGGGAAGTGATCTCTCTAGTCTGGAGATCAATTGTAATTCCAGGATAACTCCAGGCCCCAACTAGAGGTCAACCAGCCTAAATAATCCTCAAGGACATCACCCCAAGCTTTTTGGAGGATGGATGCAATATAATATGATCAACAAAAAAAGGGGGGAAGAATGCTCAAAAGGAAGGATTTCACCACCCAACAGTGCATCTAACTTAAACTGGCTTCAGCTTTGATTTTGTCCATGAGACCCCGAGACTCTGTGAGAGAGAAGCCAGACATCTCCAACAGAGCTCTCATTATTATACAAAGATTCCCCTACATTCTTTGGGGAAAGCTACACGGGCTAAACGGATATGAAAGAGCCATACATTTGCAGCTTATATATATTTTTATTTGCAGCACATATCTATTTACTACATTGGTGCTTTCCTGTCATTGTCTTCCAAGTGATGACAGCCTCCACCACTTGTACAAATTGCTTTCCTATTCCCAGGGACAGAACCTGTACCTGCGTAGCCACAGGAGAGGGCAGCAATTTGCACTCAAAAAATGGCGCAAAGGAAAAGGGGCCAACCTCCTCTAATGTCTCCCTGTTGTCCCAAACCAGATCGACCCCTCCCATGCCCTCCAAATCACTAGGACGACTGGCATTTTGAAAAACCAAAAAAAAACCCTCACAGCCTGTTTTGGCCCTGAAAGCACAGTGGAGATCAGAACCTCTCGGTTTTGCTTTCTAGTTCCAAGGCAGAATTGCGGCACCATGCCCAGAGCGGAGTTGTATCGGAGGCATTGATGGCTATCCCAGAAGCCCGATGGCCTCTTTGGCTCCTGGCTCTTCATTAATGCTGTC
Organism: Euleptes europaea; assembly: GCF_029931775.1. Classification (NCBI taxonomy): domain Eukaryota; kingdom Metazoa; phylum Chordata; class Lepidosauria; order Squamata; family Sphaerodactylidae; genus Euleptes; species Euleptes europaea. Next base: position 457,756 of record NC_079314.1, read on the forward strand.
CTTTAATATGTGGATGATGATGGATTGGCAAGGCCAGCGAGGCTGGCAGGAGATTAACTTGGGCAGCCATCGGAGCTGTGTGTCACGGAGGGCATTCTCCCCTCCCACGCCCCCCCCACCGCCCTCCCCTCCTGCCTTGAGGAGGGACCAGCCAGCCGCCTTCCAACCCCGTGCCTCAAGCAAACTTCTCTTTGGATGCACAGCCCAGATGCCGGCGTGGGCACCTGCGCTCCTCCTGAGCTCTTTCCCGCCAAGAGCTCAGGAATGGGCTGTGAAAGACAGTGGACTGGAGACTAGGGGTAGAAAAGAGCAAAAGTCCAGTAGCACCTTAAAGACGAACAAAGTTTCTGGGTGGGTATGCGCTTCCATGAGCCACAGCTCTCTTCTTCAGGTACAGCTAGAATGTGAGTCCATCTGTCCTTAAGTAGATAAGAGTGAATTAGGCACACAATGGCAATGTAAATGTCAGAAACAAGTAAATGACATTAGCAGGCATGATTGGATTAAGTGTGATATGCAGAGAGGTAGTAGGTGTGGAGAAATTAGCATTGGTAATGAGTCAGGAACCCCAGGTTTCTATTCAATCCATGAGAATGCAGAGTCTTAAATTTCATTATTAGTTGTAATTCAGCAGTCTCTTTCTAAGCTCCTTTTGAAATCCCTTTGTAAGAGAACGGCTCCTCTTAAATCAGCAACCAAATGTCCTGGAAACTGGGGGTTACTCTGTGTGATCTGCCTTGAGTCCAAGTGAGAAAGGTGGATTAGAAAGAACATAAATAATAATAAATACTAATATGCAGAAGGGGAGAGACTGACTTCAGAGCCAGCATGGTATAAGGGTTAGAATGTCAGACTAGGGCCCGAGAGAGCCAGGTGAGAATCCCCACTCTGCCACAGAACTTTACTGGACAACTTTGAGCCAGTCCCTGGCTCTCAGCATAACCTACCTTATAAAGTTTTGTGAGGATAACATGAAGGAGAGGAGGCAACATCAGCCACTTTGGGTCCCCAGTGAGGGGGCGAAGGTGGGGCATAAATAAAGTAAGTCAATAAAAACATCACAGCAATACTTAAAAGATAACCTGGGCAGAAAAGCAAAGTATAAGCATCTAAATAAATAGAACGGTAATTTTCAAACTGCAATCTGAAATATCTAGGGTTCCTCTGAAGTTGATTAGGAGCTCCTTCAAAAGAAGTTCTGAAGATGGAGCATCCTGGAAAGACAGCTTGACTACCAGGAGGGGCCATCCCCTGCTACGTGCAATTACCAGGGTTGGCATTGTACAGTACTTCATTAAGCATAGGGAGACAGATACTGGCTGATGCCCCGTGTGAACCTAAAAGGCACACAGAGTACATCTCCATAGTCCTTTGCAAACACACAGGAACTTCTTGGATTATAAATCAACATGAAAACAGTCCTCAAAGACAGGAATTTTCAAAACCACTAATTGAAAGACAGGGAGAGAGACAGAGGAGAGAGAAAATAAGAACATATGAAAAGCCACGCTGGATCAGACCAAAGCCTATCAAGTCCAGTAGTCTGTTCACCCGTGGCCAATCAGGTACCTACAAGAAGCCCACAAGTACGACGACTGCATATTACAGAGCTTGAGAAGGTGCAGAAAAGAGCAACCAAAATGATGAGGGGACTAGAGCCACTGTCCTATGGGGAGCGGTTAAGACGCTTAGGGCTGTTTGCATGGAAAGAAGGCGGCTGAGGGGAGACATGATAGAGGTCTATAAAATTATGCCTGGTTTGGAGAGAGTGGACAGGGAGAAGCTTTTCTCCCTCCCCCATAATACTAGAACGCGAGGTCATCTGTTGAAGCTGGAGGGTAACAGATTCAAAACAGATCAAAGGAAGTATTTTTTCACACAATGCATAGTTAAATTGTAGAACTTCCTGCCTCAGGATGTGGTGATGGCTGCCAGCTTGGAGGGCTTTAAGAGGGGAGTGGACATATTCATGGAGGAGAGGGGTATTCATGGCTATTAGTTAAAATGGATACTAGTCATGCTGCATACCTATTCTCTCTAGTATCAGAGGAGCAGGCCTATTATATGGTGCTGCTGCAGTCATCTTGTTGTGGCTTCCTAGAGGCACCTGGTTGGCCACTGTGTGAACAGACTGCTGGACTTGATGGGCCTCCTGGGTCTGATCCAGTAGGGCCTTTTTTATGTTCTTATGACTGAGGCACCAGCCTGCCTGTGTTCCACAGCACCTAATATAACAGGCAAGCTCCTCTGATCCTGGAGATAATAGGTGTGCATCATGACTAGTATCCATTTTGACTAGTAGCCATGGATACCCCTCTCCTCCATGAACAAGTCCACTCCCCTCTTAAAGCCTTCCAAGTTGGCAGCCACCACCACCCTTGGGCAGGGAGTTCCATAATTTAACAATGCGTTGTGTGAAGAAATACTTAATAAAGTTTTCTTCTCCCACCCACCGCTTCCAACCAAAGGGAGGGGAGGAATGAGGCTGTGTTTTAAGTGGGACTCGGGTCAGGCCACTAATGCAAAGGAGCAAGAGCAGAAGTCATGATGTTCTGGTTCCCTTTCTTCTGCCAAGTCTCACAAGATCTTCACACTTCAGCGAGGTGGCAGAGCCACAATTCAGGATGAATTGTGTGAGGGAGGTTTCATCCCCAATCAGTTCTCACCTTATTCATCAGACAACTAGCTTCCAGCCTGGGCTCATAGAGCTGAGACTAGAAGGGCTTTATTTAGACAGACATTCAGTCTGCCCTATGCTGAGGGCTTGGGGTAAGGTAACACTTCAAGATTTATGTCAAAGCGCCCTGCTGAGAAAAGCATGGTGTAGTGGTTAAGAGCAGTAGACTCTAATCTGGTGAACTGGATTTGTTTCCCCACTCCTACACACAAAGCCAGTGACCTTGAGCTAGTCACAGCTCTGTTAGAGCTCTCTCAGCCTCACCTACCTCACAGGGTGCCTGTTGTGGGTAGAGGAAGGGAAGGAGATTGGTAAGCTGGTTAGATTCTCCTTAAAAGGTAGAGAAGGTCGGCATATAAAAAACAACTCTTCTTCTTCTGATTGTGTTTCAAATGCTTGCAGTAAAGCTTCCGGAAGGAAACTTGCATCCCAGGTGTGTGTTTGTTTAAGAAAAAGAGGCCACGTGGTCTACGATCATGGGTAAGCATCCATGAAATTGCAATGGAGACTGGGGAGGAGGGGACAGAGAAATGGGAACGTAGGCATGTGTGTGCAGTGAGAACCAAGGCCTAAAAGTAAAGGGAAGTTGGGTCAGGGAACCGGATCAAGCCCAAGAAAAGCTTCAGGTTTTATATCTAACCCCTCAGCCCTGAAGCATTTTGTAAAAGGAAAAGCAATACAGAAACAGAGGGACTGCAATGCCCATCTCTAGGAGTGTCTGCATCGTTGACGTCTGCAACCTCACGCCAAGGAACGGGCCTCTAGCGCATAACCGGGAAGGCTGAGACCAGTGGCTGGCCGGCAAGTTCATAGTCCTCCTGACTGTTAATGGAACCCAAGGAAGGTTTGAGGCTGAAGGCAGGGAAAGAGAAAGGCTTCCAGCAAGACTGAGGCATCACCATTAGCCACACAAGTGCCGTTCCGTCCCTGCTCCCCACCGACCAGCCCCTCCTCCTGCTGACCAACTAACCTCACTCTGTGTTCCCCCATCTTCTCCATTACTCTGCTCCTTGCCAAAAGACACCCATAAAAAAAACCCACCAGAACATCGGAAGAAGGAATACTTATGCAAAAATTAAGTACATGTGCACAAGCTTAATTAACTTGCTTAATTAATTCGGGCTGGGCGTCTTTGACTCAGACTTAAAATGGGGAGGGGGGAGAGAAGGAAAAGGGGGGCACATCCAGAATGAACGAGGGCACTGCAGCTAACCCAAACTTTTCCCGGAGCGAATCCTTTGTCAGCGTGACGCGCATGGGGCATTTGGCGGCTTTAAAACCCACCCAAGTGGCCGCTCTGCAGAGGCAGCGCCAGATCCTTCTCCCAGCGAGTGACCTGACAGCTCTCGCCTGCACACACACACACACATCCCCCCCCCCGCCCCCGCGCGGTTCCAATCCGTTCCAAGGGTTCTTTTTTTTTCTTTTTCTGAATGGAAGGCGAGGAGTGAGCGGCATACTTAAAGAGCTCGGGCAGCCCCGCTTCCGCTGGGTCCTGTTGCCACGCTGCCTGCCAGTTGCCCAAAGGACCGCAGCGCAGAGATCCGTGGCAGCGGCCGGCCACCAGGAGTAGCTGAAGAGCAGGTGGCGGAGCTTCCCGGCACAGAGGAGAGGCAGGCGCAGCCCAAACCGAATGGAGTTGGGACTCGGGGGTCCTCCCTTTTTGCACAGCAGAGAGGCAGAGCTTAATTGAAAACTGCACCTCTGGAGCCTGTTTTAAGCCCCAGAGCTGACTCCTAACTGAAGCAAAAAAGCGTGGCGGCTGGAATCCGCACTGCCCCTGGATCTGGAAAATGCGGGTTCAAATCCCAGCTCCGCCATTAAAATCACATAACATCCATTCTCCTTGCATCCTGTCCTTCCTCCTTCAGAAAACTCAGGATGGGTTTATGTGGATTCCTGCTCGCCTCCCACACATCAATTGCATCCTTCAGCCCCATTTCCAGCACCACGGGTACCCAAGACCACTTGTCGGGAGAGGCCTTGCGCACGCGCCATCCTCTGCCTCAGGTTTCCTGCCTTAGGAAACGGGGCCTGTTTCACAGAGCCTGCGGTGCAGCCGGCACAGGACAAAGCAGGGCTACAGGAGGCAAGCGTGACAGAATCTGAAGGCAAAGCCGTCTCCCAGGCCCTCCTAACAGGTTTCACAAGCACTCTAACCCAGCCAGCTGACAACTCCTGTCACTTCCCAGACAGCTTTAGACAACATGAACAATAGGAGAATTAATCTCGGTGCCTATTAGAGGCCAGGCTTGCTAGGCTGCCCTGCAGTCTGGGAAAACTGACCCAAACTTCCACAACAGACAGCACTAAGGATGCCAACTCCAGCCCGGGGAAATTCCTGTAGATTTGGGGGGCTGTACCTGTGGAGGGGGGAGCTTGGAGACGGATTTCATCCAGAATCTATGGTATACCAGACAGTCTGTCCTCTGAATCCGCCATTTCCTCCACAGGGACCCATCTCTGTAGGCTGGTGATCAGCCACAGTTCCAGGAGAACTCCAGGGCCCCAACCCAGAGGCCGGCAACCCCTACACAGCAGCTGGACCTTTCCGGCAATAATGGCAATGGGGTTGCCAGCTCCAGGTTGGGAAATACCTGGACATTTTGGGGGCAGAGCCTAACGAGGGCGGAGTTTGGGGAGGGGAGGGACTTCAATGCCACAGAGTCCAATTGCCAAAGCGGCCAATTTCTCCAGAGGAACAGATCTCAATCAGCTGGAGATCAGTTGTAATAGTGGGAGATCTCCAGCTAGTACCTGGAGGTTGCCAACCCTAATAATGATCCAAAAGTAAATCAGAAGGCTTGATAAGATGGGTTGCTTATACTTTAAGACCCTGGTCAGCAACTGAAGTGTAGAAGAAGAAGAAGAGCTGGTTTTTATATGCCGACTTTCTCTACCACTTAAGGAAGAATCAAACCAGCTTACAATCACCTTCCCTTCTCCTCCCCACAAAAGACACCCTGTGAGGTAGGTGGGGCTGAGGGAGTTCGGAGAGAACCGTGTCTAGCCCAAGGTCATGTGTAGGAGTGGGGAAACCAACCCAGATCACCAGATTAGAGTCCGCCGCTCTTGTGGAGAATCAAACCTGGTTCTCCAGATCAGAGTCCACCGCTCCAAACAACTGCTCTTAACGCTGGTACCCGAGCAAGGTCCAGTAACTTGCCTGGCTCTGCACAAAGACTTCTGGCAACATTATACAAAATGTTTAGTTCAATGGTAATTTTTCCTGTTTTTTTTTTTTTAAATACAAGTTACAGCCATGGGGCCTATGATTTAAAATGAGAGGGGCTTTTAACTCCCCTTTTCCCAACAAAAATTGCTACCCCTCCAGCTGTTTTGGCTGCCCCAGAGACCAAATTCTGGTTAAGAACTTAGGGTACATTTTAAAGATATAAATAATTTGTTCCTTGCCTTGTGAGGGGTGGAGGGAAGAGGTACGTAAATGGAGTGAGGGTGTTTGGGGAGTAACAGTAGATTAAGGGGATTTGCTGAAGGACCAGATAGAAAAAACCTTGGAGAGCTACACTTGGCTACCTGCCTAGCTCTACTTTAAGGTAAAATTCAAGCACAGTATTAGCAGCCTCAGAACAAAACAAAGCGCTATCTTTTCTCACGACTCCGCCAGCTGCAGCACTACTTCGCACTGGTAGCCCGGCGTGGCGCGAGCCAAACGCAAGCACAAGACAAATCAAGGAAATGAGGACACTTGCATAAAAGCTGCCATTTTAAGACAAATTCCTTGATGATTTTCGACTTGCAGATACCCTGCTTAGATTCAAGCATACAGCTATGTGCTTTCCCCCCAAAGCCACACCCTCACCGAGTGCATGCATAATACACCCCGTATCATCACTTATTTATCCTCATCTCCTTACCACAGTCAGAAACTCCCCTCCGAGCACTTGAGAGACAGAAGGGGGCGAAATATGGGTCAAAACATGCAACTTTGTGCAAAAAGCTTCTACCCCAATATGTCTCTTTGTAAATTTCACACTGGGGCATAAACATATCATGATCGCTCCCAGGAGCATCAAAATAACCCAAGGCCATGATTTCTTAGGATTAGTCTATTGTTTCTTTTCCCTGTCAAGCCAAAAATTGCCTCTTACAGGGACAAGAGGAACAGCAGCTTGGCTTCAGTCTAGCTCCCAGTTCGAATAGTGGGTGTCCCGGGGCTCTGCATTCACTCTTAAGAGCCCCTCCCCAGTTGATTTGAGGGTCTCACATACAGTTCTGTTTGTCTATAATGGTTCTTACAGAGACAGACAAGATGCAGCAAAATCCTTCCCAACAAACCCCAACCGCAGAAACAGTCTCAAGACAAACGGCAGATGACGCGTGCCCCCAAATCCCCCCCCATTTTTGCCACAAGGACGGAGGTTGCCAGGGGACCAAAGTGGCAATTCAATAAGCACATTTGCAAACAGGCATGAATGATCTACCGGACTCTCTATGGCAAAGAAATTAGACTTCTTGGCACTTGTATGAACAGCCCGAGTCAAGAATGCTTTGGCTGTTAGAATCCACCTGCATTTTTAAAATCAGGTCTTTTGGCCTACTCACAGGCCCATCTTCTAATCTAAGGGGTTATGTTTGCCAACTCCAGGTTGGGAAATTCCTGGAGATTTTGGGGGTGGAGCCTGGGAAGGGACCTCAGCAGGCTGTAAGGCCATAAAAGGTACCCTCCAACGCAGCTATTTTCGCCAGAACTGATCTCTGTCATCTGGAAATCAGTTGCAATTCCAGGGGGTCTCCAGGCCCCACCAGGAGGCTGGCAACCTTAAGATAGAGATCCTCTACCAGCAGTATCTAAGGTGACAACAGTCCTATCCCTACTCGATTCAGAGTGCCAGACCACAAACAAGCCTTGAAGGAACTTCAGATACGGTACACAAGCGTGACGTGTACTCCTGACGGATTACCATTTCCCCTCTGGCATCATAAGTAAATTAGTTACTCCCGTTTTCATGGCTAATCACAGTTTGGAATTTACATGTGAACTCAAAAAAGATGCAGCGTCTGGTTTGCAGCGCAAGGAGCAGGCAAAGTTTGCCAGTCCAGCTGTAGCAGCCAGCACCGCTTACCCCCACATTGGAACAGAGGGAGTAGGGGAACAATCAAGCTTGAAGCTTCTTCAAGGCTCTTTTATGTAACACCAAACCACCAAAACCTAAACCAAGCCTTCGTTTCCCTGGATGACCTTTTAAGCCATTTAAATAGGCAAGGCAAAGGCAGCGTCTCACTTTTTACTTCTAACAAGGAAAGAGAAATACAACCTGCACATGCTCAGAGGCATTCTTTATTTTATACAATCAAGAAGGGAGACCAGCAACTGAAAACTAGTTCCAGGCCAAGGACTGATGAATGCTGACATGAACACAGACCCATTTGTCTCCCATAATTCAACTTTTCCTTGCACATCCCTACCTGCAAAAGGCAACAGACAGCAAACAGTACACAGAAAGCTATAAAAGGAGTGCTCCAGGAAAAACAAAAAGCATCCTGGTCCCATCACAGCAGTTATTTTTTGCATGCTTTTTAAAACCCTCCCGACAATTAATTCTGGCATCAGAGAAAGTGTTTTGTAAGCACATTTGCATAAAAGGGTCCAGTTACCCATGCAATACATAAACACACAATGTTCCCATTGGATGCAGATTTGGGAGCGTGTTCTCATGGTGGGGGGTCTCAGAAACTGAATAGGGGCTTTCCTGTGCATGCTAATGATCAATAATTATGGGGAAAGGGAAAGAAGACGCTGGCTTCTCTATACCAATACTGCTAACCCCAAAAGACTCCTCAGATGCCCTCCTGGTTTGGAAATATCCCTTAATCCAGTTCACAGCTCTGTGGAACATAATGGTGGCGACCGTCTCTTCTCAGAGCCTCAGAACTCCACAGAACCAAACACATTATTTTGACTCTAAAAGACCACTACTCTGGAGCATCTCTTATTTTAAATCGGCGACCTTCATTACCACAGATCCTTTGTTTTTCAGCCATTGTCCCTTCCTTCAAAAACCATATAAGCCAGCGCGACATACACCATGTTGTTTTATCCCCCCCTGACCCAAGATCAAAGCTCCACAGAAAATAACAGCCGCCTTTGATTTCAAAAACCCACCATTCCACAGCGGCCTTTTATTTTGAAAATGTTCCTCTGACAAGCCCAGCTGCTGGAATGCTTTTATTTTAAGTGACTGTCCCCTTGTTCCTGAAAAATCCCAGCTTGGTAAAACAAGGTGAAAATCCAGGACATCGCCCAAGGCCCAGCGCGTATCAATTTTCCAGTGAAGAGAAGAGAGCACCATTGAGCATATGTGCAGAGGCCTCAGAAGCACACTGCTGGGTTTCTTGGGAAAGGCTTCCAGGGACCCACATCCCAATACCCCTTATTTATTTATTTATTTTAGAAACTGAGCTCTTGTTTCAAAGCCGATGTCTGAAAACACTCTACTGCAGCTACTGCTGATCAATAGACTTGACTGAGACTTCTGGCAACCTGCAGTCCACAGGCACACGTCATCCTGTACACACCAAGAGAGCCACTTGCATGATGAGACATAGGGAAATTAGTTGGGGGGGGGTGTTAAGAGAGATGAGAAACACACCCACCACCCTTGATGACCTAGAAAGTAGATTTACTCCAGCTATTGATTAAAGAGGAATGCAATTACCCAGAGCACGGACCTGCTGCCTCTGATAAGGAAAGCAAAAGAGTTCACTGCAAAGTCACTAAAATTAAAGTCAAGGCAGGCTCCCAACCCCCCTTCCGAATTTTTTTTGCAATGAGTCTCCGACCCCCTTCCCGGTTGTCAACCTCCTAGCTATCCATTTCTTTGATTCCTTCCCCTGCTGGCTGAATACTACCTCCCCCCTCCCCTTCCAAATCTAAAGGCATCTCGCATCTCAGCTCAGCAAACCCTTTCATTTAGCAGCCAGAGCTTCTGCCTTTCAAATGTCCTTCTATCCCTCAAAAGTTGTTTTTCTTCTCCTCCTATTGCTAGAACAGTTCCCATACCCACCCGTCCGCCTTTTTGGATCCTGTGAGAGGAGAGAGAGAGAACACAGAGGAAAGTGCACAATTTCATTTCTCCTTTTCAGGCCAAAATAAGAAACAACAAAAAGCCAGCCGGCTCTGGAAGAGTTGCCAAGAACCCAGCTCCCAGGGCCCCCTTGAAGCCAGGCAGCAGTAGCAAAACCAAAACTGAAAACCATCCTGGTGCTAAATGGAAATCCCCAACACTACTAGATGGGAAAACAGAGCTGCAGTTGGGTTTGGAAAACAGCACTGTTTTTTAAACTCAAGTGAGCGCTCTGGGTTTTTCAGAGATGGATTTGCACCATGCAGCTCACATCTTCTGCTTACTCAAGGGCTGATCCATTCAATAGGCCTCCTCCACAGCACTGAATTAATTCCTTGAGACTGGCACCCACCTCCTGAACACATTTCCTCGAGTGGTAACAAAACGCTTTGCGATTTCTACTTCCACATCAAAATGTTTAGCACCCGCCCTGAAAAATCTGTCCAACGAAGAGTTCTGCAATAGTCTAAAGCTTCAAAGTCGATCAAACAAAGTTGGCTCATTTTATCCTCTCTGGGTCCTTTAAGACCAACACAGGAAATGTTGTCAGCTGAAGAAAAAGTTATGTGGGATGCAGGCTATCCAGGGGGCCATTTGACTGAAGCCCCCCCCCCCATCAAATCACCAGCAGCCTTGCCTGTTAAGGCACTTCCCTACTCAAAAAGTATACGAAGAAGCTTAACGCAGTTGAGCAGAAAGGCACGGAAAAGTCTCGCGTGCATATATACAAAGCTCCATCCGCACTACGCCACGCTCAAACGCCTCATCTCCAACCTTTGCTTTGCCTGCCTTTATAATCGCACCCTTGAGCGGTGAAGGACAGAGAGGTGGACAGCTTGCAAGGAAGACTCCGGCAAACCGCTAGGGAGTCAACACACCTGACAGGCCCTGCCGGCTTCTAGCCAGGCGGGAACTTTTTGCCTGAGCAAAAAGACTGACCTCTGCAAAGAGAGGCTGATTGATGGAGATGCCAGCCGCTTGCAAAAGGAAAAGTTCAACGCTCTTCTTCTGCAAACTGCCTACAAAAGGAAAAGGAAGGCTTGGAACGCTGACCTTTTCCTCAGGAATCGTGTCTCTTTCAAGGTGGGAGAGGGGGGCTACAGCTCATCATCCCCTGCCTTGAAAAACACAACGCCACAGCCCAGTTAAGCTGAAACGCTGAGGTGCCAAACCAGCAAGATGCCAATCTGCTTCTATTCAGGTTTTCGGCATAACTGAGTTATAGATCAAGATGAGGGATTTTGTGTGTGTGCAAAGACCATATTTTCCAATGCTTTGTTCTCTTTCTGCTCTCTCCCCCCCCCCCCCCCAATGCTGGCTGCATCAGATGGGAATTGATGGATACCCCAGACGGGTTGAATTTGGGAACGCCATTTTTACTTGTGTGCTTGTTCCTGTAATTTTCCCCATTGATGAAAACAAATTTTTCGGGGGGGGGGGATCTGTTTTAAAACAGGGCGGGTTATCATTCTTCCCTGGATCCAGAAGCAAGAGAGGGGTGGGGGAGGAAACATTTGATTCAGAGGTCGGCGGGAAAAGAACCAGGGCGGCTTTGCAATTCTATTCCACAAAACTCAAAGCGGAGGCAGAGATCAAAAGAAAGATGAGTGAAAAAGAGCAGAAAGGGAGGGGGTGAGAAAAGAGATAAGGAAGCTATCTGACCCCTCTTTTCGAAACTATGTCTGATTCAATGGGGGGGGGATAAAAAGTAAGATCGACCCCCAAACAATTTAACACCCCGTCAAACAACCCTACAATAAAATAAGGAACTGAATTGACCCCCTAGTTGCACCCCAAAGTGTTATGCAAAGGAGGGGCCGCTAAAGGAATAGCAGTGCCCCCCCCACCGCCCAAAGACATAAGCCGGAGGAATTAAAGGCACCACCGCCTCCAATGGTGGAGTTGCAGGGGCGGCCCCCCCCCGCCCCAGGGGTGTGTGTGTGTGCGTGTGCGTGTGCCTGGCCGAGCGAGAGACCCAAGAGGCACCTGCAAGCTCCCCCAGGTCGAAGGCCGAAGTGGGGCGGGAGCCGGGGGAGGGGGGAGCCCCACGAACAAAGCCCCCAAACCGGCCCCATCACTGCAGTGCCAAGAAACGGGGCGAGGGGGGGGGCTTTGCCATTGTTCCCCGATGCAGGCGCACACACACACACACACCCCTCTGCCGCCGCCGCCGCCGCCGCCCACCCCAGGGTCACCCAATGCGGGCAGGAGCGAGGGAGGGGGGGGCTCTCCCATGGCCTGCTGGAGCCCCCCCCACACCACAAAAGGCCGGAGCCGGGGGCGTCCCGGAGCTCTCCCGCTGCCCAGGGGCTCCGCCGCCCGCCCGCCCCGCTGCCCCCGGCAAGAGTCAGGACGACGCCGCGCGGCTGGCCGGCCGGCTTGGGGGGCAAAAGCAGGGGAGGGGGGGTGGGGGGTGCTCAAGCGGAGGCCGCGGGTCCTCCCCTCCCTCCCCTCCCCTCCCCGCGCGCAGCCGGGCTCGCCCGCCGCAGGAGCGCTGCCGAGCCGTAGAGGACAAGCGGGCAACGCCGGCGCAGGAGGAGCAGCAGCAGCAGCAGCAGCCGGGCTGGGAAGGGGCGAGGGGCGGGCGGGCCGGTCGGTCGGTCGTCCCCCCCCCCCCCGCCGCCCCGCGCGGCCGCGCTTACCTCCGCCCGCCGCGCACAGCAGCAGCAGCAGCAGCAGCAGCAGCAGCACCGCGGCGGCCAGAGGCGAGCAGGGCCGGGCGCCGCTCCCCGCCGCCGGACGCATCGTGACTGCGCGGCTCGGGCGCTCGCTCGCTCGCTCTCCCGGCACCTGCACGCCGCGCCGCGCCGCCTCCCCCGCCCCTAAGCCATGCTAATGAGATGCAGGCAGAAGGGGGCGGGGCGGGGCCGGAGGAAGGAAGGGAGGGGGAGGCGACTGTTTACAACTCCCATGCGGGGGGGGGAGGGAGGGAGGGAGGGAGGGAGCGAGGGGCTTTAAAGGGCCGGCCAGCCCCTCCGAAGAACACCCTTCTTGCGCCCCGGCAGAAGGCTTGGGGCTGCGCGCCCCCAAAGGCAGGCGCGCCACTTCACCGCCTTGAGGAGCCCGGGCTTAGGCACACGCCGCTAACGACAACTAAAAGTCAGAATAAAATCGTCGTTGTGTTATGGCTCAATCCAAAGACCGAAGAGCCAGGCACTCACACATACCGCCCGCCGAAAATACGCACCGTGCCTTTCTCCCGTAGAGCGCTGTGAAAGAGTCACCCCCCAAAAGTCATAAACGTGCATTAGGATGAGGAAATTGCCCACGCAGCAGGCTTTTAATTATTATAGGAGATGCAATTCTTGGTGAGGTGGGTTTTTTTAAAAATCTTTGGGAAAAGTCGTTTTTCCTTCAGAGTGGCAACCTAATGGCTCTCTCATGCATTCCCGTCACAGCTATATACTAACTATTCAAAATGTATTGTATATATTTCTATGCATAGAACCCCTTTGTCTATTAATCACGGGCAGGAGCCCATTTTCCCGCATGGCTCTTAGCAATCCTTATCTCATCGAACTCCCAGACTTTGCTCTGCAAGCAAAGTTATATATACTTCTCGCTGTACAGAGAAAGGGGAAATGGCTCCTGGTTGGGTAAACAGTGCAAAACACAATGGATCTGTCATGTGTCGCTTGCCCCAAGAATCCAGGAAGAGCCCTTGCCCTCCTCCCTCAGCCCAGGATCTGGTTTCCAACAGTGGTCGGCCAAATGATTCTGGAAAGCCCATTTACACGCATACCAAGAGGAGCAACCTTCAGATTCTGTCCTCCCTGAATTTTTAATTCCAGAGATTTCTCCACTGGATGAACCGCATTGTGCGGTGATGGAAAATCCAAATGGCGCCCCACAGATGTTAAAATATGTTCATTTATATAATAGGCAATTCACTGCCCTTCAATGGTACCCCCAATAAACCCACTACCTGTACGGGGAACACCTGGAGGGAAAAAATGTCCTGTCCCTCATACTAGAGGCTTAGTGGGATGGTATTTAGCGGGCAATATTATGCCATGAAAAGCTTCACCTGACTGTTGCTACACATGAAGCCTCTATAAAAGGGGCAGCATATTTTCACCCTCCAGGTTATTACTTTACTTCCTGCCTCTCCTCATGTTTGCATCATGCTGTCTTTCCCCCCACCCCCCTGCAACACCCCCACTTAAAGTACAACCAATATGGATCAGTTATCCGTAATATTCTTTGCAATCACTTTTTAAAACGTAAAAACAGAGCACAATGGCTGATCCACTCCGTGCAGACTTAGGGGTGGAACGGGGTCTATATATGAGTTGGCAGCAGCATTATCCTGGATTAATGAAGGCAAAAAGAGAGAGAAGAGTCCGATCTTGCGCTTACCTTCCTGTGTGGCTATGGGACTCCCTCTAGTGGTCTGGCACTTTGGCCAAACAACCTAGCTAGCCGTAGGAAAAGCTGGTCCTGGCTGTCCTGTGTGCACAAAGGCTTATCAATAGCTATGTGATATTCTTGCGATGCCAGGCTCTGACTAAACGGCAGCCGTTATTACTCCCCGCCCCCTTGAACGCAGCCTTAACCATCAGAGGTTAGGATTTTACTATTTTCAATCATTAGGTAAAAAAAAACATTTAATGCTCCAGCAGTAAAAGTGTTTCTTCTTGGTTGTTAAACAGTTATTACAGCAGCACGGGAAGCGATTATGAACTCAGATGCGAGGTCCAGGCAACGCCGCCTTACCTTGTGCCAGGGAACGGGGAATGGGGGGGTCTCGCTGGTGGCTTCAACCACGGCTGTCACCCCTGCTGTTTAAAATAAAAGACAAATTGTAGTTAAAAAACCCCAACACTTGCCCACTGCCAGAGATGTTAAGCCACTAACGTATCTGCTTAAGCACACACAAAAATAGCCATCTCTGTCCACTACAAATAAAACTTACTTACATAAAACAGGAAAATAAACATTAAAAGACTGGGGAGAGGGTACTTAACATATGGCTGCCATCTTCCAGGTGGGGCCTGGAGATCTCCCGAAATTGCAACTGATCTCCAGACTACAGAGATCAGCTCACCTGGAGAAAGTGGCTTCTTTGGAGGCTGCACTCAATGGCATTATACCCCACTGAGGTCCCTGTCCTCCCCAGGCTCCACTCCCCAAATCTCCAAGAGTTTCCCAACCTGGAGCTGGCAACTCTATACCCCCTGCCAGTAGCCAGGGAGGACCTGGCAACCCCTTCCCGAACCCCACCCTCCCCAGGCTCCACTCCCCAAATCTCCAGGAGTTTACCAACTGGGAGTTGGCACCCCTAACTTAACATGTTTTAAAAAGTTAACCCGCCGAATACTACACCAGGCAAGATCTTATAATGTTGTCGAAAAGTTCAGCCTTGGCGAACATTCGGAGACAAAGAGTTCCCGATCTGTAGGACAACCAGTCAGGACATCTCTTCGTATGCGTTTTGCATAGCCTTTACGACAGTTACAAACAGTGGTGCGTGGCAGCACACTTCCAGGGGGCGGGGAAGGCTACTTCCCCTGGGCCTTGCTGTGGGTCCCATAAGAGAGCAATAACAGCGGCAGAGGGGAAGGGAGAATCAGAGAACTGGAGACAGACTTTCGCATCTTGTCCACTCTGTCTGTCTCACCCACTCAACTCTGGAGTGATGAGTCACGTCCCACGTTCCCTTTCAAGCAATGTTTTCCTAGGTTATTTTAAACAACCGTAAACTATATTAGAGATAATTTGATGGAAAGTCAATTTTTTTTTTAAACCAAGTCAATAAATACTACTAAGAGGGCTCCTTTTCATTTGAAATGCGATGCTGGAGGAAAATTTTACAGATACCATGGACCACCAAAAATACAAAGCAGGGATCTATACCAGCGTGGTGTAGTGGTTAAGAGCGGTGGTTTGGAGTGGTGGACTATGATCTGGAGAACCGGATTTGATTCCCCACTCCTCCACATGAGCAGCGGAGGCTAATCTGGTGAACCGGGTTGGTTTCCCCACTCCTACACACAAAGCTAGCTGGGTGACCTTGGGCCAGTCATGCTTTCTCAGCCTCACCTACCTCACAGGGTGTCTGTTGTGGGGAGGGGAAGGGAAGGTGATTGTAAGCCAGTTTGATTCTTCCTTAAGTGGTAGAGAAAGTCAGCATATAAAAACCATCTCTTCTTCTTCCTCCTCCTCCTCCTAAACTGAGGCTATCGTACTCGGGTCACATCATGAGAAGACAAGAGTCACTGGATTGGCTCACTGTGGGCCAGTGTGAGATTAACAGGCACCAAATGGTTTTATTGGCCTTATTGTTAAATCTTATTTAAATTTTATTTTTTGCTGTATTGAAGCGACTTTTTATATACTATGTTTTGATGGTTTTTAACGGCTGTTAGCCACTCTGAGCCTGGCCTTGGTTGGGACAGAAATCAGGGTATAAAAGTAATAAAATAAACAAAAGACAATCATGCTAGGAAAAGTAGAAGGCAGTAGGAAAAGAGGAAGACCCAACCTGAGATGGATTGGCTCAATCAAGGAAGCTACGGCCTTCAGTTTGCAAGACCTGAGCAAGGCTGCTAACGAGAGGACGCTTTGGAGGTCACTGATTCACACCATAAGTTGGAAGCTACTTGCTGGTACTTACATCCACACACACAAGAGGCCTTCCTTTGGATCAAGGGAATACAGGAGACTATTAGCACCAGTGGAAGAAAACTTGACTCAACACAGGTATGAATGTGTGACGGCAACACAAACGCATTTCACCACCACCCACGGCAATGCCATCTGCCAGAGCTTTCCAAGGTTCTGAGAAGATCTCCCTTTTGGATAACAGACAGGCTCTCTCTGTAACTCCTGTGATGAATTTTTGTGGATAAAATCCTTCGCATCCGCCACTGCTTAGATGCCACGGTTCATTCCATTCAATCTCAGGATGTTATTAGAGCACAGTCTAGCCCTAGCTGTATGGATGACTTTCGGCCTGGTGAAGCCCAATGAAGTGGGCAAGCTGCTTAGAGGTGTGCAGCCTGCGGCATCTATACCCAACCCTTATCCTTCACGGTCGATAGTACTGACCAGGTCGGGTTGGTTGACTACATCCAGGATCTAATAAATGCCCTCTCTGCAAAAAAGTGTAGTTGAGAGCCAGCATAGTGTAGTGGTTAGGAGCAACAGACTCTGGAGAACCAGGTTCGATTCCCCACTCCTTCACATGAAGCCCGCTGGGTGACCTTGGGCTAGTCACAGTTTTCTCAGAGCTCTCTCAGCCCCACCCTCCTCACAAGACACCTGTTGTGGGAGGGGGGAGGTGATTGTAAGCTGCTTTGAGACTCCTTATGGTAGAGAAAAAGTGGGGTATGAATACCAACTCTTCTTCTATCTGCTTGGAAAGAAATGGCTATGAGATCCACTTCTGAATAAGGTGTCCCCAGAGTTGAATGAAGTAAGGCAGGGGTGTTTCCCCGTGGTCACCCCCGCCAACTGCTTCAGGGCTTCCTTTTGATTATGCATGCCATTTCTGTCCGTCAGAGGTCGCCTTGCTCTCCCTGTGCATTTTCCCCGTATTTTCCCGATTCTGGCTAAAACAGCATCTGGAAAACACGGGCAAAATGTGCGGGGAGAGTGAGGCAACCTCTGATGGGAAAAAAGGAATGCATAATCAAAAGAAGCCCCAAAAGAAGTCGACAGGGGTGACCATGAGGAAACATCCCGGGATAAAAGACCTAATTTGGTGGTACTCAACTCCATGGGTTGCAGAGATCCCCTTCCACAATTACTGTCAACCAAAAGAGCCACGTTTACTTTCACCACTGGCGTCCGGCCTGAGTTTCAGCAAGGCCCACAGCTTACCTGTTACTCTGCTGCTGGTTGTGTCAAGGAGGGAACCACCTGACAACCACAAGACCATCTGGGCAAGGGCCTTGCCCACTTTCCTGAACCATGGGACAAGGTGCCTCATTGGGGAATGGTGCTCAGAAGAGCCACAGATAGCACATCAAAAACCAACTCTTCTTACTGAGCCATTGAGTGAGTATCACTGATCTAACTAATTATTGCCTGGTGGCCAGTATTCCATTCTCGGACCAGATGCTCGAGCAGGTGGTGACTATGCATCTTCAGGCTAAGAAAAGACAGATTATCTGGATTCAGGCCTGGGTTTGGAACAGAAATGGCCTGGGTTGCCCCGATTCTCTTTGCTGAGAGAGAGAGGCCTTTTATGCAGGGATATTTCCCCCGCCCACTGCTTCGGGGCTTCCTTTTGATTATGCGTGCCTTTTCCGGACATCAGAGGTCACCTCGCTCTCCCTGCATGTGCCGTGCATAAAAGGCAAGAGAAAGAAGAGGGATATGCTCCTATGGATTTTCCTGTGGCCTCTTTTTATACTATCATCCATTATATCCTTCTGGAGAGGTTAGCCATGAGAGACACCACACCTCAGTGGTTTCATTGCAGAAGGTGGCTAAGGGAGTGCTGCTTGGCCTCAGGGTATTTATTCTGGGCAACCCTGAGAGATCCACCTTACAAACACATGAAGCTGCCTTATACTAAGTCAGATAATCAATCTATCAAGCTCAGTATTGTCTACTCTGACTGGTAGCCACTGTCTGAGATCTCTTTCCTATCATCTACTGCCTGATACTTTTAACTGGTAATTCCAGGGATTGAAACTAAGACCTTCAGCATGCAAAAAAGATGTTCTACCACTGAACCACGGGACAGAATGGCACTGGAAAACCTGACAGGCTATGTTCATCAGCAAATGTCAGCATGTTTCAAAGATGAGATCTCTGGCCAAACCTAGCTCCAAATTTGTCTCGCTCAAGTAAGTGAGTCAAGCTGCGTTACAGAGACAGGCTCTCTCTCTCCCCGAGAACGCTAATGCACCCAACTTCAGCCAGGGCCTTTCCCATTCTCAAACGTGGTCTTAAGCAAAGCCCATCTGCCAAGAGACAACATTTTCAGTCCACCTATCTTTTCACCCCATGTCCCATTATAACTGATGCTTACGAAGAAGATAAAAACAACCAGATTTCCCCCCTCCATTTGTGTATGTGCATGCTCACACACAAACAGGCCACAGTGAGCTATCAATGGGATATCAAATTAAATCATAAAACAGCTTTCATTAATGTATCCTCTTCTATTTTGAAATCAAATGAGTGTATGTTAACCCAACTGGGGTTCTGAGTCTGTTCCAAAACAGTGGAAATGCCAGATTCCCAGCTTTCGTTTAATTAGCCAACTTTTTTCTCCCAGACAGAAATTGTAATTTGCTGAACTTCAGCATTTTACTAAGGGTCCCCCCCCCACACAAAAAGCCCCAAAGCCCCCCACCAGACAAATAATGTTACTATTAAAAATTAAAATTGGAAGTGGGAAAACTACAGAAAGGCCTTTCCTCGAAATGTACTGAGATGTCAGTACTGTGGCATGTTTAATTAACTGATAAAATACTACACAGCTAATTGGACCTAAACGCAATCCACTGACGATTCTAACAAAAACTTGTCTAGCTTTAGTTTTTATATCAAGGCCTTTAAAATGCAAGTTGGAAAAAGTATAAAGGTTACAACATGATATCTGTGCCTTGGGCCATAAAGTAAGGTTGTAATGGTTTCCTTCTTACCCCCATGGAACTATTCGCCTTTAATGGCTTCCGTGCAGTCAGAAGTTCAACAGGTGCACCTTTTCATATGGATAGAAATCCGCCCAATGAAGTCACAAAGCATACTTCAGGAATTTGAACCCTGATCTTCCCAGTCCTAGTCCAACGATCTAAGAACTACCCTTGTCCTTATGTCAGACACCCCACACACACTGGATCGCTGTAGGATTACCAGCTCTGGGTTGGAAAATACCTGGAGATTTTGTGGATGGAGCCTGATAGGTGGGTTGGGGAGGGACTTCAATGAGGTATAATCCCATAGAGTCCACCTTCCAAAGCAGCCATTTTCTCCAGCGGAACTGATCTCTGTCACCTGGAGATCAGTTGTAATAGCAGGAGATCTCCAGCCACCACCAGGAGGCTGGCAACCCCAGATCGCTGCCATCTCTCATTTCTGCCCCAACTCTCACCCATGTGGATTATAATACCTGCACAGGCATCAAAATAACTGGGGGAGGGAATCTGCTCTATAACCACCCGTTACGACAGGATTATTAAAGGGGGTCGGAGTAACTCATCTGTGCCAGGCCTTCCTTGAGTATGCCTTTCCGCGCCAGCCAGGACTAATCCGGGTGGCGCTCATGCTGAGACAAGCAGGAGGACGTGGAGGGCTGGGAACAGCCAAATTGAACTGGGCAATGGAGCAGAAAGGCAGAGGCGAATGGGAGGGAGGCGCTTCACAGGTCAGAGGACCGGAGGGGCTGAGTGATGAGGAGGCATTCAACGGGCCCGACCGACCGACGAGCGCAACAGCCAGGCAGCAGGGGATGCCCAGAGTGAGCGAAGGACGCCCAGCCGCAAAGGGAGGCCGCAGCATCGCTGGAGGGGGCAGGAAGGAGAGAGACCCGCCGGCTGCCAGAGGGCCCCCAACAACTTGTTCCACTGGATAAGAACATAAGAAAGAACATACGAAAGGCCCTGCTGGATCACACCCAGGCCGATCAAGTCCAGCAGTCTGTTCATACAGCGGCCAACCAGGTGCCTCCAGGAAGCCCACAAGCAAGACGAGGGCAACAGCAGCATCCTGCCTGTGTTCCACCGCACCCAAAATAATAGGCATGCTCCGCTGATACTAGAGAGAATAGGGATGCAGCATGACCAGTATCCATTCTAACTAATAGCCATGAATACCCCTCTCCTCCCTGAATATGTCCCCTCTTAAAGCCCTCCAAGCTGGATAAAGCCCTCCAACTGGCCGCTGTGTTTTTAGCAACCGAGTAACGCTTATTCACCCACACGCTTGACGAATCAGACTAGGGTTGCCAACCTCCAGGTGGTGGCTGGAGATCTCCCGGTATTACAACTGATCTCCAGGTGACAGCGATCAGTTCCCCTGGAGAAAATGGCCCCTCTGGCAATTGGAATCTATGCCATTGAAGTCCTTCCTTTCTCCAAACCCCTCCCTCCTCAGGCTACACCCCCAAAATCTCCAGGTATTTTCCAATCCGCAGCTGGCAACCCTAGAGCAGACGTGTTTCCCCATGTCAGCCGGCTACCCTGATTCCTTTCTAGGGATGCCAGCCTCCAGGTGGGACCTGGAGCTGGCAACCCTGCACACACACACCCCGCCAGTGGCTTTCCTGTCTCTGGTTTTCCCACATGCATGCACTGCAGGGTGATGTCAACAGCTCTGCAGCAGGCTTTGAACCAGACCCAAATCATAAACATGGTCCCTGTGGAGACATGTTATACACCAGGGGCCCATGAGGCAGCCCCCCCCCCTCGGTCCCAATCTTGGCTGGTGAGGCATGGCCCGTCCTGATCAAGTGGCATTTATGTCAGATGTGGCCCTTGTAAGAAATGGGTTTGACATCCCTGTTCTACACTACCAGCAAGGTACAGTGGTTAAGAGCGGCAGACTCTAACCTGGAGAACCAGGTTTGATTCCCCACTCCTCCACATGAGTGGCAGATCCTGATCTGATGAACCAGGCTGGTTTCCCCACACCTACACTTGAAGCCTGCTGGGTGACCTTGGGCTAGTCTTAGAGCTCTCTCAGCCCCATCTACCCCACAAGGTGCCTGTTGTGGGGAGGGGGAGGGGATTGTAAACTGGTTTGATTCTCCTTAAAAGATAAAGAAAGTCAGCATGTAAAAACCAACTCTTCTTCTTCTCCTACAGCTGAGCCAGGATGACAATCTTTAAGAACCTGTCTTCCGTATCCTAGGCTTTTGAAAAAACACACAAATGCACCACCCTGTGTCTATTTCTAACGTTTGTTTTTAAATCTACCCGCCCACCTTTCAAGGTGGCTTACATTCACAATGGTGAGACGTAAAAGGTCCACAGTTTAAATACACAATTGATTCAGGAACAGCACGCAAAGAGAAACAGCCGTCAGCATTAAGCACCAACACCACTAAATGTAGCAACAGCCCAGAGAGAAAAGATAGATTTTCAAACATCCTCCAGAGGCCATCAGGAGACATCTGCTTACAAGTTTATATTTACACAGGGTACAGTGTCCTCCTTGCCAGATTTCGCCCATAAAAACAGAGAAAACCAGATGGAATTTCTATATACATTTATCTTATGTATTTGTTAATACCCCACCTTTCTCCCCAATGGGGACCCAAAGCAACTTACGGCGGTCTCCTCTTCTCCATTTTATCCTCACAACAACCCTGTGAGGTAGGTTAGGCTGAGAAAGAGTGACTGGCCCAAGGTCACCCAACAGTTTTCCATGGCAGAGTGGGGATTCGAACATGGATCTCCCAGATCCTAGCCCAACGCGCTAACCATTGCACTTTACTGGCACCAATGCTATCAACAAGCCTAAATTTGGTTCCTCTCCTCTTGCTGTTCTCAGGGTCCAGAAACCGGGGGGGGGGGGGGTTGAGCCCTCAGATGCCTTTATTCCATCCAGGTATTTGCTACCTTGTTTCCTGGCAGGGCTACCATTCCTGATACAGCTGCAGAAATTCCACAGGCTCAGCTTCTATTCCATTCATTCATCTCAGTGCAAAAGGGGAAAGCTGCACCTGCCAGATGCCTGCCTGCCATGCAGCTGTTTTGTGGCATAGAAGCTCAGCCACACACAAAAATGGCAACCCCACCTGCAAGGCTCTGCTTCCCTATGAGAGCTCTGAAAAATGCAAGCAGCTAGAAACCGGAGCGCGAGATGGTAACATCAGGCTGCCCAAAAGAGGCAAAGTTCAAGGCGTACAAGAGATGAGAGGGATGCAGGTGCTGCGCAAACCATGTTCCTCCTCCTCACCTCTGACAGCTCAGGCCTTACAAAAAAAACCCTGCAATCTCCAGCCCTTGTCTGGCTGTCTTCCCCTACAAGGATTGCTGTTCACATGAGGGGCGGGGCGGGGGGAAGACTCCAAACAAAAGACGAAATGATCTTTGTGTATATCTTTATTTCTGTGTGAAGGGAAATCTGCCACGTGAATTTCTACCCTTCTTTTTCCAGGTTGCAGGCCAACAGCCACCTGTGAAACTCCTCGCTGCAAAGTGGAGCTGTTCATTCATCAGACCCTGGGCCGTAAGAGGACAGCAGGTGAACTGCAGAAAAGTACATCTGGAGCTGATCACTTAGGATGGATCTCATTAGAAGAGATGAACTGGAGGGGGGGTTAGATAAATTGCGGAACTCCTTGCCCCAGGATGTGGTGATGGCTGCCAACTTCGAAGGCTTTAAGAGGGGAGTGGACATGTTCAGGGAGGAGAGGGGTATTCATGGTTATTAGTTAGAATGGATACTGGTCATGCTGCATTCCTATTCTCTCTATTATCAGAGGAGCATGCCTATTATTTTGGGTGCGGTGGAACACAGGCAGGATGGTGCTGCTGCACTCGTCTTGTTAGTGGCTTCCTAGAGGCACCTGGTTGGCCACTGTGGGAACAGACTGCTGGACTTGATGGGCCTGGGTCTGATCCAGCAGGGCCTTTCTTATGTTCTTATAAGATGGGTTCTTGTATACATTTATTTATTTTACTAAATATATATCCTGCCTTTCTGCCCTCACAAGGGCCACCAAGGCAGCTAACAAAATAAAACATAGATGATAAAATCACATTTTAAAACCCTTAAAGTCAACCCCTCTCAAAAACATTCATCATTAAAACCATTAAAAACAGAGCTAAAATACATACAAAAACAGCAATTAAAACATTGGTCAGGATGGAGAGATCACTGAGGGAATGCCAAATGAAACAAAAAGAAGAAGTCCTCTCCCACTGGTGGAAGACTTCGACAGAATAGGATAGACAAATCTCCCTTGGGAGAGAGTTCCAGAGCTTTGGTGTCATGACTGAGAAGGCCTTATCTCTTGTTTAACATGATAGTTTATTAACATGATAGTTGTTGGGGGTATCTGATCTTTCATATGTAGGGAAAATATTGGGACAGAATCGCAAACTGTTACGAGTAGTTTGGGGAAAAGTCGAACAAAATTAATGGCAGAAGCTCTGAACCAGCTGTCCTCCTCAGGGTCCAGAAGCTGCAGGAGCAGATTTTGGGTCCCCAACTGGACCACTCGGGAACTTTCTTTCCATCCTCAGGTGTTCGGCATATGGGAAGTAGTATGTCCAAACTGCAAGAACAGAGATTTAATCTAGCAAGTAGAAATTATCACAGGTTTTCCTGTTATTTTATCTCAAATAAATCCTAAATGACTTATGGTGACCTCGTAGGGTTTTGTAGGCAAAAGACAAACAGAGTTAGTTTGCTACTGCCTAACTCTGCATGGCAAACCTGGACTTCCTTGGTGGTCTCCCATCCAAGGTCTAACCAGGATCGACCATAGGGTTCTCAACTTCCAGGTGGTGGCTGGAGATGTCCTGCTATTACAACTGATCTCCAGGCGACAGAGATCAGTTCCCCTGGAGAAAATGGCCGCTTTGGCAATTGGACTCTATGGCATTGAAGTCCCTTCCTTCTACAAACCCCGCCCTCCTCAGGCTCCACCCCCAAAATCTCTAGGCATTTCCCAACCCGGAGCTGGACAACCCTAGTTGACCCTGCTTAGTTTCCAAGAACTTACTAGATCAGAGGATCCTGGGCCACCCAGGTCAGGGCCAGATAATAATAAACAACCTAAGTCATTGCTCTGGGCTTTGCGCCTTCTTCCAGTCACCTTCTATTGAGAGCTGTGAATTCTGCACGGCCTCCACATTAGTTTTTTTTCTGTATCAGACATGTGGCCATTCAGTCATTCCTGGTGCAGGACGTACAGCAGAATTACCTGCTTTTCTGAGTAGATACATCCACAACAATGACTTGTGCATAAAATCAGAGGGTGGGCTCATCTGAAACCAGGCAGTTCTTCCCTCTCGCATGCTCTAAAAGTGAGCCCTTGCAGGTATAAAAACAAAGTCTGCCTCCACTTCCATTTCAGAACACAACATGGCCTCGGCTGTCAGAAGTTTGGGAAACCTCCGCTTCGCCCCATGGGCCTCGGTATAGTGGAACGAACTGGCAAAGGCCGACGAATGTCACCTTTCCCATAGCCCCGAATCTTCCTTAATAATCTTTTGCTCAGTGGTTTATGGGTCTATTCCACTGTGGTCTCCTTCAAGCACAGCCGGCTCTCATAAACTCTGCCTTTGAAATGCGAGTCGGTTTTCATTCAAGGAAAATGAATCATCTGATGCGCGAGGGGAATTTTTGTTAACTTTTTTTTTTTAACATTGTTACTAGCTTGCGCCAACTCTCTCCCGGCTTCTTTGAAGCTTCCTTGTATAATCCACAGTGACATTGGGGCCGTCTACCAACAAGGGGTTTAGTTAGATTGATCAGAAGATGCCCTTGCTGTGAATCTCGGCAAATGCGAGCACTGTATATACACAGAGGTATAGGGGAGCATCCTACTGAAGTCGATTTCATAGGTAAACACGGAGTTCAATTTGCAGATACCACTGAGCTTTCTCCTGGGCTAGAATTTCCAGATAATGCCAGAATCAGACCTCCACAAAAGCCTCTCTGACCCACCAATTTCAGCTCCTTAGAAAAAAAGGTTCAAGAGTGAAATTTCTATGTCAGACTCTGACATCTGGCAAGTGTAACCTGTGCCCCAGAAACACTATAATGAGATCTTAAAAACAGCTATAAATAAAACTACAAGTCATAGAATTATAGGATTTTAAAGGAATTCATGGATCATCAGTTCCAACCCTGTGGTCATCAGGGGGTTATCTGCTTGCATACCCAAGCTTCTTTGCTTCCCCATACCTCCAAAAATGCCCACTGTTGTCTTTTTTTTTAAGGTATATAATACTTTTATAATCCAATGTTTTCAAAACTTCTTACCTGCAGGGAGTCTTCCCCCACCCCTCACCCTGCATCGGTTTCTTTGATGAGGAACCCCGAAGTGTTGGCCACAGAATGTGTGTTTGGGTCATTCTGGATAATAGCCTAAATTATGCACTCAAGAAGGCGGTTAAGGGGAGACATGACAGAGGTCTATAAAATTATGCATGGTTTGGAGAGAGTGGACAGGGAGAAGCTTTTCTCCTTCTCTCTTAAAACTAGAATGTGGGGTCATCTGCTGAACCTGGAGGGTGAGAGATTCAAAACAGATCAAAGGAAGTATTTTTTCACACAACACATAGTTAAATTGTGGAACTCCCTGCCCCAGGATGTGGCGATGGCTGCCAACTTGGAAGGCTTTAAGAGGGGTGTGGACGTATTCAGGGAGGAAAGGAGTATTCATGGCTATTAGTTAAAATGGATGCATCCCTATTCTCTCCAGGATCAGAGGAGCATGCCTATTATATGTCATGGAACACAGGCAGGACGGTGCTGCTGCAGTCGTCTTGTTTGTGGGCTTCCTAGAGGCACCTGGTTGGCCGCTGTGTGAACAGACGGCTGGACTTGGTGGGCCTTGGTCTGATCCAGCAGGGCTTTTCTTATGTCCTTATGTTAATTCATCTAGGTCCTGGCCGGGTCTCTTGGGCCTCCCTATTTCACCCACATGGACTGAGAAAGTATCTCAGAAGAACATACCCAGTCCTCCCCTGTGGCCATAGGCTGTGAGTGACTATTGGTAAGGACAGAAAAGCAATCTGGCCATTAATTATCTTTTCATTGCAGAACCCCAGAAAAGCCGCTAAGGAATCCCAGGGCTTCCCAGAAGCAGTCAGAAAACAACACCATGAAAACCTTGGAATTCCCACACCCTCACTAGTAATTGCTCTTTGCTTTGTTCCCTGCATCCATTTGAATGTACAAAAACTGTCACCGTATTTCCCCCCTTTTCCCCACCCTATCTTCTCTAGACCAAGCATACCCATTTCCATCTAAGGCCAAGGTTTCCAACATGGTGCCCGCAGGAGACATAGCACCCACCAAGTGTTTTTAGATAGTGGGATGGACCAAGTGGGGCTTTTGTCCAGCTCATGTAAAGGGAATAACCAGATCAGATGCCTGCAAAATGAAGGTATGTATTGCCAGATGAGAGTTTCTTAGCTAGCTCAAAATATACGCTTATTTAGTGTGCAGGCAAAAAGGTATTTTAAACAGTATGTTCATTTAAGAAGACATCATGTTAAATGGAGCCTTCTACTTGAAATGCTGAAGAGTTGCTACCAGCCTCACGCCCTGACTTCCTGTGGTTGGTTCCGCCTCCTGCGGCAGCCATTTTGTGCCTCTGCCCCCTGTCAGAGTTCCAAAGGTGCCCCCAGGCTCAAAAAGGTTGGGGACCCCTGTCCTAAACCCTTCCTCATGGAATCAGAAATTTTGATCTCTATTTGTGCTTTGCACGGGGAGGGGGGGGAAAACCCTCTTTGGCAGGAATGCAAGAACAATTATGAACAGCTTGCTATGCAGTGTAAGAACGAACAAAAGAATCCCAGTGCTGGTGCGAGGGGAGAATCTACTCCTTCCTCTAGGACTAGGTCATGACTCCATCCTCTTTACTACCTAGAGCATTTTGCTATTAAAAAAGGTAAAGGTCCCCTGTGCAAGCACCGGGTCATTCCTGACCCATGGGGTGACGTCACATCCTGACATTTACTAGGCAGACTTTGTGTGCGGGTGTCAGCCCTTGGCCCACAGAACCAGAAATCACCACAAAGTCATATAGAGTCCAAACAGATGGCTTTTACTGGTCAAATAGGCATACAGTGCAAACGAATAAAATGACAGCTATGAGAGACTCACTAGCTGGGAGATATTATAAGGCAGGAAAGGCGGGAGATTACACGCATAGGCTGAATACAGTTTCCCAGGAGCTGAGTTCCCAGGCCTAGGTATGCGACCTTGGGGGGCAGACAATACAGCACAGAGACAGAGGCAATAACGAAACCGAGATAGCAGCCTGACATTCTGCTCCCCTTAAGGCCCCCTCCCAGTTCGCAAGGGGGCTGGCCTATCTGGGTAAGCAATGTGAAAGGCGTCGACGAGGTCGGGGGCGGAGACATCCCGTGCGCGCACCCATTCGTCATAGGCAGGGGGGAAATGTTTCCAACGGACTAAATATTGCAGGTTGCCATGGTGAACACGGGAGTCAAGGATCTTGGAGACTTCGAAGTGTTCCTCCCCCCCCACCATGATGGGTTGCGCAGGAGGTGGGTCCGGATGCCACTGTGGAGAAGCAACATGGGGTTTGAGGAGGCTAATGTGGAAGACAGGATGCACACGCCTCAAGGATTTGGGGAGAGCCAGTTCCACCGTGACAGGGTTTATGACCCGGGTGATGGGGAAAGGGCCAATGAATTTAGCACTGAGCTTATGGCACGGTTGGGTGGAACGGAGATTTTTGGTGGAAAGGTAAACCAAAGCACCCACTTGCAGATCACCCCCGGGGGAGCGATGTTTGTCAGCTTGCGCTTTGTATTTACGTTTGGCCCGGTCGAGGTTGCTAACGAGCCAGGGCCAAGTGGTACGGAGGGCGTGTGCCCAGGAGGCAATGTCGGGGTTCCCCTCCCCCTCCACATCATCTGCAGGAGCGATGGGACTGAAATCTTGCCCATACACAGCAAAAAATGGGCTAAAACCTGTGGATTGATGCATGGCATTATTGTAGGCATATTCTGCTAAAGGTAACAGTTCCACCCAGTTATCCTGGTGGTAGTTAACATAACAGCGTAAATAACATTCAAGTACAGCATTGACACGTTCAGTTTGACCATCAGTTTGAGGATGGTATGCACTAGACAACCCTTGTTCCACTCCCACCAACTTGAGGAAAGCTTTCCAAAACTTAGAAACGAAACCACTTCCGCGGTCACAAATTATCTTACGCGGAAACGAATGTAAACGAAAGATATGCGTCACGAAGAGGTGGGCCAGTTTCTGAGCAGAGGGGATCCCTGCGCATGGAATCAAATGTATTTGATTAGAAAACAAATCAGTAACAACCCACAACACAGTTTTACCCCCACTGAGAGGGAGATCAGTCATGAAGTCCATAGCAATCACTTCCCAAGGTTTGCTGGGCGTTTCAAGAGGTTGTAGCAGTCCCGGGGGTTTGCCCTGCGATCGTTTCGCAGCGGCACAAACGGGACAGCTGCGGATGAAGGAGTCAATGTCGGAACGCATTCCCCCCCACCAGAACTGTCTGCGCAATAAGTGAAGGGTTTTCAGAAACCCAAAGTGCCCAGCTGTTTTGGCTCCATGGGCTAAATGTAAAACGTCCTTCCGGAGAGCCTTGGGGACATACAATTTCGAGTCCTTGTACCAGGATCCTCTTTGTTCCAAAACACCAGGAGGTAGGGTATGAGCGGAACGTTCTAAAAGGCACTGGTCCCGAAGGACAGTTAAAAAGGACTCGGAGATGGGGATTTTGGAGGGGGGCCCCCCGTCGGCCGTGGAGCTCTTAGAAACAGTTATGGGGCTAGTGCTTACGTGTGGCGGCGCGCAGACTGCAGGCGGCTGGGCGGTCGGAGGGGTAGGAAGGGCGGGAACTCCGGTTTGTTGCGGTGGCGGCTGGGCAGCCGGTTGGGTTGGCGGAGCTTGTAAGTTGGGTAAGGTGTGCTGATGCTGGGATCGAGTTTGCACAGCCAGCATAGGTAGGGCCCCACGTTGCATAGGGGTGAACAGAGAGTTGGTGGGTCTCTCGAGTTTTACCGGATATTGTGGTAAACGGGAGAGGGCATCCGCGAGAACGTTCTGCTTCCCAGGGACGTGCTTCAGGGTGAAACGGAACTGAGCAAAGAACTCCGCCCACCGTTGTTGTTTCGCCGATAGCTTATGGGACCCCGTGAGGGCAGCTAGATTTTTGTGATCGGTCCAAACCTCAAAGGGGACTTTAGACTCTTCCAAGAATTGTCGCCATAGAGTCAGTGCATGATGAACTGCTGAGGCCTCTTTCTCCCAGATGGGCCAGTTTAATTGAGCGTGCGCAAATTTTTTTGAAAAGTAAGCGCAAGGGTGAAGAAGACCATCCGGTCCTTGCTGGAGGAGAGCCCCTCCCATGGCTACATCGGAAGCATCGACTTGTACAATGAACATTTGATTTGGGTCTGGGTGCTGTAGCACCGGCTCCGAAGTGAAGAGGCGTTTGAGGGCCAGAAAGGCGGCTTGGCATTGCTCAGTCCATAGGATTTTTGCGGAGGGCAAGGCAGCCGAGCTTACTTTTCCCTTAGTTTTCAGTAGGTCCGTAATGGGTAGAGCCACCTGGGCGAAGTTAGGGATGAATCCTCGATAGAAGTTTGCAAATCCCAGAAATTGCTGTACTTGCTTACGGTTGGTGGGGGGAGTCCAATCGAGGACGGCTTGGACTTTGGCGGGGTCCATGCGAAGACCTTGGTGGGAGATGATGTATCCCAAAAACGTGAGTTTGCTTTGGTGAAATTCGCACTTAGCTAGTTTTGCGAAAAGTTGATGGTTACGCAGGCGTTGCAGAACTTCCCTGACCAGAGCCACATGCTCGTCCATAGTTTTCGAATAAATGAGAATGTCATCTAAGTAGACTACCACCCCACGATATAGAAGGTCATGTAGGATTTCATTGATGAGTTGCATGAAGACCCCCGGGGCCCCTTTTAATCCGAACGGCATCACAAGGAATTCATACATTCCGAAACAGCTAGAGAAGGCAGTGAGGTGCTCATCCCCTTCGCGGATACGGACTCGGTAGTAAGCTTCCACCAAGTCTAATTTAGAGAACACACGGCCTTCCTGTAATTGTCCCAAAATATCTGATATTAATGGGATAGGATAGGCGTTGGTCTGGGTAACCGCATTGAGCTTTCTGAAGTCAATGCACAGGCGAAGGTCGCCCTCTTTTTTCCGGACGAAAAACGCGGGGGCCGAGTTTGGGGCATTCGAAGGGCGAATGAACCCTCTGGCGAGGTTTTTGTCCAAAAAGTCCCGGAGGACAGTGCGCTCGGAAGCGCTCATAGGGTAAATCTTACTCTTGGTCAATGTGCAGTCCGTTACCACTTCAATCGCACAGTCTGAGGCCCGGTGGGGGGGTAAGGCATCACATTCCCTAAGGTCGAAGACATCTTCAAAGTCCCGGTATACAGCGGGTAGAGCCGGTGGTGTTGGGGCGGTAGAGGTTAATGCTGGAACGGGCGGATATAGCAGAGCAAAGTTTTGCCGATGCTGGTCGCAGGTGGGACTAGCGAAGGAGATAGTGTTTGTTTCCCAATCAATACTGGGACTATGTCCTTTAATCCAGTTAATTCCCAAGACCACTTCAAATCGGATAGGGGCTATAGTGAAGTCTATTTGTTCCCAGTGGGAACCAATTCCCATTGCCACCCCTATGGTGCGGTGATCAACTGGACCCCCCTGGAAATGGCTTCCGTCCATTTGGGCAAATTGGACGGGGACGGGTAAAGCCTCAGAATCGGCTCTGAGTGCAGCAAAAGTGGCTTCGCTTATGAGAGTGCGACAGCAACCGGAGTCAATTAGTGCTTTGACGGGGATTTGTGGGCCACCGTTAAGTTGTTGTAAAACTGCATCCACGTAGACGGTGGAGTCCACTTCTTTGATTTTGGTAGGAGCATTCGGTTTGATAGGAAGATCCTGAGAGGTCTGTGGAGACGCTCCATTCACCACAGACCGGAGCCGTTTTTTGACAAGTCGAGGGGAGATTCCAGGTTTAAGGCTGGAGAAATCCAAGGATTTTCCTCATCCGAAGAGGGAAAGTTGTCCCCCAATGGGGCACTTGTAATCCGAGACCCGGCGGGGTCGTTGGTAGTAGGCAGGGAGGCTGGGTCCCCGGCATGGAGTGCAGAGGGTGTGGGTCTTCCCGGAGCTGCGCTGCGGGTGGCCGCGGTGCCTCTGCGTGGTGGACGACCTCGGGCGCGGGTTGTCGTGCTGGAACGAAATAATTCCTGGCGGCGCGGGCAAACGGCTGCAAAGTGGCCCATTTCTCCGCAAGTAAGACAGGCACCCCTCTGAAATCGGGCTTCACGTTCCTGGGGCGGACGTGGGGGATTTCGTGGGATGAGTAGTGGTGCCTTGGGTTGAGGCTTTTGGGTGCCTTTTTCCTTGTGCTTTTGACGGACGAGAGAAATAAAGCGTCGGCGGCTTTCCACTTCCTCGGCTAATAGGATCCAGTCTTCGAGGGTATCGGGATCACCCCGCATGTAAGACCAGTTCAGAATGTCAGGATGCAAGGCTTCCCTGAAATGATGGATCAGGGTGGTCTCGGGCCAACCTACAATTTTACTTGCCAGTCGTTGAAATTCATCGGCAAATTCTCGTACTGTAGCAGAGCCTTGTTTTAATTGTAAGAGTTCCGTTTTGGCTCTTTCCCCCAGGAAGGGGTCCTCAAACCTTCTTCTCAGGGCAGTCATGAAGTTGTTGAGGGAACGAATAGCACGAGAGCGGGTGTCAAACTGGAGGACCATCCAGTCAGCCGCTTTACCTGTCAGAAGGGAAGCTACGTAACGCACCCGGCTATCTTCCGTGGGGAAAAGTTGTCCTTGTTCTCGCATATAACTGTCCACTTGATGCAAGAAACAAGGCAAAGTCTCGAGAGATCCGTCATACGTAGTCCTCAATTTGAGTTGCTTCCAAGGGCCGGGCGCAGGTTGACCCGGTTGCACGGGTGGTCCGGGCGGAGGGACAACAGGAGCTCCAGGAGGCAAGGGTGGAGCAGGCACATTAGCGGGTGGTTGCACGGGTGGTCCGGGCGGAGGAGCAACAGGAGCTCCAGGAGGCAAGGGTGGAGCAGGCACATTAGCGGGTGGCTGTACGGGTACCCCCTGACCCGGTATCGGAACGGGCTGTCTCTGAGCTATCAGGGTTTGTTGTAATTGCCTGTTCTCCTGAAGCATACGTTCCATTACTTCCTGGAGTTGATCAACACGGTCGGAGAGCTCCCGATTCTGGGCTCGTAAGAGATGAACCTCCTCACTTGGGCCACCAGTAAGATGAGGCTTACTGGTCCGGAAGCTTGCGGCCCATTGAGAGCTATCCCCATATAAATCCTCGTCTTCAGACTCTCCTGAGTCTCGACGTCGGTCAGCCAAACGGCGTGCGCATTGGGTCGCGCGCGACGGGACAAACGCCGGGGAAAAGGACAGACCTGATAGCCCTAGTACATTGCCCTTAGGGCGCGTGTCCACGTTCGCCTGATTCCTAATCCTTGCTGCAGCCGCCCTGGCTGCTTCCGCAGCCTCTCTCTCTCTTGCGACCTTAGCCGCTTCGGCGGCTTGCTGATCCGCAAGAACTTTGGCGTTCTCAAGTCTCAGGGCAGTCTCTGCCGTAATGCGCGGCAAAAGTTCTGTCTCCAGGAGTGAGAGTATGGGGTCGGGTTCCCCGCCCAGCAGAGGTTGTACTCGAACCGCCAGTGCGGGTGCCTCGGCTCCAAAGGTCGAGGTCAAAACTTGAGCCAAGGTGGCTACCGGGGTGTCCTTTGTACATTCCACAAGGAGAAGAGCGGTGCTAATAGCGACTCGCTTGGCCTCAGCCTGACAGCTGGCTGCATCCGGGATCAGGGAAAAACCCTCCGGTGGGGCTCCCGCCATGGTAGAAAGAGTTTCTCGAGAAATAAGATTATCCAAAAGTCCAGTTAATATTTGTAAATCCTCAGTCGCCAATCGGGCATCGTCCAGTAATTGATCCAAGTCCTGAAGATCTAAACGAGCATCAGTATCCTCCGACGTTAACATCCAGAGACGTCCTGCAAGAGATTGCCACTGTTCCTGTACCAGTCCCCTCAAGCGGCAAACCTCTCGGGTCGTCCGGAAAAGTTCAGCGATTACGTCTTGTAACAGAGTAGGATCCTCAGAGAAGGGCTCCAGGGTAGTAGATCACCTGGAGAGCTGCACAGCTCCCATCCAAGTGGCAGGCGAACCCCCCTGGGCTCCAGCCTGGCTAGTAGAATGGTGAAGAGAGATAGCTGTCATAATGTCAGCCCTTGGCCCACAGAACCAGAAATCACCACAAAGTCATATAGAGTCCAAACAGATGGCTTTTACTGGTCAAATAGGCATACAGTGCAAACGAATAAAATGACAGCTATGAGAGACTCACTAGCTGGGAGATATTATAAGGCAGGAAAGGCGGGAGATTACACGCATAGGCTGAATACAGTTTCCCAGGAGCTGAGTTCCCAGGCCTAGGTATGCGACCTTGGGGGGCAGACAATACAGCGCAGAGACAGAGGCAATAACGAAACCGAGATAGCAGCCTGACAGCGGGGTGGTTTGCCAGTGCCTTCCCCAGTCATCTTCCCTTTACCCCCAGCAAGCTGGGTACTCATTTTACCGACCTCGGAAGGATGGAAGGCTGAGTCAACCTTGAGCCAGCTACCTGAAACCGACTTCCATCAGGATCGAACTCAGGTAGTGAGCAGAGCTTTTGACTGCAGTACTGCAGCTTAACACTCTGAGCCATGGGGCTTCTTTAAAAAGATTTTTTTTTTGCTATTACCCTTTCCAAAAGTCACATTAGGGCCATTTATGCCTGGCTGTTTCCTTGCAGTCACTCCGCTGACTACTTCAGGCTTTGCTTTGATTACGCTTTGCATGTTCAGACCGTCAGAGGTTGCCTCACTCTCCACATGCATTTCCCCCGCATTTTCTGGATGCAGGCTAAACGCACAGGGAGAGCGAGGCGACCTCGGTTGGAAAATGCAAGTATAATCAAAGCAAAGCCCCAAAGTAGTTGGCAGGGTGACCAAGAGAAAACAGCCCTGCACAAATGGCCTAGGGCTAATTCCACATGGGGATCCCCCCCCCCCACGTGGGCAGTTGGAAGCCCCCAGAGCATTGGGGAGCATCCACGTGGCCCTGTCCAGGTTTGCCTCATGTGGCTCCCATATTTTCCCTCTTTGGGGTGGATTAAAAATAAACCTCCTTTGATCTGGCTCAAAGTGGAAACCCTGCAGAGTGGCTGCGGCCAGGTGGAGCATCCGCTGCGAGGAAGGGCATGGCGCTAAGCTCTGCCTTCAAAATGGCAGGTTTAGGCTCTGCATTTCCTCCCCCACCCCTTTCAGCCCTTTAAAGGTCTTTCCCTTTCCAGCCGTGCTGTAGCGTTAAAGGGAAAGGGAGGGTTCTCGGACACAGTGGGGCGCTGAAGTCGCCCGTGTGAAGACAGGCCCTCTGCCCAAGAATTCAGTGTTTAACCCTTTCCTCCCACAACATTGCCCTGATCGAAATCATAGACCCCCTCCAAACTACCATTTGCCTGCCAATGAAAACCATAGAGGTACCAAACAACTACATGATGTGATGAGAGATTTGTGAACTAAGCCTGAACGTAGGGTCACACCACATGCCTATGCTGCACACATGTGCCAGAGAGAGCTTCTCTAAGGGAGGGATCAACGAGACAAAGATACTAGTGACGGATCCAGCGGGACCACCCGAGACACCCAGGGCTCCCAGCACAGATGTTGCCGTGAATTCATAACAATAAGCGGGGGGGGGGGACGCCGAGGGTTCAGAGCACTTGAAATGATTACTTGCTCTAAGTATTCATTCCTTTTGCTTTTGAGATGACGGCGCATTAGCAGAACACACCCCAAAAGGCTGAAGTAGCCCATCCCTCACAAAATCAGGCCGCCCCCTGTCCCCCCCCCCAAATAAACAGAGATGACAATTTTAAAAAACCTGATTCCCATGCTCTGATAGTTACTAGAGATGGTGGCAGAAGCTGCCTGGTAGCCATTTGGGCACCCCAAGCCAGGTGTTGTGGTAGGCAGCCACCTAGGTGCTAGAAGGTGAGCTGGCCCAAACGGCATAAAGGAAACAAGGGTCATTTATGCCTGGGAGTCTTACCTGAGGTTCGTTGCTTGCTGGACCCAGCAGTCTCCAGGCTCAAAACAAGAAGCCCACCCCATGAAATGCCGCTTTGTGATTGGCTGTAGTTCTTTCTTTGAGAAAGAAGTCCCCCACCCACGGAAATCCAAGTGCCCAGCATAAATGCATTTTAAAAGACAAAACGGAGCACCCTAAAAGGAATTGGAGGGGGGGACCCAAGCCTCATTTTAAAAGTCCATTCTTTCTGTCCATAAAGCACTCCCAGAAAGCAGGAAGCATTTGAATCCACGCCTCTTTACACACTGCTTTGTAATGGGCTGTGAGAGGAAACAAGCTTGCATGCCCCACACTTTGCCCTATGCATGAGGATTTCACCTGGGCTGAGCTCAGGGGAGGTGGAAGAATCGGGTTAACAGAGGAATGGGAACACCAGGGGTTTGTGAGGGCTGGCAGCGAGGTCATCTTTAATGGAGGGAAAACTCATGCATAACTCCCAGGAACAACCGAGACAGACTGGGGGCGAACATGAGTGAAAGTACCCATGTATAAATGACAAAAGGATTCCCTCACTAAATCCCAGGCAAGAGGGCAGGAGAGGAAGCCATTCTTAAAGGGCAAGGCCAGCCTCATCTGATTTACTGAGGAAAGCTGTATGTAACTGCCACCCGCCTCTCTCGAGCCCCCTGTTAGTTATTAATTCACCAAGAAGCAGCTCAGCTTTTCTTTTCAAAACTCATATTTCCCTTTTGTTTACGAACAGCACCCTGGGCCTGTTTCACTGGCCCAGGGCCATCAGGCCAGCACGGTGAATAAATGAAGGGGAGGTCTTTCTACACAGCGGGAGGAAGAGAGAAATGATCCGATAGAGATTCCAAAAAAAGAGCCGTGCCTGGATTTCAATAGAGGCCTTTCATGCTCCCACGCTTGGAACAAAGCAAGAAGTCACCGCACGGCCCTCAGGGAACAGGGCAGGTATCCCTGGGCAGGAGGCTGCTTGAACACTCCAGCCTGCGTTGCCGGAACCAGTTGCACAGGTCAGGGAGCCACCTGACTGAGTCAGACATACTAGGGGTGCCAACTCTGAGTTGGGAAATTCCTGGAGATCTAAGGCCAGTGCCTGGGGAGGGCAGAAGCTCAGCACTGAAATGATGCCATAGAGCTAGGGTTGCCAACACCCAGGTGGTGGCTGGAGATCTCCTGCTATTACAACTGATCTCCAGGTGACAGAAATCAGTTCCCCTGGAGAAAATGGCCGTTTGGGCAATTGGACTCTATGGCATTGAAGTTCCTCCCCTCCCCAAACCCCGCCCTCCTCTGGCTCCACTCCCAAAATCTCCAGACATTTCCCAACCTGGAGCTGGCAACCCTACATGGAGCCCACCTGGTGAAGCTGGCATTTTCTCCAAGGAAATGGATCTCCATAGTCAGCAGATAATTTATAATTCTGGGAGAACTCCAAGCTCCACCTGGAGGCTGGGCGGCAAAACCCTCCCATGCTGCACCCAGCCTTCCAGCCGGGATCCTACCTTTTGCTTCCACCCTACATGGTTCAGTCAGGATGGGGAGCTTCTGCTTCTTAGTGATACAACTGCAATGCTCATCCCCTCCTGGGCAGAGGGAGGATCTCTAAAGCAATATAAATTTGCAGAAAGGGGTGCATTTACAGAAGGACCTCTAACTGCAGAGGAGCCACCGCAAAGCACCCTGTAACACTCCATTATTTGTTCTTGCATGTTGTTAGATTTTATAACAGTATAACTTTTTCAATAAAATGCAAACGGCTTTCAGGACACTTGTGTTAAAAGTAGCACAGCTCTACACAGGGCTGCCCTTAGGGCTTCCTCTGGAAGCTTCAACTGGTCCAGAATGCAGCAGCGAGGGTCCTTACAGGGACCCCTTGGAGAGCCCATGTCCAACCGGTGCTCCACCAGCTACACTGGCTCCAGATTGAATACCTGCTCAGGTTTAAGGTTCTAGTATTGACCTTTAGTGTTAGGGTTGCCAATAGAGTTGCCAACCTCCAGGTACTAGCTGGAGATCTGCTATTACAACTGATCTCCAGCTGACAGAGATCAGTTCACCTGGAGAAAATGGTCACTTTGGCAATTGGACTCTATGGCACTGAAGTCCCTCCCCTCCCCAAACCCCTCCTTCTTCAGGCTCCGCCACAGAAACATGCCACAAGTGGCGAAGAGGGACCTGGCAACTCTAGTTGCCAACCTCCAGGTAGTAACAGGATATTTCCTGCTATTGCAGGAATTAGCACAGGCCTGGGGTTGAGGGCCAGCAACAGTTTTCATCAAAACTGGCCTCCCTTTTCCTGCTCGCCATGTCGTCAAGCTTAATGCCATTTGCCTACCCACCTTCCTCTCCTGACTGAGGGCTTATTTATGTTTTATTGATGCCTCTGGATCTTATAATGTATAACTGTGGATTTACTGGGAATTTTAAATGGTAATTTGTATGTATTAATAGGATTTTAATTGATTGTACATGGTGCTGTTATATTGGTTGTAAGCGCCCTGAGCCCGACCTTGGTCAGGGAGGGGTGGGATATAAATTAAATAAACAGATAAATCCTAAATAAATAATACAATGTTTTTGCCTAAGTTCTATGATTCAACTTCCTCTGAGAGCAGGACGTTCTGTGGTCTCTCTGTCTTTGGTGTGGCTGAATGATCTAATCAGACCTGCATAATTACATACCCTGTCTAGGGTTGCCAGCTCCAGGTTGGGGAATACCTGGAGATTTTGGGGGTGGAGCCTGAGGAGGGTGGGGTTTGAAGAAGGGAGGGACTTCAATGCCATAGAGTCCAATTGCCAAAGCGGTCATTTTCTCCAGGGGAACTGACCTCTGTCACCTGGAGATCAGTTGTAATAGCGGGAAATCTCCAGGGTTGGCAACTAACCCTGTCCTTGATGGAAGGTGATGGAAGGTGGCATGCCCAGAGCAGTGACTCAAACAGAGATGCAACAGATAGCCCCTCTCTGTGAGTTATTTGGGTTTGCAGGAGCCTTTTGTAATTTAATCACTCTCTTTTTTCCTAGCATGCTAGAAGTTCTCTCCAGCACTCGAGTGTACTCTTGCAGACAGTTTGGGAATTACTGCTCTAGTTCGGGAAGTGACATGAAATACTGCCCCCAAGACAACTGCAAACAGTCAACCTTAGTTCATGAAAGCAGATGTGAATTCATGCTTTTGAATTTTTTTAAATATTAAAACAAGCTTTCCTTGCTTGTCAAATTATGAGCTGGCAAAACTGAAGCAGGGCCCAAAAAGTAGATTGCATTTAACACCGTGGCCTCGAGGATGGGCGAGCGGCATAAGAGGGTCCAGATCTGCCCCTTGTTTAATGGGCTGCCAAAGCCAGATGTAATAAAAAGAATATCCACATGAGCAGCACAGTGACCACACTCGGGATCCCAGCAACATCCCTGTCATGGTTTTTCAAACCTCCGTGACATTTAATTACCTACCATTAGATTTTAAAAGAAGGGTTATTATTCTAAATCATTAACACAGCGCTTCTGAAATGCAAAGTGCTTTAAAAATCTAACGTTCTTCACCTTCTGCAAAGTAGACGGTCATAATTCCCATTTTTATGGTGGTGAATGGGATGGAAATAAAATGCCTGGGGCCACTGAGCCAATCACAAGTTATACGTTTCCTACCTACATTCCACTTATTCAATACATCAATTTATCCTGCCCTTCCTCTGAAGAACACTGGGCGCCATACAGGAGGGTCATCCCATTTTATTTTCAGAACATCCCTTTGAAGTAGGTCAGACAGCAAGAAGGTTGATCGAGTCCCCAGAGCACTTTGTGGCTGAGCAGGAATTCAAACCTGAGCCTCCCCTGTACCAGTCCCACATTCTGCTGCCGCCACTACACTGGTACATATGCAGATACTTTGGAAAGCCACACTTAGGCCTTTTATGCATGACTGTTTCCCGCGTCGTCACCCCTCGGAGAACTTCAGGGCTTTGTTTTGATTATGCATGCCATTTCCGACCGTGAGAGGTCGCCTCGCTCTTCCCCTCAGTTTCTCCACATTTTGCCCGCGTTTTCAAATTCATGATAAAACAGGTCCCTGAAAATGTGGGCAAAACACCCAGAAATGAGTGGGGAGAGCAAGGCGACCTCTGACAGTCTAAAACAGCCATGCATAATCAAAACAAAGACCCGAAAGTCGTCAGAAGGGGTGGTCGCAAGGGAAACAGCCATGCATAAAAGGTCTTAGTTGTGGCCTCCTATCGCGAGAGGTGTCCTACATAAGACTTTAATCTGAAAAACACTAAATAGCACATGTACATTCAGACTTCACATCATCACATGCATGTTCAGAGAGACAAACAGCAATGTCACAACTGCTCCCCTGAGAAAATAGAAATATTGCAACTCAAAAAGCATTTTGGGCTGTATGGCCAGAGGTTTTAGAGATGATGCTCCGTGCTAGCAAAAAGGCTCCCTGCCATTGCAAACACACGTTTTAATTGTTGTAGCAACCAATTAGTATGCATGCTCATTAGTAAATATACGAATTAGAAAGTTGGAAACTTGATTTCAATCAATGATTTAAATTGGCCCTTTTCTTGCCGATTTCAATCATTGATTTAAATTGCCTCAATTTAAATTAATCCACCCCTGGGCTTAAGTAGGAAAACATCCTTCCCCGCAGACGGTGCCCCCATGGGTCATATCTGTCTGCCATCCTTAATAGCATCCCAAATCCGTCACCTGAGACGGCTATCTCAGGAGGGCCGCCTTTGATTTGAGATAAGTGAGAAATTGTGTATCCTTCAGATATAAATTGCTAAAAACTCAGGAATTTTTTTTCCCAAGGAAGAACAATTAAACCTTGAACTTGACTCGAAACAGAAATAGAAAATGGCACAGCTTGTTCCAAGAGGGGGAGAAAAAAAATTAAATATGCAGAAGGTGGTTCCACCAAAGGTCTGACGAAAGCCCAAACATCCCCTGTTAAAGCGACAAGGAAGCTGAAAAATTACAGAGGAAGCCAGACTCGCCGCACGGCCGTCTCGTAACACACAGAGAGCCTCGTCCCTCCTGTCGAAATTTGACTGTGACCATATTTAAATCCAGCCCAACCTGCATTCCCCTCTCTCCTGCCAATAAAGTTTACAGGATTGAATTGTGTGAGGGACATAAAGCAGAGAACACTCGTAAAAGGACTTGGGTCGCAATTTGGATGCTTAATAAACCAAATACACTTTTTCTTCTCCTCCCCCAGGTCAGACATGGCCCCGTTGGAGACAAAGAGCCAGCAGAAACCAAGGGCACATCCTCTGGGGAGAAGTTACACCATAGAGTTTAAAGGAAAACATGCCATGAGTTATTGGTAGAATATAAAACACACACACACACACACACACACACACACAGGGTTATGAGCCAGAAGAAAAATATCACCCCAGAGCCTGACAGATCTTAGAAAAAGGATTGTGTTGCAAGAAGGATGTTTATTTTAGGAACTGATTTGGTTGTGTGTGCTTTTTAAAATCTCCTCCTCTATAGATCTCTCATAAGCAAATGAATTTTTCCCATGACAATGAATGGCAAAACAACCGATAATGGGATGTAAACATGTGCTGGGAGCTGGTAAATGCATCCTGGGAGTCTCTTGAAAGAGGTCATGGAGAGTCTGCTACTGTCCTTGGCTTTTCCACCCCTCTGCCTAGTCTACTGTGCCCCCTACCGATGCAAAACTGTTAGCTTTCAAATGGGGGGGACGACGACACGAAAGAGAATACCACCATCTAGTCTCACTAAGGACAGCATTCATGTTATAATTCAACGAGTTAGCCATCTCCCAAGAGTCATATTCTTTCAGAATTCTACACTTCTGTCCTTGAGATAACATTCCAAACATCTTTTCTTCACTCTGCAATATTTAGGGTTGCCAAATCTGGTTTGAGAATTTCCTGGAGATTTGGGGGTAAAATTTGGGGAGGGCAGGGTTTGGAGAGTAGAGGGATCTCAGCAGGGTGTAATGCCTTAGGTCATTTATGCAGGGGAAATTTGTGCTGGGTTTGTCGCTCTGCAGACACACACTTTTCTGATCCAAATTCTCGAAAATGTATGCATGGGGGCTTTTTGCCCCAAAGATTTTGTTTGTTTTAAAGTGTTACTTTAGCAAAAGAAACCCCACTAAAATAGTTAATGGAAATGAAGCAGGGTGGGAGAACAGCCGGCCCCATTCCCAAGTTGTTAACACTTGCTGCTGAAACTGACCAGAGAGACCAGAGAGGGTGCCGGGGGGGACAATGACGACAACAGCTTCATTCCTGAGATCTTTACACTCGCTGCTGGAACTGATCAAAATGGCCTCTCTGGGAGGGACTGGATGAGGGAGGGACAAGCGAGAATGGGCGGGGGGAAAGAAACACAAAGTTAAGACTAGTCACAGAAATTGCCTTGATTAGCTTCACTGTTGGTTCGAGGCAAAATTTAAAATTGTGATAAAACAGATTCCTAAAAACATGGGACAAGTGTGCTGTGGTTGCGAAGTGACTTCTGGAGGTCATAAAAATCATGAATAATCCAAAGGAAGCCCCAAAGCAGTCCCGCGAGGCTAAGTAACCAAGCATAAATGGCCATAGAGCTCTCACCCTTCGAAGTAGCCCCTTTTTTCCAGGAGAGCTGATCTGGGACCATCGTACCTGCGGGACTGCCTCTCCCAGTACACCCCTCAAAGAGCTTTACGCTCATCAAATACCATCTGATTAGTGGTTCCCTGCCCAAGATGTATCCAGCTGTCCTCAACCAGAACATATAATTTTAGATTATATTATAGATTTTAATTATTCATTATATTGTATGACGTTGTTCAATTGAATATTGTAGGCGCTATTATTGATGTGAGCTACCCAGAGCCCTACCATGGTAGGGAAAGGGCGGGATAAAAAAATCTAATAAAATAAAATAAAAAATAAATCTCAATAGTCTGGAGAACAGTTGTAATTCCGGAAGATCTCCAGGCTCCCACCTCAAGGTTGGCAACCCTACTAATGTTGGCCAGGCAGGCTGAATATAGTTTATAAAATCATAAATAGAATACAGCTAATAGCCACACTGGTTCTTCCAACAGTCTTGTGGGGATAAGGCACTTTCGACTATGAAAAATCCAAGGCCACCCAGCAAGGAGAGAAATTTGAATTCAAGTCTCCCCAATCCAATATTCAAATCACATGGCATTCTCCATTGAACATTTTTGCTATTAAAATGAAACAACCATGCAGACTAGATATCTCCCCTTCTGTTTTATTTAAAGCGAAAGCTAAGATTCTTAAGGTTCTAACAAAATCTTCATCAAAGTCCTCACGGGTACATCCGCTCGGCCCCTGTTTTGGCAAAACCGGCTTTGTACGCCCATTACCCCCCTCAACAAAACTGAAGGGACGCAGAGGCCTGAGTTAAAATAAAGCTAACAGATGTCTCCTCGGAAGCAGCAGGACTCACAGCTACGAGCATATAGATGGTGAGCGTGAAGGATGCCTCGGAATGTTAATCAAAAGCCGCGGATACAGCCGAATCCAGACTCATGCCTCACCATTAAGAAGTTGCAGGAGGGAAAAACATAATCTGTTATCCACTGACAAAGAAGGGAAGGAATCTATTAGTAGAATGAGTCCCTCCCCACAAGGGAGGCGCAGTAGGAGCCCAAAGCATGAGGGTGGAGGGAGTGTAGGAAGGAGACACTGTAAGAGGTTCCCAATATCCACCCTCCTTCTCTCCAAATCCCCCAATGAGCACCAGTGGTGGGCAGCATTTATGCCCTTCTTTCTGTCACTGTAGAAAATCCCCAGCAGTGGAAGACCTTGGGAAAGTGTTAACCGTGACCAGGGGATGAGTTGGAGGGGGAGGGGTGTTTGCTCACTTTCTTCAGGCAAGCTAGCATCCACCTGGCATGTTGTCTGAGTCTGGGGACAGTTT
This sequence comes from Euleptes europaea, assembly GCF_029931775.1. NCBI lineage: Eukaryota > Metazoa > Chordata > Lepidosauria > Squamata > Sphaerodactylidae > Euleptes > Euleptes europaea. The sequence continues at coordinate 501,231 of NC_079314.1, forward strand.
TAGTGATTCTGGGGATCTGGGCAGGCTCCTTCTCTTCTTCTTTTCCTCCTCTTTTGGGGAAGGCATGGCTGTGGGTGGCTGAGCCCCCCCCCCCCCAAGCATGGATCCTGGGGCAGCTGCCCCTGTTGCCTGTTGGGGGACACCGTCCCTGTCTGAGTCCAAATCCCTCTCCCCAAAGGAAGGACAAGTCCACAGGGGGGAAGACAAATAAGCCATGATTTCTCCCACACACAAACAAGGGTAGCTACTTCTGGACACAGATTTGGAAGGGAGCTTTGGACGTCGGCAGTTGAGAGGAACTGACTGCACTGTGTGGCTGTCTGTGACGGAAGGATGTTTCTCTCACAAAAGGACGTGCTTCACCTGACACTTCAAGAGGCTGCCAGATGAGCACAGCATGACCCACAGTGCTCAGCTCTGCGTGCCCAAAGGACTTGGAAAGAGAACAAGAGCACTTTCCAACAGAGGCAATGAGGCCACATCGGCACCTGCTGGAGCACCCAATGAAGGGCTGAACCTGGTTCGAAAAGCCTCTCTCTTCTTGGCAGGGCTGCCGCCACCACCCACTTGTCTCTAGAACTCGGAAGCAAAGAGGCGCTCATGTGGAGGCAGCAGAAGCGAGCACAAGGGAAGAAGTCCACATTCAAGTGCTTGTTCATAAAGAATCCGGAGCAGGGGCCTGTCGTTGCACAAGGTCCCACTCGGAGCCCCCAATACAATGCTCCCCTCACCCTGCAGAGCTCCCTCCCCAAACCAAACCCTCCTCCAGGCTCCATCCCCAAATCGCCAGAAATTTTCCAACCCGGTGCTGGCAACCCTGCCCATGTGTGGGAATCAATGCCGGATTTACGTATAAGCTAAACAAGCTACAGCTTAGGGCCCCACTCTCTTGTCCCCCCCAAATAAATTTAAAAGGAAAAAACCCTGGATGTACATTTCCAAAATATAAGATAAAAAACAAATACAATAAAACCTACATACAGCAACAGTGTTTTGTGTTGTGTAGGCTCCTATGATGTAAGTAATTGTATTTCAGTTCAACAATTACTTTGATAAAATACATATTTTGTTATGTGCAAATGGCTTTAGATATCTATTAGGTCCATAAATTACCATATAGCATATATTCAACACAAAAAACAGTTGTTGTTGACAAAGGACAGCTGGACATATAAAGGGCCCCATTACTTTCAATAGCTTAGGGCCTCATCAAACCTAAATCCGGCCCTGTGTGGGATCATTCACAGCACGGGGCCGAAGGACAACAGTTACTACATTATGCAAGCCCTTGCTAAAAAGAAACAAGCAAAATCATGAATGAATCATTAATTAATTAATTAGTTCAACAAACAAAATCCATAAAACCAGCAGCAGTAAAAACAGCGTTAAAAGCTACAGTAGAGCAGATGAACTTACAAAATATGAACTAAATATCCAGTTTAGTAGCAGACACACACACAATAGCCAGGGACCTAAACAATGAGGGAGAAAGAGGAAAGATGGGAGTCATTAATTGCCAAATTGCCTGGGCTTCACTGACTGCCTGAAGCTTAACAAGAAGGCCCCTCAATGTATGAGCAGGTACCCTGACTATGGGGTCACACAACACCACCAGCCTCACCTTTGGATACTGTGAAGCCAGGTAGAATCAGACCACCACCACCACCACCACCACCCGTGGAGCCTAGTCACCCTTGCCCGCCAACCAACCACAGGAGGATACTATGGATGATGGTATCAAAAGTCACTGAGAGGTCCAGGAGACTCATCAGGGCTGTCTCTTGTGTCCATCTTTCTGCTTCTTGGGGCAACCAAGGCTGTTTCCATTCCAAAATTGGTCAGAAGGAGCCAGATTGAAATGTGTCTAGACCGGGGTCCTCAAACTGCGGCCCCCGGGCCGGATCCGGCCCCTCAGGGTCCTGAACCCGGCCCCCGGCCTAAAGTATTCGCCGGGGAAGCTGTAGTTCTTCTTAAGCCCGCCCCGCCGTTCTTTCTCTTCTCTCATTGACTGGGAAAGACGCCCATCACCGTCCCTCTTGGCAGCCGGCAACTACCAACCACCTTTCATCCTGTTTCCCTCCCTTTGCTTCATTCGTCCAAGTTAGCATTCTACCCCGCCTTCTCGTGGCGTTGCTGGCCAATCAAAAGACCTGTCCACGTTAAAGGGCCTCAACACCCCCTCTTCTCTACCCAAGCAGTTACCTCGGATTGAATTTTTTCCTTGGTTGCCGCACACCACAGCCCCCTCCTCTCCCTTTGCAACAATGCCTTTTAGAGAGAAGAGGCGGGGCCATGATCGCCACACCCCCTTTCTCGGCGGCGCACTGTTGCTGCTGCCTCAGATGCATGCCGTTTTGTGCCCGGCAGCGAGCTGTTGCTTTTCGCACCGTTTTGTGCACAGTCACGTTCTTCGCGCAGCTTCATTCTGCATCACTTGCGCGAGGAGGTGGCGGTTCTGGATAACCAGTAAGATTCGGAAATCCCCCCTCCTCCTAATCATCCATTTCCCTGCAACGGTCGTTCGAGGCTGGGCAATTGAAGGAAGGGGGGGCGACGAGAGTGGGAAGGGTCTCCCAAGGCAGGAGGAAGGAAATGAGAGAAATGAGGACTTAAAAAACAAAACTAGGTTCTTGGTTCTTGTAGGTTATCCGGGCTGTGTGACCGTGGTCTTGGTATTTTCTTTCCTGAGGTTTCGCCCGCAGCTGTGGTAGGCATCTTCAGAGGAGTAACCCTGAAGGACAGGGTCTCTCAGTGTCAAGTGTGTAGGAACAGTAATATATAGTCAGAAAGGGGTTGGGGTTGAGCTGAATCATTGTCAACCCCAACCCCTTTCTGACTATATATTACTGTTCCTACACACTTGACACTGAGAGACCCTGTCCTTCAGGGTTACTCCTCTGAAGATGCCTGCCACAGCTGCAGGCGAAACGTCAGGAAAGAAAATACCAAGACCACGGTCACACAGCCCGGATAACCTACAAGAACCAATGAACTCTGACCGTGAAAGCCTTTGACAATATTTTAAAACTAGGTTAATATCTGTGAACAAGAATTCAGTGACATCTCTATTTTTCTCTCATTTGCTTAGGTGTCTCACAATCTCTTGCCACACAATAGTGTGATGAGTTTTATCTGTTGTCTGTAGGACTCGTAATGTTAAGATAGGGTGATGCTTTTTAGTGCAGGTATAGCTCACTGCCCATATGCCAAATTTTAGGCCCTGGGGCTAATTCTTAAGCTCCTTAGACATGAGTATGACTTGGCCATCTTTCTCAAAGGGAACAAGACTGGAGCACGTGCTGAGCATAATTCATATTCCTCCCTGCATTCAGAGCACTATATTGCCAAACCTGTTGGTGTTTCACTTGTTGCCCTGTTGCATCATGCATCTTTTCCAGTCCCAAGAATGTTAGCATCTATCATTCCATAAGCATTCCATATATGGAACCGGATATTGACCATCTCATTAGCCAAAAGCAGCCCCATACTTCCCATTGAAATATTATAAGTTTATGTTGATTAAAATCGTTCATTCATTTTAAATATTGCATTGTTTCTCTTATTTTTTGTGCACTACAAATAAAATATGCGCAGTGTGAATAGGAATTTGTTCATATTTTTTTCAAGCTATAGTCTGGCCCCCAACAGTGTTTGAGGGACAGTGAACTGGCCCCCTGTTTAAAAAGTTTGAGGACCCCTGGTCTAGATAATCAGTTTCTCCCAAGAAAGCCTGAAGATCCATAGTCATCCCCTCCTCCCCACAATGATGGCCTAAACCAGGAGCCCCCAACGTGATGCCCACGGGCCAAGTTTAACGGGGGGGGGGGGCTAAAGAACAGCACACCAAGCAACAGGAGAACGGCTGTAGGGAAGGAATTCCAGGAGCAGCAGGCCACCACAGAGGAGGCTCCGTCTCAGGTCCCCACCTCCCTGATCTCCAAGACCCTTCACCAGAAGAATCTGAGCTCAGATTCAGTGGCCAACAACCTTTCCTCCCCCTCCAGTTCTGTGAGAGGCAGCCTCCTCGGAATCAGTTTTAGGCGGGCTGGGAGATGAAATGCTTCCAGGGTGGACCTGTGCAATGCAGGTGTCCAGGGACTGAGTTGTGGTAATTTGGTACATTTCTAGCCCCACTGCATCAGCTACATTAGGGTGCATCACAGAGTCGCCAACCTCAACCACCGTGGTGTAGTCGTGGTTAAGAGCAGTGGACTCTAATCCGGAGAACCGGGATTGATTCCCCACCCCTCCACACAAGCAGCAGACTCTAATCTGGTGAACTGGATTTGTTTCCCCACTCCTCCACATGAAGCCAGCTGGGTGACCTTGGCCTAGTCACAGTTCTCTCTGAACTCTCTCAGCCCCACCTACCTCACAAGGTATCTGTAGTGGGGAAGAGAAGGTGATCGTAAGCCAGTTTGAGACTCCTTAAGGTACAGAAAATTGGGGTATAAACCATCTCCTTCTCCTCCTCCTTCTTGGGGCCTGAAAATCTCCTGGAATCACAGCTCATCTCCAGGCCACAGAGATCTGTTCCCCTGGAGAAAATGGCTGCTTTGGAGGGTGGCATTACATGTCCCTCCCGTCCCCTGACCCTGACCTGCCCAGACTCCACCCCAACACTCTGGGGATTTTCCAACCCAGGGCTGGGCAACCCCAGAATGCACCAGGAGTGACAGCTATTCAGGAGAAGGGTGCCAGTGCTGGGTTCTCACACCGTGATTGAGGAAGTGTGGAGTATCTCATATTCTTTTCTTTCTTTCCTGTGTCTGATGCCAAAATTCGAACGCTCACTTACCATGCCAAATCCTACATTAATTTGCGCACGTGACCCTCTCTATCAGACAAACTCTATTAGACACTCTCTATCAGACAAACATACCTTTAAAGAGTTCTCAGAGGAGGGAACTTGGGTGGATTGTATCATCCTCTACTTGCTTCCCATTCCCTTCCCACTACGAACTCTTTGCCTTCCAACGGCATCAGAGCAGAACTCCCACCGGTTAGCAACAGGTACTTGGGGAACAGCGCAGCCGCCTCCCGAGTGCCGTTTCAAAGGCAAAAAAATCCAGGCATGCAGATAATAAATACTAATGATCATCTCAGCAATCGCACACTGTGTAATAGATTCACGCTGCCAGCAACGCTATCGGCCTCACTCCATTTATCTTGCTTGAGACAGCAAATGTGCCGGGTTTTTATCATCTTGACCGCCCCAACCCCTCCGCCTTTCCTGCTGCCAGGTAGGGAGCGTAGTTATAAAAGCACCAAGCTGACAGCTTCCAGGAGACCCCCCAAGTTTCTCTCACCAGCGTTTCAAAGATGACACTTAGCCAGGCTTCAAGCCCTCTCCTGCCTCAAAGCCGATCATTGAGAAGACTTTTAAAAATATATATATCTGTTTTCTGGACTGGTTGCCACAGAAGCGCTGGGTTCCTCAACAGCATGGATAAGTCAAGCTAATGATTTAAGTGTCTTGTTACAATGCTGAGCCTAACAGCACAAGCCTCATTCTTCAAAGAATTTGTGGCATCTTGAAAACTAACAATTTTACTGTGGCGAAAAGAGGTAAAGAAACCAAGACAAGAAACCTCATGCCAAAAATAAGTCTCAAAGGCGCCGATAGACTTCGCACGCAGCTCCCTTGCTGGAATTCAGAGAAACAAACTGTGGCTACACTTTGGTACGAGGATAGGGTTCCCAACCTCCAGGTGGTAGCTGGAGATCTCCTGGGATTACAATTGATCTTCAGGCGACAAAGGTCAGTTCATGTGAAGAAAATGGCTGCTTTGGAAGGTGGAGACTATGGCCTTATACCCCATTGAGGTCCCTCCCCCAAACCTTGCCCACCTCAGGCTCCACCCCAAAAATCTCAAGGTGTTTCCCAGCCCAAAGATGGCAACCCTATATGAGAAACATCAAAACAATGGTTGTAGCCAACCATCTGGGCACCAAAGAAGCCTCCTGTGTTCCTGTAGCTCCTTCTGACACCCAGAAGGGTCGTTCCCTAGGTCACGGGACGAGGAGGGGGAAATGGCCATGCAGGTAGGGAGAGGGGGCTGGAATGAGCAGGGACAAAGGTAGTGCAATCGCCCCTCCTCACCCTTCTGCAAGCACAGCTCCACTATCAACTCCAGCCCTCTTCACCCATGTGGCTGTTAGGACCGCCAATTTCCAGGTGGCACCTGGAGAACTCCCAGAATTACAACTCATCTCCAGACTATAGAGATCAGTTCCCCAGGAGAAAATGACTACTTTGAAGGCCAGATTCTATGGTATCATACTCAGATGAGGTTCCTCCCCTCCTCAAACCTCACCCTCCTTAGACTCTACCCCTAAATCTCCACGAATTTCCCAACATGACGTTACCCCAACCCTATCATCTTTGTGGCATCTAGAATGATCTTTAAGGAGGGTGGAGGGAATGAAGAGAAAAGCAAGAAACCTGCATTCCATGCGTGGATGGTTGCATAAAGGGTAGGACTAGTAGGAGTGGCTATACTGTCGACATCACACCACTGGCGTTGTCAATTTCTCTCCAGACGAGTGTATACGAAAACCAAACACTACAGCAAGCAGCAGAAGTCAACACAATTGGCAACTTTTACTGCTGTTTATCGGGTGAAATTCCGGCTCTCTTGACTTGCTCCTCTGGTCAGTGAAGAAGAAATACCGCAATTGCTTTTCCCTCCACACTGGTGATGTTTAGTCATGTTAGACACAAGAAACCACCTCATAGCGAATCAGAGCGATGGTCCGTTGAGCCCAAGATTGCATAAGCTAACCGGCGGCAGCAGCTTCAGGGTCTGAAGGCTTCCCGTGCCCAGCTGCTCAAAATCCACAAGGAGAAACACCAGGCCTCCATCGCCAGGCTGATTCAAACCATCCCTTCCTCTTCCTGAGTTCCGGTTTCCGCAGTTACTCACTACGTATTGGGGCCAAGATGGAAGTTGGCTGATAGAAAAGGTCGCATAACCAATGGATTCCAATCCTACCACAGCTTTGATGGAGTGTGATTAAGGTTGCCAGTAGTAAAAGAAGAAGAGTTGGTTTTTATATGCTGACTTTCTCTACCACTTAAGGAAGAATCAAACCAGCTTACATTCACCTTCCCTTCCCCTCCCTGCAACAGACACCCTGTGAGGTAGGTGGGGCTGAGAGAGTGTGACTAGCCCAAGGTCACCCAACTGGCTTCCTGTGTAGGAGTGGGAAAACAAATCCAGTTTACCAGACTGAGTTTGATTCCCCACCCTCCACATGAGTGGTGGAGGCGCTACTCATGTGGAGGAGTGGGGAATAAAACTCGGTTCTCCAGATCACTATCACCAGATCACTCAGAGTGCTGCAAGTTAGATTGTGTGAGGTTCTCCAACCTCCCTGGGCAATTTCCATAAAGTCACTCGCTCAGACGACCGTTCAGAAGCAGGTAAGTTTGTTGGAAGGCTTCAGGTAAGGTCAGGGCCTACATGGTCCAAAGCTACAAGTGCTCACACAGTCAAAAGGGCTAGAATATAAACAGTTCTAATTTACAGACGCCAGTTGCATGTTTTGAGAACCAAGTGATAACAGCGCTGAGCTAAGCTACTGAATACACATCAAAGGGAGCAGAGGAGCTCGTTAACTCAAGCCTGAGAAAGCCAAGGTCGACAGAGGGAGGTGGGAAGGAGGAAAGGAAAACGTCTGGGACATTCCAGCAAGGGCCTAAATGGGAAACGGTCCAACTAAGGCCTGAACCCTTCTACTAACAGAGACCTGGCCTGTCGCTTGTACGGACAGACCAGACACAGACCAGAACAGAACAGAGCAATTCCTCACAGATTGCCATTTGTGACGTGGGAAGTTCCTGGAGATTTTGGGGGTGGGGTGTGGGGAGGGCGGAGTTTGGGGAGGGGAGGGACTTCAGCATGATATAATGCCAAAGAGTCCACCCTACAAAGCAGCCATTTTCTCCAGGGGAACTGACCTCTGCTGCCTGGAGACCAGTTGTAATCCCAGGAGATCTCCAGCCATCGCCTGGAAGTTGGCAACTCTAACGGCAACAGAGTCAGCCATCTTTCCTAGAAGAAGGTGATGAACAATTCCCAAGGCGCTGTTGATACAACAGACTCCTCCCAGCCACAATCCTGTGGAAATTCTCCACTCGCCGTTGTCTTGATCTTGACAGGACAAACCCATGGCTCAGTTGGGGAGAGGGGATTGGGCCCAGCTCTGGCTGCTCTAGCAGGGCGCCACAGGAATCCATCCCATGAAACCATCTGAGGAGAAGCAGCAGCAGCAGCAGCACTTACAGAAATAATTGGCATCTGGCAGCTCCATCTCTTCTGCGTTTGCGTCTCCTTGTCTGACTATCTCTCTTTCCTCGCTCTCTTTCTTTGTGGGCTCGATGTACGGTTGTGGCTGTCAGGCCCAGTTATCTCTGAAACCAAATCCCTGGGCAGATCTAAAGTGGAAACACACCAGGTACATTAGTCACTGCAGTAGCAGGCCTTTTAGAAATAAATCAGCGGAGACATCCTTGACTGCACATCGGTGGCAAGAGCAGAAATGGGAGCCTGGCTGGGCCTTCTGAAATCTGGCAACTGAAACCTTTCCCTTAGCCCTGATGAGCCGCTGACAAGGAGACTTACTGATTCTAACCGACTCGGAGACACCGCTGTCTCTTTAAATCTGCAGCCAAAGATCTGTGTCCTACAGATGTCAGAGGGGAAGTTTAAAAAAGGTAGGGGGGAAAGAAACCAACACAGACCTGCTGTGGAGAAAAACCACCCTTCGCTGGCTTGCTGTGCAACGAACCCTACGAAGTATATGCTCCCAGCACAGCAGAGGGACATTGAGTTACCCAACACGCCCTCTTCCCGGGTGCTGACCGCTGTGCTGACTTAATAAATGATGATGGGACACAAATAAAGAGGTAAACAAGGCAGGAGGCCTCATTTCTATAGGAAACGCAGCGGGAAAAAGAAATCTATTATTGCCCAACAGCAATGCACAAATGCAGCTCAAAGAGAAACAGGGAAAACCAGGGTGCCAAAGAGACTTATAAAAGAGCTATTTTTAAAAGAGCCTTGGTTCCCCCCCCCCACATTCTTCTCCCTAGACAGAGATTCTTAAAAATTAAGGGCCTTCTTTTGCCTACAAACAAAAAACAAAAACTCCACCGAAACATTTAAACAACAAGTATTAAAAATAAATCTAGAGGACAATGGAAAGCCCAAATTGGAAAGGGAAGGAAATGTGCCTTATGTGGGGCACAAGTTTTTATAGGAGAGAGAAGAGACAAGGATGTTAAGAAGATCATGGCTCTTAGAACAATGGTTCTTATTAGAGCCTCTGACACTTTGGCTGTTGGATTGGAGAGGTGGTGGGTAGAGAAGGAACCCCTAACTTGGGAGCATGACTACTCTGCATGCCAAGCTAATCCACACAGGTTCACATGTTCACCTTGATGATTTGCAGCCAAGATTCTGTCAGAGTAACAAGTTGCCCATAATAATCTGACAGAGACAGCTGACAGGTAGCTGTCAGATCAGAGGCATCTAGGATGATGCAAGAGGCAGCAATAGCCTTGCAGGTTCTAGGGTGAACTGCAACTAGCCGGTTTGAAGCAGTAAGGATGATGTAATACTGTGGCCAGGTCTGCAGATGGCCTTATTGGTTTCAGGTGGAGTTCTGTATATAAGCCTAAGTAACTGTAACTCTGTGTTGGGAAGTTTGGTGAAGAGAAGTGTATGTGACGGTTTGTCTTTTGTATCTGTGCACTGTAAATTAAACAACACTGTTTTCTATAAAGCAAGGAGTTCTGGTGGTGTGTCCTGGATAACTGCTAATCCGCCTGCTTCCACGTCAGATTCATCTACAGCAGTGGTTCCCAACCTTTTTTTGGCCAGGGACCACTAGGACTTTTTTGTTCGGAGCAGGGACCCCAAGGTTCAAAATAAAAATTCAGAGAATTTGAAAATAAACTTTAATCATAACTGTTAGTTAAACATTAAACTTAGAATAATATTTGAATATATGTTTTTATAATAGAGAACTTTTAATCGAAAATATTAATTTATTGTGGGTTTATAACTTTGTTTCGTGGACCTTAATTTAGTTCTCGCGGACCCCTTGGGGTCCACGGACCCCCGGTTGGGAACCAGTGATCTACAGCTACTAGGTAAGTGGTAGAATGGACCTTGCCACCTTAGATTTCAGGAATGGGAATAACTTTTTTAAAAATACCCTCTCCCTCCATTAATAAGAAAAACACAAACTCATTGAAAATAGAAAGCTGGGGCAGCTCCTTCTCCCACCCCACCCATTCTGCCCTACGCAGGTCAAACATGCAAGGACACCATTGGATGTTGCAACCATCAAGGGACAAATCTTGCAGGTGTGAAGAAAGCCAGAGCTTATTTTCAATTGCCACTTCTGAGGAGTCTAAAGAATTACACGGTAATAAATAAATGCAAAGGGCTAATAATAAGTCTTTTTGGAAATTTTGCACTGTAACTTGGTGCATCGCTGGATATAGACTCCACAGGTGGGAGTGTGGGGGGAGACCTGCATGATTTTAACCTGGGAATAGATGCATCTGTAATTAGCATTCACATTTTTAAAAAATAATGAGTTAGATCAGGCTAACACATTCACTGTTTGAAACATTTGTTGAGACGTTTTATTGATTCATGATTGCACCTTCCCCCCTCCCTTTGGTGGTGGAACCGTTTCACTGTCGCTTAATCCACCTGTGAGGTTACCGTACTTTGTATTCCCAACAATGTATTAAGAGTTTGAAAATGTTATAAAAAATACTGTTTGCACTTTGTTTGGCCCCTTTAGCTGTGAAGACGTCTTCCAACCATTTTTTAGCCGTAGTATCCAAAAACCTTTTAAAGCAATGTTTTTTATAACATTTTCAAACTCTTAATACATCGCTGGGAATACAAAGTGTGGTAACCCCCCCGTTTCCAGAAATGCTTATAAGGCGATTTTTTCCTTTCTCCCTTTCCCAGACGGCGTCCCCTGAGGTGCAGATAGCTTTAAGATGCTGTTTATTTCCCCCGCCCCTCTGCCGTTCACACCCACTGTGAAGCTCACATGTCCCCTCCCCCTTTCCCTCCGGTGGCCATTTTCTGAGCCTTTTTTAAAAAAAAAATGTACTTGGAGTAACGTTGGGTTGTTCCTCTTCTTTTTAAAAAAGGTATCAGTATGTCAAGCATGGTGTTTAAAGCCTCAAAGAAGCGACCCATTCTCCAGCCAGTCTCTTTTGTTTCTGTTGCTATGGAGGAGGTTGTACTTGTTGGTTTTGTTCTGGCCGCAGTAGAATGATTGTTTCAGTTTCTTCTCTCCCCCCCCCCCCCGTTTTCCTCCCGGTGCAATGTCCCCAAGGTAAGATGGGAATGATTTCCAGCTTTGAGCAGCCTTTTGTCCCTTTGAGTGTAGCTTTTTAAAAAATAAATCCTCAGGCACCCAGACTAAAGTGAACTAAAAAAAAAAGTTGCAGAGAAATTTGGAGAGCAGTTCTGCAAGCTCTCTGACCAGGGATTCCTCCAGGACAGGGACTTTGCAGACACACCAGCAACTTTGTGCAGTGTTTATTATAATTAAATGAGTTCTGTGAAGACTGTGGGACTGCAGTTTTCAAACGAAGGTGGCAGCAACGAGAGAGAGTTCCTTGCTTGGTCTTGCAGTCTCCCTCGCTCAACCCTATACAAGTTCGGCCCGGCTTCTCACGCTGCTTGTCCCAATTTGTATGTGCTTGTGGACATTTTTATAGGGACAGCAGGGGGTCTGAGCGGAGATGCAGTCCCCTGGCTGCAGGCTGCCAGGGTGAAGTTTGCAAAAAATTAAAAAGGGGGGAAGGGGAGCTTGTCGCACACCCATGACTTCATGAATTATGCGATGCTCCCCGGGGGAAAGTGCAGACAGGCAGTTGTAAATACTGCGATGAATTTAGCCAAGGTGGGTGGGGGAAATCTGACTGCGCAGCCAAGCCACCTAGTTCGACCACGCTAATAATTTGGAGTAAATTAATGGTGCAGTAAGCCTCCCGGTCTCTGGCCTTAACTCTGGCATGAGCAGTTCTCAATGGGTTTTAAAACACTCTTCTGAAGTCATGTAACATGCTGCAGAGGTTACAGGTTTTTACTTGACAAATGACAGCTTCAGGGGGGGGGGAAATCAGAATACTTTCTTTGCCTTGTGGACCACTGGTGCTTGAATTCACCATTTCTCACACAACAGGCCAAAGGCCAGCTTTGGACTGGCATCTCTAAGAAACACTTTTCTTTTCAGATCCAGGACATACCTTTAACCCCAACCTGCAACAGAGGACCCTTGTTTGATCTCTCCCCTTCTCTTTTTGTCTGAAAAATTATGTTGGTGGTATTGGTGTGACCCTCCTGAGACTGGAGTGTGACCCACAATCTAAGCCTCCCCCAGTATAAAGGTTACTGCTCAGCCTTATGTATGAAACAGGCTGCAGTAACAGGCTAACACAGCTACCCATTTTTGTTAGTCTTTAAAGCTAATAATACAGACTAATATGACTACTCCAAAGGGTTGCCAGCTACAGGTTGGGAAATTCCTGAAGATTTGGAGGGTGGAGCCTGGGGGACACCAGGGTATAATGCCATAGAGACCCACCCTCTAAAGCAGCCGTTTTCTCCAAGGGCAACTGATCTCTGTTGGCTGGAGATCAGTTGTAATTCCGGGAGATCTCCAGACCCTACCTGGAGGTTGGCAAGCCTACTACCCAACTTGACTTATCCATATTTGGAATTATTTAAGGTGGAATTTCCATAAAGGTAATTATGCATATCTGGGCTGGGGTGATATCTTCTTTAGGCAGTTTGTGGCATTGTTCATTGCATATTGTATACTGGCTGGAGCATGTTGTTCTTACTCTTTCAATCCGGGCTCATTGAATTGGTTTGTATAATATTGTCCTCATTTGCATTGTTTAACTATGCTATACTACGCTTGTTACGTTATTTTTAACTGTGTAACTCGCCTTGATTCTCAGAGAGGAGGACAGACTATAAATGAAGTAAAATCTTTTTTATAAGTTGTTTTGAAAGCTTTTTTTAAAGTTAAAAAGCGACAAATTTATAAAATAAACAAGCAAGCCAATTTTGCGAACAATCTGAAGACCAATATTCTAACCCCTGCTGTACTAGATTCAACGTCGCGCTAACTCTCTCCCCCTTTGCTTTCAGCATAACCATGACTAAATCTTGGAATTCATGCAAATGTAGCTTAAAAAATAAAAGAGGTGGGAAAATGAAAATGTGCACATAGATCCCAGGATTATTTTCCCCACCCCTCTTATTAGTACTGATGTATTATTCATCTATGACCCTCAGAATTATATATAAACTTTATTATAGAATGCAAAAAAAATCTTTAAAATTTTAAAGTGCACATGAATAGCAAGATCTGTATTCAAAATTGAAACCCGCAAAGCCATTTGGGCATAAAAAAAATTAGACCTTGTCAGCAGTAACTCCATAAAGACAGAGTCAAGTGACAGATTGAAGTCACTGGACAATTTTGAAAATGCAGACTCTGATGACATTATAATAACAATCGCAGCTCTGCTCAGTGAGGAGCAAAGGTTCTCCTCCTGATTTCTCATTTCACAGAATCACAGGCGCTAAGGGAGCCTGACAATCGCCCATCCCTACCCCTCCCCTCCCCACACACACACTGTGACAGACTTCCCTGGCTAAAATCCATTTTACTTGCATGCGACTCACAAACGCACCCATGTAACACAGAAGTAGGCACTACCCACGCTTACCCTGCAACCACACGGGCTGGTCCTGCTGTAATCCAAACAACTCCATCTACGTTTCTGTCCCTCGTGGCTAACAAAATCCATTTGAAGAACTGCGGGCAGCACCAACCTTAACAGATCTTAACTGGGTTGGGCCGGGCCATGCCTCGCCGACCAGATCAGGGCGGGGGGAAGGGGGCTGCCTTGACTGGTGAGCCCACAGCGGACTCACCAGCCCAGATTTGGACTGGGGGGAGGAAGTAGGGTTGCCAACCTCCAGGTACTAGCTGGCGATCTCCTGCTATTACAACTGATCTCCTGCCGATAGAGATCAGTTCCCCTGGAGAAAATGGCCACTTTGTAAGCACTTGGTCCCGATGCACTCCCACAAGCAACACTCGCAGACAGGTAATCCAAAGAAGAGTTGAATTTAATGGAGATCATACAGGTATTCAGAGCTTGCAAAGGTAAAAAGGCAGGAATGGGGCAAAAGAGACATACAACAGAATATATGGGGGGATTGGTCATATCAAGATAGCACAGGTTGGCATGGTAACCCCTCAGTCCAACGGGCCAGGCTCCCACGAGCTTCAAAGCCAGAGAGGAATGCAATCGTTAGGAAAACAGTCCTTGAGTAAAGCGGAGCATCTGTGAGAAACCAAAACTATCCCTAAATGCAGAGAGCAGGCCTGACATTCTGCTCCCCTTAGGGCCCCCTCCTGTCCTGCAAGGGGGTTGGTTTGTGGGGGTAGGCGGTATGGAAGGCGCGCACCAGGTGCAGGGCGGAGACATTGCGTGAACTAACCCATTCGTCATAGGCAGGGGGGAAGTGCTTCCAACGAACCAGATACTGGAGGGAGCCGTGACGAATACGGGAGTCCAGGATCATAGCAACTTCGAAATGCTCCTCCCCCCCCACCATCACCGGCTGCTCCGGAAGCGGGTCGGGATGCCACTCCGGGGAGGCAACATGAGGTTTCAAGAGGCTCAGATGGAAAACTGGATGGATGCGTCTTAGAGTCTTTGGAAGGGAAAGCTCCACGGTTACCGGGTTAATGATCTGAGAAATAGGATAGGGACCCACGTATTTGGCACTGAGTTTGTTACATGGACGGGTGGACCGGAGGTTTTTGGTGGATAGATAGACTAACTCGCCCACTTTAAAGTCTCGGCTAGGAGACCGGTGTTTGTCAGCTTGAGCCTTGTATTTACGTTTAGCTCGTTCAAGATTCTTAACTAGCAAGGGCCAGGTGGTGTGAATTGCATCCACCCAAGCTGCCACATCTTTGCCACCCTCCTCCCCCGAAACATCGACATGGCCAATAGGACTGAAGTCCTGGCCATATAGAGTCTCAAACTGGCTGAAACCTGTGGATTGATGTACAGCATTGTTATAAGCATACTCAGCAAAAGGCAACAGCCCAACCCAATCATCTTGGTGATAATTCACATAGCAACGGAGGTAACATTCCAACACAGCATTAACACGTTCAGTTTGCCCATCAGTCTGGGGGTGGAAAGCACTAGAGAGACCCTGTTCCACCCCGACCAGTTTGAGGAAAGCCTTCCAAAATTTTGCAACATAACTACTTCCGCAGTCGCTCACAATCTTGCGCGGAAATGAATGTCGTCGGAAGACATGTGACACAAAGAGGCGGGCCAGCTTTGGGGCGGAGGGAATACTAGCGCACGGAACGAGATGTACCTGTTTAGAGAACAAATCGGGAATAACCCACAAAACAGTTTTTCCCTCACTGAGAGGGAGATCAGTCATGAAATCCATAGCGATTACTTCCCAGGGTCTAGAAGGGACTTCTAACAGTTGCAATAGTCCAGGGGGTTTCCCTTGGGATCGTTTGACAGTGGCACAGACTGGGCAACTGCGGATGAACGAGTCCATGTTGGCACGCATGCCCGCCCACCAAAATTGCCTGCGTAATAAGTGGAGCGTTTTCAGAAATCCAAAGTGCCCCGCGGTTTTGGCTCCATGGGCTAGTTGCAGGACTTCTCTTCGTAACCCCTTAGGTACATACAGTTTTGAGTCTCTGTACCAACAACCCCCTTGTTCTAGCAGAGAAGGGGGGAGTGTGTGAGCAGAGAGTTCTGCTTGGCAGTGGGAACGGAGAGAGTCTAGAAAAGAAATAGGCAGATCCATCTTACCCTGAGAGGTAGGCGGGACATGGTCAGGTTGAGTGGGAGAAGAGTTCGGAGGCGAGGAGGGGGGTTGCACAAGCAGCTCGTTCTGGCTTCCGGGAGCCGGAGGAGTGGATGGAGTAGGCGAGGGAGTCGGGTTCGAGTTTTGGGTGGCGGCCTCCCTCCCTCGAGTGTTCATGTCGGTCAGGCCAGGATGGGAGCGGAGTTGGGTCTGGGACCTGGTTTGGACCGCCAGTGTAGGGAGCACCCCTCTGTGCGCAGGGGAGAAGAGTGACTCGGTGGGTCGGTCTACCTTGGCAGGATACTGGGGAAGTCGAGATAGGGCATCCACTAGTGCATTTTGTTTACCGGGGACATGCTTGAGCACGAAATGGAATTGAGCGAAGAAGTCAGCCCAGCGTAGTTGTTTCGCAGACAGTTTATGGGTCCCAGTGAGATTTTTGTGATCGGTCCAGGCCTCAAAGGGGACTCTGGAACCCTCAAGAAATTGCCTCCAAATAGTGAGGGCGTGGTAGACAGCGGCTGCCTCTTTTTCCCAAATGGGCCAGTTCAGTTGAGAGTGCGCAAACTTTTTAGAAAAATAAGCACAGGGATGCAACAGACCATCTCTACCCTGCTGCAAAAGAGCACCTCCCATGGCTACATCGGAAGCGTCTACTTGCACTATAAACATGTGTTCAGGATCAGGATGCTTCAGCATGGGTTCGGAGGTGAATAATTGCTTAAGGGTTTGGAAAGCGGTCTGGCATTGGGGAGTCCATTGGATTTTTGCAGTGGGCAGTGTGGCTGAGGTCCCCTTCCCCTTAGTCTTAAGTAGGTCAGTGATTGGGAGTGCCACTTGAGCAAAGTTGGGAATGAATCCCTGATAGAAGTTGGCAAAGCCAAGAAATTGCTGTACTTGTTTGCTGGTTGAGGGCGGATCCCAATCGATTACCAATTGTACTTTTGCAGGATCCATTGTGAGACCTTGGTGCGAAATGATGTAACCCAAGAATGTCAATTGTTCTTGGTGAAACTCACATTTAGATGCTTTAGCATAGAGGTGGTTGTCTCTAAGGCGTTGTAATACTTCTCTCACTAGAGCAATATGTTCGTCCATAGAGGTGGAATAGATAAGGATATCATCTAGATAAACCACCACGCCTCGGTATAACAAGTCATGTAGGATCTTGTTAATAAATTGCATGAAGACCCCCAGAGCCCCTTTTAATCCGAATGGCATTACCAGAAACTCAAACATACCAAAACAGCTGGAAAAGGCAGAGGGGCTCGTCTCCGTCACGAATCCTAACTCGATAGTACGCTTCGACTAAGTCCAGTTTAATGAAAATGTGCCCCTCCTTTAGTTGCCCTAAGATGTCCGAAATCAAAGGGATGGGGTAGGCATTGGTTTGAGTAACTGCATTGAGTTTCCGAAAATCGATGCATAGACGCAAATCACCCGTTTTCTTGCGGATGAAGAAAGTGGGGGCAGAGTTAGGGGCAGACGACGGTCACGAGCAATATTCTTGTCTAAAAAGTCCCGTAATACAGTACGTTCCACAGCGCTCATAGGGTAGATTTTACTCTTCAGAAGCTTACCATCCCGCACCACTTCAATGGCGCAGTCCGTTCTGCGGTGGGGGGTAGCACATCGCACTCCTTCGCATCAAACACGTCTGCAAAGTCCCGATACTCAACGGGTAGCGAGGAAGGAGGGGGGGCATCAGAGATTAAGGCTGGGGCTGTTGGAAGGACAACCGCAATTTCGTGAGGTGCTGGGCGCAGTTGGGGTCGGAAAACGCAATAGTATCGGCCTTCCAGTCTATAGAAGGACTGTGCCTCTTGAGCCAGTTTATTCCCAGAATGACTTTGTACTTGATAGGGGCTATGGTAAAATCAATTTGTTCCCAATGAGAGCCAATACCCATCGCGATGCCGCGTGTGCGGCGGTCTACTGCCCCCCTAAAGCTACTGCCATCCATTTGGGCGAATTGGATGGGATTGGGCAGCGTCACTGATTTGACCTTAAGTGCGTTGAAAGTGGCCTCATTGATCAGGGAGCGCCCACAACCAGAGTCTATGAGTGCTTTGACATGTAAATGGGGGCCTCTTTTGTAATGTTGTAACACCACGTCCACATATACAGTATTTTCAACTTCACTCACCATAACAGGAGCCTTGGGTTTCGCAGGAGAAGCTGCAGGGGTCTGCGGTGTCGCTCCACTCACCGCAGACCCTGCCCGTTTTTTGACAGATCGAGAGGAGATTCCAGATTGAGGGCAGGGGGATTCCAGGTATGGTCGTCATCCGAAGAAGGAGAACTGTCCCCCAATGGGGCACTTGTAATCCGAGACCCCGGTGGGTTGGTAGACGCAGATTCGCTAGGAGCCTCTCTGACGTGAAGTGCAGAGGGCGCGTGTCGCCCAGGAGCTGCGCTATGGGTGGCTGTGGTGCCTCTACGTTGAGGTCGTCCACGGATCCGGGGTGGTCCTTCTGGTTGGGGAGGAAGAGTGGGGTCCGGACGGCGAGGACAGGCAGATGCAAAGTGACCCATATTGCCGCAAACGAGACAGGCTCCCCTCTGGAATCGGGATTTGCGGTCTTGTACGGGCCACGTTGGTCTCCGCGGAGCGGGGGTTGAGGCTTTCGAAGGAGGTTTGGAATGATTGCCGCCCTCTCTGGTCTGGCGGCGGACTAGAGATATGAACTGGCGGCGGCTTTCCACCTCCTCAGCTAGTAAGATCCAATCTTCAAGGGTGTCGGGATCTCGTTGCATGTACGCCCAGTTCAAATTGTCAGGGTGAAGCGCTTCCCGGAAATAGTGTATTCGGGTGGCTTCAGGCCAATCCACAATTTTGCTGGCGAGTTGTTGGAACTCATCTGCAAATTCCCGGACGGGAGTAGTGCCTTGCCGGAGTTGCAGGAGTTTGGCTTTAGCCCTTTCTCCCAAGAAGGGATCCTCGAACCGTCTCCGCAGAGCAAACATGAAATTGTTAAGAGAGTGGATGGATCGGGCTCGAGTGTCAAACTGGAAGACCATCCAGTCGGCCGCTTTCCCCGTCAATAAAGAGGCAACGAAACGAACTCGGCTGTCCTCGGTGGGGAAGTACTGTCCTTGTTCCCTCATATAACTGTCCACATGATGTAGGAAACAGGGTAGAGTTTCGATCGAGCCGTCGTAGGTCGTTTTCAACCGAGGTTGCTTCCAGTGTATGGGCAGAGGGGCAGGCGGTTGCCCTGGGGGTGGCAAAAGCGGTGCTCCAGGAGCTGGCAACACCGGGGCTCCGGGGGCCGGTGGTTGCCCTGGAGGTGGCAGGAGCAGTGCTCCAGGAGCTGGCACAACTGGGGTCCCAGGAGCTGGCACAACTGGGGCCCCGGGGCCCAGTAGAACTGGCTGAGCTGGCGCCGGTTGGGCTGGAGTAGTCAGTGCTTGTTGCAAATGGACATTTCCCCGAAGCAAACGTTCCATTTGGTCCTGCAGGCGGGCCACACGATCATTCAAGTCCCGGTTTTGGCTCCGCAAGAGGTGCACCTCATCTCCAGCTGCCCCCGTGCACCGGGCCTGGCTGACCCGAAGACCAGTAGTCCAGTGGGATCCTTCCCCGTACAGGTCTTCCTCGTCGGAGTAGTCCGATTCTGGCAGACGTTCTGCAAGGCGCCGTGCGCGTTGTGTGGTGCGAGACGGGGCAAAGGCTGGGGAAAATGTGGACCCAAACGAGAATCCAACTCCTACAGTGTCTTTAGGACGTACATCCGCAGCCGCTCGCGCACGATCGGTGGCCAATCGTTGCTCCTTCTCCCTTTCGGCCTGAGCCTTGGCCGCTGCCGCTTCCGCTGCTCGCAACTGTTCCTCAGCCTTCTTTTGGTCGGTGAGTGCCTGGGCAGCTTCGAGCTTCAAGGCGGCGGTCGTGGTAACAATCGGAAGGGCTTCTTGCTCAAGAAGAGCGAGGAGCAGGGTAGAGTCCCCACCAAGCAGAGGTTGCTCTTGGACAGCTAGTGCTGCTACACCATCCCCGAACGTCGGGGCTAACAGTTGCATTAGATCGGCCACCGTGGTTGTGGTCGGGGCAGTCCCACAAATAATAATGCTGTTTGGACAGCGACCTGTTGTGCCTCTGCTTGACACACAGCAGGATCAGGTACTAGTGACAGCGGGGTTCGCCCCGCCGGTGTCCCCGCCATGGTCCGGGGCGAGTTGGGGCGGATAGGGGCCGCTGCCAAGTTCTGTTGAGTCTCTTGTAGTCAATCTCGCCAACAAGCGAGTTAAGGTTACCAAGTCCTCTTGTGCGGCACACACTTCATCCAACAGCCCATCCAGGACCAAGAGTTCGTGATAGGCGTCCCGATCCAAGTCCTTGGACATCCAAGGCTTCGCGTGGCAAGGCAGCGCCACTGAGCCCGAATAAGTTCCACTAGGTGGTTGATTTGGGTAACTGCATTGAGTTTGCGAAAGTCTATACACAGTCGCAAGTCGCCTGTCTTTTTGCACACAAAGAAAGCAGGGGCGCAATGGGGGGCAGTGGAGGGGTGGATAAAGCCCCGTGCCAGATTTTTCTCAATAAAGTCTTTGAGTACAGCCTTTTCCTTGGGATTCATTGGACAAATCTTACTGTTAGTTGTTCCCCCCCCCACCTCAATAGCACAGTCCGTTTTGCAGTGGGGGGGTAGTACATCACACTCCTTGACATCAAAGACATCTGCAAAATCTCAGTATTCAGGAGGTAATTGCGGATCAGTCGTTCCTGCTGTCAAGGCAGGACTTCGAACAGCCACTTCTCTTCGGTGCCATTCACATTGTGGCTGGGTGAATTCGAGCGTTTTGGCCTCCCAATCTATAGTGCAGTGGTGGCGAACCTATGGCACGGGTGCCAAAGGTGGCACTCAGAACTCTCTCTGTGGGCACAAACGCCGTCGCTCCAGCACAGAGTTCACCTGAGTTCGTTCCCCTGGCTGAGGAGGCTGGGGACCAGCAGTGCCTTCTCAGCTCCTCCGGGAAGCACTGGGCTCCTTCCCTGCGCCTTCTCTGCAGTCGCTGGCTGCGCGCTCCAGAAGTGAAGACAATGACGAGCCTTCTGCCGAGGACTGGAAGAGGTGGAGCCGGGACGGGGCTGGACCAGGAGTGGGACGCCTGGGCAGCCATCTGCGGCAGGCTGGTTGGTGACTGCAGCGTGGGGGATTGGCGATGAGGGCCAAACGGGGCCCCGCCTGGCGTTTGTGCTGGAGCCGAGCCCTTTGCTTAGCTCGGATTTCCACTCTGCTCGTTCATGCAACCAAAGGTGCCTCTGAGCGTGTGCTGTCCCCACCATCAGCCCCCCCGCATAACAGTCTTTTAAAATTCATATGAAGATAACAGTTGGAAAAAGAACCAAACTGAAGGGGTGGGGGCTATGCTCCAGCTGCTTTCCTTCCCCCGCTCAGCCGCCCATGCAGAGTTGCCAACCTCCAGGTAGTAGCAGGAGATCTGCTATTTCAGTTCACCTGGAGAAAATGGCTGCTTTGGCAATTGGACTCTATGGCATTGAAGTCCCTCCCCAAACCCCACCCTCCTCAGGCTCCGCCCCAAAAACCTCCCACAGGTGGCAAAGAGGGACCTGGCAACCCCTAGCCCCATGTGGACTTCTAGCTGGGTTGGTACTTTGCGATAAATAAGTGGGTTTTGGGTTGCAGTTTGGGCACTTGGTCTCTAAAAGGTTCGCCATCACTGTTATAGTGGGACTGTGTCCCTGAAGCCAATTCACTCCCAAGACCACTGGATAGCGGATGCCGGGCACTATGGTGAAGTGAATTTGCTCCCAGTGATCCCCCACTCCCATGGCAACTCTGCCTGTCTGCCAGTCAACCGCCCCCCCTTAAAGTCACTACCATCCATCTGGGCGAATTGAATGGGTTGGGGTAGGATGACGGCTTTCACTGTCAGGGCTTTGAAGGTGTCTTCACTGATTAGGGTACGAGCACACCCAGAGTCTACTAAAGCTTTAACCGACAATTGGGGGCCCCCCTTATAGTGTTGTAATATCACATCAAGAAACACAGTGTCTTCAACTTCTCTCACCAATAGCGGAGCTGTGGGAGGCGCGGGCGCCTCGGTCTGCGGTGGCACTTCGTTCACTGCAGACCTTGCCTGTTTTTTGCCTGGTCTTGAGTTGGGACGAGGTTTCACGCTGGCGACCCCCAGGTCTCGTCCTTCTCTGAAGAAAAGGTCTCAACATCGGGGGGGATCAGAGGTGTTTGTAATCCGAAGCCCCGATGGGTCGGGAAGTGATGCTGATGGCTCTTTGCGAGCAACTTCGGTGTTCATGTGGAGGGCAGGAGGCGGCTTGCACCCACTTGGTGCCGAGCTTTTGCGTCGGCTATCGCCACTGCCTCAGGGGTGACCATCTGACCGTGGGTCTGGACTAGGATGTGCAGGACGCGAAGGGCAAGTTGAAGCGAAGTGGCCCATCTTACCACAAACGAGACATGCTCCCTTCTGAAAACGTTTGTCCCGGTCCGAAACAGGAGCAGTGGGTCTCCGTGGTAGTGGGGCGGCCTTGGACCCGCTTCTTTCGCTCTGCGTCTGGAGAGGACGAGGGATTGCCAACGGCTCTCCACTTCCTCAGCAAGCAGAACCCACTCTTCGAGGTTAGGTGAATCCCTTTGCATATAAGCCCAGTACAGTACTTCAGGATGCAATCCTTCACGAAAGTATTGCACTCGGGTGGCCTCACTCCAGTCTGTAACTCTGCTGGCTAGACATTGAAACTCGCCGGCATACTCCCGGATGGACTTGGTGCCTTGGCGCAATTGAAGAATGGCGGCTTTAGCTTTTTCACTCCGAAAGGGATCCTCGAATCACCTCCGCAGTGCCCACATAAAGTCATTTAGGTTTCTTATGGATCTGGCCCATGAATCGAACTGTTGGATCATCCAATCCACCGCGTCTCCCTGCAGAAGGGAGGACACGTATCATACACAGCTGTCTTCAGTGGGAAACCACTGTCTTTGCTCTCTCATAAAGCTATCTACCTGGTGCAAAAAGTAGGGTAGAGCTTCTGCGGAGCCGTTAAAAGTTACTCGTAGATCCTTTAGAGACGCATGCGGACGGGGCGGTAGTTACTGCCACGGTGGAGGAAGTCCTCCTGGGCACCCTGGCGGGCCCGGCGGAGGCGCTTGTGGGCCGGGCCCTACTGGTGGTATGCTGGGACGACCCGGTTGGGGTCCCCCCGGGGGAATCGGTGCTCCCGGTGGAGGGATAACTGGCGGTGTCGCAGGCACCAACGTATGACCAGGATTTTGGTATGAAAGTATGTCCCATTAGGCTTCATAAAGACAAAAATGTGTTATCTAGATGATGTCACTTCATAAACTGGAATACCTTTGGCTGTATAAGCTCAAGGTTATAGACGCAATCCAAGGTTTTGATAAACTAAAATACCTGTGACAGTATTAAGCTCAAGGTTAGTAACCTGCTACGCTGTAGAAATCAAGGTCCTGATATTGTAATCATTTAATAGTACTGACCCAGCTGAAGGTTACAGCTGTGGGAGCATTCAGCTGCAGGAGCACTCATTTGACTAAGAAAATGGTAGACAAAGGTCATATCCACTAACCACTGCAGATGGCAGCCAAGTGTATTGTATCCATTGCAGCTTGCAGCTGAATGACTGACCAAGTTATGGTTTATTTATAGAATGCTTTAGCTAAGGGATGCTGGAACTAAAGTTGACTGGACCAGCAGATCTACAAGATAAATGACTCTGATAAGGATTCTGAAAAGGTATAAATAGAGATCTTTCTCTGACTACAGGTGAGAGAGGTTCCTGATGGTCTTAATCTATTGACCTATGGACTTCCTCCATCTACCAAAGATGTAAAACTTTGTCAGCCTAGTTCTTGCGTGAATTAGGAACCTGATTCTTGCGTGAATTAGGAGTAATCGTTTATTCTTGTCTCTATTTCTGGAGAACTCTTACAAAGAGAGGTATTATGCCACACAGTCTGTCTCTCTGAAGACTGATTGTGTGGAATAACTGTCTGTACAATGCTTCATCCTGAATATGTGATGAAGGTCCTTATACTCTAAGGATTATAAGGGTATGGATCTTACCATGTTTGAATATGGTGACATTGAGAACTCATTTGTTCTAACAAGACCATCTATCTTATGTATAGACAAGATGTAAATGCCACTACCAGAGCATATTTCAGGTGTTTCTCTACACAAAGAGGGAGCACTGAATATACTGTGCAGTCAGTTCTATACTGAGGTCGACTGCGGTGATAGTTCCATAATGCGCAACACAATTTTGGTGACAGCGTTTCTCATCTCCAACTGGAAACGGTCGCTGCCCCCAGAGCCTTCCGCCATAGCGGCCCGTAAAAAAGGACTGTCTAATAAATCCTCGAGAGCCGCGGTACGCGCGACCAGCTGCGTTAGGAGGGAAGTCCCCTCCTGGGCTAGCCGGGTCTCCTCCTCCGGCTTATCCCCACCAGCAACGTTGCTCAAACGACAAAACTGGTTCAAAAGGTAGGCTCTGGTGGCCTTCCTCCTTTCCTCGAGCCGTTGCTGGTCGACCACCCTCTGGGCGCTCCGGATCTGATCCTCGGTCTCCTCCCGCAGGAGCTGTTGGAGGATTTCTCGAGTGGTAGAGGTCTTCAGCTGACCCTCCCGGGTTGAGTGGTCGTCCTTTTCCGAAGAGGAGCCAGTGAACTCAGGTGCTGTTGTCATGCAAGTTAGGAATAGGATACTAACCACATTCCAGACAAAATCAAAAGAAACGTAAAGAAAAGAAACAAAGGGCTGTTTAGAGTCCTAATGTAAGGTCTGAGCTCACCTGTTAAATCCCAATTACCAAATGTCCAGACAGAGTATTCTAAGAAGCTGGTTTATTTAGGAAGCAGGAGGTGAGTAGCAGAAACTTAACAGGGAAAGGTACGAGGACTCTAATGGGGGGGGGGAAGGGCAGGTTGGATCATATACAGAAAACCAAAGGCACAGTTGGATACCAGGCCAAGCCTGGTTCTCATGGTAGATTACAGTTATCATGCAAACAGAGAGTAGGAAGACATAACAACCTTCTGAGCTACACAACCTTGGAGGCCAGCTGCACTCCCAGGCCTGGAGCTCACAGCCAGATAAGAACTCTTAAGGGGCCGAATCTGGCCTGCTGGTTGTATTTTTGGTATCATACAACCCTCCCAATACATAAATGTACACATGAAAACAGCTAACCAATGTGTAATGTTGCTTACCCCAAAATTTCGTCCCCATGCTAGTTTCTGTTGGTGCATGAGTCTGTTCCTCTCTCAAGCTATGGGAACTGCAAGTAGCACAATCTAGTTTTTCCCCTACCCACGCAGCCAATGGGCCTTTCAAGGTACATGTCTTTGGCAGAGCTGGAGGATGCCTAAGGAAAGTCCCTGCTCGAATCCAAAGGGTGTGACATGATGTCACTAGTGTTGTCAACCTCCAGGTAGCATACAATAATGAGAAACACCTGTGCCGAAATAACATACGTTAAAGAGATTGGCAGCACGGAGGCTCAATAATAAACACCCATTGGTAAATTCATGAAATTATAATAAAGGCATTACTTCATGCATATAGACAAGTACAAAATCAAATGTTATATAACAACTCAAATAATCATACAACACGTGGATAAGCAACACAAAGTTGTGATAGCAAAAAGCCTCAAATCAGCGGAGAATGTCCGTCCCAATGAGAAATATATAAAGGGTCCAAAAGTCAATGAGTAAATCCAACTAAAAAGAGAATGTGCGGCTAGTCGTTGGTGCACGTTTCAAGGCTTTCATCAGCTCCGTTGAAATGTAATTTATACTCTTATTTAGCAACCATAGGCTTCCCTGTCGATGAAGAACAGCCCGGTTGTCCAAACGACCGTCAGCTGTGGAAAAAGCACGTATATCAAACAAAGAGCACTTGAAAATACAGTGAGAGAAGCAAAAGAAAAAACAGCATGGATATGTCCATTATTAAACAAAGCATAACAAGCCTACCTAGAGAATGCGTCTATCGGGAATTCCACAGAGCATATACCCTCACGTAAGCGGTAAGCGATAGAGGGGTTGCCAGGTTTTAACTGTAAGCTCCCAATCAGAACCTCAGCCAAAGCTGAGTAGATTTAAAGGGGAAGGAGACACTATCTTATACAAAACATGAGAGATCAAACTCATTGTTGAGACCGTTGGGGGTTAGGGTTCGAAAAGCATAGATGAGTCGGGATTCCTGTTGGAGCAAAATCTTCTTGGCATTCTGCACATGGAAAGGTTTAGGTTTAAAGTGCCATAGCACAAAAAATAAAATATCAGTGTCAGAATGATGAAGATCAATGTAATATTGCATAAGGGGAGCTTCCAAATTTCGTGCGCGTATGCGCGTCCTGTGTTCCCCAATCCTGAGGCACACAGGATGGGATGAGCATCCAATATACATCAAACGGCACGGGCAGAGGACCGCGTAAACAGACATGGCCATGCTGCAGTTGCTGAATTGTTTCAGGGTATAGGAAAAATTAGTGGAGGAAGAATGGACATCTTTAATGGGAAGGCTGTAAGGGCACATGGTACAGTGCCCACATTTGTGATGTCTGGTGACCTGTAAGGGATCTCTAGAGGAAAAAAGATCTATTTTAATGAGAATGTCATGGATAGACTGAGTCTTTCTCATGCCCAAAATGGGAAGTTGACTACAGCCAGGGATATCCTGTACAAGGTGCCAATGGCGAGCCAGAATCTTCCTTATGTCGTATGACAAGTGTGAATATTGTAAGGAAGCTACAATCCTCTGTCTTGTAGATTGAGAGTCCAATGACAATGAGGTTTCCTTTTGGAGCAAAGTAGACCTGGATCTCGAATGCGTTCTATTAAATGAATGTTGGACAATGTGGTATGGATATCCTCTTCTTTGGAAATTGGATGCGAGACTCATGGAGGCTTTGAGAAAATCCTGTTCATTAGAAGAATTTCTTTTAAGCCGAAGGAATTGGCTGAAAGGTAAGTTGGCCCTTAGGTGCAACGGATGAAAAGATGTAAAGTGCAGATTAAATCCTGAGTCAGTGGGCTTAGTAAAAGGTTTGACAGATAACCTATTGTCCGAAGCACGGAAGATGGTGACATCCAAGAAGCACCTGGAGATCTCCCACAATTCCAGTTCATCTCCAGGTGAGAGAGGTCAGTTACCCTGGAGAAAATGGCTTGTTTGGAAGGTGGACACTATGTAATTATACCCGCTGAGGTCCCTCCCCAAACCCCATCCTCTTCAGGCTCCACCCCCAAATCTCCAGGTATTTTCCAAACCCAGGGCTGGCCACCCTAGCTGGCCACCAAGATCAGCTAAGCCAGGAGACCAAACCTGGGAATAGAGGAAGGATTTCATGCAGTGCAAAAAGAGTCCCAAGAGGCAAAGATGCTTAACAGGGGCAGTCTTAGCCAGCGGGCAACAGGGGAAGCTGCCCGAGGCCTAAGGTTGCCAGCCTCCAAGTGGTAGCTGGAGATCTCCTGCTATTACAACTGGTCTCCAGGAGACAGAGATCAGTTCCTCTGGTGAAAATGGTTGCTTTGGCCATTGGACTCTGTGGCATTGAAGTCCCTCCCCTCTCCAAACCCCGTCCTCCTCAGCTCCACCCCCAAAATCTCCCGGTATTTCACAACTCGGAGCTGGCAACCCTACTGAGGACCCATGCTGGGAGGGGGGGCCACTACCCACAGCCTCTCCCCCCTAAGAAGAAGGAAAAGAAGAGCAGGCTCCTTTTGCTGCTTGCATCTACCTCGAAGTCGGGTTGCCAGCTCCTGGTTGGGAAATACCTGGAGGATTTTGGGGCAGAGCCTGAAGAGGGCGGGGTTTGGAGAGGCGAGGGACTTTAATGCCATAGAGTCCAATTACCAAAGCAGCCATTTGCTTCAGGTGAACTGATCTCTGTCGGCTGGATATCAGTTGTAATAGAAGGAGATCTCCAGCCACCACCTGGAGGTTGGCAACCCTACTTGCAAGTGGGTTGGGGCTCTTGCTTCCGGTGGCAGGAGTGGCTCTCATCCACCTCACATAGATCAAGGGCCACCCCTTGCTTGGCCCCAGCAGCGGGGGGTCCACGTTGAGGTGGCGGTACTGTGATGCCGAAGCATCGTGCCCAGGGCCACAGAATCACCAAGACCACTCCCAATGCGCTTTAGCCCTTCTTTTCTCCTCTTGCAACCCAGCCACCACCTCCCTTTGGTGAACTTTATGCATCTCCTGTCGTCACACTTTAACATACTTGGTGAAGGAGTGCAGAGAAGCAGGGTGAGTCTATTCACGCCATCTGCCTCTATTCTAGGAAGACATCAAATGCAGGGAGAAAGAGGAGGCTCAAAACTCAAGGCGTGCTTATTGCTAGGGTTGCCAGCTCTGGGTTGGGAAATACCTAGAGATTTTGGAGGTGGAGCCTGGGGAGGGCAGGGTTTGGTGGGGGAGGGACTGCAGTGTGGTATAATGCCATAGAGTCCACCCTCCAAAGCGACCATTTTCTCCAGGTGAACTGATCAGGCTAGGGTTGCCAGGTCCCTCTTCACCACTGGTGGGAGATTTTTGGGGCGGAGCCTGAGGAGGGCGAGGTTTGGGGAGGGACTTCAATGCCATAGAGTTCAATTGCCAAAGCTGCCATTTCTAGGTGAACTGATCTCTATTGGCTGGAGATCAGTTGTAATTGCAGGAGATCTCCAGCTAGTACCTGGAGGTTGGCAGCCCTAAATATTAGTGTTGCTTGGTTAAGGGTACCTGGTTTTATAGTTGTACACACTGTAATTTAGGGATTGTTTCAAACTGTTTTAAAACATTGCAAGCTGCTCTGAGTCTGGCCTTGGCCCAGCCTATAAATCAAATTAATAATAATAACAACAATAATCTTTGTTGCCTGGAGATCAGTTGTAATCTTGTCAGGCTTCAGCAAATGCACGGCGTTTCAGGCAATAGTACTCAAATCCAGGCAGTGCAGCGATTCAAAGATTTATTCCG
This sequence comes from Euleptes europaea, assembly GCF_029931775.1. Taxonomy (NCBI): domain Eukaryota; kingdom Metazoa; phylum Chordata; class Lepidosauria; order Squamata; family Sphaerodactylidae; genus Euleptes; species Euleptes europaea. The sequence continues at coordinate 530,120 of NC_079314.1, forward strand.
AAAGTCAATGATTTCAGTAAGGAGACAAACAAGGCTGGAATACATGGCAGGGGGAGTGTAGATACATTTATAGGGCTGATACAATAGGGTTACAGGAACAAAGAGACAATGTAGTCGTTTCCTGCCGGTAACGACTTAAGTAAAACTGAAACAGAAACAATTATGAACGATCAGTGGAGGAGATGGCCGAGCTCTCGGCTTTGTGCGCGGTACCCGATATCAGATCGAAGATTTACACGGGCGGGTCCCAATACAATTGTAAATCTCGGGCAGGAGTTCGTGTGGAAAATGGGGAGGGGGAAGGAGTGCACGGAGATCTCCATTTTATTTGCAGGGAAACCATCTTGTTTGAGGACGGAGCTGTCAGAAGCCCTATCTGACATTCCGCCTCTCCAAAGACCCCCTCCCCGGGTTCCCAGGCTTGTCGGGACAATTCCGATGGAACTCAGTGATCAGAGAGGGAGCGTTCACGTGTTCTGCCACAACCCACTCATCGTGACTCGAGTTCAAATGTTTCCAGTGTACCAGGTACTCCAGCAGACCCCTCCGCAGCCTGGAGTCCAGGACCCTAGAAATTTCAAAATGCTGTTCCCCCTGTATCATGATAGGTGTTGCCTCTGGGGGTTCGGGGTGCCAATCAGGGGCGGGAGAAAAGGGTTTCAGGAGGCTAACATGAAACACAGGGTGTACCCCCTGCAGAGTCTTGGGGAGGTCCAGTTCAGCAGTGACCTCATTGATTACCCGGGATATGGTAAACGGACCCACGTATTTTTGGCAAAGCTTTTTACAAGGACGCAGAGACTTTAAGTTCTTGGTGGAAAGGTACACCTTTTCCCCGACCACAAGATCCCACTGAGGCGCTCTGTGTCGGCCTGCGCTTTGTACCGTTCCTTAGCCTGGTCCAATTGTTTGACAAGTCCTGGCCAAGTGTTCCTGATGGTGTTAGACCATGCCGACACCTCCGGAGGGTCGCCCCCCGGAGGGAGGGGGACCGCTCCCAAAGGGTCGAATTCCATCCCAAAGACAGTCTTAAAGGGGCTCTGCCCAGTAGCAGAGTGCACAGAGTTGTTATAGGCGTACTCTGCCAGGGGCAACAGGTCGACCCAGTTATCCTGGTGATAATTGGTGAAGCAGCGCAAGTAGCATTCAACAACAGCATTCACCCTCTCCGTCTGCCCATCTGTCTGGGGGTGATAGGCTGACGACAAACCCTGTTGTACCCCAACAATTCCCAAAAACGCCTGCCAGAATTTAGACAGGAACACCGAGCCTCTGTCGCTCACGATTTTCCGAGGAAAACCGTGCAGACGGAAGATCTGTTGAACAAACAGGCGGGCCAACTTGTGGGCTGAGGGCAACCCCTCGCACAGAATAAAGTGGATCTGCTTAGAAAACAGATCCGTGATGACCCAAAGCACGGTTTTCCCCTGGCTAGGAGGGAGATTGGTTACAAAGTCCATACCAATCACCCGCCAGGGAGCCTCCGGGGTCTCAGCAGTCCAGGGGGCTTTCCCATGAGACGTTTATTGGTAGCACACGTTGGGCAGGACCTTACGAAACCATCTATGTCCTGGTGCATCCCTGGCCACCAAAAGCGCCGCCGTACCAGGTGTAGGGTCTTAACAAAACCAAAGTGACCCCCCGTCTTGGAGCTGTGGCTCCATTCTAGCACTTCCCGGTGCAGCTTCTGGGGAACATAAGTTTTTCCTTCCGGGGTCCCAGTTTCCTCCACCCCAAGGGGATCCTCCCCTCGTTCCTCGTGAAGAGCCTCCTCCCGCCTGGTCTTTGTGGCAGAGGGCAGATCTCCAGGGACCTCCTGGGAGCGGGGGGAATCATGAGTCTCCCTCTGCAGGAAGGCCGGGGGAGACGGAGAACCCGCCGCCCGGGCTTGGGCCCGGGTCCGGACTCCCCAGGGGGAGGCATCGGGTGCTCCCTCTTGCTGGAGGTCCGGTACAGGTGTGGTAACCGCCGCCCGGGTCTGGGCCCGGGTCCGAACCCCTGGGGAATGAGTGGCACCGCTCATGCCGCCTTGCAGAAGCACCAGGGCAGGTGGGGGGGGGGCTGCCCGGGCTTGGGCCCAGGTCAGAACTCCCACGCTTGCCCCTCCGGGTCCAAGCCCAGGTGTTCTGGGGTGAAAAGGGACCCAAGCGGCCGCTCGACTCTGCAGTTGTACTGCGGCATGCGGGAGAGACCATCTGCCAGGCAATTCTCCCTCCCGGGAACATGCTTAATGGTGAAGCGGAATCTAGAGAAAAAGTCCGCCCACCTCAGCTGTTTGGCCGAGAGCCTCCTCTGCCCCAAGATGGCCTCGAGGTTTCGGTGGTCTGTCCAAACCTCAAACGGCACCGTTGCCCCTTCTAAGAACTGGCGCCAAACCGTGAGGGCATGTTTGATAGCCATGGCCTCCTTTTCCCCAATCGGCCAGTTGAGCTCGGCCCCCGAGAAAGTCTTGGAAAAGTAGGCGCAGGGTCTGAGCTTCCCCTGAGCGTCCTTCTGCAGAAGTGCTCCCCCCATTGCTTTGTCAGAAGCATCTACTTGCAGGACGAAAGGCCAAGAACAGTCGGGGTGAGCTAAAACGGGCTTAGACGTGAACCGGCTCTTTAGCAAGTCGAACGCTGCCTGGCAGCGGTCGTCCCACGCCACCTGATAGTTAGCGGGCGTGGCCGCCTGACCCCTCCCCTTGGTCTTAAGGAGGTCCATGATCGGGAGGGCTATCGCGGCAAAATCCGGGATAGAAATTTGCAAAACCCAGAAATTGCTGAACCTGCTTACGGTAAGAGGGGGTTCCCAGTCTCGAACCGCTTGGACCTTCTCGGGGTCCATGATTAACCCGTTGGGAGACACTACAAACCCAAGGAAAGCAAGCTTGTCCTGATTAAAGGCACACTTGGACAGTTTGGCGTATAGGTGGTGCTCCCTCAGTCGGTGCAGTACCTCCCGCACCAACTTCCGGTGTTCCCCTGGATCCCGAGAATAGATTAAAATGTCATCCAAGTACACGATAACCCCCCGAAACAATAAATCATGTAAAATTTCGTTGATGAGTTGCATGAAGCAGGACGGAGCTCCAGACAACCCGAACGGCATCACTCTAAACTCAGAAAGACCAAAGCAACATGAGAAGGCTGTCTTCGCCTCGTCCCCCTCCTTAATCCGGACCCGGTAATAGGCTTCCGCCAGGTCCAGTTTCAAAAATATCCTGCCTTCCTGCAACTGAATGAGAAGGTCAGGGATGAGGGGGATGGGATATGCATTCTTTTCAGTCACTGCATTGAGACCCCGATAGTCCACACACAACCGGAGGTCTGAAGTCCCCTTCTTCTTTACAAAGAAGCAGGGTGAGGAGAATGCGGCCTTGGATGGACGGATGAACCCCCTAGCCAGATTCTTGTCCAGAAACTCCCGCAACACAGTCTTTTCCAGGGGGCTCATGGGGTAGACCTGGGCCTTGGAGGGCTTCATGTCCGCAGTGAGCTCAATGGCACAGTCCGTAGTGCGGTGAGGGGGTAGCAAGTCACAGTCCTTCCCCTCAAAGACATCCGCAAAGTCCTGACTTCCGGGTCGGATGACCCCCCCACTTCAAGCGCCGAGCCGCGCTCCTGCCGTCCGCTGCCTAGGGGCACGTTATCCGCCCCACTTATCATAGGCAAGTGGCACCCCTCGGATCAAGAGGGGGTGCAGATTCGGGTGCCGGTGGCGGCCCCGTCAAAAGAGTGAAGACCGCCGAGAAAACGGTGGCGCTCGCTCAGACGGGGAAACGCTGAACATCCGGCGCCATCTTAAGAGGCTGCAGGAGAGAGCGAGGTGGGACCCGACAAACAAGCAAGTTTAAATATAAATTGTTTTTTTTTGTTATTAATTTTTTTAAACTGGGGTGTGTGGCAGTGGATTCTCTGAAAGACTTAACTCAGATTCATCTATAACTTCGTTTTGTTTCATTTTAAGTTTTGGCTTTTTGCCAGTTGTCTGACGCACTTTTTAAAAGAAGCACTGAGAGAGTCATAATCGGAACTGTTGGAGGACAATCAAGTAACATGGGACATACTTGCTGAAATGTCATAGTGATTGTTTGCTCTGTGATAGATTCTCTCATTTGAAATAACTTTGGTTTATATCATGATATAGAGGAACCTTTCTGCCCCCCCTCCTTTATTTGGATTACAATTGCTCCCTGATTTCAGCCTCTCAATGGGAGAAAAGGAGAAGCATGCCAAGGACATTCTTAAAGATACAAAGTTGGTGGTACAGATCCCCCAGCGAAGAGCTTCGGTATCACAGATTACTCCTAAACAATCTCCAGTTGCAACAACATCAGTAACCACAAAGATGTCCTCAAAAACCAAGCCTGAAGTGACATTGAACTCTTTGTATGATCTTCTATCTAAGACTCATCAAGATGTTACGGAAATGAAGCAGGAACTTTCCCAGAATACAGCTACTACATCTCAGAATTCTGCTGCAATAGCTGCTCTGCAGGATACAATTTCAGCCCTGACAGTCAGACAAGACAGAGTTGAAACCAAACTTAAAAAAACTACACAGGAAACCAAAGAAATTAAGAAGAAGGTAGATACTCTGGAAATGTCACTAACAGCTACAAATGACAGAGAAGCGAAGCAACAAGATCAAATAGCGATGATTGAATATAAGTTGAAGGAATCTTCTCTGCGTATACGTGGTTTGAAAGAAAAAGTGGAGGATCGTGACTTGCGTGGATACCTGACAGTACTTTTGGCAGATTTTTTACAGGAGACCGGAATAAATTATAGCAGGGATGATTGTGACAGCCTACAGAATAAATTCTGCATATGCAACTAGAAATAAAGTCCCGAGGGATTGTCTACTGCAACTACTCTCAAGAAGTCACCGTGATTTGATTCTTAACACTCACTATAAAACTCCACTTAAAGTTGAAGATGAGTCTTTGCGATTGATGAAAGAAATACCTGCCAGATTGCTGAAGAAGAGGAAGGATTTCATGGAGATAGTACAGCGTTTAAGACTCAGTGGAATTCAATTTAGATGGGAATACCCTCAAGGAATTTCTTTCATTTTCAAATCTAAAAGGTTCAAGCTTACAGAGCTGGACAAGGTTGACCAATTTTTGAGAAGATATGATGCAGAGCTGGTTAAACCTGCTAAGTCAACTAAACAAGTTAAAACCAGAGAAGTTACTGAAGAAGAAAAGGCTGATGAAGCATCTGGTGGTGGTGGAGAAGTACCAATAGACTCATCAGAGGAGTCTCCAACTGAAGAAATTGGCTGAAAAATAAGGGGAAAGGGAAAAAAAATTGGGGGGTGGGGAGGGACAGTGTAAGACTTAAGGTTTTGAAGTTTTTAAATATGGAAGTTACTGAATTTAACTGAATTTTGATATGTTACAGGTTTTGTCTTGGAATACAAATGGATTGAACTCTCCCAATAAAAGGAGGAAACTATACTATCATTTACAAAAAAATAAGTCTAATATAATTTGTTTACAGGAAACACATATACTTCCAAAGGATATTTTTAGATTAGAATGTTCAAGGCTGGGGAAACTTTTTACGGCATGTAATGTTAAAAAAAAAACTAATGGAATAGCGATGTATTTACCTTCATTATTAGATCCAAAACTCATATATCAGGACACAGAGGGAAGAGTTTTAATGGTGGAAATAACTTGTGATTTTCAGAAGTTGTTACTTGTGGGAATATATGCCCCTAATACGAATCAAAAGGAATTTTATGATAAGCTGGCAATATTAATGGCAGAATATGCTACAGAGAAAATGATATGGATGGGGGATTTTAATGGAGTAATGGTACCTAAGATAGATAGATCTGGTAAAAACAAAAAAGCAAAGAATGAAGGTAAATTACCAGGGATGTTTATTGACTTAAAACATCAATGGGATATGTTTGATGTCTGGAGAATGGCAAATGGTAATAAGAAAGCATATACTTTTTTTTCACAGAGACATCTCTCACATTCCAGGATAGACATGTTATGGCTTTCGAAAGGTTTGATAACGAATTCAGAGGATGCAGAGATATTGCCTAGGATACTATCGGATCATAATGCGGTATCAGTAAAAATTAAAATAGGAGATAGAAGAGCTAAACCTTGGAGAATCAATTATTTTCTTTTAAAAAATGGTAAAATAGTGGATAAACTGAAGTTAGACATACAGAGTTATTTTAAGGAAAATTCAGGTAAGGGAACCCGTGAAGAAATAGTTTGGGATGCTGCTAAGGCAGTAATTAGAGGTTTATTAATTCAGCAAAATGCAAAATGGTATAAGGAGAGGGAGAAAAAGAAAAAATATTTATTAGACCAAATAAAGCAAGGGGAAAGGCTTCTAAGTAGATTACAAGATAAGATAGCTAAACAAGAACAGCAAGTTGTGATAAGAAAATATCAACATCAATATGAATTTTTAATTACAGAAGAAATTGAACGGAAAATTATGTATAATAAACAAAGATTTTTTGAACACGCTAATAAACCGGGCAAAATGTTAGCTTGGCAGTTAAAACAAAGGGATAAAAAAATACCAATAATGCAAATAAAAAGGAATGGTAAGATAATAAGGGTTAAAGATGAGATAATAGACACATTTGTAGAATTTTACACAAAGTTATATAGAAAAAAATGAAGTCTCAGAAAAAGAAATGGACTTATTTCTTAACAAATCTAAAATTGGGAAAATTACTCAAGAAAATAAAGAATTTCTAGATTCCCCAATAAGTAAAGAAGAGTTAGATGATGTAATAAATAAAAGCAAATTAAATAAATCTCCGGGTCCAGATGGTTTTTCTGCAAATTATTATAAAGAATTTAAAGATCAGTTAGCTCCACATTTAATAGAATTGATGAATATAGCATTGAGAAACGGAATTATACCGCAAACATGGAAACAAGCGAATATAGCACTGATACCAAAAACAAATTTGGATACTTTAGAAGTTAAAAATTATAGACCAATTTCATTATTAAATACTGATTATAAATTATTTGTTGCAATTTTAGCTAATAGATTAAAAATGGTATTAAATCAATTAATACATGAAGACCAGGCAGGATTTCTACCTGGAAGACTGCTTAGTCAGAATGTAAGGGTGGTAATAGATCTTCTGGAATATGTGGAATATGATACAACGCCTTTAGCTTTGATTTTTTTAGACGCGGAAAAAGCATTTGATAATGTTAATTGGCAATTTATGATTAAGGTATTAGAAGTTATGGACTCTGGGGACAATTTTAAAATGGCTATAAAAAGTGTATATACTCAACAAACAGCTAAATTGATAATAAATGGACTATTATCACCTAATATTGAAATTCAAAGGGGAACGAGACAGGGATGTCCTCTTTCCCCTTTATTGTTTATATTAGTATTAGAATTGTTGTTGAATAATTTTAGAAATAGTGATGACATAGTTGGAGTACGAATTGGGAGAAATCAATATAAACTTAGAGCTTATGCGGATGATATAGTATGTTTTTTGTCTGATCCGATTGAACAAATTGACAGTTGGAAAAAGATTTTAGAGGTTTATGGTAAGCTTTCAGGTTTTAAAATTAATAAAGCCAAAACTAAAGTATTGGTTAAAAATATGACCCCTTTACAACAACAAATATTAATTAAAAAGACAGAATTTAATATTGAACATAAAATTAAATATTTAGGCATATGGTTATCAAATAATAACCTCAATTTATATCAATACAGTTATGTAAATCAATGGCAAGTGATAAAGAAAGATTTATTAAGTTGGGAAAGTATCCCACTATCATTGTGGGGAAGAATCTCAGGAATTAAAATGATGGTATTGCCTAAAATTCTTTTTTTGTTTCAAAATTTACCAATTTTGAAAGGAACACGGATATTTGAAGAATGGAAGAAGGACATAATTAGGTTTCTTTGGGGTAAAGAAAGACACAGGATTGCCTATAATAATTTAATAGAATTAACAGAAACAGGAGGATTAGGTTTACCTGATTTAAAAATGTATTATCATGCTGCGTGTTTTACTTGGATTAAAAATTGGATTCTTTTAGAGAATCCGAAATTATTAGAATTAGAAGGATCTAAATTATGTTTTGGATGGCATGCATACTTATGGTATGATAAGGAGAAAATAAATAAAGAATTTAATTCCCATATTATTAGAAATTTTTTAATTATTAATATGGAATAAATATAAGGATTCTTTAGAAACAAAAACACCCGGTTGGATTAACCCTACAGAAGCATTTTTGAGAAGAGGTGCACATTTAAACTTGGATTGTAATAATTATAGAGAGATGATTGAATATAAAGAAGGTAGATGGATTTTGAAATCTAGAGAAGAACTTCAGATTAAAGATTGGTTTATGTATTACAAATTAAAAGAAATATTTAATAAGGATAATAGATTGGGCTTTAATCAAGTTAAATCCAAGCTTGAGGTTATATTATCTAAGGGGAATAAAGGAATGATAGGAAGGATTTATAAATTATTTATAGAAATAAATTTAGAACAGGAAAGGATTAAAGGGGTGATGGTGAAATGGATGCGAGATTTAGGTTATAATATAGACTTGGAAATATGGGAAAATTTGTGGGAAAAGGAGTTTAAATTTACTGTTGCAAATGAAATTAAAGAGAATTTATATAAAATGTTTTATAGATGGTATTTAACTCCGGTTTTATTGAGTAAAATGAAGAAAGAGGATATGGCCTTATGTTGGAAATGTGGAACGCATATAGGAACATTTATGCATGCATGGTGGTTTTGTAAAAAAATTAAGAGGTTTTGGTCCTGGGTTGTGAATGAAACAAATAATATGGTAAGAGTAAACATTTAAAAAGATCCTGCTTTTTGTTTACTGGGAATTCCAATAAAAGAGTTAGATAAAACTGATAGAGTTGTATGTCAATATAGTTTTGCGGCTGCAAGAATTACGATTGCTAAAAAATGGAAGCAAACAAATAAACCTTTAATTAAAGAATGGAGGGGAAAATTATGGTTTTATATGCGGATGGCCAAAATTACTGATTTTTTACATGGTAAAGATGTAGATGAATTTAAGTATACCTGGTCAAAGGCCGTCGCATATTGGGATAAATTGGCAAAAACGGATTTTAAAGTTATTTTTAACGAATTATAGTTTAATAAGAAACTTAAATATGTTTTAGATTAATAGGATGTTTTTATATTCTGCCATAGCATCTCGCCGGAAGTCCTATGGTGATGGGCACTTGGGTGGGTGGTAGGTTATGGCGCATTATAGTTTTTTGAATAGATAGTAATGATGAATGTATTAGTTTAGGATATACTAGTGCGCAATAAGTATTTTTTTTGTATTGTTTACGTTGATGTTTTCATTTTATTATTATTTGTATTCACATATATGTATATTTTTTTCTTTTTTTTCTTTTTTTGTTTTATTATTATTATTAAAAATCAATTAAAAAAAATTTAAAAAAAGACATCCGCAAAGTCCTGATATTCCGGGGGCAGTATCACAGGGGTTGCTGTCACAGCAGTCACCCTCCCCCCATCGGGCATGTCCTCCCGGCAATGCCACCGGCATTGTGGAGACTCAAAAACCACTTGATGCTGCGCCCAGTCAATGCTGGGGTTGTGGCCCGCCAGCCAGTTGCTTCCCAGAACCACTGGGTAAGCGATCCCAGGAGCAATGGTAAGGCTGATCTGCTCCCAGTGATCTCCCACCCCCAACAACACTGGGTCAGAGCGCAAATGAACGGGGGGCCCCTGTAGGTCACTCACGTCCATCTGGCGGAAGCGCAAGGGTTGATCCAATTCCACCGCCCCCAACTGCAATCAGTCAAACACACCCTGGTCTATTAAAGTCCTGGAACAGCCAGAGTCCAAAATGCCCACTACTGCACTTGGATCCCCTCCCTGGGGATTTTTTAACACCACTGGTACCAGTAAAGTCTCTCCCTGGTCACTCACCCAGGTCGGAACTGGCTCTTTCTCTTGCAAAGTAGCCTCCTGTGCCGGTTCACTCATAGGAAGCTTTCTTCGTTTTTTGACGGTGAGACATCTCTGGAACAGCAGCGATGTTCACATGGGACAGGCTCCAGGTCCACGCTTAACGCCGCCATTCCGCACCTGGTGGATGTTCCCTCCGTCCTCTTCAGGTCCGGAACTTGGTAACTGGTCAGAGCTTTCTTGTCTGTCACCTGCCTGGGCGATCCGCTGGTGCACTTGGCAGCGAAGTGTCCCATCCTTCCGCAACGTAGACAGGAACCCTCTCTGAAGCGGCGCGCTCTCTCGTCCGGGAAACGGCCTCGATTCCCTTCATCTCGGTGTACCTCTGTCGCAGTGTTCCCCTTGGTCAGGCCTCTGGAGGGGGGTTCCTTCCCCGGGTGATCCTTGGCGGACTGCAGGGTTAGCTTGCGGTGTTCGACTTGTCCCGCCAGCCGGATCCAGCCCTCCACAGTGTCAGGCTCTCCCAGAGTCAGGCAGCCGTCCAACACTTCCCAGCGCAGTCCCTCGCGAAAGTGTTGGACCTTGGTGGCTTCGCTCCACTCTCGCACTTTGCACGCCAGGGACTGGAACTCCTGGGTATATTCTAGCACAGACTGGGACCCCTGCCTCAATCTGCACACGGCAATCTTGGCCCTCTCTGCCAGGTGGGGGTCCTCAAACCGGCGGTGCAGGGCTTCCAGGAAATCATTGAGGGATCGCAAAAGTCCAGGGTTAACTTCTGTTGCTGCCACTGCCCACTCTACTGCTTCCTTCTTCAGAAGCCCGATGGCGTACCACACCCGGGCCTCTTCGGAAGGAAAAGTCTCACCCTGATCGTTCATGAAGCCAGAAAGTTGCATAGAAAGTGGGTTAACTGGGCACAGGTCCCATCAAAGGAGATCTGCAGGTCCCAGACGACTGTGCGTGGAGATTGAATGGGGGGGGGGTAGTAGCAACGCCGATGGACGATCGGAGTCCTCGCACCGTCCCTGCTAGCGCCATCATCTCCCTCTGCAGGGCTCCCAGCTGGGCCTGAAGGTTCCGATTCTCCCGGGTCAGGTCATGGTTCCGCTCCTGTAGAAGACGGTGTTCCTCCTCCCGGGGGCAAGGGGTCGAGGTGGTAGGCGCCTGGTCTCGAAACAGCGTCTCCCTCCTGGAGTACCAGTCATCCAGCGGGCCTCGGTACAGGTGATCGAACCTTGGGGTCGCTGTCAGTCGGTGGACGTGCTGTCCGGTGTAGAGTTCGTTTAGCAGCACCCCTCGGCAAGTTCTGTGGGGCATCCCGCCGGGGCCGCTTTCTCCTGGAGTGGGCCGGTTCCTTCCAGGGCTGCTTCCTCCCGGAGTAGCGCCTCTTTCTGCCGTTCTGACTGGCAGATACGCTCGTACCGCCGGATCAGCTCGGCGGATCGTGACGACATAGAAAACATCTTTTCAACAACAAACTTGGTCAAAAATAAAAAATAAAAAAGGGGGATTCCAGCCTAATGTCAGGCTTCAGCAAATGCACGGCGTTTCAGGCAATAGAACTCAAATCCAGGCAGAGCAGCGATTCAAAGATTTATTCCGAAAGTCAATGACTTCAGTAAGGAGACAAACAAGGCTGGAATACATGGCAGGGGGAGTGTGGATACATTTATAGGGCTGATACAATAGGGTTACAGGAACAAAGAGACAATGTAGTCGTTTCCTGCCGGTAACGACTTAAGTAAAACTGAAACAGAAACAATTATGAACAATCAGTGGAGGAGATGGCCGAGTTCTCGGCTTTGTGCGCGGGACCCGATATCAGATCGAAGATTTACATGGGCGGGTCCCAATACAATTGTAAATCTGTGGCCGGAGTTCGTGTTCAAAATGGGGGGGGGAGGAGTGCACGGAGAACTCCATTTTGTTTGCGGGGAAACCATCTTGTTTGAGGATGGAGCTGTCAGAAGCCCTATCTGACATCTCAGGATAGTTCCAGCCTCCACCTGGAGGTTAACAACTGTTACTTACTGCTCAACTCAGGCCGGATTTGTGCTGATCATTGACCGTAATAAAGACTATCTATTTACCTATCTATCTATCTGGCCGGATTCACAAGTGCCTCCTAACATGCATTTCTCTCACTATTTCAGGGGGAGAAGGTTCACATGTGAGAAATAGGAAAGGCAATTTGAAATGTACTTGTCCCAAACTTTCATAATCGATTGATGGCCTGTGCCAGAAGGTTGGTTTACAGCCAAATGCAACCTTCCCCCATTCTGCAACACCAACATAGATTTCGGTCACTGAAGCATGGCTGGTAGCCCACTAGAATTCTGCCTATTCTTCAGGGAGGAGCTAGGCTGAGAATCTCATGTCTGCAAAAGGCCAAACTAGGCCAGATATGATGAGAGCCAGGATAGCATCTTTTAAAAAGTCAAATTAGCTGCAGGGGAGGAGGCCTGAGGAAATTAGTGATGCAGGAGGTGGCATTTAACCTGCCCCCTCCAATACTATATTTCCCAGTCCCCGTTAGCTCCTCTTGAAGATGCATCCAGTGGCACAGGGAAAGTGCTTTAAGTGCATGTATGAACTCGGCCTGAAGCCATGAGCTGCCTGCCTCATGGCAGGTGGGGTGGTGGGAAACTATACAAATGAGAGAGGCAGGGAGCAGGAATGCCCCTCTAGGTCTGGGGAAAAGGAGGTGGAGGAGACAGCACATCGTTTTCCCATTTGACTGCAACCATTTCTGAATAAGGACTTTGTACAGCAGATACAACAAACCACCCACCTGTTGCACCTGGTCATTCATTCATGAGAACGATATGCCAATTATCAGGCTGGGAAATTCCTGGAGATTTTGGGGTGGAGCCTGGGGAGGGCAGAGTTTGGAAAGGGGAGGGACCTCATTGGGATGTAATGCCAAAAGAGCCCACCCTCCAAAGTAGCCATTTTCTCCAGGGGAACTGATCTCCGTAGTCTGGAGATCAACTGTAATTCCAGAAGATCCCCAGGCCATAAATGGATGTTGAATAATAATTAAGGGGGGAGTCAGGTACTAATGTGTGAAACAAACCAAATATCAACTGGTACCCAACCAATATGCAATTATTTTCAAAACTCACAACGATGTATTCATAAATATAATTGAACATACATGAATATCAATTAAATAATATAGTTACAAATCAAAGATCCATTTTACACTTGTAATACAAGTCTTACAAATAAACACTTTTTAATAATACAAAATGAATGGAGACTCTAAGTGCAGGGGTGTCAAACATGCGGCCCAAGGGCCGGATCCGGCCCCTTGAGAGCTCTTATCTGGTCCGCGAACCAGCCAAGGCAGCCCCACCCGGCCAGGTGACATTTATGGGTGAAAACGCATGATCGCTTTATCCTCCTTTAATCCCTGTTTTAGCCAGGATCGAATGCACATTAGGCGAAACGCATGCATTCGATCCAGGCTGAATCCTGGCTGAAACAGGGATTAAAGGAGGATAAAGTGACTGTGCGTTTTCGCCCTATGTCACATCCTGCCTTCGTAACAAATGAGCTTGACACTCCTGCTCTAAGTGGATGTTGGCAGCTCTTCATGTTATGTGGGACCGCCTTACCTACCCCAAGGACACTCACAGGGGCAAGGAGGAGCTTCTGTGAAGACACATTTAAATTAATTTTAAAATAATCTCCTTGACCCCCACCTTGACCCCCACTAGGTTACTATTCTGCCTTTAGATGAAACCTGCAGCCACAGAAACCCTCTCATTCCCCGGTTGGTGGACAACCCCTGCCCCACCACCACCCAGAGGAGAAGCAGCCTCTGGATTTCGTTCAGAGCCGTTTTCAGCAGGCAATCAGTTAATATATTCTAAGCTTTATAAAAAAGACGAGCGCCACTGCTAATAGAAGAGCAGCGTGGCGGAGAAGCTACCCTGCAAAGAGAGAGCCACCCAGCCGAAAGATGCCAGCCATTGAGCGGAGGGGCGCAGAAAACATGGCAGCGAAAGGATCCTTGGGCTTCCGCACAGGGCGGAGGAAGGCTCAAGGGGAACGGTGAGCAGGAAGGGAGCGGGGAAAGTGGCAGCGTCACTTAATTATAGCGGTATTAACGAGGCATTTCTGTTTCTCTGAAATTATCTGAGATAATGGGGCTGAAAGGAGCTCCAAAGCCTGAAGGGGGGTGGGAGGGAGGGTGGGAGCAGCCTGATTTCCTCCCTTCTCAAAATTCTTCTCCCTTCGAAAAGGAGGCACCGTAAAAATGTAGAATACCAACATTTCTTAACTGTGAATGTCTTCAAGCAGAACTCCTTCATTTTTTAAGCCTTGGGCAAAAGTATTTTGAGACAATTACTACAAAGAGGCATTTTAAGGCCCTGCTTTTCCTAAGGTTGCCAATTCTGGGTTGGGAAATTACTAGAGATTTGGGGGAGGAGCCTGGGGAAGAAGAAGACGACTTGTTTTTTTATACCCAGATTTTCTCTACCTTTAAGGAGTCTCAAACCAGCTTACAATCACCTTCCCTTCCTCTCCCCACAACAGACACCTTGTGAGGTGGGTGGGGCTGAGAGAGCTTTGAGAGAACTGAGACTAGTCCAAGATCACCCATAGGATTGCCAGATCCCTCTTCACCACCAGCAGGAAGTTTTTGGGGCAGAGCCTGAGGAGGGAGGGGTTCGGAGAGGGGAGGGTCTTCAATGCCATAGAGTCCAATTGCCAAAGTGGCCATTTGCTTCAGGTGAACTGATCTCTGTCAGCTGGAGATAAGTTGTAATAGTAGGAAATCTCCAGCCACCACCTGGAGGTTGGCAACCCTACCAGGCTTCACCTGGTGGCTGGGAACCCTATTAATAGCACCAATGCAGTCTACTCCATGGTTGCAAGCACAACAGGCAGTCGACTCGCCCTGGAGCCGCGTCAGCACCGTCACCCTTTCTCCTGAATTTTCATGGAGCAGCAGAGTAGACTACAAATTGAATAAATAGCTATAAGTGAATGGATTATTGTACAAAGTAAATGAATATGTAAGTTGCGTATACTGTATTATTATTTTTTAAAACCAACAAATTACATATGATACAGAGTCAAACACTTGCAAATTGAGAAACATCTTGTTTACCGTTGTTTCTGAGGCTATATTCATTTCAATCTCTGCACGGCAATCCTTTAAAAAAAAGCATACTGGAGGTAGGCATGCCTGCAGAAACAGAAGGATGGCATCTTTTGCAGGAAAGCCGCATCAAAGAAGATCTGCACCCCTCCACTGCAGTTCTGGGGGAGAAACAAAGTATTATGCAACAATCTCAAAAACACCCCAGAAGCAAGACACATGCATCTTATCAGCTCCTGTCCGAACATCCAGTACCCTCTGCCCTTGATGCACACCCAGGCATGTGCAAGATCGCTTAATGTGGGTAAATAACTTGACCAGTGCTGCCTTTTTTCACATTTTGAATAGGGTAGCCAACCTCCCGGTGGTGGTTGGAGATCTCCAGCTATTACAGCGGATCTCCAGGCGACTGAGATCAGTTCCCCTGGAGAAAATGGCCACTTTGGAAGGTGAACTGTATGGCATTATACCCCATTGAAGTCCCTCCCCTCCCCAAACCTTGCCCTCCTCAGGCTCCACCCCAAAATCTCCTGGTATTTCCCAACCCAGAGCTGACAACCCTAATTTTTAATGACAAAATAGTTCCCCTTGTTACGCGTGAATATTCAATTGTCTTTGCTTCTATTCATGTCCGGGAGAGGTCTTCGAATCTCTCCTTTTTTAAGTGTATGTTAACTGAATTAGCATTAAAGTTCTTGTCTGGAGAAATTCTCTGCTTTGTGACCCACAGGAGGTGATGCGAGATGGCCAACAATAGACCCTTCACCATCCACGATTTCCCTCATCCTCAGTCCATGGCCCTGCCACGTGATGCAGCGTGGTGCTTTTCCACCACACCCTTAATTATGGGCGCTAGGAAGAAAAGAAAATGAGGCAGAGGGGTAAAGATGAGGAATTAAAGAAGGAGGGAAAGGTGACAATCAAGAATAGAATGCTAGTTAGCACTTTATTAATACTATGGTCTCCAGACTGTTTTATTCCCTCATCGTCATCACTGTGAGTATGGCCTCTTTAAATTTTGCCCAAAATGTTGCTGCCTTGCTACAGGGAGGCAGCAAATCACAGATTTGGGTGATCCCCAAATGATGACTCCCACAAATGGCAAGGGTCTATTGTACCTCCTTCTTAACTGCACGACTATTTCTCATGTGCTTGACACGAAGCTCAACATTAGGTTTCATGCCTGGGTTGGGAAATACCTGGAGATTTTGGGGGTGGAGCCTGGGAAGGGCAGGACCTCAGCAGGGTATAATGCCCTACAGTCTGCCCTCCAAAGCAGCTGTTTTCTCCAAGGGAACTGATCTCTGTGGTCTGGAGATCAATTGGAATAGCAGGAGATCTCCAGGTGCCACCTGGAGGTTGGCATCCCTAATTATCCTGGTGATAAATCCACATGCTGGACCTCCACTGTGGCTGCACATTGGGGCAGACAAGTGAAGACTCACCAATGCAGCTGCAAATGTCTCTTATGTGTGCAATTTGAGGAATACCATTACCAGGAAAAATACCGGCTGAGGGAGGCGCCGCAGCATGGGGCAAATGTAACCTTCTAAGGCCGGGAGTTCAGTAGTTTCTGTTGGTAGAATTATGCTTTAGAACTATCACTGGCTCAGCCAAGATGCCACAATTTCTTTCCCTTTCTTGGCTCCCTGTAGGGTGGCCAACTTTGCATTGGGAAATTCCTGGAGATTTGGGAGGGGGGTGGAGCCTGGGGAAGGCAGGGTTTGGAGAGGGTCCTCAGTGGGGTAGAATGCCATAGAATCCACCCTTCAAAGCAGCCATTTCCTCCAGGGGACCTGATCGTTGTCATCTGGAGATAGGGTTGCCAGCTCCGGGTTGAGAAATACCTGGATTTTTTTGGGGCGGAGCCTGAGGAGGGCGGGGTTTGGGAAGGGACTTCAATGCCATAGAGTCCAATTACCAAAGCGGCCATTTTCTCCAGGTGAACTGATCTCTATCGGCTGGAGATCAGTTGTAACAGCAGGAGATCTCCAGCTAGTACCTGGAGGTTGACAACCCTATCTGGAGATCACTTGCAATTCTGGGAGATCTCCAGGCCCAGCCTAGAGTCTGGACAAAGCCATTTTGAGGTGACTGGAACAAAGGGCAGCACCCATAAGTAAGCTTTTACACCCTGGCTTATTACCCACGCTGACCTTATTCCTGATTTTTTGTGCATTCGATCTGCAAGGTTTGAGATTGGATGTGCACCAAAAGCCCCGTACCTCCTTCGTTTACCCACAGTTTCCATCACCCCTTCTTAGCTTCAAATTCGTATTTATATTGTTTTGTTTGCTTAAAGCGTATCTGTCTTTAAGACTTGACAGTGAGTCAGGAGATTGCCCTTTTTTCAATGGTTTTGTGGGGCCGTATGCTAAAGATCCCTTTTTCAGGCCAGCCCGTGTCCCCTGCCCTCTTCAGTGAGTGGACTCCTTGGTACATTATCCTTTTGCACTGTCCTTATGTATATCAACTTAGGCTAAAATGGATTATACCATGTTGTAACAAATGGTCCACATCTTCTCGAGCAACCTTGGAGCAAAAGGTTCAGTTCCTCTTAGAGGATTCTGACCCCCAACGTACTTATTTTGTTGCTTGTTTTTTTTTTAAGCTGCAAAGAAGAGACAAAGGGAGATGTTTTTATGTAGTTTTCTAACTTGCGACACCACGAACATTCCGATTTTCTTTTATAATAAACCTTTTCAAACTTTCTGATCAAGAGTTTGTGCCCCTGGGCTCTTCAACACAACAAAATAAATAAAACCTCATCTGCCCGCTCTGCCACACACTGCTGAAGCTATTAGCTTTCTGCCTCCCCAGATAATAATGGGGTGCTTTGACTTCTTTAATAACAGAATTAAAAGACATATTTTGGGGGAACCAACCCCCGCCAAATGGCAGCGGCCAATAAAGTTTTTATAATCTTTGGAGCCTTTGGTTGGATCAGGAGATGGACTTGGCATACAGTTCAAGGGTTCAGATTGAGAAGAACTTTGCACGATCCCAGAGGCCCGTTTTTCCAGTGGAATCGATGACACCTCTGCGTTGAATAGCAGACGGCCCTGGGCAAGCCTTAACGTTTCTGCTTTGGTTCGGCTAAGGACACGGACTAAAGGATTGATACAAAAGGTGGATTTGGAGTAGGGATTTGAAAGAAGCAGAAGTGGCGCCAACCTAAGTGCTCTGGGATGGAGTTCCAGGCACGAACGGCAAAGACAGGGGCTAGGCAGTGCCATTTAGAGTCCCCATTTTATGAGATGCATTGAAAAATGTGGTGGGGGGGAAGAGAGAGACTCCTTTTGGGCAATTGATCCAGAGAATCATGCAGCTAGCTCCCACATGCCCAAAGGCAGCATGCCTTGAAGAGCATCTCTTCTTCCCGCATCCGATAAAACCCTTTTTGAAACTTAAGGGACTCTTGAAGAAAAATAGAAAAGTCGCACATTCCACTGTGATTGCCTTATGAAGAACAGCCAACGGCAGGCAGATATGATGGCAGATACGATACCTATATTTGTGTGGTGGGTCAGAAAAAATGGCTCAAGGGAAAAATTAACTCAACCAGTCCAGTTAAAGATCTTCATACTTTATGATTTATTTACTTTTGGCCATCCTGTTACAGCTGAATCATAGCAACCCCGGTGGGGGTTTTCAAGGCAAGAGACTTTCACAGGTGGGTTGCAACTCTGGTATTCCTTGGTGGCCCTCCTACCCAAATACTAACCAAGGCCAACCCTGCTTACCTTCTCAAGAGCTGGAGAGATGAGGCCAGCCTGGGCTATCCAGGTCAGGTGTAAGCCCGCGGGTGCCAGTCTCCTGGACTGGTTATGGCAACCCCAAACAGCATACGTGTGCGCCCCATTCCAGCCGCGCGCCTGCCCCAAAACGCTACAGGAAGGCAGGAGTGAGCCAGGGAAACTGACATGAACCGCTCCATTCATCACAAGGCAGCCGGCAGCTGAGAGACAGAGGCCAGAACAACCTCCAGAGAACCCGAGAGACTCCATTTTACCTGTTCATCTTGGTTTCAGCAGAAGCCATGTCAGAGAAAGAGCTCAGACAGCAAGGTAGACTTTCCCTGACTATGGAAGTTCCACTGATTTAGCAATTGGTAATAATCTCTTTTCCTTTCTGTAAATGTATTGAAATGTATTAGGACAGCAAGGGAATAGCTTGTTGCTGGGCAGGATACCTCTGTGTGTGTATGTCTGTGTGCTAAGGAATTGGGGCAAGAGTCATGGAGGGTTACAGTAAACCATAACAAGAACTGGGTGAAACTGTTACTCTACTGCAGCCTCTATGTCTGTAGTGCTATCAGCTTCACCCTGAATGTTGATGGGTTGTCACATCTTGAATTTGGATAAATATCTCTCCCTCAGTACAATCAGGGCTCAGAGATTTCTGCCCATTAGGGCCTCTGAGTCAGCAGCTGCAAATAAACTGTTTTCTTGAAATAACAATCTCAGGTCTCTCTCCCCCCCCACGAACCCCCGTTTACCACATCAGCGCAAAGACACGTAGGCTGCATCTACACACACACCCTTGCATCATCGGACTGCTTAAGCAAAGCCATTCAGAGGCATTGAGATAACGATCCTCGGATGTTAGCAAGATAGCACCTATTGTTTCTGACCATTAAGCTCATCAGCAAGACTCCTGGTTTCTTCCTGGTTGCACAAGTCACTGGCATTAGAATAGATTTCCAAATTCCAGCCTCCCCACCCAGGAAGCCGGCCATTAAGAGCTCTGCCACCTTTTGTTTTAATCCAGACAGCCCCCACCCCCTGAAAGAGTATAACAGAGTCCTGAAAGTCCATACGATCCCTACCTTATGACTGGCCATTTCATAAAGACTGCCACTCTCTGCTAGAGTGAGCAGCCATGCTGGAACACGCAAAAGGCTACCCCTACCCTCTTTTTATCCCTGACCTCCCCGGCCCCCTTTTTATTCATTTTTGATCCTATGGAACTCTGGACTACAGGAAAGGTATCGTATATCCCGTGAAAATATTCCTGCCACCTGGCAAAAGTCTCTTCCTACTACCTTTCTATTCCTAGACTCTCTATATGTTTGTGTTACACCATTTGAATGCTTGAATACATAAACACTATTAATTTGGAATCCTTTTGTCTCTATCTAATTTCAAAGGTCATAGATTATCGACTCTGGTATACATAGGTTGACCCCGCTATATAAATATTGTAGTTTCCGATTGCTCAAGCTAATTTCCCCATTTATAGAGCAATTCGGGTAACAAATTACTAGTGGAGAATGCGCGGCAACCTTTGCACGTCTGAATGCAACACGAGTCGACACGTGTGTGTATTCAGCGCGCAAAACGTAAGAGGAAGTTTCTGTGACCCTCTGGAATTCTGACGAAACAACGTCCCCCTCATTCAATTGTCACATAAAAGAACAGTGTGTGTGTCTGTGTGTATGGCTCTAGAGAGCGCTATCTTGTGGGTTTGGCTTCCCCCCCATTTCCTTCAGCTGATGATCCAGCCGCAATCCGGGCCACCTTCCCGGCAGTGCAAGGGGATCGGAGGCGAAGCTCCTGGGAATTGAATTTCTTCAGAAATTCCCCATTTGAACAGCTATATGGGTTGGGATTTACAGTGTAGGACTGCACCTAGACACCCGCATGCCCTACACCCAGGCACACATAATACCCCCCCTACTACTCGAGAATATCTCCGTAGGAAACTCTCTCTCTCCCTGAAAAATAGTTGCAGGAAACTCTCTGCCACCCAAATCCTAGAGAACGGGCGGAAATAAGCTCAGCAATTCGGTGCGAGGCTGACCCTTTTCTAAACCAAAAGGGGAGCGATAATTCAGCAATCCAGTATGACGCTGGCGCCGATCTGTTTCTCTCTTTTAAAAAATTGTACTGGCGGAGGTAAACTCAGAGATTTGGTGTGAGGCCGACCCTTTGCATAAGAGGGGAGTGATAACTCAGCAGTCCAGTGCGACCCTGGCGCCTGTACTCAGTAGAAAGAGGCCCAAGCTCTGTCTACCTTTTTCACCCGCTCCTGATGAGGAGTGAGTTGTGGGCTAGCCCAAGCACCTACCATAGGGTTAGGAAACAACCCAAACCCCTAGCATCGAGGAGGAGGCCACCCCTCACTAGGGTAGGAGACAAAGAAAACCGCAGAGGAGCTCCTTTGTACCCCAGGGGGTATCGAACATTACCAGCCCCCCCAGGTATTAGGAAGTGCCAAGGAGCGCCTTTACCTCAGTTCATTGTGCAAGCCGCAGAGGAGCTGCCCAATACACTTGGCAACGGGTGCAGCATCAACCCCGACTCACCCACTTGCCCTCCGGGACTGGCAAACACCAGTGCCCAAATTATAGACCATAAAAACTGCCCCCCCTCAAAATCCAGGGAACCAGAAAGCCGAAGAGGAGCTCCTGGTGACCCAACAACAGTTAGGGATCGAACCACCGACCCCCCACTCCGAATTAGGGAGCCAGAAAGCCCCAGAGGAGCTCCTAGTGACCCTCCATCACTGAAATCAGAACACTGGTTTCACCCCAGTTCAAGGGCTGCAGCAGGCAATGTCCTCCCAGCTAGCAGATCGCAAGGAAAGTGAGTCCTTCCCCCGGCCCCTCACTCGACTTGCAGTAGAGCTTTGACCGAGACCCTGCTCAGGTTTTAGAATACGTGAGTGGCCGCAAAATCACCCACCCTAGAGTACATCAGAAGAGTTCCATCCAAAGGAAAGGGAAAGGAGAGGAAGAGGTGCAGCGCTTGCCCTCTCTCTCTCTCTCTCTCTGTCTCTCTCTCTCTCTCTCTCCCTCCTTTAAGTTAAACAGACCCTGGGTGCAGCAACGCCCGGAGAAAGCAAGCAAGCAATTGCAAAGGTGTTAAAATAAAGAGTATATGTAATCGAGAATAAAGCAACCTTCCCCAGAGTTACAGGTAACTAGGGAAGGGAAATTGACGAGAACCCCGAACCCAGACAAATTGACGATGTGGGTAGGAATAATCAGGCAAGAATCCCTGGCATCACGATGCACATATAAGGGAAAGCCCCACTGGGTCTCCCACAAGGTACTATCCATAAGACACATCCCCAGAGCAAAGTATAGATCGCTGCTACAAAATGCCTTGTCTCTCTGGGTGCAAGGATCAGAAGCAGAGACGGGTGCATAAGGAAGTGTGTGGCAAATTGGAAAAAGCCACACAGGACCTTACGAAATTTAAAAAGGAAAATTGGGAACTCAGGCAGGAAAAGGGATAACATTCACACACCCTCCTGCACGTTCAAAATGACTCCCTGAAACGCACAGAGCGCTGACCGCTGCCTTCAGCAGAGTCACCTCCCTGCAGCAGGAACTAAACAATTCAAGGGCCACGATCCGGTCTTTACATGAGCATATCATGGCCCAGGACAAAATTATATGGAACTCTACTGTCTGCCCCAAGATGACAGGACAGCAGAGGATCACAATTCCCTCAATTGGCACGAGGAACCAGCAGCCTCTTCCCCCAATGGAGGATGGCTCGCTGCAGGCTTAATACCCCCCCCCCCCGTACTCCCGGGAGAGGCAGGGCATGATACAAAAGTGGAAGGACTTCAAAATTAGAAATCCAACAACAGTGAATGCCGTTCCAAGCCTCCAGCTGGAACTGATCTTGTAATATTCTCATATGTGCTTGTTCCTCCTCTTTCTCCCCTTTGAATGAGTGTGTGCAACCCCCCCCCCCCCAGATCCATTCTCTGCTTCCAACTGCCCCTGGCAGGCTGGAACAAACATGTGAGTTTAATGCCTAGTTTTAACTATGTTCTGCACGAATGCTGCCCCCTCAGTCTAAAAGGAGGCCCCCAGAAAATTGAAGAAGAGTTTTAACCCCTTCTGTAGAGGAACAGTTCTAACTTGCCCTGAAAATGTCTGACCTGTTTTTTCCTTTAAACAGGTTAATAAAAGAAACTGCGCCTCCTCAGTGAGGAAGTTCGTTTTTATCTAATTTCTGACTGATGTTGAAAATGTGTGTAAATTTTCATTATTGTTAAATCTGTAGTGGAACCTCCCTGGTCCAGAGAAGTTTATCTGGCACAGGAAAATGGTTATGTAACGTGTTTTCCCTTACAGGAAATAGTGTTGTGTGTATGTTTTGCCTGGTGCCTTTGCTAAACATGATCCGTGGCATTTAGGGTGCATGCTTTTGTGATGATCTGGCCAATCTCACAGAAACATCTGCCCCTTTTCCCCAAAAGTACAATGCGGTTTGCGCAAAATTGGCATGGGACATCAAATTGAAATATGCAGGGGGCACGCTCCCCCGCTCCTGTCTGTTTGACATTGAAATAGCATGTGTGTGTATGAACGCCCCCCAAGGTACCAGGGGGAGGTACAGAAAATATTGTGATGTGTATACCAAATGAGTTAAATGTGGGGCATTAATTTCACTGCGCAGTGAAAGCCTTTTAGTTTGTTCTATGTTAATATGTTTGGGTACCTGGATTGTTTTATAAAAATGTGAGAAACATTCATGGAAAGGGGAGAGCCCTGTACAGTCTGCTCTCCACCCCCTTCCACCCCCATCCTTTTTTGGGTCTTTATTGTCTTCATGGAAAATATAAAGGTTCTAGTATGCAGATATGAAGTGTGAAGAAAAAGGGAATCTTAGGGAATCTTAGAAAGTGATAACTAAGGGAATGGCTAGTGCCTGGGACTGCAGCTCAGAGCACACATGCCACAGAATGGGATTTTTGATAGTAAAAGTTGGTGAAATGTTTTTCTGAATTGCGTTAGAAATATATATATATATATATATATATATATATATATATATATATATATATATATATATATATATATATATATATATATATATATATAATTTATGCTTTCTTTGTGAGTGCAGCACCCAAGACTCGTTAGCCTCCTGCTGTGTTCTACAAAATCTCTATCCCTCATCTAGGGAATCGATCCTCCTATCATGGGCAGACTTTTTCTTAGGTTACCGTAACTTTTATTTTTCTAAGAGTAATCATAGATTGAGTTATTGTTCCAATTTGGTAAATGCTGAAATTTGTACTTGGTTTAAGTCAAGCCTATTTTAACTTTGTGGACATGGCTCTCTGTACATGCACAGAGACACATGCTCCATTTTGCTCTTGACTTCAGTTTTCCCTGTGGGAGCTCTATATTTGCTTGACCACTGCATGTCTCCATAATTTGCCCAAAGATTCTAACACGCATGAGACATTGCAGCTTCGTTTTTGGATTAGTATCGTGTAACTGGATAATTTTAAAGTCTGTTCTCACTAAAATAAAAACTCCAGGGTACAAAGTCTAATCTCTTTGTACACGGCTCTCATGGGTCATCCTCCCTGCTCATGGGCAGGCTTCCCCCAGGTTTTGAGTGAACTGTTTATATAGAGATGTGTTATTACTATTTTGAAAATGCATTTTAAATTCAAAGTGTCATATAGCTTCTACATTCTGGTAATTGGCACTCAGCATACGTTTTAAAATTGTAAGGAAGGACAAGCTTCCATGTGTTTGTCCTGCCATACCCAAGCCCCGTTGTGGTTTTCCCTTCTTGGTTTTTGCCTTTCATAAGCAAGTCACAGTAGTCCGTGGTCAATGCAGCTCGATGTCCAAAGGCACACTCTGCACATGCGCAGACTATTGGCATCGTCTTCAAGTGCTTTATTGCGCATGACCAACCCACCCGGCAGCCCCAATTGTTTTTCCTTAGCGGCTTTATTAGCGGCTTTTTTCTCATGGTGCCCATGAGCCCCATGTTGGGGTGTTATTTCAGTGCTTGCCAACTTTGCTACAGCTGCTACAATTGATTGTTATTGTAGGGTTATCTTGCCATTGGTGGTGTTTTGTTAATGTATTTTGGTGTGTGTAAGGTTGTATATATGCATTAATGAATTTAGTATAACATTTTCCACTAAGAGCCTGTGCGGTTTCTTTTTTGGTTTAACCTCCAGGTGGTGGCTGGAGATCTCCCGCTGTTACAACTGATCTCCAGGCGATAGAGATCAGTTCCCCTAGAGAAAATGGCCACTTTGGCCATTGGACTCTAGGGCATTGAAATCCCTCCCCTCTCCAAACCCTGCCCTCCTCAGACCCCACCCCCAAAATATCCAGGCAGTTCCCAACCCGAAGCTGGCAACCCTACACAGCACGGCTGCCACAGGAGGCAGAGCCAAGCCACCCCAGTGACTGCCTCAGTTTACCTTCAGTCACACAATGAAGATCCTCGTACTGTGGTGGCAACGGCTGCCAGAGCAACGCTTTCAAAAATTTGCACAGCCAACCAAATTGCCAATCAGAAGCGTTGCTGGGCAAAAGCCCCACCTGGCCCCGCCCACTTTCTAAAAACACCTGGCGGGGGCGCCAGGAAAGGTGTCAGCGAGTGCCATGGTGCCCACGGGCAGCATGCAAGGGACCACTGTGCACAGTTTTGGAATTTTTGAGAAAGAGTAGTGGGCGGCACCACAAAATGGATACCGTGGGAGGGGGGACCCGCCCCAAAATGGCTGCCCGAGCAGCAAATGCAAAGGGGTCGGGAGGTGCCAAAGGGGCGCTCCCTGCCAGACCCCTTTGGGCTCTTCCAGAGCACCTCTTGCTCCAAGGAGGCAAAGAAAGCCAGGAGCAAAGGCAATGGGGCGTCTCCATGGTGTCCATGGGCCCCATGTTGGGGATCACTGCCCTAAGGAGTGCAAGGAACGGCGTCTGCTCAGATTCCTCCCTGGCTCAACTTGCTCTCTTCCCCTCCTCCCCAGCTCCCTTCCTTCACGGCCTTCGCCATCCCCCTAACTGAAGCCCTTCTCGGGACAGCAGGCGGCATTTGTTATGGTTTTAGATTATTCAACAAACCACCGTGTGTACGCTGGTGGTGCGAAGAGACTGAACCAGGAGGTGGTAGGAATTACGCCACATTAATTACCCTAAAGGACAAGGCTGCAGCAATGACCTTGCGTGTTTGACCAGTGCCCTGAGGGGGCTGGGGCCTCTCCTGGCTCAGGTTGACCATTCAGTCTCTTAAAGATGGCCAGGAGAACCCCTCTCCCCCCCCCCACCCACACAAGGCTGGACTTTCCTTACCCCCCCACCCCCCGTTGGAGAAATTTTCTTCTCCCAGTCTTAGCAGTTGCCTTTTGAATCTGAAACGAAAGCAGCCCATCTCCCCCTCCCCACTAAAAAGACCCTCCCAATAACACCTTGTATCTTTCCCTTTATCCATTCTGAGGTTGTAAAGCAAGAGAGAAACAGCCGTCCACCTTTTGCAGCGGAGGCCATGCCGGCAACAGGTGCGTGTGCGTTTGCCGACTGTCATTGCAGATCAGATTAAGCAGCTGAGCAGGAGAGGGAATCCCCGCATAAAACTCTCTTCTTCGCTCCTCTGCCACACAGCTCCAGTAGAGTAAGGAAGAGGACAACGGCCCAAAGGGAGCCGATTTGCTTGCCTGAGGTAAATCTTGTCTTCTTAGACCTTGTTCCTCTAGCAGAGACACACAGGGATTTCAACCCTCCTGGTAACCGACAGGAAAGGGAAACAAAAATGCCAGGAATCATTTTTGAGGAAATCATCTTGCCTCTTCAAGAATTAAACTGGCTCAGCAGCATCAGAGCTGTGGAGAAATTGATGTATTTTCATTCGGCCATATTCCAGGAATATGGATCTCTGTACCCAACATTGTGACAATTTAACAAATTAGGCCAAATTTCTTTGATTTTCCTCTCTTTTTTTCAAGCTTGAAATTCTATTGTGGGTTTTTTAAGACACCCATAATGGATCAGACCAGTGAGGTTGGGTTTTGAACCCTAATTCATGGACGTATGAACTATAAAGAAGTCACAGAGCTCCTCCCCACCTATAAAACAACACATGCTTTGCTCAGAGTGGTCGGTCTCCCCACTGCTCTTTCATTACTAAGAAGGCAAACAGGCACCAAAAGCATGGTCCGCTTGCCAACAGAGAGAGAGAGCACGGTCCACTTGCCCACCTGAACGCCTGGCCCTGTCCATCCACTTCCCTACCCTGGATCACCCCTCCAGCCTCAGCATACTCAGCTTTCTAGCCTCAGCTAATTCCCAAGCTGAGAAATATCAACCACATGAATCAGGTGGATAACCAGAGGAGGAAGAGGTGGTTAGCCAAGGGATGTGAGAAAAGGCAATAAAGCCATAGGAAGGAACGCTTTCAAGGTGAAACCATTAGGATTGGTCCATGGATGAGCCACCTTCTCTTGCCAGTGTTTTGTACAGAAAACATCCCCGCAAAACTCTGCGTAGTGTATTCTTCTCCTGCTTTTCCTCCAAAGAGTACAGGCATACGTGGTTCTCCCTTCCCTATTCTACCTTCACAACAGACTTTAAAAAGATAAAGGTAGTCCCATCTGCAAGCACCAGATCATAACTGACCCATGGGGGGTCAGTTTACTAGGCAGACTGTATTTTGGCCTTCCCCAGTTTTCTACACTTTAACCCCAGCAAGCTGGGTACTTATTTTACCGACCTTGGAAGGATGGCTGGCCAAGTCAACCTTGAGCCGGCTACCTGAAACCGACTTCCCTCAGGTTGTGAGCAGAGCTTTGGACTGCAGTACTGCAGCTTACCACCCTGTGCCACGGGGCTCCTCACACAAGAGTCTTACAAGGTAGAAAAGTCTGAGAAGGTGACTGGCTCAAGGTCAGCCAGCGAGCTTCATGGCAGGGTGGGGATTTGAACCTGGCTCTCCCAGATTTGCATTCTAAACAGTGCACCACAATGGCTTCAAGTGTGGACAATTACTTTTGCTTCCCAGGAATTCATACAGCGGCATCTGGGTTCACTAGTACAGCACTACTGGTCTCACCACCCAGACCACAGCAGCATCTCTGTTACGCAGTGGGCGATCAGCACAGATTCCTGCACCCCCTTAAAACAACTCTGCATGCAGTGATTGCCCAGATCTCCTGGCCCCAAAGACTCACTTGGCGGGGCCTTGGGATGGGAAACTTGCCAACCCTTCCCTTCTTCCTTAACCAACAACAGTCCACAGATGAATAAAGAGCTAGACAAATTCATGAACAACTGAAGTATCGATGGTTCTTAGCCACAGTCACTTAACAGAATTGCCGTGTTCAGACGTTTACTGTTTGCTTTGGCCACTGCATCTAGCTATATGAACAATACGGTAGGGCTTTGATGCCCTCGTTCCTGGAGGCTCCTAAAACAAGATGCCAGAGTAGGTGGCTGATACATCTAGAAAAGACTTAAAACCCACAGCCAGGATATGATAGGAGCCGCCCTCTAGCTTTCATATTTCTATTGCCCGTGCCCTACCCTGACCACGCCCAAAATTTACCTACAAGATGCTTCTGTCAGTCAACGGACTTTTTTACCAAGTCTTTGGCTGCTCAAATCACACAATCTTCTGGACTATCTGTTTCCTCCAGGACTGTATCAGGCCCCTGAAGAACAAAACATGGGAGTACCTTAACCACGTTTTGCTCCTGTAATCCACCCATTCTCAAGCTTCGTATCAGAGTAGGAAAGAAAAACCAATATACAGCCTATGTGAAACAGGGCGGTGGCTGTGGAAAGCCCAATTTTAAATGTATGCTCAGCCGTAAAAAACTCACTAGATAGCCAGTTCAGACATTATGCTAGACAACTGTCAATTCATGCCAACTGGAAACACACAGGCATACACACATGTACATACTCGCTCCATTCCTCAGTTAGCATTAACTGTGGGTTCAGCAGCATGTCTCAACCAGAGCAACCATAGGTACCCTTTCCAAGACTGGAGCCATCTTTGAGCTGGGTTTTAATCTCTGGCTGAAACTCTCGTGATAGTTAGCAGAAGCTACAGTCACACCCTGACCTAAATGGCCCAGGCAAGCCTGATCTTGTTAGATCTTAGAACCAAAGCAGGGTTGGCCCTGGGGTGATCACTTGGATGGGAGAATGCCCAGGAGGTGGTCCAGGGTCGCTACGCAGAGGCAGGCGATGGCAAGACCACCTCTGAGCATCTCTTGCCTTGAAACACCCCCCTAGAGTCGCCATAAGTCAGCTGTGACTTGACGGCTCCATCCACCATGGTCACACTTTTTCAAGCATAATGCTAAACACCATTAACACTAATCAGAGAATGGGAGGTTTGGGGGAGGGGGGTAGCATCCAAGACTCCGGAACACTTTCAGTTGCCAAACCGGCTGACTGATGATTGGCAGCTATGCCACTTGGGGGTGGGGGAGCTGCTCCTTGAGGAACCAATCACTATATCGCCCATAATGTCACCTTACAGGGTTGCTGAGAAGCTAAAATACCTACTCGAGCTCATCGGATGAAGGTCACAAAATCAAGGTAAACAAAAGATTAATGTAAATGATTCCAGCAGAATAAACGGGCATGAAAACGAGAGGCAAAACAGGTTAACATAACAGAATTATGCATCCTTGCTAATGTTGTCCAGGTAATATATACATGGTGCTAAGCAGAAAAGAGGATCTCACCCACAGGGATTTTTAGGTCACAGCTCCCCTCCCCCCTTTTTCAATAGAACTGGGATCACGACTGGCTCAGCAAAACCCAAATCCATCTTCTTCCAGCATGCCTGCTGCATTTACCCACTGTGTCAACCTTCCAAACACTCTTCAATAAAACCGGTAACAAGAATTCAATAAGATTCACTCTGCTGAAGTTCCAGATATTAATTTTTTTTCATCCTTTCTGTTCATTCCTTCAGATATGTGCACTGGCCTGAAAGCTTTTATTACTATTTGGGGGGGGGGGGGAGGAGAAGGCACAGAGACTATCTTCCCAAATGTAAGAACACAGACTCTCCTGTAAGTACACTTGTTAACAGAGTCACCAGTGGCTTCTTCAGAGATAACGGTCTTGCATTTACATTGAAGCCCGTGCTGACATTCTGAATGGCTAGATTTTAATTGGGCAAGTGGATTTTTAAATGGTACCCAGCTAACTCAGATATGGGCATAATGCCAACACACACACACTCCACCTCCCTCTCTTGAACATCCCTTTCTCCTACTGATCTCATACACGGCAACGATTTTGCAGAGACAACCCCTACTTTCTGGTGCTTGGTCCCTGATAAATTACAGCCTCCATTTTGTCATTGTGTACAAATGCGTTGCAGTGTCAGTATTGGGCCCTTTCTGCTGGTTTTACCTTCTTTCTCAGATGTGAAACCCGCTGACAGTGGATGGATTTGGGTTCCCAGTTCTGGGTCGGAGATTCTAGGGGTGGAGCCTGGGTAGGCTTGCCAGCTCTGGGTTGGGAAATACCTGGAGATTTTGGGGGTGGAGCCTGAGGAGGGCAGGGTTTGTAGAAGGAAGGGTGTTGGGTATTAGAGAGCGAGCTTTGTTACATGTCAGACAGTTAAGGGGTTAATATTGTAACTGACCAAATGGCCAGTTTGTAGTGGCCATTGCAATCGTGCTTGAGGGTCACGTATACAACTATTTTGCATGTTCAACTGCTTTAGATTTCTTTGTTAGAACTGAAAGCAGTTGACCACATCTCTTTTTCTTTTTGCTTGACTGCTGAACAGGCAGGATGGAGAGAGGCTCTCCTTTTGCTAAGGGTGCCTACTCGTAAGTAAGCTTAGTGCCTTGCCAAAGGTTTTGGCAAGTATAGGAAACATAGAATGTAGACAGATATTATTTGTTTTGTATCCCAGTGACTTTTTCCTGCCCTGAGTTAGAGTAAAGATTGTTTTACTTCAAGACAAATGCGTCTTGCCTCTTTTGTGCGTGTGTGTGATCTCAATTCTCATAGTTCAAGAGGAACGATCCAATCCCTCTGATTTGGTAGCAGAAAATTAAATATCGGGGTTCCCTTTACAGGAACTGGGGCCCCGATTCCCCAATAAGTGGTAGCAGAGTACGCTTGGTTTTTATTTTGGCTATTGAGATAGGATCACACCGCACCTTTTTTTTTGATTTTGGGATCTTCACTGGAGACGAAAGGATTTACAAACGCCCAGAGGGAATTTTTCCTGTGACGGAGCCAGCAGCCTGGTCTGCAAAGGACGGCAGGAAACACAACCCCGCGCTTGAATCCTGTGAGGAAGAAAGCAGCCCTGAGCCGCTGGAATGAGCAACGATAAGGAAAGTATGAATTCAAAAGGGCCCCAATCCGTTTCTGTCCCCCATATCACCCAAGCCTCCTTTCCAGTATGGAAGAGAATGGTGGAAAATGCTTTAACAGCAATTGGGGTGAATCACGTTTTGAATGAAGACCCGCCAGCTGACACAGATAGAGAAGCCCTTAAGAAATTTAAAATTGCAGATGCCCAGGCAATGAATTTGATTGCCAACGCAATTAATCCGGAAGAGACGACGATAATTTTGAATAATGATACCTCCAGGAAAATGCTAAATGCACTCAATGAGAAATTTGGAACTGTGTCCAAAACCCAGAAAATGATTTTAAAAACTAGACTGTATGCAAATAGAATGTCTGGAGATATGACCCTCTTGCAACACCTTAAGAAAATGCAAGATATGGAATCAGAATTGAAGGCTGTAGGAGGGGAAATCGGTGAAGAGGAGTTTCTCGTACTATTTCTGGGAAGTTTGCATTCTAAACATAACGCTGAAAAAAGGAATCTTTTGGGTAGAGAGGACTTAACCCTTACTAAGCTGGTGACTGCACTTAAACAGTTTGAAGCAGACAGGAGCCAAGAGAGGGAATTATCTCGTGGAGTGTCTGTACTGCGTGTAAATGACAAATCCACAATCAGATGCTTCTCATGTGGAAAGCATGGTCACCGGTCGTTTCAATGTGAGAAACGTGAAACAAAGGGAGAAATTCCCCCCCCCTCTCGCCGGGAAGAAAAGCCCGCCAAATCCTCACAAAGGGAGAGGGATGGAAATGGGAGGCAACAGTCCCAATCATCCACAAGAGGGAGTCCAAGCCAAGGGAAGCCCAGATGGCACAATCACCAGCCAAAGGCTTATCTAGTCTCGAATAAAGCTTCAACCAAAGATTATTTAAAGCGTGTAAATACATTTGTTCTGGACAGCGGTGCAGATGTACATGTGTCTGGCTTGAGATCAGCTTTTGACTTTCTAGAGCCTTGTGATGAAACATTAGTTATGGCTTGTGGAGAAAGATTTCTATGCACTCAGAAAAGAGAAGTTTCTATTGCAATTCAAAGCTATTGTGGAAATGTAATGCATTTAACTTTACAAGACGTATTCCTAATGCCTAATTCAGATGAAAATTTATTGTCCGTGAATAAACTAGTGGATGCAGACTTTGAAGTGTCTATAAAAAAGGACAAATGTCGCTTATTTGATTCTGAAGGGAGAGAATACCCAGTGCTATCAGTAGGCTCACACTATTGCCTGGAGAATGTTGCAAGTCAATTGGAGGAATATGCTTGTAGTGATTTTGAGAGCAATGTTGATTCTGATGAAAGTGATTTTGATGGAAATGAGGATAATGTTGAGGAAGAATCAAAGTGCCTAGTTGCTTTTAATAAAGGATTGACAGAGCAGAAGGCTGCAGATTGCAACCACAAGGACTGTTTGTACCAATGGCACGTGAAACTAGCTCATAAAAACTTTAAGTCAGTGAAGCAACTGCTGATTGATTGTGGAATGCCAGTTAAGGAATGCTTTAAGGACAAAGAACGTTGTGAAGTGTGTCTCAGAGGAAAGGGAACAGCGCCTAAGCACGTGCAGAGGCCAAGCAGTGTTAAGGCAGAGATTTTGGAAGAGGTGCACTCAGACTTGATTGGCCCACTCAAGGCTTCAGCAGGAGGGGCAAAATATGTTCTGCATTTCATAGACAGCGCTTCAAGATTTGCATATGTGTATTTGTTGAAATCAAAGACTGAAGTAGCTGAAAAATTTAAAGCTTATGTTGCCCTGATGAAGAATAAACATGACAGAGGAATAAAGTTATTGTACACTGACAGAGGGACTGAGTACCTTAATAAAGAAATGAAAGAAATTCTTGAATCTGAAGGAATAGAGCATGCAACCTCAGTTGCATATACCCCTAGGAACAATGGGTTGTCAGAAAGGTTTAACAGAACTCTGATGGAAAGTGCAAGATGCTTAATGCTACAGGCAGGCTTGCCTTACTCCTGCTGGGGAGAATGTGTAAATACAGCAGCTTACCTTTACAACAGGACAATTTCAAGTGCTATCAACATGACTCCATATGAAAGATGGAATGGCAGGAAGCCTAGTCTGAAACACTTGAAAGCATTTGGATCTCGTGTGTTTGCATACATCCCAAAGGAGAAAAGGGGAAAAATGGATCCTACTACAGAACTTGGAATTCTTGTGGGATACCATCCTTTCTCAAAAGGGTACAGGATAATGGACATTAAGACTTACAATTTACAAATATTGAATGCAGTATATATAGATGAAAGAAATGTTATTAATAATCAACAAATTAATAACTTTGATGATCCAGAGGTTTGTGAAGAGGAAACCATAGAGATTCCATTTACAGCATGGGATTGCAATCCACCTGCTCCTGCGGAACAGCAAGAGACTGCAGATTCAAAAGGGGTTGATCCCGGTGCTGATGGAACAGCGGAACCCTCTCAGACCTTAAGGAGATCTACAAGGACTACAAAAGGAATACCAGCAGAGAAACTGAGTCTTTTCACTAGAATTGACAGCCACGTGGAACCCTCAAGTTGGGACGAACTGCAAAAGTTGCCCGATGGGGAGCGGTCAAGATGGCTGAAGGCAATTCAAGAAGAATTAGACTCACTGCAGAAGAATAATACCTGGAAACTAACCAAACTCCCACCAAACAAAAGGACTGTGGGATGTAAATGGGTGTTCAAGGTCAAGAAAAATTCGGATGGAACTGTTGACAAATACAAAGCAAGACTAGTTGCAAAAGGATTTACCCAGAAGTATGGAACTGACTACACAGAAACCTACGCACCTGTGATTAGTCACACGGCTATAAGGACTTTGCTGAGTATAGCCGCCTCCAGGAATAAAGTGGTACTGCAACTCGACGTCAAAACAGCTTTCCTGAATGGCGAATTATCAGAAGAAATATACATGGAACTTCCACCAGGATTAAAGGACTGTGATACTAAAAATCAAGTTTGTAAACTTGAAAAGACTTTATATGGGCTCAAACAGTCAGCAAGAGCATGGAACCACAAACTAACCTCATTATTGAAAGCTCAAGGATTTGAACAAGGAAATATAGAGAAATGCTTATTCAGAAGGAAGAAGGATGATGGATGGGACTTTGTTTTGGCCTTTGTAGACGATCTTCTGATTTGTTCTGACACTGAAGAAGCTGCAAAAGAAATTGCAAACAAACTGAATGAATCAGTAGAAGTGAAACTACTTGGAGAAGTAAAGAACTATCTTGGAATGGAGATTGAAAGAAACCAAGACAATGGATTTTCAATCAATCAAAGGAACAAGATACTGGAATTTCTGCAATTCATGAATATGAAGGAGTGCAAGACCAAGGACACTCCACTTGACCCTTCATATATGGATCTAGATGAAGGTGAACTATTGCCTAACAATCACAAATACAGAGAAGCTATTGGAAAACTTCTATACTTGAGCAACGTTAGTAGACCGGATATAAGTGCAGCAGTTGGAATCCTAAGTAGAAGGACCAGCACACCTGCAGAACATGATTGGAATGCAATCAAACACCTCACACAATACTTAAAGAAAACTATTGATTTGAAGTTGAAGATAACTCCAAATACTGAGCTGAAACTGATAGGATACATGGATGCTAGTCTAGATGGTACTAGAACAGACAGCAAATCTACAAGTGGATATCTGTTCTACTTTGGAGAAAACCTAATCTCCTGGACCAGCCAGAAACAGCAAGTTGTGTCAACATCTTCAACTGAAGCAGAATGCATAGCAGCCAAGTGCGCATGTACAGAGCTGGAAGAGATAATTGAACTGCTACGCGACTTTGGATTAGATGAACTGACACCTGCTACAATGTTTGAGGACAATCAATCGTGTATAGCACTACTGAATGGCGAGAACTCTAAGAAAGGGAAGAAACTTCTTCGACTCAAAATGGACTCAGTAAAGGACAAACAAGAAAGAGGTCTCGTAGTAGTGAAGTACTGTGAAAGTAAAGAGATGGTGGCCGATATCCTGACGAAGCCACTGCCCAGACAACAGTTTGAATACTTGCGTGATGCATTGTGTTTATATGTCTGAATGTAACTAAACCTCGAAAAGGGGATTGTTGGGTATTAGAGAGCGAGCTTTGTTACATGTCAGACAGTTAAGGGGTTAATATTGTAACTGACCAAATGGCCAGTTTGTAGTGGCCATTGCAATCGTGCTTGAGGGTCACGTATACAACTATTTTGCATGTTCAACTGCTTTCGATTTCTTTGTTAGAACTGAAAGCAGTTGACCACATCTCTTTTTCTTTTTGCTTGACTGCTGAACAGGCAGGATGGAGAGAGGCTCTCCTTTTGCTAAGGGTGCCTACTCGTAAGTAAGCTTAGTGCCTTGCCAAAGGTTTTGGCAAGTATAGGAAACATAGAATGTAGACAGATATTATTTGTTTTGTATCCCAGTGACTTTTTCCTACCCTGAGTTAGAGTAAAGATTGTTTTACTTCGAGACAAATGCGTCTTGCCTCTTTTGTGCGTGTGTGTGATCTCAATTCTCATAGTTCAAGAGGAACGATCCAATCCCTCTGATTTGGTAGCAGAAAATTAAATATCGGGGTTCCCTTTACAGGAACTGGGGCCCCGATTCCCCAATAAAGGGACTTCAACGCCTTAGACTCCAATTGCCCAAGCAGCCATTTTCTTCAGGGGAACTGATCTCTGTCACCAGTAGCGAAGAGGGACAATGTAAGCTCTAGCCCTGCGGCAAACCCATAAACAGATTCTAGCAGACGGCAAGTCCACGAAAGCAGTTTTATTGGTTAACATCGACAGGTTCTGTAATAAGCCTCGATTAAATCCAACTTGGTGAAAATGTGTCCTTCCTTCAGTTGTCCCAAGAGATCAGAAATGAGGGGGATGGGGTAGGCATTCGTTTGAGTAACAGCAATGAGTTTCCGGAAGTCAATACACGAATGCAAATCCCCCGTCTTCTTCCGCATGAAAAAGGCTGGTGCCGAACAGGGCGCGGTGGAGGGTCGGATGAAACCGCAAGCCAAGTTTTTGTCTAAAAACTCACGGAGCACCGTCCGTTCTGTAGGGCTCATTGGGTAAATCTTACTCTTTGGCAGTTTTTCATTCCCCACCACCTCAATAGCACAATCAGTCTGGCGGTGGGGAGGTAACACATCACACTCCTGCACATTGAATACATCTACAAAGTCCTGATAGTCGGGTGGCAAGTGGGTCGGACTGGAGGGGTCCGAGGCTAGAGCAGGGGTTGGTTTGACTACGGTTTTAATGGCCATGTCATGTCGGTGTAATTCACACAACGGGCTATTGAACATTAAAGTCCCAGCGTCCCAGTCTATGGCGGGACTGTGTCCTTTGAGCCAATTTGCTCCTAACACCACCGCATATCTAACATTGGGCACAATAGTAAGGTTGATTTGTTCCCAGTGGTGGCCAATTCCATTGCCACCCCGTCAGTGCGACGATCTACTGCCCCCCCCTGAAATCACTGACATCCATCTGGGCGAACTGGACAGGTGCAGGCAGAGGGACTGACTTCACCTGGAGTGCCTTAAAAGTGGTTTCGTTTATTAACGAGTGGGCACATCCAGAGTCAATTAAGGCTTTCACTTGTAATTGAGGGCCCTTTCTATAATGTTGTAATATGACATCTACATACACCGTCTCTTCCACTTCACTCACCATGAAGGGGGCTTCGGGTTTTGCCCCAGGTTTTGCAGGAACTCCTGCAGGGGTCTGCGGTATTGCCCCTGACAGAATATGCAAGTCTGTTCATATTAGCTATGACAGGTGGATTTAGATTCAGGGGATCTAAGTGTCAAGCTAAGCTGATGTAATAACCTGGAAAGCCCCTAGAAGGCCTGAGACTGAGTTAGTGAGTTGCACCTGGAGGGTGACTCAGCCTGTAACACTAATTGCTGCCTGGAGATGGCATCTGTATATAAGTATTTGACTCCATGAGTCTATGTCGGGAGTTAGTGGTGGAAGAGTGTGTGTATAGCACTGTGAATAAATAACTGCATTTCCTACAAGCTCTACTGGTACTGGTGGTTATTCCTGGGCGTTGGCACAATCCACCAGCTCCCGCAACAGCCTCCTCTACTGCAGACCCAGTCCGTTTTTTGGCGGTTTGAGGGGAGACTCCAGATAAAGGGCAGGGGAGTTCCAGTGGTCACCCTCCTCAGAGGAAGTGGAGCTGATCTCTCCAGGAGTAATAATTGTAATCCTGGACCCCGACGGGTCCGCTGGCGAAGGGTCCGTCATCACCTCCCCGGCAAGCAGAGCTGGGGGTGCTTTTCGTCTTGGAGCGATGCGCCTCTCCCTCGAGCACGTCCCCTCCCTCGAGGAGTCCCCTCCGGCTGGGGAGAGGGACTCGGCAGTCCCTGACGTGACGGGCAGGCGGCTGCGAAGTGGCCCATGGCACCGCAAATGAGGCAGGCTCCCCTTTGAAATCGCAATGCTCCGTCCGGTGGAGGTAGAGCCGGCCTCCGCGGGGCCTGAGGAGCAGCCGGTTTGGGAGGGTTTTTCTGGCTTCCCCCGTCCCTGGCCTGCCGTCAGGCAAGAGAAATAAACTGGCGGCGACTTTCCACCTCCTCTGCCAGTAAAATCCATTCTTCCAAGGTGGCTGGGTCTCGCTGCATGTATGTCCAGTTTAGAATCTCAGGATGCAATGCTGCTCTGAAGTAGTGCACTCGGGTCGCTTCAGTCCAATCGACTATTTTATTAGCGAGTCTTTGGAACTCGTCTGCAAACTCACGGACTGAGGAGGATCCTTGACGGAGTTGTAGGAGGGCCGCCTTGGCCTTCTCTCCCTGGAATGGATCCTCGAAGCGTCTCCTTAACGCTCGCATGAACTCATTAAGCAACCGTATGGAGCGGGCTCGAGTATCAAACTGGAGGACCATCCATTCTGCAGCCTTTCCAGTTAGAAGTGAGGAAACGAATTTCACTCGGCTGTCTTCAGTGGGGAAGGTATGCCCTTGTTCTCTCATGTATCTGTCCACTTAGTGAAGAAAACAAGGCAATGCATCCGCGGAGCCATCAAATGTCACATGTAATCGGGGTTGCTTCCACTGCACCACCGGTCCCACTGGTGCTGGAGGTTGGCCTGGAATAGGCTGCGCCGGAGGTTGCTGGCCGGGGGGTTGTTGTCCTGGAACTGGTGCCTGCGCAGGTGGCACTTGTCCCGGCTGCCCCGGCGCGCTTGCCCCGGAGGTTGCTGTGGTCCTGGCTGTGCCAAAGGCTGTTGGCCAGGAGGTTGCTGTCCTGGGATCGGTGCCTGCACAGGTGGCACTTGAGCTCATTGCAGGCGACCGTAGACCTGGTCTACATCAACAAGTCCATTTGGTCCTGCATACGAGCCATACGATCCAAAACTCTCGGTTTTGAAACCTTAAGGTATACATCTCCTCCTCAGCCCCCCGGTCCGTCGGGCTTGGCTGGCTCGGTAGTTTGTATTCCAGTCTCCCTCCTCTGCGTACAAGTCCTCCTCCTCCTCATATTCTTGGGGGTCAGGAGCAAAGGTGAGTCTCTGCCTGCGCGCTACTTCCCGGGGCAGGCCAGGTTCCGGGGAGCCCAAAGACCACGAGGGGAGAGACCAGTCCGATCCTCCACAAACTTTAGACCGCGCTCCCGTTCCTGTCGTCACCTGCGCCCGAGCAGCGGCCGCATCCGCCAACAGTTGTTCCTCCGCCCACCTCTGGTCAGCTAGCGCGTGGTCTGCCTCAAGTTTGGCGGCCGCAGCGGCCGTCACAACTGGTTCGGCCACTTGTTCTAAGAGCAATAGGATCTCCTTGTGTTGACCCAACAGTGGTTGGACATGTTGAGCAAGATCCACAGAGGAAGGACCAAAATCGACACCAGCCTTCTCGACACCAGCTGCCGTTGCCGTGGTTGGCGGTAAGTCCATGAGGGCCAGGACAGTCCGGGCAGCAATGCTCTGCATTTCCTGGTGGCATAAGGAGGGATCCGGAACGTTTTGCGGAACGTCTCCCTCCCAGGCCCCCGCCATGTTACTTCCCGGGGCCCCACGGAGTGTAAGCTCGGTCAATAACCGAGTTAGCAGAGCAAAGTCCTCTTGCGCTAACCGGGTCCCTTCCAATAAAGAATCCAGACCCAAAAGGTCGTTGTGGGCACGTAGGTCAGCGTCCTGGGTCCTCCAGGGGGTTGACGCAGCCAGGCGACGCCACTGATCAGTCAACAGCCCAACTAGCTGGGTGGCCTCCGCGTCAGTTCATAGTGTCTCCTCCAAGACGGCATACAGCAAGTCGGGGTCCTCGGGGAGCTCGTCCCGCGCCCCAAGCCAAGGAGACGAGTGCCTAGGCCAGGGGTCTGCAAACTGCGGCTCCTGAGCTGCATGCGGCTCTTTGGCCTGTTGAGTGAGGCTCTCCGAACTTGGTTCGGAGCCCCTGCTCTCGCGCCCACTCGCGCCGGCAGCTGGGCTGTGGAGCCAGCGCACCTGAGAGAGAGAGAGTGTGTGAGAGAGCAGGCGAGCGGGCGCGCTGTCTCTCCCTCCCCCCGCCGTGGAGAATGGCCAGGTCCCCCTTTCCCTTTCCCTCAATGGTTGGGAGGCTAAAGCCTCCCCTCCCCTCTAGCTGCTCGATTGCTGGGCGGGCGGCTCAGCAGTTCCTCCCCCCCCCGCCCGCCTATCAGCTGTTGGGCAGGGCGGGCTTCCTTTGGTAGACCTGGCCTCCGGCTGAGTCCCATTGGGAGGCCATGTCTACCCACTGGCTTTCTTGGCGGTAGACCTGGACTCCGAGGAGGGGGGAAAGTCTCCCTTCAGAGGCCTGGTCTACCAATTGGCTTCTATGGGCCTCCGGAGGCCAGGTCTACTGCCAAGAAAGCCAATGGGTAGACCTGGCCTCCCAATGGGACTCAGCCGGAGGCCAGGTCTACCAATAGGCTTTTATGGCGATAGACCAGGCCTCCAGAAGAGGACTCCAGACGGGGAGGTGGAAATGGCAGGGACTTACAATTTAATTTTTATCAATAAATAAGATCACTATTAAGTATGATATCCAGTTTTAATCAGTGTACCTATAGTTTAATTAAGACTTAAAACTTTAATTAAGGTTTATTAAGTTAATAAACAGTGTACCTACCTATATAGTTTAAATTTAAGAAATTTGGCTCTCAAAAGAAATCTCAATCGTTGTACTGTTGATATTTGGCTCTTTTGACTAATGTGTTTGCCGACCCCTGGCCTAGGCGAACCAGACGGCCAAGCTACACATTGCTGTGAGCATCCAAAAGGGCTCAGAATGGTGCTGCAGAGGGAGGGAGGGTTGCATGAAAACCATGCGGGGGAGGGGCTTATTTCCCTGCTTTTTCTGTCCCATGTGCACAGATACTCCACGCGAAGCAGCTAAATTGGAGAAATAACTCCCCTGGCACAGTTTTCACACGAGAAAAATGCTTGGGGGGAGAGACAGGAGCCCGTCCTCTCCTGCTGCGCCATTCTGGGCCCATTTGGGTGATCTTTTTCTTTTTTCTGTAGAAACCGTTTCCTGCAGTTGATGTGTGGCTACAGGGAACACAAGTTGGGTCTTGGGACTCTGGACCCAACTTTTAAAAACAATAATATGTAGTTTGGCCCTGAGCATCACTGGTTTCGCACAACATCCATTTTGTGTTGTTGTTTTTAATTAAGTGGCAAGATCCAGGCTGTGCCAAAATGAAGCCCTTTCTCAGCTGCTTAAAATACAAAATGCCACTGTGCCGCTTCCTCCTTTGTCCTTCACATAACTGCTACCAAGATAGTCAATGTTGCCAAATGTGAGTTGCAGCAACGTAGCTGTGCTTACTATATCTACTTGTGAGATTAAAACAGTTTATTAAATGTTCTGAAGTTTTTTTTCCAGGAAGTGATTATCATTTTATGAACACATCTGCCCCAGAAGTTGGCGCAGGACTGGCGATTTGTAACGCCCCCATTTTCAATATTGGCACCCCACCGCCACACGTTGCCGAACATCTCTGTCAGCTGCACACGGCATACATTGCCTCTGCAATAGCTTGTTGTTGCACAGTAAATGAATGCAACGTACAGCTGGCGAAGAAAAGCCTTCGGCAATATGGAATGGCAAAGGGAGCGCAGAATGCGAGAATAGGGAGCGTTACACGTACAAAAGCAGCGTCCCGGTTTTCATCTGAGAGATGTTGGGGGATATGCGATCTATACTCTCTTCCCTTTCCTATAGTTCCTAAATTCCCTTTATTCCAAGATGCTGGGGGGGGGGGGAACAGAACAGATTGAGTGGGTAGATTAAGAGGCACTTGGGTAGCAGATGCGGATTTGTTTATTACATTTTAAAAGCCCACTGTATTTAAATATGCTTTCAGCATGGAAAGCAGTTCATACATTGACTGAATCTTTCTCCCCAGATCATTGTAGGTTGCTTGGCTTTTGATTTAAGTTTCTGACACAGTAACTTATGCACAAACAGTGGCTAGTAAATTCACAGCGCTGCAAAGACAAATAAGACCGCATCACAGTTCCACAGTTCCACACCTGGGCCGCGCCGACACCTTCCACAACTGAAAGTTAAAGGTGAGAT
The DNA here is from genome assembly GCF_029931775.1 of Euleptes europaea. Lineage (NCBI taxonomy): Eukaryota > Metazoa > Chordata > Lepidosauria > Squamata > Sphaerodactylidae > Euleptes > Euleptes europaea. The sequence continues at coordinate 571,828 of NC_079314.1, forward strand.
TCCAACATTCTTTTCAGCTTACTCTGGAGTAGCGTTTCCTTATGAAAGAAACAGCTATCTGGAATGGAATATATTGTAGACTTTGAAGGGAAGTTTGAATTCAATCAAAACACTGTTTTCTTAATTTAGATGTTTAGACATTTCCCTTGAGGATGAGCACACGCATGTTCAAATCACATTGGGGAGTTTGGAAATCAGATTGAGGATGAATCTCTCTGGCATCCACCAGTTATTCCCCCTCTTTTAGCATTCTGTTCTGCTTGAAGTCTTCCTTCTGGTAACATCACAACCAGTTGGAGCTCAGCTGTAGGAATCTGTGGGTGGAGAGAACATGTGGCAGAGGCGTACAATATGCCCTTACATTGCTTGAGAAGCAGTGACTGACGGTCAAAGAGGGAAACTGAGATTCTACCACGCTCTTCTAGCAAAGTCCAGCTATTCAGTTCAATATGCATGGTGTATTTGCATTTATTTATTTATATCCCACTTTTCTCCCACTGTTCTCACTTTTTTCAGAGCAGCTTAGCATGTCATTCTCCTTGCCTCCACTTTCTCACAGAGACAACCCTATGAGGTAAGCCAGGCTGAAAGTTTGTGATGGGCCCAAAGTCACCCAGAGAGCTTCCATGGTAGAAGTGGGGATTTGAACCCAGGTCACCCAAGGTCCCAGTCCACCACTCTATCCACTACGCCGAACTCATTTGTTACGAGGGCCGGATATGACACAAATGTAGGGGTGTCAACCTCCAGGTATTAGCTGGAGATCTCCTAATTCAACTGATCTCCAGCAGATAGAGATCAGATCACCTGGAGAAAAATGGCCGCTTTGGCAATTGAACTCTATGGCATTGAAGTCCCTCCCCTCCCCAAACCCCGCCCTCCTCAGGCTCCGCCCCAAAAATCTCCCGCCAGTGGCGAAGAGGGACCTGGCAACCCTACCTGCACTATACCATGTTGGCTCTTATAGGATTACGGCCAGGAACCCCAGGTCTCTCTCTTAGGGTTGCCAACCTCCAGGTGGTGGCTCGAGATCTTCTGCTATTACAGCTAATCTCCAGGCAACAAAAATCAGTTCCCCTGGAGAAAATGGCTACTTTGGCATTTGGACTCTATGGCACTGAACTCTCTCCCGTCTCCAAACCTTGCCCTCTTCAGGCTCAACCCCCAAAATCTCCAGATATTTCCCAACTCGGAGCTGGCAACCCTGCTCTCTCTGCCTGTGCAGGACTCAGTATTCACGTTAACACAGTTGTGGTCCACCCCCTCCTCCTCATTGCCCAGTGTTGTCAGGAAGAAAGCCAGTTTCTAATTTATTTAACTGTCTCTGATTTTATGGCTTTGGGGCGTGGTCCTGCCCCACCCATCCCGATCCCCTGCCACCTACACCAAACGCCTGATTTTCCATTACTGCAGCACAAACGTCCAGTATTGGCAAGAAGATATATGGCCTCTTAGATTAATGAAGATTATTACTAAAAGGCTCTCAGCAAAAATGAGACAAGTAAACTGATTAGTACAAGAATATGTTAGCCTTCCCTTTCATTTGCAAGGGAGAGGAGATGTTAACAGGCCACCTCTGTGCCTAGAGATCTTGGACATTTCAGTACTCAAAAAAAAAAAAAAAAAGCAGCTCGTTTTAGAAAAACAGGCACAATAACTGCCTGCTGCTGCACCTAAAGGTATTGACGTCGGCCTGTCGCCTGAACCGCCACAGCTGTATGCAAGGTACATCGGGGACTGCTTTGCCTGGCGCATAAGCAGCATTTTCTCAATATGAAAGCCTCTTTGAAAAAAATCATTATAATAGCAAAGTAACTCCATTCCTTGGACTAAGCGTATGTCCAAGGCATATAATTGCAGCGGAGAGTCCTAAATCTCATCTAAGGGCAACAGAGAATGCAGGCTTCGCCCCACAAGCTTGGATTCCAAACAAGATGCATGGGAAAGTGAGACCTCAGTTGCCAAAGGGCAGGGGACAGTGTGGGTGGGGGAATTTTCAGAGATGTTAGCATGGGACTTCCATGCGCGAAACAACCTTGCCAACTGTTAAAAATGCTGGCAGCGACAGAAGTGACGCTACTTTCCTGCAGAACCTGAGAAGCTACCACAGAGACGGGAGAGAAATGAGAGTTCCCATTTTGTCCCTCTTACGGTGTCATCAAGGGCAGAAGGACTGCAGCAGAGTCAGTCTTTCAGCAAGAAGGAATCTGCATCTTTAATAGCTGTGAAGAACAGGACATTTTGGCAGATGGCAGCTGAACAAACCTCTAGTGACAAGACAAGCTCAGCCTGCCAAACTTCCCTTTTTCTGGACATAACTTTTTGACAGGAGCCCTAATGAGGAAAGGCTGGCCAACACCTGGAAAACAACATAGCAGTGCTGGCCTTACCAGCGACTGGAATCCTATGAGCCATAGGAGATATATGGTAGATTGGTAGGGTTGCCAGGTCCCTTTTCGCCACCGGTGGGAGGTTTTCGGCATGAAGCCTGAGGAGGGCGGGGTTTGAGGAGGGGAGGGACTTCAATGCCGTAGAGTCCAATTGCCAAAGCGTCCACTTTCTCCAGCTGAACTGATCTGTATCGGCTGGAGATCAGTTGTAATAGCAGGAGATCTCCAGCTATTACCTGGAGGTTGGCAACCCTATAGATTGGCAGCTCCGTTAATAGGATTACCAACCTCAAGGTATGGCCTGGAGGTCTGCTGGAATTATAACCGACGCACTTTTCTTCTCAGCCTCCTGCTACATCTTATTGCACATGTGGACAGTTGGGAGCCAGCTACACAAGATCACACTGGCCATTTATGCGGGGCTGTTTCCCCGCAGTCACCCCCGCAATTTGCTCCGTTGCTTTGTTTTGATTCTGCATGCCTTTCCCAACCGTCAGAGGTCTCCTCACTCTCCCCACACTTCTCTATGCATTTTGCCTGCATTTTCCAGATTCTCACTAAAACAACCGCTGGGAAACATGGGCAAAACACACAGAAACACACGGAGAGAGCAAGACGACCTCTGATGGTCAGGAAGAGCAATGCATAACCAAAACAAAGCACCGGAGCAGTCGGTGGGGTGACCGCAAGGGAAACAGCCCTGCATAAATGGCCACTGACTCCAAAGGACCTACAATAGTTCCATCCTCAAAAACATGAATGCAGATTTGCATTCATGCATAAACATGAATTCAAGAAGTGTGTGTGGGGCCCCCTATTTATTATACCACTCTTAACCATCCTGATTCTAAGAACAAACAACCACATTAAGTGAGTTTAAAGGACAATTAATCCTCATTAAGTTATCTTGATAACATGCCTAGAAAAAAAAAGAAAGAAAAAATAAGCCACAAGTTTGAAGAGAGTAGGAAGCACCGATTTTTGGGAGTGTGGATCTGCAACCATCCACGGCATATGCATTTCCCTAACCTTAAGCCTTCCTTCACCAATCAATACTCAGCAGGGGCTACAGCAACCAATCAGACCCCACAGCAGGGGGTGAATTTAAAACAGCCAATCAGCCAGCCACAACAGGAGATGCAAAAACAGCCAATCAACCCGAACAGAAGGGAGAACTCAAGTACCCAATCAGCAAGCCCACCCAGCTGCCAATGGGAATGGTCAGTTCACAAGCCTGAGGCCCGCCCTGCCTCAGCTGGCAGCAGATGGGAATCTTCCCAGTTTGGTAGGGTTGCCAACTCCAGGTGGTTGCAACAGAGATCAGTTCTCCTGGAGAAATTGGCCGCTCTGGACTGTGGAATCTATGGCATTGCACTGCATTGAAGTCCCTCCCCTCCCCAAACCCCACCCTACTCAGGCTCCACCCCCACAAATCTCCAGGTATTTTCCAACCCGGAGCTGGACAACCCTACGAATTGCACATCAGCACCCCGCTGAGGAATTCTCTACCCCAAAGTTCAGAAGCTCAAGGGCTTTAGCAAAAGTTGTGTCTTATTTTTGTCTCAGGCACTCCTTTCCTTCCAGCGGGGAGCTCTAGGAAGCATCACACAGGTTCCCAAAGAAGGTCCTGATCCTGGCACCAGCGAGACCCAGGCCTGCTTAGGTTCAGTGAGGTTGTTGCATCAATGTGTTTTCCAGCTATATCTTGGGCTTGATAAGGAAATGAGATACGTTCATTGAAGATATATGTGTTGCTGGCTATTAAATGGAACCTCCATAGTTACAGAAGGTCTCAGTCCTTACCAGACGGCAGTTCAGAGGCTCCATAAAGGGCAGTGTGGTCTACTTATAAGTAAATAGGATTGGTGTTAGGGTTACCAACCTCCAGGTAGTAGCTGGAGATTTCCTGCTGTTACAACTGATCTCCAGCCGATAGAGATCAGTTCACCTGGAGAAAATGGCCGCTTTGGCAATTGGACTCTATGGTGTTAGTCCCTCCCCTCCCAAACCCCGCCCTCCTCAGGCTCCGCCCCAAAAACCTCCCACCGGTGGTGAAGAGGGACCTGGCAACCCAAGTTGATGCACTGGCCAGACTGTGGGGCAGCTGCGAGGCTATGGGGTCAGACTCTGCGCTGATCACCAATCAATTCTGCTCACAAATGACTAACTTCTCTCTCTGGGAAGTCTCAGTTCTAACCAGCCTGCAGACCAAAGGCTTCATACAGATCAATATATGATATACTCATGAGTAGACAAGATCTCTGTACTTTCCACTCCCTGTGGCAACAATGGCTCTGCTGGCGCATAGCTCTGGGAAACCTGCCTTAATAGTGACCCCCTTCACTCCATCACTAAATACAATCGGTCAAAACCCTGAACTGTTTCTGGCTGCACAGTAATGTAACCACACATTTTCAAAACCCTTGGAATTAAAAATATGTTTTAAATTATGTGCAGCTGCTAAAAAAAAAATCCATTCTGGACTTCTTAGCAAAGATGATGAGAAATTGTTTGTGCATTCTTCCAAAAATTCTATGCGCCAAATGTCTAGTTTTTATTATAGCGATCATATTTGAAGATTAGAGCTCAAGGGGTATTATTATTCCCCGGGCTTCTTAAACTTCCAAAAGCAGCCACTGGGTTGCTGCTATATTTTCTGGGGTCACAAACACTAGGCCATTTATGCAGGGCTGTTTCCCGACCAGTCACCCCGCTGACTGCACCGGTGCTTCATTTTGATTGTGCATATGGCCTTTCCCGACTGTCAGGGGTCGCCTTACTCTCCCTGCACGTTTCCATGCATTTTGCCTGTTTTTTCCGGATGCTGTTTTAGCGAGAATCTGGGAAAAAAATGCATGGAAGCACATGGGGAGAGTGAGGCAACCTCTGACGGTCGGGAAAGGCGTGCATAATCAAAACGAAGCCCTGGAGCAGTTGGTGGGGTGACCACAGAGAAACAGCCCTGCTTAAATGGCCCTAGAGTCCTTCTAGGATGGCCATCCTCCAGGTGGAGTTGGAGATTTCCCAGCATTACAACTAATCTCCAGAAGACAGGAATCAGTTCCCCTGGAAAAAATGGCTGCTTTGGAGGGTTGATTGTATGGCATTAGCCCGCTGAGGTCCCTCCCTGCCCCAAACTCTGCCCTTCCCCAAAATCTCCAAGAATTTCCCTACTCAACAGTGGTAAGCCCTTCCTTACTATTTGTTAAGTCCGTGTGGGGGAGGACACACGAGGTCGAGACGGAGTTCCAACACAACGTGTTTATTGCAGTACAGAACTGAACTGAGAACTGTGACAACTGGCCCTGCTTATATTTCCCCTGGCCGCTTGTGGCCACTCCCCCTGATCCGTGATAGGGGGGAACAACCCCCGGGTCTGATGGGAATTTTACCCTTGTTAGAGGAAATGGATCGTTGAATATTAATGGAATCAGCGGTAGAAGCTAATTAAGGTTGCACTCACACAATAAAGACTTGCAGTCTCTTCTCTTAGTAAAAATCACCTTTATTTACTAACTTCAGGGAAGGGTAACTTGGATTTAAAATAACAAATCTCTTACTACATTCTAAGTTTCCTATCACGTCCCAGAAGCTGGGAGTTCTACAGCTTGCATCTTCACATGGTCAAATCTAAAGTATAATGTCGGTGGCTTCTTCTTGCTAAACAAAGAAGAAGCTCCTAGTATGCAAATACTTTTACAACTGTCCTGTTTAACCAATAGGTACTTGACACATACTGTAGGTTACATCACCTTTGATCTGGTCAGCTTGGTTACAAACAGTTTAACCCTTGAGTGACTGAAATACAATGAAACTCGCTATCCAAAACCCAACAAACCCCTTTTCGAGTTTACATAGTATTCAGGCATACAAACATAAAGCATCACGCTGTAAGCTCTTGACCCATCGAACCAGAAGTCACCACAGAGACAATCAGATTCCAAGCAGATGGCTTTACTGGTCAAATAGGCAATACAGTGCTTTGAAGGCAAGATGACAGCTATGGGTTGTCTTGCCCGTTACTTGGAAATATAAGGCAGAGAAACGGCGGGAGATTATAAAGCATAAACAGAGCATTATTTCCCAGGAGTGGCGTTCCCAGGCTTTGGTATGTGTAGCTGTCCTTGAAGTCTGGACGGTTCAGCAGAGAAACGAAAGGAAACATCTAAACCGAGATAACAGCCTGACATCCTGCTCCCCTTAAGGCCCCCTCCCATCCGGCAAGGGGGCAGGTCTGTCTGGGTAGGTATTGTGAAAAGCGTTGACGAGTTTGGGGGCGGAGACATCCCGTGCGCGAACCCATTCGTCATAGGCAGGGGGGAAGTGTTTCCAGCGGATCAGGTATTGCAAGACCCCGTGGTGTATGCGGGAATCGAGGATTTTGGAGACTTCGAAATGTTCCTCCCCCCCCGACCATTATGGGCTGTTCAGGAGGCGGCTCCGGGTGCCATTGTGGGGAAGCAACATGGGGTTTTAGAAGGCTGATATGGAAAACGGGGTGTACATGCCTCAGAGTTTTGGGGAGAGACAGTTCCACTGTGACAGGATTTATGAGGCGGATGATGGGAAATGGGCCAATGTATTTAGCATTGAGCTTATGGCACGGACGGGTGGAGCGCAGGTTCTTGGTGGAAAGGTATACAAAGTTACCCACTTGCAGGTCCCTACCGGGGGAACGATGCTTGTCGGCCTGCGCCTTGTATTTGCGCTTGGCTCGGTCTAGGTTGCTAACCAGCCAGGGCCATGTTGTACGGAGGGTGTGTGCCCAAGAGGCAATGTCGGCATCCCCCTCCCCTTCTAATCCTTCTATTGGGGTGATAGGACCGAAGTCCTGTCCATACACTGCATAAAACGGGCTGAAACCTGTGGACTGATGTACAGCATTATTGTAGGCATATTCTGCAAAAGGCAATAGTTCCACCCAGTCATCTTGGTGGTAATTGACATAACAGCGCAAATAGCATTCAAGTACAGCATTGACACGTTCGGTTTGACCATCCGTTTGGGGATGGTACGCACTAGACAACCCCTGCTCCACCCCCACCAATTTGAGAAAAGCTTTCCAAAACTTAGCAACGAAACTACTTCCGCGGTCGCAAATTATCTTGTGTGGAAACGAATGTAGTCTAAAGACATGTGACACGAAGAGGCGGGCCAACTTCTGAGCGGAGGGGATCCCCGCACATGGAACCAAATGTATTTGCTTAGAAAATAAGTCAGTGATAACCCATAACACAGTTTTCCCCCCGCTGAGAGGGAGATCCGTCATAAAATCCATAGCAATCACTTCCCAGGGTTTGCTGGGTATTTCAAGTGGTTGCAGTAGTCCTGGGGGCTTGCCTTGAGATCGTTTGACTGTGGCGCAAACAGGACAGCTGCGAATAAAAGAGTCAATGTCAGAACGCATTCCCCCCCTCCTAAATTGTCTGCGCAACAGGTGAAGGGTCTTTAGGAACCCAAAGTGTCCAGCTGTTTTTACTCCATGAGCCAAGTGTAAGACGTCTTTTCGGAGCGCTTTGGGCACATACAATTTCGAGTCTTTGTACCAAGAGCCTCCTTGTTCGATTATACCAGGAGGCAGGGTTTGATCAGAGCGTTCCATAAGGCATTGTTCCCGAAGGGAATTTAAGAAAGATTCGGAGACGGGAACCCCCCCCCTTGTTTACGGTGGCAGTAGGAGCAGTTATGGGGGTTGACGAGGGGGAAGCGCTTACGTGTGGTGGTGCGCAGACTGCAGGTGGCTGGGCGGCCGGTTGGGTTGGAGGAGCTGGAGCACCGGCCATCGTGTGTTTCCGTTGTGGGGGCAGCTGGGCGGCCGGTAGGGCTGGAGGAGCTTGCGCGCCGGCTACTGTGTGCTTCTGCTGAGGCAGCGTCTGGGATCGAGTTTGTACAGCCAGTACGGGCAGGGCTTCTCTTTGCGTGGGCGTAAATAAAGAGTCTGTTGGCCGATCGAGTTTCGCCGGGTATTGAGGCAACCGGGAGAGAGCATCTGCGAGAACGTTTTGTTTTCCTGGGACATGCTTCAGGACAAAACGAAACTGAGCAAAGAATTCCGCCCAACGCTGTTGTTTCGCGGATAACTTATGGGTTCCTGTGAGGGCGGCTAGATTCTTGTGATCGGTCCAAACTTCTAAGGGGACTTTAGACCCTTCCAGGAATTGTCGCCATAGAGTAAGTGCATGGTGAACGGCTGAGGCTTCTTTCTCCCAAATGGGCCAGTTCAATTGGGAGTGCGCAAATTTCTTTGAGAAGTAAGCGCAGGGGTGAAGGAGACCATCTGGTCCTCTTTGGAGCAGGGCCCCCCCCCATAGCTACGTCGGAGGCATCGACTTGTACAATGAACATTCGATTTGGGTCTGGGTGCCGTAGCACAGGTTCCGACGTGAAAAGGCGTTTGAGGGCTACAAAGGCGGTCTGGCATTGATCAGTCCACAGAATCTTAGCGGAGGGTAATGTAGCAGAGCTTCCTTTACCCTTGGTTTTCAGAAGGTCGGTGATGGGCAGCGCTATTTGGGCGAAGTTAGGGATAAATCCGCGGTAGAAATTAGCAAAGCCCAGAAACTGTTGTACTTGCTTGCGGTTGGAGGGAGGAGTCCAATCGAGGACGGATTGGACCTTGGCCGGGTCCATGCTAAGGCCATGGTGGGAGATTATATATCCCAAGAAAGTTATTTTGCTCTGGTGAAATTCGCATTTAGCCAGCTTTGCAAAGAGTTGGTGATTGCGCAGGCGGTGCAGAACTTCTCGGACCAAAGTGACGTCCATGGTTTTTGAATAAATAAGAATGTCATCCAAATAAACTACCACCCCGCGGTACAGTAAATCATGGAGGATTTCGTTGATGAGTTGCATGAAGACCCCCGGGGCACCTTTTAACCCGAAGGGCATCACAAGGAATTCAAACATTCCAAAACAGCTAGAGAAGGCAGTGAGGGGTTCGTCCCCCTCGCGGATACGGACGCGGTAGTAGGCTTCTACTAGGTTCAATTTGGAGAATATACGTCCCTCTTGTAGTTGTCCCAAAATATCTGAAATTAGCGGTATAGGATAGGCGTTGGCTTGAGTAACTGCACTGAGTTTTCGGAAGTCAATGCAGAGGCGTAGGTCGCCCTCCTTTTTTCGGACGAAAAACGCGGGGGCTGAGTTGGGAGCATTCGATGGGCGAATGAACCCTCTGGCAAGGTTTTTGTCCAAAAAGTCCCGTAGTACAGTGCGCTCGGAAGTGCTCATAGGGTAAATCTTACTCTTGGTTAATGTGCAGTCCTTCACCACCTCAATTGCACAGTCAGTGGCCCGGTGGGGGGGTAAGGCATCACATTCTTTAACGTTAAAGACATCCGCAAAGTCCTGGTATACATCAGGTAGGGACGGTGGTGATGGGATATCGGAGATTAATGCCGGAGCGGGTTGAGACAGCACCGCAACTTGCTGTCGGTGCTGGTCGCATTTGGGGTTAGCAAAGGAGATAGTGTTCGTCTCCCAGTCTATACTGGGACTATGACCTTTAATCCAGTTAATTCCCAGGACCACTTCAAATCGGATAGGGGCTATGGTAAAGTCTATTTGCTCCCAGTGGGAACCAATACCCATCGCTACTCCCCGTGTGCGATGATCGACTGGTCCCCCCTTAAAAGGGCTCCCATCCATCTGGGCAAATTGGACGGGAGCTGGTAAAGCCTCGGACTTGACTTTGAGGGCTGCAAACGTGGCCTCACTGATTAAAGTGCGGCCGCATCCAGAGTCAATAAGTGCCTTGACAGGCAGTTGGGGACCCCCTTTATAGTGTTGCAACACTGCGTCCACATACACCGTATTTTCTACTTCTTTCACCTTCGTCGGTTTCGTAGGTTTTGCAGGAGAAACTGCGGGGGTCTGCGGGGACGTTCCATTCACCGCAGACTGTGACCGGTTATTAGACAGGTCAAGAGGCGAGTCCAGGTTTAGCGCTGGGGTATCCAGGAGATGATCCCCGTCCGAAGATGGAGAATTGTCCCCCACTGGGGCACTTGTAATCCGAGACCCGGAGGGGTCTGTAGAAACAGGAAGATCGGGAGAGTCTCTGAACTGAAGTGCAGAGGGTGTGAACCGACCCGGCGTTGTACTGCGGGCGGCCGCGGTGCCTCCGCGTTGAGGTCTTCCCCGGTTTTGTGACAGGTCAGGAAGCGAGTCCAGGGTTAACGCTGGGGTATCCCAGGGAAGATCCCTGTCCGAAGATGGAGAATTGTCCCCCACTGGGGCACTTGTAATCCAGGACCCGGAGGGGTCTGCAGAAGTAGGAAGTGCAGAGGGTGTGGGCCGTCCCGGTGCTGTACTGCGGGTGGCCGCGGTGCCTCTGCGTTGAGGTCGTCCCCGAGCTCGGGGCAATGCATTCGGTCGAGGGAGTTCCAGGCGTTGAGGACATGCTGAAACAAAGTGGTTCATCGCGCCGCAAACGAGGCAAGCTCCCCTTTGGAATCGGGATTCGCGATCTTGAGGGGGCCGTGCTGATTTCTGCGGGCAGGGAATGGAAGCTTCGGGGGGAGGCTTCTGGCTTCCCCTGACCTTGGGTCGCTGACAAGGTAGTATCTCTGCCGAGCCTGCAAAAGAGATCTTCAGTTTGGGTGGTCTCCATGGAACTGGAGGTAGTACGGGTGCTGGTGTAGATCCAAGGAACGGGGCCCCTGGACTTCCTGGCGGTGGCAGTACAGGAGCTCTGGGGTCTCCTGGCGCCACAGGCACTGCTGGAGTTACTGGCAACATGGGCGCTCCGCCCAGAGGTGCCGCAGGTTGCTGCGGTTGAGCCTGATCAGGAGACCCTGGTTGTGGAGCTGGGGCCGAGCCATCCGGTTCGGCTTGTATCTGCTGCAAGCAGTCTTTGTCGTGAAGCAAAAAGTGCATTTGACCCTGCAAGTGGGCCACCCGGTCTATGTGTTCCCGATTGTGCTGTCGGAGCAAAAACATATCCTTGCCCGCACCACCTAAGCGACGGGGCTGGCAGATTCGGAGGTTTGCAGTCCAGAGAGTTTCCTCATAGTGCAAGTCCTCTTTGGTCCCCTTACGATCCGCTAAAACTTGATCCGCTTCAAGTTTGGTGGTCAGGGTCGTGGTCACTAGTGGTAGAGCTTCCTGCTCCAATGCCGAAATAGGTCCGGCTTGATCCGAAAGATCCAGTCGCGGCTGGACCTGAACCGCTAAGGTCGCTGCGCTGACACCAAAGACGGGGGTTGACAGCTTAGCAATCCCGGCCATTGAAGCGGTGGTCGAGGTCATTCCGTGGAAGAGCGCAACCATCCGTTTTGCCAGTGCTTTTGGCCCGGCTCCGCAAACCCGGGCCAGTCGAGCATCCTCCACTAGACAATCTGACACTAGGAGGTCGTGGCGGGCGCTGGCTTCCACGCTGCGCCCGTACAAGTCCAGTCAGGCGGCTATGTTCCACTTCTGCCCGATGAACGTTGTCTAGGGCGTCCTCAAAGGAAGGTGTCAAGGATGAGACCCTTCCAGGGCTCCGGCTCCGGGGAACAGATCCACCGGGACCGGGGCGAACCACACCGGGCTCACTCGGAGAGCTCTGTCTTAGCTCCCATCCGAGTGGCAGGCGAACCCTCCTGGGCTCCAGCCTGACTGATGAAAAGGGTGATGGATGATAGCTGTCATAATGTAAGCTCTTGACCCATTGAACCAGAAATCACCACAGAGACAATCAGATTCCAAGCAGATGGCTTTACTGGTCAAATAGGCAATACAGTGCTTTGAAGGCAAGATGACAGCTATGGGTTGCCTTGCCCGTTACTTGGAAATATAAGGCAGAGAAACGGCGGGAGATTATAAAGCATAAACAGAGCATTATTTCCCAGGAGTGGCGTTCCCAGGCTTTGGTATGTGTAGCTGTCCTTGAAGTCTGGACGGTTCAGCAGAGAAACGAAAGGAAACATCTAAACCGAGATAACAGCCTGACACACGCAAATATTCAAATTGTTGCTTGTGCAGTGGCTTTGTCAAAATGTCTGCCACCATCTCTTTGCTCTCACAGTACTTCACTTTCAAAAGTCCTCTTTGTTGCTTGTCTCTCACGGAGGCAGTCATGTATTGAAGAAATCTTCTTCCTTTCTTGGCGCTTTCGCTGCTCAGTATTGCTATGCAAGCTTGATTGTCCTCAAACATTGTGACAGGTGTCAGTCCATCTATTCCGAAGTCACGTAGTAATTCAAGTATTTCCTCTAGCTCCGCACACGCACTGTTGGCCGCTTCATATTCAGCATCTGTTGAAGAGGTTACAACATTTTGTTGTTTCTGGCTTGTCCAGGAGATTAGGTTGCCTTCAAAGAAGAATAAATATCCACTTGTGGATTTGCAATCTGTTCTGTCTCCACCTAAATTAGCGTCCATGTATCCTATGAGTCTTGGTTCGTCACTTGGAGTTATCTTCAGTTTCAAGTCGATTGTTTTCTTTAGGTATTTTGTCAGGTGTTTTATCGCACTCCAATCGTGTTCTGTAGGTGCGTTGGTCTTTCTGCTCAGAATTCCAACTGCAACAGCTATACCTGTTCTACTAACATTACTCAGGTATAGTAGTTTTCCAATTGCTTCTCTGTATTTGTGATTGTCCTCCAATGGTTCACTTCCTTCCAGACTCGTATATGATGGGTCAAGTGGAATATTTTTGGTTTTGCACTCCATCATATTCATAAATTGTAGAAATTTCCGTATTTTGCTCCTTTGGCTGATTGAGAATCCATTATCTTGATCTCTTTCAATTTCCATTCCAACATAATTTTTCACTTCTCCAAGTAGTTTGACTTCTACTGATTGGTTCAGTTTGAAAACCCATTTGCATCCCACAGCCTTCTTTCCAGGTGGGAGTGTGGTTAATTTCCAAGTTTTATTTTTCTTCAGCGATTCTAATTCATCTCGAATTGCGTCAAGCCATCTGGTCCGCTCACCATCGGGAAGCTTTTCCAGCTCTTCCCAATTTGAGGGCTCCATCTGACCTTTCACTTCCGCATAGAGATTCAGTTTAGGCACTGGTATTCCTTTTGTAGTCCTTGTGGATCTTCTTAGGATTGGAGAGGATGAGGCAGTTCCATCAGTACCAGGGTCATCCCCTTTTGTTCCTGCAGTCTCTAGGTTGTCTGCAGAATCAGGTGGTATGATTTCCCATGCTGTAAACGGAATCCCCTTTTCTTCCTCGTCACTATCCTCTGGATTAGATGAGTAGTTGGTTTGCTTTCCATTCATGACATCTCTCTCATCTATGTACACTGCATTCAATGCTTGAACTTTGAATGTCTTTGGGTTCATTACACGATATCCTTTTGAGAGGTATCCTACTAAGGTTCCAAGTTCTGTTGAGGAACTTAGCTTTCCCCTTTTCTCTTTCGGAATGTAAGCATATACATGACTTCCAAAAGCTTTCAAATGTCTTAGACTAGGCTTTCTGCCGTTCCATCTTTCATATGGAGTCATGTTAATGGTACTAGAAATTGACCTATTGTAGAGATAGGCTGCTGTACTAACACATTCTCCCCAGCAGGGGTCAGGCAATCCTGCCTGCAACATCATGCATCTCGCACTTTGCATCAGAGTTCTATTGAATCTCTCCCAGAGTCCATTGCGCCGTGGGGTATATGCAACACTGGTCACATGTTCAATCCCTTCAGATTCAACAAATTCCTTCATTTGACTATTGAGGTACTCAGATCCTTGATCTGTGAATAATACTTGTATTCCTTTATTAAACTTGTTCTTCACCATAGCAGCATACATCTTAAATTTATCAACTACTTCAGTCTTTGATTTCAATAAGTAGACAAATGCATATCTTGAATAACTGTCTATAAAATGCAGAACATATTTAGATCCTCCAGCAGAATCTTTGATTGGCCCAATAAGATCAGAGTGAACTTCATCAAGAATTTCTGCCTTAACATCTGTGCCTCTCTGCACGTGCTTTGGGACAGTTCCTTTCCCTTTAATGCAAATGCTGCATCGCTCCTGACTAGCAAAGCATTCTTTCACTGTTACACCACAGTCATTCAGCAGTTGCTTCACAGATTTGAAATTTCTATGCCCTAATTTCACATGATATCCAAAAACACAGTCCTTGTGATTACATTCCTTAGCCTTCATCTCATTTGATTTTTCATTATAAGCAGCTAGGTGCTCTGTTTCCGAATCACAGGCCTCATCCTGTGCTTCCTGCAATGCCTCATCATTACAATCTGAATCAGAAGTGTCTATTTCATCTGCTATGTTAACCAAACAGTAATGAGATCCTTCTGCTTTGGTTGGATAAATCCGTCCTTTAGGGTCAATTAACCAACATCCATTTTTCTCCATAGTCACTTTAAAATCTGCATTATTCAGCTTCCTTACAGATATTAAACATTCTTTGGCATTAGGCACATGGTAAACATCCGTCAAATTCAGTTGCATTACATTTCCACATAGGCTCTCTATATATACAGTCACAGATCCCTTTTCCTTGCAAGTAATTGACTCTCCATTGGCAATTGTAAGCTTCTCATTGCATGCTTCCATATGGTTAAAACATTCCCTGTTAGACCATAAGTGGCAATCCGCTCCTGAATCAAGAAGGAGGGGGGGAGCCCCTCTTCGCCATGTTTTCCTTGCATTGAAAACTCTTGTGGCCAACTTTCCCACATGAAAAACATTTTAAAATCTTTCTTTCATGCACATTCATCACTGAGATCCCACTTGATACTTCATTTAAACGTTTCTGATCATTTTCAAATTCTTTCAGTGCACAAACAAGATCATTAAGGTTCAGGTCCTTTCTGCCCAAGAGATTCCTTCTTTCAGACTGATATTTAGGATGCAGACTGGCTAAGAAAATTGTTATAAAGTCTCTTTCTGAAACTGTTTCCCCTGCAATGCGAATCTCTGCGGCCAGGGTCTGTAATTGTCTTAGATGCTCAGTCAGGGAAATATTTTCTGGCATCCTGCTTGAGAATAAGTTTCCTTTCATTGCCATGAGCCGATTAGAGGAAGTTACAGCATACTTTGCAGATAGCTCTTTCATTATATCTTTGGCCGTTTCATTATTTAACAGAATATCAGGTTCACTTTGGCTTAATGCTCCCATTAAGAGGCAGACCGCCTGTGCATTTGCCCTCTTAAAATCAGGGTACTCTGGGTCATCTCTCTCTGGCTTTTCTTTATCTATGACCCATTCAATGTCCGTAGCCTCAAATGCAAACATCACATTTCTTTTCCATAAAGCAAATGGCGTTTGTGCTATGGGAGGTATAGTTACAGTTTGGGGGCTTTTTGCACTCACGACTCGTGGAATGGCGTTGGGAGGAGTTGGAGCTCCTGTGCTCGAGGCGGCTTGATTGTCTGGGTTCGACATCCCCGCAGCTTCCCTCCTCTCAGATTACAGCGCGTTGGGTTTTGAATTCCTCAGATCTCACATGAATAGATCGCTGAGCTCTTGCGGAGAAAAGATCCCTTCTGGCGTTTTGTAATCCGTTTGGCTTCCCTGGAAAAATCCTAACTTAAATTGTGCGTGTTTTGGCTTCTCCAAAATCCATTAATAATTCATATTAATATTCAAACCGTCTGATGCTACCAATTTGATGGGAATTTTACCCTTGTTAGAGGAAATGGATCGTTGAATATTAATGGAATCAGCGGTAGAAGCTAATTAAGGTTGCACGCACACAATAAAGACTCGCAGTCTCTTCTCTTAGTAAAAATCACCTTTACTTACTAACTTCAGGGAAGGGTAACTTGGATTTAAAATAACAAATCTCTTACTACATTCTAAGTTTCCTATCACGTCCCAGAAGCTGGGAGTTCTATAGCTTACATCTTCACATGGTCAAATCTAAAGTATAATGTCGGTGGCTTCTTCTTGCTAAACAAAGAAGAAGCTCCTAGTATGCAAATACTTTTACAACTGTCCTGTTTAACCAATAGGTACTTGACACATACTGTACAAGTTCAAGTTTATTTAAAACAGTCATAGACCAGAATATAAATAAGAACACAATCCATAAGTAAAATAGCTTACATACTACCAATATACATCTTATTAAAATACGAATTTACATAAGGCATCTTTATATGCTACTCCGCCTTTTCTTGATTTTAAGAACCAGCCAACCAAATTTGGCAATTTTACAGGTAATCTCCTGCTGCTTATCCGATAGCAGGATTGAAAGAAGAGACCTTCTATTTTCATGAGGGTAACATGCAATTATAGGCACAATCAGGGATTCTCTAATCTGACTATATAGTCTACACTCAAAAAGAATATGTTCTAAAGTCTCTACAGAGCCATCGCCGCACTCACATAGACAACTTCCATATGGCACGCCTCTATATCTTCCCTCTAGAACAGCTGTGGGTAGCATGTTATATCTTAACAAGGTAAAAATCCTCCTATATTCCTGGTTATCCAATAACTTAATATATGGCATCATGACCACCCTATTCAACCCACTTATATCATAAAGAGGGCTCCTTAGCCTATTCATATCGTGCTGTCTTTCGACATCCAATATACGGAGTTTAACAATTTCTCTTGCCTGAGCATAGTCATTTGTTTTGTAAAGTTGTTTCGACAGGCCATAGTAGCTCAGTTTTTGCTCGATCATCTTACTCCAAGGGGAGACAAAGGTATCTGCCAGGGTGAGTGAAACAAGTCGCCCAGGGAAGTAAATCAGCTTAAGCCAGTAAAAAATGGCAGCGATCCAAACTCTAGCCTCAACCGTAACCATTCCAACCTCCAGTCGAATGGCAGCATTTGACACTCCAGTAGATACTTGGAGGATATTTCTTAAAAATTTAGATTGAGTTTTTTCAAGTAACATCTTATTTGCCATTATACAGAGTGGGGCTCCATATAATAATTGAGCCAAGGATTTCATATTAAAAAGCTTAACAGCGGCCGCCACATTCCTACCCCCCTTAGACCAATAAAATCTTTGAATAGCCCCCGCACTCATCTGAGCATTCAGTGAGACATGGGCTAAGTGGGCATTCTTCGAACCAGACTCTTGTAAAGTTACACCTAGATATTTATAGGTATGTACCTGTTCTATCGGGGTAGTGTCTATACGCCATGAGTGGTTTTTTGGCCTCTTAGCAAAGGCCATTATTTTTGTTTTTGAATAATTGATCTCCAAGCAGTTCTCCTTACAGTACTGGTTAAATGCATGGAGGGCCCTTCTGAGACCAATGGGAGTTCTAGATAGTATTACTGTATCATCAGCATAAAGAAGAAGATGTAGGTGTTTGTCAGCTAACTTAGGAGGATGAAACGCTGGACTTCTCAAATAATCCACAAGATCATTAATGTAGAAGTTAAACAGTAAGGGAGCCAATATACAGCCTTGTTTCACTCCCTTTAGTGTTCTTATTTCCTTGGTCAGCTGACCCTGGGGATTACATCTTATTTTAATAGAGGTGTTTTCATGTAAGGCTCTAATCAGAAATAACAGTCGCCTATCTATATTGGTTGCTTCCAGTTTTTCCCATAGGATGATTCTAGACACAGAATCGAAAGCTGACTTAAGATCAATAAATGCTGTGTATAGGGAGACCGTTGATTTAGAGGAGTATTTAGCTATTAAATGCTCCATAATCATACAATGGTCCAAGCATGAGCGACCCTCTCTAAATCCGGCTTGTTCTTCTGAAAGGCAATTTTCCTGTTCTAACCAATCTCTAAATTTCCATTGCAGATGTCTTGCGTACAACTTACTAATTATGTTTAATAGACTGATAGGTCTATAATTGGCTGGGTTTTCTTTGCAACCTTTCTTATAAATAGGGACAATTATTGCTAGGCCCCAATCAGGAGGGATCCTACCTGTTCTATCAACTGCAGTGAATAGTGCTGCCAGGAGGGGTGTCCACCATTCCACATTCCTTTTAATTAGGTATGCAGAGATTAAGTCACTTCCCGGAGCTTTACCGTTCTTTAGTGTACCTATAAGATTCCTCACCTCTGCATATTGCACAGGGGGCCAGCATGGGACACTATTCAAGTTCTCAGTGGAGGGGGCTGGGCTCTCCAAGCTAGAGTAGAGGGATCTAAAATGTTTTTCCCATGCTTCAGGTAGAATAGTATTATTGAACGCCATAGTGGAATTGGTAAAACGGCTCGAGGTCAAGGACCAAAATAACGATGAGTTTTTATCCCTTATTGCTTGTGTTAGCTGTTGCCAAGCTAACTCCATTGACTCCTTTTTTTTCTTACAGATGAGGGCTTTATAATGAGACTTTAAGCTCTTCATTACCCCCATCAAGGCCTCATTCTCACTACATCGATATTTAATATAGGTGGCACTAAGGGCCCTCTTGGCTTCCCTGCATTCACTGTCAAACCAGGTTTTGGAGTGTACATTTATCCTCTTTTTAAGTATATAGTTAGGCTTAGTAATCACTTTGTATATTTCATCCGTTATCTGTTCATAGCATTCTAGCTGTGTGTCAATGTTTTCATCAACTAGTAACCTCTGAGCTAAGGCATTTAGAGGACCCGATTGAAGGAGTTCTTTAATACTTTTATCAGTTCTATCATTCCATCTGACTCTACAGTGTTTTCTCTCGTAAGTAAGGGTCTCTTTGTGTGTTTCTATAATGCGCAGGTTAATATCTGGGGAATCAAACATCATGATAAGTGGTAAGTGATCACTATCATAAAAAGAGGACACCTCAAAGGATTCAACAGCTTGGACAAAGTTGTCAGATACCATAATATAATCTATAACACTCTTCCTAGTTCCTGAACAATAAGTAAATTCCGCCGGATGGTCGTTAGGATATGAGCCATTTAAAATTAAAAATTTGCAGCTGTTTGCCATCTGTGTCATCCTGTATCCGGCATAATTTGATTTTAAATCTTTGGAGGATCTAGGAAATGGAAGAACTGGATTCCTAATTTCGGGAAAGCAAACCTTGTATTTCATGTGTAAGCTATTGTCATCCCTTCCCACCCTGGCATTAAAGTCCCCGCCAATGATCACATAAGTTGTTGAATTGACCTTTATAAGATGTCCTATGTAAGCCTCAAGCCCCGCCCATACAGTCTCAATTTGAGATTTAGTTTTAAAAGGGGGACAGTATATATTAATTATTAAATAAGATATCTGCTTATAAAATATGACCACAGCCATAGCAAGTTTCAAGTAAGGAGCTAAAACTTCAACTCTAATATTCAGGGCTGTGGAAACTAAAATCCCCAGACCCCCTTTTGCTCTACCATGAGGGGAGGGATCAGCCGCTAAATCGTATGCTTTAAAACCATTAAGTATTGGAGTATGTAAACACCAGGTCTCTTGTACAAGTATAAAATCAAGTTTAGTTAAAAAATTATATGTATCCTGATCCCTAATCCTTGCCTCCCAGCCCATAACATTCCAGGAGACCAATGAAAGAGTCTGTGGTGCAGTTCCAGAGTTCAGTAGTAATGCCCCATCCAGTAAGTCCGCAGATATCATATCCAGTTGTCCAGATGAGTCTATGTATATTGAACCGTTTTTACCAACACACCAGTTCATAACAGCATTTATGGGATGTATCGAAGGTAATTCAAATTCATCCCTCTGCTGAGGCTCAATACATGCCTTTCCCTTATTAAAATGCGGGGAGATGATTGGGAGCACTGGTTGGTAGGAGCACTGCAGGATGTCCTCAGTTGATTGGAGATCAGTCTGGTTCACAGGCACATCCCCCATTTTCAATAAATTACTCCTGAACTCATCCAGCCCGTTAATGATATCCTCTTGATCAACTCTTGAGAGAGAGGGAAAGATATTGAGTATTTCCTCTTCCATCATGTTGTTAAGCTCCTTACAATCCAGACTGGTATGAGTTACTGGTGATTTCTCTTCAATAGGATTTTTATCCATCTCTGCCTGGGTAGTGTGGTTTCTCTCAGCTGGAATAGTCACCAAGGCCAAATCCTGCTGAAGCATTCCCGTCTCAAAATCCCATTTCTTTCTCCCACAAACAGTCTGCTGGTTTGGGAGGAGGGGAGTAATCAGTAAGTTAGAAAAGGCTCTTACTGGATAAATTCCTTTACTATTCAGCATATCCTTTTGTCTCAGCAATGTTGAGGGAATTCTTGAACTCTTGAAGGTCAGCATAATTCTCTGGGCCTGATTCCAGTTGCTTACAGTTTCAGCCCGAGTAATGTCTATATTGGGGCCACTCATACTGAGCAACTCACTCAGATGTTTGGTGGCCAGATATTTAGAATTCCATGGTGGCAAGTACCCTCTGTATTTGTAAACTGTTAAGCAAATCTTATGAGGTTGAAGAATCAGTAGTTGTTGGCAATTTTTGCATTGCTGTTTCCTCTCAATTTCCCTCTTTGCTGACTCTTCAGGAGCCCTACTTACAGTTGCTGAGGTAAGGGGTGAAAGCCAAGGATAATTAGAGTGTTCCTTATGTTTCGATAGAGTCTGCATCTTATCAGTTAGAGATTGTACCATTTGCATAAGCTTTTTTAAATCAGCTGTGATGTTACCAAGATGGACAAAAATAATATCAACTGTTTTAGCCGTTAATTCAGAAAGTTTCAGAATAACTTCGGCCTGTTCCATCTGCTCTTCGTTCTTATCTGAATCCTTAAAGGGAACAGCGGAGTTATTTACATCTTCATCTACACCAACACTGTCCTCCTCATTTATGTTGACTTCCAGAGGAGTAAACCGATTTGCAGTAGGCACATTAAAAACTGTAACGTTCCTTGAGGGAAAGTAGTCAGCTATTGTTGTCTGTTTGCTGGCAGGAGGAGAGGATATTTCCTCCTGTTCCCTTGGGCGTTTCCCACCTCCCATATTAAACTCGATAAGAGTTTAAGTCCGTCCAACCAAAACACAAATGCAGAAGCTGTCTAACTCTCTCAGCAGTGTTATGCAGAAATAGTCCAGGTGGCATGAATAAGGGATAAGGAGAAAGAAAATATCGTTGTACTTGCGGAGCATAAGACTGCAGCTACTATCCGGTCGCCATCTTGATTGAAAACACATACTGTAGGTTACATCACCTTTGATCTGGTCAGCTTGGTTACAAACAGTTTAACCCTTGAGTGACTGAAATACAATGAAACTCGCTATCCAAAACCCAACAGGGTCGCCAATAGTGTGACCTGGCTTAGGGCCAATGGGGCGCGCTGGCTCAGGCCAATTGCGCGAGCAGGGCTTAGGAGCCTTTGCCAGGGACTCAAGCTTCTAGGTTTGCCCCTGCTTACTATCCTAACTATGTACATACATAACACCTCTCCCCCCTAAGTCTGAACACAACTAGCACACAAAGTCTTTGAGGTGGCTTGGTCGTGTTTGTACCCGCTGCGACCTGCGCGGCGCTGGGACCGGCTCTGGTGATACAGCAACAGCTGCTGGTGTGGCAGTCGGCTCGGGTGCGCTCGTGGCAGGAAAGGCAGTGTCTGGCAGTTCCTCTGAGGGGCCGGCTTGCGGTCGCTCATCGTCCCGTGCAATCTCCGCAAGCGCTCATTGCTCCGGATCTCTGGAGAGTGTGGGGGCTTCTGCGGCGGTCGCGAGGTTGGGTGCATCAGCTGGGTGGCGGTGCAGCTGGTTGATGTGCCGCCTTAAGACCTGCCCCTTGGGGGTAGCGACTGGGTAGGAGACCGGGCTGGTGGCTTCTTGCATGGTGGCCGGAATCCAGGCTGGCCCTGCCCCGTAGTTGCGGGCGTAGACCGGGCCGTCCTGCTCGACAACCCGTGGGGTGGCGGTCGAGTCCCTGTGGATTGGGAGTTCTGGAGCCAAGTCTGCATATATCAAGTATCCCAGGAACTCCACCTGAGGCAGGCCCAGCTGGCATTTCTCCCACTTCACTGTGAGGCCGGCATCCCGGAAACAGCAGAGCACCCGGCGGACGTGCTCCAGGAGCTCTTCTTCGGAGCCGGCGGCAACCAGGACATTGTCAAATTACAGCACAACGCCTGGCAAGCCCTTGAGGTCTTCCATAAGGTTTTGGAAGATGCCCGGAGCCATGCTAATCCCGAACTGCAAGCGAGTCACCCAGAAGGCACCCCGGTGGGTGATGATCATCTGCGCCTCGGCCGACTCAGAGGCCAGAGGCAGCTGCTGGTACACCTGGGCCAGGTCCAGCTTCGCGAAAACTCGGCCCCCGGCAAGGGAAGCCAGGAGATGACTGACGACCGGAACAGGGTATGCGTGGCTCTGTAGCGCTTTGTTCACAGTGCATTTGTAGTCCGCGCAGATGCGAATGTCCCCGTTGGCCTTCAACGGCGTCACTATCGGGGTCTCCCACTTGGCATTTGGCAATGGTACCAGGACACCCTGGGCGACGAGACGGTCAAGCTCTGAGTCGATCAAGCCATGCCTTGAGTGCGAAGAGAACCCGGCATGGCTTGAGGCAAATGGGGGTGGCGGCGGGGTCGACGTGCAGCCGAACAGGCAGCCCCTTGTAGCAGCCGAGCGGGCCCTTCCAGACGTCCTCTAACTCGGACTAGACAGAGTCGAGGGCAGACTGGAAGATGTGGTGAATGCCCCCAATGTGGAGGCCAAGGGCCTGGAACCACTCAAGGCCCAAGAGGCTGGCGCGGGTCCCATCGACCACGACGAGGCAGAGGCGGCTGGAGCGATGCTTAAACTGGATGTTCACGTAGGCGACGCCCCGGACCAGCACCCGACGATGCTGGTAGTCAGAGATGAGGACCCCGGTGGGTTTCAGCTTGGGCAGAGTGGCGTGGCGCCCTAGGGTGCGGAACTGTCAATATTACAAGGCTGTCAGATTAGTTTGACAGGTGCATGATAGATCGGATAGATCTGGTAATGATGCAATCAGCCTGGAAAGTCCCTGGAGAGCTAGAGGGAGCTGGCCTAATCCAGTTATGACCAGGTGGCTGATGCAATACAGGAGCAATGCCAGAATGACTAAGCATCTACTGTGATTGGTGGCTGCGACCACCAGGTGTATATAATGGAGTGAAACTGAAGCTCTGTGTGGATTGCTATGAGCGGAGAGAGTGTTTCAAGTATCTGTAATATATCTTTGCACTGTAAAATAAACTACACTTTTCTAAGTAGCAGAGGACTTTTCTGATGGTGTTATCCTGGACTGACTGCCAATCCGCTGGCATCCGCGTCAGGAACGTGTCCCAAGAAACCATGGAGAGGACCAAGCCCGAGTCGATCTCTATGTCGCAGGGGGCGCCCTCGATTCGCACGGAGATGGATACTTGGTCCACGCCATGGAACTGGTGCACGTGGATGCTGTGAAGCTTGGAGTAGTAGGTGGGGAGCTCGTCGTCGGCCATGTTGTGGACGGGTCAGGTGACACTATCTTTCCTGGCCAGACCAGCTGGCCGGCCCTTCTTAGCGGAGCGGCAAACCTTCGCGATGTGGCCAACCTGGCCGCAGGCCCGGCAGTCGGCATTGCGAAAACGGCAGGAACGGCGATCGTGCTGGTCGCTGCAGCTGGCGCACGGGCGAGCCACGGGGCCCTGTGACTGGCGCGGTCTGGTGGACATCTTGTGGGTGTCCATGTCGCTGTCCTCCTCGCTGGCGCTCTCGTGGTGGGTGGACGCCGGCGGCGGTGGCGAAGGTACGGCGCTCCGGCAGCTCCCCCGGTCAGACCTGACGGCGGCCTCAGCAGCGGTGGCCTCCTTGATGGCTGTCGCGATGGTGACATCCTTCCATGCAATGAGACGGCGGCGCACCTTCTCGCTCTGGAGCCCCAAGACGAACCGGTTGAGGAGGGAGTCGTTGAGGTCCAGGAACTCGCAGAAATGGGCCAACTGCTGGAGGGTGGCGAGGAAGTCATCGGCGGACTCACCTGGGGCCTGGTCCCGGCGGTGGAATGGCAGGCAGAGAGCAAGGCGCGTTGGCTGGGGTATGAAATGGCTCCCCAGAGCAGCCAGTATGTCCTTAAATGGCACAGTGATCACCTTGGTGGGGGCCATCAAGGATTGGGCGAGTTGGAACGTCTTTGGCACGCACATGCTGAGGAAGATTGATCGCTGCTTGCCCTCGTCGTCGATGTCATTGGCGTCCATGAAGCACGTAACACGGTCCGCGTAGCTCTCCCATTCGCTGGGGTTGGCGGAGTCAAACGGTTCCAGGGAGCCTTGGGTGGCCATCGCAGCAAAGTGTTGCATCTCCGGTGTGTCGTAGGATTTCAGCAAGGCAAACCGGACTGCCTACCGGTCACTGTAAGGTCACGGAAAGCGAGGCGATTTCAGTGAGAGTGATTTCGGTATCAGAGCCGGACTGCCTACCAGCCTTCGTCGCCACTGTTAAGTCTGCGTGGGGGAGGACACACGAGGTCGAGACGGAGCTCCAACACAACGCATTTATTGTAGTACAGAACTGAACTGAGAACTGTGACAACCGGCCCTGCTTATATTTCCCCTGGCCGCTTGGGGCCATTCCCCCCTGATCCGTGATGGGGGGGAACAACCCCCGGGTCGCCAATAGCGTGACCTGGCTTAGGGCCAATGGGGTGCGCTGGCTCGGCCAATCGCACGAGCAGGGCTTAGGAGCCTTCGCCAGGGACTCAAGCTCCTAGGTTTGCCCCTGCTTACCATCCTATGTACATACATAACACTATTTATTTAACTTCATTCTTTAAACATGCACAATATACTGAGGAGAGAAGCACCAAACTGTGGGAAATCATTAGTAGCATTCCTCAGATTAAAAGGAATAGATTTGTTTATAAAATTTTCTTGGAGGAGAAAACGTCCAGGGCAGGGTTGCATTCTGGCTTGAAAGTTTCAAGACCGACTTGTTGCTTACAGAATGTTGAGCTTTTTTGGTAGTCAGCCAAACTTAAAAATTGTTTAAAAACTGACCTGATGTTTTCCTGAATCCCTAGGGAAGGTTTAAGAGGAGGGAAATCGCAAGTATTGAAAATCTTGGTATTTTTCAATGGGAATCATTAAATGAAGTAGAAAGGAAAAGGCCATACATGCCTGGCAATTTAAAAGCCAATCCTGTCTGTCTCTTGGCTTGGGGGGCAAGAGGGGGGCTGCAGGTATTGTTCCCATGGCGGCAGCACCAAATTCCAAAGGAGTCCCCAGTCTCTAAAGATTAAAAGAAAATATTAACTTAACTTTAAAAACATACAGAATGTGGTTCAGGAATGAGGAAAGCACATAGCATTGCTAGCCACTAGCTATGTCACAGGCACAAGCAAATAAGTATGTATAACTCTTGTAGAATCATATCCCCTCCGATGTGAAAAAAGATAACTGATGTACTGGCAGGAGGTAGGAGAATTGCATTTGCCCTACTAAATATTGCAAGGGGAATGCTGAAGAAATGTGGTTTCTCTGCCATAAAAGCTGTACTACAGGGAAAGATAGTTGGTGGTGTTCGCCCACAACAACAGCTTCACAACGATGATAC
Organism: Euleptes europaea; assembly: GCF_029931775.1. NCBI lineage: Eukaryota > Metazoa > Chordata > Lepidosauria > Squamata > Sphaerodactylidae > Euleptes > Euleptes europaea. Next base: position 597,566 of record NC_079314.1, read on the forward strand.
ACAAAAAGAGAGATAAATCTGCCATACTAGGTGGAAAAGTGCCGTCAAGTCCCAGCCACCTTATGGCGACTCTGTAGTATTTTCAAGGCAAGAGGCATTCCAAAGTGGCTCGCCATTGCCTGCCTCTGAGTAGAACCCTGGATTTCCTTGGCCATCTCCCATCCAAGTACTAACCAGGGCCAAACCTCGTAGCTTCTGAGATCTAGCTAGCCTGGACTTAATGCCCAAACAGTACTATGATCCAATACAGTGACTCATAGAATCATAGAGTTGGAAGGGACCACAGGGTCATCTAGTCCAACCCCCTTCACAATGCAGGAAACTAACAACTACCTCCCGCCACATCCCCAGTGACCCCAACCCTCCCCCCGCCATGCAGGATCCCACAATCAAAGCACTCCCGACAGATGGCCATCTAGCCTCTGCTTAAAGACCTCCAAAGACGGGGACTCCACCACCCTCCGAGGCAGCACATTCCACCGTCGAACAGCCCTCACTGTCAGAAAGTTCTTCCTAATGTTCACCACAGTCTATACAACTCAACTAAGCAACTGCCTAATCTTTTTTGGCCATCATGGAAATAATGCCTTCTGTTGCATTAGGGTTACCCACACTGCAATCCTGTGCAAAATTACTCCAGACTAAACCCCCACTGATGGGTTTTTAGGCTGGAATAACTCTGCATAGGATTATGCTGCCACAGTCCCAGTCCTTGGAGTTCACAACTGAACACCCCACCCCCCGCAAAACATGCTCTTCTGTCCTCGTCAGCAGTTTTATCTACAGGCCATTTATGCATGGCTATTTCCTCATGGTCACCCTGCCAACCTCTTCGGGGTTTTGCTTTGATTATGCTGGCATTTTCCAGCCGTCAGAGGTTGCCTCCCTCTTAGGGTTGCCCAGGTGCTTCTTCACCACCGGCAGGAGGCTTTTGGAGCGGACCCTGAGGAGGGTGGGGTTTGGGGAGGGACTTCAATGCCATAGAGTCCAATTGCCAAAGCGGCCATTTTCTCCAGCTGAACTGATCTCTATCGGTTGGAGATCAGCTGAAATTAGAGTTGCCAACCTACAGGTGGTCAAATACAATAGATCACCTGTACTGTACAGTATATAGTTAGAAAAAAACCAGTACTCAGCAATATATGCAAAAGTATCAAACAGTGTATTACAAAAATAGGGAAGACGATTGTGAAGTGTAAACGGAAACTTATATACAAAACTAAACATTAATTACATATGAAGCGGGTCAGTGCCTTTCGAGTGACTATGCTCTTAGAATTGACCCCTTCCTGAGAAGTGGTATGTTATCTTATTCAGATAGTCACCTACTAAGCAGGATTCAACTACTTTACTCACTTAAAAAGTAAGTCTTTTTATTGATGTACTCCAATGTAATTGTGTATATATATATGTGTGTGTGTGTATATGCAAGTATTACGAAGTCTTAATATTCAGTAACAATGTATACAGTAAAGCAAGCAAGTTCTACATACTATTCAGTTTTAAAATCCAACACTTAAAATATAACAATTAAAGAAGTCTGATTTAGTTCAAAGTATCTAATTCACACTCTAGAATAATATATTTGTAAAGCCATACATACCAACACCATCTTCTGAGACCCTCTGAGAGAGGTCTGAAATACTAGCCCTCTCCCTGCCTGTATTTATACTGTTTCAATCACCTTCAATGAGGTTGACTCTGAGAATCGGGCAATTCTCATTTTTACTGCACATGCTCAGTGGCCTCCTGTTGTATTACCACATAAGGACTTTCTCTTTCACCAGGCTATTTTGCTAAACTATAAACAATCAGTTTTGAGCTTTGCCATTTCTCTATATAATCAATTTTATCATCATTCTCACCTCCAGAAAAATAAGTTGAGATTGAACCCATTCATTAATTAATAGCATCATGTTTTCATGTTTACATCATAAAATACAATTATTGTTTACATTACATCATTACATTTTAGTTAGCCTATAATACCCTTGGAATGGATAGCATTTCTGCACTCAAAGTCATTGGAAAGGCAAGAATCAAGCTGTAATCACTTCTGTAACTCAAGAATTAGTTTCTCATTAGCCATTGAAAAGGCTGGGAAAGGTCATAGAAAAAGGCAGAATGTATTGCTAGTATATTTGCAATGACTTTGAAGCATTTAAGAGCATAAGCCTCTGGCAAAGAATATCCAGGCTCTTATTCCTTTTTAAAAGGAAACTATAAGCCTCTGCTTTATTATTTGCAGCTTATATGTGTAATTGGGTTTTATATTGAATAATTCTGCATATGTACAACACTAATACCATAGTTCACGTGCTCTAATATGTCAAAGCCTGTAACACATACACATAGTAGAAAAGGGCAAGAGTCCAGTAGCACCTGCTCATCTTCTAATGTGATTTATGCCATCGCATGCCAGCAATGCCCTTCCACAATCTACATTGGACAAACAGGTCAGTCTCTTAGACAAAGATTAAAGGGACATAAGTCTGACATCAGAAACCACAATATTCAAAAACCAGTGGGAGAAAATTTCAACCTTCCAGGACATTCTGTTGCAGATTTAAGAGTAGCAGTTCTCTTACAAAGGAATTTCAAAGGGAGATTGGAAAGAGAAACTGCTGAATTACAGTTGATATTCAAACTAAAGTCAATGCATTTACCTGGGCTGAATAAAGACCTTGCATTCATGGCTCATTACCAATGCTGATTTCTCCACACCCATCTCTCCCCTGGACATCACAGACTCTTCTGCATACCACACCTAATCCCATCACACCTGCTATTCACATTTACATACTGTTAACATTTACATACTGTTAACATTTACATACTAATGCTTGTCTGAATTCACTCTCCTCTACTTAAAGACCGATGGATTCACATTCTAGCTGTATCTGAAGAAGTGAGCTGTGGCTCACGAAAGCTCATACCCTGCCAGAAAATATTTTTGTTAGTCTTTAAGGTGCTACTGGACTCTTGCCCTTTTCTACTACTGCAGACAGACTAACACAGCTACCCACTGTGAATTACATACACATAGGTAACTCTTTCTGTAGAGTCAAAGGAGACTTCTAGACGTTATTTATACATGAAGCTTAAACAATGTCCATTTGTCTTCACTAAGAACATATGAAAGGCCCTGCTGGATCAGACCCAGGAGGCCCATCAAGTCCAGCAGTCTGTTCACACAGTGGCCAACCAGGTGCCTTTAGGAAGCCACAAACAAGACGAGGGCAGCAGCAGCATCCTGCCTGTGTTCCACCGCACCCAAAATAATAGGCATGCTCCGCTGATACTAGAGAGAATAGGGATGCAGCATGACCAGTATCCATTCTAACTAATAGCCATGAATACCCCTCTCCTCCATGAATATGTCCACTCCCCTCTTAAAGCCCTCCAAGCTGGCAGCCATCACCACATCCTGGGGCAGGGAGTTCCACAAGTTAACTATGCGTTGTGTGAAAAAATATTTCCTTTTATCTGCTTTGAATCTCTCACTCTCCAGCTTTAGCAGATGACCCCGTGTTCTAGTATTATGGGAGAGGGAGAAAAGCTTCTCCCTGTCCACTCTCTCCAAACCATGCATAATTTTATAGACCATTATCAGATCACCCCTCAGCCGCCTTCTTTCCAAGCTAAACAGCCCTAAGCGTCCTAACCGCTCCCCATAGGACAGTTGCTCTAGTCCCCTAATCATTTTGGTTGCTCTTTTCTGCACCTTCTCAAGCTCTGTAATATCCTTTTTTAGGTGTGGTGACCAGAACTGTACACAGTATTCCAAGTGTGGTCTCACCATAGATTTGTACAGGGGCAAATTTTTGTAACTATTTTTGTAATACACTGTTTGATACTTTTGCATATAGAGCTGAGCACTGGTTTTTTTCTAACTAACCTCCAGGTGGTGGCAGAAGATCTCCTGCTATTAGAATTGATCTCCAGCCGATACAGATCAGTGACTGGAGAAAATGGCCGCTTTAGCAATAGGACTCTATGGCATTAAAGTCCCTCCCCTCTCAAACACCACCCTCCTTAGGCTCCTCCCCAAAAACCTCCCACCAATGGTGAAGAGGGACCTGGCAACCCTAGTTGTAATAGCAGGAGATCTCCAGCTAGTACCTGGAGGTTGGCAACCCTACTTACTCTCCTCGTGCGTTTTCTGGACGCTGGCTAAACACAAACCCAGAAAACACGGGCAAAACATGCAGAAATGCGTGGGGGGTGGGCAGTTGACCTCGGATGGTCGGGAAATGCAAGCATAATCAAATCAGAGCCCCGAAGAAGATGGCAGGGTGACTGCGAGGAAACAGCCCCATGCATAAACAGTCAGTAAGAACCTTTTCAGAGAATGTGGATCATCATCATCATCCACTAGCTCCTGTGGATAATCAAATCACTGTTGGAGGCGAAGGATCAGGGCCTGGTTCAAAAGCAGACAGCCCCAGCGAGGCAGAACTCAGAACTCTGCACCACAAGTGGCTGATCTTCCCATGACAACCATTACAGCCCCTGTACCAGCTATGCACCAATCCCATTGTCAGAATCAGGCGTTTACCTGTAGCATCCCAAAAGCAAACACACTCAGGCTGGAGATCCTGAAGCAGTATACTTTATTAGGAGCAAAAAAATTAAAATAAGAACTGACTGTATAGAAACAGAGGAAGGCTGCTAATGACCCCAATAGGGAAAGCATAAGCTTAAAAGCACTTAGCCACAAGAGTGAAACAGTGAGGTAAAACCTTGTTTGGTTACAAAAGAATTTGGAGCGGGCCAAAAACAAATACAAACCCACACCCATATTTGCAGGCATTGCATGCGGTCCACTTGGGCTCATGATTATTGACCCCAAAACTACACACAAAAAATTGGCTGTTACTTTGGGTACAGCAAATGGATCAGCACTAATAGCAGCAAAACAATTGACAACAAAGCATTACAAGGCCCCTCGAGATCAGCTAGAACTGAACAACGCAGACTGACTCATCCCCCATAAAGATTTCCTTTGTGACTACTCAGTGGAGGGCTTTGGCTCATGCTCAGGATTTTATTGGCCAGCAAATCTGGGATAGTGAGGCCCCCCCCCCATATTTCATTTCTAGGTAAAGACTGAGCCCCGCTGACGGGCTTTTCCTTTCTCTGTGGTCCTTTCACATGCAGGAGCTTTCCTGCTGGTTTTTTCCTGCCATATCTGAGGGGCCCCCTGCCCGCCCCCCCCGCCCCAGCCTTTCTGGTTCTGAACAGCCTCCAGGGCTTTCCCTCCAGGGCTTTCCCTCTCGGCTACATCAGGCCGTGTGCTGTCCCTCAGGCCTTTCCCCTCAGCTGGGCCTGAGGGCATTCAGAGTCTGCATTTCCCAGCCCTTCTGCTGCGGGCATCTGGATATCCCTTAGGCCTTGCCCCTCAGCTAGGCCTTCAGATATCTACAGGTAGAGTATCCCCTATATGGACATCCCATATCTAGACTGATCCAAAAACTGGACCCTTCGAGCCGGCAGATCTGTGCTGCCTGCTTTCAATGTTTCCTCTCACCTAAAAAAATAAAATACAGGGTCCAGACTGCATCATAGGTGGAGACTGAAAGCCTTGCTCTTGTTTGTTGTTGCTCTTGTTTAACAGCTGATACAGGTATTCTGGTGAGATAGTTACACCTTTGCTTTCTGATGGTTCAACGTATACAAAATTATTAAAAATATTGCTTAAAATTACATTTAGGCTATGTGTGTAAAGTGCATATAAAAAAATAAATAAATGTGGGTACCATCCCCAAGATAGCTTATTATTTATATGCAAAAATTCCAAAATATTCCAATATGCAGAAAGATCTGAAATATGGACCATTTCCGGTCCCAAGCAGTCCGAAGAAGAAGAGTTGGTTTTTAAATGCTGACTTTCTGTACCACTTAAGGGATAATCAAACCAGCTTACAATCACCTTCCCTTCAGCATCCAGATCTAGCCGCTGGCCCTGAAAGAAACTTTCATCTTCTTTTCCTGTACAACCAGCCCAGTTGCAGCTTCTGAATTGTAACTTTTAAAGTGAAAATGAAGCATCTACGTTTTTAACAATCCTACCTGATGTGGCGCTCGCTAAGAAGAGTTGGTTTTTATGTCGATTTTCTATACCTTTTAAGGAGAATCAAACCTGCTTACAATCTCCTTCCATTCCTCTCCCCACAACAGACACCCTATGAGGTAGGTGGGGCTGAGAGAGCTCTAAGAGAACTGTGACTGGTTCAAGGTCACCCAGCTGGCTTCATGTGTAGGAGTGGAGAAACAAATCCAGTTCACCAGATTAGCCTCCGCCGCTCATGTGGAGGATTGGGGAATCAAACCCGGTTCTCCAGATCAGAGTCCACCACTCCAAACCACCGCTCTTCACCACTACTCAACCTGTACCTTTCTGTTTTACCTCACCAAGTTTTCATGTTTCCAGATATCTCCTTAACCCCCTTCCCTTAGCTTGATCAGAAGCTACTGAATATCCCTCAGCAAGCTCAGCTACATCTCTCAAGTGGGCCTTCAAAAATATTCACTTGAGTGCCATCTGGTGGCTTCCATGAAGCCACACGCGATGCATGGACCAAGTCTTCAGGACGAACGCCACCTTCAGAATCCAGCATGTGCCAACTCCCCATGTGCCATGTTCACCATAGTTAAATGTCAACCACATTGGAAGTTTGGAACATTTAAGTTTGCAATTGCAAACTTTGGCTTGGAAGAGGAGATTGCAAGATATTCAGAATCCAAGTGTTTGAGATGAAATGTTTTCAATTTTCATTCAGAATTTAGGTAGAACTGTGTGTGTGTGTGTACTGTTTGCCAATGCAGGTAAACAGACCCCCCCATATATTTTTCCCCAAAATGCACATTCTCAGCAGAGGAAACATCCTGAATTTGAAATGGGTGCCATCTCCGCTTAAGGCCCACTAGCTTCAAATGCACCTGCATCCTCATCACATTGATATTTAAACTAGACTAATACCAATGAACTTGTAATGATGCTGGAAACATCATCAGAATTGTATATTCAATCACGCAGTGTGCTGATGCTGGCTGCAGCTCGAGAATGAATCATAATACTGCCTTGTTGATGAAGATATATTCCCCCCCTCCCTTTCCCCTCCAGCTTTAATAATGATTTAAATTATAAAATGCTAAAGCTTGCTGCCCTGGCAAAGAAGGGCCTGTCCCAGAGCTGTTTCCTACAGGGTACCATTAAACAGAAAACATTCCACACAAAAAATGACTGACTGAAGCCATCAGCCCCTCCAAAACTCTTTTGCTTCCCCAAGTGATAAATCTCAGACCCCCTCCACACAGGCACAGCAGCTGTAAACACCAGCTGCTGCGTCCCTTTCAAATCCCGCTTCCAGATCAGCGTCGCTATCAGAAATGCATTACTTTGTTGCCATCGCTTGTCGAAGGCGCCATTTAAAAATTTGCAACGCTCCTCTCCGCTGAAGGCTGTAAATCTCCCCATTTTAATGCCTCTTTATGGGTGGCGGAGGAGCGACAGGTGGGAAAAAAGGCCCATCAGGCCCCCGCTGTTACGTATATTGAATTAACAATTCTTAGCAGCTCTAATTATTTCCAGAAGGGGCTCTCCAAAGGCGGCTGGAGAGACTGCAGCATATTAAAAACCCGTTCCACACGATTTCGCTCAGCCCTTTGCACAAACATCTTCTCGATGCTTGCTATGAGATCCCGGTTAGCACTTAACAAGCAAGTCTTGTCCAAGGAACTGAGAGCCGATTTTTCACAGAGCCCAGCCTGTTTTTCAAGGGAAGTCCTTCGGAACAAGGGGTACCTAAACTCTGCCCCCCTGAAGGCTCAACTCATTAGCTTATGTCAAGGATTGAAGTCTACCTTTAGCACTCCTTGACAGGAACAAATGACAAAACTCCTGCTAACAACCCCAGTCAGGCTCTTTCCTCTTCATCTGACAGGATTTTGTTTTTTATTTGCAACGCTACACGTTCGCCAGAGGAGCAGCCGGCTGCCTGTTGGACCTCTGGCTACCCACGGCCTTGAAGAATTTCACTCCAAGGGGGAGCAAAGCAACCATTCCCCTCACGCTTATCTAAGCAGTGGTAGCTGCACAAAGCCTCTCTCCGGCCTGGCTCACAGAAACAGAAAAAGCAGCTCCAGGCTGAACCGTGTTGGAAAAGTATAGCAAGAAAACAGCCCAGACAAACCCTCTGCCAGTCTAACAGCGGCCCCGTGGCCTATGGATCCTACACTCCAGGCTAACAAGCCAGCCTAGATAGCCATTATTTAATGTAGATTTGTGTAGAATTAGCATGTGTCCCAACTGCATCCATATTCCATCAATGCTACCCCCTAGACACCCATCCATCAACAGCAATCCCAGGGGCCGCATTGCACTTGCTTCAGGGCCTGCTTTTCCCTCACTTCCGTCATTGGACTGTCTCGCTCGCAGTAGCTGCCAATGTACTTCTGCTTCAGATTCCTCAACGCCAGCAGCTTGTTGCACAGATCTGCAGGTGAAGCTTTTCCCAGCACCGGAAAGTTGGAGCATTTCTCCCCAGCTTAATTTCTGCATGTCAGGCTGCTGCTGAAGACCCAGGAGCCTGGGGGCAGTAATGGGGCTGGGGAAAATACCAAGACCAACAGACACAATTGGTTTTTAATTATTATTTTTTTAAATCTCAACACGTTTCATTGATCCCCGATGGAAGCAAGTCAGACACATACTGGATATTCTGGTAGGGCACTGGGCTGGAACCAGGGTAAATTTTCCTTCAGTCTTGGCCCATGTACACCGGTTCCCAGTCTCTTTTGGGGCACAATTCCATGTGCTGGTGTTGCTCTTTAAGCCTTACATGGCTTGGGACTAGAATACCTGAAGGACCACCGACCCCCCCCCCCTTAGGCACCTACCTGACCACAACCCTTTCCTGAGGCCCCCTGCTTCAGGCGCCCCCCCACCGCCCTCTCAGATTAGGCAGGGGCAACCTGCAAGGAGAGGGCGCGGTGGCATCAAGACTCTAGAACTATCCCCCCCCCCGGGTGGGGGGAGGTCCTGTCTGTCCCCTCCTGTTGCCATCTTCAGTCAGCCGGTGGAGACCTTTTTTGTTTCATCTGCTGATAGATCGCGATGGGTCTGTAGCAGTAGAAAAGAGCCAGAGTCCAGCAGCATCTGAAAGACTAACACAATTTCTGGCAGGGTTTAAACTTCCATAAGTCACAGCTCCCTTCTGTTATCTGAAGAAGTGAACTGTGACTCATGAACGCTCATACCCTGCCAGAAACTTTCATCTGGTGCGCCCTCAACGACCCCACTTTTCTGTCGTTTTTATATATACATCTTTAATTCCTTTGATGATGTGTTTACTTGGTTTTAAAAGACATTTTCATTGTTTTTTCAACCTGTTCGCCATCTTAGTAACTTCCCTAAAGGCAGAAAGCTGGGACAAAGGAACTTTGTGCCTCCCACTTCCCATTAATCTCCACAAAATACTGTTTCTGAGGGAAAAGGGACCTGAGGAGCCACCGGGGCGGGAAGGGGAATCAGAAATTGCCAATTTAATCTGCATCCAATCCAACTCACCCAGGAGCTGTCTCTAGCACAGCCGCTAGGATTTTTTGCTATTACGTATTTTGGTCCAATTTTTTTTCTAGCTCTTTATAGCACTCCTCGCTTTTGGTCCTTTGGTTGCAGTAAAGAAATGACAGCTTTAACTTACATAACTCCTAATGAGCATACACAGCACCATAGTCAGAAAACATCTAGAATTGGGAACAGCAGCTTCTCCAAGCAGTAAGGCACAAAATGGCTGCCAATCGATGATATGGCATGCTAAGATGGCGGGCCTGGCGCTCCAGAGAAATATACCCTTTGAGCCAGCGTGGTGCAGTAGTTAAGAGCGGTGGACTCTAATCTGGAGAACAGGGTTTGATTCCCCACCCCTCCACATGAGGGGTGAACTGTGGAGAACTAGGTTGGTTTCCCACTCCTACACATGAAGCCTGCTGGGTGACCTTGGGCTAGTCACAGTTCTCTCAGAAGTCTCTCAGTCCCAACTACCTCACAAGGTGTCTGTGTGGGGAGAGGAAAGGAAAAGAGATTGTAAGATGGTTTGATTCTTCTTAAAAGGTAGAGAAAATCAACATATAAAAACCAACTCCTTAGAAAGCGCCACACCAGGTAGGATTGTTAAAACGTAGATGCTTCAGTTTCACTTTAAAAGTTACAATTCAGAAGCTGCAACTGGGCTGGTTGTACAGGAAAAGATGAAAGTTTCTGTCTGGGCCAGCTGCTAGATCTGGATGCTGCGCTGGCTTTACAGAAACAAGTTTTGTACACATTACCAGATTATACTGATTTATCCAAGCACACTACATAGCAGCTTGAGATACTACTCCCCCATTTTCCCAGGAGGGGTGCATATTCTTTAATTGAGTTTGTAAAGTGCTGAGCTCCAGAGAGACAGCGCAAAAGCACACCTGAGTCAAGCTGCAGAGAACACTCTGGGGTTTCAATACCATCGTCAAAGCCTAAGGCTGAGGTGGCAGTTTTATTCCAAAATGCCATGCTTTTAAATCATTCATAAACTCCTGGGGAAAAGCCCTTGAGACTAACCCACAGCTTACAGTCTCCAAAGTGGGAATATTTTTTTAACAGAAAAATCAATTGTAGGATAGCATCAAAAATAAAGATGGGATGTTAGAACAGATATGGTAAGGTAATGTTTTTATGAAGATGTGTCATAGAACCACAGCAGGGAAATAAAGAACACCGAAAAAACACCTCTTTCCCGTTAGCTTTTTTATTTCAAATCAAATGTGCACCCACCCACAGCATCCTCCAAATTAACACCTGCCCCCCAGCCTACATGAGTTATCTGCTGGTCTCTGCCAAATTTAGTACCCTGCAATTAAAGAAGCGTACAGCAATATCACAAGCAGGACATAATTCAATTTAGAAGTTCCAGAACACATGAACAATCAACACCCTCCTCCTTAAAAAAAAAAAAAAAAAACATGCAATGCTGCAGGGGGTAGGAAAAATAAAGTAGATAAATAAAAGATAATCTTAGGGATGACTCCACTCAAATGGTTGAATTTGTCAGCAGTGACTGATAGTATGCAATGGTAAAAACAAATTGAGCTTTTTTTCCAGCAAGGGGGTGGGACGCAAGTAAGATTGCCTTGTAAGGGGGAGAACATTTTCTGTAAAATTAGGGGTCTGTTTTAGCAAGCAGGCAGCTCTTACCCATACAAAGCAATCCGCCAGCATATCTTTAGCAGGACTGTCGACCAATTAAGTTGATTAATCTTCTTTTAATATCCCCAAAAGGTGCTTGTATCAAGATATTTTAGTAATATGCAAATGTAATTGATTAGAAGGCAGAAAATTAAAGAGATCTTAAAAGTTTAATAAAAGCTACCAGTCACGGTGAGAAGAAAAAGACATCTTTTCCATTCTCTTTTCCATCCCCTATTACAGAAACCCATCAGTACAAAAACAGCCTTATTTTTTAAAAGTATGCCCTTAATAGCAGGCCAAGCCAATTAAAATTTGCCCTCACCAATTAAGCCTGGTCCCCAACCAACTCATGCTTCATTTCTTTAATATACTTATTAAAGCTTGCAGCTCTAATCTGCATGAACAATGCTTGAACCACACTGAACAGAGATGCTTTTAGAAAGTATTAATTATACCCACCAGTTGTGTACTTTCTAGGCGGCCACACTTATCACTATGCAAGTGAGAACAAAGGCAACTGACACAAAATCATCCCGCGCTCTCAACATCTAAAGATTCCAGCCCCCATACCCACAACAGGCAGAGAAAAGTTTAAAAAGATGAGCCGGAAGTTATCAGGTTCTACAAAAGGGCTGGGATTGATAGACAAAAGGGCAGAAATAAACCTTTTCAGAATACACACAAACACACAGTGTCAGTAAATAAAGGATTTTATTTTTAAACTGAAGCTCATTTTAATGTTTCTTGCTTGCGGCTGCCACCTGGAAAACAAAAAGGAAGAAGATCAGCCTTAATCGCACACAAGTCAGCACTTATGCGCAGTCAACACAAGTAATTTCTATAGCAGGAAATCAGGTTCCCAAGTACTCAGTCACGCATTCTGACTGGCCGCAGGCCGTGGGTACTAAACAGGGGTCCTATTTGGCCCAAATGCCTTCCTTAGCCCTGAACAGAGAGGATTGAGCACCACCTCCTCTCCTCTAGCGATACTCCCTTCTGAGCTGGGAGCCAGAGCTGGTCAGTCCTCCTCCCTCAAGCCTTTTATAGGCCTCAGCCATATCTGGGGCATGCCCAGCAGCCTCCCTCTACAGAGAAGCCCTATGGGAGCACGGATAAGACCAGGAAGGAGCGGCAGCCCCTTCTAATTTCTCTCCTGCTGCTCCCCTTTCCCACATGCAAGTTGGAGGTTCCAGACAGCTGTTGGCCGGACAGCTAAGTCAAAGAACAAACTGTCAGCGACTGACTGATTCTTAAAGGGCCAGCAGCTATTGATCTAGTCGTTAGGTGGATCTTTACAGGGTGCATCGATGCACCCACTAGGCCCAGATTGCCAAGGGAGGAAGTTGGTATTGTCTACATACCCTACGGGGCTGCCTCTCCTGTCTGGTGACATCAGGGCCCTGCAGGACCTTAAGGAGTTCTGCAGGGCCTGCAAGACAGAGCTATTCCACCAGGCCTGTGGCTGAGGACAGCCACAAGTGTTATATTTGCTGGCCTCCGTACCCCCTTCCTTTGATGTTATATGCTTTATAGATCTGAAGGGGTAGCCTGCCTGTTTGTCTCGGTCAACACGACTGAAACTGGGTGCCATCTCAGGACCTTAATGTTTTTAAAGTATAGGGTTTATTGTTACAGGTTACTGATTTTAATGTTATTGATATATGGTTTTAAATGATGTTACCCGGCTCTGGCTGGGGAGGGCGGGTTAGAAATGGCAGAAATAAATAAAATACATATATATTCCATTCCTATTAGCAATGCAGCCCCCAACTCACTACCTCACTTCTGTGGCATGACAGCAGTCATATTCTATGTTTGTGCTTTTGACAAAGGATTTAACACTCCAGGGATGTTGAGAGAGGCATTGTGGGGTCCTGGTGCAGAACCCCACAAGATGCTGCTTAGCAGCATCCCTTTCCCCAGTCTTTGGTCCAGAGGTCCCCTGACCTTTTTGAGCCTACGGAATTGACACAGAGTGGTGGCAGCAGCCCCAAAATGGCTGCCATAGCTTATCTTCAGTCAACCAGTGAAGACCCTTGTGCTATGGTGGCAGCTGCTGCCAAAAGCAACGTTTTGGAAAATCTGCACAGCCAATCAAATGCCCAAAGGCCAATCAGAAGCTTCGCTAGGCAAAAAATGCACATGGCTTCGCCCACTTTTTAAAAACACTTGGCGCCGTGGCACCCACAGGCATCACAATGGGAACCCTTGCCTGGGTATGTTGCCAGGTAGCTTAGTGGAAAAGGCAGATTGGTGCCACACCAATGTAATTAGGATGTTGAGGTGCCAAAAGCTGACATTCACTGGCCCTAACCTTGGTAAGTTTATCAAGGGGGCAGACAAGTCACAGAACCAGGAGGAGCTGGGTTATCTCTGTGCTTATGGGCTCAACAGGTTCACCCACAACCAATTGAAAGTAATCTGGGCATCTTTAAATGGCATGGGCATGCCACTATGCTGTGGTGAATTCAGTAGCCAACCTCTCTGCCCACCACCTGAACTCTGGCCCACAGCTTGCAAATTTACTTGTAGAGGTAATAAAGGCTTTTCTTTATATGGGCTGCTATAATTTGTGTGTGTATAGCACTGATAAGAGAATATCTGAGATATTCCATTGGATTCACACTCCAATTTCTGCAGTCAAGACAATGAGATCTACCTCACACAAATATGTGTGTGATTTTTCATTCCAGCACTACTTTGGAGGTGCTCCGCTTAAGTAACTTCTATGAATTTGTAAAAAGCAACCATTTGCAAGGAATAATTCACCCATGGTATGCTGTAAATGTCAACACAGGGCTGGTTAATGCTTGTCATTCTGCACTTTATCTGATGGCACTGGGGCTGTTAAGAATTTTATTGGGGACAGATCATCAAGTTCGAGTTTTAAGGAGAGGGAAAAAAATCTACTCTGAGAGAAGCTAAGGAAATGCACATCCCCTGTCTAATGAGATTTTAAAAGAAAACCAGAGGCTGGTGGAGTTCTCATTAATACGGCAGTTGAAGCTGTTCTTAAAGGCTCTCTCAAGCTGCTTATTCCAACTCCCTCCTTCCCTCTTTAATTTTGTTTTCTGCATATTGTTTAAGAGCAGGTGAAGATTTAAACACAGGCTAAATTCCTACATCAGTGGGCAGACCACACTTTGGCCGCTGGGAATGCTGGAGATTCACTCCCTGCCCCACTCTTTTACACAGATCCCCACCTCCGTTTCTTTCATTAACTGTGACACCTAAATCATGCTAAGGTGGTAACTGATAATAGCATGTCTCCAAACTGGAATCAGAAATCCACCAAACTATACTTTCAATTCTGGTTCGGGGTGGGGAATGGGCTCGCTACTGATAGTGGCTCTGCCTCGGAACCAAGCTAGACACAACAAGGGAAGAACCCTGAACGGATCTTCAGTGGTGTTGTCTTTTCAAGATGGAAACAGCAGCTGCACAAGACTGCAGGCAGTGGTCTGGGTGGAGAGCACAAGTAACCCTTCGGCCCTCACATGGCTCTAGCATAGGGGTCCCCAACCTGTGGGCCCCTCAGGACCCTGCACAGGGTAGTGGGTGGAACCACAAAATGGCTGCCACAGGAGACTGAGCCCACAGGACACAGAGGAAGCCCCAAGCGCAGGGGAGAAGAGGGACAATTTTAAAAATACCCTGGGAAAGGAGACTGAGAGAATAAAACCAACACTGTACCGGGAGCTGCCACTGAAACATTTTAATCTGCCCGGCCAATTGGATCTCCAGTGGTCACTCAGAAACCCTGTCGGTCAAGTGCTCCAACCATTTTCTAAAAACACTCGGTGGGCACCAGGAAAGGTGCTGGTGGGCACCATGTTGGGGACCCTGTTCTAACAGATAAAGCCATGAATATCACCTGTGCTGTTAATTACCCCTCGAAGGGGGACCATGACTATTAACAGTATATATATTTGCATAGGGAGGGGCTGGTCTCTATCGGTGGAAGTGCACCAAGCAGACTGAATTCCCCCCTCTCCCTTCCTCCCCAGAACTGCTCTGATCCAAATCAGAGCACCCACACTGGGGTTATTTGCATTTTTGAAGTGCTGGAATGATCTGCCACCCTTACATTTAGCTGAGCCCAATGTGGCCATCATAGAAAGCCCCGGTATTCACAAGCCAAGAAACATCCAAAAAGAATTTGCCCACAAAAGGAGCAAACTCATTTCAAAACCCCAACCAGGTGGCTCGACCATGTCTGAGCACACAACAGAGAAAATTCACATTTTAAGCATTCATTTTACCTGCCGCCACCCCATCATACCTGCCCCTTCTAATCCCATGCAAAAGAGCACTGCTTTCATCTTGTAATAAAGCTTCATGTGGTCCAGCTGATAACACCAAACTGGGACCAGAAAACAGACACAGAACAATTCTTGTGGAAGAAACCAGGTGGCCAGAATGAACCGAAAGGAGATAAATGCTGCATAAGCAATTAACAGACAGACTCGAGGCAAAAAATACTATGGCAAAAAAAAAAAACCCATTTCATCAGCTGCAATCTGGTCTATGAACACTCATGGCAGTCTTGGAGGGGGCCTTTGAAGTTAGTCCACAAAACAGTCTACAAAATTGTTAGTGTCTGTGCTCATGCTATGCTGATCATCTGTGGCCTACAACAAGAGGATTTTTACTCTCTGGAGGGAATTTATAATGCTACCAATGGCCAGCACAGTAGATATTCAATGGCCTGATCTAAGGTACCGCAAGACACCGCTGAAGAAGGTTACTGTTGGAGAAGTTCTTGTGTAAAGGAGTTACCTGCCCGGCAATCCTGTCCAGATCTCTCTGCCCCTGTGGAGTAAGTTTGCGACCTCTGAAATAAAACCAACAAACAAGATTAGCAACATTCAAGTCAGAGCATCCTCACCAGTGTGAGGACTGTGTAATCGTGCCCCAATTATGGTCTCCCAGCAGATTATGTTCCCCAATACCCCAAACATATACCTGTTTTCATGCCTCTGCTCCCCTCCAGTAAGTAAAAGTCATCCCAAATCTGGTTTCCCCTACCAACGCACAGGCACATATAGAGAAGTTATCCTACCCTCAATGCAACATGCTGAAAGATCACAAAACAGACCAATATTGGGGAGACATAGTTTATCTAGATTTCAGTAAGGCTTTTGATAAGGTTCCACATAGTATTCTAGTTGACAAATTGGGAAAATGTGGTTAGATTCTATTACTGTTAGGTGAATCTGTAATTGGTTGACAGATCGCACCCAAAGAGTGCTTTGATTCCTCATCCACTTGGAGAGATGTGACTAGTGGAGTTCCTCAGGGATCTGTAATGGGCCCTGTGCTGTTCAACATCTTTATAAATGATTTGGATGAAGGAATAGAGGGGATGCTTATTAAATTTGCAGATGATACTAAATTGGGAGGGGTAGCAACTACGGTAGAAGACAGAGCCAAGATACAGGATGATCCTGACAGGCTGGAGAATTGGGCTACAACTAATAAAATGCACTTCAACGAAGACAAATGTAAAGTTCTGCATTTAGGCAGGAAAAATCAAATGCATAATTATAGGATGGGGGAGACTTGTCTGAGCAGTAGTGTTTGGGGAAAGGATCTTGGGGTCTTAGTAGACCAAACACTGAACATGAGTCAGCAGTGTGATGTGGTAGCTAAAAAGGCAAATGTGGTCTTGGGCTGCATTAACAGAAGTATAGTGTCCAGATCACACGAAGTGATGGTATCGCTTTACTCTGTTCTGGTTAGACCTCACCTAGAGTACTGTGTTCAGTTTTGGGCACCACAATTTAAGAAAGATGTAGACAAGTTGGAACATGTCCAGAGGAGGGCAACAAAAATGGTGAGGGGTCTGGAGACCAAGTCCTATGAGGAAAGGATGAAGGAGCTGGGTATGTTCAGCCTGAAGAGGAGAAGACTGAGAGGGGATATGATAACCATCTTCAAATACTTGAAGGGCTGTCATAGAGGATGGTGCCGAGTTATTTTATGTTGCCCCAGAAGGTTGGACCAGAACCAACGGGTTGAAATTAAATCAAAAGAGTTTCCGTCTAGACATTAGGAAGAATTTTCTAACAGTTAAGAGCAATTCCTCAGTGGAACAGGCTTCCTCGGGAGGTGGTAAGCTCTCCTTCCCTGAAGGTTTTTAAGAAGAGGTTAGATGGCTGTCAGCAATATTGATTCTGTGACCTTAGGCGGATGATGAGAGGGAAGGCATCTTGGCCATCTTCTGGTCACTAGGGATGTGTGGGTGGGTGGAGGTAGTTGTGAATTTCCTGCATTGTGCAGGGGGTTGGACTAGATGACCCTGGTGGTCCCTTCCAACTCTATGATTCTATGAGACTCACGACGAGTGATTTAAGATGTGGAATTTGCTGCCAGAGGATGTAGTGATGGCCACAGGCATAGATAGCTTTAAAAGGGGATTGGACAGATTTGTGGAGGAGAGGTCTATCAGTGGCGACTAATCAACCTTTGAATACCAGAGCCAAGAGGGGAAAGGCCTCAGCCTCTATGCCCTGGTGTTGCACCTCCAGAGGAACTGGTTGGTCCCTGTCTGAGACAGGATGCTGGACTAGATGGACCACTGGTCGGATCCAGCAGGACTCTATGTTCTTGCTCTCTGTCTGGTGTCAAACACGGCACTTATGGGCAAAACTGCCCTGAGCCTGAATATAAAAAACTGGAACAAACAAAGTGCACAACGGCCCTTCATGGCTGTTATGATACTGACATTAGTTTCCTTCCTCCATACACTTTTTGACTTAGGACCCCGTGTTGGACGAGGCTTCACATCTTCCGGAAACTCACCCATCCTGGTCTTTCTCCACCATCTTGAGCCCCTCCAGAGCCTGAAGGACCCTCCTGGCAACGCTCTTGGAGCCCCGGCTGAAGTGGCTGGGCATCACGCCGTTGCGCTGGCGGCCCCCATAGATCTTGGTCATGGAGCCAACTCCAGCACCACCACGAAGGTACAGGTGCCGAGCCGTGGATGCTAAAAGAAAACCATACGCAGATTTTTAAAGAGCCATTATTTATCTGACCCTTACAACCTGGTGATTTCAATCTTTATATTCTAGCATAAGTCCCAGTACAGCAAGCACAGAAGCAAATTCGGCAAACTGCCCCATCTCCAAAAACCTACGTTTTTGCCCCCCACCCCAATGTCATTCAGAGCACTCAAGGGTTTTCCTGACACCTGGCTACTTTTAACTGCCAGCTACAGCCTTCTCATGTGAGCGGCTCTAGGATCTGAGCGGGACCTGCACGACCTTGGCTGCCTGAGATTGCAGAACCCGTCTTTCAGAGCCTGCTGCTCGCTGCAGCCCACCCTGCACCAGTCACCTGACTCAGCAGACAGCTCCCACGAGAGAAGAAAGCAGCTGAGAGCAGGAACTGACGGAAGATGATGCGGTTCGTGAGTATTGAGAGGTTACCACCAACCACTAGCTGCTGCCAGTGAAGGAGTAGGAGCTCAGGGGGAGGAAAAGACTCCACAGAGAAGGACACCAACAGGGCACCACGAGTTAGGACCCAGGAGGAAGACATGGTGCTGAAATCCTGCATTTACGAGAACAAAACTACGGGTAGTAAGGAAAGGAATGCGAAGGATAGAAGAGCCCTTTTTAAACAACCACCATGGCTGCTTGGACAAACCACTTGACTTCCCTTTGAGCAAACTGCTAAGGAACAGACAAAACAAAGGCAGCAGGAGGCTATATGCCCGCAAGCCAACAGCCTGTCTTCCAACCCCCCACATCCCATTTGAACGGTTTCAGCAGCGTGATGACGATTGGGAGCGCTGTGCTTAATAGGCATCGCCACAGCAGAAGCAGCAAAGAGAATAAGAAGACATGTCCGGCTTTAGGGCTTCCACGCAAACCCCTAGCCACAACAGAAGTACGTTTAAAAGCCAGACAAGAAACAGCAGAAAATTGCTCGGTATTATTCACCATGAATGCGCACAGATGTGCACGTCTGAGAAGGCAGCCAAACACCAGGGAAGGAACGAGGCAACATCTCCATGCCGACTAAACTCTAAAGCTCTCCAACTGTTACGCGGAGGCTTCTGAAGTCAAGAACAAAACTATCTGGGGCCTCTCAGGAGGGAAGAGACAGATTGCTTGGCTGGCTACCAGGACTCGCTGGAGCTCTTTTTCTTGGGGTAGGGGCACCAGGCAAAAGCAACCGACTCAGGCAGAAATAATAGGAGTTACGTCGCTGAATATGATCACTTGACGCATTGGGGGGAGCAGCCAAATCCTGCCCCCCACCCCATGCAACAGTCTGCGCTTCAAAACATTGGCAGTCTCATTTTGAGAACAACCATCTCCAGAGAAGATTTAAGTGACCTGGAGAAACAAAGCAAACAAGCAAAACATTCCTTATAGGAATGTAATAAAAGCCCAATTTCAAATACAGTCCAAGGAAGTGAGAACTTGAACAAGGTATTGCTGTACATGCCCAGTTGTCTCGTTAAACCTGGGCCTTAAGCCACTGTGTAGCCACTTGGGCTACAGGTAGCAGCTAAGGAACCAATTTGGAACCAGACACTGGGCATGTGCAACATAGCATGAAGCTAGCTCCTACTTGATTGCCCGCATCATGGACCGAAGCTCAATGCATACCTGTAGCAAGAACACCCAGCACTGAAGCATAATAACCTCTGGCAGAGAATTATCTAATAGTTTCTCTGCTCCCTTTCCAGAACTGGGTAAGAGCAGCAACCAAAGGGGAGAAAGAGCGTACAGTGCTATAGCTGAGACATCCTTCCCAGTTAGTAGAGATGGGAAAAGGAATCTTTTGTTCCCATCCACAACACCACAGCTGCCTGGGCAGTACAAAATTTAACGTGGTGCCTGCAATACAACTACTGCAACAACCTCAGCCAAGAGGTTCCTATTTCTTCCCCATGAAGAACCAGACGCCTCTTAGTTCAGCTCAGGCGCTCCAATCACTGTTGCAACTGTAGAGCCCTGTCCGGTGGAAAGAGGAGGCCCAGACATCCTGCAGAAGCACCCCTCTTCCCATCATAGCCAGCTGGAGAGCTGCAGTTGCTACAGCAATCATGACTCGGCAGCCAGGCCAACTCTTTAAGGTTAGCGCATGCTGGGGTTGGAATGAGAGAAAGCCCAGCTGCCACTTTGCCACCTCTGCTCCTGTTCCTATCAAGAAGCAGGGCAAGCCAACACTTTGACAGGCCTCCCCAAACATCTTCAGAAGTGGAGGCCCCCTGCTGTAGATTGTAAAGATGGGAAGCTGTTCTGGTATCTTCTAAATTGACATCTTCTATATGCAGACTGGCAGCAGCCCCACAAATAAAAACACTACATTTTCATTAGGTTTTGTATCATGACCCCCCACCCCGTGCTCCACATAGCCTCGAATCAGTTAATGAAAGTCATAACATTTTTCAAAAAACAAGGTCCTAGCACTTGTGATTCTGCAAGAAGATATTAAAAAGTGCTTGCTGGATATACTCTGCAGTAGGTGGGCCTCTGCCCTCCTTCCAACCCCTTGTGATATTTTTTTCTCCCTCTCTGGTTTAGAACTTGATGATCGTTTTGTTAAAGCAACAGAAATATCTGCACCAGGCTCCTTACTGGAAATGCTCATTTGCTGCAGTCAGTATTACCTGATGCTTCTGAGATGGATAATGATACAGCTATAACAGCGGCACAAAAGAAACAGAAACAGGAGGGAGGAGAGTTGAATGTTTTTAAGCATGATTCCAGGAAGGCCTGGCACCACCCACACAGCCCCAATCAATTTATTCCTTCTTTTATAGTCTGCCTTTCTCCCCAAGTCTCACATTTGATGACACAATTTAAAGCAATGCCATTCTGGCCCATGGAGCTGAGCTGTACACTCCTGCTGTAGATGGAACGTACCATTAGGGCCTCAGGCACGCACCTCTCTATTCCCAAATCTATAATCGGAGAGGGGAAACAATGGGCATGAGCTGAGAGCAAGAGCCGAAGGGCTTGGCCCACAGCTGTTAGCCCTATGGCTTGCAGCCTGGGGCTTGTGTTAGCCAGCCCAGTGAGTCAGAACCTGCAGAACATGCTCATTGTGTCTGATTTAAATTGGTTGTTTGTGTATTGAAAAATTTCTCTACGCTGCTTTGGGTCCCTATGGAGAAAAGAGGCACAGAAATGTCTCTCTCTCTTCCTCTCTCTCCACACACACAAAAAGTGGTGGCTATAAACAACAGTAAGTTATTAAAGCCAAGTAAATATCAACAGTATTTGCATAACTCGGTCCCTTGGTTCCTCTGGCTTCGCCTCTTGGCCCCTCTAGACCAAAAGCTTCTTGCGGTAAGGGGTTCATTATCATTTATTACAATGCCTGTAACGTGTGCTGCTGGTGCTGTTTCAAATTCTCACCTCACTTTCACCAGCCTGTCAGACATCACACCAGTTAAACGCACTGCATGAATCCAACAACATTCTTATGCCAAATGTTTCCACACCCATGAACACCTGTGGGCACGGCCCAGCTTGGCCTTTCACACGCAATGCTGAAATGGAAAGTCAGTCGCAAGCTGCGTTCCTAAAGTTAGAAATCGCATCCACAAGCACTGAGGCACACTGGAACCCTTACCAGCTCGAGTGTAGAACCAGTTCTCATCGTAGGGAGCCAGTTCTTTGTGCTTTGCTAGTTTAACAGTGTCCACCCATTCTGGTACTTTCAGTTTACCTGACCTGCAAGAACAAAGACCAGTTATAACCAACATAAGAAATGATCAGTGTCACTTTTGAATAGAGGCAGTAGCCAGGGGCAACGAACCCCTCATTTATGGCATTACACCACTCAAGGAGGAGCTTTTCTCCTGCTTTTACCAACAAGTCCAAAGAAAGAGCTAAGATCCAGGCCTTCACACCCTGCAGATCAACCGGCCAACATCTCACACTAGTTTGCTATGGGTGACACCCAAAGAAATCTTAAGAACAGTTGGTTTTTATACCTCGCTTTTCTCTACGATGAGGAGTCTCGAAGATGTTTACCACCACCTTCCCTTCCCCCCCCTCATAAGACACCTTGTGAGGTAGGTGAGGCTGAGAGCTCTGGCAGAACTGTGACTAGCCCAAGGTCACCCAGCAGGCATCATGTGGAGGAGCGAGGAATCAAACCTGGTTCTCCAGATCAGAGTCCACCGCTCTTAACCACTACACCATGCTGGCTCTCAACTTGAACAATTAAAACCCCATACGACTTGTCAGTTTTACTTTGTGTACGAACAGAACAGCAGCAAAAAAGCACTCTAGCTCATGCAGGAACACATATGTGGTGTTTGGCTTGATTAATCCACAAACTCTGGCGACCTTAACTAAGAGGAAAGCTTTTTACACTGGACATCCAATGCCTGCAGTGCATTACTTCCCAGGTGTAGGAAAGAGAGCTTCATTACAGCTGAGCCAAGTATCAGAGATCACCATATATATTTCCCAACATTCTGCCATATTCCCATGTGACAGAGAAACAGGAGCTAGGGCAAGCCTGCATACACAGGAACAAGCTGCCATTACACTCTATGGGATAAAACAAATAGGCAGCAATCTAGGCCACAATTGGGGACAACTACCCAAGACGTTTGAGGATCAGCCCAACATATTTATTTTCCCTTAAGAGTTGCCATGCTTCCCTCACCAAATTAGATTGAAGCAGTTGCATGAGGGAAGCAGGTTTTAATACTTCTACTACTGCACCATTTCCTGACCTAAACTACTCCCCTCCCCCAAAGCTGCCTTTGAAATAACATACAAGTACCCATCACTAGAATCACCAGGGGCAGAAAGATGATTTAGCTATCATCCCTTCGGTGATTACATCCCAACTGCTGAACCGCTCAAAAAGAATAGGTTGAATATGCTACAAAAGGATAAGCAAAGATAGAAAAACCAAAGTCACGGAGAGTTAGCTAGCTCAGTTTACTCCAGAAATTAACCAAAGGAAACATGTTGTTCAACCATCTGCTGAGTGTCCGATAAATGCATTTGACTCAGTCAAACGAGTCCATAGTGTTGTCGAAGGCTTTCACAGTCAGAGTTCATTGGTTCTTGTAGGTTATCCGGGCTGTGTGAAGGACAGTGTCCTTCAATGTTACTCTTTCTGAAGATGCCTGCCACAGCTGCTGGCGAAACGTCAGGAAAGAAAATACCAAGACCACGGTCACACAGCCCGGATAACCTACAAGAACCAATGAGTCCATAGTGGTTAATTTTTTCAGGCAACTTACTTTTTGAGGAAGGCAGCAAGGGCCCTCACAAACTCCTGCTGGTTCACGTCTTTTACAGTCACACCAGGCATCTAGTAGAGAAAAAAAATGCAAATTCTAATTTGTAACCATCTGTGTTTAGAGCAAACAAAACCTGAGGTGCACCTTGCTGGGCAATGTTCAGTTGTCCCCACCTGCATCAGCCCTTCCCTTCCTTTCTCCCTCCTGTCCACAAGACATGACCTTACGTTGAATGAGACCACTGTTTATTGGTCTCCATTACCAACTCTAACAGGCAGCAGCTCTCCAGGCTCTCAAGCAGAGAGCCTTCATATCACCTGCTACCCAAACCATTTAAATGGAGATGCCATGAAATATCATGGATTGAATTTGGGACCTTCTGCATGCCAAGCACAGGGTCTACCGCTGATCCAGAGACCTGCCTGTTACATAAGGGTTCTGGTGGGGGATTTTCGGATAGGGGGAATCTGCATGTGTGGGGACCTACTCCCCCCCCCCCATGAGCCCTTTGGGATATAAACCAATACAGAACAATACAGGATATAGGCTGTTACCGCACTAGGTATTCCCAGCGATGTATTAAGAGTTTGGAAATGTTATAAAAAATACCGTTCGCACTTTGTTTGGCTCCTTTAGCTGTGAAGACGTCTTCCAACCATTTTTTAGCCGTGGCATCCAAAAACCCTTTTAAAGCGACGTTTTTTATAACATTTCCAAACTCTTGATACATCGCTGGGAATACCTAGTGCGGTTAACAGCCATAAATAGCTTCTAGAGCAACGGGTTATACGATTATCTATTAGGAAAAACAAAGATCTGCCTATTGATTATTATTACTAATTATTGGAGTCTTTTTTTCCTGCATGCGGCCGAGCCACAGCACCGCACCTTACATTCTCAGCGTGGCATACAATATTACGAAACCGCCACCCCCACCGGCCAAGACGAAGACCCTCGGGGGGGGGGCAGGCATCTCCGTCCGCCTCCCCTTCGGCCCGCGCACATGCGCCCTCCCGGCCAGGTCCCGGAGCACAGGCCGAGAAAGCCGGGGCCGGCCCCCGTCGCCCAGGGGCCCCCGCGGGGGAGGGGCGGCCGGCCCGTGAGGAGGGGGCCCCCGCCCCCCATGTCCCCATCGCCCGAGGCGGCCTGGGCCCGCGCTCCCGCTCACCGTGCGGCCGCCTCTGCGCTCCCGGGCAGGCGAAAGAGAAGGCGCGGGGCTTCCCACCCGCAGATCACAGGGCTCCAAGCATCGCGAGGCTCCATCTCCCAATCATGCGGTCGCGAGACTTGCGTTTGCCCTATCCGCGCGCGGCGAGGGAGCGGGCGGCCTCGCGCCTCCTCTTACAGTGACCGGGGGCCGGAAGTTCTAGAGGCTCCTTGCCCACAGAAGGGCGGAAGTGGGGTCCGTCAAGGGACGTTGTGTTGCTTCCGTTGGCCTCTAGGAGCGCCAGAGGGCGAAGAGCCGGAGGTTCTGTGGGCGCCGACCGAAGAGACCCAGCTGGGGGCTGACCTTTGAACCCGCCGGCGCGGGATCTGGGGCTGCTGCTGAGACCACAGAGCCCCCTCCCCCCCCGTGCACCACGTCCTCAGCAGTTAGTTACAGGGGGACTCACTTTTAAGGTCATCATAAATTAGGATCATCTACTAGTGTAATGCTGTGATTCGTGGAAGAAAAGAAAGTTTTATGTCTGAAATGACTTGACTGGATTGAACCATGTGTGGGCTGGCAGCCCCACCGGGTTCATAGAATCATAGAGTTGGAAGGAACCACCAGGGTCATCTAGTCCAACCCCCTGCACAATGCAGAAACCCACAACTACCTCCCCCACACATCCCCAGTGACCCCCCCTCCCCTCCCCCCCCCCGCCATGCAGGATCCCACAATCAAAGCACTCCCGACAGATGGCCATCTAGCCTCTGCTTCAAGACCTCCAAAGACGGGGACTCCACCACCCTCCCCGAGGCAGCGCATTCCACCATCAAACAGCCCTCACCATCAGAAAGTTCTTCCTAATGTTTAGGTGGAATCGCTTTTCTATTAGATTAAATCAGGGGTGGGGAACATCAGGCCCGGGGGCCGTATAAGGCCCACAAAATCATTTGGTCTGGCCCTTCATGGGTCCTGGCAGATCTCTAGCTCAGAAGGATGCTGCCCTGCCTGAATCTTTTGGTCCCAGCTGGGGACAGCAGAGCTCAAAAGCAATTTGATCTATGTGGCAGACACTCGGAGCCGTCTCCAATCATGCCTCTTGGCTAAATGTTTGACCAAATACAGCAGGCTAATTTTTAAGTTGATAATTTTGTATGGCCCGCAAATGATGTTATATATGTCCAAATGGCCCTTGTCAGAAAAAAGGTTCCCTACCCCTGGATTAAATCCATTACTCCGTGTCCCAGTCTCTGGAGCAACAGAGAACAAGCTAGTTGCCTCATCAACATGACATCCCTTCAAATATTTAAACATGGCTATCATGTCTTGGGTTCCCCCAAGGACCCCACTAAAATGTATTTTCACAAAAACACACACTTCCCATTCTTGGGACCTTCATAGGGTTGCCGATCTCCAGGTGGGGCCTAGGGAGCTCCTGGATTTACACCTGATCTCCAGACAATATGGATCAATTCCCCTGCAGAAATTAGTTTCAGAGGATAACTGTGTTGGTCTGCATTAGAGGTGAATTAGAGTCCAGTAGCAAGATTTTGGGGTATGATCTTTTGAGAGTGGAAGTTCCCTTGGTCAGATACAAGTAGGAATGAAGATCTCTGCATCTTTATTTATTGATTATATTTTATCCCACCCTTCCTGACTAAAGCCAGGTGGCTAACAACCTAGAATTACAATTAAAATCAAAATATCATATGCATAATTAAAACATTAGATTATCATAGTTATATCAGAAAGTGAGGGGAGGTGTTGTAAAGAATGCTTGTAAAGGATGCAGAGGTACCATGCAGACTGTCATCAGCTTCATTAGAGCAGAGGGGAAATGCTTGGGGCCAGGGTCTGAGGAAGGGAGCTTTGACTCTCAAAACCGTTGACCCTGAAACTCTTGGCCTCGAGGTGCTTCTGGACTTGAATCTACCTGGAGAAACTAGTAGCTTTGGAGGGTGGACGCTGTGGCATCACATCACTGCTGAGGTCCCTCCCCTCTCCTAAATTTCACCCTCCCTAGGCTCCACCCCCAAATCTCCAGGATGTCCCAACCCAAAGTTGTTAACCCAGACATGGGTGACAGAGAAGTAAAGCTTGATATCCTGAAATTACATTTATTGGTTGACTTCATTTATCGCCTTCCTTTCTCGCTGAAACCCGAGGTGGAGTAACACAGTAATTTCCTGTGCTGTCTTTTTCCCAGGGTGCACTGTGACATATGGACCCGGTGGTCAGTTCCATCGATGTGGATTTGATTGCTCCGCTTTCCCTTTTTAAAAAAATTGTCATCCACTGGTGGGACATGTGGGGGTGCTTTGCAGTGGTATCCCAGTCTGTAAATTGCTATGTGGTGCCTGGAAAATGGCACACTTGCCAACCTAATCATATGATGGAATGGCTCCTTTCTACAATAAGAACGGGAGGCATACATCATGTAAGGTTACCAGTTCCAGCTTGGGAAATACCTGGAGATTTTGGGGTGTTGGGGAGGGGAGAGACCTTATTGGGATATAATGCCATAGAATCCACCCTCCAAAGCTGCCCTTTTCTCTAGGGGAACTGATCTCTGTCATCTGGAGATCAGCTTTAATCCCAGGAGAACTCCAGGCCCGACCTGGAGGTTGGCAACCTTAAGGAGCTCAGCTTGTCTGAATGGTTCAGTTTGATCTACTTGCGTTCTGACGCAGGCAATCAAACTACACAATAAAGAAAATGCTTCTTAATGGGATCTATAACCCCAAAAGGGGATGTGACTTCCCGTTCCCCTCCTAGCCAAAGATAAAGAGCAGATGAAAAGCAAGCAGACTGTTCAGCAAGGGGGGGGTGGGATTTGGGGAGGGGAGGGACCTCAGCCAGGCAGAATGCCATCTAGTCCACCTTCCACACTGGCCATTTTCTCTAGGGAAACAGATCTCTGTGGTTTGGCGATCACTTGTATTGCTGCAAGACCTCCAGGCCCCACCTGTAGGTTGGCAAACCTACAGTCTCCTCCAAAGGCCCCTGGAACTTCTCACCACTGGGAGCACAGGGGGCACCCACAGCTCTATTGATACTGAAAAATAAAATATCACAGCACAAACACAGGTAAAGCATACGAGTTAAAAATAAGATTTAAAAAGAACAATGGTGGATGGGGGCAACCCTCAAAAGACGTACATATAATGTGATGCAACAGGAATACAGTTCATGCCAGCATGGGCCAGATGCCTATACAAACCGTAGTCAGGCATGAGATTCAACAAGAGTTTTCCCTGCCTAGCAACCACTTATGCTTCCATAACAAGAAAGCTGTAATGGGCAAAAAGTAAATCCATAGGGAAAGCTTACCAGAAACATCTTCACCTGTTGATTTCTGCCTGAGTCCTTCCCTTAAAATGCAGCTTGGCATGGCATGGATGGTATTATGCATTTAAAGGGGACTGGGGTATCTGAAGGACCGTCAATGTAAGCCCTTGGCCCGAAGAATCCCCAAAAGCAACAACCCAGACAGGTAGTCCTAAGGCAAGTTGACTTTATTGGAAAAATCAAACAGGTTAACAGTGCTTACAAACTAACTAAGCCAAGAATGGCTGGCAGGCGCAAATCAGTAATATATATTAGCATAGCTGATATGGCAGGTTGGCATAGTAACTCAGTTTCCCATGGGAGAGGAATGCACAAGATAAAGTGTCCGTTAGAACAACAAAGCGAGGCAGCTGCGAGAAGCCGCGAGAAAGTCATAACACCTCAGAGGAGCCGAAGAGCCGAACAGGCCCGCTCCTGACATCCTGCTCCCCTTAGGGCCCCCTCCCAACCCGAAAGGGGGCTGGCTTCTGGGGGTAGGTGGAGTGGAAGGTTTGCACTAGCCGAGGGGCGGCGACGTCGCAGGCGCATACCCATTCGTCATAGGCGGTGGGGAAGTGCTCCCAACGAACAAGATACTGGAGGGAGCCATGGCGAATGCGGGAGTCCAGGATTTTAGCAACCTCAAAATGCTCCTCCCCCCCCCACCATCACCGGTTGCTCAGGAAGCGCGTCGGGATGCCACTCCGGGGAGGGAGTGTGCGGTTTCAAAAGGCTTACATGGAAAACTGGATGGATACGTCTGAGTGCCTTTGGCAGAGTGAGTTCCACTGTCACGGGGTTGATGATATGAGACACGGGATAAGGTCCCACATATTTGGCACTTAGTTTGTCACAAGGACGGGTGGAACGAAGGTTCTTGGTAGACAGGTAGACCAAGCCCCCCACTTTATAGTCCTGGCAAGGAGATCGATGTTTGTCAGCCTGAGCCTTGTATTTACATTTGGCTCGTTCCAAATTCTTTATCAGCCAGGGCCAGGTGGTATGAATTGCCTCTACCCATGCAGCTACATCTCCATCGCCCTCCCCCCTGGAAATATTTAGCTGTTCGATAGGACCAAAGTCTTGACCATATACAGATTGAAATGGACTAAACCCTGTGGATTGGTGAACAGCATTGTTGTAGGCATATTCAGCAAAAGGCAACAGTTCAACCCAATTATCTTGGTGATAATTGACATAACAACGAAGGTAACATTCTAACACAGCATTGACACGTTCAGTTTGCCCATCAGTCTGATGATGGAATGCACTAGAGAGACCCTGCTCCACCCTCACCAATTTAAGGAAAGCTTTCCAAAATTTGGCCACATAGATGCCTCCCCTGTCACTCACTATCTTCCGCAGGAAGGAATGTAGACGGAAGACATGTGACACAAAGAGGCGGGCCAGCTTTGGGGCGGAGGGAATACCTGCACACGGGATGAGGAGCACCTGTTTGGAGAAAAGGTCCGTAACAACCCATAGAACAGTTTTACCCTCACTAAGAGGGAGGTCAGTCATAAAATCCATGGCAATGACTTCCCAGGGTCTGGAGGGGATTTCTAAGGGTTGCAAGAGTCCGGGGGGTTTCCCTTGAGAACGCTTGACAGTGGCACAAGTTGGGCAGCCGCGAACGAAGGAGCCCACGTCAGTTCGCATGCCCGCCCACCAGAATTGCCTACGCAACAAGTGAAGAGTTTTCAAGAAGCCAAAGTGCCCTGCTGTTTTAGCTCCATGGGCTAATTTTAACACTTCCTTCCGCAAGTCCTTGGGCACGTATAATTTAGAGTCTTTGTACCAGCAACTGCCACGTTCCAGAAGGGAGGGAGGGAGGGTGTGAGCGGAGAGTTCAGCCTGGCAAAGGGCACGGAGTGAGTCCAGGAAGGAATCAGACAGGTCCATCGTACTCGGTGAGGTGGACGAGGCTGGTTGTGGAACCGGAGGAGCAATTGGAGGAGAGGGTGGCACGTCCGCACGTACGGGCGCGGGGGGGTGGCTGTGGAGGGCGAGGGAGTCAGGTTCGAGTTCTGGACATCCCCCCCCCCAGCGTGGGGCTGTCGTAGGGTCTGTGATCTGGTCTGGACGGCGAGGGTGGGCAAGAGACTTCTTTGCACTGGGGTGAATAAGGAGACCGTGGGACGGTCAACTTTGGTAGGATACTGGGGGAGCCTGGAGAGAGCGTCCGCCAGTACGTTTTGCTTGCCCGGGACATGTTTGAGTACAAAACGGAATTGGGAAAAGAAGTCAGCCCAACGAAGTTGCTTCGCGGACAGTTTAGGGGTCCCAGTTAGTGCCTCCAGATTTTTGTGATCTGTCCAGACTTCAAAGGGGACCTGGGAACCCTCAAGGAATTATCGCCATGTAGTCAGAGCATGGTAGACGGCGGCTGCTTCTTTTCCCCAAATGGGCCGGTTGAGTTGGGAGTGCGCAAACTTTTAGAAAAATAAGCGCAGGGGTAAAGCAGACCATCATTGCCCTGCTGCAGAAGGGCCCCTCCCATAGCTACATCCGAAGCATCTACTTGTACTATAAACATACGATCAGGATCAGGATGTCTTAAAACTGAACAAACGCTTAAGGGTATCAAAAGCAGTTTGACATTGAAGAGTCCATAGAACTTTGGCTGTGGGGAGAGAGGCGGAAGCCCCCTTGCCTTTAGTCTTGAGGAGATCAGTGATAGGTAGAGCAATTTGGGCAAAGTTGGGAATAAACCCCCGATAAAAGTTCGCAAAGCCAAGGAATTGTTGCACTTGCTTATGAGTTGAAGGGGGAGCCCAATCAACAACTGACTGGACCTTGGCGGGGTCCATGGTGAGACCTTGGTGTGAAACAATATAACCCAGAAATGTCAATTGGCTTTGGTGAAATTCGCATTTGGATACTTTAGCATAGAGCTGATTGTCCCGGAGCCGTTGTAGTACTTCTCGCACCAAAGCTACATGCTCTTCCATGGAGTTAGAATAAATGAGGATGTCATCTAGATAAACCACCATGCCCCGGTATAACAAATCATGGAGGATTTCATTAATGAATTGCATGAAGACCCCCGGAGCCCCCTTTAATCCGAAGGGCATGACAAGGAATTCAAACATACCAAAACAGCTGGAAAAGGCTGTGAGGGGCTCATCCCCGTCACGAATGCGGATTCTGTAATAGGCTTCAACTAAGTCCAGTTTGGTGAAAATGCGCCCCTCCTTTAGCTGTCCCAAGATATCTGAAATTAGAGGGATGGGGTAGGCACTAGTCTGAGTGACAGCATTGAGCTTCCAAAAGTCAATGCAGAGGCGCAGATCGCCTGTCTTTTTGCGGACAAAAAAGGCAGGAGCCGAGCAAGGAGCTGAAGAAGGTCGAATGAAACCACGAGCAAGGTTTTTATCCAAAAAGTCTTGCAATACAGTACGTTCGGCAGTGCTCATGGGATATATTTTACTTTTAGGCAATTTACCGTCCCCCACCACTTCAATAGCACAGTCCGTTCTACAGTGGGGGGGCAGAGCATCGCACTCTTTGACATCGAAAACGTCCGCGAAATCCTGATACTCAACAGGCAGTATTGGGGGGGGGGGTGTCAGAGACTAAGGCTGTGGCTGTCGGGAGAACTACTGCGGCTTCGTGTCGGTGTTGGGCGCAGTGGGGATGCAAGAAGGTGATAGTATCAGCTTTCCAGTCTATAGAAGGGCTGTGTCCCTTTAGCCAGTTTATTCCCAAAATGACTTCGTATCGGATGGGGGCTATAGTGAAGTCTATTTGTTCCCAATGAGAACCGATACCCATCGCAACGCTGCGAGTGCGACAGTCTACCGGGCCACCCCTAAAGGTGCTGCCATCCATCTGAGCAAACTGGATAGGGTCAGATAGTGTCTCGGACTTAACTTTAAGTGCCTTGAAAGTGGC
This sequence comes from Euleptes europaea, assembly GCF_029931775.1. Classification (NCBI taxonomy): domain Eukaryota; kingdom Metazoa; phylum Chordata; class Lepidosauria; order Squamata; family Sphaerodactylidae; genus Euleptes; species Euleptes europaea. The sequence continues at coordinate 629,399 of NC_079314.1, forward strand.
CTCATTGATTAAGGAGCGCCCACAGCCCGAGTCTATGAGGGCTTTAACATATAGTTTGGGGCCTCGTTTGTAATGTTGTAACACTACATCCACATATACAGTATTTTCAACTTCACTCACCATAACAGGAGCCTTGGGTTTTGCAGGAGAAGCTGCAGGGGTCTGTGGTGTCGCTCCGCTCACCACAGACCCTGCCCATTTTTTGACAAGTCAAGAGGAGATTCTAGGTTGAGGGCAGGGGGATCCCAGGAGCGATCCTCATCAAAAGATTGAGAGCTGTCCCCCAATGGGGCACTTGTAATCCGAGTTCCGGATGGGACGGTAGGAGTGGGTTCACCAGTGACTTCTCCGACGTGAAGTGCTGAGGGCGCGTGTCGTCCCGGCGCAGTGCTGCGTGCGGCAGCGGTGCCTCTGCGTTGAGGTCGTCCCCGAGCCCGGGGGGGTCCTTCTGGACGAGAAGGAAGAGCGAGGTCTGGACGGCATGGGCAGGCTGCTGCGAAGTGGCCCATGGTGCCGCAAACAAGACAGGCTCCCCTCTGGAACCGGGATTCGCGGTCCTGTAAGGGTCGCATTGGTCTCCGTGGGATGGGGGTTGAAGCCTTAGAGGGAGGCTTTTGGCTGCTCCCCTCTTTGGTCCGACGCCGAACCAGGGAGATGAACTGGCGGCGGCTTTCCACTTCTTCCGCCAGCAGGATCCAATCCTCCAAGGTGTCAGGATCCCCTGGCATATATGCCCAGTTCAAAATGTAGGGGTGTAATGCCTCCCGGAAATAGTGTATGCGGGTAGCTTCTGGCCAGTCCACTATTTTACTGGCGAGTCGTTGAAACTCGTCGGCGAACTCCCGAACTGGGGTTGAGCCCTGCCGGAGCTGTAAAAGTTCGGCTTTAGCCCTTTCTCCCAGAAAGGGGTCCTCAAAACGTCTCCGCAGGGCCCTCATGAAATTATTGAGAGAGCGTATGGAGCGAGCCCAAGTGTCAAACTGGAGAATCATCCAGTCTGCCGCTTTTCCTGTTAAGAGTGAGGCGACAAAACGAACCCAGCTGTCCTTGGTGGGGAAAAACTGGCCTTGTTCCCTCATGTAACTTTCCACATGATGCAGGAAACAGGGTAAAGCCTCGACCGAGCCATCATAGGTGATCTTTAGTCGGGGTTGTTTCCATTGAATTGGTTGCACAGGGAGCGGTAACACTGGCGCTCCAGGGGGCGGCTGGCCTGGCACGACGGGCGCACCGGGCATGATCGGCGCGGCGGGCGCACCTGGCCCGATCGGTGCGGCAGGCGCACCGGGTCCCCCGCCAGGTGCCTGGGGTGGATGTTGCGGAGCTGGCTGTGGAGGCTGGGTAGGATCCAGTGGAACAGGGGCGTTTTGAGCCCGTTACAACTGTTCATTCTCGCGGAGCAGTTGTTCCATCTGTTCCTGTAGATGGTTTACCTGGTCAGCCAATTCCCGGTTCTGGCTCCGCAAGAAATAAGTGTCATCGCGGATCCCTCCGGTACGCCTGGATTGGCTGACCCGGAGGTCGGAGGCCCAGTGGGATCCGTCGCCATATAAGTCCTTGTCGTCGGATAAGTCCGACTCGGGGTATTGTTCAGCAAGGCGCCGGGCACGTTGCGTGGCGCGAGACGGGACGAACGTTGGGGAGAAAGAGGGTCCGAAAGGGAACCCTGATCCCACAGGTCCCTTGAGACACACGTCTTTCGCATTTGCCTTGGCGCGTTCGGCTGCCAACTGCTGCTCTCTGTCCTTGTCAGCCTGAGCCTTGGCTGCCGCTAATGCCGCTTCCTGCCGTTGTTCCTCGGCCCGTTGGTTTGCGAGCGCTTGGTCCGTTTCCAGCTTCAAAGCGAAAGCTGCAGTGACCAACGGAAGAGCTTCTCGCTACAGAAGGGTGAGGAGCGGGGCCTGATACTGTCCAAGTAGAGGTTGCACCTGGACAGCCAAGGCAGCTGCCCCAGCGCCAAACGACGGAGTCAACAGTTGCATTAAGTCGGCCACCGTAGTTGTGGTCAAGGGTAGATCCACAAATAGTAACGCAGTCCGAATAGCGATGGCGTGTGCCTCGGCTTCACAAACTTTAGGATCAGGAACCAGGGTCTGCGGCTGTTGTCCCGCCATGTCGCGGAGCGAGTCGGGTAGGTCCGGAACCACCGCTTGATCCTGTTGCAAAGTCAATTTCGCTAACAAACGAGTCAGGAGAACCAAGTCCTCTTTCGCCTCCCGTACCTCTTCCAACAACCCGTCCAGGGCTAAGAGGTCGTGATGGGCTGCACGGTCTGCGTCCTCAGATGACCAGGGCGTCGTTTCCATAAGGCAGCGCCACTGATGCCGAAGAAGACCCACTAGGTGGTTAATTTCCGCATCAGTCTGTAAAGCTTCTACTAGCACATCATGCAGCAGAATAGGGTCTTCAGGAAAGACAGAAGATCCCACTAATAGAGTCCAACGGGGTTAAGTCCTCCAGGATTCCAGGCATGGAACCCGTGCTCGGGGAGACGCGACCTCCACCCGAGATGTAGGCGAACCCTTCAGGGCTCCAGCTACGCTGATGAATAGGGTGATTCTTGGCTTAATGTAAGCCCTTGGCCCGAAGAATCCCCAAAAGCAACAACCCAGACAGGTAGTCCTAAGGCAAGTTGACTTTATTGGAAAAATCAAACGGGTTAACAGTGCTTGCAAACTAACTAAGCCAAGAATGGCTGGCAGGCGCAAATCAGTAATATATATTAGCATAGCTGATATGGCAGGTTGGCATAGTAACTCAGTTTCCCATGGGAGAGGAATGCACGAGATAAAGTGTCCGTTAGAACAACAAAGAGAGGCAGCTGCGAGAAGCCACGAGAAAGTCATAACACCTCAGAGGAGCCGAGGAGCCGAACAGGCCCGCTCCTGACAGTCAACTCCTATACATTCCTGCCCAGGACCTAAGATCACAGGGAGAGGCCTCCTGACTGTCCCATCAATCAGAGAATCTCATTTGGCGGGTACATGAGACAGGGCCTTTTCGGTGGTAGCCCCACAGTTATAAAACAACCTGACCCCCTCACTTCCAGTCTTTAGGAGACGGCTGAAGATGGTTTAATGTAGGACTGCATTTGATTAAAGAAGTCCTAAACTGTGACTTTAAATTTTGGTTGTATGTATTTGTATGTACTCTTATTTTATGTATTTTATTTATATTGTAAGCTGCCTTGAGCTCCGTAAGGAAGAAAAGTGGCTAAAAAGTGTTTTAAATACATGAACAAATCAGTCAATAATGGCAACGCTTTCTGCAGTCACTCCATTGGCTTCTCATCAGCCACAAGCTCAATTCAAAATGGCCAATCAAAATGAAATGTTTCATGGACTGGACCCTCATATCTGCAGGACCGCCTCTCTTTCTCTGCTCTACCACTTTGCTCATCGGAGTAGTGCCTTCTGCAGGTACCACCAGCATGGCATAGTGGTTTGGAGCGGTAGACTCTAATCTAGAGAACCAGGTTTGATTCTCCACTCCTCCACATGAGCAGCAGAATTTGATCTGGTGAACCAGGTTGGTTTCCCCACTCCTACACATGAAGCCTGCTGGGTTGCCTTGGGCTAGTCACAGTTCTCTCTGAACTCTCTCACAGCCACTTTGAGATGCCTTAAAAGGTAGAGAAAGTCGGCATATAAAAACCAACTGTTCTTCTTCAAACAGGCCAGAACAATACCTGCTTGTACGCATGTCTCCTCTGTTGTGGCCCCCACCTTGTGCAGTGCCCTCCCTTCTGGCATTCCGCAATCCATTAAAACAGAATTGTTCCAGAAAGTATTTTTTATAAAGGTGATAGGTTATATTACAATGGGAACGGTTCATGAGATATTTCAAGTAAGGGAATTGGTCTGGGGCACTTCAGTACTGAATGGTATATATGTTATCTGTTGCAATATACATTATCTTGTTCTCGGTGGATTGCATTTCTACTTATGCAATACAGTTTTACTGCTTCTTTAAAATTTCATGCTTAATTACTTATGCTTTGTTCCAATTTCTGATTGTTTCAGACTTCTGCAATCCCAGTCCTGTCTCATTACTTTTCAGAGGTCTCATCCTGTTGATTGCCTTACACAGTAATCCACCTTGAGTCTCAATAAGAAAGGCAGAATATAAATAGCATAAATAACTAATAAAATAAAACAACTAGATTCAAATCCACAAGCACCTGTGAGACCAACAAGATTTTCGGGGTATAAGCTTTTGAGGGTAGAAGCAGGCTAGAGAAGCTTGGACTCTTGAAAACTTGTACTCCGAAAATCTTGTCCGTCTGTAAAGTGCTAGTGGACTTGAATCTAGCTGTTCTCCTGCAGACTAACACTGCAACCCTCTGAAACTAATAAAAGAAAAGGTTGCTGTTCTGTTTTGGGAGACACCCATTCATTCCAGTTGGGAGCATGACTCCCCATCCTGAGAACTCTGGCTTTAAAATGTTCCTTCATAGGCTGGAGCATATGCAGAGACATTCTGAGCACGTATCAGAACCGATGGTCTCCAGCCCGAACCACTTTGCATTCCTTCCCCCATTTCCTGAGCCATCCTGATATTTTTCTGTGGGCTTTCTTTCTTTCTTTCTTTCTTTCTTTCTTTCTTTCTTTCTTTCTTTCTTTCTTTCTTTCTTTCTTTCTTTCTTTCTTTCTTTCTTTCTTTCTTTCTTTCTTTCTTTGTCTTTTACCTTTTTTCGACCAAGATAAAAGGAAGGTTTATGACTGAGTTTTGACCAGAATCAATTTCATTAGCGTTATTTAAAGTTCTAAAAATACCAAGGGCCAGACTGCTGCCTTTGTTCCAATAATGGGTTTTATCGGCAATTGCTGATGTCCATTATGTGCCCTTAATGCCACAATATTCAGTCGCTTGGTGCAGTTCAGTTCCTTCATATTCAATAATTGCTTTGTGGGTGGAAGTGATTTTCCTATGGCTGCCTTAAGCGAGGCTTTCTCAAATGGCACTTAGCCGCCAGGAGCAAAGGTAGACAAAGAGCACAGATAGGAGACAGTCAACAAGCGGGGGAAGGGGAGGGAGAGATCCGCAAGGGAGTACAGTTCTCCACCTGTGCCTTTAGCACTTTGCACAAGAGAACAGGGAGTTTCAAGAGCTACACCTTTTCTTTCTCCTCCCGCCTCATGCGGGGTGGGGGTTGGGGGTTGGGAGGAATTAAGCCTCCTCTTCTGCACCATTTTCCCAATCTGAAACAGCTGCAGGAAGCTGGGATTTAACCTGTCGGGGAAGCACGTGGGCACAGCTGGTGGTTGAAAGTGCTGTCATGTCACAGCCAGCTGATGGTGACCCCATATCCATTGTTAAGGCAAGAGATGAACGGAGGTGGTTTTGCCCTCGCCTGCCTCTGCGGAGTGACCCGGGACTTCCTGCAAGTCCTCCCATCCAAGTACCAGCCAGGGCCCAGCCTAGTTAGCTTCTGAGATCTATTGAGGTTGGGCTAGCCTGGGCCATCCAGGTCAGAGCATGGGAACATCTAGGGTTACTCGAAGGCTTGAGAAAAACTCCCTGGGACCTAGGGTTGCCAACCTCCAGGTGGTGGCTGGAAATCCCCTGGGATTACAACTGATCTCCAGCTGATAGAGATCAGTTTGCCTGGAGAAAATGGCTGCTTTGGAAGGTGGACTCTATGGCATACCCTGCTGAGGTCCTTCCCCTCCTCAAACCCCAACCTCCTCAGGTTCCACCCCAATAATCTCCAGGTATTTCCCAACCCAGAGCTGGCAACCCTACTGGGACCAAATGGTCAAAGCAGGGCTCAAGCCTTCCCGCTCTTGGTGGCGCAGTCTTCATCACTACCGAACACCCACTCCCATCGGGAAACTGCATTTTTAAAAAAGCTGCCGCCTCTGATCATTGCGTCTGGTTCAGCGCTGATAGCAGGTAACAGTTGCAGGCATCAAATAAGAAGCAAGAGCAGCATTCGCATCTATTGCTCACTGAATTAGGTAACGGAGGACGGGTGGGGGGGCTTATTTTTTCTGTGCTTCAGGTCAGGGGGTGGACTTTGGAGTTGGGGCAACAGCGAGCCCGCAACCTTGGCCAGCGCAGGACATGATGGAGGAGCACAGAGTGGAGGGCCCGTCCAAAGTCCTTCTTCCTCAGGGCGTAGATGAGGGGGTTGGCCAGGGAGTTCATGTGGGACAGCAAGACAGCTAAGCGGTCCAGTGACTGGTAGGTCGGGCAGCTGGGGCACAGGAGCTGGAGGCAGTAGATGACATGCAAGGGCAACCAGCAAATGCAGAAGACCCCTACCAAGAGGAAGAGGGTGCGGGCTGTCTGTATTTCCCCCCTCTTCGTTGCCCACAGAGCTTGGGACTGGTGGAAATGGCCACGGACGACCCGGAAGAGGTCAGTGTAGATGCCCAGCATGGCTGCCAGGGGCAGCAGGGTGCAGGTGAAAAAGACAAAGTAGACCAGGTACTCAGGGCTGAAAACAGATGTGAAGGAGCAGCGGCCGATGTGCCCATGATGGACCCCGCTGTCGTTGAAGACCTGGCGAGGGCCTGGATAAACCTTGGAGAGGAAGCCCGTGTAAGGAAGGTCGTGGGCGAGGATGACGAAGGCAGCCCTCTCGGAGGCGAAGCTGAATGCCACGGTCCGGTTTCTGGCTTCCACGTACTGCTCGAAGCGGTTCCAGCCCATCATTGGGGAGAGACCTATCAGGAGGGACAGAAACCAGCAGAAGGCCACGAGGACCATCACCCGTCGCTTCTTCATGTGCGTGGCATAACTGGACAAGGAAAAAAACCTCATCAGTGTCACATGTTAGCCAGATCGTCCTCTCTTCCTACCACCACCCATCACTTGGTCACCTCTTGGGAGCCGAGGACCCTGGCCCCAGCCACACAAAGGGGCCTTTATCCACCACAGCTGCCTGCCGAGCAGGAAGACTCATCCTGAAGACCTGAACAGCAGTGGTGCAAGTTTTTTATTTATTCATTTTCTTCACTTCGCTTTTCTCCTCAATGGGGACCCAGAGTCGCTTGCGACATTCTCCCATCCTCCATCTTATCCTCACAACAAATCCATGTGGTAGACAGCCAGCCTGGTGTAGCGGTTAACAGCAGTAGTTAGGAGCGGCAGAGGCTAATCTGGTGAACTGGACTTGTTTCCCCACTCCTACACAGGCAGCCAGCTGGGTGACCTTGGGCCAGTCACAGTTCTCTTAGAGCTCTCTCAGCCCCACCTACCCCACCGGGTGTCTGTTGTGGGGAGGGGAAGGGAAGGTGATTGTAAGCCAGTTTGATTCTTCCTTAAGTGGTAGAGAAAGTTGGCATATAAAAACCAACTCTTCTTTTTCTTCCAGGTTTTTATATATTATTTGTTTTTTTATAGTCTGCCTTTCTTAGGAAGACTCATTACACAAAGTAAAGCAATGCAATCAAAAGGATGACGTATCTGGAGGGCAAGGGCCAAGATCTCCCCTCAAGCTTCCATGGAGGAGTGGGGATTTATACCTTCCTTCTTCGACACTCTAACCACTACACCGCACTGCCTCTCTGCATACACCTGCCATAACTCAGGGATAGGGCCAGCATAGGGCCTGGTTCTCATTACAGGCCCATCTGAGGCAGGGCTTAGCATGGGTAGAGTTGTCAACCTTCAGGGGGGCCTGGAGATCTCCCAGAGTTACAACTGACCTTCAGACTACGTAGATCCCCTGGAGAAAATGGTGTAATCTATAGGGTTGCCAAGTGCCAGGTGGTGGCAGGCAAACCCCCACCCCCCGCCAATCCACCTGGCTGCCCGCCGACCAGCTGAGTGTCAGTGGGCAACGTGCACACCCGTGCCTGCCCGAGGCACCACATCACTTCTGGTTTACACCCAGAAGCGCCACATTGCAGGGGGCCGTTTACCACTCCAACTCCCAGTCTGAGTGGCAAAGGCCCCGTTGCAATGTAGCACTTCTGGGTGTAAACCGGACGTGCCGCAATCACGCCGGCGCGACCACACACGATCGCACCTCACCTCCACCCCGAAAACCTCCCGCCAGAGGAGAGGAGGGACCTGGTAAGCCTAGTAATCCATGGTGTTATACTCTACTGAGATCCCTCCCCTCCCTAAGGTTGCCAGGTGCCTGTTAATGGCAGGCAATTGCCCACCAATTAACCGGCCTGCCCACTGTCCCTCAGCTGGCTGGCGGGGGAAACAGGCCAGCTAAAGAGTGGCAAAATAAAGTCCCTTCCGAGGTAAAGCCAGAAGCTACGGGGACGCTCTAGTACGTCCCTTAAAAACTCTATAGAAACCATAGAGTTTTTGGAGGAATATGCTACTTCTGGGTTTGAAGCATATTCCTCCCAAAACTCTATGGTTTCCATAGAGTTTTTTAGGGACATGCTAGAGGGTTCCCATTACTTCCAGGTTTCATGCTGCGTGCTCACAAATCGGCCCCCTCACCAAAGCTCCTGCTGATGGCAAGGGGAGACCTGGCAACCCTATCCCTAAACCCTGCCTTGCTCAGACTCCACCCAAGGGTTGCCAAGTCTGGGTGGAAATTCCTGGAGATTTGAAGGTGGAGCCTAGGAAGAGCAGGGTGTGGAGGGGCCTCAGGGGTCTATAATGCCATAGACCATCCTCCACAACAGCCATTTTCTTCAGAGGAACTGATCTCTGTTGTCTGGAGATCAGCTCTAATTCCAGGAGATCTCCAGGCCCCACCTGGAGGTTAGCAACCATGTGTGTGTGTAAAGTGCCTTCAAGTCGCAGCCAACCTATGGCGACCCCTTTTTGGGGTTTTCATGGCAAGAGACTAACAGAGGTGGTTTGCCAGTGCCTTCCTGTGCACAGCAACCCTGGACTTCCTTGGTGGTCTCCCATCCAAATACTAACCAGGGCTGGCCCTGCTTCGCTTCTGAGATCTGACGAAATCAGGCTAGCCTGGGCCATCCAGGTCAGGGCATACTCCACCCCAAATCTCCAGGAATTTTCCAAGACATAGTTGGTAATTCTAACTGATGGGGCTATCAGTGGGCTGCATGCAGGTCTCCTGGAAGCCAAAATGGCAATATAAGGTCATGTCCACATGACCACCACCATTAGTCCTTCCTTGAAAACTCTCTGGGGGAAACAAAACACCCTTACAATCTGCCTGCATACTAGGCAAGCTGGTTACTGATACCCATTTCTTATGTGGCTTCCCTGTTACGAAAGAATGCCTTGTGGGGTCTGCATTTGCAGAGCCCCTCGCCGGACTTACCTGTTAGGCAGCCGGATTTTCAGGTGCGCATTAACGGCAATGACCAGCAGGAGGAGGATGGAGAACTGGGTGGTGACCAGCGGGAAACAAGTGAGGAAGAGGCACGTGTAGAAGCACAGGGTGTACCCCATGCTGAGCACCATGGAGAAAGGGATGGCCAGGGCCCCCACGCCCAGGTCAGCCAGCGCCAGGCACAAGAGCAGACAGTTAGTGACGTGCCTCAGTTCTTTGTGCAGGTAGACGGTGGCGCACACCAGCAGGTTGGTGGAGATGATGGCCACGGCTAGGAGGCCCTCAAGAACCACAAAACCTAAGTACATGTCCATGGTGGGCCACGTTGCTGTTGTAGACCACGTGGTCACCAAATATGTGGCTTCCACGTCCCAGCAAAGGAATAACCTTCTTAAACACAATGGTTGCCTCTAAGAACCAGATGTTTTCAGAGTTGCTGTTGTTTTTGATCTGCTGAGAATATCTGGGATCCAAGTTCGGACAGCCACTTCTGTCTCTCTGCCTCGTCTTTTCCAACACGTCTGTCCCACTCTCTCCCAGGCCGCTGCGACAGCAATAAGCCCGCCCCATCTCTGTTTGCAGAGTGTCCTGGTGGCAAATAAATCAAACTGTGCGCAGGTATGAGGCGGCTCTTTATGCGGGCTGATGCATTTTCCACGCATGGATTGAAGGCGCCTCTCACTAAGGCAGGGCAATCAATGTTCTGGCTGAAATAAACCTGGGTAACAATAATAATAATTAAAAAAACCCTCTCTCCAGATGGAGATTCTCATGGCCAGGGCTCAAATTTACAATATCCCCAGATCTAACACATTTGGTGTCTGCATTTTTAATCAGATACATGTGGTTTAAATATGGAACGTTTTATTATTATCATTATTATTATTATTATTATTATTATTATTATTATTTGAAGATGTATTTCTCCCTACCACTGCCACCACCCAATGTGGTCTTTGGCTTTCAGCTGGGAGATAGCTGCACGTTTTTTTCCCCCCAGGAAGTCCGGCAGAAGGATTCATGAAAGGAAAAAACCCCACCTTTTAAAATCCCACCTTCTTCCACAGGGACTGCTAGTCATTTTACATGGCCTCGCCCCTCCTCCTTTAATCGCACAACAATCCTGTGAAGTAGGTTAGATAGAGAGACCAGACCAGGCTGCAGCCACTTTAACAAAATTTGGGGGTTTGAGTGCTAAAGCGGCTGCAGTGATGCGATGCTTCTGGGGGTAAACCCGGAAGTGACGTAATCACATGTGCTTGGCTGTGCATGAGATCAGCCCCGCCCCTAAAACCTCCCACCGATTGAGAGGGGGGACCTGGCCACCCTACTGGCAACCATATGTGTTGGTCTGCAGTAGAACAGTTAGATTTGAGTCCAGTAGCACCTTGTGTGTGTGTTAAATGCCGTCAAGTCGCTTCCGACTCATGGCGACCCTATGAATGAAAGTCCTCCAAAATGTCCTATCTTTGACGGCCTTGCTCAGATCTTGCAAATTGAGGGATGTATCTTCCTTTATTGGGTCAATCCATCTCTTGTTGGGTCTTCCTCTTTTCCTGCTGCCCTCAACTTTTCCTGGCATGACTGTCTTTTCCAGTGACTCTTGTCGTCTCATGATGTGACCAAAATACGATAGCCTCAGTTTAGTCATTTTAGCTTCTAGGGTCAGTTCAGGCTTGATTTGATCTATAACCCACTGATTTGTTTTTTTTGGGGGGGGCAGTCCACAGAATCCGTAACACTCTCCTCCAACACCACCTTTCAAAGGAATCTATTTTCTTCCTATCAGCTTTCTTCACTGTCCAGCTTTCACACCCATACATAGTAACAGGGAATACGATGGCATGAATTAATCTAGTCTTGGTGACCAGTGAGTCACATCTTTACACTTCAAAATATTTTCTGGCTCCTTCATGGCTACCCTTTCCAGTCTCAATCTCCTTCTAATTTCTTGGCTGCAGTCTCCCTTTTGGTTGATGGTGGAGCCAAGGAATAGAAAGTCTTGAACCATTTCAATTTCCTCATTGTCAACCTTAAAGTTGTGTAATTCTCCTGTAGTCATTACTTTTGTTTTCTTGATGTTCAGCTGTAGCCCTGCTTTGGCACTTTCTCTTTTAACTTTCAGCAGCAGTCATTTCAAATCTTCACTATTTTCTGCCAATAGTGTAGTGTCATCGGCTTATCTCAAATTATTAATGTTCCTCCCTCCAGTTTTCACTCCACCTTCATCTAAATCTAATCCAATTTCCTAATTATATGTTCTGCGAATAGATTGAAGAGATAGGGAGATAAAATACATCCTTGTCTGAGTCCTTTGCCAATTGGAAACCATTCCGTTTCACCGCAGCCGCTCCATAGCGCCTTAGAGACCAATAAGATTTTGGGGGGTATGAGCTTTCAAAAGCTTATTCTCCAAGAATCTTGATGGTCTAAGGTGCTGTTTTATGCAGTGTCCAATCAGGTGCCCCTAGAAAGCCTACAGGCAGAGTACAGAGGTCAAAGCCTCAACCTACTGCTGCCCCACGACATCTGGTACTCTGCCTCTGAACATGGAGGTTCCATTCAGCTGTCACAGCCAATAACCTTCGAAGGGCCTCTTCCTCTTTTCTAATCTCTCATTGTGCAGCCTATGCCCTCTTAGAGAGGCAGCATTGAGTAATAGTCAGAGTGTCAGACTATGATCTGTGAGACCCAAGTTCGAATCCCCACTCTGCCACGGAAGCTTGCTGGGTGACCCCTTGGGTCAGTAATACTCCCTCAGCCTCACTTATCTCACAGGGTTGTTGTGAGGATAATTTCGGAAGAGCAGAAAGATTTAAGCCACTGTGGGTCCCCATTGGGGAGAAAAGCACAGTATAAATATATAAGTAAAAATAAAATCATCTAAGTGCTTGTCCATACTGGGTCTTGGGGCAATGAGTTCCCTTAAACAAACTGAGCATTGTGTGAAGAAAAACGTCATTTGGTCTGTCCTGGAGTTATTGCCCATCAATTCCTCCCTCTCCCAAGTATTATGGGTGAGGGAGAAATAGTTCTTACTGTTCAGCTTTCCCTGCTTTCTTCCTCCGGCATGTAGCCTTTGAGGGGGCCTCAAAGACCTGGTGGGCTTCTTCTCCTCCCCGCTGCCCCCAGTTCATAATCTCCTGTTCATTTTACTTGCTGGGGAAAAGGAAGAGTTGCACACTCCCTTCCCTTCCACTGATATGCTTGGTGTGTCCCCGATGGGGTATTTCACAAATCAGGTGCAGCTCTAAACTGGAACCCTGTTCTCCTGACAATTTTTCTAATTATTAGCAAAAATACAGCACTGCGGGGAAAGCAAATGCATCGATACGGGAGGAAAGCTTGTTAGGAGCCCAACGATGTTTGTAGGCCTGCACAGATTGCTAACTGCGCTCTTTGGAAACATAAGAGACCCATTAGAATCCAGAAGATAATCTGGCTGTCAAAATTGGCAGACGTTACGAAGGTTTTTTTTTTCTTCCAGAGCAACCAAGACTCTCACTAATTCCCTGTTTCCCAATACTTAATTTTATGGTATTTAATGTTGTGATTTTTTTCTTGTGCATATTAAACGCTATTGGAACAGTCCACGGGGAACTTTCTCTTTGCAAACCCCGCTGAAATGAATGGAATGGGGTACTAGCAAGAGAGATTTGAAATTTCTGTGAGGTGTGTGAATGAGACACTCGCGGTGACCTCTAGTCCCATTATTCCAGTTTGTTTGGCCCCATCAGACTGGGAGCATGAGGGAATTAACGATGGAGAGAAATTATGTAAGGCGTCTCTTTTTTCTACCAGGTTCTGCTGCTAATTGGGCAGAGAAGCACTATAGCGGCCCCTAGTGACAGACTCAGATCTCAGAAACTAAGCAGGGTTGGCCCTGGTTAGCATTTGGATGGGAGACCACCAAGGAATACCAGGCTTGCTGTGCAGAGGAAGGCACTGGCAAACCACCTCTGTTAGTCTCTTGCCATGAAAACCCCAAAAGGGGTCGCCATAGGTCGGCTGCGACTTGACGGCACTTTACACACACACAGTGACAGACTAGTAACAAGCAGTAGAACAATAAATTTAAAACATCAGCCAAGGTTAATGCAAATTAGAAGCAAACATGAAAGTACTCGCTTGCCCCAAACCAGATAGGTTGTCTGCCAAAACAGAAGTGGTAGCCTTGGTCCAAGCAATCTATCCAGTACAGTCAATCATATACACCAATTGGATAAACTCTCCCTTAGACCTGTCTGGCTGAACAGATGTGAAGACTCTGAAATCCCCCATGGCCTGGGGCTCATGTATCATCGGGAGAACCTACACAAGCCCCCAATTTCAGCTTTGCTCTTCAAATCACTCCCCCCCCCACCACCATTCCAACAGTGCAGGAAATAAGAAGCGTAGCTGCCAGAAGAAAGCTGCCAGGAAGAAAGTTGATTCCTTTGAAATGAGGTGGTTGGAGGAGAGTTTTCGGATACCATGGACCGCCAAAAAGACGAACTAGTGGGTTCTAGATCAAATCAAGCCTGAATTCTCCCTAGAAGCTAAAATAATTAAACTGAGGCTATCATACTTTGTCGAAGGCTTTCATGGTCAGACCTGATCATCAGTTCTTGTAGGTTATCCGGGCTGTGTGACCGTGGTCTTGGTATTTTCTTTCCTGACGTTTCGCCAGCAGCTGTGGCAGGCATCTTCAGAGGAGTAACACTGTCCTTCAGACACTGTCCTTCAGTGTTACTCTTCTGAAGATGCCTGCCACAGCTGCTGGTGAAACGTCAGGAAAGAAAATAACAAGACCACGGTCACACAGCCCGGATAACCTACAAGAACTATCATACTTTGGTCACATTATGAGAAGACAAGACTCACTGGAAAAGACAATAGTGCTAGGAAAAGTTGAAGGCAGCAGGAAAAGAGGAAGATTCAACATGAGATGGATTGACTCTATAAAGGAAGCCACAGCCCTCATTCTGCAAGACCCGAGCAAGGCTATTAAAGATAAGACTTTTTGGAGGGCATTGATTCATGAAGTTGCTAGAAGTCTTGATGGCACTTAACATACGGGCACTATTGCCAGATGCAAGGTAGAGATCTCCCCAATGTTATTGGAACAAGCTAATCCTTGACACTGGGAGTTGTGAGTGACCCTACCCACCTTTAGAAAGGGCTTCAAGGCACTTTTTTTCTTACCTGGTTTACAGAGCAGTTAGCTATAAGCTAATCAAACAATCAGCTCATTTTAACTACGTTGGGTTTTACTAGGTCCTAAAGCCCACGATATTGGCCTGGGTTACACCAGCATAGCTGTTCGGAGCACTGTGTGGATCAGACCATCCTCCCATGCCTCCGTTTCTTCTTTTGGTTGGACCACCAGCTCCGCTTTGAGAAATACCTGGAGATTTGGGGGTGGAGTGTGAGAAGGGCGTGGGTTGGGGAGGGGAGGGACTTCAATTAGGTTTAATGCCATACCCAGGAGTTCCCAACGTGGTGCCCCTGAGTGCCCTGGTGCCCACTAAAACCTTTTCAGGTGCCCACGAAGTGTTTTTAGAAATTGGGCAGGTAGAGCTTTCCCCCAGCAAGGCTTCTGATTGGCTGTGCAGATCTTCCCTGTGTGACTGAAGGCCAGCTGCAGGCGGCAGCCCCTTCTGTGGCCGGCTCCCCCTCCTGCGGCAGCCCATTCCGTGGCTGAGCCCCCACCGCCCTGGGTCAGAATTCCACAGGTGCCTGCAGGCTCAGAAAAGGTCGGGGACCCCTGCTTTAGCCCAGGTTTTGGGCAAACGATGGCCCAGGCCCACATCCAGCTGGCAGGAGATTTTCATTTGGCCCTCAAGCTGATCTGAAGTCTGATCTGGAGAACCAGGTTTGATTCCCCACTCCTCCACATAAGCGGCAGAGGCTAATATGGTGAACCGGGTTGGTTTCCCCACTCCTCCACACGAAGCCAGCTGGGTGACCTTGGGGTAGTCATACTCTCTCAGCCTACCTCACAGGGTGTCTGTTGTGGGGAGGGGAAGGAAAGGTGATTGGAAGCCAGTTTGGTTCTCCCTTAAGTGGTAGAGAAGGTTGGCATATAAAAAACAACTCTTCTTCTTCTTAATAATAATAATTTGTTAGGAGTATCAACCTGTCGGACCACAGCACCAACTAGAGCCTGTAGAAAACCAGTAAACTATCTGGGGCCTGAGGTTGCCAAGTCTGGGCTGGGAAATTCCTGGAGATTTGTGGCAAAGCCAGGGGAGGGACCTCATCAGGTATGCTGCCATAGAGGCCACCCTCCGAAGCAGCCATTTTCTTCGGCATAAGTAACCTGTCGTCTTGAGAATTCCAGGAGATCTCCAGGCCACACCTGGAGGTTGGCAACCCTACTGGGGCCTGGGTCTATTAAGACCAGCCCAGTGGAACAGCAGGCCACATCTGGGTCTTCACCTGCTTTTGAGGGCTTTGGACGGGACACTGGGAAGAGACCTTGGAGGAAACCCAGAAGAGGCTGGAAAATTTTCCCACTTCACCCCCCCTCCAACCACTTCACTTTACTGGCTCTCAGTCCCCATCTGGCTCCACATGACACAAAACAAAAGGGACTGGAGGAAGACGGTAATCATTTGAGATGCCCCAAAGAAGCTATCTGCAATCTGATGAGATGCTGCACAATTTCCATTTATGATAAATTCCATTTACCTCCATCTGGTCTGTGTCCACTAGAGGGCGGTGCAGGACAGCTGGTTCCCTTATAGAGAATAACTCCTTGACATCCTCTTGGAAATCCAGCAAGAATAAATTACGCAAATGACAAAAAGTATGCATATCAATTGCAGCGATGAATAAATTATTCTGCTACCAAGATTTCAAATCATTTTAGTTTGTTTGGTGAAAGAACTGGAGATCAAGTCCTGTGAGGAAAGGTTACGGGAGCTCGGTATGTTTAGCCTGGAGAGGAATCATAGAATCATAGAGTTGGAAGGGACCTCCAGGGTCATCTAGTCCAACTCCTTGCACAATGCAGGAAATTAACAACTACCTCCCCCCCCGCACATCCCCAGTGACCCCAACCCTCCCCCCGCCATGCAGGATCCCACAATCAAAGCACTCCCAACAGATGGCCATCCAGCCTCTGCTTAAAGATATCCAAAGACAGGGGCTCCACCACCCTCCGAGGCAGCACATTCCACCGTCGAACAGCCCTCGCCGTCAGAAAGTTCTTCCTAATGTTTAGATGGAATTGCTTTTCTATTAGTTTAAATCCATTACTCCATGTCCTAGTCTCTGGAGCAACCGAGAACAAGCTAGTTCCCTCATCAACATGACATCCCTTCAAATCTTTAATCATGTCTCCCCTCAACCTTCTCTTCTCCAAACTAAACAAACCCAACTCCCTAAGTCTCTCCTCATAGGGCATGGATTCCAGACCTTTGACCATTCTGGTCGCCCTCCTCTGGACACGCTCCAACTTGTCAACATCCTCCTTAAATTGTGGCGCCCAAAACTGGACACAGTATTCCAAGTGAGGCCTGACCAATGCAGAATACAGTGGTAGTATTACTTCCCTTGATCTAGACACAATACTCCTATTGATGCTGCCCAGAATTGCATTGGCCTTCTTAGCCGCCATATCACACTGTTGACTCGTGTTCAGTTTGTGGTCCACTAAGACTCCCAGATCTCTTTCACATGTACTGTTGTCAAGCCAACTCTCTCCCATCCTGTACCTGTGCCTTATGTCGTTTCTGCCTAGGTGAAGTACCTTACACTTGTCCCTATCGAAATCCATTTTATTGCTTATGGCCCAGCTCTCCAGTCTATTGAGGTCATTCTGAACCCTCACCCTACCCTCCGGGGTATTAACTACCCCTCCTAACTTGGTGTCATCTGCAAATTTGATTAGCATGCTCTCTATTCCATCATCCAAGTCATTTATACAAATATTAAATAGTACCGGTCCCAGGACAGACCCCTGTGGTACCCCACTGGTCACTCCTCTCCAGGATGAAGTTGTGCAATTAATGAGCACCCTTTGGGTTCAATTGATGAATCAATTACCAATCCACCTAACAGTAGCAGTGTCCAGCCCACATTTTACTAGCTTTGTTTCAAGATCATGGGGGACTTTATCAAAGACTTTACTGAAATCAAGGTACACTACATCTATAGCATTCCCTTCATCTACCATACTTGTCACTCTTTCAAAAAAAGATATGAGATTAGTTTGGCATGACCTGTTTTTGAGAAACCCATGTTGACTGTCAGTGAGCACGGAATTTCTTTCTAAGTGCTTACAGACCGTCAGTTTAATTATCTGCTCTAGTATTTTACCTGGTATTGATGTTAGGCTGACTGGGCGATAATTGTTTGGGATTTCTTCCCCTGCCCCCTTTTTAAAGTTGGGGGCCACATTTGTCCTCCTCCAGTCTGCTGGAACTTCTCCTGTTCGCCATGAATTCTCAAAGATTATTGCCAGTGGTTCTGAAATCACTTCAGCCAGTTCTTTTAACACCCTTGGATGCAGTTCATCCAGCCCCGGAGACTTGAATTCATTAAGAGTAGCCAGATATTCCTGTACTATCTCAGTGTCTATATACTATGCTGTAATTCCCCTATTGCATCCTCTGCTCCATTATGCCCAGGTTGAGCACTATTCCCCTTTTGGGAGAAGACTGATACAAAAAAGGAGTTAAGTAATTCTGCCTTTTCTGCCTCCCCTGTTAATAACTCACCATCCTCTCCACGCAATGACCCAATCATTACCTTGTGTAAAGAAAAGCAACCTTGCTCTTCTTCTGATCACCAAACCTTGGTTCAGGCTGCGGCCTTCTATGTCTTCAATGTCTTGATATCAGACTAGGAGCTGATGACCAGCTCTCTCTCACAAACCATTCCCGTGGGAAACCATTTCCATTTCCCATGGGAAGCCACTTCACTTTGGGGGGAAAGGTGTGGAGACCGGAGGCATTGCCACCTCCACTTCAAAGCACCTCCATTTCAAAGCCTTCCTATTGTAAATCAGCTATCTGTTCTCTTGGTGGCAATCCTGTTAGAAGCCTGACATCTCAAAAGCTTGAAGGAGCCCAGATGTTTTGTATTGCTGCAGAGATGCAAATACATCTGTAACTTCAAAAGGCCTAGAGGTGTCATGCCAAATATCTTACAAGTTTATTGCGTCCCCAACATCTCATTGGGTGGAATGGCCATCACCCAATGAGATGGGAGAGATAAATATGAACTCTGTTCTAATCAAAAATCATGAAGCTTGGGAGGGAGACATGCTGGTCATGTCTCCAAGCGATCATCATCTGGGAACCATGAAGGGCTGACACTCTGCGTGTTAGGACCAGAACTGGGTCTTGGTAACTATAAATCAACTAAAACCTTGCATTTGTTACTCTCTTGGAAACTTTGCCTATTTTGCCTGAAACTTAAAGAACTACTGTGAAGTTAGAGATTCCTAAGATTTCTTGTTTTTTATGCTATCTGCCTCACAAATAATTTCCTTTCTGTAACGAGCACATTTTATTAAATAAACTTATAGACTTTATTTTGAAGTCTGAGAAACCTTTTTTGGGTCTCAGGGCTAAATCCAAGTGCCTGAGTGTGTGTGTGTGTGAGAAACCACCTACCCTAGTGTTTTGTGGCAATAAGCCTCCCCTGGCAGAAGCTCTACTCTGCAGAGACGGTTTTTGCTTGTTTTTGACTTTTGGGAAACTGGCTGGGGAAGAGTAGGTCACAGCTCATCCCTGGGAAAGCCAGCCTTTTGGAATTGAGAGCTGGGGGCGATATACCTGTACTGCGCTCAAAGGGGGAATCCTGGGGCACAGTAAGGAATTTGGGTTTCCTTAGGGAAACATTTAGTGACTTTGAACTACAGAGGAATCGGCCTGCTGGAGAGCAGACCGAGTCTCCTCGACAAGGTAGCAGAGTCTACCCGCATTGTGCTTTAGGGAGAGTCCTGAAGCTCAGTGGGGAGTTTGGCAACTTTTGACCCAAGGAGGAACCGGTTTGCTGGAGAGCAGGCCGGACCTCCTTGACACCTTGATCTTCCTTTTGTTATGGACATAACCAAAAAACCCTTTTTTGTTGTTTTTAGCTTCCCTGGCTAGCAGCTCATTCTGTGCTTTAGCCTTCCTGACTTTCTCCCTACATGTGCTGGCTACTTGTTTGAATTCCTCTTTGTTGATTTCTCCCCTTTTCCATTTCTTGTACATGCCCTTCTTAAATCCTATCTCAACCAAAAGTTCTTTAGTCATCCACCCTGGTTTCTTCAAACTTTTACCTTTTTTTTCTCCTCGTGGGAATTGATTGAAATTGCACCTTCAATATCCCCCTTTTAAGAATTTCCCATCCTTCATGTACTCCCTTGTCATTCAATATTCTCACCCATGGGATCACACCCAGTAGTTCCCTAAATTTATTGAAATCAGCTTTCTTAAAGTACATGTTTGACTATTTCTTGCTTCTCCTTTCTGCTGTATAACAAACTCCAGGAGAACATGGTCACTCCCACCTAAAGATCCCACTCCTTCTACCCCATAAACCAAGTCATCATTATTGGTTAAGATCAGATCCAAAATGGCTGTTCCCCTTGTTGCTTCTTCCACTTTTTGGACTATGAAGTTGTCTGCAAGGGAAATGAGAGGTGATAGGACAATCATTTTCAAGTACTTGAAGGGCTGTCCTATGGAGGGTGATACGGGATTGTTTTCTATTGCCCCAGGTCAGACAGGAATGGGTTAAAATTAAATCAAGAGTTTCCATCTAGACATTAGGAAGACATTTCTGACAGAGCGGTTCCTCAGTGGAACAGGCTTCCTCGGGAGGTGGGGGGCTCTTCTTCTTTGGAGGTTTTTAAGCAGAGGCTAGATGGCCATCTGACAGCAAGACTAGTTCTGTGAACTTAGGCAGATTGGGACAGGAAAGGTAGGAAGGGCTGCACCTGTGTTTGGCTCTCGTGGTCTTTCTTACATGCTCAGGGTAATGCCGATCACCACTTTGAGGTCAGGAAGCAATTTCTCTCCAGGCCAGAGATCCTGGACGGTTTTTTTGGGGGGGGGGGGGCATGTGCCATCTTCTGAGTATTGAGCAGGGGTCCCTAGGGGTGTTGGGGGGAGGAAGTTGTGCATTTCCTCCATTGTGCAGAGGGTTGGCCTAGATGACCCTGGATGTCCCTTCCAACTTTGTTTCTATGACTCTAATAATGAGGCTAGGGGGCGTAGAGGAAGGGCAGGCAACTGGTAGGGTTGCCTACCTTAGCGGGACCTGGAAATCTCCTGGAATTACAACTGATCTCCAGACCACAGAGATCAGTTCCCCTGGAGAAAATAGCTGTGTCGGAAGGTGGACTTTATGACATCACATACCTGCAGGGGTCCCTCCCCTATCCAGGCCCCGCCTCCAAATCTCCAGAAATTTCCCACCTTGTGGGATGAGTTGGCAATCATCCTGGCAGGGTATTAAAGACAACCCACCTTTGAAAGGCAGAATTGCAGTTAAAAAACCTGGTCCTAAATTGGTATGAACTGATTCAGAGGCACCTAAAACACAAATGTACACATGCACACAAACACACACATGTGCTACTTTAATCTGATGCTCCTCATTTGGCTTATGGGTAAGGCAAAGACATATCTTAAAAACAGCAATGTTCACACTTTGGCACCGTGTATGGTTGTTGTCATATTACACATATGCGACCTCTCCCCTTTACTATGGGGAGAGGGACAGAGAAGTTACTATTGTCTAACAAATTATTCTCCCACACCAACACATTGTTGAGAGGCTTAGTTAACACAATTTTGGAGAAAAAAAATACTTTAAATACAGGGACCGCGTCTTGCTATCAAGAATGATGGGGAAAGCGCATCTTTGCCCAACAAAAGTTGCCAGCTTTCAACCACCTTATATAGCAATGCCTTTAACAAACAACTTGCTCTGAAGACATTAGCAGAAAATAACGTTTGCCTTCATAACGTGGAAGTTCCTTGGCTAATTTCAGCATATGGAGCTCTTCATAAAGGTGTAAGAGCAGGCCAGCCTAGTTTTCTCATCAGTTGGCAACCCTGCAAGCATCGCACAAATACACTGAGGACCTTGTTATTCTTTTCAAGGCATACAAACAAGTGCAGGGTTTTCACAAGTTGATTAACTCAATCCACATCTCTTTACAGCTCCCAGGGCAGGTCAATACATCTTCAGCCTCCTTTTAAAATGCACCTCATGCTGCCCTCCGTGGGTAAAAAAAAAAAAAAAAAGGCTCATAAACTGTTCTGATTCTTGTCAGTCACTGAGCAGCTATGAAAGAGACTCCTTGCGATGTGATGCACAGGATGGTTACTTCACCGTGAACGTGGCGTTTTTTTTAGCTTGCGACTGCCACATCTTCAGGTTTTATGATAAATCTGCATTTTTAAAAAACCCTCCTTAGCACTTAATTCAAACCGATGAGCTTGCAAAAATTCTGACTTTTGCATTACAAATGACTTTGCGTAGAAGCAAATGCTGTCTGCTTATCCTGCCCTTCATTAGTCACTTTCCGCTCCTGGGAAATAAAAGCTTTGGCGAGAAATTGCCCAGACAAACTCTGTTCAGCACGAATGCAGATATGGGGTAAGTAATGGGGAGTGTATCAGGTGGGGGGGGGGGCGAATGGCAGCATCCATGAGAATACTGTGTGCCTTTCTTGTGCTATACAAAGTCCTGCAAAATCCCCCAAAGCAGTAATGTCGGGGAGAAGAATCATGATTTCCAGGTGAAAGGTTTTAATATGTGGGGAGGATTCAGACATGCAGTTCCCTACCTAGGGGAGAGGTTGTGGCTCAGTGGTAGAATATCTGCTTGGCATGCAGAAGGTTCCCAGGTTCAATACCCGACATCTCCAGATGAAAGGATCAAGGGATCATGGAGAGCCCCTGCCAGTCTGATTAGACAAGACTGACCTTGATGGACTGATGATCTGATTCAGTCTGTGGCAGCTTCATGTGTGTATCTGATGTCTAAAATGGTAAAGCACAACGTTCAAATAACCCTGGAACAAGTTGTGCTAAGTGGCCCCTGTGGAACTGGCAGCAGACCTGAGCCATGGCAATGATACCAATGGGTATGGGTTTGCCTGTGTCAGCCAACTAATGCTGCTAGAACACACGGACAACCTGGTTCATTTGGCTCCTGGTTTCTATGAACTTGGCTGCTAAGTTAAAGGGCCAGCCTCTCCCTGGAGAGCAATGGAGTCTTCATGGAAACTCTCACTGCATCCAGCACAAACATGGTGATGGGAAATGCCGCCAAGTCGCAGCTGACTTACGGCAACCCCGTAGGGTTTTCAAGCCAACAGACGTTCAAAGGTGGTTTGCCATTGCCTTCCTCTGCAGAGTCTTCCTTGGTGGTCTCCCAACCAAATATTAACCTGCTTACTTTCCAACATCTGATGAGATCAGGCTAGCCATCTTATTTCAGAGTAAACTGAAAGTTCACAGCAAAAGCTGTATGTGGACAGCATTGAGTGGCTAGTGCCAAAGTTGACTAGCACCAAGATGCTCCCCCAACCTCTCAACCCACAGAGCAGTTTGGAAACGGTGGCTTTCCCCCCAAAGCTTTCATTTTGTTCTTAATGTGAAGAAGATGGTAGTAGAAGCAGATTGATGTATACTCGATGCTTCAAAAGAGGTAAAGTATAGGGGAAGAGGATTGACTCAGTATTTGACTTGATAAATGTATGCTGCATGCAAATTGCAAAGCTAAGAGAAAGAAAAGCTCATATTTTTCTTATTTAAAGAAAAATTATTATTACATTGGTCTTCACCCTTCATGAATTTCATTGATGGGAGACCAAGCTGCTTTGTTCTGAATACGGAACTGATTTGTTTTAGCGATGCTAAATTTATTCAGAAAGCATCCTTCATCTCCGGTCTGTCCTCCCTGGATCTGAACTATTTCTTGGGTTGCTTTGGCGCCCTTGATTTGCTTGACTGATTGGAGTCATTTAATGACCTTGCAAAGTTTGAAATTGCTCTATACCTAAGACCCTCCACTGCCAGGGGTAACGCATGCTCAAGCATCTTCCCCAGGGCAGACATCACAACAGATAAATTAGAAGTGTCATTTTTTGCTTTGAGACGCTGGATTTCGCTCTGCATTTCGCTGGCCTTCTGTTCAAATCCCTCTTTCAGCAGCTGTTCTTGTTCCTGCAAAAGGTAAAGGCATAAAGGGAGTGTTTAACCCACATCCCAGATAGGGCAGAAAATAACTGCAATCAAGTCAGATTGGGACCCGAATGTCCACTCTAGGGCCTGACCACTTGCCTTTCTTGGCTTGTCACAAAATGAGAGGGGCTGACTGATAACCGTGGAGTCTACCCTCAGCTCCTTGGAAGGAGATGAATAGACAGATAATGTTATTTTTGCCTGGATTTATCACAATAAAGGTTACAAACATTATTTTTAGAAGGGCTCTGTATTTCTACACCTTATCTCTGCACTCCCCTTAAGGTGAGCCAATTATATTATTGTTTATAGAGAGGCAGCCAAGGCTAAAAACTGTGGTAAGATCATGGTGGAGCTAAATTTTGAACCAGGCATTGCTGGCCCAAGCCTCTGAGCCACTCTACTGCATCCGATGTTGCTAGGGTTGCCAGGTACTAGCTGGAGTTCTCCTGTTATTACAACTGATCCCCAGCTGATAGAGATCAGTTTTCCTGGAGAAAATGGCCGCTTTGGCAATTGGACTCTATGGCATTGAAGTCCCTCCCCTCCCCAAATTCTGTGTTCTTCAGGCTCCACCCCAAAAAACTCCCACTGGTGGCGAAGAGGGGCCTGGCAATCCTAGACGTTGCACAACTTTTTATGAGTTCCATTTAAAAAAAAATGCAGCCCTGGCTCTGAGAAATTCTGCTATCTGCTCCTCCATTTTATCCTCACACCCACCATATGAAGTAGGACAGGGAGAAAGTGAGAGGCCGGCCTATCAGGCCCCTCCCAGCCTTGGGTTGCCGACTTCAGTTCAGGAAACCTCCGGAGATTTTGGGGGTGGAGCATTGTGAGGATAAGTTATGGGGAGGGGAGGAAGCTCAGAGGGGGTATAATGCCATAGAGTCCACCCTCCAAAGCAGCCATTTTCTCCAGGTGAACTGTTGTGCCTGAGTAATCATACCTGCATCACTATTCAGATATACATGCAAGCTACATGCACAAGCTGCTTACAAGCAACATCACAGAAGCCGCTTCCCAGTAGTCCCCCCTTTCCTTTAGCACCAATCACGTAGGCACACACACATTCTAATGTCAGATAAGGAACGCTCCGGCGTTTCCCCCCTCCCCTTCAGTAACTTTCCCTTCGCCCTGCCCTGCAAGGGAACACTCTGAACTGCTCAAAAAGATAGGCACCATTCATTAATGTAGCAAGGCTGACGCAGGTGCTGTAGAAACTAATGACGTTGCCTTGACAAGCTAACATCGGATGTTAAGAAAATGTATCATTGTTGTATTGGAATGTCAAATGTCTATAAAATCTCTTGCATTTGCCCTGCTTCGGGGTGACAGGATTGCAGAGCTGTTTGTCTGTATCCTGGCTCACCCAGTTATGACATCTTGGCCAATAAAGCAAGCTGTAAGCTCAAACCAACCTCCTTGCTCTCATTTGCTCTCATTGGACTCTATGAGAATGGGGAGAGCACTTCATTGGCGCCCCAGAACAGGGATTACAAGCTTGAGAGCTGTGTTCTAAAAATCCTGTCGGGAGACAGGCTCAAGCTTAGAGCCGTCAGCTTTCAAGCGGCAGCTCCCCGGAGAAACCTCAATGGGGAATTCTGATTCTCAGCGCGCACTCAGCTCCTTTGTTGGGGGGAACCCAGTCTTTCCCCAGAGAGGCAGACCTGGAGGAATGCTACTGAATACCTGCCTAAGGAGGCTGGATCCACCAGGCTCAAGGGACATCACACCAGAGCATCGTGATTCCCGGTGAGTATAGTGGAACTTGAGAACAGGGGAAAGGGGGGTGGTATCCCTTCAGTATGTCTGAGAGCTCCCCCCATTCTCATAGAGTCCAATGAGAGCAAATGAGGGCAAGGAGGTTGGTTTGAGCTTACAGCTTGCTTTATTGGCCAAGACGTCATAACTGGGTGAGCCAGGATACAGACAAACAGCTCTGCAATCCTGTCACCCCGAAGCAGGGCAAATGCAAGAGGTTTTATAGACATTTGACATTCCAATACAACAATGATACATTTTCTTAACATCCGATGTTAGCTTGTCAAGGCAACGTCATTAGTTTCTACAGCGCCTGCGTCAGCCTTGCTACATTAATGAATGGAGCCTATCTTTTTGAGCAGTTCAGAGTGTTCCCTTGCAGGGCAGGGCGAAGGGAAAGTTACTGAAGGGGAGGGGGGAAACGCCGGAGCGTTCCTTATCAGACATTGGAATGTGTGTGTGCCTACTAGCTTGGTGCTAAAGGAAAGGGGGGCACTGGGAAGCAACTTCTGTGATGTAAGCAGCTTGTGCATGAAGCTTGCATGTATATCTGAATAGTGATGCAGGTATGATTACTCAGGCACAAAAGAACTCATCTCTGTTGTCTGGAAATAACTTGTAATTCCAGGAGATCCCCAGACCCCACCTAGAGACTGGCAACCCTATCCCAACACTGTGCATCAGAGCAGGTCTGGCTGAGTTCTCATTACCTTGAGCTTATGCTGCACCATCCTTTCTGTCTCTTCTTGCAACGCCACCTTCTCCTCCTCCATCTTCTCCTGCAGCAGCCGAAGCTGTTCCTCTTGGCTCCGCTTCTGATCTTCAACTATTTTTTTCAGCCTGGCCTGCTCTTGCTCCAGATTCTGCTGCTGGAGCTTGGCCTCTTGGGCCCGAGCACGCTCAGCTGCGTTCCAGAGAAGGGGAAAACAGGAAAGGATAGCTGTCAGAGAGAGCATGCAAGGTGCACAGTGCAAGACACACACTAAAGACTTATGGCACGCCTCAGTCCTCCTTGGAGATTCCCACACCAAAGAGAGAGACAAACATCTCATCCTCATCCACCAAATGACTTGTTATTTTGAAAGAATTTGAAAGTCTGCAAAGCTGTTGCCAGATTCTGTCCTGGGGGTATTTGCAGTTCACACAGGATAACAAAGGCAACAGAAGTTTTATTCCACTTTAGGGACAAACTATAGTTTAAGAAATTAAGTTCACGGAATGCCAAGCACAGAGAGAGAACTGGTATAAAATGTTTTTTTAGAAGGTATATTATGCCTAAAAATATAGCAAAAGCTAATAAAGAGTTTAATGGGCTCATATTTGTATTGTAAAGCCCTTATTGAAAGTTGGGGTCTTAATTACCTATGTGATACTTTTTTGCTCCAGAATTTTGTTCTTTGTATGTTTCCAATACATATTCTTAATAGCACTAATTGCTATAGTTTGGTCTTCTTATTATAGAAAGAATTGTCTTGTGCTACTTTCTTGATTTCCACACTCCCTACTTAGAACTTGCAAGCTGTTTTTTGATTACCACCTGGAGGTTGGCAACCCTACATAGCAGACATCTTGTGAGTGCTTGCTGCAGCAGCCATTTTGAGGCGGTACCCCACACTTCGTTTGCAAAATTCCAAATGTGCCTTTCGCCTCTAGAATTTTGGGGACCCCAATATATGTGCTATAAAATCAAACTGGAAAGAGTATTTCATATAAGCAAAGGAAAATCCGAGTCTGTAGTGGAGCAATCATTATTTTGACGCAAAATCTTCCAAGAAAGGAAGTTCAGGGTTCCTCACACATTTCCATGTGCACTAATATGTATCAGATGTACTAATTTAAAAATATAACAGTACTTTGGGCAAGCTACACATGACACACAGAGTGTAAAACAAGAAGAAATAGATCAATATATTTTAAAAGAAATAAATAACAGCATCCCCCTTCTACTGCCTCCCACTTTTTGGAATGGCCTACCTGATAAGGTCAGGAAGGCTCCCAGACTTCTGTCATTAGCTATGAAAAACTTGATTATTTAGGAAAGTATTTTTACAAAGGTAATTAGGGCCATATTATAAAGGAACAGTTCTCAAAGAATCTTTAATAAAGGCAAATGAGCTTTACTACTGTGTACAGTACATACTATTTGTTGCAGTATATATTATTTTACTATGTAATTTCAGCATCATTTAACATGGCATGCTAATTAGGGTAGCCAATCTCCAGGTGGTTACTGGAGATCTCCTAGAATTACAATTGATCTCCAGGCAACAGAGATCAGTTCACCTGGAGAAAACAGCTGCTATGGAAGGTCGACTCTATGGCATTAATACCCCACTGAAGTCCCTCCTCTCCCCAAACCCACCCTCCTAGGGCTCCACCCCCAAAATCCCCAGTTATTTCCCAACCTGGTAATGGCAACCCTAATGCTGATACTTATGCTTGGTTTCTCCTCTGTTTCTGTCTTCTGCAATCCTATTCCATTGTTTACTGGATGCCCTGTTGATTTACATAATCCACCCTGAGTCTCACTGAGAAAGGTGGAGAATAAATAAAGTTAATGAACTAAAATAATCAGCTCTTTCCTCAAAGTCCTCCCCACTCCACCCAACTATTGTACTCTCTAGATTTCCTGACTCAAGGTTACCATACCAAAATAAAAGGGTGGTAGTAACATCGTAGTAACACGTTCTTACCTTTCGGTTGGAGTTGGGTTTAATTAGGCTGTTCTTGGTGATTTAGCAAGAATCCACCACGTTCAGTTTAAGCTCATTACTCGCAACCGTTGCATTATACCAACACGATAAAGTGATAGTAGAAATACACGAATGGAAAGAAAAGATGCTGGAATATGCAAATATGGCTAAGACGACTTACTTGATGAACTTAGACGACATGCAAAATGTTGAGCAATTTAATGAGAAATGGTTACCATGGTATATCTATATGTCTTCAAATATTTAACTCTAGCTTAATCTTTCTCCTTTTTATGTGAGCAAAAGTTCTCTTTATGTATAAACACCTTAACGATGATTATTTTTAGAGAAATTGACCATGGTTTATCTTTAATACTATCTTATTTAGACTGGCTGTTAATAGGCATAAAATAGATATCTGATTTCTTTTTTATTGAGCAAAAATAGAATAGAAACTAATATTCTGAATCAGCAGCAGTCAATATAATCTTGGTATTATGTGTGTATATTATTGATGGAGACAATATCGTTTACTGCAGACGGATGCAAATCTTCCCCCCTTCCCCTTCCTTCCCTTCTGTATTCCTTAAAACACAATAAAAGCTTTAACAAACAAACCAAAAACAAAGTTGCCACCGGCTTCGGACACGAGGGTTGGTTTCGTGTGACTCTCCGAGTGGGATGAACCCAAATGCTCTGGGTTCAGCCGAGCTTTGCTTTCAACCTGAAACTTCGGAGAAGCCAACCGACCTGCCCAGCTGCTCCCCTGGACAGCGGCGGAGAAGCGAGACGTTCCGTCCAGGCGCCTCCGGGCAGAGGACGCCGGCGGCCGGCTGCCCGAGCAACGGTGGCTCCCTCCGTCCCTCCGTCCCTCCCGAGGCAGTCGCCTGCAGCCCTTGGCGAGCGGCGGGCGGAAAAGCGCCGCGGCGAGGGCTTCTCCTCTCCTCCCCTCCCCTCTCCTGTCCGGCGGGCCGGTGCGGGGAAATCAGGCCGCCCGCGGCGGGGGCTGCAAACCGAAAGCGCAACCGCGCGGGCTGCCTGCCGCTCCCAGAGGGCGCGCCCAGCGCACCTTGGCCCTCCGCTCCAAGCCAGAAAACCAGCGTGGCGGGGGACCCCCCCCCCCCGCTCAGCCTCCGGCCAAACGAGGCCCCTGCCTGCCTGCCGGCCGGCCGGCGCCAGGGAAACTCTCCCTGCCAGGTTGGGCTGCCTGCGAACGGAGACAGGGCGAAGCGCCTCCGGCCCCTTTTTAGGAGCGAGCAAACCCCGGGGACTCTGAACGACCCCCCCGGGCGGGGCTCCTCCGGAGGGCTGCCCGCCCACCCAGCGAGTTCCTCTCCGGAGAGGCTTTCAGTTCCTTCTCTTCTTCGTAGGGACTTCCTGCGTGTGTTTTGCACGGCTGCACCTGTGCACCTTCTCTGCCACCTGTCTGTACCCATGCTCCTGAGTGCCCAGAGTAATTAAGGAAGGGCATGTAGGCGGTGCACAGTGATGGATCCCCTGGCGACAGTGGCAGGGGGTGCAGGCAACTGAGCACGAACGGTGGGAAGGCTTGCAAGCAGGAGAAGGACGCACTGGCAGCTGGGGGCATGTGTGGAGGAAAGAAGGACCTGAGAGGGCCCCGGTAGTGGGCAAGTGGGGCCCCCTGGCACTGTCTGCCCAGCACTCCCCAATACCTGGAAATGGCCCTGTAAGACAGAGACGGATTTTGCTGGAAATGCAACATGTTTCAGAAGGGCGGCAATGCCGGGACTCAGATGAGTGGGCTACAATGATGTGAAAGTAATTAGGAACATCAACCCCATAGCCAATAACACTGTTTTGAGAAAGCTCTGTGAAATACTACATACTGTAGAGAAAACTAAGCAAAGGCAAAATCTAGTCCGTGTAGTAGTAGGTTTGTCTTTACAGTGGCAGCACCCAACAAAGTAGTCGTAAAATAAGTAAAATATGGAGGAGCTGGTTGTAACAAAAGGTTCACTGCATCTCGTAGTCAACGGCCAGATGCAGGTTCTATATTCAATGTGAGATAAATAATGCCAATGGTGCAAAATAAGTAAAAATATATTTTATTACTCAGTTAAAATTCCCTACGCTTTTTGCCCAAAAGGCTTCTTCAGAGAAAACTCTTAGTCTTGCAGTAGTTTTTCAAACAAGAGTAGGCTTTAAGAGGGAAGTGGACATATTCATGGAGGAAAGGGTATTCATGGCTATTAGTTAAAATGGATACTAGTCATTCTGCATACCTATTCTCTCTAGTATCCGAGGAGCATGCCTATTATATTAGGTGCGGTGGAACACAGGCAGGATGCTGCTGCTGCTGCAGTCGTCTTGTTTGTGGCTTCCTAGAGGCACCTGGTTGGCCACTGTGAGAACAGACTGCTGGACTTGATGGGCCTTGGTCTGATCCAGTAGGGCCTTTCTTATGTAAGTATAAGATCAGTAGCCAGGGAATTTTAACTGAGTAGTAAGATAAATTTTTACCTATTTTGCACCATTGGCGTTGGCCTTATTTTTTATCTCCTGTGACTGGTACAGCCCTTTTATTTCTCCTCTGCATTCAATGCAACTAGCCGGGAGGCATTATTCATTCTGTTTAGGGTTATTATGCCAGCTGTGTAAAGCCTACAATGGTATTAGCAGCCCTGCTTTGGATAAGGTTTCTCACCTCTGGTTTTGCTCATCTTAACAACACACATTACAAATTTAGCTTTGCAACACAGGGGTTAAAAGTGTAGTGCATGGGTGTAGCGAATACATATCACACAGCAACACTTGTCAGGTAACCACAGTCTATTGCAGTTACCTGTTGTGCGTGCACTCAGTGGCAAACTCAGGTTAGCTTCTGTGTAATGTGTGAAACAGACCTGGCAATATCCGCAGCACTGACTGCATAATATTGCCACTACCCATGTTGATCCAACAGTGGCCTGGCTGCTATTACCCTCGCTTGCCAGTTCTCTGCCGCAAGACACTGTTCCTGTTAACACTGTGTTGTTCTAAAACAAAGGAGCAGGCAGTGTGCATACTGGCAAGAGAGCGCAAATGGGGGCGCTGAGGATCAGCCCCTCCTCCCACTTGGTTACAAGCGCCTGAACCAATTGGAAACCACCCCAACAGCTTTGCCAACAGAACCTGGAAGCACCAGTGAAGCAACATCCAGTACACCAGACAGCCAAGATGGCTGCCTAATGTCTTCACTCTGTCTTCTCAGCTGACCAATCTCCTCCTTCAGCTGATCAGCGTGTTTCTGCAATCCAGCTTCCAGCATATTCCTTTGCTCCTACAAAGGAGAACAACAGTCTTATTAGGTCACAAACAAAGGAGTGTTATTTCTCTTACTCAGGAGCAAGTATAAGGTTGCTAAGTCTGGCTTAAGAAATTTTTGGAGATTTGGGAGTGGCGCTTGGCAAGGGAGTTCAGCGGGGATGAGATGCTCAAGTCAAGTTTATTAATACTGTCGACTGACCAATCACGTGCTGACACATCAAAATTTCCAGACACAATAGTTTTGCACCGCAGAATCACAGGCTGCCTGTACATATAAAGGTGTAAAGCAACCCGATTAAAATTATCATATTAAAATTGATAAAAATTGTAAAATATTCTAACAATCATTCTCTAATAAAGCTTTGCATATTTTAATAGCAACAGCACAGAACTTGACAGTTTGGAGAGTAAGCTGAGGATCTTCTCCTAATAGGAGCTTCTTTGCCAAAAGCTCAACTGACTCATCAGTGAATTTACCAAGTAAGGGGGAAATAAGCTTTGATCTAACTTCGTGGTAAAATGGGCAACATATCAGTGCATGTTCGATGGTTTCAATGTCCCCTGTTCCACATGGACATAACCTCTCTGATCTAGGGATCTTCTTATATTTCCCTTCTAAAACAGCCGATGGTAGGGCTTGGCATCTGGCAAGGGTAAAGGCCTTCCTATAATTAATAGACTCAAGATGATAAAAATAAGCCGCAGGTGAGACCAAGTATCTAGATTTATCAGGTACTAGGAAAAATGGCGATTTTCCAAGGTCTGTCTGGAGTTCACGGTCTTCCACCCTTTGCTTCAAGAAACTTAATGCTCGGTCTATGACCATGACTAACAGGGTAGGTGGAGAAAGGCCAGGCAGGCCATTTTATTAAGGACCGTCTTTAGCCATGTTGACTGGAACTTAACCTGTAGAAGCAGGGATAGCAGTCCTTGAGGGATAAGGTTTAATTTGAGCCAAAGGATAATGGAAGCAGTACAGACCCTTGCCTCCACCCTCACCAGTCCTGCCTCAAGTCTAGCAGTAGCATTTGATCGCAACGAGGTACATGGAGGGCTGCTCTCAAGAATTTAGATTGAACCTAATCATCCTGATGATAGTTAACGTAACAGCGCAAGTACCATTCCAATACAGCATTCACTCGTTCGGTTTGGCCACCGGTTTGGGGGTGGAAAGCACTTGAGAGACCTTGTTCCACCCCCACTAATTTTAAGAAAGCTTTCCAGAATTTAGCCACATAGTTGCTTCCGCGGTCGCTGATCACCTTGCGCGGAAAGGAATGTAGACGGAAGACATGTGACACAAAGAGGCGGGCCAGTTTTGGGGCGGATGGTATACCTGCGCAAGGGACGAGATGCACCTGTTTAAAGAACAGGTCAGTGATTACCCAAAGTACAGTTTTTCCCTCGCTGAGGGGGAGGTCAGTCATAAAATCCATAGCAATAACCTCCCAAGGTTGAGTGGGGGTCTCTAACGGCTGCAACAATCCGGGAGGCTTCCCTTGGGCCCTTTTTACCGTAGCACAGACTGGGCAACTGCAAATGAAGGAATCTACGTCAGTCTGCATGCCCGCCCACCAAAACT
The DNA here is from genome assembly GCF_029931775.1 of Euleptes europaea. Classification (NCBI taxonomy): domain Eukaryota; kingdom Metazoa; phylum Chordata; class Lepidosauria; order Squamata; family Sphaerodactylidae; genus Euleptes; species Euleptes europaea. The sequence goes on from NC_079314.1 coordinate 662,105, forward strand.
GCCTCCGCAACAAGTGCAAAGTTTTTAGAAATCCAAAGTGACCCACGGTCTTGGCTCCATGGACCAGCTGTAGAACTTCTTTCCGGAGCTCTTTAGGCACATACAGCTTAGAATCTTTGTACCATAAGCCTCTACGTTCAGTTAGAGCGGAGGGGAGGGTCTGCTTAGAGAGTTCGGCTTGGCACGTGGAACGAAGTGAGACTAAAAAAGAGTCTGTGAGATCCAACTCATCTGGCGGTGTGGGTTCTGTGGTGGAGGGAGGGGACGTCCCTGAGGGGGGTTGGATGGCTGGATTGTCCGAGTGGGCGCCGACGGAGCTGGCGAAGGAGGCGAGGGGGGTGGCGCAGTCAGGATGACCGGTGTGGTTGGGCTTGACGTGCCCCCCCTTGTGGGGGTTGTGGTGGGAGCTGGGTTTGCGCTCGGGTTTGGACTGCTAGCGTAGGCAGCAAACCCCTTTGAGCAGGAGTGAACAGGGACTCCGTGGGGCATTCAACTTTGGTTGGATATTGGGGAAGTCTGGATAGAGCATCAGCCAGGACATTTTGTTTCCCCGGTACATGTTTCAATATGAAACGGAACTGAGCAAAGAAGTCCGCCAAGCGGACAGTTGTTTCGCGGACAGTTTCCGGGCTCCCGTGAGCGCCTCCAGGTTCTTGTGATCGCTCCACACCTCAAAAGGGACTTTAGACCCCTCCAAAAATTGTCTCCATACCATAAGGGCATGGTGGACGGCAGCCGCTTCCTTTTCCCAGATTGGCCAGTTGAGCTGAGATTGTGCGAACTTCTTAGAGAAGTAAGCGCATGGATGCAGAAGACCATCCCTCCCCCGCTGTAAAAGTGCCCCCCCATAGCAACATCAGAGGCGTCAACCTGAACTATAAACATTTGATCAGGATCGGGATGCTTTAACACTGGTTCAGAGGTAATCAGACGTTTGAGAGTATCAAAGGCAGTTTGGCACTGGGGGGTCCAGTTGGTTTTGGCTGAGGGCAACGTGCCCTTCCCCTTAGTCTTAAGGAGATCCATGATGGGGAGTGCGAATTGAGCGAAGTTGGGGATGAACCCCCTGTAGAAGTTAGCGAACCCAAGAAATTGCTGAACCTGCTTACGGGTGGAGGGTGGATCCCAATCGGTTACCGACTGTACCTTGTCAGGATCCATGGTAAGTCCGTGGTGCGAAATTATATAGCCTAGGAAGGTTAACTGTTTTTGGTGAAATTCAAATTTAGACACCTTAGCATAGAGCTGATTGTCTCTGAGGCGTTGCAATACTTCTCTCACCAAGGCAACGTGTTCGTCCACAGTTTTAGAGTAAATAAGAATATCATCCAAATAAACCACCACGCCCCTATACAACAAGTCATGTAGCATCTCATTAATGAATTGCATGAAGCCCCCCGGGGCCCCTTTTAATCCAACAGGCATCACTAAGAATTCATACATGCCAAAGCAACTGGAAAAGGCAGTGAGAGGCACGTCACTCTCTCGAATCCTGATTCTGTAGTAGGCTTCCACCAAGTCAAGTTTTGTAAAAATGCGCCCTTCTTTTAATTGTCCCAAGAGATCCGAGATCAGAGGGATGGGATAGGCATTGGATTGGGTGACTGCATTGAGTTTTCGAAAGTCGATGCATAAGCGCAAATCACCTGCCTTTTTGCGCACGAAGAAGGCAGGGGCCGAAGAAGGGGCGGTAGCCGGCCGAATGAAACCCCTCGCTAAATTCTTGTCCAAGAATTCACGTAACACGGTACGTTCGGTAGAGCTCATGGGGTAAATCTTACTTTTGGGCAGTTTTTCATTTCCCACCACTTCAATAGCACAGTCTGTCTGGCGGGGGGGGGGTGGGCAGTACATCACATTCCTGTACATCAAAAATGTCCGAAAAGTCTCGATACTCAACAGGTAGAGGAAAGGACAGGGGGGGTCTGAGACTAAAGCCGAGGCCGACGGAGGTGCAACAGCTACCTCGAGACGGTGTTGATCGCAATTAGGATAGGAGAATTTTATAGCTCCAACCCCCCAGTCATTACAAGGGCTGTGCCCTTTGAGCCAGTTAATTCCCAATACCCCGTCGTATCTGATAGGGGCTATGGTAAAGTCAATCTGTTCCCAGTGGTGGCCGACGCCCATTGCCAACCCGCGAGTGCAACGATCCACTGGACCCCCTTTAAAGTCACTGCCATCCATCTGGGCGAACTGGTTGGGAGCAGGAAGGGGCACTGACTTGGCTTTGAGCGCCTTGAAAGTGGTTTCGTTGATCAGGGAGTGGGCACACCCAGAGTCTATGAGTGCTTTAACTTGTAACTGGGGGCCTTCTTTATGGCGTTGTAACACTACGTGTACATACACAGTCTCTTTGACCTCACTCACCTTCACGTTGGGTTTTGCAAGAATAGCTGTGAGGGTCCGCGGTGTCGGTCCACTCACCGCAGACCCTGCCCGTTTTTTGACAGATCCAGAGGAGATTCGAGATTCAAAGCAGGGGAGTCCCAGTCTCTGTCCTCATCCGAAGACGGCGAGTTGTCCCCCAGTGGGGCACTTGTAATCCGGAACCCCGATGGGTTCGTTGGTGCAGGTTTGTGGGGCGAATCTCCGACATGGAGAGCTGATGGCGCAGTCCGTCCAGGAGCAGCGCTACGGTTGGTCACGGTGCCTCTGCGCTGAGGTCGCCCCCCGATTCTGGGGCGGTCCATCCTGCCGAGAAGGGACCAACCGGTCCGGCCGAAGCGGGCAGGTGGCTGCAAAGTGGCCCATGGTTCTGCAAACAAGACAGGCTCCCCTCTGAAACCGAGACGTGCGGTCTTGTGAGGGTAGAGCAGGTCTCTGCGGTGTGGGAGCTGCGGCTTTGGTCGGGGGCTTTTGGTTGCCTCCCTCCCTGGCTCGATGATGGGCTAGCGAAATGAATTGGCAACAACTCTCCACTTCCTCGGCTAATAAGATCCATTCTTCAAGAGTGTCTGGGTCTCGTTGCATATAAGCCCAGTTCAATATCTCAGGATGTAAGGCTTCCCGGAAATAATGTATTCGGGTAGCCTCGGTCCAGTCCACTATCTTACTGGAGTCTTTGGAATTTGTCTGCAAATTTCCGCACCGGCGTAGAGCCTTGTCGAAGTTGCAGGAGGGCTGCCTTGGCCTTTTCTCCCAGGAAAGGGTCCTCAAAGCGGCGCCGTAAAGCTTGCATGAACTCGTTGAGTGAGAGTATGGATCGGGCCCAAGTGTCAAACTGGAGGACCATCCAGTCAGCGGCTTTTCCAGTCAAGAGGGAGGCAGCGAAGCGCACCCGGCTGTCTTCGGTAGGGAAGTGCTGTCCCTGTTCCCGCATATAACTGTCCACTTGGTGTAGGAAACATGGTAGCCGTCGTAGGTCAATCTCAACCAAGGTTGTTTCCACTGTATGGGCAGGGGTGCAGGCGGTTGCCCTGGAGGCAGCAAAATCGGTGCTCCAGGGGCCGGCAAAACCGGGGCTCCGGGGGCCGGCAAAACCGGGGCTCCGGGGGCCAGCAAAACCGGCTGAGCTGGGACTGGTTGGGCTGGGGTGGTTAGAGCTTGTTGCAAACGTTCATTTTCTCGAAACAATTGTTCCATTTGGTCCTGCAGACGGGCCACACGATTATTCAAGTCCTGGTTTTGGTCCCGCAAGAGACGCATTTCGTCTCCAGCTCCCCCTGTGTGTCAGGACTGGCTGACTCGAAGACCAGTAGCCCAGTGGGGTTCCTCACCATACAGGTCTTCCTCATCCGAGAAGTCCGGCTCAGTGAAGCGACCTGCACGCCGACGTGCGCTGCGTGTCGCGAAATGGATCAAAACTTGGTGAAAATGAGGGGATAAATCCAAAATCGGTGCTGTCTTTGGGACGCACGTCCGTGAGCGTGCGGGCTCGAATGGCTGCCAAACGTTGCTCTTCTTGCACAGCCCGCGCCCGAGCCGCCGCCGCATCCGCAGCCCGTAACTTCCTCAACCCGCTGTCGGTTTGCGAGCACCTGGTCGGCCTCGAGCTTGGTGGCAATCGCAATAATGACGATCGGGAGAGCTTCGTTCTCCAAAAGCAGAAGGAGTTCAGAAGAATCTGTTAGGTCCAATAACGGTTGAACCCGAACTGCCAGAGCAGCAGCGTCTGCTCCGAACTCAGGCTGTGAGGTCAGCCACCGTGGCTGTAGTCGAGGCCAGTCCCGTAAACAGTAAGGCCGTTCGGGCCGCTACATCCCGTGCTTCCTTCAAGCACAAGTTGGGATCAGGAGCGGTTGGGGCCGGAGTCTGCTCCGCCCGTGATCCCGCCATGGATCGGGGCGGAACTGGGCGGATTGGGGCCGCTCCCGGTTCTTGTTCTTTACGTATAGTTAACCCCGCTAGCAAACGGGTCAAAGTTACTAAATCCTCTTGCGCCAGTCGAACTTCCTCAACCAAGCCGTCCAGTACGCGGAGTTCGTGCTTGGCACTTTGATCTGCGTCGGGATCCGTCCAGGGGGTCGTGTCAGCTAGGCGATGCCACTGAGCTCGAAGGAGTAAAATCAGGCGATTGATCTCCGCATCCGTCCGCAGCGCCTCAGCAAGAGTGTCCTCTAGCAAAGAAGGGTCGTCGGGGTACTCGTCCGACGGTTCCAACGGAGGGTACGAAGGTTCAGGACCCTCCAGGGTTTCGGCCAGAAACCCTCTACCCGGGGAGCGTCACCTCAGCTCCCACCCGGGGCCTAGGCGAACCCTCCGGGGCTCCAGCCACAGGCAATTCACTCGGAGAGCACGTCCCCTGCTCCAATCCGAGGCCCCGGCGAACCCTCCAGGGCTCCAGCCAGGCAGGGAAAAATAGAGAAGAGATTCGTGCCAAAATGTAAGCACTTGTCCTGTGGTAATCCCACAAACAGCATCCAGAGACAAAGAGTCCAAAAAAGAGCTGATTTAATGGAAAATATACAGGTATGCAGAGCTTACAGGTACATTGGCACAAATGGCAATTGGGAGTACAGGGTAGGCATATAAGGGAAAGTATCAGTCACAATAGGTCAAGGCGCCCCCCCCCCCTCTACTGAGGAGCCGTTCCCATGGGAGATAGCACTAGAATAGGAATTCAGCAGTTAGCCAGTTTGGCCTTGAGAGGCACCAGGTGGAATCGAAACTAAAACAGTCAGAGTCTGACAGGCTGCTTAGAGCTGTGGAATGCAGGCCTGACATCTTGTCTGCTGCATCTGACCTGAAGGGTGGTGTTATCATACAGAATACGGATCAAGTAGAGAAGCCTTCGATCTATAGAAGAGCGTTCTAACTTTTCCCAGAGTCTGTTTCTAGAAATAGAGTCAAATGCTGTTTTAAGGTCTGTAAAGGCTACATACAGAGCTGTTGGACCCTTAGAGGAATATTTTTTTCAATTAAATGTTGTAAAATCAGGCAGTGGTCTGAAGTAGACCTACCCTCTCTAAAGCCTGCTTGTCCGTCGACAATTATGTCCTCTTGATCTAGCCAGTTGGTAAATTTGTTGTAGAGGTGCTTGGCATACAATTTACTAATAATGCTGAGGAAACTAATAGGCCTATAGTTGGCCGGATTGTCCCTCGTTACTTTCCTAAAAAATGGCATCACAATCGCTCTGCCCCAGTCCTTTGGCATATGTCCAGTCCTATCTATACAGGTGAAAAATGAGGCCAAGAAAGGAACCCACCAGTCTTTGTTGTTTTTCAGAAGTTCGGGTGGAATAAAATCAGCACCTGGGGCTCTCCCTACTCTAAGCTGGTCAATCAAGGATTCAGCCTCCCTTAAGGAGACAGGGGGCCATATGGGCAGGTCCTCCATCCTTTCAAAGGAGGGGGCCAGAGAAGAATCCTTATACATACCCTGAAAGTAAGTTGCCCATTTAGCTGGAGAAATGTGCGAATCTAAGGGAGATAGCTCCTTGGATGAGTGTTTTGATATCAGCTTCCAGAACTGGGAGGAATTCCGCTCTTTGGCTGCCTGTATGACACTCCTCCATAATGACCGTATGTTTTTTTTCTTTTTATGAGTTACAATTTGTTTATAGGTTTTCTTCAGTGTGAGAAAAGGAGGAATCAAGATGGCGGACGGAGCAGCAGCAAAGCTCTGAGTCTCTCCCACCACTATGCTTTTATCTTTTTAAATTTATTCTAATTTCTTTGGTAAAGCCGCGGGAGCAACTTTTGGCTGTTTTGAACTTCAGAAGTTCAAAGACCAAAGTTTGGAAATTAAAGAACTGAGCTTGCAGCAATAAACTCTGCTAATGGGGAAGAAGAAACGGAGACGCTCGGCATTAGAAGAGCAGATGTCCTTCAAAGCAGGTAAACAACTTAAAATATATAACTTTCTGCAAGCTGGAGAAATAGAGCCGGTTGGAGACCCTGTGCTGTTATCTAACAGATTCCTAGCTTTGGAAACTGAAGGAGAGGAAAGCTCCCTTCCTACGCCTAGTAAAGAATTAGGGAGGAATTCCCCCCCACTTAATGAGCTTCAAAGCCCAGGGAGAGAGACAAATGAATTGGAGCTGCTAGCAAAGCATACTCTCCTCATAAGGGAAACCCTGATGAACTTATATGTGAAGCTTGACCAAATAAACATCAAATTAGATGAACTGAAGAATGTAGTGAACCCTTCGGCTGAGAAACAACATGAGAAGCAAAGCAGAGTGTGGGCCGGAAGTTTAAGTCCCAGAAGTCCCATAAACAAAAGCAACAACAAACAACTTAAAACGACCTCTGGTATATCAGCGACTGATGACTTCACAGAAGAAGCACGGAGTAGGTGTAGGAGCGACAGCTCTGCAGTGAAAATCTTCCCTCACCTGAACAACATTAAGAAAAATCGCTTTTTACAGGGGAAAAAGGTGGCCCTGTTCATTGGGGATTCTAGAATTAACTACCACAGATGGGATAATCAGAGAGATGTAGTGAAGTCTCTATCCCAATTATTACAATGGGAAAAGGCAAAGGTGGATTTAGAAAGTTTATTTTGGCTTCCTTCTAAGAATTATCACAAAAGATTGGTTCTAACGTTCCGACAAAGTAGAATTCCCTCCCTACTGTTGAATAAGAAGGACTTTTTAAAGAGATACTCTATTTATCCAACCAGAGTGTTTGAAGACCCGACATGTCATCCACTGTGGAACTACTCGCCTCAATTTAACAAACCAAACTGCACAGCAAATGATGCCGGTGATCCCCACAGGAAAACAACACAACTGAGAGAAAAAGCAAGTGTAAAAGCAAAAGGGAATTTTAAATATAGAAACGAATTATCCCCAGAATCTTGTAAGAGGTCAAGGGTGGCAAGAGCTGTATCAGTGGAATTAAAAGAGAGAAAGAGTATTTTGGTCTCCCCACCGATACTCACTCCAAAAGAAGGGACTCTTTGGGTGTGAGAAGAGACCAAATTGATTTACTAAAGGACTCCCAGGAATGTCTCAGATCCCCCTCCACCTCCATGCCCTCACTTGAATCCTCATTCAGGTCACAACCAGCATTACCATCACCTTTACCTGAATCTTTGACTATGTCCACTGAAGGAAGCTATGAGAATTCAGGCAGAGCCCGGGATAGTGGCATCGCTTCAAGGATTGACGATATACAGGAGAAAAGTATGTCAGGCATTATGGAGTCAACCTTATCCCAGATGGTTGCAAGAATTGATAGTGACCTTGATTCCATCATTTTATTTGATATTTACTCTAAAAAAGACCTACTTGAGAATCCAGATCAGAAATCATGGGCGCAAGAACTCCAAGAGGAACGTTACGTAACAACTATAGGCTCGTCCTGTCAAGGTTCCCTCTAGAGATGAAGCTGGCTGGCAAGTGGAGACTCCCTCCCTCCTGAAGGAGATGCCCTCAGTAATTCCCAATACCATCTCTGAGATTTCTGAATCAGGAGAGACTGCGGCACCATCTATTTCACCAAGAGGATTTGTGAAGGAGAGAAAAGAGGAGACCTTCAGATGTTCTCAGGCCTCCAATCCAGCAATGTGACCAAAACAGTTTTCTTCCGGAGAGGGTCTGTTAGATGGAATTTTAAATGTACTCTCCTGGAATGTACCTGGTTGGTTTCTATGCCTCTCTGACAGCTCAGACATCCCTTTTTATCGTAAAAAATATGATATTATCGCATTGCAGGAGACATGGACGGACACTCCACTCTTTCTGAATGGATACCATATATTTAACTTAGCTGCCTCTCGGGGGAAAGGGCCAGGGAGATTGAAGGGAGGGTTGGGTATTATGATCTCTACTGCCATGGATGTTAAATGCCAAGAGTTGAGTCCGCTTAAAAAGTTAGCTATGGCTGTACTTATAGAATGGAAAACCTGCGAGATATTGGTTATAAATGTCTATCTCCCTCCGGAGAAGTGTAAAGCAAAAGTAGAGGGCAATTGGCAAGAATTAGAAAGGTATATACTATTCCTGTCCTTAGAACATCCGGAGGCTAGAGTCTTATTAATGGGTGATTTTAATGCCCGGTTGGGGCCAGACGATGCCAGTTTAGAAAAGAAATTTAAAATTCAAATACATGAAGCTGAAGTCGAATTATGTTTCTATCCTAAATCAAGAATTTTTAAAGATCAAACATCCAATATAGCGGGTCTCTGTCTGGCCAAACTTGCCCTGAAATTTAGTCTTCATATTCTAAATGGTTCCTGGCCAGATGACCATCCAGGAGAATTTACTTTTGTGGCAGGTTCAAAAGCCAGCACCATCGATTATATCCTTGTCTGTACCCGTCTACTAGGAGGGGTTAAAGAATTTAAAATCCTTCCTTACTTAGAGGGAGATCATCTTCCCCTTTTCTTGCATTTACGTATCCCAGCAAAACATATACATCTTAAGCCAGGGAACCCAGTAAATTTAACTCCTGGCAATCATACCGAGTGCAGGGCCAAATGGTCAATCCAACTTTTTGAGATTCTTAAAGAATTTTTAGAGAGGCAGGACCACCAATCAATCTGTGAAGCTTTTGTCAACCCCTCACTAGAGCACTCTCCAATGCCTTTATATGAAAATTTGGTTTACAATTTAAGGTCTATCTTATTTTGTCAACCTAAAAATAGTGACAAAAAAACAATAATATCCAAACCGTGGTTTGATAAGGAGTACCTAGCAGCTAAGAAAGCATTGGAGGCGATATATAGGGTTTTCCTGGAAGCTCCGGACCCCTTAAAAGAAGATGCATTAAATTCTGTGAGGCTGTATAAGAAGAAATACAAACTCTTGGTTACTCAAAAAAAGAAGGGCTTCGTCAGAGAGCAATGGTCAATATTGATTAAGGCAGCTAAAGATAAGAACTCCACACTTTTCTGGCACATGACCTCGAACCGTTCTAGGTCAGATTATACCCCATTAGATTCTGTTATCTCTCCTAGAACATGGATATCTTATTTTCATAGTTTGTTTAATGACTCTCCCCATGAGACCTTCACTATGGAGTTGCCAACAGGGACTCCAGAGTGGCCCCCTGTCACACAGGCTGAAGTTAGATCTCATATAAGACGACTTAAAAATGGGAAGGCCCCTGGTGAAGATGGAATCCCACCTGAGGTTCTTAAAAAACATGAAGACTGGTGGGCTCCGCTTTTGGCGGCTATGTTTACTTACATAGATTCTACAGGTCATATTCCAAAGGGCTGGGACAATGCGGTGGTGATTCCTTTTTATAAGAAAGGGAATAGGAAGGATCCCAGCAATTATAGACCGATTAGTTTATTAAACATCATTGGGAAGGTCTATGCCAGTCACCTCCTGGAAAAGTTTACAGCGTGGCTTACCCAGGAAATGATAATAACACAGGCCCAGGCAGGGTTTAGAGAAGGGAGAGGTACGTTGGAGCATTGTATAATACTACAACATCTTATAGAGAAATACAGCTCTAAAAAAGCAACATCCCTTTATGCCACCTTCGTGGATTTTAAAGCAGCCTTTGACTCAGTTTCCAGGACCCGCCTCTGGACCAAATTAGGAGAATCCTCCATAGACAGGAGACTTCTTTTCCTTATTCAGGCCTTGCACAGGCAGACATTTATTAAAATAAGATGTAATAGGAGCGGATGTCTAACAGATCCTATTCCTTCAGTTAAAGGTGTTAGACAAGGCTGTTTGCTTGCCCCGTCGCTGTTCTCATTTTATATAAACAACATAGTAGACTTTTTAAGTTCCAAGGATTTGCATCCCCCCAAAATAGCACAGCATAGTATCCCTCTACTTCTCTATGCAGATGACATTGTGATCCTTTCTAGAACCCAGGTTGGCATGAAAAGAGAGTTGAGGAGACTAGCCAATTTTTGTAAATCTGAAGCTCTTCATATAAATTATAAGAAAACCAAAGTGCTCGCCTTTGGGAGCCACAGAAGAAAGAACAATTGGTCGATAGATGGAAATAACTTAGAGCAGGTCATGTCGTTTAAATATCTAGGTGTAACATTCCAGGCAAATGGCCTCCGAGCAGAACATCATAGACAGGTGGCGTTAACCACTGAGAGATCCGCCTATAATATATTAAAAAAAATTTAGGACGAAAGGAGCTTTTTGCATTCCGGCAGCTTTAAAACTCTTTCAGGCTAAGTCAATTAGCCAAATGCTATATGGTAGGGCTGTCAATTCGGTTCGGTCCTAACTGAAAATCAACCGAATTTCCCCTGATTCGGTGATTTTCTGTTCGGACGGATCTGAACTCAAAACTGGCGGGCAACCGGGGGGCCGAATTCAGCGAGTTCGGGAGTTCGCGAATAAATTCGGCAAATTCGGCCCCCCTTCAGGGGAGCCCGCTGAAAGGCGCGGGCTGCCCTTTAAACTGATCTGTGCCTCCCGGCCGGGAGGCACAGATGAGTTTAAAGGGCAGCCCGCCCCCCTTCAGCGGGCTCCGCTGGAGAGGCACGGGCTGCCATTTAAACTGACCTGCGCCTCCCAGCTGGGAGGCGCAGATGAGTTTAAAGGGCAGCCCGAGCCTCTCCAGCGGAGCCCGCTGAAGGGGGGCGGGCTGCCCTTTAAACTCATCTGCGCCTCCCGGCTGGGAGGCTCAGATGAGATTAAAGGGCAGCCCGCTCCCTTCAGCGGGCTCCGCTGGAGAGGCGCGGGCTGCCCTTTAAACTGACCTGCGCCTCCCAGCTGGGAGGCTCAGATCAGTTTAAAGGGCAGCCCGAGCCTCTCCAGCGGAGCCCGCTGAAGGGGGGCGGGCTGCCCTTTAAACTGATCTGCGCCTCCCAGCTGGGAGGCGCAGATCAGTTTAAAGGGCCCCCGCGCGCCTTCAGGGAATCCCTCTGAAGGCGCGCTGGGGCCGAATTTTCCCCCGAACTCCGGATCCCCCTGAATTACCGGGGATCCGAAGCGGGGGAGTTCGGACTTCGGCACGTACCGAACCCACAAGGGTCAAATTCGGCCGAATCCGAACTGTACCGAATTTTTTTTTTGACAGCCCTACTATATGGCACAATCTTAGGCTCAGCTAAATCCAGTTATACTCCTCTGGAAAAGGTACAATCCAAATTCCTTCGGGCGATTCTACAAGTCCCCCGCCTTGTTTCGAATTCCTGGGTCCGCTTGGAAACAGGCATGTTAAAAATCGAAGCAAAAATTACTCTAGCCTCAATCTCCCTTTGGTTAAAAGCCCATGAGGCATCAGAGGGATTCTTACCACTGCTTAGTTTGGACAATTATAGATCTAGATGGTGGATGCAGTCTGAAAAAAAAATGGAGAGTCTTGGGTTTGCACCACAATTCCTCCTAGAGCAAAAAAAAGATCAAGCAAAGCTCCTGATTAGACAAAGGATCTTTGATATAGAGAGACAAACAGAGCTTATGAGTTCCCCAGCGTACTTGGCCCCTATTAAAACACGGTTTCATTTAGCGCCAGCCGAATATTTATCTGCTATTGAGCTAAATAACCAAAGCAGAGCATTTACTCTGGCTAGAGGGTCGGCTTTGCCCTCAGCAATTCTGGAGGGGAAGTACAAGAAATTACCAAGATCCGAGTGGGCATGTCCTTGTGGATCCGGCGAAATGGAAAGCACTAGTCACGTTCTATTTAGATGTACCTTTTATGAGGGAATTCGTCAGAATCTAATTTTACCTCTTACTGACTTGATAGAATCCAGTTCAGAGGAAGAGAAAATTAAATTCCTCTTATGGGAGGGAGACTCTCAACGATCTTTGCAAGTAGCCAAGTATTGCTCTGTAGCTATTAAAATTCGGTCGGAGAAGGGTATTAGTGATTTTAATTGATTTTAATCGCTTTATGCCTTGTGAATATCGTGATTATTGTTATAACTTTATCTGTATTTGGTATAGAGAGGTTTTAATTTAATTTTCATTATTTAAATTCGTAATCGATTTTAATTGATAAAGTTTGTAGTTTATCTGGCTATTGCCGCAATAATAAAATCGTTCAGTGTGAGAAAAGACTGTTGAGCTGCTTGACATTCCTCTCTGTCAGCTGTTTTAAGTAAGCGGCAGGCGACAATTACAGCCCTTCTGGCCTCTAGACAGTCCTTGTAGAACCAAGATTTAGAGAAACAGCTCCCCCCTTTCTTTTTTTGCATTTGCGCCATTATTTAAGAAGGTTTTAAGGTCTTGTACTAGATTTTGATAAGTGCTCAAAGGGTCTGGGCCTGATTCCAAACCCAACAAGACTATATTGTATTTTTGCATACTTTCAGATGCTAGGGCCTTTTTAATCTTTTGGTCCAGCTCTGGTGTCCATTTGGCCTGACAGCCCATATGTCCTGTGGCTGTGACAAATATTGGGTAGTGTAATTTACATTGTAATTGCCATATTGGTACAGTTATCGTCATTGAGAGGGGAAAATGATTTTTCCATTTTTTATGCAAAGGGGACAAACCCGCATGTGTTTCCTGTGACACTTACCCGGAGTTTACCCTCCATCATCTTGCCCTGCTCTTGCAGCATCTTCTCCCTGTCTCTCTCCAACTTCTCCTTCAGGTACTGAATGTTGGCTTCATGACTTCGCCTCTGATCCTCCAGCTTCTGCTCCAACTCAGCCTGCTTCTGCCTCTGGATCTCCTTCTCTCGCTCTGCCGCCTCAGCCCTCGCTTTGGCATCTGGACCAGAAAGAAATCTTTTACAGGTACTGCGCACACATCTGAATTCCTTTAACATGCATCCAGACCAGACGTTTGGTGTGTCCTGCTCTGGAGGCCACCATTTGTTTGGATTTCATCTGTCCGTTCCCTCACCTCTTGAGTAAAAGGCTCCTTCACTATCTGAGTTCTTTAAAAGCATGTCACAGATGTGTGCTTCTTAGAGATGTGAAGCCTGGAAAAATCCAGGAAATAAAATTCCGCCAAGGATGTTTCTCCCCAAGTGGTGAGGTCCCCCCTCAATGTGGGAGAGGAGCTTGGGCCATTCCTACCCTGAAAACAGCATCTCTGATGCAGAGTCATCAAAATCGAACCCATCCGCACACAACTTTGCCAGGCCCTTACCTTCGGCTTCCTTCTCTTTCTCTGTGAGGGCTTCATCGCTTTGAAGGATGGCTCTACCCACGTCCTCCTTGTCCTTGAAGAACTGCTGCAGTTCGGCGTCGGCCTGGGTAGTGGAGAAGCTACGGTCAACAGAGTCTAGGCAGAGGTTCAGGCTACCCAGAGAACTGCTGGCTGGCCAAAATACCCTCCCTGTGCTGACAGAAGGAAGTTTCACAATCGAAGGGCTTTCCCCTGATATAAATCATTCTCCTTCTGAGGATGGGGTTCTGATCTTATTTTAGCCCCCAGCATCTTTTCTGTCATTTTAAATTTAGGGTGTCTTTCCCCCTAAAATATTACAAACAGAAATTTCCTGTTATGTTAAGGGAATCAACCAAAAGCACAAGACAAGTGTCTATATAAAGTCTTTACTGCAGTTATTTCAAAGAAGGTAACTAATGGTCCACATAAAAATATAACATAACAACTAAGACAGGGGTGGGGAACCTCCGACCCACAAGTTCATTTTATCTGGCCCCAGGCCCACCTGCTGAGGCCGGGAGCTCCACTGAGCTAGCTGTCGCTAGCCAGGGCCTCCTCTCGGCATCGGGGTGCAGCCAGGGGGGTCGAGCAGGGGGAGGGTTGTACAGGGGCCCACCGAGCCAGCACACAGGCTGGCGAGGCCCCGGGGTCACGAGTCTCAGCCGCCCCAGCAGCATTAGTCTGCAGCGCAGGGGTGTGGCTGGGGGATCGCCCCGCCACACAGATAAGCCAAGCTAAGAGGGGAGGAAGGTTCAGGGCGGGCATGCGCTCCTGCCTCTGCATGCCGGCCCTGAACCTTCCTCCCCCTCCCAGCTTGCCTCTGTCTGTGTGGCCTCCTGTCAGCACCCCCCACGCCATCACCTAATGCTGAGGGGGTGGCCGAGACTCGTGCCGCTGGGGCCTGCGTGCTGGCCGCGCCACTGGCTGTGTGTGTGGATGGGTGCGTGCCTGTGTGTGTGTGTGTGTGTGTGTGTGTGTGTCAGGAAGGAAGCGGCCCGGCGCGATCCTGTGTGCATATGTGTGTGGAGCCGGGAAGGCTTCTCTCTCTCTCTCTCCCTCCCTCTCTCCCCTTCCTTCTTTTTCTGAATAGCCTCTCCTAGAGTTGCCAACCTCCAGGTGGTGGCTGGAGACCTGGCAACCCTAGCATCTCCTCCACCACCCCGTGCCGGGAGATCTACATCTGGTATGGCCCCCGAATGATGTTATAAATATGCAAATAGCCCTTGGCAGGAAAAAGGTTCCCCACCCCTGAACTAAGAGATCGAATCTAAGGCATGGATCCCCAACGTGTTGCCTGTGGGCACCTATCAACACCTTTTCTGGTGCTCACCAACTGTATTTAGAAAGTAGGCAGGGCCAAGTGAGGCTTTTGCCCAGCAAGGCTTCTGATTGAGCACTGGAGATTTCATTGGCTGTGCAGATTTTTAAAAGTGTTGCTTTGGCAGCAGCTGCCACCACAGCGCAAGGATCTGTGGCAGCCATTTTGTGGCTACACTCCCTACACTGTTATCAAAATTCCAAAGGTGCCCACAGGCTCAAAAAGGTTGGGGACCCCTTGTCTAAGGGCAGGGTTCTAGGGTAGCTACTTGTAAGTGAAATTTGTAACCTTGCAGATCTCTTCCAGGATGTGGGCAGTATGAGGTATGCCTCCCTCAAGAGTTTTAGCCACACTCTCAAGGGAAGGCAGATGTACCTCTTTCCCAGCTACATGTTTACATTTGCCTTGATCAGCCAAGAGCTGGAGGCTGAGTGAACCGCCTGCCTTTCCGTCTGCTGCGATGGGGATCAGTTTCGGCCAATGGGCCAAACCCCTTCCCTTTTCTGGAAGCTGAAACTTCTCAAAAGCTGCAACCATTGTACAAAAATTATTGTACATTGCAACCATTGCCAAAAATCCACCCACAGCACTCAGATGCAATTCTTGATACATTACCTAGATGCAATCAGTGAGGATTAAGGTTCGCTGCTAAAATTTGTGTTTCAAAATTTTAAAATTTGAGCTTGATGAAGAGCTGCAATTTGAGCACAACTTTTTTTTAAAGTAGTCAGTGTTTCAAATTCAGCTTTGTTTGAACTTCATTACACGGTCAGCCACATCTTCATGGAATTCGGTACACATCCTATCCTTATCACTCTTTTGGACATGTTGTAATGCGAATAGTAACTGATATGTCTCTGCAGATTTATTTATTTGCTTTATTTATAGTCTGGCTTTCTCACTGGGACTCAAAGTGGATTACACAGAATGAGACAATACAATCAACATTTGCATTGAGTAGATAGTGGTCAGACCATGCTCTCCTACCCCGAAACCAAGCCTTCCCTCAAAGGCTCAGCACAAAAAAATTAAATCCAAAATGTATGTAAGCTCTAGTCCCATGATAATCACATAAACAGACATCCGTAGACAGTCCAAAAGAGAGTTGATTTATTGGAAAATCCACAGATTAACAGAAGCTAAGAGTCAAATGGACACTAATGAGAACTACAAGCACAGTACAGGGCATATATGGAAGAGCATAGGGCAAATCGGGGTAGATCTGGATGCCATGGTAACTCCCCTCCCAGGAGCTGTCAGGGAGGTAGGATTCTCCCGGCATTCCCACAGAGTTCAGTCTAAACACGTTGTTTGCAGGGCTAGAGCTGGCCTTGACCAGCATCTGGAGAAACCACAACATTCCTTTCTCAGGCCATGCCTGACAGTGTGCCCTCTTTTATGTGTCAGGCCTACCAAAATGTAATAGAAGCTCAAGGCAGTCAAAGAAACTATAAAATTCTCACCATGACTCCTTTTTCTGATTCCTGGTGGTATCTCACTGCGATGGTCTTCAGGTCATTGAAATAATCATGATAGCCACCAGGTCGGGAGTAGAAGGCCGTGTTGATCCTGTCCTCCAGTTCCTTAGAGAGCCGCGTCAACAGAGCCTTGCAGCATTTGGAGGATTCCAGTTCATTCTTACGGCAGTACGCCTCCTTCTTCTGATTCAGACCTCGCTGGCGGGGGGGGGGGGGAATAGTTTACAAATGATTAAGTGTGTTTGAAGGTCAGGAGAATGCTCCATGTGTGTGCTGGGTTTGCCTTTCTCAAAAAGCGAGATACAGGCAGCTTGTTGGCTTTCTCAAAAAGCGAGATACAGGCAGCTAGTGACAAAAGCTCCAGAGACAACCTACCATCAGCTCAGCCTGGAACTGCTGCTTGTCATCCTTGAAGGCCCGGCTCATGAAGACCTGGAGGGCCTCGTCCTCGCATTTGGCATGGATCCCCAAGAGCTCCTGGAGGCTCTCCGTGGGCAGCTCCAGCTTCTGCTCCATCAGCTTCACGTAGCAGGCGGTGGCGTCTAGCACAGCAGCAGAATTCTCAATCTGAGCCAGGGCCAGCACTGCGTTCTCCATGCAGGGCACCCCCCCGCTGCGGATCGTGTCCACGTAAGTCTCCACCAAGTTTGCTAGCACTGCAAAGAAAACACCAGAAGGCCATTTATGCATGGGTACTTGGACTCATGTTTGCCCCCTGTCTGACTGGATTGTTCCTTGGAGATCTGCATGAGTTTTCAGTCCATTAGCAATGACCTCGCTGCCAGCCCCTCGCAATGTCCAGGTCTTCCCATTCTTCCCTCTCCCCTGAGCTCAGCCCGGCTGAAATCTCTGTGCAGAAGGCAAAGCACTGGACACAGCCAATCACAAAGCAGCATGGAAAGAGGCAGGGATTCAAATGCTTCCTGCTTCCTCAGAGCTCTTTCTGAACAAAAGAAAGCCTTTTTAAAACCAAGGCTTGGATTTCTCCCCACTTTCTTTCAGATTGCTCCGTTTTTTGTTCTTAAAATTCTTTTTTATGTGGCAATTGGGTTGGGGGGGTTTCTCTCACAGTGAGCACTGCAAAGTAAGCCAATTACAAAACAGCTTTTAAAGGGGCAGGGACTTGCTTTGAGCTTGGAGCCTGCTGGTGCAGAGATTCCCAACTGGAAAATGTGGGTCCAGCCAGCAACGAACCTCAGGTAAAACTCCCCATGCATAAATACCCATAGAGATGGTTGTGGCAACACTTAAGACAGGGATACATTCATGATACTAATAGCCATTGTTTTCAGAGGGGTTTGGGGAAGCAAATGGCAGAAAGGGAGAGAAGGAAAGACCTAGGAAAAGAAATATGTATTAAGGAAATAATAAAATTTGGCCCCATGCTGTAGGTTGAGGTTCAAGGTGGATCTTGTGACCAGAAGGGCTGGAAGCTTCTTCTATTGTCCTTGAACCACCGTGACATCTGGTCAGAGAACTAATGAGCCACAAGGACTTACAGCGCCCAGTGACAACATGCCCGCCTGGGATGGTCTTTGGCTTGGATGTCTCATAAACGTGACGGCAGAACTGGAGAGCTTGCTGCACAAACGGGCTCCAGCTCCCTCTCCTCCATGTCCTCCAGCCGGTGCAGGTTCTTTCGATTGGTGGGGCGGTCAAAGATGAAGCATTTTCGGGTGGGGAAGAACAGCCGGATGCATTCGCGGGGCAGGTTGAAGAGCTGAATCTCACGGGATTTGCCTTGAAGGAGTGAGAGGGAGAACAACACCTGCAGATGGAGAATCTGGAACGGCATCTACTAGAGCATAGACGCCTGAGACTTTTTTTTGGGCAAGAGGAAGGGATACAGTCTGGGGCACCATATCCAATTTCATTAGGGGAAGACTGGCAGATTACCCACAGTTGTTATGTAGTCACATTGTACAAACCAACACACAACCCCATGAAAATGGAAATGATGCTGAGGCAGCGCTAATGTAGAAGAGTTAATACAATGGAGTGGAACACGGTTTCCCCTTTTAACCCATATTTACATTTTGACTGACAGTGAGCCTGAGAAATTAGGCAGAAACCACTCAGGTGACTGACTGCTATAGCAAGGGCCTCTGTATGGGGCCAATGGTTCCTGCCAAGACCTTTCCTGGTGCCTACCAAATGGTTTTAGAAAGTGGGTGGAGCCAGGTAAGGCTTTTGCCCAGCAGGACTTCTCATTGTCCATGGAGAGCTGGTTGGATATGCAGATTAAAAAAATTGGCATTAGCTGCCCCTACAAGCCAAGGATCTTCACTGAATGACTGAATGTAAGCTGTGTGTATGTAAGCAATATGTGCATTTTAAAAGCTATCCTGTTAAATAGAGATTCTGCCGGAAATTTTGAAAATTATGCATGGCCTCACTACCTGATATGTTATGGTTGGCTCTGCATCCTGTGGCAGCCATTTCATGGTTGGCGCCACCTCCTATGGCAGCCATTTTGTGGTTGCACCCATCACCCTGTGTCAGAATTCCAAAGGTGTCTGCAGGTTTAGGACCCCTATGCTATTGCATAATGAATAGCCTATATTCTTCTTTGTGTCAGATCATTCCCTATATAGCATGAGAACCTCTGAAGTTATGGTCTGAGACCAGGGTTGCCAGCTCTGTGTTGGGAAATACCTGGAGATTTTGGAGGCGGGGCCTGAAGAGGGCAGGGTTTGGAGGGGGAGGGACTTCAGTGCCATAGAGTCTAATTGCCAAAGTGGCCATTTTCTCTAGATGAACTGATGTCTCATTGGCTGGAGATCAGTTGTAATAGCAGATCTCCAGCCACCACCTGGAGGTTGGCAAGCCTATTTGAGACACACATACACACCCTGCCCAGACCAGTCAGAACCAGGATAAGGATTAAAAGCCTCAGGGGCTGCAGTTCAGAAAAAGCAAGATTTCCAGCTGTAAAGACCCTCTTTGGGACGGAAGGCAGTATGGTGCAGCTCGATCTCGGAAGCTAAGCAGGGTCAGTACTTGGAAGGGAGGCCACCAAGGGAGGCTCTGCAAGGAAAGGCAATGGCAAACCAGCTCTGCTTCTCTCTTGAAAGCCCCTTGCTGGGGCCTACTGGGTTAAGCCACTGGGAGGCCGAATTTGGCCCCGGTTGCTGTCTGCAAAAGCTATACTGAGCTCCACCATACATTTGTGGACAGTACCTTTCTTTAACTTCAAGGCGTTCTCCAGATACTGGTCCTCAGTGCAGGGCTGCCCGTTCAGCTCCAGCTGCAAAGTGAAATCCCTCAAGGCCCAGATGAACGTTGGGAAGAAGCGAACGTACTCGGCAGAATCTTCCAGGGCCTCTGAGTTCGCCTCAGGCGAGGACTTGGATTTGATGCGCTCGGTCAGTTCCGTCACGTAACTGTCGGCCCCTGGCTTAGGAAGATCCCAGGAAAACTGGCTTTTGTTATAGGGGGAGGACCCATCTCTCAGACACAGGCCTCTTCACTCCTACCTCATAACTGGTTTTCATTACAGGGGAAGACCTATCTGTTCTAAGTGGACCCCTTCACTTCTACCTCATCGCTGGACATCACTGGAGGTCCAGACATGAAGGATGATAACACCTGTGATAGGTGTGCATTTCAGAAGGGTAGTTTGTCACAGAGAAGGCCTTGAGAAGCTGCCCCTGCTAAAATTCCCTCTTCTCCACAGTTACTTAAGGTACCAAAGTCTGGCCCTCGACTGTATCAAGGTGCTTCTACTGATCAGTTAACCAGCCTTGGGTCGGGTGGCTGAACTCTCCTGGAAGCCATCCTGAGGGAATCTTTTGTCAATAAATGTTATTTGCGGCTAATAGGCCAGATAAAACAGAAACTGACCATACAGAGTAGATGTTTACAACCAAGGCCAACAAAATTTTGCAAACATTTGTATCTTGAAATATACGTAAATGGGCACTCCACCACCTAATATAGCTTGCCGGTAGATGTGTCCTTGTTTATCTACAATCCCATTTAAAATGGGTAGGAAATGCAGCACTGTGCATTTCAAAATCATCTAAGAGCGTCTGGGAGCTTCCCCTGAGAAACTACACATTTTACAAATAAAAACAAAACAAAGCCCCCCGCCATTTCTTCTTAAGCAAAGCAAAAAAGAGGGCAGGCCCTTCTCTAATTCATGCACCATCTATTGCTGCTCTATACAGAACGGATGTAACCCTTGGCAAACCAGTAACGGGCCCTGTACTGGCCTACTTCAAACACCAGAGACTCCCAGGAGGCAACCGAAGTTCTGCACCACAACTAGGGATTCAGAAGGATACTGGAGCTGGTCCATAGCGCGCTGGTCGATGGTGCCCATGCTGTTGTAGACCAGGGCACTGCTGAGGAGGACGGCCAGAGCAAAGATCCAGGAGTCATTCTGGGCATCACCCTGAGAACGGTGGAACAGAAAATGCCGGAGTTCAGATTCGGTTCCTACCTCCCAAAGTACCAGACACACGTAAAGGGTGGGTTCAGATGCCCATTGGTTTAGCAAACCTTTAGGTGGCCCTCTGCCCTTTCCTAATTAGATGTTCATTGTGTTTCATCCTATACCTTCCTTGACAAAGTCTGATTTTACGTCAATCCCGCTTTATTTTGTTTATTTATTATTAAATTTATACCCCACCCTCCCCAGCATTCCAGGCTCTGGGTGGCTTCCAACAGATAATGCAATAAGCATAAAAGACATAAATATGGCAGAATTTAAAGCATATAATAAAAACTTAAAACCCCAATTTAACAAAGATGGCACCCTGTCTCAATGGCCAGCTCCTATGATATGTCCTTGCCAAGGAAGTTTGCCAAGGTGTTAATCAAAAGGCCAGTCACCTCCATGGCCCAAATGGCTTAAGCCGGGAAGACGGGATGGAGGAGGAACAGAAGAGGGAAGGGAAAAGATAGGAAGGAGAAGGAAGATGGAAAAAGGGCAAAGGGGCAAAGAAGCCAGCCAAGCGATGTACCATCGCTGCCCTCAACCATACCCCTGGCGGAACATGACCTGCAGAACTGAGTTAGGCCCCCAGGGCACAGGTTTCATTTGTCTAATGAAAGTTTCACCAGGCTGGGGCCAGAGCCAAAAAGGCCCTAGCCCTGGTCGAGGAGAGCCGGATGGTTCTAGGGCCAGGGGTGGTCTATCAAGAGCTGGGGGTGGTCTTCACCCCTTGAGTACTCTTTGGAATGGATCTTCCTTTAAACTGGATTATTTTTGTAATATCTCCCTCCCTCCTTTAGCTCTAAATAGAAATGTTATCTCTTCTGACTTATGAAAACTTATGCTGAAATAAAGTTGTGTTAGTCTTAAAAGTACAGCTGGACTCATTCTTGTACAACAGACCAGCATGGCTGCCCCTCTGGAATTATGTTCATGGCACTCTCTTTACGTCTTATGTAGAATGTTGTTGGTGCCAGAATGACCCATGCACGTTTGCTGAGGATACAATTACTAGGGTTGCCAACCTCCAGGTGGTGGCTGGAGATGTCCTGTGATTACAACTGATCTCCAGGTGACAGAGATCAGTTCACCTGGAGAAAATGGCAGCTTCGGAAAATGGACTCTATGGCACTATACCCCATTGAATCCCCTCCCCTCTCCAAACTCCACCCTCCTCAGACCCCACCCCCCAAAATTCTCCTGGTATTTCCCAACCCGGTGCTGGCAACGCTAGCGCTTACTGAGATTTGCATGCCTTCAGAAGCACTGTTGATACTGGGCTGTTCCTACAATTGCCGTCATTCTTTGGGGGCCCAGGACTTTAAGAGTAGCCAGCCCCATTGAAATCAAACTGGGCAAGCTTTTCCCATCACTTATTTCCATGCCAGGAAAAGCTTCTCCCTGCTGAATTGCTGTGTTCCGTGTACAGAACTCTATGTCACCGACCTGCAGAAAAGCTGGGGAGACATTGATGCACATAAGCAGTTTAGTCCAAGTGCCTCATAGCGATGGTTCCCCCAACACCACACTAACTTCCTCTTTAGCTGCCTGCTGACACAGTTCTCTGCAATCCCTTCACTGTTTCAAAGTGAATTCTGATTCACAAAGGTTTATGCGGGAGTGTTCTTCAAGGAGCCCCACTGGACTTCTGCTTAAAAATTTAGGAGTATGAATCACAGGCTGCAAAGCCTGTTCCATAGAGAAACACGTCAGTGACCCAAGGCAATCAGCACTGATGAGGTGCGGTTGCAGAGACGGGTGTCAGGGCCCAATAGTAAGTGCACCTGCTTCTTCAAGAATATTGAGCCTTTGACAGGAGAAGTTCAACAGGTGCAGCTTCCCACCCGCTCAAAAATGTCCAAATCACCTTTTCCACGTCACCGAGGCCCTCTGTATCCAGAAGCACAAGGGTCTGGTCTGGTCTGCCAGGATAGGGAACACACCACATCCAGATTCCCTTGGTGTTGGCTTGCACCGTGGAGCCCAGAGGGAAACCTACGCACAGATTTAATTTTTTATAGGCAAGGAAGCAGATGGAGATACACAAATCAGAAGTGGATGAGCTGGTGCAATCAGGGTAGCTTCCCTGTGATTTTGTCAGGCTTCAGTACCTTGTTGCATTCCAGCAATATAAACTTCACTCCAGACGTTGCAGAGAGTTTAAAGTTTTATTAAGAAAGTGAACGGGTTCGGTAGTCTATACAAACTTAAGGTTAGAATGCCAATGGGGAAGATACAGGTTAACTATATAGAGAACACACAGTAGAATTGATTACACGTAATCTTTGAAATGCAAAACATCAGGTTTCTTTCAAGCTTCTAGAGGTGTCAGGGTTCTGGCAGAATTGACACCTTGAGAACAGATAGTTGATTTACAATAGGAAGGCTTTGAAGTGGAAGTGTTACTGTCTCCGGCCTTCGTCCCCTCTTCCCAAACTGAAGGGAACTTTCCCACAAGACAGGGAGTGGTGGGGGGGGAGAACACGGAGCTTGCTCATCACGGGTCCGACTGGGTGCCCTCGCTGACAGTTTTGGAGGGGCCCCTATGTCCTTATTTAGTCCATTTATTCATTTAAAACATTTCTGTGCTGCCTTTACACCCAAATAAGGACCCTTTAGCAGTCTGTGACAAGGTGAAATGCAAAAGGTGCGGTTTTCCAGGTACTGACGGAGAGTGTAAATATTTCCTGCGCTGCTGATGAAGACGGACACGCTTTAAAAAGAAAAGGCTGTTCCGCAGCTGGAAACGTTTTTCTCCATCACCCACAGATTTAATGAAATGCAGGAAAACGGGACGACAGACAATCTCCCTGTCTCTCTCACCTGAGTTTTTGCCGGCCAGCTTGTTCATGAGGTAGGACTTGCCCGTCCGGTACAGCCCCACAATGGCCACCACCACCACGGGCCGCTGGACTCCGGAGAGCAGCCGAAGGGCCTCCTGGTGGACGACCAGCTTCCTGTCCCTGTTCTCGATCAGGCACGCCGGGGCCGGCATGCGGACTGCGGAGGCCATGGCTCTCACAGCCTGGGCGATCTGTCCTGGGGGCAGGAGGGAAGAGAAACAAAAAGGAATGACCAGGCGGGTACCGTTTCACACACGCATGTCGTCGAATGAATGGCCGCTGCAGATATGACTGGCTGTGCAAATTTGTAAAAAGCTGCTCTGGCAGCCGCCGCCACCACCACACAAAGGGGGCCCCTTCACTCACCGTGGGCTTGAAGATAAGCTCTGTGTGAGCAAGGAAAAATATTTGTCAACAATCTGTTCGTTTAAGAAGCCTTCCTGTTAAGCGTAGCTTCTGCCTGAAATGTAGAAGAGTTATTATTAGAGTTATGCACAGCCTCCCTCCCTGACATTTTGTGGTTGGCTCTGCCACCTGGGGCAGCCATTTTGTGATTGTGCCCACTGCCCTGTTTCAGAATCCCAAAGGTGCCTACAGGTTGAAAAAAGGTTGGGGACTCTTCCCCTACAGCAGCTGGACATTTTGGCATCTGGAAAACATCTGACAGGGAACCCCCAGTGGAAATACAAACATACCCACCACGTTCAGAGAAATTAGCAGCAATACACCAGTCTGGAATTGGTACCCCAAATTTAATGATTAAGAACATAAGAAAAGCCCTGCTGGATCAGACCCAGGAGGCCCATCAAGTCCAGCAGTCTGTTCACACAGCGGCCAACCAGGTGCCTCTAGGAAGCCCACAAGCAAGATGACTGCAGCAGCACCATCCTGCCTGTGTCCCACCGCACCCAAAATAATAGGCATGTTCCTCTGATACTAGAGAGAACTGGTATGCGGCATGACTAGTATCCGTTCTAACTAGTAGCCATGGATAGCCCTCTCCTCCATGAATATGTCCACTCCCCTCTTAAAGCCCTCCAAGCTGGCAGCCATCACCACATCCTGGGGCAGGGAGTTCCACAAGTTAACTATGCGTTGTGTGAAAAAATATTTCCTTTTATCTGCTTTGAATCTCTCACTCTCCAGCTTCAGCAGATGACCCCGTGTTCTAGTATTATGGGAGAGGGAGAAAAGCTTCTCCCTGTCCACTCTCTCCAAACCATGCATAATTTTATAGACCTCTATCATGTCTCCCCTCAGCCGCCTTCTTTCCAAGCTAAACAGCCCTAAGCGTCTGAACTGCTCCCCATAGGACAGTTGCTGTAGTCCCCTGGTCATTTTGGTTGCTCTTTTCTGCTCATTCCTGTGGTTGTACATTGCAGAGGAGGCTGGATCACAGCAGACCAACCGAACTGTGCCGCAGTCTGCCACGACCCAGCTTCTTCTGAGCGAGAACCCCAGGTTGTTGGGGGCACCGTCTGGGAAACCCCAGGGAGGGAGGGGGGCTTTCATTCCTCTCATGAGTACTGCTCTGTTGAGCCTTCCTTAGGCTTCTGCTTGTGCAGTCTACCGGCAGAAGAGAGTCTGCCCATGCTGTGCCCAGCCAGTTAGGGTCGGCCTAGTACCAGCCGCCACGGGGTCAAACCCTTGCGGGCGGTGGCTTCAAACTGGGGGCCCCCACCCACCCACCTGGTCTGAATCCCGAGTGCCGGAGGGGGCCCCCCCCCCGGAAGTGCGGCCTTCCAAGG
Organism: Euleptes europaea; assembly: GCF_029931775.1. Lineage (NCBI taxonomy): Eukaryota > Metazoa > Chordata > Lepidosauria > Squamata > Sphaerodactylidae > Euleptes > Euleptes europaea. The sequence continues at coordinate 687,371 of NC_079314.1, forward strand.
AACGGAGAAGGCCTTTGTGGGCCTGGCGCCCTGCTGGGCGCGGGATGTCTCTGAGAGCAGGGGGCCGGCCATTCCCTTCTGCGAGAACCTCCCTCGCAAGGCTGTTGTGAGGATGAAACGGCGGGAGGGGGGATGACGGACGAGTGTCAAAGTGCGCTAAAACGGCAAAAGGCATCCCAAAAGCAGGCGGGGGGTGGGGAGGGGGGAGGGGGGGCGTGGGGAGGGGGAGCGCTCTGATCCAGCGCCGGAGGTGCCCAGCGAGGGGCGGCTGGGGAAGCCCCTGTTTCCCAGGAGGGCCGGCCGGGCCAAAGCGGGGGGGTGGGGGGTGGGGGGTGGGGGGTGGGCGGGCCGGCCCCGCTGCCGACCTCTGCTCCCTGCCGCGGCCCAGCGGAGCCCGCAGCGTCTCTCTCTCTCTCCCCCCAGGGGCGGCGGCGGCTGTGCAGGCGGGCCGGCGGGCGAGAGCGAAAGCGAAAGCGGCTCTTGTGCACCTGGCCGCCGCTTCCCGGACCCGCCCCGCCCCAGCACCAGCACCGCGGAGCCTCGCTCGCAGGGGGGGGGGCGGGCTGCAGACCCCCCCGGCCCGGCCCGGCCCCAGGACGAGGGGGCCCGGCGCCGAGGGGGGCTCTGCGAGGCGAGCCGGTCCCCTGGAAGACGAAGCGGAGGGAGGGAGGGAGGGAGGGGGGATAGAGGGGGCGGCCGGCTGCTCTGCGCACTAGGGCTGCTGGGAGGGCATCAGACTCTCTGGCGTCGCCCCCGGCGGAGGCCCCCCCCGCTCCGCCCGCCCCCCCCCCGTCTGCAGGAATGCCCCCCCCCCTGCAGCGGGCGACCGGCTCCCTCCTGGACCGCCGCACAGGAGCCCCGGGGTAAGAAGCGAGGAGCTGCCCGGGGGCGCCTTCGAGGCTCCGGGGAGAGGGGGAGAGGGGTGGGGGGGCGGGGGGGGGGCCCGACCTCCCCGTTGGGGCTGGAGCTCCCCTGGAATTACCAGTGATCGCCCGACTGTAGGGCCGATGCAGAAATGGGGGCCTTAATTCTCTGGCCTCGTGCCTCGCTGAGGCCCCTCTCCTCCCCAAGAATATCCCACTCAATCACACACACACACCCCAAAAAAAACCCCCAGTCTCCAGGAAGTTCCCAACCTGGAGCCGGGGCGACCTTTGCAAAGTCTGGACGTTGCACCCCAGGAGCCTCTTGAGTCACTAACAGCAAGGAGAATCCTCACCGCACCTTAAAGGCTGCGGGTTGATGAAGAGGTGGGAGGCAGGGGACGGGGGTGCCAGCCTCCAGGGGGGGCCTGGATTTCTCCCCGAATGACGAGTGACCTCCAAACGACAGAGATCAGTTCTCCTAGAAAACAGGGCAGCTTCGGCAAGCCGACTCTATGGCATCACACCCCTGCTGAGCGCCTCCCCGAACCCTGCCCTTTTCCAGCTCCACCCCAAACCTCCAGGAATTTCCCAACCCAGAGTTGGCAGCCGTAAATGTTCCTGAAGCAGGGTGAGCAGAGAGAAAGCAAGCGTGGCTGGTCCCAAAGTTCAGGGATTTCCAAGTTTTTTACACACCACTGTCCTGCAGACGTAATGTGCTAATCATTGTCCTGTAAATATCAAGATAATGTACTAATGAGAGTGTATGTTTAACATACCACACTCTCAATAGTACATTATCTTGATACTTACAGGACAATGATTAGCACATTACGTCTGCAGGACAGTACTCAGCTCAAACCCAACCCCTCTCTGACTCTTCCTACACCCTTGACACTGAGAGACCCTGTCCTTCAGTGTTACTCCTCTGCAGATGCCTGCCACAGCTGCTGGCGAAACGTCAGGAAAGAAAATACCAAGACCACGGTCACACAGCCCGGATAACCTACAAGAACCAATGAACCCTAATTATGCTGCTGTTGTTTAGGGGGGTATTAAAGTTAATGATGCTAAAATCTGTTTCAAAGATTGCATCCAGAGAGCAGTTTGCTTAGGGAGGGCCTTGGTCCAGTTGCCACCTGAGGCGGATGATGATGATGATGATGAATTCTCCTGGCACCCTTCCCCACCTCTGGCCCTGGACAACAGATTTTTCTGCCTAGGGAGGTGGTGAGCTCCCCCTCACGGGCAGTCTTTAAGCAGAGGCTGGACAAACACTTGTCAGGGATGCTCTAGGCCAGGGGTGTCAAACATACGGCCCCGGGGGCTGGATCAGTCCACTTGAGAGCTCTTATCCGGCCCGCGAACCAGCCAAGGCAGCCCCCCACACACACACACACAGTGATATAATGTCTCTTTAACTAAAGGCCGTCGCACAGCACAGCACAGCTGTAGTTATTAATGATTTCTTGGCACTCCATTGTGGTTGTTTGTGTGAGGAAGTCTGCTGGTTTGTTTCGTTCAACTCTGTTGTCAGGGCTGGCCCGTACAAGCGGCCAGGTCCTGGTTCAGGCTCTTGACATGATTTAGGCCTGCGTTTGATGTTCAGTTGCTCTGTGATTCCCACTCCCTGTCCCTCACCCCAGCCTTGAGTAGCTGACGGCCAAGCCGTGGTTAGACTCCTGTTCCTCCCTCCTTCCTCCTGTGCTCCGCCATCTCGCTGTTGCCCAGGCCGTTTGATCTTGCACCTGTGATGTAATCATGTCGCCATGCTTTAAGTTAGGCCTTGTAGCCCCGCTCTGTATTGGCAGCTTTGAAGCTGCCGGGTATCCATGCTTACTAGATGCTCTCAATAAACGTTTACCTGCTTCTGACTTGCCTGTCTGAGTGAGTGACTGTTTGAGGCGACCTAGGTTGGCTGGAGGACCTGGCAGTTTGCTGGCTGATTCTATTTGGTAGCTGTCTTTGTTGAGGCTTTCAGGGATGCCAATAAAGTAAGTTGTTTTCTTTATGGGACGCCTGATTATTTTGTGAATAACTTTGAGGCCTTTATTTGGGATCACAACATTACATACACCCCAGCACTGATCTGGGCTGGTGAGGCATGGCCTGGCCCAACTGACATTGATGTCATATCCGGCCCTCGTAACAAATGAGTTTGACACCCCTGCTCTAGGCTGATCCTGCATTAAGCAGGGGGTTGGACTAGATGGCCTGTATGGCCCCTTCCAACTCTATAATTCTGCCGGCAACAGTGCCACAAAATGGATGCAAATTGCCTTGGCACACAAATAGCCTGCATACTTGGCTGTCCTTAAGATGGTGTGACCCTACAGTAAGTATGGTAGGAAATTTCCACACAATACCAGGGTCACTGTTGAAAGGGTTCCTGACTTCTTCGCCACCTCACAATCCATTTGTTAGAACAACAGCCAAGGGGTGGCTCTCAGGATCTGTTGCCTGAAGTTATCTAAATTTCATGGCAGAGTTTTCCCTAAGCAGCTGTTTTAGCATTCAAATCGAAATGAAGGAGGAAAGCAACAAGCTAAAAGATGGTACAGAGGTCTATGCTAGAGACAAACTGGTCCATGAGTCATTTGGGTTATCCCTTCCACTCCCAAAATTTGACTTTTGCACTATGTGAGAATTGTCAGTGTTTGTGAGGCCTTTGTGGGTGCCAGCAGGTGTGTGCTTTAACTATAAGCACCCCGTGTTCTTTCACAAGAGATTTCCCACCTGCCCAACAACAGAGAAGCTTATTTTGCTGAAAATTGGCCATTTTCACACCATTTACAGCTTTTTATCCTCGTGGTTGATCTGCGAGGTTTGGCTATGAATTCAAAATTTCTGTCCACATTTCACCACTTTCGCCATTTTATTAGCGTTTTCCCCGTCCACACTTCCCAGGAAAAAAAAAAGATGTTCCGTGGGGGAGCGTGACATCATTCGTGACATCGCGAATGCCCAAGATGCTCCCCCCTCTTCCCCTCCCCTTTTTTTTGTTTTGCACATGCACTCCAGCATTGGTGCGAAGGTGCGCTGTGACTGGCTCTGGGTTTCCTGGTTCCTCAGCTAGTTTTGTGTGTTGCTTGAATTCATACACCATTTTGAGAATCACCTCACTTGCACGGCCTGTAGAAAGACCCTAACCACAATAGTAGAAAAGGGCAAGAGTCCAGTAGCACCTTAAAGACTAACAAAAATATTTTCTGGTAGGGTATGAGCTTTCGTGAGCCACAGCTCACTTCTTCAGATCTGAAGTATCTGAAGAAGTGAGCTGTGGCTCACGAAAGCTCATATCCTACCAGAAAATATTTTTGTTAGTCTTTAAGGTGCTACTGGACTCTTGCCCTTTTCTACTACTGCAGACAGACTAACACGGCTACCCACTGTGAATTACCTAACCACAATGTCTATGAAGACGCATTCCCCCCCCAAAAAAACAACAACCACCACAGAGCCATTCTAATCACAGTTCTAATCACAGAACTGTTGTCCTCTCAGGGGTTAGTCCCATGCTCCAGCATTCCTTCGCTAGTAAAAATACAATAAATTTAAAAAAATAAACAGCAGGAGGGATGAGAGGGAGATGGGAATCCTGTCCATGTGATTGTGTGGTGTGGGAACCATTTCAGAGAATGCTGAACTAGGCACCACCGTGGAGAAATGCCCTAAAAGGCTGTTGGTGCTGCCCTGTGAGGCGGCGCTGTACACGGAATCTATGGCAGCCGCCGGCTCACAGACGAGGATGCAGCGCTCATTGCTGCCAATTAAAAGGGCCCCTGCAACCTCCCTCAACTGCCCCCCTCCCTGCCACGTTGTGTTTTTTTTCAGTTCACACAAGCGGGGACCTCTCTTTCCCCTGCCGCCCCCCTCATGGGCAGTCAGCCGAGTCCCATGAATAAGTTACAAAATGCACTTCAAGGAAATAAGGTTTAGGGGAAATGTTAAATCGGGACCCAGCACAAATCAACAGGGTTAGTCCAACTCTCCAATGTTCCCTTGGTAGACCAAATGAAGTTAAGAAAAAAAAATTAAAAGCAAAGAAAATGATTGGTGGACAGAGAGGAGAGGGGAGAGGGAAGGTGGGATATCAGGAGGTGGGTCTACGCAGTTGGTGTTGCCAACGGAGGGGTGGAGAAATGAATAGCATCTCCTACTTGTCCGCAACTGTCAGGGTTTCAGCACCTCGTAGCATTCCAGTAGCATAAACATCACTCCAGACGTTACAGAGAGTTTAATTTCAGAGAAGCATACGAGATCAGTATCCTTGAGATATTCAACGACAGAATAGCAAGGCAAAGACAAGACACAGCATATATAGAGCATACAAAGGATTAATTACAAGTAGTCTTTGAAATGCAAAAACATCAAGTTTCTTTGAAGCTTCCACAAGGTGTTAGGAAAAACACTAGGAAAGTCGATCTCTGATTTACAACGGGAAGGCTTTGAAGTGGAGGTGTTACAGTTCCCAGTCTCCGTCCCTTTTCCCATGGGATCGGAAGGGGGGGGGGATGAGCACGGAGCTTATTCATCCCGGGTCCGACTGGATGCCCTCACTGACACTCCGGCTCCCCAAAGACCCCTCCCCGGAGTTTCTCGGTTTGGCGGGGTACTTCCGATGAAACTCCGCTACCAGGGTGGGGGCTTGTACGTGCATAGCGGAAACCCACTCATCGTGACTGGAGTTCAGGTGTTTCCAATGCACGAGATACTCCAGCTGGCCCCTTCGCACTCGAGAGTCTAACACCCTGGAGATCTCAAAGTGCTGTTCCTCTTGTACCATGATTGGGGCGGCCGCCGCGGGTTCAGGATGCCATGCCGGTGCCGGTACGAAGGGCTTCAACAGACTTACATGAAATACCGGATGCACGCCCTGTAAGGTCTTTGGCAGTTCCAACTCCACTGTAACCTCATTGATAACTCGGGAGATTGGGAACGGCCCCACAAACTTTTGACTCATCTTTTTGCACGGGCGTAGCGACCTGAGATTTTTGGTGGAGAGGTACACCTTCCCCCCAACCTTTAACTCCCAATGAGGCGCTCGGTGTTTGTCTGCTTGCGCCTTGTACCTTTCCTTAGCCTGCTCCAAGTTTTTCACCAGCCAAGGCCAGGTGTTCCTCACCGTGTTGGCCCATACTGATACCTCGGGAGGGTCGCCGCCCGGAGGGAGGGGTATGGCCCCCAAGGGTCCGAAATCCATTCCGTATACTGCTTTGAACGGGCTTATACCAGTAGCAGAGTGCACCGACTTATTGTAGGCATATTCCGCCAATGGCAGCAGGTCTACCCAATTGTCTTGGTGGTAGTTTACAAAACAATGCAGATAACATTCTACCACCGCATTAACCCTTTCAGTCTGCCCATCCGTCTGTGGGTGATAAGCCGAAGACAGACCTTGCTGCACACCCACGATCCCTAAAAATGCTTTCCAAAACTTAGACACGAACATGGACCCCCTGTCGCTCACGACCTTCCGCGGAAATCCATGTAATTTAAACACCTGAGGTACAAATAGTTGGGCCAGTTTACACGCTGAGGGCATTCCCTCGCACAGAACGAGATGAACCTGTTTGGAGAAGAGATCTGTGATTACCCACAGGACCGTCTTGCCTAGGCTAGACGGAAGGTCGGTCACGAAATCCATCCCGATCACCTGCCAGAGTGCTTCGGGAGTCTCTAGGGGTTTCAACAGCCCAGGGGATTTACCCATCAAGCGCTTGTTCGTTGCGCATGTCGGACAAGACCTAACGAACACTTCGATGTCCTGGTGCATTCCTGGCCACCAGAACTGTCTCATTAGGTGCAAGGTTTTCACGAACCCAAAATGCCCCCCCCGTCTTTGCACTGTGGCTCCACTCCACCACCTCTCTCCGTAGTTCCAGGGGTACATAATGTTTACCCTTGTAGGTACCATACTCGTCCGCAGCCTGGAGCGGGAGAGACTATCCCCCCGCTCGTGTTGAAGGGCTCCCTCCCACCTGCCTTTGACAGTCTCGGGGAGGTTTATCGGGATCGCCCAGACCTGGGGAGCACGGAGAACCGACTCGAGAGGAGGCTGTGACCTGCTCCTCCGCCCTGTCCCCCCACTTGTGTAATGAGGACCCCTCCCCTCGCCTGTGGTTGCGTTCGAAGGGTCCCCCGAGGCCCCCGGGGGTGAGGGGGCCGAAGTCACCTCAGCCCAGGAGGGAACAGGGGTCGAGTCTCCCGCCGCTGCGCGGGGCTGGGCTCTGGTCAGGACTCCCGCGCTCCTCCCCTCAGGATTCAAACCCAGATGTTCCGGTGTAAAAAGGGATCCCACCGGCCGTTCGACTCTGCATTCGTATTGAGGCATTCGGGACAGCCCGTCGCCCAGACAATTGTCCTTCCCGGGCATATGTTTAATGGAGAAACTGAACTTAGAAAAGAAATCTGCCCAGCGCAATTGTTTAGCCGAGAGCTTCCGCTGGCCCAAAATAGCTTCAAGGTTTCGGTGGCCGGACCAGACCTCAAACGGGTCCGCTGCCCCCTCTAGGAATTGTCGCCAAACCGTGAGGGCATGCTTGATAGCCATGGCTTCCTTTTCCCCAATCGGCCAGTTTAATTCGGGACCAGAGAACTTCTTGGAAAAATACGCACAGGGTCTAAGCATCCCCTGTTCATCCCTCTGAAGGAGAGCACCTCCCATTGCCTTCTCTGAGGCATCTACTTGAAGGACGAACGGCTTAGAACAATCAGGGTGGGCCAGAACGGGTTCCGAGGTAAAACGCCTCTTCAGAGCCTTGAACGCCATCTAACACAGGTCCGACCAAGGTACCTGGTACTGTGCAAAAGTAGCCTCCTGCCCCTTACCCCTTACCCTTGGTCTTAAGCAGGTCATTGATTGGTAAGGCTATCTTGGCAAAGCCTTGTATAAACCCTCTATAAAAATTCACGAATCCTAGGAACTGTTGTGCCTGCTTGCGTGTCCTGGGAGGTTCCCATTCCCAGACCGCCTGGAGCTTTTCGGGATCCATAGTCAAACCTTGGGGAGATATAACATATCCGAGAAAAGACAACTGGTTCTGATTGAACGCGCATTTGGACAACTTAGCATACAAATGATTCCCCCTTAAACGGCACAAAACCTCCCGCACCAACTCCCGGTGCTCCCCGGGATCCTTAGAATAAATTAGAATATCGTCCAGATAAACGATCACTCCTTTAAACAGTAGGTCATGGAGGATCTCATTAATTAACTGCATGAAGCACGACGGTGCCCCAGAAAGACCGAATGGCATGACCTTGAATTCAAACAAACCATAACAAGAAAAGGCCGTCTTAGCTTCATCCCCCTCCTTGATCCGGACCCGGTAGTAGGCTTCTGCCAGGTCAAGCTTCGAAAACACACAACCCTCCTGGAGGGCACTCAGAAGGTCTGGGATTAAAGGAATGGGGTAGGCGTTAGTCTCTGTCACTGCGTTAAGCCCCCTATAGTCCACACACAACCTGAGTGTGAGGGTCTGGTATTCTTTACTCCCCTTCCCCACTTTGATCCTTGCCTATCTCTTTGAACTCGTAAAAGTGGTTCACACCTCCCCGCAACCCGGCGCCTCTGCTGTCTTTCCCAGGTGCCCTCCCCTACCGCGCTTCCTGTGAGCACTCCCTCAGGCCGAGTTCGGCCTTGAAGATCTGATAGCCCTAGCAGCCTTGCTGGGACCCGTTTGATGTTTTGTATTGCACCAATCTATCTTGTAACTTCCCATAACATCAGTGTGAACCCTAGTGCCCTGGAATAGATATATTTTGTAACCCGGCTATGCCAATTCACTTGCAACTTTGAATCCGTGTCTGTCTCATCTGTCTGAAGCCTTCAATAAATCTATTGTTTCTGCATTCAAGCCTGAGCAGTGATTTTGCGAAGTTAGCCCAGGGAGTTGGGAACTCTCTCATTAAGTTGCAAGTCTCTGCCTTTTCGCTCTGCGTCTGTACCTTAAGGGATAGTAATGCCAGGCGACGAGGATCCCTCTTCCCCCCCGACTTCACCGGGGAAACCCGAGGTTCCGGAGAAACCGGACCCAAAGGAGGAGGATGCCAGGCGGAAGGTACCCGGCCCCCCACACCCGGGACCGGGCTTGGGTACGAAGCCCAAGAACACCTTTAACTCCTGGCTGGACGCTCCGAAGGGTTGGTCGCTTTCCCGGACCGAGGCGAAGCATCGCCGTTTGGGATTGTCCGGCACGGGGCTCGTGGACGACCCCGCGCGTAAAGAGGTCCTGATGGACGAGGAACGGAGGCTCTGGCAGGAGGAACGCCAAGCTATGCTGGAGCGGATGGATGCCATGCAAGCCGTGATGGGTGAGATGGCAGCCGCCATGGACGCACTGAAGGTACAGCCTCCCCCCGGCAACCCTCCGGATGGAACGCCGGCGACTCCTCCCGCTCCTCCCAGCGCTCCGGCCCGCCGTGACCTGAAAATCACGTACGATGGGTCGGGGGATCAGTTAACCTTCTTTATGGTCCAAGTGGATATTTTTATGAGGGAACAGGCCCGGACCTTCACCTCGGAGGAGTCCCAGGTCCAGTATGTGGCCTCCCTTCTCCAAGGAGAAGCGGCCGCGTGGATGGTGTTACAGTATGAACTCCGCTCCCCTGTGCTGCGGAATCTGGATGAATTTATGGTCGCTCTCCGCAACAGATTCGAGGACCCGAACCTGGGGGAGCGGGCTAAGGCCACTCTGATGCAACTGCGCCAAGGGACTAAGTCGGTGGCGCAGTATGCGAGTGAATTCCAGTCTCTGTCGAGCAGAATTCTGGACTGGAGCGAGGCTACCCGGGTGCAGTGCTTCAGGGAGGGACTAAACCCGGACCTGCAACATTGGGCCTCCATGCAAGGCAACCCCCCGGACGTCGAGGGCTGGGTGCGCCACGCCGCCGACATCGAAAATCGGAAGCAGCTCCTGACCCTGTCCAGACAGCGCACCGGTCGCGACTCGAAGCCGAAAGGGGACCGGCCCGGCGGTATCAAGGATTCCCGAACCCCGGGGGGCCCCTCCACAGCCGAACGCCGCAAGCGCTTTGAAACCGGGGTGTGTTTGGTGTGCGGTGGCAAGGGCCATTTCGCCTCGCAGTGCCCGTCCCGTTCCGGACGCCCAGCTACCCCTCGCCCAACCCCGGCCGAACCGGGGAAAACCCCGGCGGAGGACCAACCTCGACGCCGGAGCGGCGCTCCTGGACGCCGGAGCGCACCTACCGCACTGCACGCGAGCGCCCAAGAGGAAGCCTCCACCTCCACTGGTCCATCGGGACCCCGGATTACAAATGCAGCCTTTGACTCGGCCGAGTCACGGATTACAACTACCACGTCTCCTTCATCCAGTGAGGAGGAAGAGTGGGAGATGCCGGCAAAAAACGCCGTCGGTCTGCTGTAAGGGGGGCTCCTCAGCAGACCGCTCCCGTTGTTGTGCAAGGAGCTCCACCGATGGTAAGCGCCCAAGAGGACAATGTTTATATTCGGGCACACCTCTCGCTACCCAAGGGGGGTCCAGTGTTAGAATTTCCCGCCTTGGTAGATTCCGGGTGCGCCCGCACTTTGATTAGCGAGGAAGCCGCCAAAAAGTTAGGCGTCCGACGCAAACTGCTCCCAGGTCCCCTCCGCTTTTCCCAGATGGACGGTAGCGACTTTAAGAAGGGACCTGTTACTCACCGTACCGCTGCGGTGATTATGGCTGTGGGGGAACATTGGGAACGCTTATATTTTACTATTGCCCCCATAGTTGCACCCATAGTCTTGGGGATGAATTGGCTGCAGGGGCATAATCCCTCGATCGACTGGGTCAAGCGAACCCTCACGTTCCCGGAGGACCCTTGCAGGGCTCACGACAAGGACCGAGTGCTTTGTACCCCGGCCGCCGCTTTGGTGGGATCCCTACCCCAAGTCACCCCTCCGCCCCGCCTGCCCGCGGAGTATTCCCGTTTCGCGGATGTGTTCGATGTGAGGGAATGTGACGAATTGCCCCCACACCGGGACACAGACTGTGCCATTGAAATTGTGGGGGAAGGCAAGTTGTCCAAGGGGAAGGTTTACCCCATGAGTCCCAACGAAAAGGCGGTGCTGCGGGACTATCTGGATACCAACCTGGCAAGGGGCTTCATCCGCCCCTCCAAAGCCCCGTACTCCGCCCCCGCGTTCTTCGTTAAGAAAAAAACGGGGGACTTAAGACTGTGCATAGACTTTCGCAGACTGAACGCAGTCACCCAGTCTAACGCTTACCCCCTCCCTCTCATTCCAGACCTTCTTGCGCAACTGAAAGAGGGCCGAATCTTCACTAAACTGGATTTGGTGGAAGCCTACCACCGCATCCGCATCAAGGAGGGGGACGAACCCAAAATGGCCTTTTCCAGCTGTTTTGGAATGTTTTAGTACCTTGTTATGCCTTTCGGACTTTCTGGGGCCCCGAGTGTTTTTATGCAATTAATCAATGAAGTTTTACATGATTTGTTGTTTCGGGGGGTGGTGGTATTTCTGGATGACATTCTCATTTATTCGGAAACCATGGAGGAACATGTTAAGTTGGTTCGCGAGGTCCTCCAACGCTTGCGTGAACACAAGCTGTATGCCAAAGTGTCCAAATGCGAATTTCACCAGCCCTCCATCACCTTCCTGGGTTATGTCATTTCCCACCAAGGCTTGGAAATGGACCCCGAAAAGGTTCAAGCCGTGCGGGATTGGGAACCCCCCACCACACGCCGCCACCTACAACAGTTTTTGGGGTTCGCCAATTTCTACCGCAACTTCATCCCCAATTTCGCGCAGGTAGCCCTTCCCCTCACTTCCCTCTTGCGTACCAAGGGGAAGGGAACGAGTGCCGCTCTACCCTCGGCCCGTTTGCAGTGGTCTCTCCCCTGTCAACAGGCGTTTGACGAGCTTAAAGTGCTTTTTTCGTCGGAGCCGGTTTTGGCCCACCCAGACTGCACTAAGCCTTTTGTGGTTCAGGTGGACGCCTCCGACGTAGCCATGGGAGGGGCCCTACTGCAAAGGGACGGGGAAGGGAAACTGCGGCCATGCGCCTACTTCTCCAAAAAGTTCTCCCAGTCAGAAATCAATTGGGCTATTTGGGAGAAGGAGGCGGCAGCGGTGAAACATGCCCTCACCATCTGGAGCCATTTCTTGGAGGGGGCCGAGTTTCCGTTCGAAGTGTGTACCGATCACAAAAATTTGGAGGCTCTCAAAGGGGCTAGGAAGCTCAACGCCAAACAAATTCGGTGGGCCCAGTTTTTCGCCAAATTCCGCTTCACTCTCAAGCATGTCCCCGGAAAGGAAAATGCCCTGGCAGATGCCCTGTCCCGACTTCCCCAGTACCGCAACGATTTTGACCGCCCCGTGGACTCCCTTTTTACCCCTGAACAACGAGGGGAAATCCCGGGGCTCGCTGTCACCGCCCGGCTGCCAGAGAATCCCTTGCTCAAAGGGATCCCGGAGGCCTTTCAGCAAAGGCTCCGGGACGCTTCCCAGCAGGAAATGGAGCAACAGATTCTCCCTACGGGCATGGAGCAACGGGACTCCTGGTGGGTACAGGGGGGGAAACTCTACGTCCCAACTTCTCTCCGCAAGGAAGTTCTGGGACTGGTCCACGGCGCCAAACTGGCAGGTCATTTTGGTTTTGTCAAAACACTGCACCTGGTGAGAAGACAATTTTGGTGGCCAGGTATGAGAGCCGATGTAGAATTGAACGTGCGCAGCTGCCCCACCTGCGCTACGGCCAAGAAAAGAATGGGAAAACCCCCTGGACTACTAAAACCCCTGGAGAGCCCCACCCGACCCTGGGAGGTTATCGCCATGGATTTTATCACCGACCTACCTCCCAGCCGGGGTAAAACGGTTCTATGGGTGATCACGGACCTTTTCTCCAAACAGGTCCACTTCGTTCCCTGCGCCGGACTCCCCTCGGCCCAGGGGTTGGCTAAGTTGTTTGTCACTCATATCCTCAGACTACACTCGGTCCCTAGGAAGGTCCTCTCCGACAGGGGGGTCCAGTTCGTCGCCAAATTCTGGCGAGCCTTCCTAAAATTGATGGGGGTGGAAGAACAGGGTCTCTCCTCAGCTTACCACCCTCAGACTGATGGTCAAACGGAACGGGTAAATGCAGTGGTCGAATGTTACCTCCGTTGTTATGTCAATTACCACCAAGACGATTGGGTGGATCTGCTGCCGTTTGCTGAATACGCCTATAACAATGCCCCCCACTCCTCCACAGGTTTCAGTCCTTTCCGCGTAGTGTACGGAACGGAATTTGGTCCTTTTGGTTCCGCTCCCGTCACCCCAGAGCTCGAAACAGTCCCTGAGGTCCAGGAGTGGGCACGAGTAGTCCAGTCTACCTGGCCCTGGTTGCTCAAAAATCTCGAACGTGCCAAGAGCAAGTACAAGGAACAAGCTGACAAACATCGATCCCCGGGCTGGGAACTCAAGGTGGGGGGGCAGGTCTATCTCTCCACTAAGAACCTGCGCTCCCTCCGACCCTGCAAAAAGCTCAACCATCGGTATGTGGGCCCTTTTCCCATTACCCGGGTGATCAATGAAGTCACTGTGGAACTCGAGCTTCCAAAGACCCTTAGGGGCGTCCATCCCGTCTTTCATATAAGCCTCCTCAAACCGTACGTTGCGGCCCCCCAGTTCCACCCCCCTCCGAAACCTGAGGTTCCTACGGTTGTGGGAGGGGACACCCATCTGGAAGTGTCTAAAGTGTTGGATTCCAAATGGAAAAAGGGGAAATTGTTCTATTTTGTCCGGTGGAAACATCTGGGACCTGCACACGATGAATGGGTGGCAGCCCCACACATGGCTGCCCCCCGCCTGGTACAAGATTTCCACACCGCCTATCCCGATAAGCCCCGTCCTCCTGACCTTGCGGGAGGGGGGCCTTAAGGGGGGCAGAATGTGAGGGTCTGGTATTCTTTACTCCCCTTCCCCACTTTGATCCTTGCCTATCTCTTTGAACTCGTAAAAGCGGTTCACACCTCCCCGCAACCCGGCGCCTCTGCTGTCTTTCCCAGGTGCCCTCCCCTACCGCGCTTCCTGTGAGCACTCCCTCAGGCCGAGTCCGGCCTTGAAGATCTGATAGCCCTAGCAGCCTTGCTGGGACCCGTTTGATGTTTTGTATTGCACCAATCTATCTTGTAACTTCCCATAACATCAGTGTGAACCCTAGTGCCCTGGAATAGATATATTTTGTAACCCGGCTATGCCAATTCACTTGCAACTTTGAATCCGTGTCTGTCTCATCTGTCTGAAGCCTTCAATAAATCTATTGTTTCTGCATTCAAGCCTGAGCAGTGATTTTGCGAAGTTAGCCCAGGGAGTTGGGAACTCTCACACTGAGATCCGAGGTTCCCTTCTTCTTCACGAAGAAGCAGGGGGAAGAGAACGCCGCCTTGGACATCTGTATGAACCCCCGTGCCAAGTTCTTGACGAGAAATTCACGCAGCACCGCCTTTTCCTGGGGGCTCATGGGGTAGACTCGGGCCTTGGACGGCTTGATGTCTTTGACCAGTTCTATGGCACAGTCCGTTGTGCAGTGGGGGGGTAATAAATCACAGTCCGTCCCCTCAAATACATCTGCAAAGTCATTATACTCCGGGGGCAGCGTGTGTGCCTCTAACGTGGCGGCATCCCCCCCCCCTCGCCTCCTGGCATGTAGTCCCGGCAGTGTCTTTCACACTGGGGAGCCCCAAATACAACTCGCTTCTGCTCCCAGTCAATGCTCGGGTTGTGTCCCGCTAACCAGTTGCTACCGAGGACCACTGGATAGGAAATCTTAGGCACTATTGTAAAGTGGATCTGTTCCCAGTGGTTCCCCACCCCCAACAATACCTTGTGAGAGCGCAAGTGGACCGGGGGCCCCCCCGCAAATCACTCCCATCCATTTGATGAAAAGGCAAGGGCTGGTCCAGTTCTCGAGTCCCAACCTTCAGGCGATCTACCACTGCCTGATCGATCAATGTCCGGGAACACCCAGAGTCCAGGATGGCAACTACAGCCACCGGTTCCCCTCCATGGGGATTCCGTAATACAACAGGTATTAGCAGCGTTTCTCCCTGATCACTCACCCTACTCGGAGCTGGTTTGGTTTCTTCTGAGGGCGCCCTCCGTGCCAGCTCCCTCACAGAAGGCCGTCCTCGTTTTTTGCCGGCGAGGAATCTCTGGAGCGGTCCCGAGGGCTAAGGATGTTTGGATCAGGCATCGCCTCCGCATGCAGAGCCGCTGTCCCGCGCCGGGTCGCAGTCCCCTCTGCTCTTTTTCGATCCAGGGTCCCCGTTGGGGGGGTCTCTCGCTCTCTGGGCGTTCGGTTGCTCGATGACTCCGCCGAAGAGCTGGTGCATTTCGCCGCAAAATGGCCCATCCTCCCGCACTGGAGACATGCTCCTTCCTTGAAACGGCATGCCTTTTCTAGGCTGAAGCCCCCGCGGCTCCTTCCGTCCCGCCGCGGTTCCGTCGCATCATCCCCCTTAGCAGGAATCGCGGGGGAGACCTTTGACGAACGATCCTTAGAGAACTGGAGGGTCAGCTTCCGATTCTCCACTAAGCCTGCCAGTTTAATCCAGTCCTCTACCGACTCTGGATCTCCCAGAGTCAAACAGCCGTCCAGCACTTCCCAACGTTGTAGGGGCTGGCCGAGCCCCCTCACTGCCTCCAAAACCACAGCCAAGTCCGTCCGCAGAGCATCCAGCTGCTCCTGCATGTCCCGGTTCTGTAAAGCCAAGGTCTGGTTCTGCCCACGTAGCAGGGCAACTTCCTCCGTGGCGAAGGTGACTGGGGTGGCCGGAGTCCGGGCGAGCAAGGGTTCCTCCCCCCCTTCTCCGGGAATGCCTTCCCGGCTTCGCTCTCCCCTTTCTCCATACCAAGCGGTCAGCGGTCCCCGGTAAAATCCGCCCCATGGTTCAGAGGCTGCCCGTCCGTCTGTCCCGATTCTCCGCCGTTGCTCGACTTGCGTAGGCAAGGAGGTCCATGCTGGCACTGCGGAAGAGCCGGCGGGCCCAGCCGGGCGCTGCTCCAGGGTCGCCGCTTCCAGGTCCAAATCAATAAGGGAGGTTGCCCCCTGTTCATTGCTCTGACAGAGAGACATACTAACACTAACTACCAACTAAAACAAAAATAAAAAAAAGAGGCTAGGGATTCTGTCGTACTGTCAGGGTTTCAGCACCTAGTAGCATTCCAGTAGCATAAACTTCACTCCAGACGTTACAGAGAGTTTAAAGTTTATTTCAGAGAAGTATACGAGATCAGTATACTTGAGACATTCAATGACAGAATAGCAAGGCAAAGACAAGACACAGCATATATAGAACATACAAAGAATTAATTACAAGTAGACTTTGAAATGCAAAAACATCAAGTTTCTTTGAAGCTTCCACAAGGTGTTAGGAAAGACACTAGGAAAGTCGATCTCTGATTTACAACGGGAAGGCTTTGAAGTGGAGGTGTTACAGTTCCCAGTCTCCGTCCCTTTTCCCATGGGATCGGAAGGGGGGGGGAATAAGCACGGAGCTTATTCATCCCGGGTCCGACTGGGTGCCCTCACTGACAGCAACCCAGGGATATTCGTCCATGAAATGGAGTAAGAGCAACAAGGCAGCACAACCCTTGTCTACATGCGAATGAAAGCCATCAACTAAAGCCACCAGCGCCATCTCCATCTTATAGCCCAGCCTGAATAAAATCTAAAAAGGAGTTTAGGGCAGATAAGTCATCCAGGAAGACCTGGAGCTATTCTGCAACCACCCCTTCAATCACCTGGCCCAGAAAGGGTAAATTAGAGTCTGGGCAGTAACTGGGCCCAACAGTCTTCTCTAGGGATGTGTTTTAACTAGTGGACAGATAAACCGCCTCTTTGAGTGGCTGAGGGAAGGCACCCTGAGCCAGTGGTTGATTTAATACACGAATGTATTTCTGGCCTCAGATTACTTTGCTACTACCATGAGGATGTGATCTCAGAGCTAAATTGATGCTATTTGGAATGTGCTACTCTGGATCCGGTTTTACTTTTGGCAAAGCTGGTCTAACTTAACACGTTACATGTTTGGCTGTATATTTATGATATACAAGTATGAACATGGCACATGGGATCATGTAGCTACACTCATCAGGGAGCCAGATGTGGCTGCCATTCCCAGGCGCACACGCCATCAGGGACAAGCTCTGCTTAAAAACCACTGTAACAGCCACTACTTAGAATGCACCTTACGCCTGAATCTATAGGAATTTCGCCCAGTCAGTACACTCCCCAAAGGCACAATGTTATTCCATGTTCTACTTTACAGTGCAGAAGGCTTATGTCAAATTCTCCCTCCCCCAGCAAAAAACCTATGCTGATTAGTTCAATTTCTTGCCTCAAGACATTCCTCAATCTAACACAACATTCTAAACAAAAAAAGCGGGAGTGGCAGCATCAACTGGGATAACAAAGCATCAAGGGCTGAAGACCAGTCTCTCTCCCTACTGGATTAGGGGCGTCTTATCGCTTTGCCAACAAAGCCTGGAAGTATCAGGGTAGCAATATCCACCAGTCCAGAAAACCAAGATCGCTTCTTCATCTTTTCCCTTTGTTTTCTCAGATGGCTGATCTCCTCATTTAGCTGATCAGCGTGTTTCTGAAATCCTGCCTCCAGCAACATCTGTTGTTCCTACAAGGAGACAGAGAGATCATCAGAGTCATTAGATCACAAGCAAAAAAGAGTGAAGTTTGAATTGGGCTCCAGAGCTATCCCAATGAAGTCCCAGAAAGAAGAAGAAGAAGGAGTTGGTTTCTATACACCGACTTTTCTCTACCACTTAAGGAAGAATCAAACCGGCTTACAATCGCCTTCCCTTCCCCTCCCCACAACAGACACCCTGTGAGGTACGTGGGGCTGAGAGACCTCTAACAGAGCTGTAACCTGCCCAAGGTTACCCAACTGGCTTCATGTGTAGGAGTGGGGAAACAAATCCAGTTCACCAGATTAGCCTCCGCCACTCATGTGGAGGAGAGGGGAATCAACCCCAGTTCTCCAGATCAGACTCCACCGCTCCAGTGCACAATGGTGCGCTCCAAACCACACCACGAAGGGATTCTGCCAAACTGGGGAAAGCAACACCTTTGGGATCACAGGCCTTCTCACTACCGTCATTGAATGAGAGTTTAGACCTCAATTCCTGAGATGCCCTCCCTCACCTCAATGAATAAGCTTACCAATGAGACTATGTTACAAAGAAGACCTGGAGGGTTATTCACCAACCCCTCTGGGAGATACGGAGGCCGTTTATGCAGGGCTGTTTCCCTGCAGTCACCCCCGCCAACTGCTTCGGGGCTTAATTTTGATTATGCATGCTTTTCCTGACCGTCAGAGGTTGCCTCACTCTCCCTGTGCGTTTCAGCACGTTTTGCTCACGTTTTCCGGATTCTGGCTAAAACAGCATCCAGAAAAAACGGGCAAAATGCATGGAAACGCGCAGGGAATGCAAGACGATCTCTGACGGTCAGGAAAGGCATGCATAATCAAAATGAAGCCCCGAAGCAGTCTGCAGGGATGACCATGAGGGAAACAGCCCCGCATAAATGGCCGGAGTCAGCAACATTTTTGTTACACCAACAACCTGGAAATACTGGTTAGTGATGGGGAAAATATTACAGGTTCCACAAGTGTTGCCAAATTATACATTCTAAACAAAACAGAGCCGTTGAAGTAATTCTTTATTAAAAGCTCGAGCTGAGAAGTTCACTTAGTCTAAGTCACTTGAAGATAGGGAAATTCTAAGGAGCTCATTGTGCGTACAACTTTTATAGTTTTTAATTACATCACAGCGTTACTAGGGAAGAATTAGAAAAGAAAAATTATCCAGTCCGATTAGACATAAGCAAGTATTGACACATTCAAGCAGCTGAAACATTGTATCTAGCTTCTTGAAGCTACAGGGAGAGGGAGTTCAAAATTTGACTCTGTACCATCTTATCAGCACTCAAGGCCGGACACCTTGTCTTCTTAGACAATTAGTCCTTTCAGAATAGAGAAGACCGCAGGAAACCTTGTCAAGAGTACACGGGTTCAGTTTTTAGGCAGAGAGAAACCTAGCAGAAAATAAAGATGGCTTCACTTGTGCCAAGGTAAATTCACTCACACTAGTCACTGTCCCTGGCTAGTGGCCAGGCAGGAGGTGACTGGGAAATTAATATAATCCTCTGCTCAAGGAACATAATCAAAGCATGGTGGCTGCTCCTCTAGGTTTACAACCTGAAAGTCACCAGAAAGATATAAAGCTCCTCTGTAACACAAAGATTCATGTGATCAGGAGTCACCAACCAGGTAAGGGATCCGTGCTTGCAAACAGGATGGGCTGCTACCCCTACCAGCTTCCCAGAACATGACCCTCTCTGTTTGTTAAGGCTCCAGAGGCAATCCACTCTAGAATTTTTGGCAAATGGGGACAAGGCCCCTTGTGACACTTACCCGCAGTTTACTCTCCATCATCTTGTTCTGCTCTTCCAGCAGCTTCTCCCTGTCTTCCTCCAACTTCTCCTTCAGGTACTGAATGTTGGCTTCATGACTTCGGCTCTGATCCTCCAGCTTCTGCTCCAACTCAGCCTGCTTCTGCCTCTGGATCTCCTTCTCTTGCTCTGCCGCCTCAGCCCTCGCTTTGGCATCTGGACCACCAGAAAGAAAAGAAGAATGCATCTTTTTCAGGAGCTGCACAGAGTCAAATTCCAAATAACAATTACCAGAGGTTGGCCTTGATCTGCTCTGGCTATATATACTGTCTGGGGCCTTCTCTTACATTTTGACCTGGTAATCTTTCTAGCGAGAGAGTTTCTTGGTTGGGGAATGTCCATCTGGTAGCTGCTTCTGATTCTGCTAATTGGAGTTGAATGGTGAAATCCTACTGAATGATGAGGAGGCTCCAAGCCATTCCTGCCTAAAAGCAACACTTCCAGTGCAGCAGCATCAAAATCCAACCCATCAGCATACAACTTTGCCAGGCCCTTACCTTCGGCTTCCTTCTCTTTCTCTGTGAGGGCTTCATCGCTTTGAAGGATGGCTCTACCCACATCCTCCTTGTCCTTGAAGAACTGCTGCAGGACAACATCTGCCTGGATAGTGGAGAAGCTACGGTCAAAAAAGCCTATGCAAAGATACAGGTTATGGGCATATTTCTTTATATATATATAAATATATATATATTTCAAACAAAATAAAACAAACAACAAAAAAGTATAACAATTTAGAAAACTACATAATAAGAATGATATATATATATAAAAAAATTTTAAAAAACAAAACAAAATACAATCATTACATTCTTATTATATTTATCTTACCCATTTTATTCCCCCCACCCTCCACCAGTGTGCCCTTAATCCCTCCCACCCCTGTGTTGAACCTCCGGAGAAGTGTCTAAACAGTTTATTAATACATTATTTTAGCATTAATCTGAATTATCAAAAATTGAATCTACAACCCGTTCACTATATTAATAAAATTCATTTTTGCCAGCTTATCCCAGTATGCGAAGGCTTTTGACCACATAGTTTTAAATTCTTCCACATCTTTCCTGTGTAGGGAATCTGTTAATTTAGCCATCCGCATATAAAACCATAATTTTTCTCTCCAGTCCTTAATTAGAGTTCTATTTACTAGCTTCCAGGATTTTGCAATAATCCTTGCTGCTGTAAAACTATATTGACATATGACTCTATCATTCCTATTCAAATTATCTCTAGGGATTCCTAATAAAAAGCTGGATCTATATTTATTTTAGTATTAATCAAGTTATTAGTCTCCCTTACTACCTTTCTCCAAAACTTTTTAATTTTTTTACAAACCCACCAGGCATGGATAAAAGTTCCTTTTTCCATTCCACATTTCCAGCACAAATCAGAATTTCCCCCTTTAAATTTACTAACCATCTCTGGTGTAATATGTGTGTGTGTGTAAAGTGCCGTCAAGTTGCAGCCGACTTATGGCGACCAGTTTTAGGGTTTTCATGGCAAGAGACTAACAGAGGTGGTTTGCCAGTGCCTTCCTCTGCACAGCAACCCTGGTATTCCTTGGTGGTCTCCCATCCAAATACTAACCAGGGCCGACCCTGCTTAGCTTCTGAGATCTGACGAGATCAGGCTAGCCTGGGCCATCCAGGTCAGGGCCTGGTGTAATATACCATCTATAAAACATCTTATATAAATTCTCTCTTATTTCATTGGTGATTGTGAATTTAAATTCTATTTTCCATAGAAAATAGAATCTTTGGTAATACCATCATTTTAATTACTGAAATCCGTCCCCATAATGATAACGGTATCTTCTCCCATTGCTTAAGATCTTTAACAATTTGTTGCCAAATTTTTACATAATTATTCTGAAATAAATTAAGATTATTTGAAGTTAACCATATTCCTAGATACCTAACTTTAGAATCAATAATAAACCCTGTTTTACTAATTAGGTCTGCTTGTTGTGGTAGAGTCATATTCTTTACCAAAATTTTCGTTTTGCTCCTGTTTATTTTAAATCCTGCAAGCTTTCCATAGACCTCTACAATGTTGTTCCATTTTTCCATTTGACAATTAGGATTGGTCAAAATACACACTAAATCATCCACATATGCTTTAACCTTGTAATGATTTCTCCCAATTCTTATACCTTTAATATTATCATCTTGTCTTAACTTATTCAATAAAACTTCTAAAATTAATATAAACAATAAAGGTGAAAGAGGGCAACCTTGTCTGGTGCCCTTTTGGATTTCTAATTGTGGTGATAGTACTCCATTAACCATAAGTCTGGCTGTTTGTTGAGTGTATATACTCTCAATTGCTGTTTTAAAACCAATACCCAAACCCATATGTTCCAATATTTTTTCATAAATTTCCAATTAACATTATCAAAAGCTTTCTCTGCATCTAAAAAAATCATAGCCATTGGGGTTGGAATATACTCTGAATATTCTAATAAGTCTATCACCGTTCTAACATTTTGACTGATCATTCTACCAGGTAGAAAACCAGTTTGATCTTCATGTATATAATCATTTAATACCTTTTTTAATCTCATAGCTAAAATGTCAACAAATAGTTTATAGTCATTATTTAATAACGAAATAGGCCTATAATTCTTAACTTCCAACAAATCTGTATCCAATTTTGGTATTAATGCTATATTTGCTTGTTTCCAAGTTTGTGGAATAGAACCATTCTGTAAGCATACATTCATAACCTTCAATAAATGTGGAGATATCTGTTCTTCAAAAGTTTTATAATAAAATGTCATAAATCCATCTGAACCTGGAGATTTATTTAACTTACTTTTACCAATTGCTTTCTTTAATTCCTCAGGGGTTATAGGTAAATCTAACAAATCCTTCTGTTCCTGCGATATACCTTTCCAATAAAATTGTTTCAAGTAGATCGCCATTTCTTTATCTGAGGCTGGTTTCTCTCTGTATAAATTTGTATAATATTCTACAAATGTCTCCATTATTTTCTGTTTATCAATTATTATTTTACCTTCTTTCCTTATTCTTACTATTGACACCTTTTCTCCCTTTGTTTAAACTGCCAGGCTAACAACTTACCAGGTTTATTAGCGTGTTCAAAAAATCTTTGCCTATTAAACATAATTTTATTTTCCATTTCCGTTGTTATCAATAACTCATATTGTTGTTGTAACTTTTTCAGGTTGTTAACCTTTTCTTGCTTAACTAATTTATCTTGAGCTTTCTTTATTTGTATTTCTTCTAGCTTAATTTTCTCTAATATAATTTTCTTTTGTTTTTCTTTCATCTTAAACCACCTCGTGTTTTGTTGAATCAAAAGCCCTCTAATTACTGCTTTACCAGCATCCCATACCATCGTATCTATAACCCCCTTATCAAAATTTTCAATAAAATAGTTTTGAATGTCTATTTTTAATTTTTCTACAATCTTTCTATTTTTTAATAAATAATCCTTTACTGACCATGGTCTGTATTTCTTATCACCTATCTTAATTTTTATCATAATGGCATTATGATCCGATAATACCCTTGGTAATATCTCCGGACTTTCTGAAATATTCATTAAGGTTTTAGAAAGCCATAACATATCTATTCTCGAATAGGTAAGGTGTCTGTGTGAAAAATATGTATAACCCTTTTTTTCTCCATTTATAAGTCTCCAGATATCAAACATTTCCCATTGGTTCGTCATACTAGTAAAAATACCAGGCAACCTACGATCACATTTCAGTTTCTTTTTCTTTACAGATCTATCCAGTTTTGGTTCTATTACCCCATTAAAATCCCCCATCCAGATCATTTTCTCAGTACCATACTTAGCCAATAACAAAGCTAAATAATTAAAAAAAATTCTTTCATATTAGGACCATAAATACCAACCAATAATATTTTCTGATATCCAGTTATAATTTCTATTATCAAGATTCTACCTTCCTTATAAATTAACTTTGGTTCCAATGTCAAAGGAACATACATAGCTACTCCATTTTTCATTTTTTCATTACAGGATGTAAATGTGTGTGTGTGTGTTAAGTGCCGTCAAGTCGCTTCCGACTCACGGCGACCCTATGAATGAAAGTCCTCCAAAATGTCCTATCTTTGACAGCCCTGCTCAGATCCTGCAAATTGAAGTCCGTAAATAGTTTCCCTAATTTCAGATTCTCCAATCTTATTACATCCTTAGGTAACATATGTGTTTCCTGTAAACAAAAAATACTGGCCTTTGATTTTTGTAAATGGTAGAATACCTTTCTCCTCTTGTTCGGAGAATTCAAACCATTTATGTTCCACGACAATATTTTTAACATATCAGTTTACAATTCTTCCCATCCCTACTTTCCCCCAATTTATATCTATTTAGACCCCACCCACCCTCCCCCCTTGTAGTCTTTAAAAAGAAAACAGCTCAGCCATCATTCTCTTCTGAAGGAGACTCCTCTTCTGGTATTTCTGGTGGGTTGACACCTCCAGATGCTTGTTCAGATTTGTCTTCTTCTGGTATGTCTCTTGGAACAGGTTGTTTTGAAGATTTTGGGAGGTCTTTGTCATATCTTCTCAAGAATTGCTCAGCCTTAAGAGTGTCAATAATCTTGTATCTTCTTGCTTTGAAAAAAAAATGCCTTGAGGATACTCCCATCTATGTTGAATACCATTAAGCTTCAGTCTTTCCACAATTTCCGCAAAATCTTTTCTTTTTCTGAGTAGCCTGGTAGGGATTCTGGTAGGGATCCTTCATAATTCTCAAAGAAACACCATCTATTGTGAATGAGCTTTTATAATGTTGATTCAGAATAAGATCCCGATGACTTCTAGAAAAAAGCTGAATAAGGCAGTCTCTTGGTACCTTATTATTTCTAGCATAAGCTGAGTTAACTCTGTAAGCTGTCACAATCATACCGTCAATGACATCTTGGTCTTCTTGTAGAAATTCTGCCAGGTGTAGTTTTAAAAAACCTTTTAAATCCGTTCCTTCAGATGACTCTTTCAGCCCACGTATCCGAATAAAATTTTCTTTGACCTTACGTTTTAACATAGCAATTTGGTCCTCCCTTTTCTCTTCTCTCTCCTGCATAGATTCCACTGAAAGTTCCAGAGTGTCCACCTTCTTTTTGACTTCTTTGCTGTCCTGAACACATTTCTGCAGTTTGGTTTCCACTTTGTCTTGTCTTAGGGTTAAAGAGGTGATTGAGTCCTTTAAAGCAGAAATAGCAACTGCATTTTGGTTGACTGCTTCTTTTATAGCCGTACTCTCTTGTAAAGATTTAGTCATCATCTCATGAAGTGAGTTGAGAGTGTCTTCAGGCAGTTTCGGTTTAGGTGCCATCTTAGCCATCCCAGAGGCTGTTGTTGGTGGAGATGAAACTGTTGACACCAAATTTATGTTAGAATCAGAAGCTCTCCTTGTTTGGTGTGAAGCCTGCTGCAGTTGTTGTTGTTTCAAAAGCTCTTTACGATGCTTTTCTTTTTATCTCCCATTAGATCTTTTTTATATATATAGAAAATTTTTATTATTTTCCCAAAATTATTAATCACAAGGTTTAACAAAGATATAAACAGTAAAAAGCAGTAACAGATAGGTAGCTTTGTTAATATATATATATATATAATAAAAAATTGAACTTCCCCTACATCTCCCTACATCTTACAATAAACTGGTAATTTCTTTTGCATAAATTTCTAATCCTAGTACTATTGTTAATGTTTATTAATCTATCATTATATTTTCCATAGCAGAAAAAAAAGAAAAAAAGGATTTTTATAATTAATAGTATCATATAAAGGAGAGATTAAAAAAAGTAAAAAGAAAAAAGAAATAGTAAATCTCCCTACAAATAAATGGATTAGTATATTAAAAAGCATTTAATTATTTCCATTTAAAATTAATTGTTTTATAAATCCTCCATTTCTTCCTAACACTCATTTAACATATATTGTTTTTCTAGTAAATTGATATCATATGTAATTCTATTTCCATTATAGCCAATCCTTTTAACCAGTTGCTTTTTAATCATAACCAGTAGAGAAGCTAGACTCTTTTTAAATTAGTCCTTTTATCCTGAATTTCCAACATTTCTTTCTTTTCAACATTAACAGTAATTGACGAGGGGCATCCTTGAAGACTGATGGTAAAATTTCTTCTGCTGAAGGATCATAGTAAAGCCATGTTGCATTATTGTCCATCCCAAATTCCAAAAAGGAAATCTTGACAGTCCCAGTTTTCCTACTCCTCAATTCCTCCAAACAGCTGTTGAAAAGTTCATCAGGTAAATCCAGGTAACAAAGGTCGAAATCAGTCACTTTGAAGAGTTCATCAGACAAATCTAGGTGGCAAAAGTCAGAATCAGTCACTTTCAATTCCATTATTATCAGATGGGCTGTTGTAGATTGCTTTTTGTAATTCCTCATTTCTTTTGCAGAATTCTTCTGTTCTTCATCTTTCTTGAGAACTGGAGGGCCCTTTGGTGTCTCCTCTAATCCAGTTGTAATAAGTTGTGTTCTTAATTCTTTAACATAATCTAGGATAATGTCCAGTTTCTGATTAAGGCATTGAAATGTAGTGTTCGTCAAAGCCAAAAGTTGTTCCCTCTGCTTAATCAAATGTTCCATGGTTGCCCTTCTAAAAGTCTATTAAAACTCAGTTAGTAAAATCCAGGCAGGTTCCAGTGTAATGAATAGCAAAGAGGTACTGCAGGAATCAAAAAACGTAAACCTTCCCTCTTCTTTGTAGTCAGGAACTTGGGAGTTATTTGCTAGTAACACACTGGTGCCACACTTCCGATTCCAAGTTCTCTGGCTCTCTTGCAATGATAAGTCATTTCCAGGAAGGACGTGGCAGGAATGCTTTGTTTAGTAAGAAAGACTGCCTTCGGGGTGGGGGGGATTTCCACTCTTCCCTCCCCTTAATTCGTAATGTCTCCTGATTGGTAATTGAAGCATCTTTCAAAAGACTTAATTGTTATGTCTTCCTACTGATCAAAGTGATAAAGCTCCTGCCGAGTTATCTGATCTTTTCTCGTTTTTAAAGAGTCATTTAATCATTGAGTGGGGAGATACGGATTCACCAGATAAACTTAACAATTTCCTGGGACTTCCAGATCCAGGTAAAACAAAAGAGTTCTTTCAAACTTACTCAGATTTCAGAAGAGTAGGTATTTTTACTTCTGTATAGTTGCCAGATGTTGATAGATAGGGGAGAGCGAAGCCAAAATTCCAAAGAGACGTCTTTGGCGATTTATTGCTCCTTAGCTGGCGGTGACTGCTACTGAGTCTCCAAGTCGTAAAACCCAGAGTTTTTCAGGAGTCTAACTGCACTATGAGGCTGCAGGAGATTTCCTGTCACCCGTTCCACTATTTAGGAATAGGGGGGCACATTTATGCCCCTATTTATGACGTTCTTGGTTCCCCTCTGGGAGCCCCCAGGGAGACGACTGCTTCGCTCCGCTGCCCTAGCGGAAGTCGTCTTATCTCCCATTAGATCTGAGCTGTTACACTTATAATCCAAAAAAAAGAGGGGGGATGGGCTCTGCACACTAGTTAGTCAGCATAAGTGTCTTTATAGTATTAAATTAAATTTGATATAATTTCCAGACCTTAGAAAAGAATCAGTTACTGAATTGCAGCATTTATTAAACCTTCATCTCTTTCCAGTCGTTTTCCCCCTCACTGATCTGTTAGGTTTCTGTAGTTGGCACAGCTGGAATTTAAACTGCGCAATCCAGCTGGCAAAAAGCCAGGTTCAGCTCAGGTCCTGTGACTGGAGTTGTAGCAGATATTATAAAAAGTTTTTTTCTAAACGAATCCTGTTAGACACCTCAGTTGTGATTTCTGATATAAGTAGAAGTGAAAGTACTTGCATTGGAATTAAGATCGGAGAATCCCCACGGCTCATCCCGGCTGTCAGCAAGGGAAGTAATGGCGTCCGCTTCTTAGCTGCTGCACGTCCGAGCGATCCCCGCCGATTTCTCAGTAGGGATAGCTTCTAGGACGGTGCGCTCGCTCCCGCCTTCTCCGCACCCCCTCTTTTACCGAGGGGTGCTGCTTTGCACGGGGGTGTGTGTGATTTTTTGCCCCCCCTGCAGCCCTTCACCGGAGCGCAATTCTCGTGCTTACCGCCGCCATTTCTCTCCGACCCAGAAGTCAGGCATAGTTTCTTACTGGAGAAAAAAGAGAACCCATCTTCTATACTAAATTGTTTTTGTTTTAATTCAGAAACTGCACTGATGTCAAAAGTAACATGGTACAGAAGGGGGAACTAATTCACAGAAGTAATAAATGTGGTGCAGTGGTTAAGAGCAGCAGGACTCGAATCTGGAGAACCAGGTTCGATTCCCTGCTACTCCACATGAAGCCTGCTGGGCAACCTTGGGCCAGTCACAGTTCTCTCTGAACTCTCTCAGCCCTCAGAGGCGCCATGGCAGAATGTCTCTTGCCTTGAATACCCTACAGGGTCACCATAACTCGGCCGTGACCTGAATAATAAATATAATGACATTATACAACTGTCTATTTGTCTCCAGTGTTGTAATTTTATATGGGAATGGTAAGTTCATTTCTAACTGGCTGTTATTTATGTAAAGGGTTTCGTTGTTTGAATTAAAGTAATACTTTAACATAAAAGAACATTTGGCATGTTGGCTGGCCAAAATACCCTCTCTGGGTTAAAATGAAGTGGTTTTGCAACTGGGTTTTTTTCCTTCTAAGTGGAAGACGTGTATGTCTCCAAAAAAACGCGCTATGTTAAATTCAAAAGCGCTGCTTCTCCCGACGTTTTGAATTTCAAGCAGCAGCTGGGGGCTACAGATTAGATCAGAGCAGGGGGGCAGGGAAGGGGGGTTGCTTAACCTTTTCCTGATCTGAATCACACACATCCTGAAGCCGCTGGGAGACAAGGACAACACCACAGTTCTGATCTAACTTTAGCCCCCCAGTAGACACAGATATCCCTTGTGTTCATTTGGCCCTAAGAGTAGCATAGGAACACCAAGAGGAGGCAGAATGACTTCCTTGATTCCTCTTCGAGCCTTGTTTGCTGATGTGTCCTTGACCAGCCAGAATCTGGAGGTTGTATGAGCTGCACGCCTTGAACCCAGGGTTTCTAAAATAGTGCACCCATTCAAGAGTCAGTCCCAATGATGAGTCATGTGACTCTATAAAGGAATCCACGGCCCTCAGTCTGCAAGAGCTGAGCAAGGTTGTTAACAGGACATTTTGGAGGATTTTTTTTTTTTTTTGCCGTCAAGTCACATCTGACTTATGACAACCCCTGGTGGGTTTTTCACAACTCTGGTATTCCTTGGAGGTGTCCCATCCAAATACTTGCCAGGGTCGACCCTGCTTAGCTTCTGAAATCTGACAAGATCAGGCTAGCCTGGGCCATCCAGGTCAGGGCCATTAATTCATAGGATCACCATAAGTCAGAAGCACCTTGACAGCACTTAACACACACACACACACAGTGAAGTTCTTGATACTGACTTTAGCACACTGACATTTTAAATACGCTGTCCAACAAACAAGGCTTACAATTTATCACTAACGTTTGTATTTCAAATTCCCCCCCCCCCAGATGTTTGTAATTCAGAATTCATTCAACCCCATTCGGTATCGCCTCAAAAAGTTGTGTGTATCCCTTAGCACTTTTGTATTTCATTTGAATTGGCAGATGGCCCTCAGTTTTAGAATTCAGATTTTTAGCCCCAGTCTTTCCTCACCATGACTCCTTTCCCAGATTCTTGGTGGTATTTCACTGTGATGGCCTTCATGTCATTGAAATAGTCCTGATAGCCACCAGGTCGGGAGTAGAAGCCCTTGTTGATCCTGTCCTCCAGTTCCTCAGAGAGCTGGGTCAACAAAGCCCTGCAGCGTTTGGAGGATTCAAGTTTGTTCTTATGGCAGTACGCCTCCTTCTTCTGATCCAGAGCTTTCTAGCAGGGATTTAAAAAAAGGTTTACAAATGACTAAGTGCATTTTAGGTGAGGAGACCACACTGTATGTTTTGAGGGGATTATTTGGCACACCAGAATCTGCAACAGGTCAGCTTTCTCCTACAGAGAAAAAAAGGAAGGGGTACATTAAAAGAGAAGGGAGGCCAGCCAAGAGAAAACCCGACATGGCTGAAGAATGGTGTCATGCCTGGAAGAACAGACAGAGGAGATATCAGGTCAAGTGCTGAGGTCTCAAACTAGTGTCTCATGCTACCAAATTCAGATGCTTTAGCCGTTTTGCCATTCTCACAGCCATCATGTGATGGACTTCGTGGTACTCAGGAGACATAGGCCTTTTATGCTTGGCTGTTTCCTTCGCAGTCACCCCTCGAACGACTTCTGGTCTTTGTTTTGTTTATGCATGTCATTTCCAACCATCAGAGGTTGCCTCACTCTCCCCGTGTTTTCCTGTGTTTTGCTCACATTTTCAAATTCAAGATAAAACAGGTCCCTGAAAACATGCGCAAAACGCAGGGAAATGCAGGGGGCCTCCGATAGTCGGAAACGCCTTGCATAATCAAAACAAAGACCCAAAGTTGTAGGAGGGGTGACCGCAAGGGAAACAGCCACGCATAAAAGGCCCTCATTTTCAGAAGCGAGTTGAACATCTGGGCTGGATTGTTGACCCTCCACCAGAAGGCACGGATTACCAGGAAGTTGACTATTGTCAAGTGCCAAAGTGGCTACTAAGGGCCCCTTTTCACATCTACATAAGGAAATGTTGCAACTGGGGTGTATGTTAGACGATGGAAAAAAGTTAAGTGACGAAAGCTCCAGAGACAACCTACCATCAGCTCAGCCTGGAACTGCTGCTTGTCATCCTTGAAGGCCCGGCCCATGAAGACCTGGAGGGCCTCATCCTCGCATTTGGCATGGATCCCCAAGAGCTCCTGGAGGCTCTCCGTGGGCAGCTCCAGCTTCTGCTCCATCACCTCCACGTAGCGGCCAGTGGCTTCCAGCACAGCAGCAGAATTCTCAATCTGAGCCAGGGCCAGCACTGCGTTCTCCATGCAGGGCACACCCCCACTGCGGATCGTGTCCACGTAGGTCTCCACCAAGTTCGCTAGCACTGCAAAGGCAACACCCATAGGGATGGCTGTGGCAACACTTAGACAGGGTTACATTCAATTGCCTTGGCCGGCAGTTGCTAACAGGAGATTGTACAACCAGCCGAATACCTCCCAGGGAAAAGAAAACAGAGCGGGCCTTGACACATGGGGAACAAGCTCTGGATCTCTGCTCCATTCTGTGTGGGAGACTCATAGCCATTATTTGGAGATGGGGTAGGAAAAGTGAAAGGGAGAGAAGGAAAGACCTAGAGAGATGTATGTATTCAGTACATAATAAAATTTGGTCCCATGCTATATTTTGTGGTTCAAGATGGATCTTGTGAACAGAAAGACTGTAAGCTTTTTCTATCATCAATGAGCCACCATGACCAAGAAGGAAACTACTGAGTTACAAGGACTTACAGCGCCCAGTGACAACATGCCCGCCTGGGATGGTCTTTGGCTTGGATGTCTCATAGATGTGTTGGCAGAACTGGAGTGTTTGTTCCACAAATTCAGGTTCCAGCTCACTCTCCTCCATGTCCTCCAGCCGGTGCAGGTTCTTTCGATTGGTGGGGCGGTCAAAGATGAAGCATTTTCGGGTGGGGAAGAACAGCCGGATGCATTCGCGGGGCAGGTTGAAGAGCTGAATCTCACGGGATTTGCCTAGAAGGAATGAAGAGGGAGATGGAGCAGCTGGAGATGGAGAATCTGGAATGGCATCTACTAGTGCAAAGACACCAGTAGTTTAGGATGCTTAGAAGAACAAATGCAATCTGAGTGCCCCATTAGTTGGGGAAGATCTGAAATTTACCCACAAATGTGACCAATATTGTCAGAAAGACTTCTTGCTAATGTTTTAGATCTAATTTTGCTACCTTAAAGGTAGCCTTTGTAAGTTTTACTGCTTCTATGGTGAATGTACTGCTTCTATGGTGAATGTATTTTCTTATGTTTATTAGATGTGAATTTTCGGTTGCTGTCATCAGCTAACCATCAAGGGTCTGTTGTCAGAAAAGTATCAAACCATTAAAATCTACAAAGAAACACCTTATTGCTACAGTCTCTGCTCCTCCCCTGCCTCTTTTTCTTGGGGTTAAACAACTAGGAGTCTGGATCTCCATCACAGTTTGGTGGTCAGTACCTTTCTTTAACTTCAAGGCGTTCTCCAGATACTGGTCCTCAGTGCAGGGCTGCCCGTTCAGCTCCAGCTGCAAAGTGAAATCCCTCAAGGCCCAGATGAACGTTGGGAAGAAGCGAACGTACTCGGCAGAATCTTCCAGGGCCTCTGAGTTCGCCTCAGGCGAGGACTTGGATTTGATGCGCTCGGTCAGTTCCGTCACGTAACTGTCGGCCCCTGGCTTAGGAAGATCCCAGCAAAACCAGCTGCCTTTATTTTTTAAATAAATATTTGCACACTTGTTGCCAATTAAATATTATGAAAATGGAACCCAGCAAAGTGTGCCTAATATATTTTCTCCACTATCCTGTTAATGTGGAGGGGGGGGGGCGGGGGGGATACAACCTTGTCTCCAGAAGAGCTTTCCTGACAAGCTTTCAAGCTTTACAATATAAAAGATTGGTGTTTTTTTTCTTAAACAGCTTCATGGGATTCGCAGAATTACTGAGACTGCGTCTACAAGTTTTCATTCAGGTTGCCTTCTTCTCATCTCTGTAGTGAATCTTAGATCTTCCTAAGTGTATTATCACTTTCTTTGTGTAACTTATCAGCATCTTTCCCCAGGGTAGCCAAATCCCATGTTGAACAGGGATCCTGTCCTTTAAAGAACTGTAAGATAGCAGTGATGGCAGAATGTATCCCTGCCAAATAGTTCCCTGACACACTATAAGGTACAGAACTCTTGCCTAAAAGTATCATCTTGGGCAATCCTAAGAAAAGCTACACCCTTCTAAGTCCATTGAAGTCAATGGGGGTATAACACTGCTTAGGGCTGCATTGTCATTTCCCTCCCTTTCCCCTCACGTAGCTGCTCCCTCACCTGCCGATAACTCAGGGCTAGTCAGGAGAAGGAGGTGACAGAATGCACCACACAGACTGTCACTGGGAGATGCTATTTTTTAACCCTCCCCTTCATTAAAAACAACAACAACTTACGAATAGAAAAGGAGCACAGCAAGGAAAGGGCTGGGCTAGAATTCTTCATTCATGAGGCGCTAGTTTTGTGAATGTCTGGATTTTGGACGAGGAAGGACAATCACACGCGCCAACTAAAGAAATACAATACGTTCCATCACCTCTGCATACTATGACCTCATTCTGCTGATACACTTAGGACCTGAGATGGTAAAGCCCTCATGTGGTCTCTTACCACAATTTCAATTTGTGGTGGCAAAGCCTTTACATTCTGGACCCCCATCCTTGCCACCCCCAAGGAGTCAACTGTCATAAATTATCACCCAGTGAAAATAATCCGTTACCACAGATCAGAGAAAACCCTTCAAAACTGGGTAGTAATGTAGGTGATTTTCCGCAGAAGAATGATTTTCAAACACACGATTCTTCATGTGGAAACTAGTAACATTGGCAAGATTAACCACCTGGGAGTTAGATCAGAGTCCAGAAGCACTATAGAGATCAACAAGATGCTCAGGGTATAAACCTTTTGACTGTCAAAGCTCCCTTTTGTCCATCACAAGTAGGAACCTCAGAGGGATTCTTACGGGTGAACTGGCACTTACTGAAGTTTATTTTATGGCCCATCTTTTGATGTTCTCTAGACTGGGGTTTCAAACTCATTTGTTATGAGGGCAGGATGTAACATAAATGTCACTTGGTCGGGCCAGGCCATGCCTCACCAGCCCAGCTTGGGACTGGGGGGGTGGGGGTGGCTGCCTCGGGTGGCTCGCGGGCCGGAGAAGAGCTCTCAAGGGGATGAATCCAGCCCCCGGCCATATGTTTGACACCCCTGCTCTAGATGTGTGTAACCCTAGGCAACCAAATAGCAGGGTCTGGATTGGCCTACTTCAAACACCAGAGACTCCCAGGAGGCAACCGAAGTTCTGGGATTCAGAAGGATACTGGAGCTGGTCCATAGCGCGCTGGTCGATGGTGCCCATGCTGTTGTAGACCAGGGCACTGCTGAGGAGGATGGCCAGAGCAAAGATCCAGGAGTCGTTCTGGGCATCACCCTGAGAACAAATGATGGGAGACTTCTTAAGATTACATTTTTTTACCCAGCATTGCTGAAGGACAGGCCCAAAAGAGAAAGTGACATGAGCCCAGAGAACAGACCCCGCAACAAATTCAGGTGTGAATTCTGTTACTGGTGCATAACCTAATTTCAACCATGTTGTCAGGGGCTCCTGTATGATAATTAAAATCATCAGTCAGAAACACATTTCTGGTTGTCTATGACTGTCTAGGACCAACTCTTCTATCTCTACCAAATAAATAAATAAGACACAAATTTGACATCAAAACCAGCAACAGAATCTGTGGCAGAACACTGCAGTCTGCTGGAACACTCTGTTGTTGACCTGAAGGTCACAATTCTTCAACAAATGAACTTCAAAGAGAAACTTCCATGTGAAATTGCTAAATTAGAATGTATCAGGAGGTTTAATTTAATAACTAGGACTTGCACTAAAAACTACTGCCAGGTATGTTTGACATAACTATGTAGTCTACTAATTAGCCACAGCTGTTGTGAATAGTGAGTGTGCTTATCTTGTACACTAACTTGTATCCCAGAGATCCACCCACCCACCCCCACCCCACTGCTGTGTTTCCCACCACCCACTTGCTTCATCTCCATAGCACATCTTCCCTGAAGGAAAGAGACAATCTGTGAGGAGGTCTGCTGAGTTGTTTCTTTCAACTCGACTGCTGAATTGTTTCTTTCAACCCTTGTCAGGGCTGGCCCGTACAAGCGGCCAGGTCCTGGTTCAGGCTCTTGACATGTCTTAGACCTGTGTTTGCTGTTCAGTTGTTCTGTGATTCCCACTCCCTGTTCCCCACCCCTCCCGTGTCCTGACCTTGAGTAGCTAACGGCCAGGCCGTGTTTAGATTCCTGTTTCACTCCTTCTTGGTGTCAGGATTGGGCTCCCCAGGCACCGTATTGTCCCCAGGCACCGTGTCGTTCCCACCATTTCCATTGTCTCCAGACTTCGACATAGCCAAAACCCGTGGGATTGGGATCGGAGCTGGAGCAAAGGATTGGCAGCTTAATGTCAGGTCCTCCAGCCAACCTAGGTCGTCTCAAACAGTCACTCGCTCAGACAAGCATGTCAGAAGCAGGTAAACGTTTATTGAGAGCATCTAGTAAGCATGGATACCCGGCAGCTTCAAAGCTGCCAATACAGAGCTGGGCTACAAGGCCTAACTTAAGGCATGGCGACATGATTACATCACAGGTGCAAGATCAAACGGCCTGGGAAACAGCAAGATGGCGGAGCCCAGGGGGAAGGAGGGAAGAAGGAGTGAAACAGGAGTCTAAACACGGCCTGGCCGTTAGCTACTCAAGGTCAGGACACGGGAGGGGTGGGGAACAGGGAGTGGGAATCACAGAACAACTGAACAGCAAACACAGGCCTAAGACATGTCAAGAGCCTGAACCAGGACCTGGCCGCTTGTACAGGCCAGCCCTGACAACAGAGTTGAAAGAAACAATTCAGCAGTCGAGTTGAAAGAAACAATCCAGCAGACTTCCTCACATTCACAGCGAGTGACTGTTTGAGACGACCTAGGTTGGCTGGAGGACCTGACACAATCGTGGCTTTCCTCCGCTTCAGTGGAGTAAGGGGTACTTCAAAGCCCAGGAGGCATCCCCTTTGTGTCTACAGCAAACAAAAAGCTGCCTCCATCATTGCACTTTGGTTGATAACCTCTCCGTGTTTTGAGACTGGACTCAGCTCTCAGAGCAGCCATTTTGTAATTGGCTCCACCCTTCCCACGGTGGCCATTTTAATGTGGTGTCCACTAGCCGCATTCACAATTCAAAAGTGTCCACAAGTTCAACAAGTTTAAGAACCCCCCATTGTATACTCTTGGATTTTGTACAGCAATGTAAAAAACTATGCCTCTTGCATTTCAGAGCCCTTTAACTTACTCTTCACACTGTTTTCCTTTCTGCTTTGTACATATTTCTGTTAACTGAGATTTAATTTCATGGATACGGTGGATTCCGCTCACAAAAGCTTATGCGTCAATATATCTGTTGGCCTCTAAATTGCCACAGGAGCCCATTTTGTCAGAGAGTGAATCAGCAGTTGCAAGATATATCTTTGAAGGGAAAAGGTCCTAGTTTCATGAAAAAGCTTTGGGTGTGGCTATGGGGCATGAACCCATCGACCCCCGCTTCTGACACCCACAGCAGTCAGTCATGAAGCAATAAAGGAGGAGATTGCTCTCCTCACATATTTCCATGTCAGGGGAAAGCTTCTGCTGTTTTCAGGACTTCCATGCCTAATACAACAACAGAGGTTCAACAGGTACAGCATCCCAACCATTCAAAAATGTCCAAATCACCTTTTCCACGTCACCGAGGCCCTCTGTATCCAGAAGCACAAGGGTCTGGTCTGGTCTGCCAGGATAGGGAACACACCACATCCAGATTCCCTTGGTGTTGGCTTGCACCGTGGAGCCCAGAGGGAAACCTACGCACAGATTTAATTTTTTATAGGCAAGGAAGCAGATGGAGATACACAAATCAGAAGTGGATGAGCTGGTGCAATCAGGGTAGCTTCCCTGTGTTTTGGAGGGGCCCCTATGTCCTTATTTAGTCCATTTATTCATTTAAAACATTTCTGTGCTGCCTTTACACCCAAATAAGGACCCTTTAGCAGTCTGTGACAAGGTGAAATGCAAAAGGTGCGGTTTTCCAGGTACTGACGGAGAGTGTAAATATTTCCTGCGCTGCTGATGAAGACGGACACGCTTTAAAAAGAAAAGACTGTTCTGCAGCAGGAAACGTTTTTCTCCATCACCCACAGATTTAATGAAATGCAGGAAAACCCTGTCTCTCTCACCTGAGTTTTTGCCGGCCAGCTTGTTCATGAGGTAGGACTTGCCCGTCCGGTACAGCCCCACAATGGCCACCACCACCACGGGCTGCTGGACTCCGGAGAGCAGCCGAAGGGCCTCCTGGTGGACGACCAGCTTCCTGTCCCTGTTCTCGATCAGGCACGCCGGGGCCGGACTGCGGACTGCGGAGGCCATGGCTCTCACAGCCTGGGCGATCTGTCCTGGGGGCAGGAGGGAAGAGAAACAAAAAGGAATGACCAGGCGGGTACCGTTTCACACACGCATGTCGTCTAACTAGAACACTGGAGATTCTACAATTTTGCAACTGCAAAACATTTTTTATTCCAAGTCAGAATTCTTTGAGGAAACACCCATAACTGAAGAATATCATTCCAATCCAGCAGCTACCAGCAAGGAGGATCATCAGGAGACAGGAATCAGCAGGTATCTTTTCAAGCCAGGAAGGTACAATCAGATGCAATAAAATTCTTACGCTATTTGTTCAAGCACTTTGGGAAAATCTTTCTAGCCGTTTGTGTTTACCAAACCTCTCCTCAATGAGTTTTCAAAAAAAGCTTCAGAGAAACTCAGTATTTCTAGGAGTGCAGTTTGTGAAACCACCGTTGGTCTTTTTGTATGCCGTTAGTGATGGTCTCCTTAGGCATCTGGTTCTGGACATTCTCAGGAGATGAGGTGGGGTCTGCCAAAGCCGGTCAGATGCCAGCTGGGAACTGCGGAGGCTCGGGTTCATGTCCCTGCTTGCACTGGGGCCAGAAATTCCCTCTCAGCCTACCCAACCTCACAGGGTTGTTGTGAGGATAAAATGGAGCAGAGGCGTACCATAAATTCTACTTTAACCTCCTTGGAGGTTTTAAATGTGCTAAATAAATTTTAAAAATAAGCTTGTGGGGGTGGCAGGTGCTCTGGTCCAGAAGCTCAACTTTATCCATACAGGTGGGGGAGGGGACAGAGAGCCAGTGTGGTGTAGTGGTTATGTCAGACTAGTATCTGAAAGACCCAGGTTCGAATCCCCACTGAAGCCATGAAATCTCACTAAGTGACCGTGGGCCTATCACACACTCTCAGCTTAACCCACCTCACAGGGTTGTTGTGGGAATAAAATGGAGGAGAGAAGAATGATGCAAGTAAGCCACCTTGGGTCCCCGGGGGGGGGGGGAAGGTGGAGTATGAATGAATTAAATACCTTTTTTTAAATCCCTTTCCCGTTTAGTCCTCCCCCAAGCAGGAGTCGCTTCAGCAGAATGGGCCGGGCGCCAAGGGATCCAGAGGGATCCCAAGCAATGCGACGCCAGAAGCCTGTTAGGGTCGGGTCGGGTCGGGTGGGTGGGGGGCTCTGCTCGAGGGTTGCGACGCTCCAGCTCCCTGCTGGCGCCCAGGGCCCGATCCGGCTCGGCCCGCTGCGCCCCTGGGACTGGAAGGGAGGGGAGGCGGGGGGGGGGGACATCCGCGGGGCCGGCGCGTGTTTCAAGCGCGCTCACACGCACACGCTGGAGGACGCGCGCTGCCTTTGCAGCCGGACTTCAGGGAAGGGGGCCGGGGGCAGCCGCCCCACCCCGCCCCGCCCCCCAGCAGCGAAGAAGAGCCCGGGCGAGCGTGGCTCCGCCAGCCCCACTCCTCACCTTGTCCGCGCGGCGCCTTTGCCGGCGTCTCCGCAGCTCCCCCGGCCTCCGCTGCCCGCCCGCCTGCCGCTGCCCGCCCGCCCGCCGGCCCTCTTGCAGCCAGGAGCCGAAAGCGAAAGCCGGGGGCGGCACGAGCAGCCCAGCCCAGCCATCCCAGCCCTGCCCTGCCCTGGCCGCCACTGGCCGCCGGTTCCCAGCAAGAGCCGGGAGTTCCCCGCCGCGCCGGGCTTCTCTGGGCTGGCCAGCTGGGGCGGGGAGTTCCCGAGACAGCTGCGATTCCGGGAAGCTGCGGCCCTTCGCAGGTGGGCAACCCTGGGAGGCGTCGGTCTGGGAGGGCCAATGTGGTGCCTTCGGGCCGGCAGGAAGGACTCTCCGCTTGGCAGGCACGGCAAGGCCAAGGGGAGACCTTTCCAAACGCCGGACGAGGTTCTGGAGGAGCCAGGTTCGAATCCCCACGCTGCCACGGAAGCTCGTTGGATGACCTCGGGCCAGCCCTGTACCCAGCCTCACCTAGCTCGCACGCAGGGTTGCCAGCTCCACCTTGGGAAATACCGGGAGATTTGAGGGAGGAGTCTGAGGAGGGCGGGGTTTGGGGAGGGACTTCAGTGCCGTAGAGTCCAATGGTCAAAGCGGCCATTTTCTCCAGGGAACTGATCTCTGTCGCCTGGAGATCAGTTGTAATAGCAGGAGACCTCCAGCCACCACCTGGAGATTGGCAACCCTACTCACAGGGCTATTCTTGTAATAGAGATAAAATAGTGGAGAGGAGAAAGCTGGGGCTTCAATGAAATAAGTAAATAAACTGAACCTGAAGCATTCTCTACTGCTGAGCCTTGGCCCCATCCCACTGGTACCTATGGATGTATGAATATTTCTTTGGTAGGGAGGTCATCTTCTAGTAAAGGCAGAGAACTTCTAATTCTGTCCCCACTAATAACAAAAGTCTTGAACTCGGTGTTAAGAGGTGGAAGTTGCATGCCGCAATATTCTCTGCATGGTTAACTACTCAGCTTTTATCAGTAGAAAAGAGCCAGAGTCCTGTAGCACCTTAAAGACCAACAAAATTTCTGGCAGGGTCGGAGCTTTCGTGAGTTTAGAAGAAGGTGACTCCCAAAAGCTCCGACCCTGCCAGAAATACCTGGTGAGGTTATTTAACTCCTTGCTAGGAAAAGATTCAACTGCTTATTTCCACACATTAAGCCTCTATTAAAAGCACGGGACATTTCTTCAGGAGTGCTGGCGATCCTGTTCCCCAATCAGGCAGATAACAGCTCCTTGGGGTCCTTTCATGTCAGGAAAAGGGCACAGCGCCACCCTGTCCCCTTGGGCCAAAGTCCCAATCCAAATAGGAACCCCACTTGCTTGGGAATTAAGTTCCAAGCGCACAAGTCCTAGGTCTGGTCAACAGACCCAGGGTGAACACAATCCCTAAACGATGTATCATGTAGTTAGGCCTTTACAACCCAATTATGGCTGAAAGGTAAAGGGAGGAAAATAAAATAGGAAGGGACCTTATTCTGAGTCAGGCTGGCATCCCATTGTCTGCTCTTGGTGGTTCAGCAAAGGCTTCAAGCAGGCTACCTAACTTGAAGTTACAAAGGAACAAGTTTGCCATAGCAGCGATATTGTAGCTGCTAGTTCTGGATGGCAACTCATGAGTAAACACACAGCATGCCCCCATTTAATCGGAACTCTGCACAGGAGAAGGAAGAATCCTTACCTTCTCTATGCTGTTATCAGCAGCTGAAATTGTGCAAGGGCTGCGGGGAGGGCGGTATCTTTTCTGTGTGGGGAGTCAGCACATGCAAGCATTAAGTTCATGTGCTGACTCCCAGTGGAGCAAATAATGGACTTTTATGCATGGCTGTTTCCCTTGTGTCACCCCTCCGAGGACTTCGGGTCTTTGTGTCGCTTATGCATGCCGTTTCCGACCGTCAGAGGTCACCTCACTCTCGCCCTGCGTTTCCCTGCATTTCCCCTGCATTTCCGGAGACCAGTTTTATCTCGAATTTGAAAACACGAGCAAAACGCAGGGGGAGAGTGAGGCAACCTATGACAGTCGGAAATGGCATGCATAATCAAAACATTTGAAGTCGTCGGAGGGGTAATGGGAGGGAAACAACCACACATAAAAGTCCAATGCTTCCCCTCCCGGCAGCCCTCGGGCTCTTTCAGCTACCAAAAATAGCACAGGGGAGAAGGCAGGAATATTTCCTTTTCCCATGCAGCAGTCCCAATTTGAATCAGGCCTGCTGCGGATTTACTCATGAGTTGCCACCCAGAACTAGCAACTTCAGTATAGCTACTAGTCCCTGTGGTGAACTTGTGCTGTTTGTAATGTCTAGTTAAGCTCAGAGAAAGCCACTGAACACTTCTGCTTTTTCCAAATTTTCTTTGAGCTTTGCATAAAATTAGTCTGAGGCTTATTGTGCAAATGGGCTCTTCCCGTCGCGGTCACCCCCTGATTACTTGGAGGCTTCATTTTAATTATGTATGTATTTTCCAACCTTCAGAAGTCGCCTTGCTCTCCCCTCACATTTTACCTGCATTTTCAGGATGCTGTTTTACCCCAAGTTTAAAGTCTGCCTTGATACCAAATCAAAAGCCAGATGGTCAGTTTCAGTCGGAAGAGAGCCAGGCTGATTTGCCACCCTTCCCTTATATGCATCCTCTTAGAGGCTGCTTATTTGGTCAGTTTCACTACGAGTGGGTCAGTTTCAGTCCTCGGCTGGATGGAACAGAGCTGGGCTGATTTGCCAGTAGTGATCTTGCGATTTATTGCTAGTGCGCATGTGTGAACCAAAAAAATCAAAATAAAGGGGTGGCAAGCCATGTAACAATGATGACATCGGTAACCACTCCCCCACTGGTTCAGAAGCTCCACATTTTTGCTGGGGATGCATAATTGATCACAAGGTACACAAGGAATTTCTTTGGGGGGTAAAGCTCCTGTTCATAGTGTTTTGAGAATTCTACTGCAAATACTATGCAGTTAGAGAGCAGCAGTTCCAGTGGAAACAGACCACACATAAAAGGTCTAAT
Organism: Euleptes europaea; assembly: GCF_029931775.1. Lineage (NCBI taxonomy): Eukaryota > Metazoa > Chordata > Lepidosauria > Squamata > Sphaerodactylidae > Euleptes > Euleptes europaea. The sequence goes on from NC_079314.1 coordinate 728,409, forward strand.
ACTTATTGAATTCAACCTCTGTAGAATAGGACATAAGAAGAGCCCTACTGGATCAGACCAACAGTTCAGTCTAGTCAGTTTTAACTTTTAAGTACTTGCAATTTTAGTCTGCACCTCTGTATATGCATGCATGTGTCGTCATACTTCTATATGATAAAAATATGGAATAGGAACTGTGAAAAACATTGTATTGTGAAGATCAAAGATGAACAGCATTTAAGAAAGCAGGGTGAAAGAATCCACAGGTTCTAGGTATAGCGGGGAGAGAATCTCATTATGTATATGCAAAATAGAAACATTCACGTGGGAATTTTTATAAAGGGATTAGAATTGTTGTAAAAGGAAACAGCTCAGAAGATAATTTACAAGGGAATAGGACTGTAGTCTAGGGGTCCCCAATGTGGTGCCCGTGGGAGCCATGGTGCCTGTTGACACCCTTCCTAAAGCCCTCCGAGTGTTTTTCACAATTGTGAGGGGTCAGGAGGGGCTTTTGACCAGCAAGGCTTCTGATTGGCCATTGGAGATTTGATTGGTTGTGCAGATTAAAAAACACTGCTTTGGCAGCAGCTGCCACCACAGCACAAGAATCTTCACTGTGTAATGAAAGTAAGCTGTGGCAGCATTTTGTGGTTGGCTTCACCTTCTGCGGCAGCCATTTTATGGCAGCGCCCACCATGGTGCATCAGAATTCCAAAGGTGTGTCCACGGGCTCGAAAAGGTTGAGGACCCCTATTACAATGCTTATTGTGTGTATCACCTTGTATTTGCAGCATTGCAAAAGAAAGTTAGTTACCTTTGTAACTTACTTTCTGCTTTATGGCATGTCATGTCTTAGGTGTCTTTCTTGGTTGGCTGTCTGCATTGTTTTCCAGTAGTGTGATCTTAGTCTTACTGCAGTTTAGTGAATTTTTAAAAATTTAGTTGATCAGTTTTAATTTACAGAGTAATTCTTTCTGTGGTCTCCTTGCGATTCAATCTTCATGAATGCAATTTATTCTGGGTTTTTTTTTCCAACAAAGACATTAATTTAATCATGATAAATAATTCTTTAAAATGATCTTCCTGCTCCTTCTTACTTGATGCCAATAATTTCTTCCACTGATAGGCAAAGACTAAATGTGTGGTTGTTACAGCATATAATACAATATATTGAAGCTTATTGGGAATCTCTACAACATAGTTAAGCAAACGCAAGTCTGGTTTTACAAAACAAGTTGCAGTTGAGACAACCTCAGTTGAAATAGGATTTCTCTCCCCACTCAGCAAGCACCTTGTGAGGTAGGTGAGGCTGAGACAGTTCTGAGAGAACTGTGACTAGCCCAAGGTCACCCAAAAGGCTTCATGTGGAGGAGCGGGGACTCAAACCTGGTTCTCCAGATCAGAGTCCACTGCTCTTAACCACTACACTGCCCTGGCTCTCAGAAAGTAAATTTATCATTCCACATGTTAGCCAGCCAGTTGCTCCAGAGGGCCCACAAACAGGGCAGTGAGGACCCTTCTCTCATCATCCTTCAGTATTGATTTTAAAGTGGTTTATAACTTCAAATTAATACAGTTTACAACAAGATAAAACCAGCATCCAAGTCATTAAAATGAATAAACCAAACGGCTGTAACTACCTGAAGGGTTGCCAACCTTCAGGTGGGACCTGGAGAGCTCCTGGAATTTCAACTGATCTTCAAACTATAGAAAACAGTTTCCTTGGAGCAAATGGCTGCTTTAGAGGGTGGCTTGTGTGGCATTATACTCTGCTGAGGTCCCTCCCCTCCACAAACCTTAATCACCCCACACTAGTGTTGTGCAAAAAAAAATTTTTTTTCCAGTAAATTTCGGGTTCAGGTTTATTGGGTCCATTTTTTGGGTAACCCGGAATAAGCCAAATGCCCATACCAGTAAATTTTGGTATTCGGCTTATTTATGGGTTTACCAAAAAATTCGGGCCCATTATAGTCGAATGGGTATTTTTTCAAAGCTCCTGGAGAGGCATTTTTTGAGGTAGAGTCCCCAAATTTGAAGCATGGCTGCAAGAGACTCTCCCTAGACAGACAGTGAAGTGTGGCAAACTTTGGGATAGGGGGTCCAATTTTATGGGCCCACAAAGGGGTTGCCCCCATCCTCCAGGCATTAGCAAGCCGAGCTGTCCATCAGTTTTCAGGTTCAGAAGTTCAGCGTTGGTGAGGACTGCCAGAAAGATGCTGATTGCCAGCCTGGTGGTGCCTCAAAGTCTGGGAGTTGCCTTCGTTTCTGGGGCGCACAGCATGATGTCCGTGCAAATTAGCTTCCAAATGGAGGGAAAAGGCTTAAATGTAAGAGAAATAAGGCACAGAAAACATTCCTTTTGGTGGCAAATGACATCCTGTTAACAGTCCTTTATTATGGTCATCAAAAATCTGATTTCAAGAGATGGTCATGCTGCAGGGAAATGAAGCCTCTACTCAGGGCGACCTTCTTTTTGAAAGCAGGTTTTCATGGGGGGGGGGGTTGTGATATCGGAGCCAGCTGAAGTCTCGACCACGGGGGCTGTCTGAAGGACATTGCTCATCTACGTGGATGAAGAAATCTCCTTTGGAAGCCTGGTGGTAGCAGCTGTCGAAGACGGCACCTTTTTAGTTGGAGGGTATATCCCTCTGGAGGGGACTGGGTGAGCCCTGTCTTTTAAATAACCCTTATCCACTGAACATTGATTGACAGATGGTTGTGTGGTTGGAAGGCTGGTCAGACCAAATTGGCTCCAATAACATGATCCCTACCTCAAAAGGGATCAGTAAAACCAGTAAAAAAAAATGATATAAAAATGGAAGAAAGTACAGAGCCATGCCTCTGAGCAAAGGCAAATAGCCAAACCCTATTTGGCTTAATCCCCAGGTTTTGGCGTTTGGTAAACCCAAAACCAGAACGAAGCCGAAACGGCTAATTTGGGCAGTTATTTTTGGTTCGGGCTTATCGATATGCACAACCCTAACCCCAGACTCCTCCGACCGATAAATCTCCAGGAATCACCCCCACACAGAGTTGGTAACCCTAACCCTACCCCAGATGTGAAAGCATCAGAGGCCCCTCTATTTAAATATATTCCAACACATGGCCTCCCAGTCTACAGCAGCTGCTAGATATTTCCTTGCTTAATTTCCTATTAGACATTCCACAGACTCTAAAACAAAGAAGCATGAAATATACACATCGCCAAAACAGAAAAAGGGAAAGGCTGATCTTGTTCCTGTTTCATAACTTCCTGAAAACTCGAAAAGCAAACGTCAGCAATTCTGGAAAGATTAATGTGAAAGCAGTTATTAGAGCCATCAATATCTGTAATATCCAAGATGAACTTGCAGTAGACTGAGCCTCTTCCTTCAGCTGGACAATCTCCCTCTGCAGATGGGTAGCAGAATGCTGGTGTTTCTCCACCAGAAATCTCTTTTGCTCCTGCAAGGAGGAAGAGGGCACCAGAGTCATGAAATCCCAAACAGAGGACTGTCATTTGATCTGTGGTGGTCTCAAGAACTTCCCCAATAAAGACAGGAAGTCCAAGAGACGGAACATAAAAGGATTCCCACATAACTCTGGAAAGGAACTCTGGGTAAGCGCCTTTGGGGAAACACCTTGGTAGTAATTCTGGCACCCTGCCCATCAGTTCCAGGGTGGCCTTCTGTCCTCAAATCAACACTAGGGGATGTTCATTTTCATGACTAAACTTAGGGCCAAAACACACATTCAGGTGTTTAATTAGTTATGTCTGGGTTCCATGGACCCCACCCAGGTTTCCCTACAACCACACAGCAGCTGCAGATAATGGGTTTTTAAGTAAGAACATAAGAAAAGCCCTGCTGGATCAGACCCAGGCCCATCAAGTCCAGCAGTCTGTTCACACAGGGGCCAACCAGGCGCCTCTAGGAAGCCCACAAGCAAGACAATGGTGGCAGCATTGTGCTGCCTGTGTTCCACAGCACCCAATATAATGGGCATGCTCCTCTGATACTAGAGAGAATAGGTATGCATCATGACTAGTAGGTATGCATCACGACTAGTATTCATTTCATTTTATTTAAATCATTATTGGCATAGATCTTTTAAGTACATCAATCAGTCATTAAAATACAGTATTTAGATGCTAAAATATCAATAAAATAGTTAAAATCTGTAGTTCTATGTAGTCCGTTTAATAGAGTTTAGCTCTGTGAAGGAGCTTGGCACAGCGTGCCTAGAGAGGTTTCCAGGAATCTTGCTACCATCAGTGTTTGATTAGTAGCCATGGATAGCCCTCTCCTCCATGAACATGTCCATGCCCCTCTGAAAGCCTTCCAAGTCGGTTGCCATCACCACATCTTGGGGCAGGGAGTTCCACAATTTAACTATGCGTTGTATGAAGAAATACTTCCTTTTATCTGTTGTGAATCTCCCACCCTCCAGCTTCAGCAGATGACCCTGCGTTCTGGTATTATGAGAGAGGGAGAAAAGCTTCTCCCTGTCCACTGTTTCCATACCATGCATAATTTTATAGACCTCTATCATGTCTTGCCTTCTTTCCAAGCTAAACAACCCTAAGCATTTCAACCGCTCCTCACAGGGCAGTTGCTCTATCCCCCTGATCATTGTGGTTGCTCTTTTCTACACCTTCTCAAGCTCTGTAAGTAAATGAGCCCAAATAGGCTTCGAACACCATTGTGGGAGGAAGAAGGGCTCTTGCCCCCCTGTGTGGAAACAGAACTGTGGGTAGTTAGTTCCCTGCTTTTTGGAGTATTCTGTACATGTGGAGCACCTCCTCTCAGTTTGAGCACAGGAGAATGGCTCGTCCTCCCCCAAGCCTGTTTGGACACTCCTTTATTTTTAAAAACGCATTTCCCACAGCTGCTGTGGGCAATCCAGGGTAGGTCCGGGGAACCCAAACTCAACTCTTTAAAAACCTGAAAATGTAGTTTGGGCCTGGCAAAGGAAACCCAAGTACCCAAAGGGTCTGAGAAGCAAGTCAAGCCACCAAATACTTTCCCACCACAACCTGTAAGAGCTGTAAGTTTTTAGTTCAGTAGACCATTAGAGTAAGAGCTGGCTAATTACACACTTTGCTGTTGGACTCAGATACTACTTGTAAGCACTCCCCACCCAGCATTCAAGGCAGCAGGTTAGAACATGAGGATTGCTGCTTTAGCCTAGAAGTATTGCCATGTAACTGAGTGTGAATAGAGTGTCGAGTACAGCAGGAGGTATGCCTCAGCAGGAAAAGAGTCACCAGAATTGAAAGGAAGAGGTCTGATATCTCCACCCACTCTGATTTTTAGCAGGTGTAAGTCTGGTGCATTCAGGCCTTTTTTGCAACTAGATAAAGCCCCCATGTGGCCCTGTGATAGTTACCCTGATTTTACTATCCAACATCCTCTCATTCTCTTCCAGTAGCTTCTCCCTTTCTTTCTCCATCTTCTCCTTCAGTCGTTGAATGTTCGCTTCCAAAGATCGACGCTGATCTTCCATCTTCTGCTGCAGCTCTTCCTGTTCCTGCTTCTGGACTGCTTTCTCTTGCTCTGCTTTCTCAGCTTTTACCCTTGCATCTGGTCCAAGAGTACGGGGGGAATGAAGGATGAATCTTTATAGTAGTTGTGCAGAATTGAATGCTAGCGGTTGTAATTTTTGCTTGCATTCAGCCCGTGATTTTGAGACGGCCCACTTTGAATAGCTGCACTACAGAGAGAAGCCCCTTTTCTTCCTCCCTCTTTCCTTTGTATTTACATAACAGCTTGTAACTCATTAAAAGGGCCAAACCTTCCCATGTACTTCACATTTAGGGCGAAAACGCACGGTTGCTTTAGCCTCCTTTATTCCCTGTTTCAGCCAGGATTCAGCCAGGATCAAATGCACGTTCGGCGAAAACGCATGTGTTCGATCCTGGCTGGATTCTGGCTGAAACTGGGAATAAAGGAGGCTAAAGCAACCATGCGTTTTCGCCCTTATTCTCATCACCGGAGCTCAGTGGTATGGTCTATCTAAAGCAGGGGACCCCAACCATTTTAAGCCTGTGGGCACATTTGGAATTTTATGGGATGGTGAGCACCACTCCAAAAATGGCTTTCACAGCAGACTGAAATAAGCCAGAAACGGAGCCTTGTTTACTCACCGTGAAGGCTCCTTCTGTTCTGGATTGGAGGTCATCTTGAAACTCGCGGGTATTACCATCACGTGCCCAGGGTAGGCAGGACCAAAAAAATCTTTATTCTACTTCCTGCCGCCTGGGCAGGAACTCCAGTTTACGGACTCGCCAAGCTAAGGAGACAGGTAAGTACAAAAGGCCAACCAGGCAACAACAGTGTACCTTATAAACAAAGAACATGAACTCCTATAAACACTAACATACTGGGGAAAAACAGGTAAGTAGAATATACATGATTCAGGTAAGATGGTGAACATAAAGAGCACTCTTTATTATGCCTCTAACATTAGGCAACCTCACCCCTTAGGTACTGCAATGAACAATAGGAGCTAAGTCTTGGATAACTTGATACCCTTATGATTTTGGGCGGGCAAGATGACCTCCAATCCAGAACAGAAGGAGCCTTCACGGTGAGTAAACAAGGCTCTGTTCTCGTTCTGGTTGGAGGTCATCTTGAAACTCGCGGGATATCCAAGAGCTCTTTGACCGGGTGGGACTATGGTGTATCCAAGACGTGCTGCAGGACCCTTCTACCGAAGTCTGCGTCAGCAGAGGCCCTGTGTGAGGGTCTTGTGTCTTGGATTCCCCCTTCCCCTCTTTGTTCTTTGCCTATCTCTTTGAACTCGTAAAAGCAGTTCACACCTCCCTATGCCTCCCTGCAACCAGGCGCCTCTTCTGCCTTTCCCAGGTGCCCTCCCCTGCCGCGCTTCCTGTAAGCACTCCCTCGGGCCGAGTCCGGCCTTGAAGATCTGATAGTCCCAGCAGTCTCGCTGGGACCCGTTTGATGTTTTGTATTGCACCAATCTATCTTGTAACTTCCCATAACACTAGTGTGAACCCCAGTGCCCTGGAGTAGATATATTTTGTAACCCTGGTATGCCAGCTCACTTGCAACTTTAAACTCGTGTCTGTCTCATCTATCTGAAGCCTTCAATAAATCCTTTGTTTCTGCATCCGAGCCTGAGCAGTGATTTTGCGAAGTTAGCACAAGAGGTGGGAACTCTCACATTAAGTTGCAAGTCACTGCCTTTTCGTTCTGCATCTGTACCTTTCGGGACAGTAATGCCAGGCGAGGAGGATACCTCTTCCCCCCCGGGTTCTCCGGAGAAACCCGAGGTTCCGGAGAAACCTGACCCTAACGAGGAGGGTGCCAAGCGGAAGGTGCCGGTGCCCCCCACCCGGGACCGGGCTTGGGTACGAAGCCCAAGAACACCTTTAACTCTTGGCTGGACTCTCCTAAGGGCTGGTCGCTCTCCCGGACCGAGATGAAGTCACGCCGGATGGCTTTTCCCAGCACGGGACTCGAAGACGACCCCGCGCGTAGGGAAGCCCTGATGGACGAGGAACGGAGGCAATGGCAGGAGGAACGCCAAGCCATGCTGGAGCGCATGGATGCCATGCAGACCGTGATGGGTGAGATGGCTGCCGCCATGGACGCGCTGAAGGTACAGCCTCCCCCCGGCAACCCCCTGGATGGGACACCGGCGACTCCCCCCGTTCTGCCCAGTACTCCGACCCGTCGAGACCTGAAGATCACGTACGACGGCTCCGGGGATCAGTTGACCTTCTTTATGCTTTAAGTGGACATTTTTATGCGGGAGCAAGGTCGGACCTTTACTTCCGAGGAGTCCCAGGTCCAATACGTAGCTTCCCTACTACAAGGTGAAGCAGCTGCGTGGATGGTGTTACAATATGAACTCCGCTCCCCCATACTGCGGAGCCTTGACGAGTTCATGGTCGCCCTCCGGAACAGGTTCGAAGACCCGAACCTGGGAGAACGGGCCAAGGCCACTTTAATGCAACTGCGCCAAGGGACTAAGTCGGTGGCGCAGTATGCGAGTGAATTTCAGTCCCTTTCCAGCAGGATCTTGGATTGGAGTGAAGCCACTAGAGTACAGTGCTTCAGGGAGGGTCTGAACCCGGACCTCCAACATTGGGCCTTCATGCAAGGTAACCCCCCAGACGTCGAAGGTTGGGTCCGCCACGCTGCCGATATCGAGAATCGGAAGCAACTTTTGACCCTGTCCAAACAACGAGTCGGACGAGATCCAAAGGCCCGGGGTGACAGGACCGGCGGCAGGGACTCCCGACCCATGAGCGGGGGCGGTCCCTCGACAGCCGAGCGCCACAAGCGGTTCGAGACCGGAGTATGCCTGACTTGTGGAGGTAAGGGGCACTTCGCCTCGCAGTGCCCATCCCACTCGGGCCGTCCAGCACCTCCTCGCCAGGCACCAACCGAGCCGGAGAAAGCCCCGGCGGAGGGCCAACCCCGGCGCCGTAGTGGAGCGTCGGGCCGGCGGAGTGCGCCCTCCGCGCTGCACGCACACCCTCAAGATGGAGCATCCTCCTCAACTGGTCCATCGGGACCTCGGATTATAAGTACAACCTTTGACTCAGCCGAGTCACGGATTACAACTACCACTGCCTCATCTCCTTCGTCCAGCGAGGAGGAAGAGTGGGAGATGCCGGCAAAAAACGCCGTCGGTCTGCTGTAAAGGGGGCTCCTCAGCAGACCGCCCCAGTCGTTGTGCAAGGAGCTCCACCGATGGTAAGCGCCCAAGAGGACAATGTATATATTCGGGCACACCTTTCCCTACCAAAAGGGGGCCCCGTCTTAGAATTTCCCGCCTTGGTAGATTCGGGGTGCGCCCGCACCTTGATTAGTGAGGAAGCGGCCAAAAGGTTAGGGGTTCGACGCAAACGGCTTCCGGGTCCCCTCCGCTTTTCCCAAATGGATGGCAGTGACTTTAAGAAGGGACCCGTTACTCACCGTACTACTGCGGTGATTATGGCTGTAGGGGAACATTGGGAACGTTTGTATTTTACCATTGCCCCCATAGTTGCCCCCATAGTCCTGGGGATGAATTGGTTGCAGGGGCATAATCCCTCGATCGACTGGGTCAAACGGACACTCACGTTCCCTGAGGACCCTTGTGGGGTGCACGACAAGGACCGAGTGCTTTGCGCCCCGGCCGCAGCGTTGGTGGGGTCCCCCTCCCCGATTGCCTCTCCGCCCCGTCTACCCGCGGAATATTCCCAGTTCGCGGACGTATTCGATGTGAGGGAATGTGACGAATTGCCCCCACACCGAGACACGGACTGCGCGATTGAGATCGTGGGGGAAGGCAAGTTGTCCAAGGGGAAGGTTTACCCCATGAGCCCCAGCGAAAAGACGGTGCTGCGGGACTATCTGGACACCAACCTCGCAAGGGGCTTCATTCGCCCCTCCAAAGCCCCGTACTCCGCCCCCGCCTTCTTCGTTAAGAAAAAAACGGGGGACTTAAGGCTGTGCATTGACTTTCGCAGACTGAACGCGGTGACCCAGTCTAACGCTTACCCCCTCCCTCTCATTCCAGACCTTCTAGCGCAATTGAAAGAGGGCCGGATCTTCACCAAATTGGATTTGGTGGAAGCCTACCACCGCATCCGCATTAAGGAGGGGGATGAATCCAAGACTGCATTTTCTAGTTGTTTCGGAATGTTTGAATACCTGGTTATGCCGTTCGGACTTTCGGGGGCTCCGAGTGTTTTTATGCAATTAATCAATGAAGTTTTACATGATTTGTTATTTCGGGGGGTGGTGGTATTTCTGGATGATATTCTCATATATTCTGAAACCATGGAGGAGCACGTTAGATTGGTTCGCGAAGTCCTCCAACGCTTGCGGGAGCACAAACTGTATGCCAAAGTGTCTAAATGTGAGTTTCACCAGCCCTCCATCACCTTCCTAGGCTACGTGATTTCCCACCAGGGCTTAGAAATGGATCCCGAGAAGGTTCAAGCTGTGCGGGATTGGGAACCCCCCACCACACGCCGCCACCTACAACAGTTTTTGGGGTTTGCCAACTTCTACCACAACTTCATCCCCAATTTCGCGCAGGTGGCCCTCCCCCTCACTTCCCTTTTGCGCACCAAGGGGAAGGGGGCGAACGCCGCTCTGCCCTCGGCCCGGTTGCAGTGGTTTCCTCCCTGTCAGCAGGCGTTTGACGAGCTAAAATTGCTTTTTTCGTCAGAGCCAGTTTTGGCCCACCCGGACTGCACTAAGCCGTTTGTAGTCCAGGTGGACGCCTCGGACGTGGCCATGGGAGGGGCTCTCCTGCAAAGGGACGAGGAGGGGAAGTTGCGACCATGCGCCTACTTCTCCAAAAAATTCTCCCAATCCGAAATCAATTGGGCAATTTGGGAGAAGGAGGCGGCGGCGATGAAACATGCCCTCATCGTTTGGAGGCATTTCTTGGAAGGGGCCGAGTTTCCATTTGAGGTGTGTACCGACCACAAAAATTTAGAGGCCCTCAAGGGGGCTAGGAAACTCAACGCTAAGCAGATTTGGTGGGCGCAATTTTTCGCCAAATTCCGCTTCACCCTCAAACATGTCCCCCGAAAAGAAAATGCCCTGGCGGATGCCCTGTCCCGACTGCCCCAGTATCGCAATGATTTTGAACGTCCTGTGGACTTCCTCTTCACCCCAGAACAACGAGGGGAAGTCCCGGGACTCGCCGTCACTACCCGGTCTCAAGCCCGCCTGCCAGGGAGTCCCCTGCTCAAAGGTATCCCGGAAGCCTTCCAGCAAAGACTCCGGGACGCATCCCTGCAAGAGGTGGAGCGACAAATCCTTCCTGCGGGCATGGAGCAAAAGGACTCCTGGTGGGTGCAAGGGGGAAAACTCTATGTCCCAACGTCTCTCCGCAAGGAGGTTCTGGGACTGGTCCACGGGGCCAAACTGGCGGGTCATTTTGGTTTTGTAAAAACGCTTCATCTAGTGAGGAGGCAATTTTGGTGGCCCGGTATGAGAGCCAATGTGGAACTGTACGTGCGCAGCTGCCCCATCTGCGCTATGGCCAAGAAAAGGATGGGAAAGCCCCCTGGACTTTTAAAACCCCTGGAAAATCCCACCCGACCCTGGGAGGTGATCGCCATGGATTTTATCACCGACCTACCTCCCAGCTGGGGTAAAACGGTCCTATGGGTGATCACAGACCTTTTCTCCAAACAGGTCCACTTCGTTCCCTGCGCCGGACTCCCCTCGGCCCAGGGGTTAGCCAAATTATTCGTCACCCATGTCCTCAGGCTACACTCGATCCCCAGAAAGGTCCTCTCCGACAGGGGGGTCCAGTTCGTCGCCAAATTCTGGCGGGCCTTCCTAAAACTGATGGGGGTGGAGGAGCAGGGTCTCTCCTCGGCTTACCACCCCCAGACCGATGGTCAAACGGAACGGGTAAATGCAGTGGTCGAATGTTACCTCCGTTGCTATGTCAATTACCACCAGGATGATTGGGTGGATCTGCTGCCATTTGCCGAATACGCTTACAACAATGCCCCCCACTCCTCCACAGGTTTCAGTCCTTTCCGGGTAGTGTACAGAACGGAGTTCGGTCCTTTCGGTTCCACTCCCATCACCCCCGAGCTCGAGACGGTCCCAGAGTTCCAAGAATGGGTGCGGGTGGTCCAGTCTACCTGGCCCTGGTTACTCAAAAACCTCGAACGGGCCAAACGCAAATACAAGGAACAAGCTGACAAACATCGGTCCCCGGGCTGGGAGCTCAAGGTGGGGGGGCAAGTCTATCTCTCCACCAAGAACCTGCGCTCACTCCGGCCCTGTAAAAAGCTGAACGATCGATACGTGGGACCTTTCCCCATTTCCCGGGTGATCAATGAAGTCACTGTGGAACTAGACCTACCAAAGACCCTTAAGGGCGTCCATCCCGTCTTTCATATAAGTCTCCTCAAACCTTACGTGGCCGCCCCCCAGTTCCACTCCCCTCCGAAACCCGAAGTTCCTACTGTTGTGGGAGGGGACACCCATTTGGAAGTGTCCAAAGTATTGGATTCCAAATGGAAAAAGGGGAAATTGTTCTATTTTGTCCGGTGGAAACATCTGGGACCTGCTCACGATGAATGGGTGGCAGCTCCCCACATGGCAGCCCCCCGACTGGTTCACGAATTCCACTGCGCTTATCCCGATAAGCCCCGTCCTCCTGACCTTGCGGGAGGGGGGCCTTAAGGGGGGCAGAATGTGAGGGTCTTGTGTCTTGGATTCCCCCTTCCCCTCTTTGTTCTTTGCCTATCTCTTTGAACTCGTAAAAGCAGTTCACACCTCCCTATGCCTCCCTGCAACCAGGCGCCTCTTCTGCCTTTCCCAGGTGCCCTCCCCTGCCGCGCTTCCTGTAAGCACTCCCTCGGGCCGAGTCCGGCCTTGAAGATCTGATAGTCCCAGCAGTCTCGCTGGGACCCGTTTGATGTTTTGTATTGCACCAATCTATCTTGTAACTTCCCATAACACTAGTGTGAACCCCAGTGCCCTGGAGTAGATATATTTTGTAACCCTGGTATGCCAGCTCACTTGCAACTTTAAACTCGTGTCTGTCTCATCTATCTGAAGCCTTCAATAAATCCTTTGTTTCTGCATCCGAGCCTGAGCAGTGATTTTGCGAAATTAGCACAAGAGGTGGGAACTCTCACACCCTGGCATCAATCTTGTAATGTTTTATAAATGTAGATGCCGTAGACCAAGTGGCCGCCCTACGTATCTCATCTGAGGAAGCGTGCCTATCAAAGGTCGCCTAGGCAGCTGCACTGTGTACCGAATTTGCAGTGATGCCGGCAGGAGGAGGCATCTTGCTGGCCTTATATGCCTCAGTAATGTACTGTCTCACCGCGCAACTGATGGCGGCATTAGACATTTTCTGACCTTTAGATGGATTGGTTAATGAGATAAATAAGGCATCTGAATGTCTGATAGGTTCTGTACGACTAAGGTAAACCTTGAGTAGTCGTCTCAAGTCTAAATGATGCCACTCTTTTTTCATGGGATGAACCGGATTGGGGCAGAATGACGGCAAAAGAATCCTCTGCAAACGGTGAAAGATGGAATTCACCTTTGGCATGAAGGTGGGGTCTGGTCTGAGGACCACCTTGTCACTGTGAACGATAGAGTCCTTCACGCGCTGAGAGCGCCCTAGGCTCGGAGACACGCCGGGCTGAAGACACTGCTATGAGGAAGGTGGTTTTCATCCTCAGCATCCTTAGGGAATACCCTTAATGGGATGAAAGGGAGTGCGCATCAATGCTGTGAGAACCACATTGAGGCGCCACATGGGGAAGCGATGGACTACTGGAGGCTTCATTTGAACCACTCCCTTTAGAAATGTCAGAATGGGTTCCGGTTCCGGTGCTGGTCGCCGTGACAGCGCGAGGCTCGCGCTCCGGGCCAAAAAGCGGCGCGGGGGGAATTCGACCCCCCCAACATCTCCACGGCTCCCCTTGAAGAAGAGGGATCAGGCTGCCTGCTTGCGCCCCATCCAAGCTGCGCTCGCTGCCTAGAAAACGGCGGCGGGCGCTCGGACAGGAAAGCGAAAGTGCCGACGCCATTAAAATCGCTGGAGCCCGGGAGGATGGCGCGAAACAGCACAGAACATATAAACAAGGTTTTCTTTCTTTATGAACTAGCTAAGCAACTAACTCACGGGGGTGTCTAACAGTGTCCAATATAAGGAGAAGCACTTGATTTTGTTTTCTATACTCACTAATGTTTGCAAAAAGAAAATTGGCTTTTTGCCAGTTGTTGCGCACTTGGAATTCCAGCTGTGCCATCTTAATCTTGAAAGACTTTTGAACAGGACTGAAAGTGCATGAAATGTTGGCAATGGAAAATTGAATGACAATGTATTGTGCAATGACTCTTCAGATTTGATTTCTGTTGTTTGAAGTTCCATTGAGAAAAGTTTTGAACTGATGTTTTAAATAACAAATCTCACCCCCCCTCATTTTCCCTGGATTACAAAGCAGCCACTCCAAGTTTTTTCATGGGAGATAAAGAAGATAAACCCAAGAAGGATACAGAAAAACATCCTAAAGCACTAATTAAAGAGACCAAACAGCTTCAGATATAACAACAACCTTCACAACTTAAAAGAAGAGCTTCTGTCACTAGTCCAGCTGTTTCACCAGCTACTTCACCTATAACCGGGACAACAATAACTGTAAAGATGACTAAAAAGCCTGATGCCACCCTCAACTCTCTACAAGAACTGCTGACAAAAACACTTCAGGAGGTGACATCAGTCAAACAAGAGGTGACAGAGGTCAAACAAGAAGTGGTTTCAATGAAGCAAGAGATGGAATCTGTCAAACAAGGTTTGAATCAAAATGCAGTGGCTATTACTGCACTCCAAGAATCTATCTCATCTTGACAGTGAAACAGGATAAGCTTGATACAAAGGTTCAAAAACAATCAAAGGAAAATAAAGAAACCAGAAAAAGGGTTGATGCTCTTGAAATGACTATGGAAGCCTACCAAGAACGTGAGGAATGGCGTGATGATCATGCAGCGATGTTGAAGTTGAAGATAAAAGAAAGTTGGATTCGCATACGCGGCCTTAAAGAAAAATTGGAGGGTACAGATTTGAAAAAATATTTGAAAATGCTGCTGGCTGATTTTCTTCAGGAAGATGATGCAATTGTGGAAGGTATGATTGTTACAGCTTATAGAGTGAATTCCGCCTATGCAATAAAAAATAAAGTTCCAAGGGATTGCTTGATTCAACTTTTTTCAAGAAGTCACTGTGATCTAATTTTGAATAAACATTTTAACAATTCACTGACAATAGATGGGAATCCGGTGAGGCTAATGAAGGAAATCCCTGGAAGACTCCTGAGGAAAAGAAAAGACTTCACAGAATTTGTGGAAAGACTGAAATTTAACGGAATACAACACAGATGGGAATATCCTCAAGGAGTTTCTTTTATCTTCAAAGCTAGAAGATTCAAGATTACAGACACCGTTAAAGCTGAACAGTTTCTGAGAAGATACGAAGGGGAGCTACGCAGACCACCAAGTCCAACCTCAAAAGAACTAGAGGGAAAGGACCGTACTAAAGAAGAAAAAGCGGCAGAAGCAACTGGGGGGGCATCATCCTCGGACGAGGAAGGAGCTGGCTGAACTATACATAAGGGACACAAAATGGGATGGGGGGAGGGAGAGAAAAGGATAATGAAGAGGTTCAAAGGAAAAAGAATAATAAAAAATTAAGTATGGATTTTTATTAAGTACTAAAATGTTACAAATAGTGTCATGGAATGTCAGTGGTTTGAATTCTCCAAACAAGAGGGGAAAAGTATTTTATTATTTACAAAAATTTAAAGCTAATATTTTTTTGTTTACAGGAGACGCATACGTTACCAAAGGATGTTAAAAGGTTGGAGCAAATAAAAATGGGCAAATTATTTACAGCATGTAATGAAAAGAAAAAAATTAATGGAATAGCTATATATGTTCCATTAGGTTTAGAACCTAAGATCTTGTATAAGGATACAGATGGGAGGATTTTGATGGTGGAAATTGCAAATGGTTTTCAAAAAATAATTTTAGTGGGTATGTATGCACCCAATACAAATCAAAAATTATTTTACACTAATCTAGCATCAATACTAGCAGAATATGCCAATGAAAAAATGATCTGGATGGGAGATTTTAATGGTGTAATGGAGCCAAGATTGGATAGGTCAACAAAAAGGAAAAAGGGTAAATCTGAAGGTAAATTACCTGGTATTTTCAATCATATAAAAGATCAATGGGAAATGTTTGATTTATGGAGATTAATGAATGGTAATAAACAAGGATATACTTTTTACTCATCGAGACACTGTTCCCACTCAAGAATAGATATGTTTTGGTTGTCCAAGGATGTTATTAGTTTATCAGACGGTCTTGAAATTTTGCCAAAGGTGTTCTCTGACCATAATCCGATATTGCTTAAGATCAATATGAGACATAAAAAGAATAAGCCATGGATTGTTAATGAATATTTACTAAAAAATAAGAAAATTGTGGATAAGTTGAAAATAGATATACAAAATTATTTTTTAGAAGAAATGTCAGAATGTGGGGATGCCTGGAAGGAGGGAAAACCTTCGGAGACCGTAAGAACGGTGGATATGGCTGCCCCCTGTCTGCGCAATGTGGAAGCCTTGAGACCCTGTACAACTCCATAATGGAAGAACTCTAGGATCTTGGGAATCCCTGGTAACAGTGGATCGATGTGCTTGTGCCTACACCACAGAACAAAGGCTCTCCAGGATGTGTTAAAAATCCTTCTAGTGGAAAGTCTCCTCGCTTCTGTCATGTTAGCAACCACCACCTTGCTGTATCCCTCCTCTAAGAGGGACTTCCTTTCATTTTCCAGGTGGTTAAGTGAAGCTATTGTGGTTCTGGGTGAAATAAGGGACCCTGATGAAGCAGGTCTGGGATGTTTGGGAGTTCCCAAGGCATCTGGACGGATAACTCCTTCAGGCTGGGAAACCTGGGTCTTCTCGGCCAACGAGGAGCAATGAGAATGACGTTTGCACCCTCCTTCCAGATCTTATTACCCTTGGTAGAATGGGAATGGGCGGAAAGGCGAACAGTAGTTCCTTCGGCCATGGGGACAGGAGGGCATCCATGTTCTCCGCCTCTTGGTGGAAATAACGCGTAAAGAATCGCGGGAGAAGGTGTATGCTCGCTGAGGCAAACAGGTACACCTAGGGCTGGCCGAATCTCTCCGCGATCTGATTGAAAACTATCCAGTTGAGAGACCATTCCCCTTCGTCCAGAACCTGACGGCTCAGCCAGTCGGCCTGGAGATTGATAACTCCCCTGACATGTTCCTTTGAAATGGACAGAAGATACATTTCTGCCCAGGAGAGAATGATCTCGGCTTCCTGATGGAGCCTGGGAGACTTTGACCCCTCCTGTTAGTTAAGGTGCGCTTTCACGGACACATTGTCTGTGCGGATCAGAATGTGTCTGCGACGTACGAGGCTCCTGAAGTGCTGTAGAGCTAGTTGAGTGGCTCTTAGTTGTAGTATGCTTATGTGTAATCTCTTTTCTCTTAGAGACCACTGGCCCTGAGCCATTTGGCCCTGGCAGGTAGCTCCCCAACCCTTTAGACTGGTGTCTGTGTATACCTGTATCTGGACCCCTATGACGAAATGTACCCCTCTGTTGAGATTGTTGCTTTGGTACCACCACAGGAGGGATTGGCACAATTCCGGGGTAGGGGGAAGGACTTGTCCCCGCTGTGTGTGATCAAATCCTGATAGGGTTGTAGGATTCCCTGGAGCGGTCTCGAGTGGAACCTGGCCCACGGGACCGAGGTGAGACAGGCTACCGTCTTCCCCAGCAATTTGGCAAGGAACATGATCCTGCCGTGGCTGAAGCTGATTACTGACTGAGTCATGGAATGGATTTTGATGATCTTGTCCTGTGGAAGACATATCAGGTTCCTGTTAATGTCTATGATGACCCCCAGGTGTTCTAATCTCTGTGTTGGCTTCAGTTGGTTCTTTTCTAGATTGACAAGAGACCCGTGGTCGTCTAGATATGGGAATATTGTAATTCACTCCTGTCGGAGTAATGCCACCAGCATCACCAGTATTTTGGTGAAGAAGTGGGGAGCAGAAGCCAGACAGAAGGGAAGTGCCCTGAATTGGTAGTGTCTCTTGGCATAGCAAAATCTGAGAACCTCCTGTGGGAGGGGTGAATAGAGACGTGAAGATATGCCTTCTTCAGGTCCAAGGAGGTTAGGACCTGGCCCACCTGTAGGGCTTCCATAATGGAACGGAGGGTCTCCATATGGAATTTCCTGTATCTGACCCTTTGTTTAGATGATTCAGGTCCAAGATAGCCCTCCAGTCCCCATTTTTCTTGGGGACTGTAGAGAAGATGGAATATACCCCGTTGCCAATTTCGGGGTGAGGGACTGGTTCTATGGCTTGAATTTGAAGTAGGTGGGATATGGCGTCCAGGGTTCGCTGATGCTTTGTCCCTGCGGAGAGATTTTGGGGAGTTCACAAATTTGTCTCTTGGGAGAGACGTGAATTCTATGAGATAACCTGTTGACAACACCTGAGAAACCCATGCATCTGTGTAAGACCTTTCTCACTTGTGGCGGAATCATAGGGGTCTCCCCCCCACACTGGCTGTGACTTGACATCACTGTTTAGGGGCTTTGGAGAACTTGTCTCCCTTGTTGCCCGAGAATTGATGTTGTCCCTGGGGGGAACGACAAAATTTGTTTCCCCTTCTGCGAAAGGAGCCCTTATTATTATTATTCCAGGAACCCCTGCATTGTTCTGGCCTGAAGGGGGCCAGAGAGTGGAAAGTTCTGAAACTGGAGTAGGCAGAGGAATGTCTTCCCTCCTTGTTGTAGGATATTGGAAGAACCTTTTTCTTATCCTTGTTCTCCACAAGGATTTTATCTAGTCTTTCCCCGAAGAGTCTTCCCCCAGTGTAGGGGTATGACATGGTCAGTGTTTTGGTTTTTGAGTTCATTTGCCAGGGACGAACCCACAGTGCTCCTCCGATAGCAATGTTGGAAGAAGTGGCTCGAGCTGTGAGGGACATGGCATCAAGAGATGCGTCTGCCATGAATGCGGATGCCTTCAGAAGTCTGTTAAGGCCTTCCGCAATCTAACGATTTTCTCCTGCATAGAGCTGAATAATTTACCTGAGCCACACGATTGAGGCTCTGGTCATAACGGAGGTTGCTGCCGAGGCTTGGATTGCCAGGGTGGAGGCCTCATGAACCTTTTTGGAAAGAATCTCCACTTTCCTATCTAGTGGGTCTCTAACTGACCCCATTCCATCTTCAGATGGTAAATCAGGTGAATGAACTGCCGCTACTGGGGCGTCAATCAGGGGAAGTTGAAAAAGACATGGCCTGTGGAACCATGGTGTACAGTCTCTTGTATTGGTAGGGGACTATCTATTGGCCAAGGGTTTGTCAAATTCAGCTTGTACCTGGGTTTCAAAAAATTCTGGGAATGGGATCTCCCAGATGCGAGGTTTGGTACTTGGGAAGAACTCCTTGGCTCCCTTTTTCCTGGGTTTAGGAATGGAGTCGGCTACAGGGTTTGGATCCTCATTGAGGTCTAAGGCTACCAGAGCCTTGCTTTAAGAGTCCCTGAAAATCCTCCGCTGAAAATAGACGGGGATGTTGTTCTTTAAGGAGAATGAGAGTGTCCTCATTGGAATCAATTCCCCCTTTTCTCTGCCTTCTAAATGTGGGGCCACTGAAGAGGTATCCTCCAGGGCTTGAAGGGATTGAGAGTGGGGGAAGGGGCCTTGAGTGCCGCTTTAGTGTGCCACTGGGGGTAAGATTGGTCTCCCTGTCCCTGATGGGAGCGTTGTGAGGTGATTAGAGCAGGATCTGAACCCGTGCCCTGCATGAGAGGGGGAAGGGATTCCTTGAGGGCCATCATCATTTGAGCCTGCGTATCCAAACACCCCGTTAAACAAATCCACAATTTCCCGCCGAGTTAGAGAAGTCTCTGCCTCGGTACGCATTACATTACCCCCTGGTGGAGACTTCGGAATGAGTTGAGAGCTTTCTTCTAAGGCGCACCTAGCTGGAGTGGCTGTCACTGCAGTCTCTCTCCTCTCGCTGTGATTCGCGCCATTTTGAGGCGGCTCAACAGAGCGCGCCTCTTTGGGGGCGGTCGGCCCTTCCGCGCCTTTCACGGAGTCGCTGCCGCGGCTGTTAGAATGCTCTCTGTGACATCGCCCTGTCGAAGCGACGAGGGCTGAGACATGGTCCTCCTCAGACAGGAGGTCCGAGTCAGAGTCTCTTGGCGCCTGCCATCTTGCCCAACGGGGCGAAGTGGGGAGCGGGAGGAGGGGGGAAATCAAAAGTAGCGGGGGGGAGGGATGTTTGCGGCTAATGCCGACGAACAGTAAAGGGGGTGAGGGAAGGAAAACAGACAAAGGTTAAAACGTATGGAGTACACACGAAGGAAAAGTCTTTGAAAACGAGTCGGAGTTCAAGAACGAAGCTGCTACCCTGATCAAGGCAGGACGGAAACTGGAGTTCCCGCCCAGGCGGCAGGAAGTAGAATAAAGATTTTTTTGGTCCTGCCTACCCTGGGCATGTGATGGTAATACCCACGAGTTTCAAGATGACCTCCAACCAGAACGAGAATGGCTTCTATAGGAGGCAGAGACAAGTGGAATACCTCTTCTTACATCACCTGGGAAGAAGGAATCTCCTTCCCTGGCGGTTTTTAAGAAGAGGTTAGATGGCCATCTGTCAGAAATGCTGATTCTATGACCTTAAGCAGATCATGAGAGGGAGGGCATCTTGGCCATCTTCTGGGCATGGAGTAGGGGTCACTGGGTGTGTGGGGGGGAGGTAGTTGTGAATTTCCTGCATTGTGCAGGGGGTTGTACTGGATGACCCTGGTAGTCCCTTCCAACTCTAAGATTCTATGAAAGCCTGAAGGAGGAATGGAACCACACACTGATTAAGGAAAGCCCAGGTGCTTACCAGTCCATCTGATCTTCCAGTGGAAAATCCTTTTATTTTAATGAGGGCAGCCAATAACCTGGATAGCCCAGGCAAGCCTAATCTCATTGGGTTGACCCTGGTTAGTACTTGGAGACCAGCCTTGACTTCCTTGAAGTTCAGGGTTGCTACACAGAGACAGACAATGGCAAGGCGACTCTGTTCATCTCTTGCCTTGAAAATCCCATGAGGGGGTGCCAGAAGTCGGCTGTGACTTGATGGCCCTTTCCACCACCACTACCACCCAATTAAAAGCACTGCCTTACAATGGCCCCAACCAATTTCTGAAAAGCTTGGTGGGTGCCTTGGGAAGTACTGGCAGGCACCATGGCATCCACGGGCACAATGTTGGGGAACCCTGATCGAAAGGAAAGCTGGGACACAGGACCTCTTCCCCTCAAAAGGCACCATGGAATCTGCTATACTCCCTTACCTTCCAGTTCCTTCTCTGCATTTGTGAGAGCTTCATCACTTTGAAGTATGTTTCTGCCCACAGCATCTTGCTCGTTAAGGAACTGCTGCAGGACCTTTTCTGCCTGGGGAGTGGAGAAGTAATGGTCAACTGAGCATATGCGGAGATGGAGGTTATAAAGGGCACTTGGTCTGTGTTGGCTGAGGAAACAACTATGAATTCTTCCACACAGAGGATTCTTCCTCACAGAGGAATCCATAAATTCTTCCAAATTGGAACACTTTATTTGGAGCATCTACACATTGTTATGGTACAATTGTCCTGTTTCTAAGATTTTCCTATCTTTAGTATGCTTTTTTACAAACTACCTTTATTCTACTTTCAGGAAACAATGCAGCCCATGGCCATTAACGTATGGTTGGTTTGTCGTGCACTTCTCCCTGGAATGTAGCAAATCTCCCTTGGCTGAATGCATGGTTGTCTCCCTCCTGCGGGACCAACCCTCTCCCTTGCGCTACTTCACCGTGTTTTCCTATCCCTCTGTTTTCCTGTTTTAAAGTGAAAGTTTCGCTTTAACTTGGAGTGCTCGCTTGTGTGCAGGTCAACGTCCATTTGACAGGGTAGCCGAGGAGCCATCTAGCTTCCAGCGGTGGCAGAGAGAGAGCGATATGAGCCGCCACCACCACCCTCTGTCTGTGAGAGGGCTAATAGAAAGTGTCTCCCCCTTCCTGCCCCATTGTCCCTTCTTCCCCGGTTCTCTCTTTGCTGCCACCGCCGCACAAAAGAGGCAGAAGCAGTGTACCGGCCACTACCATGGTTGGAGGAGATGGCAAGGTGGAGGGCAGAGAGAGGTGGCGGCGGCATACCAGCAGATGGGCTGCCACCACAGCAGCTGCCACCGTGGTTGGAGGAGGTGGTGAGGCAGAAGGTAGAGTGAGGCGGCAGTAGCATACTGACGGACCAGCCGCTGCCGCAGCCACCACCACGTGGTTAAGTCCCTCTCATGCATTCAGTTTTCTGATTGTGCTTCAAAAAATTGTGAGACGTGAGAGGGACAAAACAAGGACTCTGTAGCCATGCATTAATGACCATCTATGTTTTCAAAGGTCCTGCCCACACGGGACTTTTTCCTTCCATCAGTTCTTTATGGCCTCATTTTCCCTTTCCTGCCATTGGGGGGGCTTTTTGAGGACTTAAAAACAACAACCAGCAATTGCTATAGCAATTAAAAGGTAAAGGTAGTCCCCTGTGCAAGAACCAGGTCATTACTGACCCATGGGGTGACGTCACATCCCGACATTTACTAGGCAGACTGTATTTACAGGGAGGTTTGCCATTGCCTTCCCCAGTCATCTACACTTAACTCCCAGCAAGCTGGGTACTCATTTAACCGGCTTTGGAAGGTTGGAAGGCTGAGTCAACCTTGAACTGGCTACCTGAAATTGACTTCCGTCGGGTTCGAACTCAGGTTATGAGCAGAGTTTTTGACAGCCATACTGCAGCTTACCACTCTGCGCCACGGGTTCATTGCTATAGCAATTACCAGTTTTTTAAAGCCCTCAAAAAGCTCTCTGGTGGCAAAATAATAGCATTACCGTGTTCATCCTTGTTGATGACTTAGAGCTAAAACAAGTAAATTAGAACAGAACTGGTGGGGGGGGGGACCCCTACTTTTAGATGTTCATTTGGTAGCCCCAGCCTTTCCTCACCATTATTCCTTTCCCATTTTTCTGATGGTATCGCTCCTTTATTTTATTCATGTCATCCAAGAAATGCTGGTAGCCACCAGATCGTAAGTAAATTCTCTGGTTGATCCCATCCTCCAGTTCCTCAGAGAGTGATGTCAATATAGACTTGCAGCGTTCTGAGGATTCTAGTTCATTCTTCCGGCAATACTCCTCCTTTTTCTGATGCAGAGTTTTCTAGTGCAACAAAAAATAAATAAACTTGAGGGACAGCCATATATGTTTCTAGGCCAAGAGGAAAAAAATTCATGTGGGTTAGAGTTATCCCTGGTTTTCAAACGAATTGGAGTTCAAATCCTAGTCCAGTCTATGTGATTTATATGACAGAACAAAAAAAGGGGGGGGTCTCAATGAAATATGTAGAGAGAACTTCAAAGGTTGAGCTACAAACTATACACTATAACAAAATAATTACATTTATTCCAAGGTGTACTCTAAAAATTGTTAAAAACACAGGGCCTGGAATACAGGCTACATATAAAAATATCAGTTATAAAATTCTTATACACAGTTGGTATACAATCAATGTAAATGACCAAGGCTAGACCAGACGCATTTCGGCTTGAATAAGCCTTCCTCAGTGGTCATAAATACAGAATTAATGCTTCCGGATGTATGTACATCAACCTGTGATGAGTCTAATTGACCTGTATCAGATAGTGTGAGCAACTGTCCATGTGGCAAGACCCACAATTTGGGGTAAACGTTTACATCAAGCCACACAAAATATTAGATAAAAATATCTCATAAGGTTTATTTCCGGATGTTCTTTTTAACCAACCCAGTTCACCAGATTAGAGTCCACCGCTCATGTGGAGGAATGGGGAATCGAACCTGTTTCTCCAGTTTAGAGTCCACCTCTCTTAACCACTACATCCAGCTGGAATTTGGATGAATAGTAATAGAACAGAAGAGAGGGAAGAGTATCTCACAGCCATCTACTGGGGCAGATTAAGGTTATACAGACTGATCTCAAAAGACGGCCTACCATGAGCTCGATCTGGGACTCTTCTATGTCATTCTTGAAGGCACGGGCCATGAACACGTTGAGTGCCTCAGTCTCACTCTCAGCATGCATCTCCAGGAGCTCCTGCACAGTCTCCGTGGGCAGCTTCACCTTCTGCTCCATCAGTTCCGCATAACGAGCAGTGGCTTCATTCAAGGCTGCTGCATTCTCCATCTTAGCCAGGGCCTTCACTGCATTCTCCACACAAGGCACTCCCCCACTACGTATGGTGTCCACATAGGTCTCCACCAGCTTCGCCAGCACTGCAAGGGAAAGACCAATAATAACTGTTCCAGCAAATTTTATGTAGGGGCATCTTCAGTCGCCTCTCATCCAATAGTACACAACAACAGAAAGGAATAACCAGGCACAGTGGCATTTGATCCCTGAGGTATAGGTAGTAGTTCCCTGCCCCACTTTACCTACTGGGTCATAATACAAATGGGTTGTGACCTAACGTTTGTCCCTGAGCCACCGTGTCTTCTGGCTAAAGGAGGGTCATACTGAGCTACAAGGACTCACTGCGGCCTGTGACAATGTTCCCTCCTGGGACGGTCTTGGCTTTGGATATCTCATAAATGTGATTGCAGAACAGTTCTGCTTGTGTCACAAATTCAGGTTCCAGTTTGCTCTCCTCCATGTCCTCCAACTGATGCAGGTTCTTTAGACCAGCGGGACGGTCAAAGATGAAGCATTTCCGTGTAGGGAAAAACATCCGGATGCATTCGCGGGGCAAGTTGAATCGCTGGATATCAGCAGTGTCTGATGGAACTGGGGAGCTTGCAAGTGACTCTTCTGGCTCCAGGTTGTCAATGGGATCGGATGCTACTGAACGGGAGGGAGGGAGGGAAGGAGGGAGTCAGAACTTTTCCACATGGGCTTTTTTCATCAGTGCTGACCCCATACTGCTTTGGTTTATCCCCTGATTTCTGCACACAATTTTGTGCCTTTAGTTTTGCTTCAGGTTTTTTGTTTCCCATTTTTTTCTGGTTCTTTTGAGACCACTTTTATTCCGATCTCTTTTTGGGAGCCGATTTTGAATTGCCTTTTTCTTTGTGTGTAATGTTAACTCATAGGGTTGCCATAAGTTGGAAGTAACTTGAGTGCACATAATGCACACACACACACACACACACACACACACACAGAGCCCTAGGTGCACCTGTCTTCCCCCATCCCCTGCTGGGTGGGAAGGAGATAGGCTGGCGGTGGGGTAGGTTTCTAATTTCCCCAATAGGTCTAGAATGTCATCTCTCATCACCTCAATTTGACTCAGTTCTTCATACTCCCTCCCTGAAAATAGTGGCTGTGGCATGGGTACAATCCTCACACATTCCACAGGGAACACAGAGGCAAAACATTCATTGAGCTTCTCTGCCATCACCCATGTTCCTTTAGCAATCCATTTATTCCTTGGTCATCCAAGCCCCAACTGCTTTTCTGGCTGGTTTCTTGCTCTGTATATATTTAAAGAAATGTTTATTGTTTGTCTTGATGCCTTTAGCAACCTGCTCCTCAAATTCTCTTTTTGCATGCCTAATTATTGACTTACATTTCTTTTGCCTGTGCTTCCTTCTGTTCAATTCATTGGGGCAGACCTTCTACTTTTAAAAAGAAGCCTCTTTTTATACCTTCCTTGGCTTGCATTGTTAACTGTGCAGGCATTCTTTTAGACTTGGTAGTGCCTTTCCTAACCTGGGGGATGCATTCTATCTGGGCTTCAATTAATGTGGTTTTAAATAGCTTCCAAGCAACTTCTAGGGATTTTACTCTCTTGTGTTTCCAACTCAGCTTCCTTTTATCTATTCCCCTCAGTTTTGTAAAGTTCCCTCTTTTGAAATCAAAAGTTACAGTCTTGGACTTTAGGGAATAACTTTGCCATTGACATGAATGCTGAACTTAATAGCATTGTAGTCACTGTTCCCAATTGGTTCAACAACCTCTACATCTCTCACCAGATCTTGAGTCTCAGAATCAAGTCTAAAATCACTACCCTTCTCGTTGGTTCTGTGACCAACTGTACAGTCATTTTGTCCAGGAATCTCATTTCTACAGCATCACAACACATGTTTACCCAGTCAATGTGAGAGTAGCTGAAGTCTCCCAGTATCATAATTTTATCTGCTTTAGTCACCTCCCTTATTTCCTTCTCCATCTCAAGATCAGACTCAATGGTCTGATCAGGTGGGCGATAGTACACCCCCACTTTTAAGTAACCCTTAAGGCCCAGTCAGAATTTCCAGCGAAAACATCAGCACAGAGGGTGGTGTATTTCTGTATCCTTCCTGCTACAGAAATCTGCACAAGTTCGGGTAAGCACTTTATTTCACTCTAAAATACCTTTAAACAACAATCAGTTATGAAAGTCAAAAGACAGCAGGGGAACGGGGGACTATCCAGGGTTTTGCAGGTGCCTAGCACACAGTTCTTCATTATTACCATATATACTCAAAAGGAAGATGCTATATACAAGCTATATATAAGCTATATAATGTCCAACTCACCTTTGTCCTCTGAAACTTTCTTTAGTTTCAGCGCATCTTCCAGATATTCATCCTCAGTGCAGGGCTGCCCATTCAGCTTTAGCTGCAAAGTAAAATCCCTCACAGCCCAGATGAAAGACGGGAAGAAGCGAACATAGTCAGCAGAATCTTCCAATCCCTCCGGGATCTCCCCAGGTGAAGATTTGGCCTTGATGCACTTAGTCAGTTCTGTCACATAACTTTTGGTGTGGCTTAGGAAGATTTTTTTTCATTTTTTTATTTATTGAAATATTTATAACTCACCTTTCCCACTGACCATAGTGGTTTAAGGAGAAAAGTAAATGTAAACAAACATTGCCCAAAGAAGCTAAAACACGGTCACCACAAAATTAAAAAAAGAAAAGTAGCCCTATATACAGTTTTTTCACAGACAAAGACATCAGGTTCCCTTAAAGTCACTTTAAAACAGACTGGCTTTATCGGGTTGCCAACGACAGCTTGGGGAATTCCTGGATATTTGGGAGTGGAACCTGGGAAGGGCAGAGTTTGGGGAGGGGAGGGAGCTCTGTGGGAAAGCTATTCCATACAGTGTACTGTTCAAAACTGCCATTTTCTCCAGGAGAACTGATCACTCTAATCTGGAGATCAGCTGTAATTCCTGGAGAACTCCAGGCCCCACCTGGAGATTGGCAACCTTATTTACAATACCCCAAGAATCATACCAAGTTCTGTCCCCTCTCGACTTCCTTCTGGGAGAATGTTCCAAAGAACTAGTGCTACTACCAGGGAGGCTTGACCCATTTTATTGCTCGCCAAGTTTTCCTCCTATGCTGCTCTGGCTGAGTCCAAGGTGAATTCCAGAGGCGCTACCACTCCAGCCCACCTTGGTGCCTGGTAGCAATAGTATGGGGGCACGTGCCCCCACTGATCTGAGAAAGACTGTTCTTAAGCTGTAGCAGATCTCATGGACTTAGGAGATGGGTCAACCAGACGTGAGCTCTAAGAGGACAGATCCTCCCAATCACTACACTGATCACACCCATCAGTAACATTGCTGACTTATGTGCTTTCCTGCCATACCCTGGAACCGTAGGATACCAGCCACACGAAAATATTCATCATCTTCTACCTCATAACCACACATAATTAATTGGTCAGGCAACCAGATATGAAGGAGGTCGGGGCTTCTGTCCCTTGTCTTGAGAGGGAATCTTGTTAAACAAGATAAGCTGCGACTGATCAAACCTCCTCTTCTAACCAACTATTAAAGGTACAGAAGCTTTATCTTCTTTTTCCATCTGGTCATAATGATGGGTAGGGTGCTTCTCTCAGAAACTCTGAAATTTTGACAATTAAAAAAAATGAGGATTTGTTTCCTCCTTATGCAGCTTCAATATATCCACCACATTCTAGAGAATACATCAACCAGGTTTTTGTGGGGGGCCTGGTCCCTATCTCTTACTGTACTCTGCCAGGTATGGGGTTCACCACCTCAGATCTGAACAGCAAGCTACAATATCTAGTTCCATAGGTGATTTTTCATGGTTCATTTATTGCTGCCTCTGAGGGAGGAAGTAGCCTACAAGGGACAGCTAAGGGCAGGGCCAGTACTGGCCTACCTCAAACAAGGGGAAACCCATGAAGTAAAATAAGACTCGCAGGACAATTACTGATTCAGAAGGATACTAGAGCTCGTCCATAGATCGCTGGTCAATGATGCCCATGCTGTTGTAGACCAAAGTGCTGCTGAGAAGGACAGCCAGAGCAAAAATCCAGGAGTCATTCTGGGGATCACCCTAAGAATGGAGGTCCAGAGAATTCTTGAAATTAGATTCTGCTGCTCCCATAGGGCTGGTTCCAGGTTTTGGGGGGCCATGGGTAGAATATTCCCAGGGCCCCCTCCCATCCTTCGACCACCACCAGGGACCCTGCTTGTGCTCTCCTTCTGCCCCACACTCCCTTCCACCTGCTTGTGTGTCTTTCCCTTGTCTGCTCATGACCCCTCTCACTGCTTGTGCTCACAGCTGCCTGCAGCCCTTTCCCCAGTGGCACCGGGCAGTGCATGCAGCAGAGAGCACAGGCGGTGGAGCACTAGCAAGTGAGTGGGCAGGGGGCATCAGCAGCAGTGGGCTGCACCAGGACCCCTGGACCCTGGCAGTTGCCCCACTTCACAGTATGTCAGTGCTGGCCCTGTTACAGAATAGAATAATAGAATCATAGAGTTGGATGGGACCACCAGAGTCATCTAGTCCAACCCCCTGCATGATGCAGGAAATTCACAACTACCTCCCCCCCACACACACACACATAGCCCCAGTGACCCCTACTCCATGTCCAGAAGATGGCAACAAAAACCCTCCAGGATCCCTGGCCAATTTGGCCAGGAGGAAAATTGCTTCCTGACCCCAAAGTAGCGAACAGCCTTACCCTGGGCATGTCAGAAAGAGCCACGAGAGCCAAACACTGGCGCAACTCTTCCTGCCCTTTGTCTCATGATCTGCCTAAATTCACTAACTTCACTGTCTTCCATCTCAACCCAACATTGGCACTAATGGAGCATTCAGCTCTGAAGAAGGAAGCAGAAATCTGAGCTATCAGGGAACCCTTTAAAGGTTATCGCAGCTGCATGGGAGTCACTTTATGAGCAACTCCCATGTGGCAGCAGGGGTAACTCTTAACTGGCCCACTCATGGAGTCAAGAGCCATTCACCCATCCCTGGAATCACAACAGTAGCACCCATGCAGACAGGGTAACTGACTCAGAACTAGAGTATTAGAAAAGGTCCAGGGAGATCTTCAATTTCCCTTTCACCCAGAACAAGAGTCCTGTATCCATTAAATACTAACAAATTCATTATACCATCAGCTTTCAGGGGCTGCTTCCACACAGGGGAGCAGCCACCCTATATTCTCCCTCCTCTTTAAACTGGATCACAGCAGTTTTTATATTTGATCTAGTTCAAAGAGAGAAGCTCACAAGTCTTGGTAAATATTAGCACAGCTTTTAATGGATGCTCCCTTTAAATATGGGGGCACACTTTTCTCCATTTGGGTGGGGAAACTATGGCCTTTTATGCATGTGTTGTTTCCACTGGATATGCAGCTGTCTGGATGCACAGTATTTGCAATGGAATTCTCATATCATTCTGCACAGGGGTCTGAAACTGACCAACACTCGCTGTGAAACTGACCAAATAAGCAGTGCATAGTATTCCAGCTTGGGGGGGGGGTTGGATGAGGGGGAAAGATAAGTGGGTGGGAGAAGCAAGAATGTGTGTGGAAAGAAAACCCTAAACTGACAGGTATGCGCAGGACCAGCTTGCGATTTGGCATCAAGGCAGACATTAAGCTCGAGATCAAACAGCATCCACAAAATGCTGGGAAAATGTGAGGGGAGAGTGAGGTGACTTCTAAAGGTCAGAAAATACATGCATAATGAAAACAAAGCTCCAAAGTACTCGGGGGTTGATGGCAATGGAAGTACCCCTAAGTAAGGCCTACTGTATGTGGAAGCAGCCATATTGTCAGAGGCAGTGAAGCAAATTCTCAGTCAGTAAGATTTTTCCACAAATGGAGAAGGGGGAAATCATGAACAATGGATGAACAAAGGTGTGTTTTGTGACATTTCTATGGAAATCTGAAAAGCATGCAGACTTATATTTATTTATTTATGTACAGAATTTATACCCCACCTTTTTGCCCTCATCAGAGCCATGGCTAACAGACTGAAAACATACATAATGAAAATATTGTCGAAGGCTTTCACGGTCAGAGTTCATTGGTTCTTGTAGGTTATCCGGGCTGTGTAACCGTGGTCTTGGAATTTTCTTTCCTGACGTTTCGCCAGCAACTGTGGCAGGCATCTTCAGAGTAGTAACACTGAAGGACAGTGTCTCTCAGTGTCAAGGGTGTAGGAAGAGTAATATATAGACAGAAAGGGGTTGGGTTTGAGCTGAGTATTGTCCTGCAAAAGTATTGTCCTGTAAGTATCAAGATAATGTGCTAATGAGGGTATGGTATGTTAATATGGAACCATTGTATCCTGAAGTGATCTGTTAATGTGTGTAATCCAAAGCTAATCTGTATGGCTATTGTTGAATGTTGTCTTTGTCTGGAGGTTTTTCAGGGCAGGAAGCCAAGCCTTATTCATTCTTAAACTCTCCTCTTTTCTGTTAAAGTTGTGCTGATGTTTATGAATTTCAATGGCTTCTCTGTGCAATCTGACAAAATAGTTGGTAGAATTGTCCAGTCTTTCAGTGTCTTGGAATAAGACCCTGTGTCCTGTTTGTGTCAGTCCATGTTCAGCCACTGCTGATTTCTCAGGTTGGCCAAGTCTGCAGTATCTTTCATGTTCTTTTATCCTTGTTTGTATGCTGCGTTTTGTGGTCCCGATGTAAACTTCTCCACAGCTGCAAGGTATACGATATACTCCTGCAGAGGTGAGGGGGTCTCTTTTGTCTTTTGCTGATCGTAGCATTTGTTGTATTTTCTTGGTGGGTTTAAACACTGTTTGTAGGTTATGTTTTTTCAAAAGTTTCTCCATCCTATCAGTGACTCCTTTAATAAATGGCAAGAATACCTTTCCTATGGGAGACTGTTTTTCTTGAGTTTTCTGATTTTTGTTTGGTTTAATGGCCCTTCTGATTTCATTCTTGGAGTAGCCGTTTGCTAGCAGTGCGTGATTTAGATGATTAGTTTCTTCCTTGAGAAACTGTGGTTCACAGATCCGTCTTGCACGGTCCATTAATGTTTTGATTATTCCTCTTTTTTGTCGGGGGTGGTGGTTGGAG
Organism: Euleptes europaea; assembly: GCF_029931775.1. Classification (NCBI taxonomy): domain Eukaryota; kingdom Metazoa; phylum Chordata; class Lepidosauria; order Squamata; family Sphaerodactylidae; genus Euleptes; species Euleptes europaea. The sequence continues at coordinate 759,296 of NC_079314.1, forward strand.
TTTTTGTGTAAGTAGCGATCTGTGTGAGTTGGTTTCCGGTAGACCTTGTGACCTAACTGAAGGTTTGTTTTACGGATGACAAGGGTATCAAGAAATGGGAGTTTACCCTCAATTTCCTTTTCCATGGTAAACTGAATGTTTGGATGGATATTATTAAGATGGTTTAGAAAGTCCATTAATTTTTCTTCACCATGGCTCCAAATGGTAAATGTATCATCTACGAACCTGAACCAGACTGTAGGTTTGTAAGGTGCTGATTCTAATGCTGTCTTTTCAAAATATTCCATGTAAAAGTTTGCTATTACTGGACTGAGTGGACTTCCCATAGCTACTCCATCAATCTGTTCATAAAATTCTTGATCCCATAGGAAATAACTTGTTGTCAAACAATGGTGAAATAAGGCTGTTATATCTTCTGGAAAAATCTGGTTAATCAATGAGATTGTGTCTTTTACTGGAACCTTGGTAAAGAGGGATACAACATCAAAACTGATTAAAATATCCTTTGGATTGAGTCTTAACGGACTGATTTTGTTGATGAAGTGAGTTGAATCTTTGATGTAAGAAGTGGTTTTTCCAATGTGGTCCTGTAGGAGGGTGGTCAAATATTTAGCTAATTCATATGTTGGGGAACCAATGGCACTCACGATGGGTCGGAGTGGAACGGAATCCTTATGAATTTTAGGTAGTCCATATAATCGTGGTGGTTGTGCTTCAGTCTTGCATAGTTTTCTGTGTGTGTCGGGATGAAGAGTGGAATTCTTGATCAGAATGCTAGTTTTCCTGGTAATTTTGCAAGTTGGATCTCGTTTTAGTTTTTTGTATGTGGCAGGGTCCAGAAGTTCCTCAATCTTCTTTTCGTATTCTTCTGTTTTCATGATCACTGTGGCATTGCCTTTGTCAGCTGGTAGAATAATGATTTCTGGATCTGCATTGAGGGTCTTGATGGCGTTTCTCTCCTTGCGTGTTATATTGCTAGCAGGGGGCTTTGCTTTTCGTAGAATTCTTGCTGTCTCTCCTCTTATTTCCTCAGCATCTTCTTCAGGTAGATTACGAATGGCAGATTCTACATTTGCAATGATGTCTTCCACTGGAATTTGGGTGGGAGTGACTGCAAAGTTTCCTCCCTTAGCTAAGATGGAAGTTTCTTCAGGTGAGAGTTGTCGGTCTGTCAGATTGAAGATAATCCGTTTGTTGTCAAGTTTTGGACTGTTCTGTCTTCTTTCCTGTAATTTGTTAAACTTTTGCTTCTGTCTGGAAGTATGGCTGGTTAACCCCTGTTCCATTTTTCTGTAGGTGAGATTATCAATCTTGTCCCAATCATGGCTTCTCATTTTGTGGCTAGTATTGATATGTAAGGAAAACAACTCCTTGTCTGTGGCAGCAAGTTCTCTGCGGGTAGTGTGAATTCTCTCTCGTAAGAGAGCCCGTTCTAGATGGTCATAAATGCGGTTAGCTCGTGAAGTTTTAAAGATTCTTTTACTTGTGAGAAAAGATGGAATGGTTCCAGTGTCTCTGCATCGCAGTAGAAAAGTTAAAGAACAAAGTAGATGTGCTTTCTTGTTCCGAAGTGTTTCCAATCTCCGGGTCTGTTGAAATATTTCCTCCCCGTAGAGGCGTTCAAAATATTGTCGAAGGCTTTCACGGTCAGAGTTCATTGGTTCTTGTAGGTTATCCGGGCTGTGTAACCGTGGTCTTGGAATTTTCTTTCCTGACGTTTCGCCAGCAACTGTGGCAGGCATCTTCAGAGTAGTAACACTGAAGGACAGTGTCTCTCAGTGTCAAGGGTGTAGGAAGAGTAATATATAGTCAGAAAGGGGTTGGGTTTGAGCTGAGTATTGTCCTGCAAAAGTATTGTCCTGTAAGTATCAAGATAATGTGCTAATGAGGGTATGGTATGTTAATATGGAACCATTGTATCCTGAAGTGATCTGTTAATGTGTGTAATCCAAAGCTAATCTGTATGGCTATTGTTGAATGTTGTCTTTGTCTGGAGGTTTTTCAGGGCAGGAAGCCAAGCCTTATTCATTCTTAAACTCTCCTCTTTTCTGTTAAAGTTGTGCTGATGTTTATGAATTTCAATGGCTTCTCTGTGCAATCTGACAAAATAGTTGGTAGAATTGTCCAGTCTTTCAGTGTCTTGGAATAAGACCCTGTGTCCTGTTTGTGTCAGTCCATGTTCAGCCACTGCTGATTTCTCAGGTTGGCCAAGTCTGCAGTATCTTTCATGTTCTTTTATCCTTGTTTGTATGCTGCGTTTTGTGGTCCCGATGTAAACTTCTCCACAGCTGCAAGGTATACGATGTTTTCCTTACATATCAATACTAGCCACAAAATGAGAAGCCATGATTGGGACAAGATTGATAATCTCACCTACAGAAAAATGGAACAGGGGTTAACCAGCCATACTTCCAGACAGAAGCAAAAGTTTAACAAATTACAGGAAAGAAGACAGAACAGTCCAAAACTTGACAACAAACGGATTATCTTCAATCTGACAGACCGACAACTCTCACCTGAAGAAACTTCCATCTTAGCTAAGGGAGGAAACTTTGCAGTCACTCCCACCCAAATTCCAGTGGAAGACATCATTGCAAATGTAGAATCTGCCATTCGTAATCTACCTGAAGAAGATGCTGAGGAAATAAGAGGAGAGACAGCAAGAATTCTACGAAAAGCAAAGCCCCCTGCTAGCAATATAACACGCAAGGAGAGAAACGCCATCAAGACCCTCAATGCAGATCCAGAAATCATTATTCTACCAGCTGACAAAGGCAATGCCACAGTGATCATGAAAACAGAAGAATACGAAAAGAAGATTGAGGAACTTCTGGACCCTGCCACATACAAAAAACTAAAACGAGATCCAACTTGCAAAATTACCAGGAAAACTAGCATTCTGATCAAGAATTCCACTCTTCATCCCGACACACACAGAAAACTATGCAAGACTGAAGCACAACCACCACGATTATATGGACTACCTAAAATTCATAAGGATTCCGTTCCACTCCGACCCATCGTGAGTGCCATTGGTTCCCCAACATATGAATTAGCTAAATATTTGACCACCCTCCTACAGGACCACATTGGAAAAACCACTTCTTACATCAAAGATTCAACTCACTTCATCAACAAAATCAGTCCGTTAAGACTCAATCCAAAGGATATTTTAATCAGTTTTGATGTTGTATCCCTCTTTACCAAGGTTCCAGTAAAAGACACAATCTCATTGATTAACCAGATTTTTCCAGAAGATATAACAGCCTTATTTCACCATTGTTTGACAACAAGTTATTTCCTATGGGATCAAGAATTTTATGAACAGATTGATGGAGTAGCTATGGGAAGTCCACTCAGTCCAGTAATAGCAAACTTTTACATGGAATATTTTGAAAAGACAGCATTAGAATCAGCACCTTACAAACCTACAGTCTGGTTCAGGTTCGTAGATGATACATTTACCATTTGGAGCCATGGTGAAGAAAAATTAATGGACTTTCTAAACCATCTTAATAATATCCATCCAAACATTCAGTTTACCATGGAAAAGGAAATTGAGGGTAAACTCCCATTTCTTGATACCCTTGTCATCCGTAAAACAAACCTTCAGTTAGGTCACAAGGTCTACCGGAAACCAACTCACACAGATCGCTACTTACACAAAAACTCCAACCACCACCCCCGACAAAAAAGAGGAATAATCAAAACATTAATGGACCGTGCAAGACGGATCTGTGAACCACAGTTTCTCAAGGAAGAAACTAATCATCTAAATCACGCACTGCTAGCAAACGGCTACTCCAAGAATGAAATCAGAAGGGCCATTAAACCAAACAAAAATCAGAAAACTCAAGAAAAACAGTCTCCCATAGGAAAGGTATTCTTGCCATTTATTAAAGGAGTCACTGATAGGATGGAGAAACTTTTGAAAAAACATAACCTACAAACAGTGTTTAAACCCACCAAGAAAATACAACAAATGCTACGATCAGCAAAAGACAAAAGAGACCCCCTCACCTCTGCAGGAGTATATCGTATACCTTGCAGCTGTGGAGAAGTTTACATCGGGACCACAAAACGCAGCATACAAACAAGGATAAAAGAACATGAAAGATACTGCAGACTTGGCCAACCTGAGAAATCAGCAGTGGCTGAACATGGACTGACACAAACAGGACACAGGGTCTTATTCCAAGACACTGAAAGACTGGACAATTCTACCAACTATTTTGTCAGATTGCACAGAGAAGCCATTGAAATTCATAAACATCAGCACAACTTTAACAGAAAAGAGGAGAGTTTAAGAATGAATAAGGCTTGGCTTCCTGCCCTGAAAAACCTCCAGACAAAGACAACATTCAACAATAGCCATACAGATTAGCTTTGGATTACACACATTAACAGATCACTTCAGGATACAATGGTTCCATATTAACATACCATACCCTCATTAGCACATTATCTTGATACTTACAGGACAATACTTTTGCAGGACAATACTCAGCTCAAACCCAACCCCTTTCTGACTATATATTACTCTTCCTACACCCTTGACACTGAGAGACACTGTCCTTCAGTGTTACTACTCTGAAGATGCCTGCCACAGTTGCTGGCGAAACGTCAGGAAAGAAAATTCCAAGACCACGGTTACACAGCCCGGATAACCTACAAGAACCAATACATAATGAAAGCTTACATTAAAATAATAAAACCAAACAAAAACACATTGTTCAGACAATTAAAACCAAGTTAAAATATACATACATATACATACGCATACATAGTAACAACGATTAAAAACAGTTAAAAACAGAGCGGCAAGGAGGGATAAACCAACCTTATTCACATCACCAAGGCCTTCTGTGTCCAGGAGCACAAGAGTCTTGTCTGGTCTGCCAGGGTAGGGAACACACCACATCCAGATTCCCTTGGTTTGGGCTTGCACCGTAGAGCCCAGAGGGAAACCTATCCATGGAAATAGTCATGTTTCATAGATAAGTGTGAGGGTTCCCAACCTCCCTGTGCAAACTCCATAAAATCACTTGCTCAGACGGTCATGCAGAAACAAGGAACTTTATTGGAAGCTTCCGGTTAGTGTAGGCCCTACAATGGCAAAGTTGCAAGTGCTAGCAATTTCACAAAGACAGAATTATAACCCCTACAGGGAAGCAGATGTCAAATACATGTTATGGGAATCTACGAGATAATTGTGCATGGTACAGGAACATCAAAGATCTCAGGAAGCTCGTTATTGCTATCTACACACCAAGGCCATAGCTGGTGGGAGGGAGTCGGAGAGAGCAAGGGAGGTGGATGGTGGGAAGAGACATTCCAACCTGGGGCCTGCTGGACGCAGCGCCTGAACCAAAGAAAGGCAAAAGGCCTGGACTGCTTTTATGAGCCCAGGGGGGGGAGCACACAAAGCAAAAGCTTACAGACCCTTACATTCTGCCCCCCTTAAGGCCCCCCTCCCCCGAGTCCGGGTGGACGAGGCTTGTCAGGATAGGCAGAGTGAAACTCTCGAACCAGGCGGGGAGCCGCCACATGGGGAGCGGCCACCCATTCGTCATGGGCGGGCCCCAGGTGCTTCCAGCGGATCAGATAGAGCAATTTTCCCTTTTTCAGCTTAGAGTCCAATACTTTAGAAACTTCAAGATGCGATTCCCCCCCCCCCACAACCGTAGGAATTTCGGACTTCGGGAGGGGGTGGAAGTGAGGGGCAGCGACGTACGGTTTAAGTAGGCTGATGTGGAACACCGGATGTACCCCTCGAAAAGACTTGGGGAGTTCCAACTCCACCGTGACGTCGTTGATCACTCGGGTGATGGGAAAAGGACCTACATACTTGTCACTAAGCTTTTTGCAAGGCCGAAGTGAACGTAGGTTCTTTGTGGAAAGGTAAACCTGCCCTCCCACCTTGAGTTCCCACCCCGGAGACCGATGTTTATCGGCCTGGTCTTTGTACTTGCGCTTGGCCCTTTCCAGGTTTTTCTGCAGCCAGGGCCAAGTGGTCTGCACCACCTGTACCCAATCCTGGACCTCCTGCACTCCTTCAAGTTCAGGAGTGATGGTAGGAGAACCAAAGGGCCCAAAGTCTTTTCTATAAACCACAGGAAACGGACTGAAACCTGTGGAGGAATGGGGGGCATTATTATAGGCATATTCAGCAAAAGGCAGTAGGTCTACCCAGTCGTCCTGGTGGTAATTGACATAACGCCTTAGATAGCATTCTACCACAGCATTGACACGTTCGGTCTGACCATCGGTCTGGGGGTGGTAGGCTGAAGAGAGTCCTTGTTCCTCCACCCCCATGACTTTTAGGAAGGCCCTTTAGAATTTGGCAACGAATTGGGCCCCTCTGTCGGAGAGGACCTTCCTCGGGATCGAATGATACTTCACCACGTGATTAATAAACAGTTTAGCCAACTTTTGGGCCGATGGTAGTCCCGCACAAGGAACAAAGTGAACCTGTTTAGAGAATAAGTCTGTTATCACCCACAGTACAGTTTTTCCCCGACTTGGGGGTAAATCAGTGATAAAATCCATGGCGATTACTTCCCAGGGCATGGTCGGGGGTCTCCAGAGGCTTTAAGAGTCCAGGGGGCTTTCCCATTCGTTTTTTGGCAGTGGCGCAAATGGGGCAGCTGCGCACGTATAACTCCACATCGGCTCTCATACCTGGCCACCAAAATTTACGCCGCAGTAAATGCAAAGTCTTTACAAACCCAAAATGCCCCGCAAGTTTGGCCCCGTGGACCATTCCCAGCACTTCTTTTCGGAGTACTTCGGGGACATAAAGCCTACCCCCCTGCAACCAAAAGGAGCCCTGTCGGTCGAGATTTGCGGGGAGAACCTGCTGATCCGCCTCCCTCAGAGAAGCGTCCCGGAGCCGCTGTTGAAAAGCCTCCGGGACTCCTTTGAGGGGAGGAAAATCCTGGCGGTGGGACTGGGACCGGGTGGTTACTGCAAGTCCCGAGACTTCCCCTCTCTGTTCAGGGGAAAACGAGGAATCTACTGGCCGGTCAAAGTCATTGCGGTATTGGGGGAGCCTAGAAAGAGCATCCGCTAACGCATTGTCCTTTCCTGGCACATGTTTCAGGACAAAGCGGAATTTGGCAAAAAAACTGTGCCCAACTAATCTGTTTCGCGGTGAGCTTTCTAGCCCCTTTTAAGGCCTCCAGGTTTTTGTGATCGCTGCAAACTTCAAAAGGGATCTCTGCCCCCTCCAGGAAATGCCTCCAAATGGTGAAGGCATGTTTAACAGCTGTGGCTTCCTTCTCCCAAATGGCCCAGTTGATTTTGGATTGGGAGAACTTTTTAGAAAAATAGGCACAAGGTTTCAGCTGACCGTTCTCGTCCCGTTGCAAGAGGGGCCCCCCCCATGGCAACGTCAGAAGCATCGACCTGGACCAAAAAAGGTTTTTCACAATCAGGGTGCGCGAGAACGGGTTCGGACGAGAAAAGCCGCTTGAGCGTATCGAAAGCCTGCTGGCAGTCCGAAGTCCATTGCAACCTAGCAGAGGGCAAGCCGGCTCCTGCCCCTTTCCCTTTTGTACGCAGGAGCGAAGTGAGAGGGAGCGCTACCTGGGCAACGTTAGGGATGAAGTTTCGGTAAAAGTTAGCAAAGCCCAAAAACTGCTGCAAATGTCTGCGCGTGGTGGGGGGGTCCCACTCCATTACCGCCCGAACCTTCTCGGGATCCATCTCTAAGCCTTGGTGGGAAATCACATACCCCAGAAAAGTGATGGAGGGTTGATGGAAATCACATTTAGAAACCTTAGCAAACAGTTTGTGGTCGCGCAGCCGCTGCAGCACCTCGCGCACCAGTTGTACGTGCTCCTTCATGGTCTTCGTATAAATGAGGATATCGTCCAAGAAAACCACCACCCCGCGGAACAATAAATCATGAAGTACTTCATTAATCAATTGCATGAACACACTCGGAGCCCCCGAAAGTCCGAACGGCATCACTAAATACTCAAACATTCCAAAACAACTTGAGAAGGCAGTCTTTGGTTCGTCCCCTTCTCGTATGCGGATTCGGTGGTAAGCCTCCACCAAATCCAATTTGGTGAAGATTCGGCCCTCCTTCAATTGTGCGAGAAGGTCTGGAATGAGAGGGAGGGGGTATGCATTAGACTGAGTGACAGCATTCAGTCTACGGTAATCAATACACAGTCTTAAGTCTCCTGTCTTTTTCTTGACAAAGAAGGCGGGGGCCGAGTATGGTGCCTTTGACGGGCGGATAAAGCCCCGCGCTAAATTGGTGTCCAAATATTCTCGTAACACCGCCTTTTCATTAGGACTCATGGGGTAGACCTTCCCTTTGGATAATTTGCCATTCCCCACTATTTCAATAGCACAGTCCGTCTCCCGGTGGGGGGGCAATTCGTCGCATTCCAGCACGTCAAACACATCGGCAAACTGGGAATACTCGCTGGGGAGCTGGGGCAGGGAAGCTTTGATAGAAGGGGCCCCCACGAGGGCGGCTGCGGGAGTTTTAAGCACTCGGTCTTTATCATGGAATACACACAGGTTGCGGGGAAAGGTGAGCGTCCGCTCGATCCAGTCTATGGAAGGATTGTGCCCCAGCAACCAGTTCATTCCTAAAACAACGGGCGCGGCAATGGGAGCGATAGTAAAATAAAGCCATTCCCAATGCTCCCCTATGGCCATGACGACCGCGGCGGTGCGGTGAGTAACAGGCCCCTTTTTAAAGTCACTGCCATCCATCTGGGAAAAGCGGATGGGTTCAGGTAGCCGCTTTCGCTTAACTCGCAATTGTCAGGCAGCCTCTTCGCTTATCAGGGTGTGGGCACAACCCGAGTCAACTAGGGCCGTAAATTCTAACATGGGCCCCCCTTTTGGCAACGAGAGATGGACCTTTACATACACATTGTCTTCCTGAGCGCTTACCATCAGTGGAGCTCCTTGCACAACGTTCGGAGCGGTCTGCTGAGGAGCCCCCTTTACAGCAGACCGACGGCGTTTTTTGCCAGCATGTCCCAGTCCTCCTCCTCGCTGGAGGAAGCAGACACGGTATTTGTAATCCGTGACTCCGATGAGTCAAAGGTTTCATTTGTAATCCGTGGCCCCGATGGGCCAGAAGTGCCCGAGGCTTCGACCTCGTTGCGTGCGTGCAATGCCGAGGGTGCGTCCCGTCGGCTCGGTGCGCCGCTCCGGCGGCGAGGTTGCCCCTCGGGAGGGGGCTTCTCAGGTTCGGTCGGTGCCGGACGAGACGGTCCCGGACGCCCGGGTCGGGAAGGGCATTGAGAGGCAAAGTGTCCTCTTCCCCCGCAAACAAGACAGGCCCCGCTCTCAAAGCGTTTGCGGCGTTCGGTCACGGATGGTCCTCCCCCCGAGGGGGGACGAGAGTCCTTCGGACCGCCGGGCCTGTCTCCACGGGTCTTGGTCTCCCGTCCAGTGCGTTGCCGGGACAGGAGCAGCAGCTGCTTTCGGTTCTCGATGTCAGCGGCGTGACGAACCCACCCTTCAACATCGGGAGGGTTACCTTGCATGAAAGCCCAGTGTTGCAATTCCGGGTTCAAACCTTCGCGGAAATACTGCACCCTGGTAGCTTCACTCCAGTCCAAAATTTTACTCGAGAGCGACTGAAATTCGCTTGCATACTGCGTGACCGACTTAGTCCCTTGACGCAGTTGTAGCAAGGCGGTTTTTGCTCGCTCACCCAAATGTGGGTCCTCGAAACAGTGTCGAAGGGCGATCATGAAGTCATCAAGACTTCGCAAGACCGGGGAGCAGAGCTCATACTGCAGTACCATCCAAGCGGCCGCCTCACCCTGTAGAAGAGACGCCACGTATTGGACCCGGGATTCTTCCGAGGTAAAGGTCCGGTCCTGTTCCCGCATAAAAATGTCCACTTGTACCATAAAAAACGTCAGCTGGTCACTCGACCCGTCATACGTGATCTTCAGGTCTCGGCGGGCCGGTGGAGCGGGACGGATGGGAGGTGCGGGAGCCACAGGTGGGCCTGGTTGCTTCCCTCCGTCCGCCGGAGCCACGGGTGGCATCGGAACCTTCAGTTCGTCCATGGCTTGAGCCATGTCCAGAATCACCGCGTTCATGGCATCCATCCGGTCCAGTAATTCCTGGCGCTCCTCCTGCCAGCGCTGCCGCTCCTCATCCATCTGGTGAAGCAGCAGGGCTTCCTTTCGGGCGGGATCGTCCTCGAACCCCAACCCGTGAACCACAGTCCGTCGTGACCGTGCGTCGCTCTGCGGGAGCGACCAACCCCGGGGAGACTCCAGCCAGGTATTCAAGCGGGTGGACTTGGGCTTTGTACCCAGGCCCGATCCCGAGTCAGCTCCACTGGGCGTCTTCCCAGTCGACTCCCCTTCCGAAGGGGCCGGATCGGGCTGCTTGGGTATGGTGCTGTCCTTCTTGTCGTTGTCATCCCCGTTGCCTGCCATAGCTGTCCAAGAACGGTACAGGAGCAGGACAACGAGGCAGATGACTTGCAACTTAATGTGAGGGTTCCCAACCTCCCTGTGCAAACTCCATAAAATCACTTGCTCAGACGGTCATGCAGAAACAAGGAACTTTATTGGAAGCTTCAGGTTAGTGTAGGCCCTACAATGGCAAAGTTGCAAGTGCTAGCAATTTCACAAAGACAGAATTATAACCCCTACAGGGAAGCAGATGTCAAATACATGTTATGGGAATCTACGAGATAATTGTGCATGGTACAGGAACATCAAAGATCTCAGGAAGCTCGTTATTGCTATCTACACACCAAGGCCATAGCTGGTGGGAGGGAGTCGGAGAGAGCAAGGGAGGTGGATGGTGGGAAGAGACATTCCAACCTGGGGCCTGCTGGACGCAGCGCCTGAACCAAAGAAAGGCAAAAGGCCTGGACTGCTTTTATGAGCCCAGGGGGGGGAGCACACAAAGCAAAAGCTTACAGACCCTTACAATAAGGAACTATTTGAGGTTGGATTAAATCAGAAATGCGAGTCAGGGCAGTTGTGAAATAGGGTTGCCACATTTGTATTTTGAGGGGGTCTGGTATGGGTAATAGTTTTTGCCAAGCAGAAGTTCAACAGGTATAGTTTTCCCATTTGGAAACGGGCAAAGCTGCACCTGCTGAATGTCTGCCTGACACACAGGGAACCTTTGGAATTCTGACACAGTATGCTGGGTACAGCCACACAATGGCTGCCATAAAATGGCTGCTGCAGGAGGTGGAGCCAGCTACAAAATGACTGCAACAGCTTGCCTTCAGTCAGATCTTTGTGCTGTGGTGGCAGCTTCTGCCAAAGCAATGTTTTTAGAAATCTGCACAGCCGATCTGCACAACTCCAGTGGCCAATAAGAAGCCTTGCTGGGCAGAAGGCCCACCTGCCCCAGACCTAGGGTTTCCAGGTCCCTCTTCACCACCAGCAGGAGGTTTTTGGGGTGGAGCCTGAGGAGGGCAGGGTTTGGAGAGGGAAGAGACTTCAATGCCATAGAGTCCAATTGCCAAGGCAGCCATTTTCTCCTGGGGAACTGATCTCTATCAGCTGGAGATCAGTTGTACTAGCAGGAGATCTCCAGCCACCACCTGGAGGTTGGCAACACTACCCAGGCTAATTTTTGAAAAACACTTGGTGGGCCCCAGGAAAGGTGTGGGCGGGAACCAGGGCACCCATGGCTACCACACTGGGGACTCCTAACTGATGGCATCTTTGCCATCTTCTCGTCACTAGGGGAGTGTGTGCGGGGGAGGTAGTTGTGAATTTCCTGCATTGTGCAGGGGGTTGGACTTGATGACCCTGGTGGTCCCTTCCAACTCTCATGATTCTATGATAATTCCTTACCATGGCCAATTGGTTTATCTGTTTGTTTCAGATGGTCCTTGTGGTCAGCTTACTCTTTTGACTCCTGCCCTGCTTTTAATATCCTGCTAGGAGCCTCATGGCTCAGAGTGGCAAGCTGCAGTATTGCAGTCCAAGTGTGAGGGCCATGTGTCTCTGACTCCCCTTTGCTCATTCCTGCTTCCTCTATCTCTGTTCCTTTGAACTCGTAAAAGCAGTTCACACCTCCCTTGCCTTCCTGGGCCCCGGCGCCTCATCCGTCTTTCCCAGGTGCCGTTCTTGCCCTCCCCTGCTGCGCTTCCTGCATGCACTCCCTCGGGCCGAATATGGCCTTGGGGATCTGATAGTCCTAACAGTCTCTCTGGGACCTGTTTGATGTTTTGTATTGCACCAATCTATCTTGTAACTTCCCACGACAAAAGAGACTTGTAGTAGATATATACTGTAACCCCGATAAGCCAGCTCACTTGCAACTTCTAACCCGTGTCTGTCTGGTACTATCTGAAGCCTTCAATAAATCCTTTGTTTCTGCATCCAAGTCTGAGCAAGTGATTTCGCGAAGTTAGCACAGCTAGGTTGAGACTCTCACATTAAGTTGCAAGTCTTGCCTTTTCGTTCTGCATCTGTACCTTAAGGGACAGTAATGTCAGGCGAGGAGGAAACCTCAACTCCCCCGGGTCCACCGGACAAATCCGAGGTTCCGGAGAAACCGGACCCTAAGGAGGAGGGTGCCAGACGGAAGGTACCCGGTGCCCCCCACCCGGGACCGGGCTTGGGTACGAAACCCAAGAACACCTTTAACTCCTGGCTGGACTCTCCTAAGGGCTGGTCGCTTTCCCGGACCGAGGTGAAACACCGCCGCCTGGGGTTGTCCGGTACGGGACTCGAGGACGACTCCGCACGTAGGGAGGTCCTGATGGACGAGGAACGGAGGCAATGGCAGGAGGAACGCCAAACCATGCTGGAGCGGATGGATGCCATGCAAGCCGTGATGGGTGAGATGGCTGCCGCCATGGACGCCTTGAAGGTACAGCCTCCCCCCGGTAACCCTCCGGATGGAACGCCGGCGGCTCCCCCCGTTCCTCCCAGCGCTCAGGCCCGCCGTGACCTGAAGATCACGTATGATGGGTCGGGGGATCAGTTAACCTTCTTTATGGTCCAAGTGGATATTTTTATGCGGGAACAGGCCTGGACCTTTACCTCGGAAGAGTCTCAGGTCCAGTATGTGGCCTCCCTCCTACAAGGCGAAGTGGCCGCGTGGATGGTGTTACAGTATGAGCTCCGCTCCCCGGTGCTGCGGAACCTGGATGAGTTCATGATTGCGCTCCGCAACAGGTTCGAGGACCCGAACCTGGGGGAGCGGGCCAAGGCCACTTTGATGCAACTGCGCCAAGGGACTAAGTCGGTGGCGCAGTATGCGAGTGAATTCCAGTCTCTGTCGAGCAGAATTTTGGATTGGAGCGAGGCTACCCGGGTGCAGTGCTTCAGGGAAGGACTAAACCCGGACCTGCAACATTGGGCCTTCATGCAAGGTAACTCCCCGGATGTCGAGGGCTGGGTGCGCCACGCCGCCGACATCGAAAATCGGAAGCAGCTTCTGACCCTGTCCAAACAGCGCACCGGCCGCGACTTTAAGCCGAGGGGGGACAAACCGGGCGGCACCAAAGACTCCCGAACTCCGGGCGGCGGTGGTCCCTCAATGGCCGAACGCCGCAAGCGTTTCGAAACCGGGGTGTGCTTGGTGTGCGGAGGTAAAGGCCATTTTGCCTCGCAATGCCCGTCCCGTTCCGGACGCCCGACTCCCTCTCGCCCTAACCCAACTGAGCCGGAGAAGACCCCGGCGGAGGGCCAACCTCGACGCCGAAGCGGCGCTCCAGGACGCCGGAGCGCACCCACCGCGCTACACGCAAGCGCTCAAGAGGGAGCCTCTACCTCCACTGGTCCATCGGGACCCCGGATTACAAATGCAGCTTTTGACTCCGCCGAGTCACGGATTACAACTACCACGTCTCCTTCATCCAGCGAGGAGGAAGAGTGGGAGATGCCGGCAAAAAACGCCGTCGGTCTGCTGTAAGAGGGGCTCCTCAGCAGACCGTGCCTATCGTTGTGCAAGGAGCTCCACCGATGGCAAGCGCCCAAGAGGATAATGTGTACATCCGGGTCCACCTGTCTTTACCCAAAGGGGGGCCAGTGTTAGAATTTCCCGCACTAGTTGACTCTGGGTGTGCCCGTACCTTGATTAGTGAGGAGACTGCCAAGAAATTACGGGTCCGACGCAAACGGCTCCCGGGCCCTCTTCGTTTCTCTCAAATGGACGGTAGTGACTTTAAAAAGGGGCCCGTCACTCACCGTACCACTGCGGTGGTCATGGCGGTGGGAGAACATTGGGAACGACTGTACTTTACCATCGCCCCCATAGTTGCCCCCGTAGTTTTGGGGATGAATTGGTTACAGGGACACAACCCCACTATTGACTGGGTCAAGCGGACCCTCACCTTCCCCGAGGACCCCTGCGCCATGCACGACAAGGACCAAGTACTTTGCGCCCCGGCCGCCGCGTTGGTGGGTGCCCCCGAGCCCATCCCCGCTACACCCCATCTACCCTTGGAGTACTCCCAGTTTGCTGATGTGTTTGATGTGAGGAAATGTGATGAGCTGCCCCCACACCGAGAAACCGATTGCGCGATTGAGATCGTGGGAGAAGGCAAGTTGTCCAAGGGGAAGGTTTACCCCATGAGTCCTAATGAAAAGACGGTGTTGCGAGACTATTCGGACACTAACCTAGCAAGGGGCTTCATACGTCCCTCCAAAGCTCCGTACTCCGCCCCCGCCTTTTTTGTCAAAAAGAAAACAGGGGACTTGAGACTGTGTATTGACTTTCGTAGACTGAATGCTGTCACTCAGTCTAACGCTTACCCCCTCCCTCTCATTCCAGACCTTCTAGCACAATTGAAGGAAGGCCGAATATTCACCAAACTGGATTTGGTGGAAGCCTATCACCGCATCCGCATTAAGGAGGGGGACGAATCCAAGACGGCCTTTTCAAGTTGTTTTGGCATGTTTGAATATTTAGTGATGCCGTTCGGACTTTCGGGGGCTCCGAGTGTTTTCATGCAATTAATCAATGAAGTATTACATGATTTGTTATTTCGGGGGGTGGTGGTATTCCTAGATGATATTCTCATTTATTCTGAAACCATGGACGAGCATGTCCGCCTTGTGCGTGAGGTCCTCCAACGTCTACCGGACCATAAATTGTATGCTAAGGTGTCAAAATGTGAATTCCACCAACCCTCCATCACTTTCCTGGGCTATGTGATTTCCCACCAGGGGTTGGAGATGGATCCCGGTAAGGTTCAGGCAGTGCGGGATTGGGAACCCCCCACCACACGCCGACAATTGCAACAGTTTTTGGGGTTTGCCAACTTCTACCGCAACTTCATACCCAATTTTGCGCAGGTGGCTCTTCCCCTCACTTCCCTCTTGCGCAACAAGGGGAAGGGAGCTAACGCCGCGCTACCCTCAGCCAGGTTGCAGTGGTCCCCCCCCTGCCAGCAGGCCTTCGATGAGCTAAAATTGCTCTTTTCGTCCGAACCCGTGTTAGCCCACCTGGACTGCTCTAAACCCTTTGTGGTCCAGGTGGACGCTTCGGACGTGGCCATGGGAGGGGCACTCCTACAGAGGGACGGCAGTGGGGATTTGAGACCGTGCGCCTACTTCTCCAAGAAATTTTCTCAGTCCGAAATCAACTGGGCTATCTGGGAGAAGGAGGCGGCGGCGGTAAAGCATGCCCTCACCATCTGGAGGAATTTTCTCGAAGGGGCGGACTTTCCGTTTGAAGTGTGTACCGATCACAAAAATTTGGAGGCTCTCAAGGGGGCTAGAAAGCTCAACGCCAAACAGATTCGGTGGGCTCAATTCTTCGCCAAGTTCCGATTCACTCTTAAGCACGTCCCCGGGAAAGAAAATGCCCTGGCTGATGCCCTGTCCCGACTTCCCCAATACCACAACGACTTTGACCGTCCCGTGGACTCCCTGTTCACCCCCGAGCAACGGGGGGAGGTCCCAGGTTTAGCCGTCACCACCCAGTCCCAAACCCGCCAACCGAGTAGTCCCATGCTCAAGGGAGTTCCGGAAGCCTTCCAACAGAGACTCCGAGACGCGTCTCTGCAGGAAGCGGAACAACAGCTTCTTCCCACCGGCATGGAACAGCGGGATTCCTACTGGGTGCAGGGTGGAAAGCTTTATGTCCCTTCGCCTCTCCGCAAGGAGGTCTTGGGACTTGTCCACGGGGCCAAGCTTGCGGGTCACTTTGGTTTTGTAAAAACCCTGCACCTAGTGAGATGGCAATTTTGGTGGCCGGGCATGAGAGCCGATGTGGAACTATACGTGCGCAGCTGCCCCATCTGCGCCACTGCAAAGAAAAGGATGGGAAAACCCCCGGGGCTTCTGAAGCCCTTAGAAACACCCTCCCGGCCCTGGGAAGTGATCGCCATGGACTTTATCACCGATCTACCTCCTAGCCGGGGTAAGACGGTCCTATGGGTGATCACGGACCTTTTCTCTAAACAGGTCCACTTCGTCCCCTGTGCCGGACTCCCCTCAGCCCAGGGACTAGCCAAACTGTTCGTTACTCATGTCCTGAGGCTTCACTCGATTCCTAGAAAGGTGCTCTCCGACAGGGGGGTCCAGTTCGTTGCCAAATTTTGGCGTGCCTTCCTGAAATTGATGGGGGTGGAGGAACAGGGTCTCTCCTCAGCTTACCACCCCCAAACTGATGGTCAAACCGAGCGTGTAAATGCCGTGGTCGAGTGTTATCTCCGATGCTATGTTAATTACCACCAGGACGATTGGGTGGACCTACTACCGTTTGCTGAGTATGCCTACAACAAAGCTCCCCACTCCTCTACTGGGTTTAGCCCTTTCCAGGTGGTGTACGGTACGGAATTTGGCCCTTTCGGCTCCACCCCCGTCACTCCTGAACTCGAGGCCGTCCCGGAGGTCCAGGAGTGGGTGCAGGTGGTTCAATCCACTTGGCCCTGGTTACAAAAAAACCTAGAGAGGGCCAAGCGCAAGTACAAGGAACAGGCCGACAAACATCGGTCCCCGGGCTGGGAGCTCAAGGTGGGGGAACAAGTTTATCTCTCCACCAAGAACCTGCGCTCGCTTCGGCCCTGCAAAAAGCTAAACGATCGTTTTGTGGGTCCTTTCCCCATTTCCCGGGTGATCAATGATGTCACTGTGGAATTGGAACTGCCAAAGACCCTTAGGGGCGTTCACCCCGTGTTTCATATCAGCCTTCTCAAACCTTTCGTACCCGCTCCCCAATTCCACTCCCCCCCTCGACCTGAGGTTCCGACAGTAGTAGGTGGGGACACGCACCTGGAGGTGTCCAAGGTTTTGGATTCCAAGTGGAAGAAGGGAAAACTGTATTACTTTGTCCGATGGAAACATCTGGGCCCTGCACATGATGAATGGGTGGCAGCCCCACACATGGCGGCCCCCCGCCTCGTTCACGAGTTCCACTGCGCCTACCCCGATAAGCCTCGCCCTCCCGACCTTGCGGGGGGGGCCTTAAGGGGGGCAGAATGTGAGGGCCATGTGTCTCTGACTCCCCTTTGCTCATTCCTGCTTCCTCTATCTCTGTTCCTTTGAACTCGTAAAAGCAGTTCACACCTCCCTTGCCTTCCTGGGCCCCGGCGCCTCATCCGTCTTTCCCAGGTGCCGTTCTTGCCCTCCCCTGCTGCGCTTCCTGCATGCACTCCCTCGGGCCGAATATGGCCTTGGGGATCTGATAGTCCTAACAGTCTCTCTGGGACCTGTTTGATGTTTTGTATTGCACCAATCTATCTTGTAACTTCCCACGACAAAAGAGACTTGTAGTAGATATATACTGTAACCCCGATAAGCCAGCTCACTTGCAACTTCTAACCCGTGTCTGTCTGGTACTATCTGAAGCCTTCAATAAATCCTTTGTTTCTGCATCCAAGTCTGAGCAAGTGGTTTCGCGAAGTTAGCACAGCTAGGTTGAGACTCTCACACCAAGCTCTGCTCATGATGTGAGTTCGATCCTGACAGAAGTCGGTTTCAGGTAGCCGGCTCAAGGTTGACTCAGCCTTCCATCCTTCCAAGGTGGGTTAAATGAGTACCCAGCTTGCTGGGGGTAAAGGGAAGATGACCGGGGAAGGCAATGGCAAACCACCCCATAAACATAGTCTACCTAGTAAACACTGTGATGTGACATCACCCTATGGATCAGTAATGACCCTGTGCTTTACCATATGATGTTTTTCATTTCTTATGACTTCAAAAAATAATTTATTTACCACCCCCTCCAGATTTTGCTCTGCTTCACATAACCTTTATTCTGCAGCTTCATGTAACCTTTATTCTGCAGGTTTCACTCACCTTTATTTTTGCCAGCAAGTTTGTTCATGAGATAGGACTTTCCTGTCCGACAAAGTCCTACAATAGCAACTACCACCACAGGCTGGTCTATTTCAGACAGCACCTGTAGGGCTTCTGGACAGACAACAAGATTACTTTCCTTGTTCTCAATCAGGCACCTGGGAGTTGGCATAAGGATTCTGGAGGCCACTGCAGGTGACTTGGAAGATCTTTGACAGAGGCTGTTTGGGAAGAAAAAAAGAGGCAGGTAAAAAAACTGGATATTTCACATACACATAGTATTCCTCACCACGGCTTTCTGGAGATTCTACAGTTCTGCAACTGAATACATTTTAACAAAAATTAAACATTGTCGTGGCTTTCTGTGGGAAACACCCATGACTGAAGAATATGCATACAGAGATACAGTAACTAATAACCAAAAGGAGTAGGCAGGGCCTTGGGGAGCAGGGCAGTTGCCCTGGGCCTCACATATGCAAGGGGGCACATCCAACGTATGAGTTTTTGAAAGGGTCATATTGAACTTTTCCCTTCGCAGCAGTAAAATGAACGGTTAAAATATGACCCTAGGGTCAAGAACAACCACCAATCAAGTAGATATCTAGAACAAGAAGGGGTTCCTGGTTCTAGTTAACCCTTTTGGAATCTTGCTGCAGTGGCTGATGGGTGGAGTTTTGTGCATAGATATTCTGCAGCAGTACATTCCTCAGTCACTGCAGCAAGATCACTACAAGATCCAATATGTACAAAAAAGACTATAAGTAAAACCAGCATTAGGGTTGCCAACCTCCAGGTGGCACTTGGAGATCTACTGCTATTACAGCTGATCTCCAGGTGACAGAGATCAGTTCACCTGGAGAAAATGGTTGCTTTGGAAGGTGGACTGTATGGCATTATGACCCACTGAAGTCCCTCCACAAACCCTGCCCTCCTCTGGCTCCGCCCCCCAAATCTCCAGGTATTTCCCAATCCAGAGCTGGCAGCCCTAACCAGCGTAGATTATACTTCTTCACAACACTGCACTGGGTTGCCAGCTCTGGACTGAGAAATACCTGGAGATTTTGGGGGTGAAGCCTAGCGAGGGCAGGGTTTGGGGAGGTGTCAGCTCTTGGTCCCTCGAACCAGAAACCACAACGGAGACAGTCAGGTCCAAAGAAGATGGATTTACTGGTCAAATAGGTATTACAGAGCATGAAGAGAAAGGTGACAGCTATGGGGCTGCCTTTGCTGGACTTTGGTATTATAGATGCCCAGAAGGGGTGAGAGATTACATATTGACAACAAAACAAGTTCCCAGACCTTCAAACAGAAAGTGTCAGGCATAACAGTTTAGAGAGAGAGCCCTGAGAAAGAGCAATTTCAAATGGAAAACAACTTCAAACAGAAAGTGGCAGGCATAACAGCTCTCGCAACGAGGTACTGAAGTCCTGACAGGAACTGATCTCTGTCTCCTGGAGATCAGTTGTAATAGTGGTAGATCTCCAAGTGCCACCTGGAGGTTGGGAGCCTATGGAGCAGCCAAAAGAAAGATCCAGAGATACCAAGAAGCAGCAATTAAAAAACCCCAAAACTTACACTTTTTTCCCTGTCGGCCATCTCAGAATCCATAACAGTAGGCCCAGAAAAAGACACAGAAACTCCACAGGGCTCATTCTCTTCTTTCAGTCGGGTATGTCCTTCTGTCCCAAAACACTCTATATCTGAAATCAATGAAGAACCCTAGTTTGATGTGCCCAGCAGAACAACTTATGCCTAATGGCCTTCAGAAATTACTGAAAAAGTGCAAAATGTCTGCATCAGCATAGGATCTGATTTGTTTTCAATTTTCCCTTTAAGCCAGATCAAAGAGTGTTCGAAAGCTGCAACTAGTGCAAAACACTACAGCTAGACTGCTGGTCAGGGCCACCTATTGGGAACAAGTCTGACGTTACAGCAATAATGCTGGCTACCAATCCGCCCCCAAGCCCAATTCAGGATGTTGGTTTTGACCATTAACGCTCTACATGGCTTGGGACCAGGGTATCTGAAGGACTGTTTCCCTATCCAGGAATTAAGATCACAGGGAGAGGCCCCTCCTGACTGTCCCATCAAGCAAAAAAGCTCCTTTGGGGAGTACACAAGAGAGGGTCTTTTCAGTGGCAGCCCCAGGATTATGGAACAATCTTCCCAGGGAGGTGTGCCCGGCCCCTTCTCTTTTGCTCTTTAAGAGGCAGCTGAAGACAGTTTTATTTAGGACTGCATTCAATTAAATTACTTTTTTAATGTATTTTATTTACCGTATATTGTAAGCGGCCTTGAGCTACATAAGGAAGAAAGGAGGCCAATAAATGTTTTACATGAAATAAAATATTGTTGTTCCAGCTTGAAGGTGAAATATATGGGACCCAGACAAGTGTCACTCAAGCAAATTTTATCGGTTTGCTCCCATGCAGGGAAAAATTTCCATGTAGAAAATGTCCATTGTTGGAAGTGGCTGGTGTGTACAAAACATGAAACACTTCCTGCTTTACCTGCAAACTTTTTCACTCATCCACAATGATCCTTTTGTAGAAAGAGGGTTTCTTTTCCCTCCCACTGGAAAATTGTTTAAAAACAAAAAGCATGAATGCCAACACCACATTATGATCTGGCTTCTATGGAAGAACAATGCAGATTATGATACATGAGCATTTAAAGAACCAGATATCCAATGAAACTGCAGAGATAATTGCTGAAGTGGATTATTGCTGCTATTAAATTTCTGCCAGAAACTTGACTTCTGTTGTATGGAAAAAACAAAACTTTGAGATCACTCACCATGGAACTTACCTTGGATCACTGGAATTTGTTGCCCAGTTTAATTCTCCTTGAGAACATGAACATGAAATAAAGGCCTACGTTTGGTGCATTTCTTCACAGATTTATGACAAGCTGATTGGGTGAACAGGAAACGAAGCTCATAAGAAAAAGTGCCAGCCCCAGTGAGGGAGGAAGGCTGTCAGCCGTTCTGCAAAGACTGTTAGACTTTCCACCAAAATAACAGCATTACTGATTTCCCTGAACTGTTTGTATTGAAAAGAAACGTCTCCCTTTCTCTTTCTCTTTCATTCTCTTTCACTTTCCAGCCACGAAAATTCACCCTGCCCTCAAGATAAACAAGGCTGATTTCCCTGAACTGTTTGTATTGAAAAGAAACGTCTCCCTTTCTCTTTCTCTTTCATTCTCTTTCACTTTCCAGCCACAAATATTCACCCTGCCCTCAAGATAAACAAGGGTGATTTCCCAGAACAGTTTTTCTTGGAAGGAAAGGCACCCACCCTCTGTTTTGTGGAAAGGGCACATATTCAATAATGCCCCTAAGGCTGAGGAGGAGGGTTGTCAGATCAGCAACCTTGATAGTGCTCTGTTGTTTAAACCATTTTTGCCCATAAAGCTGTTGCTACATCAAAAGAAGTGTGGGGCAGCAGGAGCCCACCGCTTCCTCACAGGCCCTTTCTCTTCAGCTTCAGGTGAGGTTGATGGCAACCAGTGGAATGCCCTTCCTTTTGATGCTCACCGGGCACCTACCCCTCTCTCTCTTACCTGTCCCAAGGGCTTCTTTTTACCCAAGCTTTTAAAGAAAGGGGCCGGTCTTTTAAAATCATCTGCCTCTAGCTTGACAACTATTCCAGGGGACTTTAAATGTTGATGACTTCTGTTGTTATGTGTGTTTGTGTTGTTATGCTTTGTAAGCCACTGTGAGCCAGTTCTCTGGAGAGGCAGCATAGAAATCTTGTGTGTGTGCGTGTGCCGTTAAGTCACAGCTGACTTATGGCAACCCCATAAGGTTTTCAAGAGACATTTGGAAGTGGTTTGCCCTTGATTTTTTTGTCAAAAAGTAATGCCAGGCATCCAATGAGGTGGGGGGGGGGATTGACTCCCCATTCTCCATAATGAAGCACAGCTGTTGATTGGCCAGCTGTCCCTTAACATCAGGGCCCAAATAATTCCCAGCTAGCCAGATGTGTCCTGTGCACCTGGGACAGGGCTGACTGACCCCCCTGTGATGGCCAGGTGCTTTCTCACCACCCCACCCTCTCCATCACACCTTCCAGTGGGACCAAGATGATTTTAGTTATGGTGTGGGTTGAGTGGTCAGTAAGGCAGTTTTAATGAATAGCTATACTGGAATTAAGTGCTATTATAGGGGAAGCCTGAGGTAGTGGGAATTGGTATCCTGAGGTCCTTTCTACAACTCTCCCCCCCTTCCAATCTCCTTCAGTGATTCACACCAACACCTTCCTTCCACAACAGAAAAAGAATAGTTTATTGCCTCTTCTTTAGATGGGCTTAGTGGTAAATAAACAAGGAATGTAACAAGTTATGGTTCTTTACAGGAAGGGACAGCAAAACTCTGGTTTGAACAGTTAGTTTCACATTAAGTATGTTAAACTAACTGTTCAAACCAGAGTTCTGCTGTCCCTTGCTTTCCCAAACTGACAGGGTATTTTTGTCAATGTGAGAGGAAGAATTATTTTATTTGGAACCCCTCCTCAAACCCAAAAATCTCAGCCTATTGAATTGTCTCTTGGGTTATTTCCCTCAATCCCCTTGCAAGTCCCTAACTTACTCTTCCCGAGGTAACACAAGATACCTGCCCTATTCCTGCCTCTCTACCAGCTCGAGCCTTATCTAGATATCCTATAGATATCTGATGTCTTTTTCTTCTCCAAAGGAAGCCTGTTTATTCTCCTGATAGTTTCCCCGTTACTCTGCTACTTCCCCAAACCCCATCTGAGGCAATGACAGACTTTCCCTCCATTTTACCTTCCTCCCGCTCCCTCAGACTCTCATTGGCTGATGCTGTTTAGTGGCCAGACCCCCTGTAGGCAGTGATTTGCTGGGACGCCTGGAGGGCAGAACTAGAAACCGTTGATCACACCCACCCCCCATCTCTGCTGCTGCTGCCGCCGCCGCCTCACACGTCCCCTCCGTGCAGGCGTGAGGAGTTTTTTTTTTGGGGGGGGGGCTTCTCGTTGGCTGCACCTCACCCGAACACAACTCAAGGCAGAGACCTTTCCCCATCTTGCCTCATGAAGTCCCTCCTCAGTGCCCTGCCCACTTTGGGCTGCTGCTTCTTCCTTTATCCCAATATTTACCAAAACCCAAAACAAAAGCAACCCAAAAGAATCATAAAAATTAATCAAGTCGTGCATGACAACATTTGCAGTTTATTCAGACAGACTTTAATTTTTTTGTGTTTTCAAAATAACAGAGGTGCTCATAGAAGTAGAGAAACCAAAAATGGCAGAGCAGATGGAAGTGGCAATTCTCAGACTAGGGGAGGGTGTGTGTTCTTGAGTTTCCATGTACTGTTACACCAGTGACATTCCTTCAAATCACTTCAAGTGGATCACCACATACCGTATTCATCTCCTACCATCCCATCCCTAGTGCTAATTTAGTTTTTATTTATTTATGTAATTCATTTATACCCCCCCCCTTTCTCCCCAATGGGGATACAAAGTGGTTTACTTCATTCTCCTCTCCTCCATTTTATCCTCACAGGTAGGGTCGGGTGAGAGATTAGGACTGGCCCAGGGTCACCCAGAGAGATTCCATGGCACAAGTAGGGATATTTTAAACTTATTTATTTAGAAAGTTGATAATCCAGTTTTTCCATTGAAACAGACACTCAGAACACCTAATGATAAAACACTGATTAAATCCAGGAACGCAGTCCAAAGGAGATCTCTCTTCCTTCCCATCCATGCTTCATCCGCAACCCCAAGGCCAGGAGAAGCGTCCTCTGGGTCCTCCAGAGTTGCCATTCTCAAGAGATGATGCATCTTCTCCTGCGTGAACGACTGCTCTGATGCTGCAGATTTGTAATCTCAGACTGAAGTCTTCCCACTTCCCGCTGGTATCCTTCTTCCAGCAGCCGCCTTTGTTCCTGGGGGTGGAGGCAACAAAACAAAGTCAGTGCTGGTGGCTGCAGCATCAGAAAATGAATTTCAAAAACAGAATCTGGACCAAGGACCCAGAATCCATTACGTTTCATTCCCCTGCCCCCACAAGAGGGTACCTTACGTTCTTCATTTTATCCTCATGACAACCCTGTGAAATAGGCTAGGTTGAGAGAGAGTGACTGGCCCAAGATCCCACTGTGAGCTACATGGACATGTAGGGATTCAAACTTGGCACTTCCAAGTCCAATACTCCAACCACTCCACAAGCTGGCTCTAACCCAAACACAATTCTGTTTGGATACTTCAGCAGGTTCCATTTCTCCACTGTGTTGCCCCAGTTATCAGTCCATTAATCATATCAAAACAAATGTGAGCTCTGACGACTTTGGGTCTCTGTTTTGATTATGCATGCCATTTCCGACCATCAGAGGTCGCCTCACTCTTCCCCTGCGTGTTCAGGGACCTTTTTTATCTCCAATTTGAAAACGCGGGCAAAATGTGCGGGGAGAGTGAGGCGACCTCTGACGGCACGCATAATCAAAACAAAGACCCGAAGTTGTCACATGGGCGACCGCAAGGGAAACAGCCATGCATAAACTGGGGAAAAACCATGATGTAACTGGTTCTGAACATTCCAGTCCAGGGAAGTGTGGCCATGGCACACAGTAACTCCCAAATTCAATCTCTGACACTTCTATTACCAGATCTCAATTAGCACCCAGTGAGAAACTTTTCTCTGCCTGGGACCCTGAAAAGCGCCACTGGCCAGGGTAGAAGATATGGAGCTACACAGACCAACGGCCAGACTCAGGTTCTCTGGATAAAGCAGCATACATAAGGAGGCAGGGGATGACCGTTACCTGGAGCTTGTGGTTCAATACTGTCTCACATTCCTGCTGTTGCCTCCTCTGGTTCTCCTCCATCTTGGCCATAAGCTGTGCTTCGTGTGCTTTGTAACTCCGTTCGTTGTCTTCAGCCATCCGCTGGGTTTGTTCTTTCAGCTGTCGTTGTAGATCAGCTTCCCGCTGAGAGGCTGCAGCCCGGGCCTTTTCCACTGCAGGAAAAAACCCAAACCAAAGCATTAAGAGTATATCCACACATTAGGGATATTTGTTAAGTCCCAAAAGCATCACGAACAGGCCTGCAGGCATTACATATCTGAAAACAGCTCTAGAGAGAATGGAAAAGGTGGCCAGCTAGATTACAACAAAGTCCATCCCATCCAGTGTTTTGAGTCCATCAGTGGCCAGTTAGATACCTCTGGGTATCCATGACCTGGGGTCCATGGCCTTTCCTCATGTAAGGCAGAGGACGGGGATTTCCACCAGGAACAATCTTTGAAGGGTAACATAATTCCATCCCACCCCAATGTAATAATTTCGAGTATGGGGGATAAAATTCCTCATTGGCCCCCAAGAAGAATACTTTGACTGGTCCTGTTAGTATCTCTCTCTTAGGCCTCATTTATGTATGGAAGAGAATGAGGTGGCAGAATAGATTGTAAAGTGCTGTTAGTCTGTCGTAGCAAAATAAATCAGAGGTCCAGTGGCACATTAAAGACTAACAAAGTTTATTTCAATATGAGCTTTCAGCAGAGTACAAGTGGAAGATTTGAATGATCCTGGTGTTGCTGCAAACAGAAGTCAGCACAGGAAGCAGAGAGGGGGGTGGAAGTTTTCTCCCTGCTGCCCAACCTTTCTGCTTGCATGGAGATTTTTATGAGCAGGAGCATTCAGAACTGGAATTCACCCCATGCAGTTCACTCTACAACCTCACACTCCTGCATATATAAACAAGGCCTTAATTTCTGGGAGAGTCGAGGATCAACAAGGATCAAGCGCAAAGGGGTGTAGGGATTTCTGGACTGGAAGGAATTTATGGCTGTGAGCACATTTACTAGGCGGCAGGCCCCACCCAAATTCAGTGGGACTTCCCAGCAAACATGCACAGCACCATGTTGCAGAGCTACATCTTCCCAGAGTATCACAGACTAGACTAGGGGTTCCCAAAGTGGGGCCTGTGGGCACAGTGGCACAAGCTGAGCTCTTTCCTGGTGCCCACCAAGTGTTTCTAGCAAATGGGCAAAGCCAGGTGAGGCTTTTGACTAGTAGCGCTTCTGATTGTCCCCTGGAGATGTAATTGGCTATGAAGACTTTTTTAAAACATTGCTTTGGCAGCAGCTGCCACCACAGCACAGGAATCTTCGCTGTCTGACTGAAGATAAGCTGTGGCAGCCCTTTTGTGTCACCTGTTTTGTGACTGTGCCCATCGTTCTGTGTCAGAATACCAAAGGTGCCCACAAGCTTTAAAAGGTTGGGGACCCCTGGCCAAATAAAATGGTCTGTCGAAGAAACAGGTTTTCAAGGCATATAAAGCCCTCCAAACCTTCGATCTCCTTCTGCCTGTCCGTGAGGTTTCGGTCAGCCTGCAGAATGGACTGGGCTGCTGTCTCCTTGGATTTCAGGAATTCCTGCAGGGCCATCGAAGCCTTGAGTGGAACAGGGAGAGAGTTCACTTGAGTTCATGCTTCTATTCCAGGCTCTGTAAACGACTGCACATTCTCAGACTCCCTGTGCATGTCAGAACCCGGCAGCGGTGAACAAGAGGTTACAGGTCAACTCACCATTAGTCCTTTCTGAGGCGTCAGGTGATACTTCTCCACTATTTTCCTCTGGTCCTCCAGGAAACATTGGTAGCCACCTGGTACAGCGTAGCTCCCATCACAGACCTTCTCCTCCAGATCCTGAAACAGCTCCAAGAGTACAGCCTGGCAGCGATCCAAGGACTCCTGCTCATTGCAGCTGCGGATTTCCTCAAGCTTGCTTTGGATCTGGTTCTAGAGGCGGAAAGGGAGGAAGAACACATGGTAGATGCTCTCTAAGAAAGTAAAGATGCTACATCCAGAGCTGTGCCTTCCCTTCCTCACCTGGATTTCTACCTGTGAGGTTAAAATCTCCTGCTCACAGAGGACATCACAAGGAATATCATCACAAGGAAAGTTAGTACTTCTTTAATAAGGCACTAACTTTCCTGTCCTAGGCACCATGATATTCTCTGCTGCCACACTGTTCAATCAGATCCCAAACCTGGGTAAAGCCAAAATTGCTGTCTGTCACAAGAAAAGCGCCTATTTTCTCAACTGTCTCTCCAAACCATTCCTCTTAATTTGGACATGAAGAGGAACAACGTTTCAGGGCTTCTGGATAGCATTAGATAGGTGTTTATTTTTAAAGATACACTTTCCACACACACAGGGGAACAGAAGCTCAAATTGCCAGCCTGGTCCTTGGTATATGATGTACCACATTCTACAGAATATGCAACAGAATCCCAGGGATTTTGTGGCAGGAATTCTGTAGTATTGAGTGTCAGCATGAAAAAAAGTGACTTGAATGTTTGGGACAGCCCCCAACCCCCGAATTTCCCAGAACATCAGAACAGAGAATGGGCAATGCTGGTATCCCCGGCCACAGCTCCTGGCCACCAGGGCTCCTCGCTGCCCTGGGCAGTTCTGAGAAAGGACCAGGAGGTGCACAAGCACACTGGGGCAGGAAAAACAGGCAGGCACAACTCCAGGCTTGACACAGCCCTGCCTAAGGATGGCAAGAAGGCCATCTGCAAGGAAGTACCAAGCAGTGGTAGGCCTGGCATTAAGCTGATTCAACTGGGTGGGACAAACTTCCCAATGAGGGAAGCAACCAGAACAGGCAAACAGAGCTAGCCATAATAAAAGCTGCACCTGACAAGCAGCCATGCCCTTTGCTTCCTGTGGGCAGGGCTAGTCCCACAAGAAGCAGGGATCGGTGAGGGGGTGGACCTAACCAATAGCGTCTTCTTCACAATGGCCAGAGACTCAGGCCAAGGAGGACTTGCCCCAGTTCTCCCTGTGCCTAGCCAGCAGGAAATCAGTGGGGATAGAGGAAGAAGATCCTGGGTAATCTGTACCCCTTTCCCTCTAAAGTTTTGGGCCTATTTAACCCCAAAACAGTGAAGTTCTGGAGAGCAGGGCAGCCCCTGCCAACCCTGATAATACCACAAAGGCTCATATTGAATACAGAAATGTTGGAAGCCATTGTCTAGATGGGAAAGTCATATTCCCATTATGGATATAAACCTTCTACCTTCAGCTGTTTCTGGTACTCTTGGTCCTCATCCTTGAAAGCGCGGTCCAGAAACACTTGGATGGCCTCTTTCTCGCACTCTGTATGTACCGTCAGCAGCTCTTCAATCGTCTCGGTTGGAAGTGTCAACAGAAGTTCCATCATCTCCTCATAGCGTTTTACACCATCGTTCACAGCTATTGAGTTCTCAATCTGGGCCAAGGCCAACACGGCGTTCTCTATGCAAGGGATGGCCCCGCTGCGGATGGCGTCCACGTAGGTCACTGTGAGGTGCCCCAACACTGCAAAGGAAAAGGGGGAATTGCTTTATCACAAGGGTCCCAAAAGATCTACATCAGGGGACCCAATGTGGTGTCTGTGTTTTTCACAACTGTTTTCACCACAACCGTTTCTGCTTCCACTTACATGTCCCCGTCACTGTGTGACCCCCCGGGATCACTTTGGCTGGAGCAGTCTCAAAAATGTAGCTTCGGAACCGGTGTGCCTCTTCTATGAAGTCAGGGTTTAGCTTCCTCTCAGGCAAATCCTCCAGATGCACCAACTCTTGGCGTGTGGCCGGGCGGTCAAAGACAAAGCACTTGCGACTGGGGAAATACTCGCGGATGTACTTCTTGGCAAAATCTAGCTTTTCAGGGAGACCTATGAGAAAAACAAAGATGCATTCTGTCAAACGAGCAGGCCTTACGAGATGGGCTCTTCCATTCCCAGTTCCCTGCACTGTAGCTACATCAACAGATCCTTCAAATCTACTGAGCAGACACAGCTAAGGCCTTTTATGCAGAGACATTTCCCTGCAGTCACCCCACTGACTATTTCGGGGCTTCTTTTTGATTATGCATGCATTTTGTGACCATCAGAGGTCACCTTGCTCTCCCTCCTGCACCCCATGTTTTGCCCACATTTTCCAGAAACGAGGGCAAAATGAGGGGAAGAGAGTGAGGCAACTTCTGACGGTCACAAAAAAGGTAAAGGTCCCCTGTGCAAGCACCGGGTCATTCCTGACCCATGGGGTGACGTCACATCCCAACGTTTCCTAGGCCGACTTTGTTTACAGGGTGGTTTGCCAGTGCCTTCCCCAGTCACCTTCCCTTTACCCCCAGCAAGCTGCGTACTCATTTTACCGACCTCGGAAGGATGGAAGGCTGAGTCAACCTTGAGCCGGCTAAGTGAACCCGACTTCCGTCGGGATCAAACTCAGGTCGTGAGCAGAGCTTGGACTGCAGTACTACAGCTTACCAGTCTGCGCCACAGGGCTCTTGACGGTCACAAAACGCATGCATAATCAAAAGGAAGTCGGAAGCAGTGGGTGGGGTGACCATGGGGAAATGTCTCTGCATAGAAGGCTTAAGACAAGTCAGTGCCTGAGACAGAAAATCCAAATTTCTACCCCACAAGATGATAGAAATTTAATTTAGAAAAATACATCATTGATAACTTGCAGCCCTTTTATGATACCCCAGAATCTGCCATTTGAGGTGGGATGCCTCACTACACTTAATGGCAAGGTCATACCTCAATTTTGAGGTCCATATATTTTTATCTTCCCCTTTCCACTGTTCACATTTGCTAGGAAATTTTATTTTTAATTGCCTACCCTTTTAGAAGTGCAACTTTTAAAAAATGTCATTATTCTGGAATATTTCTGATCTAAAGAGCTCCTTATTATCATAACGACCCCTGGAACAGATAACCTTACAATCCTCTATTTCTTCTAATATCCTGAGGATTACCTCATTATTTATGGAAATTCAGTATGCCAGAGGGCCCTGGTTCTATAAGGAATGAACAACCAATATTTAGTCATTTTCACAAATGCACACATCAGTCTTTGGATCAGACATGATTATTCTTCAGGTTCCTATGATTCTACGGCTTACATGTTTATTCTGCACAGCACAGTTCACACCAGTAGTAGTTTAATCTGGCAGTAGAAAACTTCTTTTCTGCATTGCTGACACAGTGGAGAACAAACTACTACTGTTCTCTTCCCCATGTCCCAACCTATCAAGACAAAATACTTTACTGCTGATGTTGCTGGAGTACAGTTAAGTTGTTTAGGAGGGCAGGTTTGAACACACCCAGGATGCCCGAAAGGTGTTTATCCCCATACACTCTGATCTGAGGGAAGCATGTTCTGAATTTAGACCACATCTTGTGACTCATCAGATTTAAGCAACAAGGCCCGGCACATTAAGGTTGTTCATCCATCAGCTCCCCAAAGTACCTTCCTTCCTCCGCAAGGCATTCTCCAGGTACTCATCCCCAGAGATGGAGCGTCCATCCAACTCCAACTGCAGGGTGAAATCGCGCACAGCCCAGATGAAAGATGGGAAGAACCAGACAAACTCATCAGGAATCTCGTCATCTTCCTCACAGTTCTGCCTGCCCGAGGCCTTAACCTTGATTAACTCAGTCAGTTCTGTCACATAGCTGGAATTGGGCTAAGGAAAGGAAGATATCGTTTCCCCAGAATGGGCCACGTCTGCCCCTCATCTCTGATGAGAATCTAACATCTTACTTTCACTTCTACTGAGCTACAGCTTGATTGTCTAGAATGCCTACATTTCACCTCTTCTTATTCCATATTTTGAATGTGTTTAGGAATCATGCACACATACTGTCAGGCCAAAGCCCTGACAGGAAGGGCCATCCACATTTCATTAACTCCTGGTTCTGCCAGCAAAGCAGGAAAGCTAGGGATTCCTGAATTTTCCAAGAAGGATACTGTAGTTTCTCCAAAGCAAACTGGTCAATGGTGCCCATGCTGTTGTACACAAAGGTGCTACTAAGCAGAATGGAGAGGGCAAACACCCACGAGTCGTTCTCAGTGTTGCTCTGCAAGGAGGGGATGCAGATGCTTAGAAAAAAACATTGGGGCCGTGACTGGGGAATGCACAGTCTTCCACTATACATGGAATAGGGAACTCTGTTGCTACTGCCACAGTCTGGGGTGATTCCCAAGAGTCTCCCAACACCTTACCAGTCACCTGGAGTGGTGCAGTTTTTGTGCAAGCAAAGCATCCACAGCAGCCTTCCCTAGTCACTATTGTCCTGATCCTAATTTACCTTCTCCACATCGCCCAGTCCTTCCGTGTCCAATAGCACCAGGGTGTGGTCAGGCTTTCTGGGGTGGGGACGACACCACATCCAGATGCCCTTGGTGTTTGCTTGTACTGTGGCACCCAGAGAAAATCCTGGAGGAGGGGGCAGAGAAGACAAGGAAATGAAGCTCAGCTCCAGGGGAACAGTAGTTTTACCACGCATGATAAGACAATGGAATCTTCACAATCTAACATTCTGCCCCCACAGTCTTGTTTGCATTGGAATGCTCACCTCTGTTCTGAGGCAAACTCCACATCCCAAGTTTTGACCAACAAATCTGAAAACAGCCCATTTATATGTTTCCTTTGTAGTCAGTGCATCTTGGGATATGTGACATTCCAAATCCCAGTTTTCTGGGAGGCATGGAAGTATTTAAATGGTCTGGGGCTACAAGTAGTTCTTAGTTTTGAGGAAAATGGCACACAAATGTCCCCTTTTTACATTACTCTAGAAACCAAGATGCCTTGGACTACAGAGGTACCAAATTTCAGCCTTCTGTCGCTGAAGTACCTTGACCATTTTGATAGCTGTGTGACTAAGCCCCAAGTGCATCTATATTCAAAATAAGCTGATTAGACGTGCCATCAAGCACAGAACCTCCAATGTATGGGACACACAAGATAGTCTGAGCTATTCCTAGAGTGAGGGAAACACAGACAGAAGCATTCAAGATAGGCACATCTGCAACAGAACCAACATCTCTGTTGGTTAGCAGAGCACAAATATGTCCTAGTCTCACCTCCTTTATCCTTTCCTGCCAGCTTGTTCATGAGGTAGGACTTGCCAGTGCGGTACAGCCCCACAATGGCCACCACCACCACAGGCTGATGGATCCTCTGCAGGAGCTGGAGGGCTTCTTGGTTAACCTTCAGTTTCTCACCCAGATTATTCTCTATCAAACACATTGGTTCCTCCATGTTGTTTGGTTGAACCATTCTAGGGACAGCCCGGGATGAAGATGGTGGAGGAACCTGTAGAGACAGAACCCGGGTTCTGTAAGCAGGAGGGTGGTAGTTTGAAGCTTCATGGACACTGGAGTATCTGGAAGTTTCATAACAGGGTCTCAAGAGACACAAAATTAGACAGCAAAGGGATGACAACCAAATAAAGAAAGATGACTTAAGGGACAAGGCAAAAAACCAAATGGACTGTCACTGGCCAAACCATGATAGCAGTCAGTGAGAATGGGGGTGTTACTGGGTGAAAGACATCAAGAAGTGTTGCCCATACTATCTTCAAGCTTGGCCAACCACTCAAAACTGGTCCCTGAGGATAAAAATGATTGCACATGTAAAGATCCCTCCCTTGAAAAAAGGTCTACCTTCCCCACCATGAATTAAACCATGGCTCAGTGAGCACTCTTGTTTGGAAAGAGCCACTGGAGTAATGGGGCTCCTATCCCGTAGTCTGTTTTGCTAAGATTTTGTAGGGAAAGCTCCCAGCTGCAGCTCAGTGGTACAGGACAAGCCTTACATTTATAAGATTCCAAGTTTAGTTCCTGGCATCCCCATTTACAGGATCTCAGGGATGAAGGCTAGATGTCTTACATTAACCACATGATTTTTCTTGCCACAAAGGTCATGGGCAAAGGGCCACCTACTAGACTAGATGTCTTACATTAACCACATGATTTTTCTTGCCACAAAGGTCATGGGCAAAGGGCCACCTACTAGACTTCCTTGGGGCAGTCTGTTACAAACACATCTGAGCAAAGTGAGAAAAATAAACATGATAATGCTAGAGGGCGGTGGTTTTATTAAACCCACCTCTCCCATATACGAATATCATTCCCAATTCATAACAGGAGGGGGCCCTTCACTTGCAAATCCTTGTAGGGCAGACATCACTTACCCTGGGTTCCTGCACCAGCAGCTGGGGGATGCTGGGAGTCTCTTTCCTCTCTGGGGCAGTCCTGGGAGGATCTATCATGGGTTCATTGAAACTCTCGTAAATTTCCTGTTGGAATAAAAAACGGGCTTTTTCCAGACCCTATCTCCCCTGAAGGGCATTTTCTGATATTTCTAACTGATGCTGTTGTTATACATATAAGCCTTGTAAAAATGTTTATTTATTATTAAAAAGCGTGTTACACGTTTTCGCCTGCATAGTGGGCCCTAGCCTGGAAACACTGCCCTCTGGATGGAGTTGCTGCCTACCGAGAAACTAGGAAAGAGGGGGTAAACTCCAATATGGAGAAGCGGGGAAAGAAGAGGCTGAGGCGTTTTTCTCCTGAGGGTGAGGAGAATTTCTAAAGAAGAAACTCCTGAGGAGAAAAGACTGTGCAGATGGAGACAGGCAGTTGGTGGAGGAGTGGTCATCTTCTGGAGTGAGCATTCAATTTTCTGAGCATGTGGCTTCTCAGTGACTGTGAGGGAAAGTAGCTAGAAGGCTTTCTTCTCTTTTTGCCCTAAGTTTGGGACTGCACATTATAATTTTTATTCATACTGTTAAAGCTCCCAGTCTGAACCTATTGTTTCCCTCACCATTCAATAAACATTATTTGTTTAAGTGTGCATCCCCAATTCTGTGACCACTAACCTTGCCCTTTTAAGGCTAAAAGGGTTACATTTTTGGGGGCTCATCCAAGATATAGCATCACAGGATTGTACCCTTTTTCATTGTCTGAAACTAGTCGCTTGCTGAAATCAGAACGGGCTGTATTATAACACTGTATAATATGGCAGTGCGCTTATTAGAAGACCGATGTAAGGGGATGAGTATAGATAGATCCTAAGAAATCTTTTCTGGTTATAGACATACCAGAGGGGCACAATGAAGGGACAGTGGAGAGTGTTTTACAGACGTTTGACCATGGGAGGGGTACATACACGATATACACTCACCATATACTGTGGGTGTTTGGGTATGTGCCAATATTGTTAATGAAAGATGGGTTGCACAGGCTGAGTTTTAAAAAATGGCTAAATGCCTCAAGTGGACCAGCTCTCCAGAGCTCCTGGGTCCAAGTTACAAACTTCTGTGGTCGTTCTTTGCCAAACATCACAGGCAAGGCCATAGAAACAGGTCAAGATAAGATGGAGAACTACCTCAGCCACCAAGCAACACCTCCGATTGCACTCAACTCCAGAGCCCACCACTGGAAACTTCGTTCAACAACGGCAGCCCTATTCCAGGGCCGTACATCGGGCTCTTTTGGGAACTAGAATCTTGAGCTTTAAAATTCTTTTGAAAAGGCTGCAACTGGAGCATCCCACTGATTCACCATCCCCCAGTTTTATGGGTATTCTCCCCCAACCATCCTGTCTTCTCCTGTCACAAACCAACCATAGAAGGAAGACAAATCAGGGGTCTAGCGGCACCTAAAAGACTACAAAGCGTGACATCTTTCCTCTCCCTGCCACCTTTCTGCTGTCTACACCTTAGTGCATAAATATATCTGCATAACAGTTGACCAAACCCCGTGGCAAGGAGTGGGAAGCTGCAGTTCTGCAGTCAAAAGCTCTGCTCACAACCTGAGCTCGATCCTGACAGAAGTTGGTTTCAGGTAACCGGCCCAAGGTTGACTCAGCCTTCCATCCTTCCGAGGTCGGTCAAATGAATACCCAGCTTGCTGCTGGGGATAAAGTGTAGACGACCAGGGAAGGCAATGGCAAACCTCCCCGTAAACATTGTCTACCTAGGAAATGTCGGGATGTGACGTCACCCCATGGGTCAGTAATGACCCAGTGCTTGCACAGGGGTCTATCTTTACCTTGACTACCTTCACCTAATGGTTGACCAATGCACCTGACAAAGTGAACACTGACTCACAAAAAGTTTACGCTGGAATCAACACTGGTTAGTCTTTCAGATACCAATGGACTTCTGTTTTATTTTGCTTCAACAGCTTAACATGGCTTCCTATCTGGAAATACAATCATAGAGGAGTTCCTATGTGAGTGTCCCATTTGGGCTGTAAGAGGTATTACAACACTGGACCCCTTGACTCAGTAAAAATCTCTGGCATGCTGCGGTGCCCAAGCCCAAACTCATCCAAGCCCTACCCAAGAGAATGGCTCTTCCTGGCCAACACAGCTCTCGTTCAGAAGGATTGGTTCATGCCGAGACAGCACATCCACAAATCGTTCCAGCATGCCAGACCAATCTGTAATACAAAATACATCACCATCATACACTGCATAGGGACCAGTGGATCTCTCAGAATTATATTTAGCATTCTGATTTTTAATCTGCTGTACTAACAGACCAGGAAAAAACAGAGTCTGGTCTGCATTTCTGCCTTTAACAGCAGCTTGATCGGAAGAAATCAGCAGGTGATTGCTTCGCGTGGCATGGAAATAAGCCGTATTGCCCTCAAATGCCTGAATGTCAAGTTGCTGTTACACAGAAGCAGGATAAAGATATATTTGTATGTACCTTTGGGAAAACCCCTGAAGAGGGAACACAATCCCAGCGTGAATGCACACAAGGCTGCCTTATACTGAATCAGACCATTGGTCCATCAAGTTCAGTTATTGCCTACTCAGACAGGGTCTCAGCTGGAGTTCTACTGCTTGGTCCTTTTTAACTAGAAATGCTGGGAATTGAACCTAAGACCTTCTGCATTCAAGACAGAAGCTCTTCCACCGAGCCACAGCCCCTCCCCATTTAAAAAAATGTTCTCCTAGGGCAGCAAAATGGCTTGAGATAGCCCTAAATAGGAGGGGAAATATCTGGAAAATATCTGGTATGAAAAGTATCCTCACCTTTCCCACTAGCAAATTTACTTCCCAGTGAGTTCTTGGGTCTCTGGTTCAGGATATAATCTTTAAACAACCAAAGCTGAGCCAGGAACATGGGATGTAGGGAATCTGAAGAGACAACCTCCTCATCATTTCCATCCGCATGTGGGGAGCAGAAACAGAACGCTTTCTGAGAGGGGAACAGGGTCTGGATGCAGCTGGTTGGTGTGTTCTCCACGGCTGAAAGTGAAAACACATAAGAGCAGGAACCTAACACCAGATGCTCAAGACAGAACTTGAGGATTCATACCAACAATCTCCCTCTCTGCCTTCTTCCCACTTTCCAAACCAAGCCCAAGCTCTTATAAAGGTAAAGGTCCCCTGTGCAAGCACCGGGTCATTCCTGACCCATGGGGCGACGTCACATCCTGACGTTTTCTAGGCAGACTTTGTTTTGCGGGGTGGTTTGCCAGTGCCTTCCCCAGTCATCTTCCCTTTACCCCCAGCGAGCTGGGTACTCATTTTACTGACCTCGGAAGGATGGAAGGCTGAGTCAACCTTGAGCCGGCTACCTGAACCCAACTTCCGCTGGGATCAAACTCAGGTTGTGAGCAGAGCTTCGACTGCAGTACTGCAGCTTTACCACTCTGCGCCACGGGGCTCTCAAAAGTATAGAGACTTCTAGAAGCCCCCCCCCTTCCCAAAGAACCCTGGGAAAAACACAGCTGCACTTAACCGGTAACTGTTGTTCATCAAGTGGTGTTCTGTGCAGTTCCCATGTGGGAACTGCACAGAGACCATGACAATGAACTGTAGTTCTGTGAGAGATAAATTCTCAGCACCGTCACTGAATTTTAGATTCTTTGGAGAAAGCCACAGCTAAACTGGTTTTCAAAACTGGCTTTCTCTGGTTTTACAGCACAATCTTGAGCATGTTGAAGCTCTGATTTTGGTGGGGTTTGCTTCCAAGATACAGGTCCCAGACAGTCTCCAACAGGCATGGGGGAGGCTAGGATATGGGAAGTGCACCTGCCGGGGTGGAGAGGAGGACAGCCAAGTTATGATCCGTGGCTTGCAGCACCTCTTCCCAAAAGGAGTCAGATACCACGTCACGAAGACACCATACAAACTCTGGTAGCAGGCTACTAAGCAGGAAGCTGTTCTCCCAAGGACAATCCTCCAATACTCGTACTTTATCGGGAAGCATCTTCACATATCTATGGGGAGGATGCTGGTTGAGGAAAAGAGAACTTCTGGAAGGCCAGGAATGGACCTTTAGAGCATCACTCACAGAAATTTACAAAGCAATCCCCCATCCAATTAGATTTGCCAACCAAAATGATCAGGGGGCTAGAACAACTGCCCTATGAGGAGCGGTTAAAATGCTTAGGGCTGTTTAGCTTGGGAAGAAGGAGGTTAAGGGGAGACATGATACAGGTCTATAAAATTATGCATGGTATGGAGAGAGTGGCCAGAGAGGGAGAAAAGTGGACAGAGAGGGAGAAAAGCTTCTCCTTCTCTCCTAATACTAGAACGTGGGGTCATCTGCTGAAGCTGGAGGGTGAGAGCTTCCAAACTGATAAAAGGAAGTGTTTCTTCAGACAATGCATAGTTAAATTGTGGCACTCCCATCCCCAGGATGGTAGTTGTGAATTTCCTGCATTGTGCAGGAGGTTAGACTAGATGACCCTGGTGACCCCTTCAAACTGTATGATTCTATGATGAGGAGATGGCTGCCAACTTGGAAGGCTTTAAGAGGGGAGTGGATATGTTCACGAAGGATAGGGGTATCAATGGCTACTAATAAAAATGAATACTCGTCATGATGCACACCTATTCTCTCTAGAATCAGAGGGGCATGCCTGTTATATTAGGTGCTGTGGAACACAGGCAGGATAATGCTGTTGCAGTCATCTTGCTTGTGGGCTTCCTAGAGGCACCTGGTTGGCCACTGTGTGAACAGACTGCTGGACTTGATGTGCCTTGGTCTGATCCCACATGGCTTTTCTTATGTTCTTATGCCGTCATTTGTTCTCAGAAATTCCAGCACCATAGGCTGGGTGCCTCTGAGCATGTGCAGAGTGTGTTTTCAATGAGATTTTAAAAACTTTGAGTGCTTATGAGCACATATC
Source organism: Euleptes europaea (assembly GCF_029931775.1). Classification (NCBI taxonomy): domain Eukaryota; kingdom Metazoa; phylum Chordata; class Lepidosauria; order Squamata; family Sphaerodactylidae; genus Euleptes; species Euleptes europaea. The sequence continues at coordinate 797,484 of NC_079314.1, forward strand.
TTTGATCAAATGCAAACACTCCCTCCTCCCTTTTAACGGTGGCATCTTTTCTTTTCTAAAAGACCATCCCTCAAACGAAAAGCAACTGAAAACACAAAGGGTTCCCGACTTTACATCTTCCTGTTTGGGCAACTAGCCAGGAGAATTAAATTCTGCTCAGGTGGCAATCCAGGTGGAAGCATAAGGCTGGTCTGAGCCTAATGATGCAGAAATCCAAGACAGGTTTGAAGGTTCCCAGCAAACAAAAAAGGAAGATGCCTGTTACTAATATTGCAGAATATTTACAGTCTATGCTGTGATCCAATAAAAGCTGAATTGGGAAGGATACGTCAGTTTATCAAGCTCTTCTTGAAGATCCCAAGCACCTTTGGAGTTATATATAAAGATATTGCAGAGTAGTACATCCAAAAGGAAAAGTTTGAAGGAGATGGAGTTTTCATCCTGTAGTAATACCAGAAGAAACATCAAGAACCAGAAGTAACATCAGGAACCGTAAGCAAAGTGAGCCACACCAGATGTATGCCTTTATTATCAAGAAACATTTGATCACTCTTTTCTATTACTGCACACTCAAGATGGCTTAAAATTAAAACACACACAAAACAGAAACAGGAGAATGCCTACAACATAATAAAGACCAAAATGAGAAAATTACAGAGAAGCCAACTTTTTAAAGGGCTACCGTAGCTGTGCCTTTAACGGCCACTCGATTGGCGGATCATGTCTACCCTGCCAAGCTGTGAAAAGTTTCAAGCTGCTGATTTCTGCCCCTCAAACTGCTCTCAAAGGCACACGAGTCGGGCCAGGCTGGACTCTCCCCCATTTGGCAGGCCTCACCAGAGGTTACAAACCTTCACCTCATGAATTCTGCCTGGTATGCAGCAACCGTGCTTCTGCCCATAAAAGAAAAGACAGCAACCCAATTTCGCACAGTGCCAAAGAGATGACTTAAGAGGAAAGAAATATGCCTAGTTGTTTTCCCTCCAGAAAAACAGCTAAGAATGGAAGTATTACTTTGCACACTGCACAACAATTCACTTAATGCAATTCACTGCCTCTAATAACTTATTAGCAGATTAGGGGTCCCAAACCTTCTTGAACCTGAGGGGCACCCTCTGAATTCTGACAGTGTGAAGGGAACAGCTACAAAATGGAGTCTCCTGGCTGCGGCTGCTTACCTTCAGTCACACAGTGAAGATCCAAAGCAACATTAAAAAAAATCTTCAGCCAATCAAATCTCTAATGGCCAATCGGAAGCCTTGCTGGGCAAAAGCCCAACCTGGCTCCGCCCACTTTTTAAAAACCCTTGGCGGTCTCTAGAAAAGGTGCAGGCACCACACTGGGGACTCCTTAGCTTATGTGGCATTTACAAAGACAAGCTCTATTAATCACACTGGAGAAATCCAACCTCCAGGTACAGACACTGTAAGTAAAGGTAAAGGTCCCCTGTGCAAGCACTGGGTCATTCCTGACCCATGGGGTGACATCACATCCCACCGTTTCCAAGGCAGACTTTGTTTGCGGGGTGGTTTGCCAGTGCCTTCCCCAGTCAACTTTCCTTTACCCCCAGCAAGCTGGGTACTCATTTGACCGACCTCGGAAGGATGGAAGGCTGAGTCAACCTTGAGCCGGCTACCTGAAACCAACTTCCATCAGGATCGAACTCAGGTTGTGAGCAGAGCTTTTGACTGCAGTACTGCAGCTTAACACTCTGCGCCACGGGGCTCCTACAGACACTGTAAATACCAAAGTCTGCCACAGGAGATAGCCACGCTGCCTAGCCTGATAGCTTCCCGTGGCCTCTGATTGATCCAGTTGAAAACTGGACTAGATTGCAAGTTTTTATGCTCTTGCAGAGCTACTGAGGCCAAGGGGAGCTGTCAAAAGACACTGAAATGCTGTTCGACTTTATGTTCCGCTTTAATCATCAGTGGGGCCTATCCTACCTTCTCCATTTGTTCAGGGAGGCCTTCCGTATCCAGTAACACCAGGGTTTCATCTGGTTTAGTCGGGTGAGGAAAACAGTTCAGCCATATTCCTGGAGAATGCGAAAAGCCTGCAGGAAAAGAGGACAAAGGTGATGAAGGTGTGTCATATCTACAAGGTTAGAGGGCAGGACCCCCAGAGCATTTACCTTCATCTTGCCCCGCCAACTGGTCCAAGAGGAAGGATTTTCCAGTGCCCTTGGGCCCAAAGATAGCCACCACCTGAAGGGGGCCAGCCAGGGTCTTCAGGAAGGACAAGGCAGTTGAGTTCACTCGCAAAGTGCCGGAGACAGGGGACGGCTCCACCAGGCATATCCACTCTGTCATCCTGACAATGAAAAAGGAGCAAGAAGTCAATCGTGCAAACAAGCCATCCTTACTTACTGGCTGTCCACATTTTTCTTAATTAATTATGAACCTACTTATATGGAAGTGCAACTTCCTCGGGAGGTGGTGGGCTCTCCTTCCCTGGAGGTTTTAAAGCAGAGGCTAGATGGCCATCTGTCAGCAATGCTGATTCTATTACGGTACCTTAGGCAGATCATGAGAGGCAGGGCATCTTGGCCATCTTCTACGCATGGAGTAGGGGTCACTGGGAGTAGTTTGGAATTTCCTGCATTGTGCAGGGGGTTGGACTAGATGACCCTCTGACCCCTTCCAGCTCTATGTTTCTATGAGATGCCCTACTGACTGTTCCACTAATTAAAGAAACTAATTTGGTGGGTACAAAAGAGAAGGCCTTTTCTGTGGCAGCCCCACAATTATGGAACAACTCCCCAGAGAGGTGTGCCTGGCCCCCTCATTGTCGATCTTCAGGAGGCAGTTGTAGACAGTTTTATTTAGGACTGCATTTTGATTGATTTAGCTTTTATTTTTGTCAGTCCCAGTTGGAATTTTTTTACTTTTATGGGTTTCATAATTGTTATTTTATTATGTTTTCTATAATGTTTTTTTTACATTGTAAATCCCCTTGAGTTCTGTAAATCTCCTTGAGTTCATGCCAAGCAGACATTCTGCTACAGAGCCACATTCCCAGTCTCTCTAACACAAATACAGAATCCCTCTTTCTCCCACTTGAGCCATTACACTTCTTGATTTAAATGTGATGATGGATGCTAGCTAGGGATGCCAGCAGCCTCCAGATGGGACCTGGGGATCTCCTGGCATTACAGCTCATCTCCAGACTACAGAGATCAGTTCCCCTGCAGAAAATGGGTGCTTTGTAGGGTGGACTCTGTGGCACTGTGCCCCACTGAGGACCCTGCCCCCGCCCAGGCTCCATCCCCAAACCTCCATGAGTTTCCCAACATGGATCTGACAACCTTAAACCCCACCCCATCCCCAACCAGCAGCGGGGGGTGGGGGGGCTGGCAATTCTAATGCTAGCAGACAAAAGAATTCACCCATGAGGCTTTTGCACCGCGCATGGTTTCTAGAGTTGCCAACCTCCAGGTGGTACCTGGAGATCTCCCGTTATTACAGTCCATCTCCAGACAATCAAAACCAGTTCCCCTGGAGAAAATAGCTGCTTTGGAGGGTGGCCTCTGTGACATCAGACCCTCCCCTAACCTCGCCCCTCCCCAGGCTCCTCCCCCACCCCCCAAAGTATCCAGGACTTTCCCAGCCCAGAGGTGGCGACCCTAGGAGTTTCTCGGCAGGGCTTGGAGGGCTTTTGGGCCCCCAGCGCCAAACCGGAGCGGAGGGAAAGGGCGAAACCCGCGGCTCAAACCTGTTACCTGGGGGCGCTGATCCGGTGCCGGGAAAAGCCCCCGTCACTAGAGAGTCGCTGTTGCTCTCAACGCCCCGGTCGAGCCTGCGGAAAGCGAAAGTGAAAAATGCACAGAGCTCTGTGCATTTTTCACTTTCGCTTTCCGCAGGCTCGACCGGGGCGTTGAGAGCCCCCCGGGGACCACGGGGGCCCCTCGCGCTTCCCTTCCCCGCTTTGGTACAGCTGATCGGTTGAGCCTCAGCCGCCCCCCGACACCCACGCAGCCCTTCTGCCTTCCAGCCTCTGCAAACGTGATACCTTTTCTTGCATCCGACGCCTTGCCCGGGCACCGCTTTTCCCGGAGGGGAACCTCCGCCGCAAATCGTTGCCTCGGCCGCAGAGAACCCGGGCAAATGTAGTTCTGCGAAGGCGGGGCCGAAACTGCATTCGCTGGCCTGGCAGGCGGACGTGTCCTTAAGGCAGGAGGCACTTCAGCGAACTTAAGACACTTTCGCTGTCCAGAAAGCCTCAGCCTCAAGTGTCTAGATCACATCACGCTGCGTTTTAGTCTTATTATTGATTTAATCCTTGTTCTGGGCTGTTCCATTCTGATTTTTTTCGCCATCTCCATATGATGGGACCATCAACCGAAAGGGAGAGTGCAGCCAAGAAATTAGAAGGAGATTGAGACTGGGAAGGGCAGCCATGAAGGAGCTAGAAAAGATTTTGAAGTGTAAGGATGTGACTCTGGCCACCAAGACTAGATTAATTCATGCCATCATATTCCCTATTACTATGTATGGGTGTGAAAGCTGGACAATGAAGAAAGCTGATAGGAAGAAAATAGATTCCTTTGAAATGTGGTGTTGGAGGAAAGTGTTGCGAATTCCGTGGACTGCCAAAAAAACAAATCAGTGGGTTATAGATCAAATCAAGCCTGAACTGACCCTAGAAGCTAAAATGACTGAACTGAGGCTGTCGTATTTTGGTCACGTCATGAGACGACAAGAGTCACTGGAAAAGACTGTCATGATAGGAAAAGTTGAGGGCAGCAGGAAAAGAGGAAGACCCAACAAGAGATGGATTGACTCAATAAAGGAAGCCACAGCCTTCAGTTTGCAAGATCTGAGCAAGGCTGACAAAGATAGGACATTTTGGAGGACTTTCATTCATAGGGTCGCCATGAGTCGGAAGCGACTTGACGGCACTTAACACACACACATATGATGGGAAGTTCCAAGACAAATGGGATGCAGAGGTTAGATGCCCCCCCAAATCCAAATCTCCACCTCCCGATCCCAATCCAAAGAAGTGTGAGGGCATCTGCGGGGGTCAGACATTCACTCTTTTGCCAACTCCCAGATCCCCTTAAAAGTTTACATATAAAGATCCAGAAAAGCAGGAAGGTGCATCCAGATTACATATCTCTTTGCATCTAGGTCATTTACCATCTGAAGAGCCTTCTCACCCCTTTTGTTATCTCTCTCACATGTAAATACATCTTCCTTAATTCTATAGATGGAAAACTGTTGCTCATAATGTTTGCTTCGGAAATAGGAGCTGATATTTCAACAGTATGGGCAGGGGGTGACTGACAAGTAGCCTGGCTCCAAATTGCTTTTTAGTGGCTGTTATGGCAGGCTCATAAATCAGGCTTTCAGGATTAGAAGCACAAAGACCCCGGACCAATATTCTGGATAAACAGGTTTTTATTTCAGCAGCTGCTGGTCCCAAACTTTGCTCTCAAGAGCATTAAAAATCAAGTTTGAGGCCCAGAACAAAAGTGTGCAAGTTCTTTTATAACTTTTAGCAAGCTCATTACAATACATTATCTATGCATATTTTATCATAACTTTTTACTGGCTACAGAACCTTGGCTAATAGCTTATTGGCTAATTATTATATTCACAAGAACATAAGAACATAAGGAAGGCCCTGCTGGATCAGACCAAGGCCCATCAAGTCCAGCAGTCTGTTCACACAGTGGCCAACCAGGTGCCTCTAGGAAGCCACTAACAAGACGAGTGCAGCAGCACCATCCTGCCTGTGTTCCACCGCACCCAAAATAATAGGCATGCTCCTCTGATACTAGAGAGAATAGGAATGCAGCATGACTAGTATCCATTCTAACTAACAGCCATGAATACCCCTCTCCTCCATGAATATGTCCACTCCCCTCTTAAAGCCCTCAAAGCTGGCAGCTTTGAATAATATTCAGATTATTTCTAATTGGCTCACTCATACAGGAATATCATTGGTTAACATAAATGCAAAAATAATCTTATTGGTTAACATAAGCTGTGTTTGAAGTTCATCACTGCACCTGGCATTTAATCTGGTTTACCATTAATCATATCCACCCTTGAGGTTTTGGCGCCTGTCTTGCATTCTGATATCTTGGTTAGCCTGGACTGGCCAAGCAATACTCCTGTCTGGTTCTGATATCTTTTCTTGTTTGCCTCCTTCTGTCTGTCTCTGAATTCCAAATGTATCTTCCTGGGGCACTCTTTTGGAATTCAATAATTTTTATTTTTAGAGACCTCCTGTCTCATGGCCAAATGAATTACAGCACCTAAGCCCCCAGAGATCCACACCTGGTTAATTCAAGGATGTTGTCTGGCAGACAAGAAGCATGTGTTATTTAAAATGCAGGATAAATCCTTTAATGAGAGATGATTGCTGTATTGGGACTGACAACATGATTAAGATTTCCCCCTAAATGTAACTGTTAGCAATAGTAGTCAGTCAGTCTCTAGAACGAGCCAGAGGCACACTGGCTTCTGAAGAATAATGGCTTGCAGTCTGATTGCATAGCAGTGGAATGGGGGTTATTACATTTACCCCATCCACCCTAAAAGGCACCCAGGTTTCATAGTAAAGCAGAGAGCTAAAGCCCCTCATCCAAACCCCAGATAAACCCCCAAAGTCTTCATGCACCAGAGAGACTAACAAAACTTTATTCCAGCATAAACTTTTGTGGAAGACAGCCCACTTTTTCAGATACAGTATTGGATTAGTTCTTTTGTATAGACATCCCGCCCCGTTAAGCTGCCTGGTGTACTGCACTCATTTGCCCTCAACTTGTTTCAAGTGGAATGTGCTTTATTATCTATTATTATTGCAGGCCCCATCTCATCCAGTTCCACTTTTAAATGTTAGTTTCTTTGTTCTTCAGATGTAACGATGATTTTTTGTATGCAAAATACCTGCTAAATATTGATTTTTTAAAACACAGATAAAAATTGCTCTCCATTCATTTCCCACCCACCCCATCCTGCCTGCTGTCCATCTGTAGCCTTAAAGAATCCCCCATCCTTTCATTAGTGCCTTCCTGAGATGCTTTTCTCAAAGGATCACGCAACCTGGGCTGGACTGCATTTCCATCATCTTGTAATTCAGTTGCTGGATCTCACTCTGCATCCTTGTGGCTTCAGTCCTGAATCCTTCTTCCTGAAGGCGTTTCTCCTCCTGGGGAGGGCAGGGATGAAGAATGCAGTCAGTTCCAGAAAGTGAGGCTGGAGGCTGGGGGAGTGAAAGGCCTTGTGATAAAGGAGACTTAGCCAGAGCTAGCCCAACCACTGGGAGAGGCAAAGTCTACCCCGCCCCCAGGGAGCAACTCTGGAAGGGTAAATTCTTGGGGACTTCCCCTCTCCACGTTCCCTTAGTGCAGCTTCATCTCTAGTTCTGACTGGGGAAAGTCTCCATGATGGCCCTGCATCCTATGCAGTCAGTAACATTTCCCCAATACTCAGTATATTCCCCTTGCAAGCTAAACAGTGTGTCTCCTTAGGAATGCACTGAAATTGTGCAAGGTCAGCAAATGAACTCAGGGTCGCCATGAGTCGGAAGCGACTTGACGGCACTTAACACACAGCATCACAAACTTCAAGATGTGTGGCCAAATTTTGTGTTGCTATATATAAGGCACGAAAGGATGTAATTGTGAGGGCCATCTGGTTTTGGCTCCTATCTGTTTCTATCTCTCCCTCTTTGAACTCGTACAAGCAGTTCGCACCTCTGTGTATCTTCCTGAGTCCCCCGCCTCGTCCTTCTTGCCCAGGTGCCACCTCTCCTCCCCTGCTGTGCCTTCTGCCTTCACTCCCTCGGGCTGGCTCCGGCCTTGAAATGCAGATAGCCCTCACTGTCTCTCTAGGACTGTTTGATGTTTTATGCTGCACCGGTTTGCCTTGTAACCTCCCATGTCTCCCATGCGTGTGAACCTTCATGCCCTGTAGTAGATAAATACTGTAACCCCGATAAGCTAGTCACTCGCAACTTTGAATCCATGAGCCTGTCTTCTCTATTTGAAGCCTTCAATAAATCTTTTGTTTCTGCATCCAAGTCTGAGCAATTGATTTGGCGAAGTTTGCCCAACTAGCTGGGGACTCTCACAGTAATGTACAAATAGGTACAATTTGATAGATAAACTTTTTAGAAGCTAGCTTGCTTACCTTTTTAGATATGGGATTTTATTGAAATATTTTATTTTGTGGACTTTTCGATTGACTGATACTGTTTTATTACAAATTTAGGTTATTCTTGATTAGATGTGTTCTATTTTTGGTCAAATTTCCATAAAATAAAGATTGATTGATTAACACACAGCATATGAAAAGACAGAATGTAACCACCACAGGGTGATCATGGGACCGCTTAGCTGTCAAGGGGTCTAGAGCAGTCCCCCCTAGTGGAGGCCAGGGGCAGGGGCCTTTGAATGTGCCAGAATGCCCTTGGGGGGCAGAGTTACAGTGATGTGTACAGCCTGGCAATGGAAATTCCCCAGCAGGAGAGTCCCAGCGCAACTTACTTGAGTGAAAACAAAACTGAAACCTTTGCCATCTGGAGGCTGACTGTGTACCTAGGAAGAGATGACTTTCATCTCTTGCTTCAGCTGAGCTTCTTTTTATTTGTTTAAAAACCATAGGTCCACACACACACACACAAAAAAAACTCTGTCACTGAACTCTAGAGTGGACCAGTTATTTAACTTGTACACAGAACTAAGTACAGCTCCTTGGAGGAAAGCCAGGCTAAAATCCATGATAGACGTGGAAGAAACAAACTGGAGTTTTCTTCCCTGCTCAGTTTCTCTCTGCCTCTGAAGACAGCCAATAACCTAAAACCTCCTAGAATTTGTGAGCTCTCCCAACCACTAGAACAGCATCAGTGGGGACTGCAGTAGCTTGTGTTTTGGCCGTGATGGTGTGGGGGAGAATAGGAAAATAGGCCTAAGATGCAGGCCTGAGCGCACCAAACCATAGCCATTAAAAATTGTCTGACTATAGTGACCTTTATACAGAGTCACATATGCGACCATGATTCTGCTTACGGTATGCTGCTGAACCTTGTTTGCCATCTCTGTTAGAACACAGTTAATGATGACAGGTCACTGTGATTTCCAAATTCATGAGTAAATAAACAAAAAAGTCCCAAAGTCTATGCTGTTCAGTTTGTGATGTTTTTGGTCAATAGCATACTTGTTTGTATCTCACTATAAAACCTATATAAAACCTATGTAATTCTTGTTTCCTCAGAATTCTCTTGTCTGATCTTCCGGTGGCATAGGCTCTCTCCTTGTGTACAATAAATTCTTCACTGTCAGTCTCTGTGTTTATTTTGGTCCTTTCCTAGCCGGTGAGCCCCATCTTCCACTGGGTTGGAATTCACCAACAATGGGAGAGAAGCAGCAGTCTGGGCGGTTTTAAGGATACGAGCTCCTTTGCATTTTCAGAATCAGAGGTAGATCAGTTAGGATCTTCTCTGCGTGGAGCACAAAAAGAAAAATCTACTTGTTTATTTCTTGCCTTAAAAACATTATTCTACCGTCCTCCTAAAATGCTAAAGTTCTCTTGTTTCCCATTCTAGGATCAAAGCCCAGGAGTCCTACAGACAAGGTGTTTCACTGTGAGGAGTGGTAAGATTACTCCTTGAGAGTTTTTCTCCCCTCCCCACTAATAAAACATTTGAAGAGGGTTCCCCAGGACTAAATAGGGTTGCCAGCTATGGGACTGGAAAATTCCAGTATATTTGGTGCCTGGGCAGGGTAGGTTTGGGGAGGGACCTCAGCACAATATAATGCCATCGAGTCCTCCCTCCAAAGCAGCCATTTTCTCCAGGGTAACTGATCTCTATAGTCTGGAGATCAGCTGTAATTCCTGGAGGTTGGCAACCCTAAATGATTGATCCTAATGTTGGAGGTGTACTTGATTGGCTTGGTCACACAAAAGACCTTATTACCTGCAGCCTTGCATTCAACATCCTCTCATACTCCATTTGTTGATTCTTCCTGTCCTCCTCCATCTTGGCCATTAACTGTCTCTTGTGCTCCTCATAACACTCTTCTTTCTCCTTGGCCATTTGTAGGGCGTCTTCTTTCATTCTCCTATGCAGTACTGCTTCCTGTTCAGCTGCCTGAGCCCGTACTCGTTCCACTACAGAGAAAGAGACAAACAGTGAGTGCACAATTGTGCATTATTGGGGTTTCAGTCCTGGAAGCAATGTGTGTGTGTGTGTGTGTGTGTGTGTGTGTGTGTGTGTGTGTGTGTGTGTGTGTGTGTGTGTGTAAAGTGCCATGAAGTCACAGTGGACTTATAGCAACCCCTGGTGGGGTTTTCAAGGCAAGTGATTAAGGAGAGGTGGTTTGCCATTGCCTTCCTCTGCAGAGTCTTCCTTAGAGGTCTCCCTTATTATTCCACATCCCCCCGGAAGGGATGCTTCCACTCAAGTGAGTGAAAGTACCCATGCATAAACAACCCCTATGAAATGGCTTTGCTTTTAATATATGAATCAACTCAAACAAAGGATATGAGTGAAATCAGGGAATTTAATGGATTTTGCCTATAGGTTCTTGTATCTCTTCCCATGGACTTGGGAAAAGATTACATGCATGAACCAGAATGTATTCCCTACCTCTCAGTGTGCTAGTTCTCATTAAGCACAAGTTCTAGCCGGCTTGTGTTCTAAGCATTCCTAGAAAGGTGGCCATTGTTCCTAAATTACCTGCAGGGTTTCTTCCTCCCTGGACTGATGGAGTTTGTCCATCACAAAGCCAGCTATGAAAATATTCCTTCAAAGAGGTCAGGGAATGAGAAGGACAAACAAATGCTAGAATAATAGATTTCCTGCTCAGTAGGAAGGAAGGGGCCTAAAGCGCCTCTTCCAGTATTGTTGGCAGCTAGGAGGCCATTTGTTGTCTGCAAGACCTATGGGTTACCTTCAGCCTCCTTCTCTTTGTCTGTGAGGTTACGGTCAGCCTTCAGGATGGACTGGGCTGCTCTCTCCTTGGATTTCAGGTAGTCTTGCAGGGCCTTGGAAGCCTGAGCAGAACAGGGAGAGAAGAGGATAGTTCACTTGAACTTCTATTCCAGAACATGTATAAGATTGTGAAAATACCTGCAAAATCTGAGTCTTGTGTGTTTCAGAATTGATTTTGTTAATTCTTATTTTTCACAAAGATCAGCTTGGAAGGCACAAAAGTTGACTGGCAATCAAATTCTTCATAGAGAGAATGAGCAAAGTTTTCCATGGTCAGAGGGTGAGGCTCCCAAGGGATCAGGCTTCAGGAATACCAGATGAATCATCAGCGTCCCCCATGCCAATCCCCCATGTGCTGGAGGCAGGATAGTGCTGTTTCCCTGCTGAACTAGTATTTACTTCAGATGAGGGAATGGGGAGGACATGTGGAAGTTAAATGGGGGTAGTTGCTGTGTTTTTTCACCTGTGTTTTTTCACAGGTAAGTGCTACCTACCTCGTCTTGAGAGACTCAGGTTGCCATTTTAAGCACCCTTACTGTGGAGTAAGACATATTGAACTCAGTGGGACCTTTTAGAATTGCAATGTCAGGATGGATACCAGCATTTGTCATCAAAAACCGCATAAAATAAACACTGTTGACAAGAATGGTGAAGGTGAGAGACACTGTGCAGACAGGGAGGTTAAGAGCATAAGAAAGGCCCTGCTGGATCAGACCAAGGCCCATCAAGTCCAGCAGTCTGTTCCCACAGTGGCCAACCAGGTGCCTCTAGGAAGCCACTAACAAGACGACTGTAGCAGCACCATCCTGCCTGCGTTCCACCGCACCCAAAATAATAGGCATGCTCCTCTGATACTAGAGAGAATAGGTATGCAGCATGACTAGTATCCATTCTAACTAACAGCCATGAATACCCCTCTCCTCCATGAATATGTCCACTCCCCTCTTAAAGCCCTCAAAGCTGGCAGTTTTGAATAATATTCAGATTATTTCTAATTGGCTCACTCATACAGGAATATCATTGGTTAACATAAATGCAAAAATAATCTTATTGGTTAGCATAAGCTCTGTTTGAAGTTCATCACTGCACTCTTGGGTTTTCTTTTTATTTGATTGATTGCATTTTTAAGAACATAAGAACAGCCCTGCTGGATCAGACCCAGGCCCATCCAGTCCAGCAGTCTGTTCACACAGTGGCCAACCAGGTGCCTCTAGGAAGCCCACAAGCAAGACGACTGCAGCAGCACCATCCTGCCTGTGTTCCACAGCACCTCATATATAACAGGCCTGCTCCTCTGGTCCTGGAGAGAATAGGTATGCATCATGACTAGTATCCATTTTGACTAGTAGCCATGGATAGCCCTCCCCTCCATGAACATGTCCTCTTAAAGCCTTCCAAGCTGGCAGCCATCACCATATCCTGGGGCAGGGAGTTCCACGATTTAACTATGTGTTGTGTGAAAAAATACTTCCTTTTATTTGTTTTAAATCTCTCACCCTCTAGCTTTAGCAGATGACCCCATGTTCTGGTATTATGGGAGAGGGAGAAAAACTCCCTGTCCACTCTCTCCAAACCATGCATAATTAAGTGCAGGAAGAGGTGAAAAGAAACAGTCTATCTAAAAAGACAGTGGGTTTTTTTTCACGGAGATTTGCTGCGCCTTCGAATCTGATTTGCGCCGGTTCAAATTTTAAATTCTTCACTGGGGTCCCGTTTTTTCTGGGAAAGAGCAGTAAAAGCAGCGTCAAAGACATGGCATCCCGAACCACTTTAAAGCCGTTCTTTTTTTGCTGGCACGCATTAATTGGTTCGGATGCCCATGAAGAAATGTTTGCCTCGCTTGCGCTGACCCTCCCCGTGACGTGAACTTTCCCCTCCCACTACACCAGTGATTGGTTGGGGGAGTGTCCTGCACGCTCATGGGAACGCCCTTGAGTTTCACCTTCTGCCGTGGCCACCAGGTGCCGCTCACCTCACCGTTGCTAGCCATCACCATGGTTTCCATATTTCTCGTTGTATTGCTACCTTGCCACAACCAATCGCATCGCGAGGACAGGGCATACGCTACCCCTCTCCTTCGGGAATGCCTTGCTTTGTGTTTGGCCACTCATTTTCTATCAGCGCCTGGCAGTCAATCAGGGAGCTATGCCTGGCAGCCAAAGAAATTCCGGAGCGCGTGGTGTTTCCTGGAGGGAACGAGAGACGCTCGATCTGTTGACTATATGGGGGGAGCACACCATGCAGAGGGCATTACACAAATCCCACCGTAACCTGGATGTGTTTGAGAAGATTGCCACTGAGATGGCACGGAAGGGCCACCGCCGGTCCGCCCTAGAATGCAGAACAAAGACAAAAGCTCTACGCCGTGAATACAAGCGCTGCATGGCTCACAACAACATCTCCGGGAACCGCATTAGAAAATGCCCGTTCTACGACCAGCTACACATCATTCTTGGAGAGGACGAGAGTATTTGACCACTGAGAGTTGCAAGGAGCATGAATCTTCTGCTGGTCACGGAGGAGCATGAGACCGAGAACACAATCTCCCCTGGCTCTCAGGACCTCTTCGGAGAAGCGCTCTCCACCATTAATTCGGAAGATATTCGTGCCTCCTCTCCAGTAACTCCTGGTGAGTACCCAACTGTGCGTTTATGTCTTCTTCAGTGCTGACTGATGCTCCCTTGACGGTTATCCGCTCTCCTTTTCAAAGATTTGTCTCAGGTTGCTTCCAGTGCCTCCACACTCCCAGCAGACAGGCAGCATCAGGACCCGGACGAAACCAATGTTTCCTCGGAGCAGGGGGCAACTGATAACATGCAAGGTAACATGTCCATTACGTTCCACGTTATATGTTACCGTTACTTTCCCCAGGTACCATGCGATTTCCTATCATGCTCCATCTTCACTAACACATCATGGTGCCTTTTTAGGTTATCTCCCGGGCACTTAGGTTAAATGATGGACATTTTTTGTGAGGGGGGGCGCTGCACGTGCTTCTATGAGGGGTACTGTCTCTTTCTTGGCCAGGGGCTAGCTCTGTTTTTGGGGCTTGCGCACACCAAAGAGCCTTGCGCGCTATGGTGCTGCGAAAGTCTTCCACCGGAACATGTGCACTTTCCGATAGCGTGCTCTGCTGCTTCACGGGATCCCTGTGTAGTGACGGACGGTGGAGCGGGCTCTAGAACGCAGTTTGAACCGCTTAGTCGAAATGGCAAACAGTCTCTGTGGCTGAGAGATGCAAGCGCTCGACCAACACAGGGGGGCAAGGAGGGTGATGAAACAGGCGAGGTCCTGCTGCTAAACTCCAACATGCAAGCTGTGGAAGAGGGTTGGATGTCGCTTGCGATTGTGCGTTGTGTGCGCTTAGTTATCCGTGGTGCGCATGCTGTGCAATATTGGGCAAGTGAGCCTGGACAATCAACGGTAGTGTTGAGGTTTGTGATGCCATGACAGAAATTATTTGGGTGCGCCAACCCATTTTCCCCATCGATCCTTTACAGTTTCTGCTTGGTTAAATTTGAAATGAGGAGGACCTACATGCTCCTTGGGGGCAAAGCAGGAGCAGAAACCTCTCAGTTGGCATTTCATTTTTCTGCCCTAAAACCTTGTGGTGCCACCTGAGCACAGAGCTCGGTGTATAGATATTGGGAAACTGCAATCGATTGCCCGTATGGGTGATCTTATGGCTGGCTGCCCACTTTCGATGCGGTTATGCAAGGCAAGCCTTTTGGTGGGGGGAGGACCTGAGGAGATCTGGGATACTTTCAGGTGTTCTAAGGTGAATAGAAAAGGAGGAAAAAAAAGAATTTTGCATGGCAAACTGTGAGAAATGCGCACCGGTCACACCCTTCCATGTTTCCAGTGAGCCTACAACTTCTACTCTTTGGTGCCTGAGAGGACAAAAAAGTCTAAATTGAGGTCGGGATGGCAGCGCGTGGTTGGTTCTGAGGGGGAGACTAGAGCAGGGGACAAGGTTGCAGTTCTCCATTCATCAGAGCTACATGTGAGTTGGTGGGAAGCACCATGAGACAGGAGAGAACCCAGTTAATTTTTTTCAGTTTCCATGCCTCCTGACTCAGCCTGTTCTGCATGTGTGACCTATTATGTTTCTACCGCTGTCCGCAGGGAATCAAGGAGCACTAATTAATAGGCAGCTCGCAACTCAATCGGCGAACGAGCGGATGCTTGAAAGGGAGCAGCATAGGGTGCGCCGAGTGGCGCTGCTTACTGAAGTGGGCAATCAGATGCTCCGGCACTCTGAGCAGGAGGAGGAGAGTGCAGCCCACCGCCATCAGGAACTTATGCAGGTGGAGGAGCGGCGTTTTCTCATTGATCAACGTAGGTTTGAATGCGAGTCCAATGATAGGAAGAGATTGCTGAAGGAGGCAAGGTTGCAACGGTACACGCTTATGAAATCAATGGCTATGAACCGTGCTGTCATGATGCAGGCCATGCAGGCCATTCTATCGCTTGGGGGGGGGAAGTGGATTGTGTACATGCCATGCTTCTGGGGAGGCACAGAATCAGCAGAGAGTAACTTATTCCTTAGAAGACAATGTCCATGTGGGTGGGCCATCCACTGATTGCGGTGGGGTTGATGTTGGATTGACGTTGGAAGCCACAGGGCGCACGAGCAACTCTTCTGTTGATCTAGTGTGCCCAGTGACTAGAGTTTTTGAGAGCTCTTCAACCGTTGGCCTAAGTGCGGCTGTCCACGGTGGCGGTGGTAAACAGTGCTCCACTCGAGCGTCCACCTCATCTAACATCAAGGGCGGCTTACAGCATTCCAAAGGGGTTAAAGGTAAAATGAATGACAGGGAAACTCCCTCCGAGCGGGCATCAGGGCTGCCAGCAAGGAAGAAGATCAAACGTGTGGTGAGGAAGCGTGAAGTTATGAACCTTTAGTAATTTTGATGGGTAGGTCCAATCATTGGCTGACAAGTGCTACTTCATTGGGTTTCCATGCTAGGCTGGTCTTGTCCAATAATAAATTTGATTTTACCTTTTTATTGTGCCTTAATAAAAATGTAATTTGTCCTTAACTATTGGTTTCCGGTCTCATTGCTCATTGATCCGTTCACCTTTTTGCTACACCCAACACAAGTTAGAATCCAGAGTGCTGCCGTAAACAATCTTGCTCTGCCACAAGGTTGGTCTGCTGAACTTAGTACTGCAGTTGTTTTGGATCAGGCATACCTCCTCACTATTTCTCCATCACCAAGGATGTGTCAATTCTAATTAAGTGTTTCCCTTATTTGCCCCAGGCCTTCAAAAAGGACATCTGTTGTCGCAAGTGCTTTTGTTTTTGGGGTGGTCAGGCAGATTAGCATGTCAACGTAAATGGATTTTGCTAGTCTTGCAGTCGCCAAGACAACTAGATCTCAATGGGGGGGGTTGTTGCCATTTGAGTGCTCACATCCTGTTGCAGGGACAGCACCGCCCGCGGGGCTTCATGTGGCCGCCACTGGCCAGAATTAACCATAACTTACAATCTCAATGCTGTATCTTTCGCTTGGATTCACACAGTGCCTGCTCTAGGGTCACTCAAAGCATGCATGCCAGGTCCAGTTGGGTTGAGGAGTGGATGAAGTGCTAGTGGGATAGTTCATCACAGAGTGGTAGACTTTTACTTTTCTAGTACTGCAGGATCGACATGTCACATCAATCCCAAACCTAATTCTCTTTATCTCCACGCAGTTTTTTGCCTTCAGCCAATCAATTTTAAATTGCATCGTGGGAGTGTGTCAATTTTTATAGCTACAGGGTGTTTTATTTTGGCCACCTTAATATTTAGCTCCACAGAATTTTTCTTCATGCAGGTGGGCAACATTACATCAGGACGAAGAAAACACAGCTGAATCTTCCCCCGTGAGAAAGAACAGGACCATGCTGAATGCGCCTCCAGTACCCTTCTCGGAGGAAAGCTGAAACATTGCTGTTTTAAAAACACAAATGCATTACACCTTGTTGCCACAACCGAACAGAAAACTTTCACCTTCTAAGCAGCTAATTGCCATGCAACAAAACTGAGATAGCTTTGTGCTGCTGCGGATTGTGGGGGTTCTTTGCACATAGCCTTGCAAAGGCGCTGCTTCTAGAACTCTGTGCTTTGCGCACGGTCTTCTGTCATTTGCGAGCTTTGCAAAGTAGGCAAACGTAGATTGGCATTCACCCTGCTGTTTACGACCTGTGGGTGGTGTAACTGGAGCATTTTAACACCCCAAACTAGAGGCTCACTAATTTCCTGCTGTCACTTAATATTTTGGAGCCATAGTTGCATTCTAACAGGATCAATCAAGCAGGAGTGCGGGGAGGTGAGGGTTCTGGCAACGGGTCTATCCTTGAGGCTGGGGAGCACACGGAATGGCGCCACATTTCTGGGTGTTTGGCTATTCTCAGTGTTAACAGTGTGTCTTGTTAGCGTGGAAGAAAGATTAGAAAGCTAAAGATCAGATGCCACTACCTGAGAAATGGATAGGGTTTTCTTCATATGTGGTCAACAGGACATTCTATGCCTATAGGTCTGGGAAGCTCACTTGCACGGGCATGGTGCACTTCTGCACCATCAGAGAATAGCTTAACAGGCACAGCTTCGCACCTATGCAACGTGAATAATGGACGACAACAGGTGGCCAGAGGCAGATGAACGATGAGCAATGACATGGCATCTCTTGGATACTAGGGGAGGTTGTGGATGTAGCATGATCAGGCATCTAAACTGTACTTTTCCCTGTCCCTTATAAACATTTTAATCTTGCTTATCGGGGTGGTAGAATGCCTTGGCCCTTCAGCATCAGAGATGTTGCTGCGGTGGGAAGGAAGCGTGGTAGTCATAATCTGCAGTTCACTGCGGGTTGCCGGAATTTAACTACTCTCTCACCTTGTTCACTGGTATTCATCTGATTACGATGCCCAATGTTGGCGGAGAATGTCAAACTGGTGCCTTGCAGTAGGCACTATGGCCATCAAGGGCTACTAGTCTAAATTTATACTAGTGATACCGCTTGTTTACTATCCCCTGCAACAGATGAGCAGAAATACAATGTTAGCTGCTTGGGAAGACAGGCGGGATGCTTTCATCTCTCTGGCAGGTTTGATACAGAGCACCGGGTGGCCACTGTTTCCGCTTAATGCTGGGCTAGATGGGCCAAGGCTTGCTCCAGCATTGCCTATCTGCAGTTATTTGGTTCGCCGTTATTTTGTTTTCCATGCACATACCATACATCTCTTTTACTCTACTAATCATTGATGCTGGCAGGGGAGGGGGGGGGTCTTACCAACACAACAAATTGAGGGTTGGCGTTTCCCACGACGCTCAAGGATGATGGTCACCTTCACTCCTTGAACATTTTTTATTACAGTAAATTATTAATGGAACCCTCATTGAAGATTACAACCTGCGCCCTTAAGCGGTTAACATTGCGATTTTACTTTCCAATATCTTCTTGGAGGGCTGTGGGAAGTTTAAAAGAGCGCCACCGCAGCCCTCTTTTCAACACTATGCCACTACTCAGCCAGCATGAGGGTGAGAACGTACGGAAGTGCCATTCTAACCACTACTGCGAGGAAAGTGCGGGGAATTGAATTAATCCTCCCGTTTGAGTTTCTGTGATTTTCCAGCCTAGGAAGGGAGGTGGGGGGTGGGGTTGGGAGTGCCGTCCATTGTTTCTTTATAATAAAGGGCATGCAGAGCTTGGCAGCTGCCGTTTAATCAGTACGCACACAATATATTGCAGCCCTTTCTAAGATGGTGTACACCTTTGTTTTTGTACACCAAAAATTAATCAGTTGAACAGAGCGGGTTACCTGGCAGTGCGCACCAAAACTCCAACCATCATGTTCAATGGCGGTTGCGCTGTCCGCCACCAGGAACTGACACTACAACGCTATAATGCACAAAAGAGACATCTGCTTTGAACTCTCTTTTCAGTAACTCTTTAACACAGCAATGTCAGTAGGAAGCCCATCTCCTTTTTTTACAATACGGCAACAGCTTCGATTCAAGCAGAGCTACTGTAATGCTGATTGCTGTCCTTTGCTGATGGCTGTGTATTCTGCTCTACGGCAAGCATTCATATTTAACTGTCAATGTGCCGATACATTGAAACCGCTCTTCTGTGAGTTGTCCCTGCGCCTTACTGTTAACTACAAGCAGCACTCAGGCAAATTTCGAGACCCATTCAAATGTGGTCTACTGCGCATTCTGGCAGCACCTGTGTCTCGGGTACACTCATCCACGACACATGCCGGTGAATACACAATTGCGGGCAGTCATGCATCTGCTATTTGTGTCTCTTTTACACTCTTTGGAACTGCAGAGGCAGCTTTTGGAATTGGCAGAAAAAACTTTCCATGCGGGGCAGGAAGCGCAGAATGGAAGTCGGGAAAGGGGGGTCCTGCGTAAAACGCTTAGAAGATGCTCTCGAAGAGGTCCCAGGCAGTGGTTCCTTCTCGCAGGGATGCCCGTTCCCCAACAACATTGGTTTTATGAGAGGAGCTCTGACTGGTGGGAAAATTTTGTGCTTACGTCATGGGGAGACGAGCAGTGGCTCGCGAATTTCAGAATGACAAGGACAACTTTCATGGATCTGGTTGAAAAAGTTAGGGGCGTTCTGGAAAGGGAGAGTACAAACATGCGGTCGGCTATCCTGTTGAAAAGAGGGTCGCCGCTTCCATCTGGTATCTTGCAAACGCCAACACCTACAGGGAGGTTGAGCAGCAGTTCGGTCTTGGTCTTTCTACGGTTGGAAAAATGGTGCTGGAGTTCTGCATCGCTCTGGAGGTTAAGATGTACAGGAAAACTGTGTGCATTGGCCAAGACGTCAGCAAGGTAAGACTGGGAATAGCGGACATTTTCTTGATTCTTTCCCTGCCAATGGAGGGTGTTTTTAGCTTTAGCCACAACTTTTTTATTTCTAGGTGGGGGGGGGGTTGAGGAAAACACGCTCGCTAGCCACAGCATGCGTTTTGCAGTGCTGTCAGTGGGACGCCAGGTGTTTGGTTTAAAGGGTTAAGGATGGCGGCATGACCCCGCAACTCAGGAAGGAAGGGCAATGCGTGGTGATTCGCTGTTCTGTGACATTGAACACTACTGTACATATTCAAAGGGCTTGGAGATGGGAAGGGATAGAAAATATTCACAGGGAGATAATTTTCAGAACTTATTGGTGCCCATTTGTGACCACGGGGGAATACTTTCATCCAAGTCTGGCTATGCTTACCATGCTTTTCTTCTGTCATGCCTGTCTTGCGATTTATTTCATGTGCTTTGATGATTGGCTCTGTATCACATCAAGTGCCAATGTTGCATTATAGCTTTCCCACTTATGAACTGATTTTCTGTTTGCGGGGGGAAGGAGAGATAGAAGAGTGAAAATAGGGGATGGGTGATGATGACTTTGGGGAAGGGAGGAGGAAGCAGGGGGGGCGACTGAAATGAGAAGCCTCCAGCAAGTCCTTGAGTGAACCCACTTGTTTATCATTATACAGAGAGGTGCAGCTTAGTGTTCGAGGTGGCAAACTCTCTAAGCCAAACCTCTGCATTCCCAGTTCACTGGATAGTACAGCAGGGCAGGGTAGGGAATACATCTCAGCTGTGCTTTTGGATTCTTCTCACTCTTTTCAATTCCCCTCAACCTCATCACACATATACTTTACATTCAGGCAACAAACAAGTTAGTTGGAAGACAGCGTGCATTGTTCTGCAAGCCGCCAAACAGAAAGAGAAGCTAATTTTTGGACATTATTCATACCCCTCCCAGTTATTCCACTCATGAACTAATTGTCTGTGTGCACGGAGAGAAAAGTTCCCAATGATTAAACAGCCATTTATTTTGGGTCCGAAATTTACAGCACAACAATTAACCTGTGCTACTCTCTTTAACAAACAGACCCCCCTGTGTGTCTTTGCCCACCATTCCTGAATTTGGAAGTGTTCCAAAAGACCACGTGTAAGTAATTGATTGTGAGGGGCAGAACACTGCTAAGCATAATATCCCAATGTTTACATCATTGCCATGTTGCGCGATAATCAGTGACTGCTTAAAACTTTGTTTTTCATCCAGGTTAGCTTGCTCCACAGATTTTTCTTGCTGGTTTGCCAGGAGAAGGGATTCTCAACCCGGAGACACCTTTACATGTTTGGCGGGCAGCAGTGCTCTAACCTCTACTCTGCGCTAGTGGCACATAATTAGCCCTTCATTAACAAAGTTTATCAAACACCGCCACTTCTGGGCATGACATTTACGCTTTCTTCTAATCTTCCCTTTACTGGGGAAAATGTCCTGTGCTGTAAATCGCCAATCTGCATCTTATTAAGTGATGAGCTCTTTTTTGAATTGTGAATAGCCATTTATACATTGCCTCGTGCTTGCTTGCCAAAACGGGGGATTTCTCGGTTATCTGTAATTAATTGTGCAAGTATTATCTGCGCTACGGTGATTTATGATGAAGTTTGCGTATCCGTTTTGACATTGGCAACTGTTTGCTTATCAGACTGTGTTCCTCTGTCATGCTGCCTGTATCCTAATCCTGTTCCTGATTTACAGGTTTCTTGTTTTAATCCGTTCACCTGCTTGTGAGTCTGATTAAGTTTGTCCAGACAGTAGCGAACAGACCACAGCAGTAGCATGGCGGTTTGTCAGCACGAGAGGATGTCTGCAACCACTTTCCTTCTTTTCCACACCAGCATGGTTCGGATGCATGTATCATGAACATCTCCCTTATGTTTTTTCATGCAGGTTTTCCTTTAATAAATGGCTTCCCATAGTATTACATGAAGATTGTCTAATGTGTGGATCCCTGTACGCATGTATAGCATGCTGGTTGACATCTAATTACCTGATTTGTGTTTTGTCTCCTGATTAAATTGGGTCACACATCTGGTCACCGGCCACAAGCACTTCATAGCTAGTTGCTATAGAGACACCCATTCAATAACATTCTACCTGTTATCCACACTTCTCCTGTTTTGCATGGCGGTGGATGAGGGGAACAGAAATGGGGCCGGCTCGGACCCAGCACAGTTTGGGAGAGACCTGAGCTGCAACGTGTGGGGTCATTATGACAAGGCCCAAAAAGGTATAACCAGGTACGACTGGGGGGGATTAATCATGGGGAAGGTGGACTTTACATGAGCTGTGGGGCCTGGGTGGAAATGCAGGGATGGGAGCTGCAGCACCAAACATAAAGGGAACTGGAACATCATGGCCATCAAATGCTTGAATCCCCTGGATTAGCCCCAGGAGCTGCTAGAGAAACATCAATAAGAGGATCAGGAGCAACATGAAAATTAAGAACAGGAAGGGAGACTAAATCTGCACAGAATAGCCAGCTGCTGTAGAGCCTCTTGGGCTAGTCTGTGGTAAGTGTGGAAGACAGGCACTTGCCCCCTGTTCCATGGGAGCGGAGCAAACTAAAACTGGGTAGAAAAATAGTGCCACTCACCTGAGGTAGGGTTGCCAGCTCCAGGGAGAGGAATACCTGGGGATTTGGGGGGCAGGGCAAGATAAGGGTGTGGTTTGGATAGGGGAGGGACTTCATAGACTCAAATTGCAAAAGCGGATGTTTTCTCCAGGGGAGCTGATCTCTATTGGCTGGGGATCAGTTATAATAGCGGGCGCTCTCCAACCACCACCTGGAGGTTGGCATCCCTAACCAGAGGTCCAGTGTGAGGAGGTTGCATTTTTTCTCTGGTGTCCACAGGTGAGCCACCTCCCAAGATTGGGTACTGTACTCCGCTAAATTCGTCATTGGAGAATCAACGACTTTGCACTCATTACATGTAAACTCAACTGGGTTGCCTTTAGGTCAGCTGTGAATTGATGGCACTTTAAACATACAATGTGCCAGCTTAAACTTTTGTTTGCAATCACATCTGACTTTGCGCAACCCCTGGGGTTTCCAAAGCAAGAGAAAGAGGCATGCACATTACCATAGTGGTCCAGATTCCCCCCCCCCCGCCCTTACATTAAGCATCATTTCATTCACAGGCAACACGTCCGGCCATCAACAAACTTTATTGAACTAAAAGTTTGGGCATCAAATATGGTGGCCCATACTAAAACAGGAAATAGCAAAAAAAAATTAACCAGTGCGAGGAAAATGGTGGTGCAACGTGAACAGGGGCACTACTAAGCCTGGCGGCCTGTGTATTCATCTTCACATAAGTGAGAATGTACTCTTCTTACACATCAAACCTGAAGGTTCCTCTCCAGAGAAGTTATGCGGCTCTCCAGGCTCTCCACTGTAAGCGGGGAAAACAGAAATGTAAGCATGTGTCCGGTGCACTGGAGGAAGCCAACGTGAAATACAAATACAAATTTGCCCTTTCGTTTAATCTGCGTTCACCAAGCAGTGATTGGGAGGAGGCTCTGCGTGCCACGGGTACTATGTTGATGCAAGAAAGCATATACTGACCCGCCATTTCAAATCAGGTAAAAGGAGGAAGTTGCCGGGTTATATTAAATCACGTGCTTTGTCCGTAGGGTATTAAGGTTTACATATTTAGGTATGAGTCTTTCATTCACACGTTCTCCTGTTCATGAAATATCAACCTTGCAAGTACAGATGACTGTGGAGACACAGATGGACAGAGAAAGAGAGGCAAAGAGAGAGAAAGAGAGGGAGAGAGAGAGAGAGAGTGAGAGAGAGAGAGAGAGAGAGAGAGAGAGAGAGAGAGAGAGAGACAAGGAGAGATGAAAACTAAAAGCGCTGGGCGTTATATCTCTAGTCTCCTGTGTATGTAAATTCACGCTCCGTGTGCCTCTGCCATGGTTCCCCCCAGCCATCTCTCCTTTCTATGTAAGAATATTGTGAGTAAGCCAGATTACAACTTACTTGAATTCTGTGTGGTCTCCTCAAACGCACTTAGCCTAGCAAGCAACACCACACAGGAGCACCCCCGTGTAGTAGCTGTCAAAACAAAGGCAGGTTTGTTTGGTTAGTAAGTTGAGCTCAGAGTCCAGTAAGAACACCAACTCAAACACAGGTCCACCAATGCTTTTCCTGTCACTGTCACAGTCCCTCTGAGGGAAACAGGTCAAAAATAGAAAGGCACATGTTGCGATGCCTGTTAATTTGGCGGACCTGTAATCACACTCTTTCTGATGACCTCAGGTGGCATCCACACCAACAGCGCTTCACGAACGCTCAGTAATACTTACCTTCTTTGTCTCCTAAAGTGCGGGCATTTCAAACCTACCTGGACATGAGGACTCCAGTGGTGGATGCGGTTCGGCCAGTGCTGACGTTTCAGTGCCATATTCTGGCTCCTCATCTGTGGATAGAAGGAAGCAATGTCATTAACAGGCCAGGACAGTGTAAGCCACAATGCATACGCCATGGCATAGGGTGCCCCCATCCGCCCCCCATTTTTATCATAGCGGGTATGCCTATGGGTAGCCATCACATTAGTTGAAGATCAGGGGAATTTTCTGTGTGTTTGTCATGAACAAACTGAGTTGCAGTGGAGGCGGGAGGCCCCCTATAACGCACCAGTTTCGTCAGCCCGGTTGTGGGGTGGGGCAGGTCGTTTCGTGGGATCCCAGTGCTGCGACATCATCTTGAAGAAGTATTTGCCCCCATTCCATATCGTGGTTGGTGCAGCTATGCGCTCAAAATTTGACTCGAAGTCAGTGCACAGCTGACTATATTTATTCAGACATTCGTGCGCAGACCTTCTTCCGTAACCGAAGCACTCCAGCGCAACAGAGAATGCCCTGCACTTGCGTAGGGCGAAATCACTAGGCATATGATGCACCTTGAAGGCAAGGCCCCTTAACTCCATGTACCGGAGGAGGTGGCGCAGCTCTTCCTTGCTCCACCTTTTCCCGGCCATTTCCGCCATGGTCATGCAGGACACACGCATGCGCACATGGTCAGCTCCCTGTGAGCGCGCCCACAGCCTACATTGTTAACGCTCCGGCAGGTGGGGACCCCTGCGCGGCTGCACAGAAGAATGCGGTGCCTGCAGGCATTTGTGGAGCTCAAACACATACCAACATTACTGATGCCGCGTTTCCCCCCCCCCCCAAGAAAATGTTGGTTTTCCCCGAACAAAGATAGCACATCGCGTTGCACTGTATCACAATCAAAGGGTGTGTGTGTGGGGGGGAAATGCTAAACCCACGCTTTCTTTCTAAGTCCTAAGGGGAGGCACCACAATCTCCAACAGTACAGTACGGTACCTGAGAAGTCGGGTTCGGGCCCTTCATGCGTTGCTGGCATGCCTGATCGTCTCCAGTGTTGTGACATCAGGAAATAAATAATCATGGGCAGTGTGCCCCAGCACCTCCAGCGCCTGTCCATTCAGCCTAGTGTGTGCGTTGTAATCAGTGCATAGCTGCCTATAGCGCTCCACGCAGCTATTTGTGGATCTGCGGCCGTAACCAAAGTTATCGAGAGCGACCGCAAAATCACTGAAAACGCGCATGGTGAACGCTCTGGGCCGCTCGGGGATTGCGCAGAATGTGAGCTTTCATTGTTCTAAAAAGCGCAGGAGGTGGCGCGTCTCTGCTCGCGTCCACCATCTTTGCTCCATGGCGCACTATGTTCCTGGTTCGAAAGCACAAGGGGGAAACAATGGGCAGGGCAGGCTTCCTCAGTAGTTCGACGGAAACAACACGGAGCTAAGGGAGGCCATTTTTGAATAGCGTTCCCTGCTTCCAGCGAGCGGTCAATGGGCCGCTGCGTCCGTGTACCCCGCCCACCCAACCCAGGGCCAGGGCACAATAAGGATTTCATCAAGCCTAGCCTATGGTTATTGCATACAGAATGCACTCACTGTGTTAGGTCTACTGATTGCTGTCCCAATTATGTTCCTATGAAATGATACTTGTGTACTGAGAAACTACCTGCAGTTTATCATGGTTGCTTGTTACCCGACATGAGTGTTCTTTTCTGTGAGTTATTAAGGTTATACATCTGGCCAACTGCGTAAACCATTTAATTCACATTTGCTTGAGTCAGTGTCTGTGAGTAGCCCCTAACCTCCCCTTTTTGGTAGCAGCATTATAATGCTAGCTTGGAGATGTTCTGTTGTTAAATCACCACTTCCTTTGCATAGTATTAGAGTAATGCTTGACTGCACATTCTTTGAACACTGTAAGCCTCTGCAATTCAGTCAGCATTAAGACTCACTTGCCGATAAAGAACGCGCTACAACAGGATGTCCCATGATAGGCTGATCTGCTCACAACTGAGGAACAAAGCAGGCTTGGCCCAGGTTTGTACTGGGATTGCAGACCAGCAATGGATTGGCGCGCAGATGTGGTTGCTCGCTAACCAACTCATTTAGTCTATTGAATTGAGAACAAGATGTTTCCTGGGCTGGTCGCATGACGGAAAGACACATTATCAGAAATGAGCACAAGGATCTAATAATGTAGTAAGATTACATCTGAAAGTTGGCAGTTTCAAGTTTATTTTGCAAAGCAGGGGTGGAGACTGATAGAAAGACACTCCTGCCTGGAATAAAGGTTAATGAGACGCAGAAACATATAACATTACCACGAGGTGGGCACACAGAAAAATAGACTAACCGTTCACATCTTGGTGTCGTCCTTCCACTGCCTGCTTCCATACAGCCATCAACATCCGATAATGGGGTGGTGGGGTCAGTTCAGAACCCGCATCTCCACCACCTCTACGCAGGAATCTCATGAGTGCGCCCCTGAGGACGATGAACCTCCTGTAGCACTGGTCAGGAGACCTTGAGTGCCCCACAGTCACTAGAGAGCGCGACACGCACGCGAATGCTGCTCGCACGCTGGGTGTGGTGCGTAGTCTAAATCGAGGATCGGACGCCAAATCTATAACAGTTCTGCCTAGTCTTCGTTCAATAATTATTCCCAGCATGGCCTCCACCTCCTGCCAGCTCCAAAGGTTGTACCTTTTTCGGGAAGCGCTGGAATCCATTTAGAGACTTGTGCTTCTTTGCTATCTGATGTAATGTTTCCTGGACACTCAACCCAAACCGCAGCTTGGCACAAATGATGGTTTGGATTGTAATGGTAAAAAGAATGGTGAATGTGTGGCGCTAATTGCCCTGTGGTGGGTGACAGGATTGGTTGGTCAGCATCGCCTTTTGTTAACCAACTGGCATCATTAAGTTCCGGATGTGGGGATATCTTCGAAGGCCATTTGGTGTGCCGCCGCACTCAGAACTACAAACTAGGTAATGCTTCCTCAGAGACCTGTGCAATTGATCTCTTTCATAGGGATTTCTCCTATGATCATGTTAACACCGCTGGGAGACGTATTATCGTCCATAGAAGGTGTCATTAGACTTCTAGGATGGCCAACTGTCTGTAATGCTGACTCTATACATGTTCCAAAGTCAATAGATTGATCTGTTGGCACCTCGGCATGACACTCAGCGCTCCCAGTCGAGTGCGAGCAACCCATTCTGTGCCATGCAGAGAGCCCTGCGCGCTTCTTGTTTTCCTGTGTTGCTACCTCTTTGAAACTTGCAGGTTGGTAATGTAAAATATTACACTGATTTCCCTATTGCACTCTTAGTCTGCACCCTCGTGTGGTTGCTAGACAAGCTGTGCGAACTACACCTTTGACTCTACCAATCAGTACTGTGGAAGGAGAAATGTGGCTTGAGGCCAAGTCTCTGCCTCTATCTCTCCTTACAATGCATGTAAGCAAAGTCTTTTCCTGGCAGTTGGTGAGTCCAGTAAAATGTGTACACATGCAAGTGCGCCTGTGCTTTAAAAAAACACCAGAACTCCCCCCCCCCCCGCTCTGCATAGAATGCCAGGACTGACGACCTCCAGATAGCAGCTGGACATCTCCCGCTATTGCAACTGATTAAAAGAGATCACTTCACCTGGACAAAATGGACACTTTGGCAATTGAATTCCGTGGCATTGGAGTCCCGCCTCCCCCCCCCCATGCCCCTTCATGCTGCATCCAAAAATCCTCCCTGCAGAGGTGAATATCAAATAGGCAACCCTAATTAGTCTGCAGTGCAGTAACCGTTCAAGATTCAAGTAACTCAATAAATTCTGGAGGCGCTACAGGACTCTGGATCCTGGCTTACCCAGGCCTGCTAACCTGAACTTCTGAGGGGTCATCCCATCACAATACAAACAGGGAAGATCCAACTTTGCTTGCTGGTAATGAGGAGGTGATGCTAGCTTGGGCCACCCATGTCAGGGTTTCACACAGATTGAGTGTGTCTGTAGTGTGTTTGTAGCTCCTTCAAGTCTCTGCCAACTTATCGGGGCAACTTTCGGGGGAAAGCATATGGCAAGGAACTCACACAGGTGATTTGCCGGGGCAGTACTCGCCGCAGCAGGCCTGGTCTCCCATCGTGGACTATGAGCCATGAAATGATAATATATGTAAGGGAAGCCCTTGCCTGGCAGCTGGAGAGTCCCTTTGTAGAATTTTTTTTTGAAGTCCCTCCATTCCCCAAACACTGCCCCTTCGAGTACTGTTCCCACAATATCAAAACAGTAGTCGAGATTAGCCTGGCAAACCTAATTATTCCATTACCTGGAAGTATTTCGTGAGTGACCCTGCCAAAAGTGCCCTCCTGGATCTCAGCAGTTTTGATCCTTTCCTTTCTCCACCCATGGACCAGGTCAACCTGGGTCAAAGAAGTTTACCCTGGAGCCTCCAGAAACTTTCTTCCAGGGAACCCCTGTATCATTTAAAACCTCCTTGTCTCTGATACCTGCTTGGAGAAGGGGGGCGGTTGATCCACTTCTTTGTCTCATGATACCTCCATCTGCATTTCTAAGAAGGTGGCTCTGGTGGGGCGAGGAAGCCTTTGCCATGCCTCCCACCTCCCTCATTCCCAATAAATTAATGGTAAAAAGGTTCCCTGTAAACCTCAAGGGAGAAGTAGCCCACTTATTCACAGCCCCTGTTGCCCGATCAGCGTGACACACAGTGCTCCCAGTTTAGTGCGATCGATCCTTTCCGTGTCACGCAGAGAGTACTGCGGCCTTTTTGTGTCACCCCCTCTTTGCAGCTTATGGTGTGTGAATGAAAAATATTTGACTGCGATCTGTATTGCGATCTTTCTCTGCAGCCTTTTGTGCTTGCTGGACAAGTTGTGCTAACAACACCTTTGCATGTTCCGTACATTCATGAGTAATGAGAAATGTTGCTTGAGGACAATTTTCCGCCTCAATCTCAACTGATAATACATGTAAGCAAAGCCCTTGCCTGGCAGGCGGTGAATCCCGTTGTAGAAAAATTTTTACAAAATCTTTCACACAAGCAAGGAGGGCTGTGGTTTAAAAAATCCAGATTCCCCACCCCCCCAGTCAAAGTTAACTTTTGCTCCCAACCTCCAGATGCTAGCTGCAGATCTCCTGCTATTAAAACTGATTTCCAGAGATCAGTTTACCTGGAGGAAATTGACAGTTTGGCTAGTGAATACAGTGCCATTAAATTCCCTCCATTCCACAAACACTGCACCTTCAAGCTCTGTCCCCCACAATCTCCATTTAGCGGTACAGAGTAACCATGCAACCCTAATGATTGCATACAGTGACAACGCTGTATACATCAGCTGAAGTTATCCTGTTTGGCAGGAAGAGGAGGAAGAGGAGGAGTAGGTGTTTCTATGCCAACTGTCTCTTCCAATTAAGCGGGAGTCAAAGCGGCCTACTATCCCCTTCCCTTCTCCTCCACATAACAGACACCCTGTTATGTTGGTGAGTCCGAGATAACTGTAATAGCAGCTGAGAAATCATACATTTTATCGGTCAACTTCTGTCAGGTCACAACGATCCCAAAGTTCAATTGGCCTAAGCTGCCCAGTGAATCAGGGTAGTGCTCTGAAAGTAGGCATTGTATGCTGGCCCCGCTCTGGGGGTTTGTCATGTCTAGAGAGTAATGGTGCAGACCAAACTTCGCTTCCTAATAAGGTGGAGCCTAGGGCAGCATGGGCGACCCATGTCAGGATCTCGCTCAGAGTGTGCCTGAAGTGCTCCCCTCCACTGTTCTTTCTGTTACACTATTAAGGTCCTCCAAGATGTTAACCATCAGCACATCCTTGGGCTGGTTTTTGCTTGATTGCATGAATAAATCAAGTCTTGTTGGCCAGTTATACATCCGTACACTTCTACATATACACTAGCTCCCTAATGTGTGCCCTTCCAAGGCTCAATCTCCTTCAGAATTTCTGGGTGCATTCTCCCTTTTTGGTTGATCTTGGGCCCAAGGAATAGAAAGCATCCAACTATTTAAATTTCCTAATTGCCAACCGTAAAGTTTTGTAATTCTCCCGCTGTGTAAATAATACTTTGTCCAAAGGTATTTTTAAGCTTTGAGTGGTTGATATTGCACTCTGGAGAATAAACCGGCAACTATGAACACACGCAACCATCATTCATAACCTCAGGTAAGCCTTGCAGGGTATGTGAATGTTGTTAAAAGTTTTTTCTTGGTGGTTTGCAATCCACCATCTCTCTATGCCTTCACCCTCCCAGCCACCATTAAGTCATTGTTAACTGAACGATAGAAATAGCACAAAAAATAAAGTAACGTGAAAAATATATATATATGTATTTACATCTAACAGAAAATGGTAAACAACATCAACAAATTAGCTGTAATAAATAACAAATATTCGCACCAGGCAACCCTCCTAATAGATAAATAAATAAACAGTAAACATTTTAACCGGTCATCCTCCAACGGGAGGCAGTGAAAGTATGTATCAAGATAAACTGTCCTCATAAGTGCAGCTTGGCCTCCACCGTCGCCAATCTCTCCTCAGTGCATGCTACTGCGTGATTTAAGCACATAACAACGAGAATTCAGTTATTAATTCAACTCTTTATATTCCATGGCAGTAAACCGCACCTGGCTACACTTCCCCTGGATCCAATGGCTGCTTTCGCAGTCGGCCTAGATTAATTTTAAGTCACCGCACTCCACAAACCCCCCCTACCGCTGCCTCCAACAACATAATGTGATGGTTGGCGTCAACCATGACCTGGCAATCCCAACACCCATAGGCTATATTTGCCTCGGGATGAAATGGTGTGATTCTTATGTAAGGTTACCATGGTGTACTGACATTAAGAAAACCCTGCATACCTACCGCGCATGGTTTTTCATTTCCCTGATTGCCACAATTGTAACTGGCTACACACCACACACTAATGATTGGAAACGCAAATTCCCCTCGCTAAAACCCACTGCTCATGTGCATGCCAACAAAGGAAGTTATAACCAGTGGATTGGTGGTGGTGGTATTTATCCTACTTCAAAGGGATTGCTTAAATGCAATTAAAAGTGGCGTTGTTAAAAAGAGGTCTGTTTAAGCCACACAGTAGAGCTCTCTGACATGGCCACACCGTTTCTGATGTCCTGCTTCACATTTTTGCATGTCTGGTTCGCAAAAGTCACAGTGCTCATACATGGAAGGGATAGAACGGGCTACAATTCAACAGTAAACATAATTTGTTATTGCAGACATGTGTAAGTAAGGGCAATCAGCTCTGCATGTGTCAGCTTTGTGTCATGAAGATAGGTCACCTGCCAACTCCTAATCACACGAAGATACCTACTAGAATGCTCCATGTTGTCCTCTATTCCCAGTATCCTTTGCAGAATCTGCTCTAATCTGCAGTCCTGGATTGCTTCTGAAAAGGTGACAAAGGTAACAGTAATTTTTTTTTGTCAACAAATGCACAGTTCATATTCAATGTAGTTTGATGCTGTCTTTATCTGCAAAGTACACTCAAGTGCTGTCAAACAGCGTTCCTCCTCGCTCCTGTTCATTCCTCCTTTTGTTTCATTGGGTTTAAACACGGTCAACCACGAATCTATTGTCCTAAGACAACCCACCCACCAAAAAACAAAGGGGCGCCCCACACATGAACTTTACCACCCAAGAGTGATAAAATAAAATTGCTAACTAGATGCTGTAATATTTTCTTTGGATTTTGGTGGGTGTCGTTTTTACACTTCATACCACTGAATGACCACCCGGTTTATTTAATACATGCCATTTCCTTTGCTGAATTTTATCTACCGGTCAGTCTAAGCTGTAATTAAAAAAACACAGAAGTACACGTGACAGTGGGTCGATGTCTCTGGGGAGCAACATTAGCAAGCCAATGCTTAGCACTGTCTGCATTGTAGACTCACCGTGAGCCTGCGCTTGGGCGCCTGCACGCTGCAATGGCTGGGGGGGGGGTACCTCTATGGCCTCAGCAATCTCCTCGTCTGCAAATGAAGCATTTCTGAGTAAGCTATAGAATTGCCTGCCCAACCCAACACTTTCAAATCAGCATTATGCACGCATCAGCTTCTCCAGCGGATCTCTGCTATAGGGAAACCAAAAAGTAAACGTACCTGTTTCGCTCTCAGAGCTTGGGGGAGGGGAGGGGCCCATCATTGGATCGCTCTGCATGCCCATCAGACTAATCAAAGTACGGTCCCGAACACACGTGGGATTGGAGGCATAGCCGCGTGCAACATTTCTGTTCAAGGCCGCGCATAGCTCCCTGTACTTAGTCAGACATTCCTGCGGGGAGCGCCGCGCATAACCAAGGTTCTCTAGGGCCACCGCAAACCACCTACATTCCCGAAGCGCAAATTGCCTCGGCGTGCGATGTATCTTAACAGATAGATCCTTCACCTCCATAAAACAGAGGAGGTGGCGCAGCTCGTCCCTGCTCCACCTTCTGGACACCATTTTAGCTCCCTGAGAGGCGAACTCATGCATGCGCAATGTTCACACATTGATTTTGCGCTGTATATAAGAACGTGCCGGCATGTGACTGCGCCGCATGGGTGCATATGCATGCAATAACCCCCCATGCTTTGAAGCGCATGTAATCCTTACATAAACAGTGGCACCGGTGCATAACACACCATATAAATAAATTTTAACACATAATAAGCACTTCAACTAGTTTATTCTACAACCTTAGTGATGCACCAGCTCGCCAAATGAAAATGGTGGGGTTGGTGTCAGTGCTGGGACGTTTAAAATTTTGTGCACAAACATTGCGCCCCAATCTGTGAGCGTTGCAACAGCGCTGATCTGACCGGGTTTACTCTACATTTGAGACACTAAGTGTTATCTTTCCCCAGTAATGTGTACCTGAGAAGTTAGGGTCACAAGGTGCATGTATTGGTGGCCGTCCACATCGGATCCAGTGTTGCAGCATCAGGCGATGATCCTGCCTCGCTGTTCCGCCGCGCGCCTGCAGATCCTGACCACCCTCTTCGAGGGTTGAATCGAACTCCTCACAGAGCCGCCTGTATCTTGAAAGACAGTCCTTTGATGACCGCCGCCCATAGCCAAAGTTCTGGAGCTGCACGGCGAACTCCCTTAAGATCCGGAGGCAGTC
Organism: Euleptes europaea; assembly: GCF_029931775.1. Classification (NCBI taxonomy): domain Eukaryota; kingdom Metazoa; phylum Chordata; class Lepidosauria; order Squamata; family Sphaerodactylidae; genus Euleptes; species Euleptes europaea. The sequence goes on from NC_079314.1 coordinate 830,765, forward strand.
CTCCCGTGTGCGCCCCAAAAGTGCCCCGAAGCCCAGCTCTCTGGACTCCAAATACCGGAGGAGGTTTCGGGTCTCATTGCGGGTCCACCATCTGTGCGTCATTTTTTTTCCCTCTGCAATGCTAACAGTGTGTGCTTGGGGGGAAAGGGCGTGGTCCTAAGTTTTGAAAACGAAACAAAGTGGGGTTCCTCTAAGCAATCTGCCAGAGACACACGTGACTGGTAGTCCGGATTGCGTTGTGAAGTGGGGACGCTCAAGCCATTAACAGGGTGTAATTGTAGTTAATTTCCAGGCGTTGGCTGAAGACCGTTAGTGTGGAAAAAGGTAAATGTGTCATAAATTTCTACTGCTGAGCCGAGAAGCAGGAACCTAAGGGAAGAATGGGTGGAGAAGGTAAACAGTCAAGGAAAGCAATTAAAGGAATGAGAAAGTCATAATACCAAGGCTAAGACCAGGAGGGGCTATGGGAAGAGAAAGGTAAAGAAGCCAGGGGTGTATGTAGATGCACAGAGTACAGTATGAGTATTTTGCATTAATGTTCTCAACAATCATATTTCATCCTAGCTCCATATTTACATTTTGCATAGTTTGATTTTTTAAAAGTAAACAGTGATGCAGTTGCACAACAAGAGGCTCCAGAACATAAGATGAAAGAACAGGAATCATGCAGGGTAGAGTTCTGTCTTTCAATTCAATCCTTTGTGACAATCTAATACAGGATCCAGAGAAGGAGGAGACAGCCTCCACTTGTTGGGGCTTTTTCCTCACAAAAATTTGAGCAAAGCCTATCTGAGGAGGCTGGTAGAGTCCAAAACACTTAATCAGAGTCTCACTGGAGCAACCAAATCTGAAGAGGCCTTGGGACCATCCAAGACCATCAAGACGACTTAGAGGGCTCCTCTAGCATGCCAGGAGTTACAAGGAGCCAACCTGGAAGTGAGCTTACATCACAAGTTCAGAAGCCCTGCCATATCTAGAGGTCCAGGCCACATCCCCAACTTCCACAATCCCTTCTATTCATACCCCTTTCTTCTACTCACTTGTCCCAGTCACCACATGCCCTCCCAGGATCACTTTGGCCTCAGCTTTTTCATATATGTTTTGTTAGCCAAATTGCCCTTTAACTTGGGGAATTAGCAAGCAAGATGGCAAACTACAATATTTATTTTTATAGCGGTATCTCAACCTTTGTATACCAGAGCCGGTAACTGTGACCTTTAAATAAAGACAGAAGCAAAGAATTCCGAATTAAGAGAGTTTATGTTTTTCTTTCAAATCCGTGGTGCATACACACATACAAAGAAATCTAAGAAATGTAAAGAGAGTAGTACAAGCACAGATGCCAACTGTGAGGGTCTGTAAGCTATTGCTTTGTGTGCTCCCCCCCCTGGGCTCGTAAAAGCAGTCCAGGCCTTTTGCCTTTCTTTGGTTCAGGCGCTGCGTCTAGCAGGCCCCAGGTTGGAATGTCTCTTCCCCTCTTCCCACCATCCACCTCCCTTGCTTTCTCCGACTCCCTCCCACCAGCTATGGCCTTGGTGTGTAGATAGCAATAACGAGCTTCCTGAGATCTTTGATGTTCCTGTACCATGCACAATTATCTCGTAGATTCCCATAACATGGGTTTGACATCTGCTTCCCTGTAGGGGTTATAATTCTGTCTTTGTGAAACTGCTAGCACTTGCAACTTTGCGTTTGTAAGGCCTATACTAACCTGAAGCTTCCAATAAAGTTCCTTGTTTCTACATGACCGTCTGAGCAAGTGATTTTATGGAGTTTGCACAGGGAGGTTGGGAACCCTCACACCAACGTGGCAGGGATCGTTGATGGGGTGATATTTACCGTTCTTGAAGAGGAGTTGTCCAAGGAGCCCCCCATGTCAGTCTCTCCTCAAGTAGAAAGCTTACATCCCAACGGGAAGGCTTCTAGTCTAGCCTGTTTCCTCTTAGTTTTATGTCTATAGGCAGATTCTACTTTTGAACATGTTATCCCCAACATACAATCTGACATGATGCAGTCCTGAGAGAACTAGATGACATACACATGGGAATATTGTCGAAGGCTTTCACGGTCAGAGTTCATCAGTTCTTGTAGGTTATCCAGGCTGTGTGACCGTGGTCTTGGTATTTTCTTTCCTGACGTTTCGCCAGCAGCTGTGGCAGGCATCTTCAGAGGAGTAACACTGAGGGACAGTATCTGAAGGACAGTGTTACTCCTCTGAAGATGCCTGTCACAGCTGCTGGCGAAATGTCAGGAAAGGAAATACCAAGACCATGGTCACACAGTCCAGATAACCTAGAAGAACTGACAGATGGGAATGTTTCAACTGGCTCTTGTAGGCCCATTATCCCCCCCCCCCAAAAAAAGAACAGCAAACATTCCTGTGGCACCTTAAAGACAATCTAATTAATTGTGGCTAAAGCTCTGCATAGTAGTACCTTTCTTCCTCCGCAAAGCATTTTCCAGATATTCATCTGCAGATATAGAACATCTGTCAAGTTCCAGCTCCAGTGAGAAATCACGCACAGCCCAGATGAATGCTGGGAAGAACCTCAGAAAGTCATCTGAAGGGTCTTTCTCAGAGTGTCGCAGAGATCTAGCTTTCACCCTGATGCACTTAGTCAACTCTGTCACATATCTGATATTACACTAAGGAAATGAAGACGTCTGCTCCCCCTGAGTGGGGCAATTATTTTGCAAGTGCCCCATATCTGTCGGGCATTTCTGATTAAAAATACGATGCTTCCCCTATAAATGTTATGATGTAACATAAGTGAGAGTGTTTTATTTGTGAGATACCAGCAGAATCTTGGGAGATGCATTTTACAGCAATATACTCCTCAGATCCCGAACAGGAGGCTTCCTTACCCATAAGTCTAGAAAATTCTCCACCTTGGCAGCCAGTTACCACCACAGAAGTTAAAAGGCTGATAGGCCAATTAAGACTGGGGAAAGCACCAGGGAGTGATTTGATTCCTCCAGAATTGATTAAAACAGATATAGACTGGTGGGCACCAGTTCTCGCAAAGCTCTTCACTTATATAGATCAAACTGCACAGATTCCCAGAGACTGGGGTTTGGCCATTATCATTCCAATCTACAAAAAAGGGATGAAGTCAGATCCATCAAATTATAGCACTATAAGCCTTCTTAGTGTGGTGAGCAAACCTTATGCTAGACACCTGTCCTGGAAGCTCTGAGACTGGCTCGATAGAGAGGAGATTCTAGCAGAAGAACAAGCTGGATTTAGAAGAGGCCGTTCCATAATAGACCAATGCCTGATTCTACGCCACTTGGTGGAGAAATACACTGATAGATCACGGGGGGGGGGGGCTTTAAGCAGCCTTCGTTGATTACAAGATGGCATTCGATAGCATCTCACGTCACAGACTCTGGAAAAAATTAGAAGCTTCTACTATAGATCGGAGACTGCTTGTCCTCATACATACACTTCATGAGAATAATCATTTGGCAGTGAGATCCATGGCCATTGATCACACAAGATACCAGTTAAAAGAGGAGTGAAGCAAGGATGTATTTTAGCTCAACTGCTCTTTAACTTTTATGTAAACTCTATGGTACAATGCCTATCTAACCCTAATTTCCACCCACCCAACATGGCAAACAGACCAATCTCCACACTCTTGTATGCGGATGACACGGTAATCTTAGCACATACAGAGGTAGGACTTAGAAGAGCCCTTAGAGCTCTGGCATTTTACTGCAAAGAGGAGCACTTATTAATTAATTTTACTAAGACCAAAATCATGGTCTTCTCTCACAAGACCAGAAAACATAAGTGGCAGATAGACAGCCATGAGATCGACCAAGTCAAGGTGTTTAGATACCTCGGCATAACATTTCAAGCCTCTGGCTCATGGTCAGCTCAGCTGTCCCAAGTGTCTGAGACATCCCAGAGGACTGCCATGGCAACTTTTGAGATTCTCCCTTACAAAAGGGGGTGCCCATATACCTTCTGCCATGAAAGTTTTCCAGGGGAAAGTGATCCCTCAACTCACGTTTGGGTCGCAGATATGCCTCTATAAAAGTTTTCACAAATTAGAAGTAGTCAAAATTTCTCAGATCCTTATTCGGTGTCCCTCAATGTATTTCAAATGCACTGATTAGACTGGAAGCCGGGATGGTACCATTAGAAACACGAGCCTGGTACCATGCCATTTCCTATTGGTTAAACATGAAATTGTCCTCATCAGGTTTAACTCCCCTAATCTTTGCAGATAATTTCTCCTCAAGATGGATTAATTGTGAAAAACTGCTGTGGCGGTTGACTCCAGCCAGTCTCTGTAGGCGAGCCGTCACTTTCCTCAGGAGTTCGTACAATGGGGGGTCGGGGGAGAACGAGGGTAATGTCCAGTCCTCTCCCCCCAAGTCCGGAATTATAGGACCCTTGGGTCGCACTCCAGACGCGGCTGCCGCCCACGCGGCCACAAATGCCTCCGCCTGCGCCGCTGCCAACTCGGCGGCCCGGGCATCGGCCGCTGCAGCCAGAAGTTGTTCAGCCTCCCGTTGTAGCAAGAGCAAAAGTTCCCCGCGGTCAATGAGCAAAGGCAACGCCTGTCGAGTGAGCTCCGCGGGTACAGGGCAACCAAAACAGGGCTCCAGGATTTGCAGGACCATGGCTTCGGTGGCCGAATCTGCTGGTACATCGAGCAGTTGCAAGACCGCTTTGGCGGCAGCATTCTCTGCCTCCCAGCGGAAACGGGGTCAATCAGGAGACGGCTTCTCCAACAGCTCCGCCATGGGAGCGAGAGATACGGGATCCTGAACAAGCGGAACAGTCCCCTCCAGTAGGTTCTCGCTCCCGCCCAACACACAGTGTCTGGCAACCAGCCGGGTAAGCAGAGTCCTGCTGGGCTAGGCACGCTTCCTCAAGCAGACCGGCAAGCCAACGGGGTACCAGTCCCAGTGCGCGTCCTCCCTTGACTCCACGGGTGCTGCTCTCTCAAGGCGAACCCACTGCGAGGCGACCAACCCCGCCAACCGATGGGACTCCTGATGAGCGACCGCCGAAGGTCCTCTCCTGCGCCCCCTGCCAGGATGTGGGCGTTCGCAGTGACCACGGAGGAATGGTGTAAAGATAGGTGAGAAGTTTAGTATCCTAATGTCAGCTCTGGGCTCACCAGATAAATCCCACAAACCGACTTCTAGGCAGATCTTCCATAGAAAGGTGATTTATTGGAAAATATACAGCGAGTTACAGAAACCGACTTGGAAATTGGCAAGGATACTAATGGGGGAAAGATTAAGGGTACAGGAGATATAAAGGTGAAAGTGAACCTTCTGGAAGACTACTGGTTGCTACGGCAACTCATAAGATAGCCCTTATTCCCAGGGAAGGGCAAGACATAATAAAGCCAGTGTAGAACAACAGTTTGACCTTGAAGCACCACCTAGCACCGCCGCCGGATACCAGGCCGAGGCCTGTCACCATCTTCCAAAACAACCATTTTCTCCAGGGAAACTGATCTTGGTAGTCTGGAGATAAACTGTAATAGTGAGAGATCTCCAGGTGCCATCTGGAGGTTGGGAAATACCTGGAGATTTTGGAGGTGGAGCCTGAGGAGGGTGGGGTTTGGGAGGGGAGGGACACACAGAAAGCAGTGACTATTTTATGCTCAAGAAAGCTACTGACAGACTGAGTAAGACCTCAGAGCCAAATAAGCAACCATTGTCACCTTTCTCAAACCCTTAAAAAATCTCCATTGCTTGCTTCATGACATAAGGAAAACAGATCCATGAAGAAAGAAAAGAAAAACCAAAAGATGTTTCTTGCTGCTGTGAGGTGGCAGGTGGCAATGTCTGCGAAGTTCTTGCCAAGCCTCATTAACTTATTAAGCCTTCCCAAGGTGTTTCCCCCCTTTTTCTAATGCAACCTGGCTGCAGCACAGGTCAGAGCAAGCGGCAAGCAGAGTTCTGACACAAAAAGAGAATGTAACCAGAGGTCATCCATCAGGTCATCAAGCAGAGGTTTCATCTCCCAAAAGCTGTCCATCAGAGTCACGAAAACCAAGTTTACACCAGGGGGCAAGGAAGGCATAGATGGCATCAGACAACCCCCCTGCAAACTGGCAGGCTGTAACGAAAATGAGGAAGCCTGCATCCAGGAAGGGGTTAATGAGCATCTGCAGTGCCTGTGCATCTGGAAGCAGCTCAACTAGATGAGAGGCTGCCGGAGCTGCATACTCGGCAAAGCCAGGATCGTCTGTGTTCCACACTTCAGGATCGGTGGATGGAAGGCAGCTATCAAGACCCTCTGTCTGACTGGACCCTCCGAGAAAGCAACAAAGATCTGGCTTTGATGCTGGGAAAGATTTCTTCAGCCCTCCCGGCACTGGCTGCTTTCGAGGCTTGTTCCAGTTGGGCATAAGTCCACATCTGGTTTGCCAACCTCCTGTCTCTTGTTCCTTGCACTGACTTTCCCCCAAGGCTTGGCTGGCCCCACTCTCTTTACCCCGGTGTCTGTCACCCTATGCAATGTACCTCTGGAGAGCTGCGGTAGTCTTTCTCTCCTCTTTCTGTGTCACAGTCTGCACCAGGATTTCAAACGTCTGAGTGCTGGGGCTTTGGAGCATGGCAGGAGCATTCTCACCAATGAAAGCTGAGGGGGAGAGCGGGGGCTGATCAGTTGCTGTAGGGCTGAATGCACTTTCTGGAAGGATGGAATCTGGAATGGGTGATGCTTGGGGGGGCTTGGGCTTCTCCTGGTCGACGGCAGGAGTAGGAGCCGGGAGAGAGGGAGTTTGCTGCTGAATGGGTTGATGCGGGCCTGTTGCAGAAGGCACAGATGCACTGAGCTGGGAAGTGTTGGGCTGTGGAGTGGAATTTAACCCAGAAGCTGCGGTGACTGCTGCATTTGGAGGCGTGCTGGGCTGGAGTGCGCACGGCTGGGAAGCAATGTAAGGTGGCAAAATCTTCGGGGTTTGACACAAAGCAACAGTGTGAAGTCCATTTCCCTTAGGGGGAATGACGAGACCACACTTGGCTGCAAGATGGGGCTGTCCTCTGAGTTCCCAAAATAAAGAAACATAACGTTTTTCACTGTACTTCCCTGTCCTGATCATAAAATGGTCCATGAGCGTGAGAAGAGAGTAATCAAGTGAGCCTTCCAGGGGCCATCTGGTCTCTCCATCAAACTCAAACTGAGGCCAGGCTACCTGGCAAAAGAAAATAAACTGCTTTTTCGATAACCCTTGTGCACTACTCAATTTCTTCCAATTTTTCACAACACATGTCATGGGGCTGCGTTCTATACTTGACACGTTGCCCATGCTCAGAGCTAGGGGATTTTCTGCGGTTCATCAACCGTGGCAAGATGCTGCAAAACCTGGGGCTCAAAGCACTTCCAAAGGTCTGTCTCTTACAGCCCCTCCACCTTCACCCGGAATCTCTAAAGTAACGGAAAATTTACTGTCATTATGCAGGTCGGCACGTCAATCACACAGACAGGAAACACGAGGGAAAAGGGGTGACCGCAAAGGAGTCTCTTTTGGTCAGACGGTAGAACAGGGAGTTTAACAACAATCGCTTCGCTCAGACTGACCAATCTCCTCGCAGAGGGATGGAAATGCAGCAAATTCAATGAAGAAACCTGAGCCTTTTCAGCGCGATCAGATGTAAATCTGCGCTCATCAAACAGCCACCTCAAGCATTCAAAAGAATAGAGATATGTGTGTGTCCCAGTACTTCTTATTTCACAATATACTCACAAAATCAATTTCCCCTCTGTGTTGCTGATCTCCAGGTTGAAAGCGCTGGCATTCGGGTAGCCTTCACTGGATCTGCCGTCCCCGAGGAAAAGCTGAGTTCTCCCAGACTAAATGGTCCGGTTGCGCGTGAGAATCAGAGATCCTCCAGGAGGTTTCTCCAGGAAGGCTATGAAAGCCAGGGGAAATCCTAAAGGCGGATTTCTCCTCCCCAAACTTGTTTGGGACAGGTAAATTGGCTTACCAATCACGTCGGGGTCACCAAATATGTTGTGCCTAGAAAAACGCTATCCAGATTAGGTCAGATCAAAGATAGCGCATTGGAGATCAGAAGTTAGTTTTACAGCTTGCTCTATTTAATGGTACCAAGTTAACATACAAGCTGGGATCAAGTCTCTCCAGCCAAGACCCCAGAGGGTCACACTGCAGAAAGAAATCACCATTCTGTGCTTCAAGCTGCAACCTTTATACATTTTTAGCAAGAAAGATACTTTTCTTAAATCACCCCATATGTCTTTGTTAAACAATCAGTCGCTGTAAAGCTAGTCCAAAGCTGTTCTTTAGCTGAGACGTAGAGTTCCCGTTACATAGATAATAACCTTAGCAACGCTAAGTACAACAGAATACTTACCTTTTACAAGGAAGTTGAATGCATACACCTGTCGTTTGCTGTGTGATCTTTAAAATAGAACAGTTAAGCTTAGGAATCTAAGGTGCCTATAAGGCTCATGAACATGGAACTTTGAATCACAAAATTGTGATCGGGTAAGAGGATATTAATATTGGTAAAATAATACTTGTATATAATTATATTATATTTTTTATAATTGATAAATGTAAGGAGCATTATATTATCTATACTATTATGTATTTTTAGATGAAATTGTAATTATCTGAAGAAGCAGAAATCCAGCGAAACAAGGCATAACCGGTTGCTTGTCATAATATCATTGCATTAGCCTGCATATATTCACTACGGTGGATACTGAGTATGGATTGTTAAACGGCTGTGCAAAAGAGGAATCCTATTGGTCAGCTTGTCAGCTGACTTTTAGAAGACATATTGCAAGACGACACTGTGCAGCAAGATATCTGTAATTTCTCTTTGAGGACTTGGATTGCAGGACATTGTGGACATTTATCTATTTTGTCTATGGTGGTTTAGTATTGATAATCGTGTTATGAAAACTTTGTGAACTGGTATTTAAAGAGATACTAAGCATTGGAAAAATATAAAAATAACAAAAGAATTGGAAGTGGCTGCGTGTTGGGATATTTTTCCTTAATAGGAGATTAGCCAGCCTCTATATACAACACACTCTTATTTAATTGTTATTACATGGCCACTTGGGTGGAAACTTTCGCTTACAGCGAGAATGATAAAAACAGAATATTGGATGAGGAGCCCCCCCTTAGGGGGAGAGATGCACCTTCAGGAGCAAGTTTTGATAAGTTGTTCACTTTAGCCAAGAAAGAAATACGAAATAAATTACATGCTTCAACACTTAAGTAGTATGTGAAGGTAAATATGATCCCCCGGGGCTTGAGAATAAACAAAGCTCCTACCCTTTTTAGGGATAATAATGAATTCAAAAAAAGATGGGTGAACATATTGAATAAGTGCTCATTGGATTTGATGATCCTTATAGTAGAACAGGCGAATGAGGAAATAAAGATACTTAAAGAGGATATCAAGAAACAGGTGGAGGAGATTAAGGGGGATAAAACAACCTCTGCAATAGATGAGAAGTTTAAACAATTTGAGGAAGAACTAAAAACATACAAGGAGACCATACGCAGTAATAAAATCAATAAACTAACAAGAGACACTAACGATTATAAAAATAATCACGTCTATCCTTGGCTAAATCATGAAAGAATGGACAATACATCCAATATAGGAAGGCGCAGACAGCAACAATGGAGGGCAGAGCAATCCTCTAGATCAGAGAGCGACTCGTCGAGCCTGTCTAGCAGGAACTCGACACGTAGCTTTGATTTGCGGCCACGCAATCAGAGGGGACGGGGCTATCCTCAGTATTTTCCCCCGCGCCGCACCCGTCAAAATCAGAACAATTAGTAGTAAATCTATCTAAAAGGGTTTTAAATGAGAATGAGTTGCGGGTGTTAAACTTGGGTCTAGGCTACATTCCCAGGCCAAAATATTCGTCATTCCAGACGAGAATAGACATGTTTAAATTAGTCCGCCTCTTAAAATTGAAGGAATTCTTTGGCACAGAGGAGAGAGAAACGGGAGAAACAGGTCTCAGAATAAAATCTACCTTTACACCCACGAACCAAAGTCATCTGATTTCAACCTTTCAGACCATCACTACGAGAGATAGAACAGCTTGAGAGGAAGAAAAGCAATTGGCCTAAAAAAAGTTCTAATTTTTCTAAGGCAGACTGGGAAAGTATAAGCAACCTTATGAATGATAAAGAGATTATTATTAAACAAGCTGATAAGGGCGGGGCAACGGTCCTTTTGGACCGGGAAATGTACTTGCAGGTAGTAGAACGTTTGTTAGGTGATACTGATTCATATAGGAGATTACAGGGAGATCCTACTAGTGAAACAATGCAGGTTATACGAACAGTAATTCATGGAGCCTTAGCACAAGACTTTATTAATAAAAAAATAGCGGACTATCTTATGAACTTACATCCTAGAATACCTGTGTTCTACTATCTACCCAAAATACATAAAAAAAACTTTTCCCCCTCAGGGTAGACCCATAGTATCAGGCTCTGGGTCTGTCCTTGAACCATTGGCTAAATACATGGAGAACATACTACATAAATTTGCAACTGATACAAGATCTTATGTGCTTGACACTAAACACTTTATACAGAAAATTGAGGGATTAACAATACCGGAGGGATATATGCTGGCCTCTATAGATGTCAGCTCATTATACACCAGTATCCCATTAGAGGAGGTTAGAGTAGTAATAGCAGAATTATTAAGAGGTCGAGATATACAACATCCACCTACCTCCTTCCTCCTTGATGTTCTTGATTTGATTTTTGAAAGGAATTATTTTCGTTTTGATTCAGAATATTTTTTACAGATAAGAGGCGTGTCAATGGGCTCATCGTGTGCACCATCTGTTGCAAATATATTTATGAATTATTTTGAGAAGAGGTTCATTTTTGATAATGACATTTTCAAACAGGGAGTGTATAAGTTTATTAGATACATTGATGATATTTTCATCATTATTAAAGATCAGGAGGTGTACAGACAATTTATGGAACATTTGAACAATTGTCATAATAATATCAAGTTCACAGGGCAGATTTCTGAAAAGTCAGTGCCATTTTTGGACACAGAGGTCTATATTAGTGACGATCTGAAATTGTGGATACGTCCTTATAAAAAAAGTACAGATAGGAATTCATTACTTAATTATGGGTCTTTCCACCCTTCTCATCTCAAGAATAGCTTGCCATATAGCCAATTTATCAGGCTTAAACGTAATTCCTCTGAAGAAAGGAATTTTAATAAAGCAGCTGAGGACCTCTCCAGATCACTATTGGATAGGGAATATCCACAGAGAATCATTAGACAAGCCTTACATAAAGTACAGAATATGGATAGGAAGGAGATAATTACCAACAAGCCAAAATTAACACATAAGATCCTAACATTTTCATTAGAGTATACACACTTGGCCCCAGCCATAAAAAGCATTATATATAGAAATTGGCATTTAGTTAACACTATCCCGGGTTGCGAACAATTACCTAGAATAGGTTTAAGGAAGACTAAGACCTTAAAAGATCAACTTATACATTCTGATATTAGAAATATTCAAAATCCTCAATTGAGTACTATAGGACACTTTGCATGTGGGCATTGTATTAATTGCTCTCTATCTTTACCTGTAAAAGAATTCACCTATAGTCAAACAGGTTTTCGGTTTACTTTGAAATCCTTTACTAATTGTTCTTCAACGCGGGTAATTTACATAATCAAATGTGCATGCAATCTCATCTATGTGGGTAAGACAATTAGATCTCTTAAATATAGGATCGGGGAACATCGTTCCCGTATTCGTAATTTGAATTTAGAGGCCCCTATGGTCTCACATTTTGTAGAGAAAGGACATAAAGATACAGATCTACATTTTTTTGCCATTTGGCAATTACACAAAGATATGCATACTGATGTAGAGAGAGTGCTGTGCCAGCAGGAGGCGCGTTTTATCCATATGTTCAATTCGGTTCAGCCATTTGGCGTAAATTCCTCCTTGGACCTCACCTGTTTTTTGTAAATAATGAATAAGTAGGTTTTGCACATAACAGGTTGTAATTCTAAAGGGAGAGAAAATAGTGGTAGCCATAGGGAATTACAACACCGAGTACTATTCTTTTGCAAGAGTAGGAGAACATGGGAGTTATCCTTGATTTACTTGCACTATGAATGTGTATAACAGGCAGTAATTCAAAGGGAGTAGATCATATAGAGTACTTACTTGTTGTAAGGGAGTTGACTGTGGGATTTATCCCTTGATGTACCTGTAGAATGAAATGATATTATATGCATGAAATTATATAACAGGTTGTAATTTAAAGGGAGTGAATTATAGTTGTTAACCTTGAAAAATCACAATTAAGATGGAATTATCCCTTGTTATACCTGTGAATTTATGCAGTGTATAAGAGAAATAGCCTGACATTTTAAGTGATATGGAGACATCTTTGTAAATGAATGCTATAGGTTGCTAGAGGGAACTACAATACCAATAGAGTACTATTCTTGTGTAAGAGTAGTAGAATATAAGAATTATCCTTTGAATTACCTGCACTTTGAATGTGTACAACAGGCAGTAATTCAAAGGGAGTAGATCATAGAGAGTACTTACCTTTCGTAAAAGAGTTGACTAAGATTTATCCCTTGATGTACCTGTAGATTGAAATGATATTACATGTATGAAATTACATAACAGGTTGTAATTCAAAGGGGAGTGAATTATAGTTGTTAACCTTGAAAAATCACAATTAAGATGGAATTATCCCTTGGTGTGCCTGTGAAATGAAATGATATCACCTGTATGAATTTATACAATGCAAAAGAGAAGTAGCCTGACATTATAAGTGACATGGAGACATCTTTGTAAATGAGTGCTAGATATTATAGGACATATCCATAGTTATAATTGTGAATCCCATGGGGTAGATCATAGTTTAGGGCTGTAGTGAATGTTAAGTACAACAGAATACTTACCTTTTACAAGGAAGTTGAATGCATACACCTGTCGTTTGCTGTGTGATCTTTAAAATAGAACAGTTAAGCTTAGGAATCTTAAGGTGCCTATAAGGCTCATGAGCATGGAACTTTGAATCACAAAATTGTGATCGGGTAAGAGGATATTAATATTGGTAAAATAATACTTGTATATAATTATATTTTTTATAATTGATAAATGTAAGGAGCATTATATTATCTATACTATTATGTATTTTTAGATGAAATTGTAATTATCTGAAGAAGCAGAAATCCAGCGAAACAAGGCATAACCGGTTGCTTGTCATAATATCATTGCATTAGCCTGCATATATTCACTACGGTGGATACTGAGTATGGATTGTTAAACGGCTGTGCAAAAGAGGAATCCTATTGGTCAGCTTGTCAGCTGACTTTTAGAAGACATATTGCAAGACGACACTGTGCAGCAAGACATCTGTAATTTCTCTTTGAGGACTTGGATTGCAGGACATTGTGGACATTTATCTATTTTGTCTATGGTGGTTTAGTATTGATAATCGTGTTATGAAAACTTTGTGAACTGGTATTTAAAGAGATACTAAGCATTGGAAAAATATAAAAATAACAAAAGAATTGGAAGTGGCTGCGTGTTGGGATATTTTTCCTTAATAGGAGATTAGCCAGCCTCTATATACACCACCTTGAGGCTGGCAACACTATTAGACTGGCCTAGCAACTGTGGTATTCCCTCCTAGGAGCAGGCTATGACAAAGAGCTTTTCCATTTTTAACTTCCAGTTAAAGGCCACTGTTGCTGAAAGCACCTTTGTTAATGGGCCAGGCCTCCAGTATGATCAGCTTTGCAGATTTTGCTTTTAAATTTCTCATATTTATGTTGGCTTTTAGCTGATTTTTGTTAGGTGCCTTGGGAGATGTTTTGTTGGCATGGCCTATTTGATTGCTTCTTTTTTCTAGGTTGACTATTATTACTTCAAAGCTAGGGTCTTTTTGATTTGTTTTTTGTACTAGTGTTTTAAAAATGTTTCATTGTAAGCTACCCTGAGGACCCTTTTTGGATAAAAGGATGGGACAAAAAGGCTTTATATTGATGTGACTCCTCATTTACATAGAGTCCAATGGAGTAAATGAAGACAAGGAGGTTGGGTTGAGCTGTCAAGGCTTGCTTTATTGGCCAATACATCACAAACCGGGTGATCCCAGAAAGCAGACTTACGAGCTCTGCAGTCCGGTCACACAGAGGGAGGGGCAATGCAAGAGGTTATATAAACATTTCACATTCCAATACCATTCGATGCAGCTTGTCACTGCAACGTCATTTAGCTTCTACCCCGCCTGTGTGAGCATTGCTACATCTGAATACAGCTCTATTGTTCTCTGGTGAGGAGAAACGAAACCTAAAAGGAGGGGGATGGGGGGAGTGAACAATGGAATCTGAGTGCATGTTTGGTGCTAAGCAAGAGGCAGGAAAGGAGGAGCCATTGGGAAGCTGCTTCTGTGGGTATGTGTGTAGCCTGCATGTCTGAACGAGGTTACTCAATCACGACAATATAAATAAATAAATGTGTGTTTAAATATGGGATATGGATGTTTTAATCAACAACATCATTGTTATGACATGTTCATCCCACTCACAAATCCCCCTTCCCATTTTATCTTTACGGTAACTGTGAGGTAGGTTATTATACTCAGAGACAGTAACTGTTATAATGAGTTCCATAGCTAAACACCGTTTTTAATCCAGGTCTCCTCAGATCTAATATACTGCACACTTTAGATCTGGTGGTCTGGATGAAGAAGAAGAGTTGGCTTTTATATGCCGATTTTCTCTACCTTTAAGGAGTCTCAAACTGGCTTATAATCACCTTCCTTTCCTCTCCCCACAAGAGACACCTTGTGAGGTAGGCGGGGATGAGACAGTTTGGAGAGAACTGTGACTGGCCCAAGACCACCCAATAGGCTTCATGTGGAGGAGTGGGGAAACCAATGTGGAGGAGTGGGGAAACCAACCCCAGTTCACACCAGATGAGAGTCCGCCGCTCACGTGGAGTAGGGAATCAAACCCGGTTCTCCAGATTAGAGTCCACCGCTCTTAACCACTACACCACGCTGCCAGAAGGCAGCATTAGATATAAATAGTTTATTTTTAGAAGCAATGCAGGTAGGTTGACAACCTCATTTTGGGAAATTCCCAGTGATTTAGGAGCAGTCTCTGGGGAGGGTGGAGTTTGCGGAGAGGTGGGAGTTCAATGGAGATATGATTTCACTCTAGGACTTCTGCTTTTTCTCCACGGTATACCATAGAACCCACCCTTCAAAGTTGGCATTTCTGTAGTCAGATCAGTTGTAATTTCAGGAGAACTCAGGCCTCACCTTGAGGTTGGTAACTATGATTGCCAATTCTGAGTTGGCAAATTCCTGGCAATTCGGGGGTAGAACCTGGGAGAGGAAAATCAGCAGGGACGCGGTGCCACCGGGCGTTCCCTCCAACGTTGCTCCATTTTGCTCCGGGGAACTGATGTTTGTAGGGGAGGTTGGCAATCGAACCCTAGATGCAGGGTCTGCGTCTACCTAGTTCTGGGAGATTTGTTTGAGACTTCTCTCAATTCCCCAAATGAAGCCTTCAAACTGACCTCGAGCTGCCATTAAGCAAAAGGAGGGAAGTGATAACTATGTTTTCTGAGGAAATGAAAATACTGGCCATTCAATTTATTTTTCAATGAGCAACACCAAATAGGAGCCTTTGGCATACTAACAGCAACAATCATAGAGCCTCCTCCTCACTAGGTGTGTTCAGCATAAGGGATGTGAGATTTTGGAAGTCCTATATATGACTTGTTTTGCAATGCAGGTGTGTTAAAATCCCAGTTCCTTATTAAAACTGCAGCTGCCAAATAACCGAGTCCTTTCTCTTTGGAGCAGAGGGAGCTTAATTTCTCAATTGTAGTCTTTATAAAAGCCTGACAACAAAACGATTCCAAAAGATACGACATGTCAGAATTGCCTTGAGTAACCCTGCCCCGTTCTCTAAATCCTGCCCTGTGAAGTCTATAAAACTTCGTTACTCTCTATGCACAAAGGAGAGAGGGAGAGAAGAGCCCCCGCCTGCCTTTGACGCGCTCCTGCTGCCCCGCCCCCCTCCGCCCCCCTCGCGTGGCTTCCACGACGCCCCCTCTTCTTCTCTACCCATTTTCAGAATGGTTCGGCCCAACGGTCGCTCCCTCTCGTAGAACGTTCGGAGCCTCTCCCTTCCCTCCCGTTCTCGCACGCCAGGCGCTCCCGCCGTCCATTGGCTGTTTTCTAAAGACGGCGCGAAAAGCTACAGTTTAGCGGAAAGCGATCAAAGTCGCTCGGTTTTGATTGGTCGCGAGGGCAGGGAGTAATAAAAGGCGACTGTTGGTTGACTGACTGTGGAAACGGAGGATGTTACGAATGCTGTGATTTGTTCCTTGAGGCGAGCGCGCCAGAGGACGGTTTTATGAGGACCGCAAAATACAAGCAGTAACCAAAAAACAAAACCAAACCCAACCCGTCATTAGCCCTCGTTTCTGACCTAGTGGGCCCGCACTGATCGCGCACATTCATTACTCCTCAATTTCAAGGTGACGGGGTAATAATACCATCAAAATGTTACTTCATAAGCCCCGAGGGGGGGTTTATCGTCCCTCAAGAGTTCAAGGCTGCATCGCCTCACAAAAATCCATTAGCTTATTGCCACAGCTGCTCTGTAAATACCACGAAGTGTCATCTCAAAAAAAAAAAAAAATACGGCGTCACCTGGCTAAATTAGCTTTACGGTGCCTCGCAGTTACACTGGGATATTAATTTTTCCTGCAAGCAGCCCACGATCTCTTGGTTTTCACACAGTTGCTGATGCTACACCCAGATATCCCCACGCGCATGGGCATCATGCATGGCATAAGGTGCCTTTCCAATGGCAATATGGCCCCAGAGATCCTGCACCCTTATGGTGACAAAATGTTTCTACAACAATTCCATCATGTTAGTCTTCCTTAGTCACGTCAATGGCACATGATCCTTTGCAGAAGTCTATTTATTACATCTTCCAAAACAGGAGATACTCAGAAACAGTAACTTGCACATGCCAGGTGGCAATGGCTACACCAGACCTTATCAAGGAGCAGGGCAAAGCCGTCACTTGCAGCAGGGGGGGTGTGCCATTTTCTTGCCTCTGATCTCCACTTCTGTGGCTGCAATTTTAAATATTCTTAATTGCAAGTGCATTCTGAAGTGCACAACAATTCCCTGGAAAACTGGTAAGGGCTCATATCCAAGTAAGGGCTAGGATGAATTTACACTCTTTTTAAAATCAACCCAGAGACTGAGAGTCTTATCTTGATTTTTCATTCTGGGGACAAAAATGTCAAAAGATGAACGCTGGGGAACCCGCAACTGTGACTTCATCCCCACGTCTGGCATGCATTTATTAATCTTTGTCTGGATTATTCTGCTCCAGCAGTGGTCTGAACTGTAATTGGGAAAGATGCAGATTTTTCAGGTGTATATGTGGCCAGCTGCATGTGGTGCCCAGGTCTCTGTGGTTTACTTGATGGGGCTAGCGGGTACAGAGGCAGATGGCTGTACAGATAGCGTGTACAGAGGCAGCATTTAAAACACCCATGCTATTCTGTAGCAAATAAAGATAGTTTCAGAGGGTAGTCATGTTGGTCTGCAGTAGAACAGCTAGATTTGAGTCCAGTAGCATCTTAGAGACAAACATGATTTACAGGGTATGAGCTTTCAAGAGTCAAAGCCCCCTTTGTCAGATACAAACAGGAATGGAGA
The DNA here is from genome assembly GCF_029931775.1 of Euleptes europaea. Taxonomy (NCBI): domain Eukaryota; kingdom Metazoa; phylum Chordata; class Lepidosauria; order Squamata; family Sphaerodactylidae; genus Euleptes; species Euleptes europaea. The sequence continues at coordinate 848,521 of NC_079314.1, forward strand.
GTCCTGAATCCTTATATCCCAGGACCCAGGAGATCCCAGGAATGATCCCCGAATCCTGATATCCCAGGGGATATCCCAGGGGATATAAGGACCAATGGATTTCTATTCCTACTTGTATCTGATGAAGGGAGCTTTGACTCTTGAAAGCTTCTACCCTGAAAATCGAATTTAGCTGTTATTCCAAATAAAAATGGTGAGATTGGATTAAGGGAGGAGGTCTCACATTCTCTTAAAGACGTTTTCCTTCCCTTTCAGGTTAATGCGTTATGGGTGACAAGGAAGACCTTGACGCTACTGCTGCACCCCATATTAATGGCTGCCCCTCAGACTCCACCACGGATGACAGCAGCACCCAAGAAGACGGCACACTCTCCTCCATCATACGCTCTCCAACCTGTGCCCGCTGCCGCAATCATGGCATCAAGGTTCCACTGAAAGGCCACAAGAATACTTGTCAGTTCCAGAGCTGCCAGTGTGACAAATGCATCCTTATTCTGTACGTTTGGCACAAGAGTGCTTAGGGATTAGTGTGTGGGACTAGGAATGAGGAGGTGGTGGTGGAAAGTGCCGTCAAGCCACCACTGATTCATGGCGACCCCACGGGGTTTTCAAAGCACGAGATGAACCAAGATAGTTTGCCATTCCCTGCCCCTGCATAGAGACCCTGGACTTCCCTGGTGGTCTCCCATCCAACCAGGGCTAACATTGCTTAGCTTCCAAGATCTGATGAGACTGGGCTAGCCTAGGCATTCCAGGTGAGGGCTGGGATCAAGGAGAACAAGGTCCAAATCTCTATTCAGCCATATTCTACTAGCTGGCCCTGGGCCAGTCACTCTCTTTCTCTTCGCCTAACCTACTTCAAAGGGCTGTTGTGAGGTTAAAATGGGGGGGGGTGAACACTTAATGCCTTGGAGGTTAGAATGCAATAAATAATGACAAGAAAGAGTGAACTTCCAATGGGCAGTGACTCCTTTGCATTGTTTGGACATGTACCACAGATAGTATAGTGTGGGTCTCAGTAGATGGCACTGTTCCTCTATAAATAAGGGCTTGATCATATGGGACTAAAAGTGTCACCCCTCCATTTGTACTTTGCTTCAGTTTGCTGTCTCAGCAGCAAGTTGCTATGTCAGTAACTCACAGTGCAATCCTAACTAGTTACACCCTTCTAAGTAGGGTTGCCAACTGCCAGGTAGTAGCAGGAGATCTCCTGCTAATTCAACTGATCTCCAGCCGATAGAGATCAGATCACCTGGAGAAAAATGGCCGCTTTGGCAATTGAACTCTATGGCATTGAAGTCCCTCCCCTCCCCAAACCCCGCCCTGCTCAGGCTCTGCCCCCAAAATCTCCCGCCGGTTGCAAAGAGGGACCTGGCAATCCTACTTCTAAATCCACTGTCTATTAAGTGGCAAACCTGTCACTCAAATCTGTAACGCTAATCTCCAAAGGTTGTGGAGGGAGAGGAGCGGACCTAGGGTTGCCAACCTCCAGGTGGTAGCTGGCGATCTCCTGCTATTACAAGTGATCTCCAGCTGACAGAGATCAGCTCACCTGGAGAAAATGGCCGCTTGGGCAATTGGACTCTGCGGCATTGAAGTCCCTCCCCTCCCCAAACCCCACTCTCCTCAGGCTCTGCCCCCAAAATCTCCAGGTATTTCCCAATCTGGAGCTGAAAACCCTAAGCAGTCCCTGTCTTCAATTATTATATGCAATATTTGTGCTGTATTTTAATTTGTTTTCTCTGCTACGTTAAAACTGAAAAGCAAAATCTTATCTCAGGCAGAGGCGCCGTATCATGGCTGCCCAGGTAGCCTTACGCAGGCAGCAGGAGATAGAGCTGAGAAAGCAGCTAGCCAGTGGCTTACTGCAACTTGAAGATGGCTGCCCGTCGGACCCTTTCAGTTTGGCCAAATCATTGAAAGAGATCAAGTCATGCAAAAGAGGGGCAGGTAAGGCAGCCATATCACTAACAGGAAATATGGAAGGGGGCAGGGACGGACACAAGTTAACATGTTTTACTTTAAGAGGTGTTTTCAGGAAACACCTTGTATATTTTACTACATTTCACTTGACATTTTAAAATGGTTATTTAAAACCATACTCCTAGGAACTAAGCCTCACTGAATGGCTTACTTCTGAGTAAACATGTATAGTATTGGGCTGTTAAGCCACATTCCTATAGTCACTAAACATCCTAAGAATGAAATCAGAAATATTTATTTCCAAGTAAACATGTCCAGGATTTGGCTGCACAGCTCTTAAAACAAATCTCCAAAAAAAACACTTCCCTTTTTCAAAACTATACACTATTCTTTTATTAAAACATGTGTTCTTAGGCCCTTAGGATTAGACTCTCAAACCCATTCTTTGATCTGCTGAATCTTGAGGTGTGGTGTCTTGCTCTAACATTTCTCAGGTTCACAGCCCATCAATGGGGCCAGGTAACTCACAGACCTATCCTTTCTTCACTGCACAGGGAAGAAGGAGAATGCAGAGCCGTCAAATGACTCAGAGAACGGAGTCAGTGGGGCCACGGGATACCTCAGGCGACAAAAGCAGAGAGCTATGAGGAAGGTGAGAAAAGGGGATGGTATCACTGACCGTCCCTGCTATTGCTTCTTGTGTGAAAGGATAATTTCCACATTTCGGTAATATATATTGTCCCATTATTCTCTAGGAAGGTTCCTGGCTGCCACTCCCTCGCTGTTCTAAAGTGAAAGAATTGCCCTGGGCACTTGGAGGACATCAGTCACCTCATACGGCTTGGTTTCCACCACCTCTTCCTATGCCCCCTGCATCCTTCTGCCAGTTCTTTCCTCAGGAACATGCCTTTCATGTTCAAACTATGGGAGGTAGGTAATCCATTTCTCTGATAACAGAGCTGGTGTAATTGAATGGCTAAAAAGTAGGACTTGGGATCTGAGAAAACAGCAAGACACCGTTTCCCAGCCTCTCAGCAGTAACGCAGCGTAACAAAATTACTCAGAAGACCAGTAGCACCTTAGAGTCATTTTGTTAGTCTTTTAAGGTGCAACCAGGTGAACACAACTACCCCTCTGGAATTATGAGCATGATGAGCATGACAGGTGTTTTACCTCACACTATTGTTGTTAGGACAACTGTGATAATTATTATAAAGCCCTTTGCATCATTACAGGACAAGAAAAAATGATAATGTAATTCAAACATCGCATGCCAACAAATAGTTTCATTTTCCTACAAGGAGCCTGGCAGGGAAAATGAAACTTTTGAGGAAGAATGTGCATTGTTAATTGCCTTGGCTAGATAGCCACAGCTAATTCATTCTCATATTTTAGATCAGGGTTCCCCAAACTTTTTGAGCCTGCAGGCACCTTTGGAATTTGACAGCACGGTGGGTGCAGCCACAAAACGGCTGCCACTGCTTATTTTCAGTCACACAATGAAGATCCTTGTGTTGTGGTGGCAGCAGCTGCCTCCAAAGCAATGTTTTTAAAACTCTGCACAGCCAATTAAATCCCCAATGGCCAATCAGACGTTTTGCTGCACAAAAGCCCCACATGGCCCCAACCACTTTCTAAAACCACTTGGCAGGCACCAAGAAAGATGATGGTGAGCGCCATGGTGCCTATGGGCACCAGGTTGAGGACCCCTATTTTAGATGCAGACAAGCTGGGGTTCTATAAAGACTCATGGGGGGCATCTTTAGAAGTACCACCTGCCAAGACCTCCCTCTTCAGGATTTTCTAAGAGGCTTGAGCAGATTCTCCCAGTCCCTTCCTTTAACTGACATTCAACTGCTTTCAGGATTCTGAAGCAAATTTAGTCCTCATTGGCGGGACCTTGGTTCAGTTACAACAACCTATTTTTCTGCGTACCTGGGGTGTTCTCTGAGTAGCAAGAGACACGTACCTTGTCTGCAGGTAACCCTGTTGAGCTTCTTCATTGTCCACACAGCAGCTAGCCACTTTACTTTTAAGACCCAGTGATAATCAACATGGACATAGTAGATACTATGGTACATTATACTTTTCCAGCAATATTTCTGTTTTATTCTTTATTTTATTTTATATTTATGTTATTTATAGACCACCTTTCTCACTTGGACTCAAGGTGGATTACACAGAGCGAGTCAATACAATTAACAGGGAGGAACATTCAATAAACAGTACAATAGGATTAGGGTTGTGAAACCAACCAGATGTCTAAAAACAGAACTGAAGCAAAGCATCAGTATTAACCTGACACATTAAATAATGCAAAAATTACATAGTAGGATCCTAGTTTCAGCAAGCAGTACACAGTAGTATAGACCATAGTCCCCAATAATTTCTCCAAGTAACTCTGTGAGGCCTTTAGTACAGTGCAACTCAATAGAAAAGCCCTCTTGAATAATTCAGTTTTGCATAGTTTGAGGTAAGCCAGGAGGGTGGAAGGCTTCCTGACCTCCTCAGACAGGCCGTTTCATAAGGTGGGGGCCGCGATGGAGAAGGCACGTGTTGGCACCTGCAGAAGACCCTGCTCCAATAAGCGAAGCTATTGTGGCAGAGCACAGAAGGGAGAAGCGGAGGTTTAGGGCCATCAAGGGCTTTGGATGTGATAGCCTTAAACTGAGCCTGGTGGGCAGCCAGTGAAGCACTTGCAGGATGGGCTCTTAATAGCACGGTTCAATAATAGCCGAGTCGCGGCATTCTGCGCCAACAGGAGTTTCTGAACTGATTTTGAGGGGAGACCAATATACAGTCCATTACAGTTAGAGCTAACATGTATTATGCAGTTTGAACATCCAGGACCTCCGTGGGCTTCAAGTTGGCCCTGAACAAATAGATGTTGTCTCACAGGCCTATCTATGTGATACAATCCTCAGGTTGGATCCACCACAAAGACTGTTGGCCATGTGTAAGCCTGTGAGTTCTCAGCTGGGCACTCTATTCTCAGGTGTGCAGAACCCAATTAGGATTGGGAATGCAGGACACAGAGAGGGTGCTTATCCTCCCCCCGTTTTCTCAAGCCAAAATGACCTTGGGGTGCACTGTTTGCCATATTGAGAAAAGCTTTTAAATCCTTACAGTACACGCAAAGCTGCCCTTCCCAGCTGATTCAGGTTGGTAAAATGGTGTGTGTGGGGGAGAAGGCTGAAGCCCCCTTTCCTTGCATGCTACAGCCTCAATCTGAGAATTGAGTTCTCATAAGGAAACTCACAAACCTGTGGATTGCACGGACCTGGGGGGGGGGAACATAACATTTAGTTAGGTTACCCTCAATGTCTGGGTTTTCATACTGAAAATTTCCGATTGACCTTTACATCCAAGGTCTGTCAGCAGCAGCTTGTTTCTTTTCCTACAGGTTGTAATAGCAATGAAGGTTTGTACATGCCAGACAGTTATGTGACAGCCCAAGGACAGATGTTTCACCAGGCCCCTGGTACCTCCTGGTGCATACCTGCATCTGCTGATCTGACCAGGTATATTGTACTTCTCTGGCACTCGAGCACAGCACACATTTAAGGCTAACAACTGAACAGGGAAATAACTGGGAGCTTCCTAAACATGAATGTGTGCCTACTGGAGCTAACCTAAGACTGAGAGATTGCAATCCCTGACCCCTGCAGTTCCAAAAGCAAGACAAATCTGGGTCTCATGATTATTCTTATAAGCAGAATAAGTACATGTTTCATAGGAAAATGTTATGATGAAAGTAATGGAATGCTATCACACTCGGAAAAAGAAATCCTTGTAGACTTTTGAAGCCTTGTAGGCATTCACTGTGGTTACCCCTTGTTCTCACCCATTGCTTCTCTACAAAACATGCTGGAAATGCTGAACTGGCACACCTACCACAAATATCTGATCAATCAGCCTTATCAAATATCTTCATTACATACTTTTGTCTAAAATGTTTACATAGATGGTGGTTTTTATAAACACTCAGAAGAATCTCTGGCTCCTGTAAAAGTTCTCCATGCTCTGTGATCAAAAACAGGCAAGACAGGAAGTGAACAACTGATACCAAGTGGAAATAAGTATCTATGGGAATTAATGACACTACATGATCTCCAGCATGTGGGAATAAATGTACCTTTCAGTTGTGATCCTAAGCACCCTTGATATCAATGGGGCTTATGTCCCATGCAGAGTTTGCACTAACAGGATGTTAGTGTTATTTCACTAGTACCAAAAAAGGACCAATCCTGCTACTTCTCTTCCAAGGGACATGGCCTCAATTTAAGAGGGGGTCACTTATAAAGGCCCTGACCTGGATGGCCCAGGCTAGCCTGATCTCGTCAGATCTCAGAAGCTAAGCAGGGTTGGCCCTGGTTAGTATTTGGATGGGAGACCACCAAGGTATACCAGGGTTGCTGTGCAGAGGAAGGCAATGGCAAACCACCTCTGTTAGTCTCTTGCCATGAAAACCCCAAAAGGGGTCTCCATAAGTCGGCTGCGACTTGACAGCACTTTACACACACACACTTATAAAGTGAGGTACTCCTCTGATACTGTAAGTAGATGTAGACTTGTAACTGTCATTAAAGTGATGCACAAGTAAATATAAAAGGCAGCATACAGTCTTCAATAGAAATCTGACACAAAATAGAAGAACCATTTTTTAAATTAAAACCAGCTTTTGTTTATAAAGGAAATGTTCAAGCTGTCAGTGACACAGAAATCTTTATCTAGATGGCAGCACACATTCACAGACAAGAAGTAGGGAGAGCAGAGACTAGAATAATCTAGACAGAATAATTAAGAGAAATGAAAGGCTGGTGAATATCTTTACTACTAGAACAATTATTTGGCTAAAATTCTCGAAACAACACTTGTGTATAACTTGGGGTGTTGTACACTCCTGTACTACAACAGAAATTGTCCCACAGACAATACTACTTCTGTATCATTTATTTTCTGGCACCTGCACAGCAACAGCTGTCTACACAAACAAACATTTACTGCAAACAGCAAGTTGTGGGTGGAAATGTGAAGTGAGCTTGGGAGAATGGCAGCTGCAGAAGCCCCCCCCCCCACTTCCCCCCTCAACAGTTTGTGGCTTAGCTAGGACAGAAGGTGAGTGGGAAGCAAGCTGCCACTGAGGCACTTTATAAACAGGACTGACGTGCTCTCTCTCCTTTCCCCTCTTCAGCCGCCTGGCACTGAACCCCCTGAGTGGCAACATGGATTTAAGCAGACGTCCAAAGACCACATCGTTGGGAGGTCAGGTATTTGGACCCTTAACACATTGCAGAACAAGGATGCATGAAGCAGAAGTCCTTTTTCATTTTGCAAACGATACAAACCAGGGAACACATTTTTTAAAAACAGTGTTTCAGTTATTGCAAGAAGATACTGAAGCTGACCACTGGGGCTATTCAGTTTGCCCTTTCTTTTGCATGTCTGAGTGCACACGGACACACAGTAAGCATTCTCCACTGTTTGGTTCCATTTCCAGTCTTCGTCCTGCCAAACTGTAAGCTTGTCACGCATGTGGAGAGTAGTTTAAGGAATGGAGAGCTTCCTATTATTGACATTTGGACCAGTACTTCCCGTGTAACAGTCCCTTGACCTGTTTTGCGGGCGGCTTCTTCCCTACCAGTGGAAGCCTCCCTGTTTGCCAGAGCCTTACATTTATTGGGAGCTTCTTTGGACCACTGCAGTGGAGCAAATGATGAATAAAGTGACCAGCTGGTTGTGTGTTTTGGTATCATGCTACCTTTCAAAGTGCAGGAAGAGAGAAGCTGACTTCAGTTGGAAGCAATACTTTCTCCTCCTACCTTTTTGGTCCATTAGATTTTTGGGCTGAGCAGCACAGAGGAGCCTGCACTTGAGGAGGACTGAGGCAATGACTAGGCAAGGCTAGCAGCCCAGTCCTATGCATGTTTACTCTGATGTAATGACCAGTGAATTCAGCGTGGGTCTTGCTCCTAAGGAAGTATTTGCAGTATTGCAGCCTACATGATCTCCATTTGAGCAAAGACTTGTCACGTGACGCAGGCAACTGGTTAAATGATTAATTGCAAGGTTATTCTGTATTTCGCAATGTATCCCCCCAAAAGCAGCCAGCACTCCACACCTCCATCCCAGAAACTTTTGTTAATAGACTCCATGCCTCAAACGTCCAACACACAAGTCAACCTGAAGTGTGATCGAAACGCAGGCCCTCTACAGATTTCCAAAGTCTCCAGTATGGGAGTGGGTGAGGGGGTGTGGTAAACAGGAGCTGTCCTTCTCTGTCTCTCAGACCTGCAAAAGGAACAAGTGGAATCTGAAGCTTTCATTAACCCTGCCAAAGTATGTTCATTAATCACCTGGTTAACGGTCTCTCCTCTCTCTTTCAGCCCAACTCTTCCACTCACGTTTCAGTCTGGCCCACCAGGGGGTTTACCTTCTCACCCCTTTCTGAACAGCAGCTCCAGAAAGAGGCTGCTGAAGCCCTGATGGTGCTGAGAAACTCCCCCCAGACAGGCCCCCTTCTTGCCACATCAGGTCTTCTGCCCCTGGTCAGCTCTGGGCCCACTCTGATGGCATCACCAGCTTTCTCCCACCCTTCAGAGGCAGCTCACAACTTTGGGGTGCCCAGTCCCTTCCAACAGCACCCCCAATACTTCATGCCACCCTATGGCATCCATGCTGTAAAGCCCTCCAAGGACTTAGCCCTGAAAGGAACCCAGATGCCTCCAGATCCACTGAGTGTCCACAGGGAGCAGGTCCCAGGGCCCCTTTTCCTTCCTTTGCTCCATGGCAGTCCTCTTCCCCAGCAGTATAAAAACGTCCATCTGTTCTCCATTGCCCCATCCCAGGGTCCTCAGCTGGCCACTTCTCTCATGGTCTCTGGCATCCAAGCAGTCAAACCCAGCCTAGGAGGGACTTCTAATATCAGCCACCACCATTTCCCCCCTAGCTTGGCTACCTACCACACTGCCTCCGGCTCCACACCAAAGACCATCCTCATGCCACAAGCAATCGAGGAGGGCTGGATTTCAGAGGCAAATGTCGATGTCTCTACTCCAGCCAGTTCCACACATGGCAGCCCTCAGCTGTTGCCCTTCTGTGTCCCGCCCATGGACATCTCTCTCGCCCCAGTGCCCTTACCAAATGGCATTTCCTGTGCCCCGCTTGCAATGGAAGTGCATAGGGTCCCCAGGCTGTCACTGCTGAATCCCGCCCCCTACCTCCTAGCTCAGCAGCCTTTCCCAGACACGGTATTGCCGCTGAGACAGAAATCACCACAAGGCCATCAGCAGCACAGCCAAGGACAAAAGTGTTCCAGTCAAGACCAGGCCAGAGAGGAGAGCGGCAGCAGCTACAAGGTGCCTGGGAGCACAGATCCGAAAGGTAGGGGTCAGAGGCCGTGCGCAACTGCAATCAGTGCAGGAATGACTGAGAACCGTTAGCAAAAAACAGAGTCCTCAAAAGAGAAAGGAAATTAGGAGAAAGGGCTTCTATACCCAAGAGCTAGATTCACATCCAGGAGGGCCTTAGAGACCAACGAGATTTTCGGGGGACAGGTTTTTGAGATTCAAAGCTCCCTTGACTCTCAAAAGCTTATACCCCCAAAATCTTGTTGGTCTCTAAGGTGCTATTGGGCTTGAATCTAGCTGTTCTACTCAATACCAAAACAGCAAACCTCTGAAACTATACCCAAGAACTATCACTGTGGGCCCTGGGAGTTCCATGTATTATTATTTCAATTTATAGTCTGCCTTTCTCCCTGGGATGCAAGGCAGGCTACAAGTATGATAAATGGTCTCTGTTTCTTGTGACAATCTTATGGTTGCCAACCTCCAGTTGAGGCCTGGAGAACTAAAATTATAATTCATGCCCAGACTTCAGAGATCAGTTCCCCTGGAGAAAATGGCTGCTTTGGAAGGTATTATACCATGCTGAGCTCTCTCCCCTCTCCAAACTACACCCTCTTCTGGCTCCATCCCTAAATCTCTATGAATTTCCCAACCCAGAGTTGGCAACCATGAAAAGTTACCTGCTGTGTTCAATCCATTGCACCAGAGTTTTGTGTTTTTTACAGCAGGTGGCTGGGTCTCCAAGGTGGATCAGGCCCAGGATATAAGCATCTCCTTCCCACCTTTCTCCTGATCAGAAACAGCCCTGTGCAGCTATTTTCCCATCAGGGCCTATATCAGGATCTCTGTATTTGCCCCAGTGGGGTAAATAACAGCTCTGTAAGTTGTTTCAAGTCAGGAAAATAGTGCGGAGGTGGGGGGCTTAAATGTCCCTTGTGCTTCAGTCCTGATCTGAACTGGGTCCCATGTGGCTGCGATTTTTAAAAACCCTGAGGAAACACATTTGGGAGATCTAGTTATAGAATTCCTAGATGAGACAGATGTATGGAGTCCATCAATGTGGATAACAATACTGGCATACCTTTTAGGGATGTTGTTAGGATTAGTGAAGTCATGTGTGACAAACACTTTGAGCTGTTAAGGAAAAGCATTATACAAGTATTTAAAAATCTGGAAATGTTCTTTCATGAAGCAGCATGTTAGCTTTAACAATCTGTCTATACTTAAGAAAGATTTACGCAAAATTTTAACCACATGAGCATATATAGAAGAAGGGACGCTTTCTTTCCTGTGTAGATATCAATGCTGGTTTCTTTCTTAAAGGGCTAGGATCATTTACCAGCGAGGACAAGTCTGTACTGTTGGCAGGTCAGCAGACACTGAAGCAGAAAGCCAGCTTAGGTAGGGTCTCTTTTGCTAGGAGTTCTCATTTCAGCAGCCAAGAGGAAAAGCTCTGTATTGCTATCCCCTAAACTGAGAATCCACTGCAACCTACCAGAACCAAGCAGCAGCATACACATCACAATTGGGGCAGCTTATCTGGCCCCTTGGCCTATCTTCTTTGGAATGCTCTTGTTTTAAAAAACACCTTCACCTTTGTTAGGAGGTCATACAGCTGGGCTCCCCTGCAAGGGACAGACTGCATTCTTCAAATCCCTTATTCCAGATTAGTCCCATTGAAGTCAATTTGAGGCTCATGGGATTTGAGGATCAGGGGTCATCATGATGTGCAGAGCACAACAGAGAAGAACTTGAGTGTCTGGAAGAAAGAATCCACAAAGAAAGAACTGCAGTGAGTGAAGGAACAGGGCACAGAGTATCTCACCCCAAAGCTGCTTTCCTAAATCACGGTGGTGACTTGGGTCACGCTGGCCTATCACTGCCATCACTCAGGGGCCGTTCACACAGGAGTCCTGGAGCGAGCGTGTCGGCCAGAGCCAACCTGGGTTCGCTTCAGGTCAGGCAGAAGGTGATGCAGTTTCCAACTATGTTTATACATTCTGGCTGACCCGAGATTAATCCCAGCTCAGCCACATGGTCTACACAAACAGCAGGTTGACACGCTGCAGGTTACCAGTGTGAAGCGCCCTCATGAGAGCAGGCAGTCCAGGAGGTTCAGCCTCAGAGATTCAACATGGCTTCTGCATTCTGTTTAGATTCAACTGAAGCGGGGCCCGAGTTCCTGACAGCCAGGGGAGCCCACAGCCAGCAAGCCTCACCAAGCCAACTGTCTCCTCACCTCCACCAGGCCAACTCTTCCCCCTCCATTTCCCTCAGCATCGGCCAGATGGGCTCCATCTCCCTCCCCAGCTAGGCTCCTGACGGGATAGCAGCAGGCCGCAAGGGCTTTGCCTGCGCATGTCGGAATGAAGATCTGTTCTTCCAGGCCCAAGGTGATCTTTCAAGACTGCAGCAGCCAGCCATGGCCCAGACCTCTGCCGCTCGTTCATTTTGAAACCACAGATGGTTTTATTGTGGTAACTCAAAGCCAGTCTTCAGTTTTAAAACATTTCATTCTTTTTTTTTTTACTAGCTCCATGCTGGGTAAGAGCCCGATTTTTTGTTTTGTTTTGTGAAAGATATTTTGAAGCGTTGTGTTTTAAAAACAGCCCGTGGGGAGCTGGTTTCTTAACAAATGGTTTAAAAGCAGTAAAAGTTCCTTGTAGGGGGGAAAGTGATATTGTAATGAATTGCCACTTTTAAATAAATAACACTGAAATGATTAATGAATAAGGGACGGTTTTAAGGCGCACAAAGAATTGCATCCACTTGGAAGGAGGCTCCTGCCATTGATTTTGTGACTTGGGAGCAGACGTACTCATTACATTCCCCGTCCCGTTGTTTGCTGCCAATAAAAACGTTGAGAAGAATTGTGGTGGCTATATGGATTTCTGCCTGTAGGCTACAAGACTGAAACACTTCCTCCTCGTACTCAAGCTATTTTGAGAAGGTACTTGTGTTTTTATAAGTCAGAGCTATTTAGATTCTGGACCCAGAAGCCTTAAAATATTATTTATTTCACTTCTGTGTTGCCCTTCTTCCATCATGGAACTCAGTAATGCAGGGTTTCAGGCACTGTCTAACTCTACACCTGCTTTGGTTCAGCATGCTTACTGTATCATAGGCCTTTATCCACATACCAGGATTTAGGATCCTGGTTGGATACAAGCTTTTTACTGTTTCATACTGAAGGAGCTAAATTTATAAACGGGGGGGGGGGGGGTTATGTTATTGTTGTATGTAGTTTTTGAAATATGTAAAAAGAAGAAGAGCTGGTTTTTATAACCTGCTTTTCTCTACCTTTAAGGAGTCTCAAAGCAGCTTACAATCACCTTCCCTTCCTCTCCCCACAACAGATACCTTGTGAGGTAGGTGGGACTGAGTTTGGAGAGAACTGTGACTGGCCCAAGGTCACCCAACAGGCTTCATGTGCAGGAGTGGGGAAACAAACCCGGTTCTCCAGATTAGAGTCTGCCACGCTTAACCACTACACCATGCCAGTGAGCATCCGATAGCCACGCAACCCACAGAAGCTCTCTCCCCAGTCTTTCAAAAATGACCTCCCTACATATTTCCAGCCTTCACCATGAGGGCTGGAACCACTGTAAAAAGGAAGAATACGCCCTGCAGGTTCATCAGCTAGTTTGCTCAGTTTGTTTCTGGAACTGTTGGTCTGCAGGGACCTTTCTGTAGGACCACTGCTTGTGGCAGAGTGTGATGTGGGCTGTGTGTGGGTGTGGGTGTGTGTAAGCAAAAGCCATGTTTCAGAGGAGGGTGGAAAAACAAAGAAAGAACATCTCATTTCTGTGCTCCTTTCCTTTTCTCTAGTGTAGAAGAGGCGATGAAGAAAACAGGCTGTTTGAGAGGAGAGGACAGCTGTGACAAAGGGGAGCTTAGCAAACATCTCCTTTTTAGTTATAGAGCTCACAGCTGCAAGCATAGCTTGACTTCTACATGGTGTGTGTGTGTGTGTTAAGAAAGCTTTCTGTGATTTTGTACATGGAAATGTCCACATGGAATCTGGTATATGTCATGTAATTTTGGGTTCCAGAAAAACCTCAGAACTGATTTTTGTGGTGACACATGAACACATGAAGCTGCCTTATACTGAATCAGACCTTTGGTCCATCAAAGTCAGCATTGTCTACTCAGACCAGCAGCGGCTCTCCAGGGTCTCAGGCAGGGGTCTTTCACATCACCTACTTGCCTAGTGCCTTTAACTGGAGATGTCGGGGATTGAACTTGGAACCTTCTGCATGCAAAGCATGCAAAGCATGACCAACCCTGTAGGAATGCAACTGGACAGGATTTTTTTCTTCTTCTCCATGACAGCATTTTAACTGTTGGAAAGAACCAATAACAGACCCACACACATGCATATCCCACCCTCCAGAGGAGAACATCTGCTTAAAAGACCTGCTAAGAGGATGGGGCTGGCTTTTGCTGAGGGTACACGTCAGCACTTGGCTCATATTGCTAGTGGGACTGTAATTGATCCTGATTTGTAATTGATCTTGCCTTGATTTGTAATTGATCTGTAATTGATCTTGTCCAGAGGACAAGAGCAAATAGAAGGGGGCTTCAGAGCTCCTCTTCCCAGCAGGCAGATGGAGGCTTCATTGGAGACCACTGCAGTGTGAAAGCATCAGATGCACCCAGGATGCGGGGAGGGGGGGTGTTGCTGCCTCATCTAAGGCAAGCTTGGGGGCACAAACCCCTTTCCTCTTCACTTTTGTTTGGAAAGTCGTGAAGATAAAGAAATGTTTCTTCTGAAACTCAGACCACTCAATGAAGAGGCCTGAACAAAGAAACAGGTGTATTTAAGGAACATACACTTTGTGAAATTTCTGTAAATTGACTCTGGCTCTCTCTCTGCCCGCCCCCCCCCCGCCCCCCATCATTGGTTCACTCTTAAAAGTTTCTCTTCAGAGCCAGTCCTGGAATGAAACCTGTCAATACTGGACAGTGATATTGCAGCCAACACAGATGCTACATTATTATTATTATATTTTTTATTCCACCCTGGGCTCAGGGCTGCTAACAACATAGAAATACAATCAAAGTCTTAAATGTCATATAAATAATTAAGACATTAGATTATCAATAGGCTCTCAGATGATGGTGTCATTTCCACTTTTGGAGAAACCATGATTACCCAGCGTGGTGAGCCACAATGTGTTAAAGGATGGGCATAAATAGGGTTGGGGGGGAATAGGAAAAAGGGGGGAGGGAAGGAGGGGGAAAAGGAAGAGAAGAAAAGAGGGAGGGGAAGGGGGGATATCTGGAATATGCAAGGAAAGCAAAAACCAATTCATGTTGCTTGTCAAGTGCTTAAAGCACACCTTCCCCAGGAAAATGCAACTTCTAAAAGTTTTCCCTCAAGGAACTCTGGAAGTTACAGTGAGGTGAGGGTCCTGGCCCTTTTTTTAAATTAGAAGTACAAAGGCCATCCCGCTCAGAGAATTATAATCCCCAGAATTTCATGGGTGGAGGGAGAAAATGGGCCCACCCGCCAGTCTCTGTGCTGATCGCCTTCACCAGCCTTTTATTTTTGGTGTCCTGGAGAGATTAGTGGGTAAATGGGGCCCCCGCGTGGCTGATCGAAAGAATGCAGCACCGAGAACTACGAGCAACTTCAGGAGTAAAGTTTGTGGGAAATTACACTCCGGCCGTGAGCTGGAAGACCCTGGTTCAGATCTCACCGCAGCTGTGGTCGCCCTTGTGGACTTCAGACAAGCAATCGGTCTTTCCACCTTTGCTTGAGGATAATAGTATTTACCTACTTACAGGGTTGTTATGACAATTTCTGCCCTAAGGGTATGTGAAGTGTCTGGAACACTCTAGATCTAATCGCTTTTCCCTCCCCCCGCCATTATTTTTGATTGCTTTTTTATCTCATCCTGGCAGTACATGGTTCTCTCCACCTCCAAAGAATTGCCATTATTTGGGGGGGGGCTATCTTTAGCGGGCATATACACCTGTTGAATTTCTGCCTTGTTATGCAGATGTTAAAAGCCTAGGAACCTTGGTGCATGCGTGTGTGCAAGTTTTTCTACCGGTGTCCAGAGACTAACCCTCCCCTCCCTGGAAATCAGCCACCTGGAATTTAAATACATAAAGACTGTTGAATAGTGCGAAAGCAGGACTACAGCTGAACATCAAGAAGACAAAAGTAATGACTACAGAATTACACAACTTTAAGGTTGACAATGAGGAAATTGAAATTGTTGAAGACTTTCTATTCCTTGGCTGCATCATCAACCAAAAGGAAGACTGCAGCCAAGAAATCAGAAGGAGATTTGAGATTGGGAAGGGCAGCCATGAAGGAGCTCAAAAAGATTCTAAAGTTTAAGGATGTGTCGCTGGCCACCAAGATTAAGTTAATTCATGCCATCGTATTCCCTATTACTATGTATGGGTGTGAAAGCTGGACAATGAAGAAAGCTAATAGGAAGAAAGTAGATTCCTTTGAAATGTGGTGTTGGAGGAGTGTTACGGATACCACGAACTGCCAAAAAAACAAATCAGTGGGTTATAGATCAAATCAAGCCTGAACTGACCCTAGAAGCTAAAATGACTAAACTGAGGCTATTGTATTTTGGTCACATTATGAGAAGACAAGAGTCACTGGAAAAGACCGTCATGCTAGGAAAAGTTGAGGGCAGCAGGAAAAGAGGAAGACCCAACAAGAGATGGATTGACTCAATAAAGGAAGCCACAGCCTTCAATTTGCAAGATCTGACCAAGGCTGTCAGACAGGACATTTTGGACATTGATTCATAGGGTCGCTTGACGAGTTGACGGCACTTAACACACACATTTGTTGAACGTGCCAGAAAAATACAGCTTCCCAACTTCTAATTTTCAGCCTGCAAAATTATTGGGTCTGATATTAGCTATAATTTTGCCACTCAGCGGCAATCTGGTGCGTGCACAAGAAGAAAATTACATCAGACATGCTGTTTAAACAGGTATAAGATATAATGTTGCATTTCTTAATTGGAAAGAACGAAAGAAAGAAAGAACGAAAGAAAGAAAAGACAGACAGACGACATATGAATGCATTCGGAAGTAGATCTGCATCAACCGAAGCTTCTTCCTACTCTGAAGCTCCGACCTAAAATGAGCTGCCTGGGAAGGATAGGGGGGTTGCTGGGACAGCCAAACGAAAGAAGTGGGAGGGTACCCAGAACAGCCGGAAAAGCGTAATTGGGAGACGATGAATGGAACCACGGATAGAGTGGCCGGGACCATTCGCGTCGCGTCACGGGGAGAGATGAGAGAGACCACAGGCTCTTCCCCTCAACTCGCCCTGTCAGATGGTTCCGTCCAAGCCGCAGCAGTAACCGCTTCGAGCGCGGCCGAGACGGTCCGGTCGTTGCAGGTGGGAGACCGCAAGAGCCCCTCCCGCCTCTCGGGCACGTCGCCCGCTGATTTCCGACAGCCCAACCCCGGTGAGCATCCTCCCCCTCTCGTGGAATGGTACTGGCTTTATCCCGAGCAGGCACCAGGCGAGAACCAACCATTGTGTATGTGAATGGGGGTGGGGACGGCGGAATGCCTCGTGTTCCTCCCCTGGGGAATGCTAATGCCCATTCTTCGACGGTAAATCTTTAAGGAGAACTGAGGAACTCGGCCTTCTCACTCGGAACCTCGGGGGAGACTGTATGTGCCATCCATCCCCCCTCCACCCCTATTGTTTGCGTTGGTACTGGCCTTACGCATTGGAAGGGTACTTTCGGATCCCGGGAAGGGACCATACCAATAGGCGCAGAAGGGAGGACCGGGCAGAACCATTCTGCCCACAGGCTGGGAGGGAGCCGTCGAGGTCTTGTTCTCCTGCGCTGCTTGAGGCTACCTGGTTTTATTGACGGCATTTACGCCCCATACAAGTGTACCCTTTTAAAAAGAAAGGTAAACACACAAAATGGTAGCAGCCGGTCCTTCTGAATAGAGCACCATTGTGCGCCTAGGCACAATGGAAGGCAGCCGGCTGCTTCCTGCCCCCCCCCCCCATCCGTCTCCTTGGAGGGACTCTTCGGTGGGACAGACGCAGGCGCAATGGAGAGGGCCTAAACGGGCCCCTGCCCTTCTGCTGATGGTCTCAGCAGCGGCAACTGGAAGGGGCGGGGGAGCACCGGCTCTCAGCTGGATCTTAGCCCGCGTGCGATCCTCCAAATAGCGGCTCCGCTACTCGTATCCCACTCTCTAACCTTGCCCAGGTTTGCAGCAAAGCACTCGCGAAGGCGACGCAACTAGCTGCACGATCTAGCATCTCCCCTTTCTCTGACGAATGGGACTGCCGATTCTTTGTGAGGCTGAGGAGGGCTAGATTAAACCACTTGCCTTCGGGAGGAGGAGGAGGAGGAGGGGAAAAGAGAGTGGAGGCAGTTTTGATTGCTGGGTTACCTGCAGCAGCGAGTTCTTTGGATTGATCGGCTGTGTGCAAAATACACACTCACCTTGCCTGCCCTCGTTTTGATACGGTGCAACCCACTTTTCGGAGCCCCGTGGCGCAGAGTGGCAAGCTGCAATA
Organism: Euleptes europaea; assembly: GCF_029931775.1. NCBI lineage: Eukaryota > Metazoa > Chordata > Lepidosauria > Squamata > Sphaerodactylidae > Euleptes > Euleptes europaea. Next base: position 866,329 of record NC_079314.1, read on the forward strand.
CTGCAGTCCAAGCTCTGCTCACGACCTGAGTTCGATCCCAACAGAAGTCGGTTTCAGGGAGCCGGCTCAAGGTTGACTCAGCCTTCCATCCTTCCGAGGTTGGTCGAATGAGTACCCAGCTTGCTGGGGGTAAAGAGATGACTGGGGAAGGCATCGGGATGTGACGTCACCCCATGGGGCAGGAATGACCCAGTGCTTGCTCAGGGGACCTTTACCTTTTTAACCCACTTTTCACCCTGGGTGTGGGGGGGGAAACAGAACAGGTATATAATGTGTTTGTGGTTTGTGTGCTGTCCTCCCCCACCCCTGCAGGAGCCACAAAAGGGACCATGAGTGACGGAGACAAGAATCCAGCTGCCACGCCCACCCCGGTCATTGACATTCACGGAGATGGGCGGTGGATGTCTCTGGTGAGAATTTGGGCTGGGAGGGGCAAATGGCCACTGGGAGGTGCACTGTTGCAGAAAACCAAGCTGGGGCAGAGAGTGTCAGTCAGTCAGTCGTGGTGGGGCTACAGCTGCGATTTCTGACTCCTGTCCCCCTTCCATCTCTGTGACTTTTCAGAGGAGCTCCTGTTTCAGGGTGTCTTCCAGCTCTATTGGATTGCTTAGGTTAATTTCATGCAATTGCAGGTGGGTTCAAAATCCCCCCCACACACACACTTAACAAAGAAGAGGGAGCAGTAGGAAAGCCCTGACTGCAGAGGCAGATGTTTTCATGACCCACATCTCCCTACCAATGTTAGATCAGCTTATGGTGTTCTAGAAAGGCAGCCCTTCGTTAGGCTGTTGCAACAAAGGCCGCACACTTAAGTTTGGCGTGTTTTGCTAGCCAGAGACCTTCTGAACTTTGGAAGTTCAGTAGAGGGCAGGATGTTGAGAACATTTTGGGGTGGTCGCATTCATTGATCTGCAAACAGCTCCAGTTCTGCAGAGTTCACGGATGTTTTAAAACCATTGCTCCAGCACCACTGGCTCTAATCTTGTGTCTGACATCTTAGGTCATTTCTCCCCTTACCTCCTCCGTGGGAAATGTTGTTTCTTGACGCCCCTCCACTTCTCTCCTGTAAAACAGCACCAGCGCTTCATCACCGACAGCAAAGACAAGGAGCCTGAGGTTGTGTTCATCGGCGACTCTCTGCTGCAGCTATTGCATCAGTTTGAGGTCAGGCAGATTGGGCAGTTGCCCACAAACGCCAGCCACAAGAAGGGTGAGTGAGTGGAACAAACAAGTGGACTCTTCACAGCTCACGCCCTTTCTTTTCTTCTCAGATTTGGAGGGAGCTGTTTTCTCCTCTCCATGCACTCAATTTTGGCATGGCAGGAGATGCTACCCAGAACGTGCTCTGGCGCCTCCAGGACGGGGAATTGCAACATATCCGGCCGAAGGTATGAGGACGAACGGCAACACACGGCATATACTTTGCATCCCACTTGGCAACCACAAGATGAAATTTCCAGTAGATGTTTCTCCCCAAATCTTGTTACCTGTTATCCTTTAATTGGGGATTGCCTCTGAGACTTGGGACATGCAGTGTGTGCCCTAGCAGTGAGCTATGGGCCCTCCCTGTGCATTGTTTCTGTCATGCAGGAGATTTCTAAGGAGTGTATAACTGAAAGAGGTAGTGTTGTCCCAGGAAGACTTGGAGGTGGAGCATGGGGCAGAAATGATCAATCTCACAGATGGGTAAAAACCCATCCAGCAATGCTCTGGAATTCCCCCTGCTGTTCTGAGGTCACAACTGGGTTTTCACCTGGATGAGACATTGACACATAGTGTGATGTCATTTCCGCCTCCCGCATTTCTCCCACTGGCCAGGATGCAAGGGGTCATTCTGTTGGAAGGTTGCCCACCCAATGTGGACAAATAATATGCCTAGGAGGGCTTAATGTCTTTCCACCAGGAAGATAAACCAATATAACCAATGTTGATGTTTATGGAGTACATTTGCTTCTGTTCTTCATCCAAGGAAGCCCAAATAAATTGTGCAGATTTGCTTGTGGTGACTTTTACTAATTTATTCTGCCTCTAGGAATGAGGTTTAAAAAATACTTTGTTCTTATTTTCCTTTTGCCCGACTGGGAGGGAATGATTAGGAAATACGTGAACAACTGCAGCAGTGTGGCCGAGGAACAGTATGAATATTGTCCCCCTGCCTCCTACAAAGTAGCCTGAACTCTTTGGCAGTGCAAACAAACTAAATATCCACGTGCCTGCCTATCTTGAATAATTTTGGTTTCAGTCAAGGAGCTATAAGGAGAAACTGAAATCCCGTTTCAACATTTCCTCTGCCTCATCTAAGGCGTTAACAGGCTCATTCACACACACCTGCACATCCCTAAGGACCAGAACCTTGCCTTTCAAAGAAAAGGAAACAAAGGATGAGATTTGCCAAGTTGCTGGATTCTTTTCCCAATTTTATGCTTCTGAAATCTGAAGGCACCTTGTCAGAGGGTGTCAGATTCTTGCAGCTGCTGGAATTATCGTTCCTTGATCATAGATCTCTCCTGCCTTGGTGTCTTTCTGACCTCTGTGATTTCTGCAAAGGCTCTCAAGCTTTCAGCCACGCCTCTGAGGACTAATAACTTGCTTCTCAAAGGGGGGAAATTACTAGTGTAAAATTCTAGATTTTGGCTATCCTGGGCCAAATCAAAACTCACAGAGGGCAGACCACAGGTCCAGCATTAGGACGCAGGGGATCTTGTCTAGGGAACGGCTGTGGCAAGCAGAGTGGCAAAATGTTCTTATTTTGCTTTCTTTTCCCCGTAAGATTGTGGTCATCTGGGTGGGCACCAATAACCACGGCCACACAGCCGAGCAGGTGGTGGCTGGCATAGAAGCCATCGTGCGCCTCATCAATCAGCAGCAGCCACAAGCCCGCGTGGTCGTGTTGGTGAGTGCCAGCAGTGGGGGGGGGGAGCAGTGAGCGCAGATCTCTGGGGTTGCCCCTGACCTGCTCAAGTCCCGCCTGTGTCTCCTCTGTCTCCGTCTAGGGCTTGCTGCCACGTGGCAAGAACCCCAACCCGCTCCGGGAGAAGAACCGGCGGGTGAATGAACTGCTAGAGGCCAAGGTGCCGCTGCTGCCCAATGCCTCCTTCCTCGACGCCGACCCGGGCTTCGTGCACTCGGATGGGACCATCAGCCACCATGACATGTACGATTACCTCCACCTGAGCCGCCACGGGTATGCACGGTTCTGCCCTGCGCTGCACCGGCTGCTGCTGAGCCTGCTGGGAGAATGCAACGCCAAGGCCTCTTGACTGCTCTGGTTCCCACTTGCCAGGGATAAAGGGGCCCCCTCCTTTTTCTGGGCTGGAGGCAGCTGCGTGAAACCAGAGCATCTCCCCCCTTTGGGCTCATTGGGATGTTTATCTCCTTCACCCACCCGACCAAATTGGATACTTTAGCCTGGGTGTTAAGTCCTTTAAACAGTTTAAGCTGCTGAGTGATGGCTGCTGTTAATACTAAGCACGTTGGCCAACAAATGCCAAGAAGTTGAGTGGAGAGTGAGGGACTGCAAACTTGCTTTTGTTTACTTAATAAAATGGTGCATATTTCCAATTGTGGTGTTTGATTATTTCTCTCCCCACCTGTGGGGGTGTTCAGCAGGGTGAGTGAAAAGGATAGGCCTTGTACAGATTAATTGTACCAAGCTCTGGCAGCATCCAAAGACAAAAGGATCAAGAATTCCCACTTGCCCCCTCTTAGTTCAACCAGGGTTTGGTGCTCAACAGGCCGTTTGGCTGATCTAAAGGAGCTTCCTTGATGTAGAGCGCTGTTGGGCCAGGATACACACCCTTTATCATCACAGAAAGCCCCCTCCACAACAGAGGCGTGAGGTGCTTTTCTCTGGACAAACTTTTAACTGGACGTGATTCCTAGAATGTGAGGAAATCTGTATGGCTGTGCGAGTCACAAGGATAGAGTTCTGCCACTCTTAACATTTACCAAAATAAAGATTGAAGCAAAACTCTTGCTAACAGGTTTCTGATAATTAGACAAATCGATGGCGAGGGGGGGTGACACTTCTGAACTGTTTTCCTTGCTGGGTCTCTGCGTGCCTATTCCTTCTCTGTTGCTCAAAGTTGGGGACACCAGGCCCTCTCTGAGGCCTGAATACAATCCTGAAAAAGAAAGAGAAACAAAATCCTGGGGGTGGGGGAGCGGAATGGTAAAGTTGCAATTTGCAAGCCAAGGAGAAAGAAGCAAGTCCAAAAGAGGGTTGTTTCGTTTAAACACAGTTCTAAGGATGGACAGCCTGGGGCTGTGTGTCTGAACTTTGAAACCTGTAAAAATAAATTGTGCAAATATGCATGATTTATTCTGCTCCTACTGCAAAGTCACAGGGAGGGGGGCTCCAAACTGCATAGAACACTTGAAACTCAGACACTGCTGCCAAAGTGGGATTCTGCTTTCAAGACTCCTGCATGCATTACCTGTCCCTCCCTTCATAGGCACAGGGCCTATAGCATCGCCTTTAAAAAAACCAACAACAAAACTGGAAAATCTTAGGCGGCCGACTTCTGCATAGCCCAGTGTCCCCACCCTGCGCTTGTTGCAGAATTACCCGGGACTCACAACTGATACACAGTGAAAGATGACTGGCGAAGCAGCCGCTTTCTCTCTGGCCGGAATATATCCACTGTCCGTGACTTAAAATTCTGCAGCCAAAGCGATTGTTAAAGAGCTTTAATAGCATGTGAGGTGGGGCCACCCCGATACAGAAGGGGTTACACATGGTCAACATGTGGCTTTGGCCACCAGCGCGCTCATGCTTGGGGGGAGCCCCCACCTGCCAGCACAGCCCTCCAGCCAGATCGTCTCCTGCACTCAAAGACCGTCTCTGTACCCGGCTGGATTCGGGCTGCACTGCAAGTCAGTCAGTCTCTTCTCCCCCCAATAACACTTCACTCCCCATTTTGACCACCTGGGAAAAGTCATCTTCCGATACACCTGCCTCCTCCTCAACCTGGCCTTTCGAACGACCGATGAGAAGGCATGGCCCTCCCTTGCTGCAGACCTTTTCCTCCCCCTCCCTGGTTACTGACACAGAAGCAACAAGTATGCGTGGGGGGGTATAGTCTGAAAATATTTAACATCGTTAAAAGGAGTAAGGGGAACTAGAATCGGTCCCTTTACAGGTATCTGGTGCCCACGGCCCTACTGCATCCCCGGAGATCTCCTGGCATCTCCGCCTACTTCCTGGAATGGCTGATATTTCTTCCGCACCATCGCTCCCATCCGCGGGAGGGACCTGAAGGAGTCCACAGCCCCCTCCCAGAGCAAAATAGCTGGGGAGGAGTGTGAGGAGGGAGGCTGGGAAGAGTTTGCGCAGGACAAGGGTAACCCACCTCCCCCTTCCAGTCCCTTTTGGGGAAGGCAAAGTTAGCAGGGGAAGAAAACGCGCAGGGAGGAGAGATAGGAGGGGGCAAAGCTCCAAGGTCGTCCCTCCCCCCGCAAGGCTGTTTTGTATCTTGCTCGGCTGCTGCCGCCTGGCCATTCATCTGCTGCTGGTGTTGCCGCCCCCGCCCCCGCCCCCGGGGGAAGACTGCTGGTTACAGTCCCAGCCAGCAGCTGTGGTGGGAGGGGGGGCCGTGGCGGTGGCTTGCACTCCTCCTGGTGCCGAGTCCTGCGCGAGAGCCAGTTCCAAAGGCTGCCCTTCGGCCGAGCCACCCTGGCTGGCAGAGCTGCCGGGCTCCGGTGTGCTTGGTGCCTGCTCCGTGGGGGTGGCCGCCTGCATAATCTTCTGCCGCACCTCTCGGATCTTGAGCTGCAAGCAAACCTTGGTGGGGAAGATGTCGGAGTAGCGGGCCTGGAAAGCTGCGGTGGCTTGGGCTGCGGGAGAAGAATACAACTCCCTGTGAGTGCCGCGACAGGGGGATGCAGGAGGGAGGCTACCGGTTGTACCACCAGCCCCCCTTCTTTGTGCATTGGGGGACATGGATAAAGGGCAGAAGGGAAAGACGCTCTTTCCTGGAGCAACAGTCTAGCCCCTTGGAAGACTTTGTGGGGATGGAAGGGAGGACAAAAATGAAAAAAGAAGGTAGCACTACCTCTCCACCTCAACTTTTTGGCTATGTTTCTGGCATGGATCAACACTCGGATGGGTGCCCTCAGGATGTACTCACAAGTACTAATCAAACTAGGTACTGGAAGCCCTTGCCCATGAGGAATGGCCATGGCTCAGTGGTAGATCATCTGCTTGGCATGCAGGTTCAGTCCCCAGCACCTCCAGTTAAAAGGGTCAGGTTGTCAGTGATGAAAAGAGACCTCTACCCTGAGACCCTGGAGAGCGGCTGCCAGTCTGGGTGGACAATACTGACTTTGGTGGACCAGTGTCTTCAATTCAGTATAAGGCTTAGAAGCATTTTTGAAAGAAGGGAGATGAGGAATGATGACAAATGAGTAGAGCCCGCCATGGATCCCGCCATGGATCCGGCGTCAGAAGCCATGCCAACCATGGCCACCCTTACTGAAATGTCCTTTGTACCTGAAGGGAAGAAGCCGTGATCCTGAAAGAGCTGCATGACCAAAGCTCTCCTCTGGTCCAAGGTACGCCGGAGTGATGAATAGGGCACCTTCTCATACTCCAGCTCTCCAAGGACATCGTCTGTGTCAGTGCCTGCAAGGAGACAAGGACTGCTTAGCTGGAGCCTACCGTAAAGCAAGAGAGCTAGCATGATGTCCACCCTCTAGGGCCACCATACTTCCACCCTACTTATTGGCCCTCTAGGACCACCATCCATCCCTCCTACCAAGATCCTCTGAGCCCAGCTGCCTCACTCCAGCTTGAAGCCAAGCAGGTCCTAACTGCCCACCATATTCATGATGAGCCCTTTGAATGTTTTGGGTGGTTGGGAAACCAAGAGAGGGGCTAGGATGCCGAAGGGTGAACCAAGAACTGTCTCAGCAGCCAGGAGGGGGCAGCTTTGGTTTCAATGCAACCCCCTGGCCCTCTTTTCTCACCTACCAGTTTTGTCGAAGGTAAAGATGTCTCCTTCGCACTTGGCGCTCTTGGGCGTGTTGGGCTCTGAACTGCAGCTGGAGCGACGGCGCATCTTCCGCTTGGGGGAGATGGGGTCCTCGGTGGAGGAGTCGAGGTCTGAAAAGGAACACGCACACACCCTCCCGTCAGTAGGCCAGAGAGAGGCGCACAGATCCTGCCTCAAAGGTCAGCCAGCTAACTCCACACTCGCTTTGGACTGACCCTGTGCCTTTGACATCTTTCGCTTTACACTCCCAACAGTCGTCTGACGTAGATTAGTGCTCCCCCATCTTATCTATTGCATTTGTAATCTGCTTCCTCCTGGGAGATTGGGGGGCATATCACAAGGCCATTCAATTTGACTGAGATAGAACTCGAACCTGTTTCTCCCAAATCTAAGGCCACCTCTTTATGCTCAGCCACAAGATACTCAGAAAGGTGTTTAATCCACATTGGTTTATTCCAAGTGCACCAAGCCCACCTGCTCAAGCACATCAATAGTATTCCCTTCGTAGCAAATTAATTTCTCTTTTTTCAGGTTACCTCCTTTTTGATTCATAAAAGGTTTCTCTGACTGGTCCTCTGGAGGACATTCTTATTCTAGCATAGGCAACTGTGCAAATGGCTATAGACTGGCTTGGTTCATTCTGAAAGAAATGTGCCGTGTTATCACAGATGGCAGGCACAGAACCTGACGGCCAAACAGTTAAAGAAGTGGAAATGGCCCATGATAAGGGACGTTGTTCAAGAGGACGCAGACCCTCCAGATGAGCCTGGTTTCAATTCCGTGTCTAATACAGCATCTGACACATGAAAGGGGCTTGAAATAAGAGCGCCAGGATTCCTGACCTTTGGACAAGGACTTTCCAAAGGGCACAGATGCTCTGCCGAGGGACTACCGCAACAACTCTAAGGATAGTTTCACACAGTCAGTGGAAGCACACAACACTGCCTTCCACACATTATCCCATTAATGTGGCAATGCAAAACTATACACAATGCATGAGTGGGGGGGGGGGTTGCACTTCCACAATTTCTGAACTTATGGATGTGAAGAAGCATTGACCACCAAGAGGACTAGAGATCCTGCCTTTTTAATTTACTGTATTTTGACGAAAGTTTTTTCTGTCAGTCTCAAAGTGGTTGATAAAACATTGCAAATAACATGTTCATTATTTAAACCTGTTAAAGCCACAGGTCTCAAGTCTAGTGCACCCCCCCCACCCCGACACACACACCTCAAGAACCAATGTCCTTCTATCCTGAGCTCTCAGCTTCTCCTGTCTTGCAACAGGAGACTGGCTACACGGTACATTCCACACTCCAGCCGCCTTCCTGCCGTCTGTCCCTCTCCACCCTTTGCCCAGTAGCTATGCCAGGCCTGGACCATCCACCTAATCTATCAATCATGTTTTTATCCCACCCTTCCCTTCACAGATCTTAGCCTGACACTCCCGCCTTGACTTCCTCGTGGGACAGTCCCAAGTACACTTTCATCTCCCAGTTCGCACTGGTCTTCCAGTGTCAGCTACCACCCCTCTGCTTGGGCCCAGTTGCGCAGCTCACCTGTGGAGTTCTTGCGCTTCTTGCGGTAACTGCCCAAGATGGCACGGGGCGACGTGGCAAGGGACTGCAGAGTGGGCGAGGGCAGCACCTCCTCAGGCTTGAATTCGGGCAGCTCGGCAAAACGCTCCTCGAAATCCACTTCTGACAGAACCCTGCTGGGGAGGGGATGGGGAGGGATGTGGGTCACAGTGTGCGGCCAATTGCTTCCCCAGGAGGGACCCATAAGGCTTCCCCCCACAACTGCCCTGAGGAGCGGTTAAAACACTTAGAGCTGTTTTGCTTGGAAAGAAGGCGGTTAAGGGGAGACATGATACAGGTCTATAAAATTATGCATGGTATGCAGATAGTAGACAGGGAGAAGCTTTTCTCCCTCATAATTAGGGCTGTTGTTTCGGTTCGGTCCGAACCGAATAACAGCCAAAATTCCCACAATTCGGCGGTTTTTCGGTTCGGACGAACCGAACTCATAAAGGGGGGGGTAACCGGGGAGCCGAATTCGCCGAGTTCGGGGTGTTCCCGAATAAATTCGGCGAATTTGGCCCCTTTAAACAGATCTGCGCCTTACAGCTGGAAGGCGCAGATCTGTTTCCCCCCCCTCCCTGGAGGCGCGCGGTGGGACCTTTAAATAGATCTGTGCTTTCCGGCTATATCATAGCTTATGCCAATAATGAAAAGAATATATATTCTGCTTAAGCACATTATATACAACTGTTTGAAGCAACATGCTAACTGTGCAATGCTATACCTATATATATATATATATATCCAATAGATGTGAATATTATATTGTAACTATGTTCTGGTATTAACAGGCAAATGTGAAATTACTGATTGTTAGATTTTTTTATTGGATATTGATTATTGATTAGCTATTATCATGAGTACCTAATGGATCCATACTCCCATAGGGGAGGATGTCACAGGCTGCAATGTATAACCAGGATTTTGGTATGGAAGCATGTCCCATTAGGCCTCATAAGGATAAAAATGTGTTAAAATGTGTTATAAAGATTATGTCATTTCATAAATACATTTGGCTGTATAAAGCTCAAGGCTTACTTGCTATGCTGTAGAAGCTCAAGATTCAAGGTTCTGATAGACTAGAATACCTGTGACAGTATTAAGCTCAAGGTTGGCAACCTGCTACAGAAATCAAGGTCTTGATATTGTAATCATTTAATACTACTGACTCAGCTGAAGGTCACAGCTGTAGGAGCACTGAGCTGCACTCAGCTGCAGGAGCACTTATCTGACTAAGCAAATGATAGACAAGGGTCATATCTACTAACCACTGTAGGCAGAGGTGTATTGTATCCATTGCAGCTTACAGCTGAAGGACTGATTGAGCTACTGGCTACTGACAAGTTATGGTTTATTTATAGAATGCTTTAGCTAAGAGATGCTGGAACTAAAGTTGACTGAACCAGCCGATCTACAAGATAAATGGCTCTGATAAGGATTCTAAAAAGTATAAATAGAGATCTCTCTCTGACTGCAGGTGAGAGAGGTTCCTGATGGTCTAAACATGCTGACCTATGGACTTCCTCCATCTATCAAAGATGTAAAACTTTGTCAGCCTAATTCTTGCGTGAATTAGGACCTGATTCTTGTGTGAATTAGGAGAAATCATTTATTCTTGTCTCTATTTCTGGAGAACTCTCACAGAGAGAGGTATTATGTCACACAGTCTGTCTCTCTGAAGACTGATTGTCTGGAATAACTGTCTGTACAATGCTTCATCCTGAATATGTGATGAAGGTCCTTATACTCTAAGGATTATAAGGGTATGGATCTTACCATGTTTGAATATGGTGACATTGAGAACTCATTTGTTCTAACAAGACTAATGTCTTCTCATAAGATCTATCTTATGTATAGACTTCCTAGTTCTGACAGACAAGATGTAAATGCCACTACCAGAGCATATTCCAGGGGTTTCTCTACACAAGGAGGAAGCACTTAATATACTCTGCAGTCAGTTCTAAGACTAAGGTCTCACACAGGACTGTCTGACATACACATGCATACATAAACATGCATTACCACCAACAATGGCTAACACATAGAATTACTCTAACTGGAATACATATAATTGAAATACATGGATGGAGATCCATGGAACCTTAAGCTCTTAAACTGAACTATACACAATACTCTCTAAAGACTGGCACTGCCAGAGAGATTGTAGAATAGAGTTTATACTCTACACATAATGTTAAGCTTTACACATAGCTTCAAATACTGATTAATTACAGTATAGCTCTTAGCTATACAGCAATGCTTACAGCAATGCATACTCAAAGATGGCTTTCACATAGCCTTTTCTAATCTGAACATGGGCTTCAGACCCATAAATCTCAAACATATAGAGATTCTATGGTTTCATGCCTTCAGTCACAAACAGACTGATGTAAGAGCTATAGTAACAGCTCTAACATGAAACTATGGAACCAGAGAGATATCTCATTGAAATAACAGAATAATATTTAGAGTATACCTGAAGGAAATCTAAATATTCTAAAATGAATTTATAGAATCCTTACAGAAACTCAGAAACTCTGCAATGACATAACTGGGTAAAGTATGTCTTATATTTACATAATTTGAATTAGAATACTTATTCAACGCACTAACCATTATTTTACAAGATTTCTGTAAACTGTATTTCCTGAATGAAATATATACTTGGGAAACTCTCATATAGAGTCATAGAGATTGTTGATATTGCTAATATTGCTTGCATACATAAAATGACATTATTGTTCCTATTGAACTAACTAATATAGTTTTTATTTCTGTAACCATTTACATGCATATACTTTATGTGAAATAAATAGTATTTTTATTTAAATATTCTTTTCATATTTTTACTGGAACAATTCAATAGAAAGTCTATCTCGCGAGAGATGGAAAGTGTTGATCCCTGCTTAGAGGGTAACGGGCTGAATAGATATAGATTCCTTTTTAGGAAGGGGTCAATTCTAGGAGCTGGGTTACCTTAACGGCACAGACCGCGACACTGCCCCTCAGGAAGAGGATTTCAGCGAGATCTGTGGACTGCCGCGGGAGGCAGGGAGGAAGAAAAATTCTGTCCCACTGACAGAAATGCCTTCCATTTGCGGAAAGTTTAGTCTGGGTCCAACTTTAGTCTTGCAACCATTTTGCCTTCAGGGGACCACTTTCCCACACTGCCTTAGCCCCCAGGGTGCACACTCATTCACTTAGGGCATAGAACAGGCATGCTGGGGCCTCGCCATCCACTCCATGGTGCACTCCGCGTTCCACTCCATCTGCCCACTGCAGGGGAACGCTGGGAGTCACGGGCATTCCTAAGAGACCACTCGCTCGTCTTTTCCATCCCCCCGCCCTGGGGAAAGAGGGGGTCTCAGTGGCAAAAAAATATGCTTTCTGTGCAGAAGGTCCCAGGCTCAATTCGTGGCGCCAGGAGTTCAGGGACCCTTGGCAGCAGCTGTTACTAAAGAGCTTCCCCTGCCAGAGACCCCGGAAAGCCACTTCCGGTCGAAATACCAAGCTAGACAGATCGACAGCTTGACACAGCATACAGGCAGATTGAATCTGCCCCAACAGCTACCCTAGGAAGCCGAGCTCAGGATCTCCATCACCGAACAGGTCCCCCCATCACTCACTTGTCAACGGAGTCAAACGTTTTCTTCAGTGGAGGAGGTCGGACTTTCACTTTCTTGCCCGCAGGACCCTCCTTTTGTTCGGGCCCTTCAGACGCAGAGGCTGCTGCCGTGAGCACCGAGGCTCCTCCTCTGGAGCTTTCCCCGGAGCTCAACAGGCCAGGACTGTGGGAAGACGGACCTGCAGGTGGTGCCGAAGCCTCGGAGCGACCCTCTGGACCTGCTGCCCGCCAGTCAGGGGAAGTCGGGAATTTCAGGGCCTGCAGAAGAGCGTAGCGAATGGTGAATGGCTGGGAAACGTTATGGCCAGGACAAGAGGCAAACAGGAAGACTGAGATTAGAAGAAAACTACTTGGGGAGAACTTGTATGTTGATTCACAGGGTGAGATGGGAATGGCAGGGGCTTGGAAGCTGTAGGAAGGCAACCGGATCTAAGTTTCAGAGGGCAGGGGCCATGTTGGTCTGCGGTAGAACCAGATTTGAGTCCAGGAGCACCTTAAGAGACCAACCGTCTGACGAAGGGGGCTCTCAAAAGCTTATCGCCCGAAAATCTTGTTGGTCTCTAAGGTGCTATTGGACTTGTATATAGCGGAATCTAAATAAGGCTTGTTGAAAGTCCACGACTCTCAGCCATGCCTCACCCCACCCTAAGAAAGAAACAGCTCAAGCTTGAGTTTGGGAAGAGTCTGCAAAAGAGATGAAGTTCTGTAACTGGGGAGAACAGGCAGCAAGAAGACCTTTCTGGACATGATGCATAGACGAGATTGCGAAGATGGTGCTCTTGGTTAGATTCACTGTACGTTGTGGCTGCAGGGGATAAAACAACCAAGAGAACTGTGGTTCAGTGGTAGAGCCTCTGCTTGGCATGCAGAAGATCCCAGGTTCAATCCCCCGCATCTCCAGTTAAAGGGACTAGGCAGGTAGGTGATGTGAAAGACCTCTGCCTGAGACCCTGGAGAGGCGCTGCCTGTCTGAGTAGACAATACTGACTTTGATGGACCAAGGGTCTGATTCAGTATAAAGCAGCTTCAGGTGGAAATGGGGTCAGGCAAGGGCCTCGCGGCCTCCTTACCGTCTCAGCCCCTTTGCTGCTCAGTGGCGGGGCAGGCAACGGGTCACGGACCGCCCTCTCCTCACTGGGTCCCACCGATGTTTCCCGCTGGCTCCAGGCTTCAGTGGTCGGCATCTCTGTTACCGGCGGCTGCTGGGGAGACGGGGGAGACACCGGCTCCCAGGAATCCCGCTTCAGTTCCTGGGGCTTGGCTAGCCCTGCTGGACTCTGTTCAACGCCCCGAGATGCAGGGGAAGGTGGTGGCTCTTGGGGCCCCATATCCCGCGAAGCCCGCTCCCCGGTGCCTTCAGCCTCCTGGTGATAGTGTGTCCCTCCAGGCTCCTGCTGCTGGCCCACAGGAGGGCGAACTGAACCTGGCGAGGGGGCCGATTCGTAAGAGCCAACGGGGATGCTTGCGATGGCGGCCTTCACCTTCTGGAGAGGCTTGAGGGGCGGGCGTTGAGGGCGTGCAGCTGATGAAGGGATGACCTGGGTGGCTGGATGAAGCAAAGGTGGGGGAATGGTCACTGAGAGCCACAGTCACCCAACAAGAGCATCTGTCCGCCACTGTCCGTTCCCTCCCCCTGCCCACATAGTTAGGGCTAGATGCACTCTGGGATTACAGGCAGGCTCACAAACCATACAAAACTCAGCAGGGAATGTTGAATTGTCCACAGTGATCTTTTAATAAAGTGAACAAAACCTTATTGGTTGTGCTTAAGAGCACTTGGGCTGTGAATGAATCTCTGGAGCCAGAAAGGGTACAGCAAGACTCCTAGTGAGGGGGGGGCACTATGACTTCAGTGTCCACCCTCCTCATAAACAGCAGAAATTAAATTATGCAAAATAAGCAAGTGCAGGCAAAAGAGCCGACTTTGCAGGACATCCCAGTTGCAGAATGTAGACACTCTAGCGCAGAACTCCGCACCAGAGAGCACGCTGCCCTGCCCCACACACTTTAGCCTCTGTTTCATTTCTGTGGGGCTTCAAGAGCCCCTCCTACTGCCACTATTTCCCCCACCCACATACCTGAGGAGGCAAGGCTCTGCTTGGGGCCCCCACAGCTCTGGGTGCTGCCCCCTTTGGGCAGGATGGCTGTGGGAGAAGAGACCGTGCTTGTGGCTGCCACCGTGTAGACCACGCCTTGTGTGGGCGGCTGGGCTGGGCTGGTCCCTCCTGTGGGGTTGGGGTAGATGGCAGTGATGACCTGCCCCTGTCCAGGGCAGGAAGCTGGCAGCTGGGGGCTTTGGAGAGGGGACACCCCCACTTGTCCCGGAGCCAGCAGAGGACTCTGACCTGAGAGGAAGCAGAACAGGAAAACGGAAAAGAAATCAGACGAAGGGACTGGAATGAAACAGCCACACACAAAGCTGCTTCTGCTACAAACACCTCCTCCAGTGCTCTTCCTCGACCCCTGCCACTTCCCAACCCCCCAAGAGATCCATCCGGCCCCAGCCCCAGCCTCCCCTCCCCACCACCTCCCCAGCCTTACCCGAGAGGAGCGGCTGTACTATGGCCTGCCCGTTCGGCCCGATTGCAGTGAAACCCAGCGCCATGGGGGCAGGGCCCACTGGGGACTGGACGTAGGTTGTGGCAGGTGCGGCTGGGGGGGTGCTGGGCTGTGTGTGGGAGGCCGAGGTGCCCAGGGATAGGGGGTGCCCGGCTGTTGACTGCACATAGGTGATCCTGGGGGCAGAGAGAGGGAGTGGGGGGTTAAAGGGGTTTGGCTGCTGAAAGGGCATGAGAAACTCCCCCCCCCCGCGTGCCCCCAGGATCGGGCACTGCAGCTGGTGTGGCCAATCCGTACCTGGTGGAGGAGGGCAACAGGACTTTCTGGGCTTGGCTCGGAGAGCCCATGACAGCTGTGGCTACCGTACCCTGCAGTGCTGCAGGGCTGAGCGGGGGCACCAGTGCGGCGTTGCTTTGTGAAGAGGGCTGGGGCTGAACCACCGGCACCGGCGTGAGCTGGATGATCTGGGGGCAGCAGAAGACAGCATCAGCACCAAGCAAGGACAGACTGGAAAGACACCAAACTGGCTAGCACCCTGCAAGCTGATTTCTGCCTCCACACAAGTTCATGCTCACCAGACCCATCCAAGATATGTGCTTGGCTGAGGCTCGAATTCAAGAACCCCGCAAAATATAAAAGCCACTCCCATTTATAAAAAAATAAGGGCATTTCTGACTCAAAATGAGTGATGGCAGCTCCCGGGTGGGGCCACAGCCACACTGCACAGCTGAAAACATCAGGCTGGAGCCGGAATAAATTTTCTATCAGCAGAATGGAACTTTCCTGCCTCCACACCACCACCTTTGCAGCTCACTACTCTGCATGGCATGCTACCCGAGGGTGGGGGAAACAGGGGACCCTGAGGAACATCATAAGAGGGGGTCATGCAGCAGGAAGGGGGAATTGTCTCTCTTTTTTTGCTGTCAGGTCACAGCTGACTTATGGGGACTCCGTGGGGTTTTCAAGGCAGGAGACATTCAGAGGTGGTTTGCAATTGCCTGCCTCTGCATAACGACTCTGGACTTCCTTGGTGGTCTCCCATCCAAGTATTAACCAGGGCCGACCCTGCTTAGCTTCCGAGATCTGATGAGACTGGGCTAGTCTGGGCTATCTAGGTCGGAGGGGATAGGGGACCCCTAAGGAACAACATAAGGGGGTCTTGCAGCAGGAAGGGGGAATTTGTGGGAAATGTACCCACTGCAGAATACCCAAAAACCCTGCTTTAATTTGCATTTTGTTTTCCTTTTAAGATATGAAGTTTTTATACCTCAAGACCATGAGGGTGGTTGTTCTCTTTTAAATGAAAGTCACAGCCGTTAAAAGAACATGAAGCTAGAAAAGGGCTTCAAGGCCCAGAGACAGCTTCTGCTGTTCAGTCGCAGACCCCAGTTGCCGTTTCCCTGGCTCACTAATATTGCAGACGCCCCCACTCTTTCCCCAGTAGTCAGCAATTAAGGCAGAGTATCTGCTGATGATTTTCAGTGCCATGGACATGGAAATCGAGCACCTAACAAATCAAACCCGCACAGTTAAGATTATATATGAACAGTTTGAATTGGCATAGTTTATTCTCAACACAGTGAACCCTCAGACTTTGGACTGTGAAGTCTGCTGTACAGCCCAGGGAAGCGTCAGGAAAAGGGGACGCAGCTTCTGCTGAAAGGCAGAAAAGTCAAGAGAGCAACCTAAGATGTGTAGGTGGAAGAAACCTCCCTCACAAAAGAAATAAAAAAACACAAAAAATGGACATCCAAATCATCAGCCTGTTTATCTATCACCCGTGTTTCTGATACTTCCTGTGCCATTCAAGGCAGAGTGATACTTTTCTAGGTCCGCTGAAGTCAGTGAGCTTAGAAAGATGTAACTCTGCTTAGGATGACACACAGCCTCTTCTCTTCCATCCAAACACTGTTAACACCACCATGCATCCGAAATAAGACATGGGAAGCCCCAGGTGTTCTGAGGGGTCCCCAGGGCCAGCTCCTCGTCCCCATATGCAGACCTGCTGGTTCCCCTTTCATGGCCATCAGAGGCCTTCAGGTACTAGGATGGCAACAATGAGGGGGAAAGGGCCTTTTCTGTGGTGGCTCCTCATCTCCAGAGCATTCTCCCCAGAATACCTATGCCTGCTTTTTACAAATTCAGGCACCAACTATTTCTGTGAGCTTTTGGCCTCCCACGACCTTTCAATGCCTCACTGTGGTTCCTTTGAATTATCAACTGCAGAAGGACTGCCAATTGTTATATCCTTGCTTATAAAATAACACTCTATTTAAAAGTTTAGTGGATACGGTTGCCGTCGTACACAATCTACAGAAAGGGGTCATGACATTTGGGATTAGCAGCACACACTTCTAGACCTAACCTGGATGGCACACATGTGCCCCTCCCCTCTTTCCCCACCGAGCAGTTCTTCTCCCCTCTGCCGGCTCCCACTAACCTTACTCGCTGGCTGGCTCCCATTCTGTACCGGCACAGGGAAAGGTGGGGTCACTAGGGGCAGCTGGGCAGCTGTGGTGGTCCGCACTGTCACCTGGGGGGCTGCCATGGGCACCAGGACCTTGCCTTGCACCTGGAGGCTCGCAGGGGGGACCACTTGCCCGGACATGAGGTGGGCTGAACTCCCAGGAGACGGGGCTTGTACTGGAGACACAGACTGAACTGCAGCGGGAAGGGAGAAAGAAAAAGAGAGAAATGACAGACCCATTGCAACAGGGTCAGCTGGTGAGTGCCAAGATCAGCAACTCTTCATTCCAGTAACAGCCAACACACAGGAACGCATGTCCCCGACTGATGTCATCGGTCTATCAACAGATTCCCAACATGAATGGTTTTATTTGCATTTAGCCATAGGCCATTACAAACATGTCAAGGATACCAGAGATACATAATAAAAGGAAATACGAGGTTATTGAAATGCTGGATAATAAATATACATAATAAAACTATGCTAAATTGATGCATACAGAGAAATAATAACTAGAAATTGCGGTGGTGTCCCAATCAGCCCATGGGACCTAGCAACCATTAAAATCAACTCAAAAGATAGCTCTTAGCAAGCATATTGGACCTTATTTTCTTTGCCACCAGAGCATACATGAAGTCCTATAAGAAACAAACCGATCAGTGTCTTTTAACAAAAATACTAATTTCTCAGCACTAGGACAAGTGTTTAGGCCAGAAACCATCGATCTATCAAGATCTGTGGTATCTGCTCTGACTGGCAGCAGCTCCTCAGGGTCTCAGGCAGAGGTTGTTGTTTTTTTGCATCACCTACTACCAGGACCTTTACCTGGAGATTCCGGGGATTGAACTGCATGCCATTGGTGATCTTCTGCATGCCAAGCAGATGCTCTACCACTGAGCCACAGCTCTCACCATATTCTCAGTTGACAATCTTCTTCAGAATTGTCACTTGGGGTTCAGAGGCCAGTCCAGCCGCAGCAAGCAGCAGCAAAGCATCTAAGCACTTGCCCTCCTGGTCAGAGAGGCTCAGAATGGTCAAAGCGTTTATACGTTACAGTATATGCAAAAGAAGAAGAGTTGGTTTTTATAACCCACTTTTCTCTACATTAAGGAGTCTAAAACACCCTTTGCTTTCCAACCCATTGAACAGGGGATGCCAGGAATTGAACCTGAGACCTTCTGCATGCAAAGCAGAGGCTCTTCCACTGAGTCACAGCCTCCTCTCACTATAAAAAGCAGTACGGGCTGCTGATCAAAAGATGCACGGGATCAGCCAACAAGGCACAGAAAAGGTCCGTCTTAATCGCGCCCCAAAAAGCCCGCGCCTACCTTTGGGTGCTGAAGACACAACAGTGACGCTGCCATTGCTGCTTCCCGGCACTGGCTGGATGATGGGGATCGCCTGGGGTGCGGTGATGACTTTTCCATTGGCTGGGGGCAGAGTGAAGTGAATGCTGGTGGCTCCGGGGGGGCCCGCCCCGGCCGTCACCTTCCCTCCAGCCACCTGCAGCTGCTGAGGCAGCGTGGGCAGGATGTACTGCACCTGGGTGATTCCACCCGCTTTGCCTGCTGTCCCGGAGAGGATGCCTTGAGGCTGCAGGATGCTGAGGGGCACCGGGCCGTTCTGCCCTGGACCAGGAGGATTCTGGGTGATGAACTGTACCGAGGGCTGCTGGGTAATGGCAGCACCGGGTGGCAAGACTGTTATTGGGACACCGGCCCCACCAGCCCCGCCTGGGTGCCCGTAACCTTGAGTCCCCACCAGAAGGTTGGTCACAACGCTGCCCTGGCTCGGAGGGCCTTTACCCACGGCAGCCAAGCCTTGCCCAATGAGCGGTCCAGCAACCAAATGAGGAGACGCAGCTTGAATCCCAGGCATCGTAGAGGGCTGCGAATGCTTCTTGTCGGCATAAAGCAGTCCGATGCGCCCCATGGAAACCCCTTCAGGTTTACCACTACCATCAGAGAGGGGAGGGCTGAGCAATGGTAGCCCCTCCCCTGCCCCGCGTGGGAAGGGCTTGCTGGCAATGGGCACCGGAGTGCTGCTGACCGGCTTGACCACGTTGGTGACCACGGTAGAAGCTGTGCGGACCAGGCTGGGTGCCCCGCTGTAGCCGATCACCCCCATGCTGGGAGCACTCATGGACGGGGCTGTCACCAGCACTGTGCCAGAGGTCAAGCGGGCAGAATCAGGCAGCACCACGGCCTGAACCACACTGCCGGGAGGGGAGATGACCGAGTGCATGGGGGCAGATGGGAGCGGCGTTCCGGAGTCTGCAGCCACCTGGGAACTGCTAGCACTGTCTGCCCGCTTCCGCCTGTAGGGGGCCACCGCTGGGTCGAAGCGGGGCTCCAGGCGCTTTGCTGGAGTATTGTGAGGACGGAGCCCACCTCGGGCGTCTTGGCTCTTGAAGGTGCTGGACGTCATCTGGAAGGATCCGTAGGACTTGGAAGTGGGTGGTTGCTCAGGGCCGTGAGGCGGCAGGGGCTCCAGGTCCAGAGGGGGTGGAGGACGGCAGGGGGCAAAGGCACCAGAGGAGGGGGGCAGGGCTGCTGAGCGGATCACGGGGGAGAACAGTTTCCGCCCAAAGTCCTGCAAGGAAATGATGTAATTACAAATTACGCAATTATTGATTTACTTGCTTATTTCATTTATACCCCATCTTTCTCCCCAATGGGTACCCAAGATAGTTCACATCATTTGCCTATCCTCCATTTTACCCTCACAACAAACCTGTGAGGTAGGTTAGGCTGAGTGTGTGTGACTGGCCCAAGATTACCCAGTGAGCTTCCATGGCGGAGTGAGGATTTGAACCTGGCTTTCCCAGATCCTAGTACAACACTCTAACCACCACACTAAGCTGGCTCTCAGTAATTACTGGACTATTGTAGTGCACTCTCCTTGGGGCTTACCCCTTGAAGAATGTTCAGAGGCTGCAGCAAGAGTGGAACGTTGTGGCTAGACTGCTGGTTGGGCCCAGGTGTCAGGAGCACGTGACCCCGAAACTACAGTCATTACTCTGGCTACCGATCTGCTCCCAAGCCCAATTCAAAATGTTGGTTTTGACCTTTAAAGCCCTTAAGACCAGGTTACTGAAGGACCATTTTCTCCCATATGTTCCTGCCCGGGAATTAAGACCACTGGGAGAGGCCCTTCTAATTGTCCCATCAAAAAGCTTGTTCGGTGGGCACACAAGAGACGGCCTTTTTGGTGGCAGCCCCATGATTATGGAACAACCTCCTGGGGGAGGTGCGCCGGGCCCCCTCACTTTTGACCTTTAGGAGGAGGCTGAAGGCGGTTTTATTTAGAACTGCGTTAGGTTAAATCTACTAGCAGTACTGAGTAAAGATTTTAAATTTTGGTTTTAGGTTTTTAATGTATTTTACTTGTGGTGTTTTATCTACGTTTGTACACTGCCTTGAGCTCCATAAGGAAGAAAGGCAGCTAGCAAATGTTTTAAAATAAATAAATGCAAAGAGACCATCTCCCCCAACGCAGTTATCACCACACTGTTTTATCTGGTAACTATCACTCCCGTTGTATTTATTTGTTTAGGTTACTTAATCTTCCACTTTTCCACCTGCCAACCTCGAAGGTGTATACGATAAAATCAGCAACGTTCTTGTTTATAGCAATTGGACTCCATGACAGAGAATGGGTGAGGTGTGGTAGCGAAGAGATGGAGTTTTGAATCAAAAGTCAGCTCCTGCTTCAAATCCCGCCTGGAGTTCACTTGGGAACTTTAGCCAAACCACTCTCTCCCTGCCTCACCCTACAGCTGAAGATAATACGAATATATTCTCAATCAGCACCTTTCGCCATGGCACTTACACAGTTCTCCTTTCCCTATTTTTTGTTATCCTCACAATACTTTGGTAAGGGGGGAAGAGGGAGGGGCAGGCCCAACGTCACCCAGCGAGCTTCAAGACAAAGTGGGGAACTCACTGTCCCTCCATTCGAAGAAGCACATCTGGTAGGGCCTTTTCAGTGACAGCCCCATGATTATGGAGCAACCTGCCCAGGGATTATGCCCAGCCCTCTCCTTTTCAGTCTTCAGGAGGCAGTTGAAGACAATTTTATTTAGGACTGCATTTGACTAATGTAGTTTTCATGTATTGGCAGTCCTGGTCGAGACTTTAAATTATGGTATTTTATGGATTTTTGTAATTGTTGTTTTAAGCTGCCTTGAGTTCCACAAAGTAGAAAGGCAGTTAATAAGTGTTCTAAATAAATAATGAATAAATAATTACTGAATGAACTCTGAAGACACTGAAGAGCCACAGTACATGTTATTGCTCCACACTGTACGGCTGTGGTCTCCCCCAAGCTGCCGCCGCTTTATCCTAACTTCTTTATCCTAACCTTGTTGTCTGTTTCGTCTCCCAACGACCCCTCGCTGTCGCTGTCCGTCACGCGCTCCTTGCATTTCAGGTCAACATCAGCTGGGTTGAACCCGTCTTCGGCTGCAGGGAGCAGAGCAACACCAGTCAGCGCAACTCCCTGGCACCCCCCTCCCCCACCTGAAACGCTGCAGAAGAGAGAGGCTATTATCCAAGAGATTGAATTACTGCAAACCTGCAAAGACACTTAATGCAAGCGTAAGCGTAATACAGCAGGATCTGGGAGGGGGCAGAGGGTGCCTGCCTCCAGAATGATAGCCTTGCTCACTGGAAAGTCTCTAGATGGTGGGGGGGGGTGTGCACATCCTGAGTACAGGAAGGAGCTGAGCCAATGGGGAGGGGGACACACGGCAGTGCCGGATAATTAACCAGGACATGAGAAACCATGGTGATGGAGAGAAAGTGGACAGCAGGGATGTCCTTTTCCCTACCATGTGGACCTACATCAGAAGAATCCGGTTTCTAGTGCCTTTAAAGAATCCAAGTAAAGATCCGGTATGATTTCAATACAGATACCTACACCCACCCCAATCAGCCTGTCTATAAAGCATTAAAAGCAGGCATTTCCCTCAGCTGCATCATGTGTGGGCTAAAGCAAAGCGCCTGCTCCATGTTACTGATGTCATGTAGAACGGCATCCTTTAACCTTTTCAGAACTGGAAACCACATTTTAACCCCTGGGTGGCAACACAGGACCCGCGGGGTGGCAGAGTCACATGACTGCATTCTCTGTGCTCGTGCCTTCTCTGTTGTGGCCCCCATCTTATAGAATGGCCTCCCTGACTAGGTTAGGAAAGCTTCCACTCTCCTGGCTTTCTACAAACTATGCAAAACAGGCTTATTCAAGAGGGCTTTTTGCACAGGTAAATAGGATTTACTGTAATGAAAAGGTCAGAAATTGCATTGGTAAAGGGATAGGGACAGTGGCCTACATTGTTGTATTGCTACCTATCGCTTGTAAGTATGCTCCAGACTAGGACGTTTCCACACCACTTAATGTATCATGTTTAATGTTCATGCTTTGTTTCAGCTCTGTTTGAGATTTCTGTAGTCAAAACCCTATTGTCCTGCTCACATCCTGTTGACTGTACTTGACTCACGCTATGTAATCCGCCTTGAATCTCAGTGAGAAAGGCAGACTATAAATAGCCTAAATAAATGACAGGAAAAGGCAGCAAAGCATACAGGCATCACTGGAAGACTAATTGGGGAAGGAGGGGGAGAAAACAGGCCAGGCTAAGGTGAAAGAGCTTTTGTAAAGAGCTAGTCTCAGAACCTGCCTGTGCTAAAAAGAATCCTCTCGATTACCTCTCGCCTGGCTGTCTTGCGGGCCCCTATCAGTATGCGCCAGGACAGGCAAGAGGCGTAGTGTCCTTGACTTTCTACACAGGCATATAGCATCAGGTCTTTAAAAAAGGCAGCCCAAAAAAGGCAGCTCTATAGGCACTCCGTGACCCACCTGGGAATTCTAACCGACGGGCCGAAGACCACTCATATGGAAAAAAATCAGTACATATTTGATTCAGATTAGTAAAAGCAGGATACAGAGCGTGGGATCTCATGCAACCTTCCTGAAAAACTTAAAAGTTCTAAAAATACAAGGCATCCAGGAGGTGATTCCTCCAGGCAGGGCAAGAGGTTTTTCTGCTCTTCTTAGCTTTCTGCCTCTCCTCTCCTCAGGAGCCCTAGATGCCCACACCCTTTGACTCTGTCTTACAGCCTGGCAATATCTCGTGAGGAGCATTCTTCTCCCCACCCCCACTCCTTTAATGTTGCACTATTTAGAATGGACATCGGCAGACTCAATTTCCTGTTGAAAAAGACGTTACTTTTTCCCGCTGCTGCTGAACTGAGTGTGTCTAGAAAAGGAAATTCCATTCATTTATTAGGCATAATAAAATGTGCACCGTTTATGAAGGATTTGTTTAGCTTTCAGGGAACACACACAATTTGGAATTGCAAGCAATGATGGAGGATTTGGGGGGGGGAGGAATTCTTATAAACTGAAGTCTCCAATGGCTGGCAGGGCTGCACCAAACTAAAAAAAACCCTAATACAATTCCGCAACTAGCATAAATTGTACAAATACATTTGCATGTGCGTGCTTATTTTTATTCTGCTTCTGGCAGTCAAGCATTGAAAAAGGAAAAGGAGCTAGGAAAGGAATGATAAACCTGTTTTCTTGAAATCCAGCCATTTTTTCCCACTCTCTAGGCTTCCACTGAGTCCTTTGGGCATGGTTCACATTTCCTAGTTTGAAATCCTAGAAACACTTTTATTCTCAGGATGCTAAAACCAATGCCCATGCTTTCTTGGTCAGTACATAAGGCTGAGGGAATGGGTTGTATGGCAGGCCAGGAAAAGCTTAAGTCAGAGAAACAATGTGGACAAACACCACAAACACATCCAATTCTCTTAAAAACATAAGAACATAAGAAAAGCCATGCCTGAGCAGACCAAGGTCCATCCAGTCCAGCAGTCTGTTCACAGTGACCAACCAGGTATCTCTAGGAAGCCCACAAACAAGACAACTGCAGCAGCATTATCCTACCTGTGTTCCAAAGCACCTAATATAATAGGCATGCTCATCTGATCCTGGAGACAACAGGTATGCATCATGACTAGTATTCATTTTGACTATTAGCCATGGATAGTCCTATCCTCCATGAACATGTCCACTCCCCTCCTAAAGCCTTCCAAGTTGGTAGTCATCACCACATCCTGGGGCAGGGAGTTCCACAATTTAACTATGTGTTAATCTGTGCAAAAGCTTGTCACCAGAAGAAAGAGAGGGCCCAGTAGCTATGCATTTATCAGAGAAAACTGTTTACATAACTCAAGCAAACGAGCCAAGCAACACACAAGACCTTCTCCAGAGAAAGAATCTCACAATCTTACTCTAAATGCATGTAAAGCTTTGTGTTGGAGGATAACTCATCACCACCCTACAGAGTATCCTACACTGTCCTTCACTGGAGATTAACGGGTATGACAGAAAAATCCCTTCCATCCTGACCCCAACAGCCCACTACCTATACAGCACAGACACACAATATCCAACAGACGTATCTAATTCCATCTTTAATTCAGCAGGATACCTGGGGGCAGCTTAGCTGTGGTCTCCCCCAACCTTTCCCCAGCCACCTGACATGGTATGGGTTGGAAGGCCAGTCAATCAACAACAACAGCTCCTCCCAATCCTGCTCCTGAAAACCTGCCCTTCCTCGATTTATTGTGTTTTATGAGAGCCAATAAAATATGCCTGTTACACAATTTATTCAGCAAAGTGAGAGATATGGGCGGGGAAGGCCCAACCTCCTCAGGAAATAGCTTTTTATCCCTGGCCTACTTGGTCCCTGGAGGACTTAACCCAATACTGAATGACCTTTTGTTCATGAGGAAAGAACAGCCAGGTAACCAAGCTACAGTTCAGAAAGTATTCAAGAACTGCACAGGGCTAGTCAATAAACAAGAAAACAGTCCAACTTCAAACAATAAATTGAAGTGTTCAAGGCAATCCAAATTCTGCACCAAGTGGAAGGGGCTGTGGCTCAGTGGCAGAGCATCTCCTTGGCATGCTGAAGGTCCCAGGTTCAATCCCTGGCATCTCCAGCTAAAAGGATCTGGCATAGGTGATGTGGAACACTGCCATCCTGAGACCCTGAAGAGCCGCTGCCAGTCTGAGTAGACAATACTGAGTTTGATGGGTCTGATTCAGTAGAAGGCTGCGCCATGTGTTCTTGCACCAAGGACACAGGTCAAATGAAACTCTCCTCATGCCATTATAGGTCAACAGAGACTTATCCACTCTCAGCTTCTAGCAAGTGGACGCATGCAAGGAGAAGCATGTCCACACTTTGTAAACACGAGGCCATGATGCTGGAAGGAAAGGCTAACACTTCAGTCGTGTTTGTGGATAAGGTGCATGGGTCCCCACTTTTTTGAGTATGTGGTCACATTTGGAATTTTGACATGGCCTGGTGGGCTCAACGACAAAATGGCTCTGCCACAGGAGGCATGAGCCCGGCCACGAAACAACTCTGCCACAGCTTAACTTCAGTCACACAGTGTAGATCCTTATGCTGTGGTGGCAGCTGCTGCCAAAGTAACTTTAAAAAAAATCTGAACACCCAATCAGATTTCCAATAGTTGAAGCCTTGCTGGGCAAAAGCCCCACCTGGCCCCGCCCATTTCCTAAAAACACTTGGTAGGTGCCAGAAAAGGTGTCAGTGGGCACCATGGCGCCCATGGGCACCACACTGGGGATCCCTGTGCCCTACTGCTTTTGATAGGGGGGGGGGTCTCCTTACCAATGACATCATCGTCACCCTCCTCTTCGCAAATCACCATGCGCTCTTCGTCGCTGGTCATGTCCTCACTGGTAGTGCGCTGAGATCGGGAGGCACGGGAGGGGTGCGGGAGCAGGGAAGGTCGGGGTCCTTCACCTGGAGTGGCAAAGGGGGACCCCGAGGGGCCCAGCCCCCCATACTGTCCCTTACCACTGACATACGGAGACTGTCCTGAGCACATCTGGAATAGAACACAGTTAGTCTTTAGGCCTGCGCCTCATTTATCATCAGGTCCTGACGTCAGGTGGGAATCACCCATTTGACACTGTCTGGGTTCAAGTGCTACCACCAACCTCTGGCCAAGTGAATGAATGACAGGAGAAATGGCTTATGTGGCAAGGAAGGCCCTTCAAAATCAGCAGCTCAGACTGAGTCACGGGCTTGCTATCTTGCTTTTTCAAAGCTTCCAGGACAGACATGCTACCTGGCACAAGAAATTCTGGCTTTGCCTTTTCTCATACATGCCCCACATGAACTTAATAGATATGGTTTTTGCAGCAAGCAAGAATCCCTTCTTCACTGGGATAAAGAGCCCCCCCCAAAAAAAAAAATTCCCTTGGATTCCAAATGTGTTCAGAACCTGCCCCTCTCAAACCCTTTGGGCCTGTCCTTGCCACCAGAAGCCCACTTTCCTGACACATTTTAAGGACTGTCTCCTTCCATATACCCCTCTGAGCCAACTACCATCTTCAGGCAGACAGACATCTATTAGCTATCCTACCACTTAGGGTGGCCCGTCTGGCATCAACCAGAGCCTGGGCCTTTTCCATCATGGCTCCAGCTCTGTAGAAGGGGCTCCCTGTTTGCCAGGGCTTTGAGGGAGTTTGAACTGGCAGCCATCTTTTAAGGTGGGAGCAGGGGGAGAGATTTGGGGGCTTGCTATTTTATTTTGGGTTTTAACTGAAAATGTTTTTAAGTATTATTGTACACTACCTTGAACCATGAGGAAAGGCAGGATGTGTTTTAATTGATAAACGAAAATAAATAAAATACCTGAGTGAGCTCCTGCAGCACCTGGCTGTCATGGTCACTCTCCAGCCCATGCACCCCGCTGTGGGAGAAAGCCCGTGGCCGCTGAGCGCCAGGTCCCGACATGGGCAGGATCCGTTCCCCATGGACATGCCCAGATCCCACAAGCCCAGCTTTGCCCTCTGACCCCAGCAGTGCCTGCATCTCCGAAGGGCCTGTGGAGAAGGACAGAGAGAAGGGTAAAAGGAGAAAAGGAGGAGGCCCTTCTAAGGGATAACCGAGCAATAAGGAGGGCGCTCACCTCCCGGCACGGCAGCAGTGCCTGTCTCCGACATGCTGCGCTCTCTTGTCTCCTTGGCGCATCCCCCCGGACCTGCGGGCTTCACGTCTGAGCTGGACTTCTTCCTATCTTTGTTACACCACTTCCAATCAGGATGTGCTTTGAAGTGGGCTTCCTTCACCTGGGATGGGAAGGAGATGAGGGCACAGGTGAGAAAG
This sequence comes from Euleptes europaea, assembly GCF_029931775.1. Taxonomy (NCBI): domain Eukaryota; kingdom Metazoa; phylum Chordata; class Lepidosauria; order Squamata; family Sphaerodactylidae; genus Euleptes; species Euleptes europaea. The sequence continues at coordinate 893,768 of NC_079314.1, forward strand.
AGGGAAAAGAGAGAGATTCCTGGGCAAAATCGGAACAGCCATTCCCAAAGATGTGCAAAGGCATTCTGAAAAGGTTAAAAATTCTGTGCCAAGGCAAACATAGTCTTTCACCAACAAAAGCTGAATACTCTACTCTGCGATCATTGTATAAATAAGGAAAATATGTATACTTTATTCTAGTTTAAGTAGTGTGGGGAAGAGGATGCAAGGAATTAGACAGAGAAGAGTTGGTTTGTATATGCTTATTTTCTCTACCTTTTAAGGAGAATCAAATCAGCTTACAATCTCCTACCCTTCCCCATAACAGAGACCTTGTGAGGTAGGTGGGGCTGAGAGAGTTTGGAGAACTGGGCTAGCCCAAGGTCTCTTGTAGGAGAGGGGAATCGAACACAGTTCTCCAGATTAGAGTCCGCTGCTCATGTGGAGGAGTTGGGAAATCAAACCAGGTTCTCCAGATTAGAGTCCGCCACCCTTAACCCCAACCCCAGGAAAACCATATTCAAATGCCCTTCTGGGTTTTGAAATTTCAGCAGGCTATCTTTCCAAGAGTATCTGGGCAGCTATAAATACTAGAAACTTCCATTAAAAACAAAAAATAAAGCAAAGGCCAATTCTCCCAGGAGACTCCACTCTGTAAGCAATGCCACATTCTGTGAAGCTTCCGCATTCTTGGTGTTCTGGGTTCATTGTCATGCTTACAAGCACACCGTCTGCTCATGGAGATGGCACACCCAGCACACCAAAGCAGGCAACCCTGCTCCCCAGCTGAATTTGGACTCTTAGTGACATACATCTCAAGTGGCTGTACCTGAAAGGCCAGGTCATGGTACTTCTGTTTTTCCTTGGGCCCCAGCGCATACCACCACTCTCCCAAGATCTTGCTGACTGTCCGGTTGTCCTGGTTGGGATGCCGTTGATGTACCAGAGCCCGATGCCTCTTGCTGAAGATCATGAAAGCGTTCATAGGCCGCCGAATGTGATCTTTCTCTCTCTGCTAGAGAAAAAAAGAGGGGTGCTAATGACATCACAGCCAAAACGGATCTTAGCCTTTCTCCAGGAGAGAGACTGTCAGCGTGGAAAATGCAGTGTGGCAAAGTGTTCCAGAAAGGGGAAGGAGAATTTTCCCTGCACGCTCCAGACACAGAACATTAAGGCAGGGTAGGAAAAGAAGGGCACCTACCTTGTTAGGACTGCGCCCATCCTTCTCAGAGGAGGAATCCCGCTCCTTGGGTAGGGCACTTAACGACTGGGTACGACGCTTCCCAGGTGGCAGAGGGAGTTGAATTTCAGGAGATACGACAGACAGGAACCTACGGAGTGAATGGGGTGGGGGGAGGTTGGATCACCTTCTTCCAGCCAGTTTCCAATAGCTTTCACTGTCCTCTTATCACCCAGCTGCTGCTCCCAACATTGCCGGTTTGCTCCTTCAACAATTAATTTTACTTATTCAAAACCATTTTACGCCGCCTTTCTACCTAATCAATGTCCCCAAGTTGGAGAACATGAAAACATCTGAACAACTAAAATTTTAAATTATAAAATAATAAAAACACATAAACAAGCTATATCAAAACCAGGGAGGAGGGCCAATAACTGATACTGAGTATATGCCAAAAGAAATAAAGATATCTTCATCCGCTGGCAAAAGACACTGATAGAAGAAGACAGACAGAGGGAAACAGATGACTCCTCCTGGGGAGAAAGTCCCAAAGTTTTGGTGCCATAACCAAAAATGCCCTTTCTTGGGGTGCCACCTGTCTAGCCTCCAATGGTGAGCGCAACTGAAGCAGGGCCTCTGAATATTATTGTAGCGAACAAGCAGGCTTATATGGCAGAAGATGGTTCTTAAGGTATGTTGGTCCCAGGCCACACAGGGCATTAAAGGTCAATACTAGCACCTAGAATTGGGCCTAGATGAAAACTGGGAACCAGCGTGGATATATGGAGTGATATGGTCCCTATGACCTAGTCCCGTCTACATCCTGAACAACCGGAAGTTTCCGAACCTTTCTCAAGGACAGACCCACGTAGAGCAGACTGCAGTGATCTAGTCTAGATGTCACCAGGGCACGTACCACATACCGGCACTTTGCATTGAGGCTGGAAGAAAACTACTCCCAAGTTCTCCCCCCGCCCAGCCCAGGTTCTCTCCCAGTTGCCGCCCATTAATCTCCTTCAAGATGCACACTCCACCAGTGTATTCCCCAGCCTCACACCAACGTCCCACCACCAGCTACTCCGCTGTGAGTCAGTGTGAGATGGCAGCTCCAACTCTGCCAAGGACTCACTGTGCGGCCTTGGACAAGTCATCCTCTCTCAGCCTCAATTTTTCCATCTGTAAAAGAGGAACCACTGCAACCTTACCAGCCTGTTTGTGAGTGGGCGTAAAACAGAAAACTGTCAAATATGATGAATACATGGCGGCTCTTACGCGTCATCGTGGTCACTCTCCGTCTCACTGTCCAGACGTGGGTGCCCCGAGATGTCGTCGTCATGCTGTGAGGGCCCGCCGCCCCCTCCTGATGCCGCTGTCAATGGCTGGGGAACTGGGGCTGGGCTGTCGGGATGAGATGTGTTTGGCCTTCCCATCTCGGCCCCCGAAGATGCACCAGGGAGTTCATGAGCCACTGCAGTTGATTCTGGAGGCTCTGAAAAAGCACACATCAGGCGGAGATTGAATGAATGACAGTAGGACGGTGGAAGAAAAGGGACACATGCAAACACGTGCCCTGGTGGGCGAAGAGTCCCATACTGAGGAGTCCCACATTGGGGAGGGGCCATGGCTCAGAGCATCTGCTTGGCATGCAGAAGGTCCCAGGTTCAATCCCTGGCATCTCCAGTTGAAAGGATCAGGCCACAGGTGATGTGCAAGACCTCTGCCTGAGACCTTGGAGAGCCTCTGCCAGTGTGTGTAGACAATACAGACCTCAATGGACCAAGGGTCTGATTCAGTAGAAGGCAGGCTCATGTGTTCATGCTTCCTCAGTGGGCACATTTCCTTATGAGACGCCCCATGAGCATCACACCACCCACCCACCACGCCCTCTTACTTGTGGGACCCTTACCTTTGTTCTGACTGGATGTGGAGGGATGACTGACAGGCTGCTGGCCCTCGCTGGGCTGTACAGAGGAATCCGGTTGGCTGGGAGCCAGAAAGGGCACCAGGGAGTGCCACGGGAACACCGCCACGGAGCGCGGCTCCACGTTGGTCCACACTAGGGAGGAAAGAGACACAAAAGCACTAAAGACAGCCTAACTTAGACAAACAAGTGAAAGAAGGGGAGCGGGATTCAATATAGAAGGGGGGAAGACTGGGAATCAGGACTCAGGGGATCCATTAGTGGTGAATCATCCCAGGTTGCTTTCTTTTTCTCTCACTCACACACACACCTACCTCTTTCTCTTAACAATATCATTCACTTCATGGGAGAAATCCCCCCCTTTTTTTTGGGTTCGCAATCCTCTCCAGTCACAATCTGTGCCAAGCCTTATCACTAGTCACTTAGCCCCCCCCCCGGGAGGGGCAGGGGGGAGGGAGGAGACAGCAGGGAAATTTCTCCTCCGTCTGCCAGGAAGCAACCCTGGCCTCCTCCACCCTTCCCAGCTGGAAACCAGGCAAAGGAATTTTACAGCTGCAGGGGGGGGAAGGGGAGGGGGCCGAGGGGCCCTGCTCACTCAAGACTCCCACGCTTGCTCGGGCAGCCAAGCTCCTCAGCTTCGTCCCAGCCAGGGCGCTTGGGAGCATCCCCAGGAGTTCAGGCTGCCCCAACAAGAAGAGCATGGTAACTCCCACCCCCACCCCGCCCAGCAATGGACAGTTCTGCCCCTCTGAAAACCCTCTGTGAATAGGGAGAACACATTAAGGCTCGCCTTGAAATTCATTTACTGCTTACGTGAACAAGCCCAAGAAATGGTTACTTTCTGTGGGCCCCCTATCAGGCTAAGCATAACTTCCTCCTTGGGGCGTCCAGGAAAAACACAGGACTAACGATGAAGACAAAGTAGAAGCCACCTCTGCACATGCAGCCTGAGAAACACCTGTACCTTCTAGTTGCACAACACCGCCCATGCCACATTCGATGTACAATGCCTAGCCTCAGTTAAGTCCAAATGCAGTATTTTCCCTCTACAGCAATGACGACTTTTCAGCCCATGGTACCGACAGAAGCTTAAACGCAGCAACAAGGAAGAACTAAACAGAGCACTACCCAATTGCAAGAGATCACAAATGTGTGTCGCCAGCAAGAGGCAAGTTACTCATACACACACACACACACAAGGCACTGTCGGTTAGGCAGTGATGGACTCCCATTGAAGCAACAACAAAACCTTCACTTTCGACAGCCCCAACACTGTGTCACACGACCCGGCCACACTAGTGACAGGCACTACCCAGCACAGCATTACAAAGGGGAAGAAAAAGTACACCTTAACCAGCTCTGACCCTGGCTCAGTTCCACAAAGAGTGTTAAGCTGAAAACCAACTTACAGTGTGTGTGTGTGTGTGGTGCGGAGATCTAGCTCAGGTATCCTCCATCCCACGTGAAGTCACTGGCTCCCCTTAACGTGCATGTCCTTGGACATTCAGTACAACAGCAACCAAACACAGCTAGAGTCGCCATTTATCATTCTTTTATGGCTTCTCTGGCTGTATTTTAACTGTTAATTGCATCAGGGAGGTTGGTTCATCAACTTGTTTGAAAAGCAAGGTATTAAAATTGTAACAATAAAATATAAATTGAGGGGGAGGGTGTCTTTGCTTCTTTCAAGGAGAAGCCCACTCCCAAAGGAGAACTTCCCTCCCACTGGATACAGTGCCCCTTTCCCATAACTCTTCTTCCCTCCCTTTGCACTCCCTGATGATCAGTCGCTCTCTCTTCCCCCCACCCCATAAAGTTAACTCAATTATTAAAAGCCCTGAGTGCATCGTGGTCAGAGAGCTCTGCCGGGAAGCGCTGGCTCAGTGGCTTCCTGTTCTCCGGCTGGTGACCACATCCCTGTGCGAGAGGACAAGGGGGGTGGATGGGAAGGAAAGGGGGACAGCTAAAGCAAGGACATGAAACATTAAACCCCCCCCCCCATGTTGTACTCTTCATTAGCGAGGAATGAAGGTTCTTAAAGGGCCAGAACTGGGAGGTTGCTCACACCAAACAAAAATCACAGATTTGCTTTCCAAAGTTAAAGCAAAGCAAAACTACACAAGACATGTGACAAATACAACACACACACTCAGGGGTGGGGGTACGAGGGCCTAGCCCAAAGATGACACAGTGAGTCGAAGACAGAGCCCCAGAGTCCTGGCATCCAGTGCCCAGCATCAAATGTGCAGACGAACAAAAAGAGAGATTTGGAAGTAGAACTTCTGAGCTCAGGGTACACCTCTACTAAGGACTAACCAAGTGGCCCTGGGCCCTTCTGACTTCAGCCAGCTTCAGCACCTTGCCTGCAGAAGAAGAAGACAGCAAACCATCTTCATAGGGTTGGCCCAAACGCAAGCACAAAGATCCCCCCCCCCAAATAAAGAGTACTATGTAAATTTTAAACAACAACCCACTGCCACTGCCAGGTAGCTTTCCCCAGCCACCTCTTCTTCCATACACACCACAGATGTAGAACACTCTCAGGCATCCGCCAATAAAGAGCGATTGTCAACGTGGTGACCATAGAGAAGGGGTTTGGGTTAAATATAGTGTGCACAAGCACACGACCTATTGGCGCGGCCACCTCAATTTTTAAAAATTGATTCCACTTCTATGTCTTTAGCAGCATCCCGATACCCAGAAATTTAGCGGCTGCCCATTCACTGTGCCAAGAACTTCACTGGCTAAGTTTGTACATCTCAGGCTGCTGTTAAAGACATAAAGATCCCCAACCAATAAAAAAGTTGCACTCTTAGACCTTGCTCTTTGTCTTCAAGAGAAATGGGAAGGTGGCGTTGAAGCCCCTCCTTCAACCAACCTGCCTCCTAAAAATCTAAGAGGACCCAACTGGACATCATTCAGAGTGAAAACTCCAAGACACCCCATTCCCTCCTCCCCTTTCAATCACACAGAATGCAAACTTAGCAAAACAGCACTGTTATCAAACAACAGACCCCTTCAAAGTCTTAACACAGGAAAGGTGAAAGGTCAACTCCTATCGTAGCCTCCAAAAACACATCAAGTGAGGACACCACAGCACTGCATCCCACACATCTACAGACAGACTCACACCTTGCACACTCACGACCCAATCCACTGACCGAACATGCCAAGCCCCCTGTGCGGCAGAGAGGGCAACGTCGCCGGGGGTCTTTCGGTGGAGAACATCCCAAGGAGCGTTGAGACGTCGTCTTGACGACCAGTTGACTGCTTCTTGATGTCTCTCAGAGGCCTCGCATGGAGAACATGCTCTCCCTTCTCCTCCCTCTCCCCCCTCCCTGGGGGACAGAGGGAGGTGTGGAGATGGGTGTCCCAACAGGCCCAGCAGAGGAGTCCGCTGCTTTGGGTGCAGGTAGGCGGGCTGCAGGTCAGCAAGATGACTCCCCCCCTGGGGTTATGCCGGGGATGCCATGCAAGGGAGACCACCAGCTGGACGTCAAACAAGCCACAGGCGCCAGCAACCGGAAGGACCGGGGAAGGGCACCACGCTTCTTCTCTGTTCTGGCCTTCTCTACAGGGGAGGTGTCACTCCAGCAGCCAGCATGGGGAGGGGGGGGGTTAGAAAAGCATCTTTAGAGGTGGGGAAAAGTGAGGGGAGACAGAGGGGTTGGGCGTGCATGCAACGCGAAAGGAAGGACCCATGGCTTTAGTTTGCAGGACCCCCGCCAAATGCACCGCTATGGCGACCTCCGAGGTGTGGACGCCCGGTGGGGGGGGGTGGGGGGGGCCGCCGCAAGAGAGGTCTAAGAGAAGTGTGCCACAGAAATAAGAGACAGAGAAAAGGGGTGGGGGGAGAGGGGCGTGAAAGAGCTGTCCAGCACCCCCCCTTGGGTGTCCCGCTGCAGCGAGGGAGGGGGCTTCCAGGGGGAGAGGAAGAGCCTCCCCTGCCCGCCAGCGACTGGAGCTCGGCAGGATTACAGTGAGCGCGCATGAAAAAGGGGGAGACGGGGGCTCGCCGCGGAGTGGGTGGGTGGGTGGGTGGGTGGGAGAGAGTAAGTTCTCCGGCTGTTCCGCCCTCCCCCCCTCCTCCTCCTCCTCCTCCTCGCGGGGGGGCGGGCGGGTGTCGCTGCTGTCGGCGACAGGCGGCTGCTGGTTGGCTGTCGCGGCGCCTCTTGACGGGGGGGCCGAGTTGTCGCTGCCGCCCCTCCGCCTGTCGCGCGGCGTCCTCCGCCTCCCGGTTGTAACCAAACACCATTCAACTCCCTCGCCTCGCCTCGCCTCAGCCGCTCGGGGCTACGAACAAGGGCGGCCCCCCCCCGCCTCAGCCCCAGCCGCCCGCCCTCGCTCCCCCCCCCAGCGCCGTCACGCATGCCCAATTAGCCCCCGCCACGCCATTGGCTGCCGCCACGCCGGGTCATTCACATGCAAATCAAGGAGAGGCACCGTTTCCCCCCCCTTCCAGTCTCTCTCTCTCACACACAGACCACATACACCGCGAGCTCCCATTGGCCGCCTCAGGAATGTCAGTCATATGCAAAGGAAGGCCCGCCGCGCGCCAAGAGAAGAGTAAGAGGGCAACGGGGGAGGGAGGGAGGAGAGCGGGATCACGAGCCAGAGAGAGGCCTCCCGTGATTGGCTGCTGTTTACTCCAGCCTTGGCTCCTCCTCCCCTCCCTTCTCCTTCTTACTCTACCACCTCGGGGCTGAGAGAGAGAGAGAGAGGCCACGCCCGAGGGGGGGGAGGGGACGAGGCAAATGCCAAAGCAGGAGGAGCCATTTAGAAGGAAGGGCAAAGAGAGGGGCAAATGATGGGGGGGGGCATTTAATCTCTAGTACAAGAAAGGAAAAGGGGGCAAGAAAGGGGAAATGGGACGGAGATAATAAATGGGGGGGGGAGTAGCGAGAAATGGAGGGGATAAATAGGGTGAGAAATCAAGGAGGAAAGGAAGTCGCAGAGGTGGCAGGGAGATCGCGGGAAGGGCGGGCACCCAGTGCGTGCTTTGGGGGGGGGGGCGCAATGCAGGTTTTGGGGATCACTTGTGGGAGTGCAGTGTGGTAGTCTAGGGTTGCCAACTCCAGTTTGGGAAATCCATGGAGATTTGGGGGCAGTGCCTAGGGCAAGGGAGGGAGCTCAGTGGGGAATGCGATGCCATAGAGCGTGCCCTCCCAACCTGCCATTTCCTCCCAGGAAACTGATCTCAGTGGCCTGGAGATCCGTTGTGATTCCAGGAGATCATGCCCCAACAGGAGGTTGGCAACCTTCCAGGCTGCCCCCAACCTCCCCTCTGCCTGCATTCGGCTTATATACTTTTCCTGACCACTGTAGTTTCCTCACATGGTAACGTTTCTGCCTGCTCAGCTTGATGCCCACCTCCAAGCATGCACAAAACCCTTGTACACGCATGTGAAGGTGGGTGCAGCATTCAGCATGCGTGCACCAGCGTGCAGCTCACTAGGTACAAGTTTGCACATGCAGGCACTGGGCCCAACTGAGCACACAGAGTCCAGGGAGGTATGTTAAGAGGTATACATCGTCATGTGCTCACATATGTGTACGCCTATGAATTAGTCACTTCTGCCCTCTTGTTCACACTCGCGCACGCACACACAGTCACCAGAGCGGCTTCTGCTGGCAGGCAGCCCAGTGCGGCTGGGGATTAAGAGCTCTCAGCAGAGAGCATTCCTGGGATGATCCATCCTCCCTGGGGCAGAATGGTGGGAAAGGGGGAAGAGACGGAGAAAAGACCGTGAGTGTCCTGCCCTATAGGGCACCCCCTTGCCTCCTCCTACTCCAGGGAGCTGCCGCCACTTGGCTTCCCGTGACTCATGCTCTCCTCCTTCCCCGAGCGCCACGGTCCCTTCCCCCGCAAGCCTGACTCAGTGCTGCCTCTGCTCACAGCTGGGGGTGGGTGGGATGCAGCCAGCCTCCTTCCCTCCGCTGGCAGCCAATAAACTATGAGGTGAAGTGAGGAGACACGGAGGAACACCCCCACACAGACACACACAGGGCTCCGGGCACAAGGCCAAGGCTGAGAGAGGATCCCATTGTTGAGGGAATTGGGAGGGGGGAGAGAAAGAGGACACAAACAGGCCACTCCCAGCACGCACCGCACTACGCCAAGGGCATGTGTTGGACAACATTTGCACACAAAAACACTGCCCACACGGTCTACAAGTGTACACCTACATGCAGGCAGACACCTACGTGCCTACTTCTCTCCACGCACGGACGCACATGTATGCCCACCGTGTCTCACACGCAAGGCGGAAGCCCACAATAGACAACTTAATCTGTGAGTGACCGTGTACGCCATGCGCTTGTTCCAGACTCGCCAGTTGTCCAACCTCGCTTATACCCAGCGATAGTGGAATGAAAGAGTGCGTAGAGGTGTGGGGGGGAACCCATCAACTCAGCAAAACCCTTCCATTTCAAAAGCAGGAAGTTCCCAGAAACAACACAGCACTTCCAGTCACATCATGCTCAACCTCAGAGAACCACAGAGATAAAGTTTTATTGAAATGTCTGCACTCGACAAGTGGCACAAGGGAAGAGTCACTCAAAACGGCTTTGGCAGCCAGCACCGCAAAGCCCTTTTATGCAGCTCAGCCCCCCCCCCCGCTAAAATTCCAGATCTTCAATTTGTTCCTCAAAGTGTTTAAGAAAACATCAGGTAGGAATTCGGCTTCAGGTGTTGGCTGACAGGCCATCAAGTACAACCTTCTCATGGAATGTGTACATAGCATGGATAGATGTATAATAAAGTTGCTTTTCTGGATATATATTTTTTAACTTGTGGCATTTGTTACTTGGAGGGTGGTCGCGGATTAATCGTTAGGAACCATCTGCTCGAACTGATCCTGGCTAGAAGGCATTGGTGGATTCAGATGAAGCTGCAGTGAAAAGCCCTCTGAGTGGCTCTGGCCCCCTGCCCCAGAAGGTGGGTCAGCAGGAATGTCCCCATTCATTTATTATTTCCACACGGAACTTGTGTTCTGCCCTTAGAATCATAGAGTCGGAAGGGGCCATACAGGCAATCTAGTCCAACCCCCTGTTTAAAGCAAGATCAGCCTAGAGCAGGGGTGTCGAACTCATTTGTGAGGAGGGCCAGATATAACAAATGTCTCTTGGTTGGGCTGAAGATGTGTAACAAATAAATACAATAAAATGTAATGCCAGGTACTGGAGATACAAACTTTATAGAAAACACAGGCTTGTTTTAATGATATTGGGGGAGTTTTACTTAAAACTCAAACAAGTTTACAATAAAATTCTTACACCATTTTCTTTTATTTAATACTCGTTATTGTTTTAAGAATGTTTATATTTTAAGTAAAAAATTAAGTAAAAAATAATATCATTAATTGGCTTTGCCTGTGTCCTCTATAAAGTTAATATTTCTAGTCCCTCACATTCATTTTAAAGCTGCAGTGGGGTGGGGGCGGCTGCCTTGGCTGGCGAGCTCACAGCGGACTCGCCAGCCCAGATCTGGATGGGGTGGTGGTGTCCAGAAAGGCAGGGAGAAAGAGAAAGAGAGAGAGAGAAAGAGTGAAACAGATAAGAGACAAAGGGAGAGAGAGAGAGAGAGAAACAGTGATAAAGAAACAGAATGGGTAGACCTGGCCTCCCAACGGTGACTCCTCCCCCCACTGCGGAGGCCGGGTCTAACCATTGGTTTCTATGGGCCTATGCAAATATATAAACACAATGCAATTGCAAATACAATGCATTCAGCCAGGTCATTGGAAGATATCCAAGGGCTCGCCCCTTTTCTACTTTCTAGAGCAGGGGTGGGGAACGTCAGGCCCGGGGGCCATTTAAGGCCCGCGAAATCATTTGGTCTGGCCCTTCGTGGATCCTGGCAGATCTTTAGCTCAGAAGGATCTAAGACTAGTCATCCGCCCCCTCCTGCGGACAGGAATAGCCTCTATTCAAGGCAGATGTGAGTTTGTTTTGCCGAGAAAAGGAACCTTTTCTCCCCCTTGCAGAAGAGTTGTTAGCTATGGAGCTACTAGGACCACCCAAGAAACTGTATTAACCCTTTCCCACCTGGGCCATGGAGAAACGTATTCCCTCTGTACTACAAGAGGGCTGGGGTGGAAGTGGCAACAATGGAGGGGTTAAAGGGGGCAGGGCCAGAATGTGCAGGGCGGGGAGCGAGTTCTTAGCCAGTGTGTCCTCATTTCATTCCTCCAGGCGGATGTAGCAGGAGCCAGCTGTAGAATCCGGCCCCAACCGTGCGGAGCAGGAGCAACTCCAGCGTGTGGCTGGATGGCTACGCCCAGCTGGTGCAACAGACCATCCCTTGCCACCAGGTGGGTGAGTGCGCCATCGGCTGGATGCCTGCCTGCTTGCTGCGCAGGGAGGGTCATTTGGGGCAACTGCCTGCTTGGGGCTTGGTCGGCTAATTTTTAAGTTGATAATTTTGTATGGCCTGTGAATGATGTTATAAACATCCAAATGGCCCTTGGTGGAAAAAAGGTTCCCCACCCTTGTTCTAGAGACAAAGGAGGCCTCTATAGTAAACATGGCTACTTTGTGAAGATGTCGAGAAAGCCCTATACTGGTAACATTCTCGCAAAGCTCAAGAATAGGGTGCATGGTCCGCCTTACTCTCCAATGAAAAAACATTTAGTCATCTGGGTCCTCGCACAGGTAAACCATCCACATGAGGATGACACAGTCATTAAAAGTGCATTAAAAACTTGTTAAATAGAAGCAGATCTTCCTATAAATGCGATACAGGTTTCTGCCAGAAAGGCAGTGGAGTCCCTGTGCGCATATGCAATTAAAAAAAGAAGGGGGGGGGGAGACAGAACAGCCCAGTTGTCCTGCTCCCTTGTATCGCCGTGCGGATGTCTGCGCAGTGGAGGGCTCCACATTCACTGTGATCATACAGCCACGTGGGTTGAGCAATGCACCTGCTGGTAAGCACTCTGCCCTACACTGGGATCCCCAACCCGTTTGCGCCTTTGGAATTCCATACAGGGCGGTGGGCACAATCTTAAAATGGCTTTTGCAGGAGGCGGAGCCAACCATAAAACGTCAGGGAGCAAAACTGCACAGCTCTCACAGTAAGCCTTCAACCTTTCAGTCAGTTGTGTTTAAAATTATGCCTTTTAATCTGCACAGCCAATCAGGAGCCCTGCTGGTCAAAAGACCCACCCACTTTCTAAAAGCACTTGGTGGGTGCCAGGAAAGGTATTGGCATGCACCATGGTACCCATGGGCACCACATTGGGGACCCCTGCACTATACTCCGCAAATCACAAGCGCATTCATAAACCAGATGTCTACCAAATGGTTCACATGGTATGTCCTTGCGCGGTGCAGATTCCAGGAGAGAACTGTATACATGCTGTATGCTCATGGGGGTACTACAAATTCACTTCATGCAACATCCTATGCAACATTTATGCATAATTAAATTGTGGAACTCCCTGGCCCAGGATGACGTGATGGCTGCCAGCTTGGAAGCCTTTAAGAGGGGAGTGGACATATTCATGGAGGAGGGGACTAATCATAGCTACTAGTCAGAATGGGTACGAGTCAGGAAGCATACCTATCCTCTCCAGTATCAGGGGAGCATGCCTATTATATTAGGTGCTGTGGAACACAGGCAGGATAATGCTGCTGCAGTCGTCTTGTTTGTGGACTTCCTAGAGGCACCTGGTTGGCCATTGTGTGAACAGACTGCTGGACTTGATGGTCTGATCCAGCAGGGCTTTTCTTATGTTCTTACCCTATCAGTAATCTGCTAGTGCCTGCTGCCGAAAAGAGCAAAGGGAAGACATGCTTCTTCCAAAAATATAAAACAAAAACCCACACACGCCACTCTCGGGAAAATCAGCTGGAAACATGCCAGACAGCTGCAACTGTCTACGGTGTCTTGGTGCGTGCACGTCTACATGGAGTCTCCCCTTCATGCTTCACATGTTTACCCTGGTGAGCGTTGGTAAACCTGGGCTGCCAAATGAAGCATGAAATGCCTGTCTCTCCCATTTGCCGGAGCAGCGCAACTGCACCACTTTCAGAACGATAATTTATATTCCTAAAGCACAAGGTGTGGCGTGTCAGCTTGTGAGCATGACATCAGCACTGACAAAGTTCACGAGGTACGGGAGGTTGCCTAAGGCCGGCATGCCCCATTTCAAAAAGGGGGGCCGTGCAAGAATGCATGCACAGTGCCACTGTGGAGCCCAGCCACAAGAGTGCACACACTTGCGCCATGAGATGGAGCATGCAAGAAATACATCTATGTACATATGGCACCCTTAAGCAAATAAGCTCATCATATGCGAACATGTGGGTGCACGAGAGCTGGCATGGCAACAACACCCTCAGAGCCATACACACACCTGGCCTCAAGCTGCACAAGCTGAAGTTGGGGGGGGGGGGGAATCCCAAAACAAAACACCTTTCTGGATCTGGTCCCTGCCATTGCTGATAAAAATAGAGACAGGGCTCCAGGCAAGCAGCAGGGAAATGGTAGTCTTGGTAACCCGTTGCCAAGAGACTGCCAGTTGCATTCGTGATGCTGCAGGGAGTGAGAGCTTTGGGAACAGAAGAACCATGCCACGCTCCTTACGTCGCACGTGTGGGCACTTTCCCCTAACCGAGGGCATTCCCATCCCTTCATGCATCCTAGCTCCTCATGAAAGGGTGTGTCCAGACCTGTGCAAGACCAAGCGTGTATGTCCTTGGGACACAATGTTTTGCAGACGCCCTCCATTTACAACCAAATAAGCTCCAGAAAGGGACCCCAGGGTGCCATGCAATGCCTGAGTGTGCCCAGCTGGTACAGAAATAGGACAAAACCCAAAACGTCTAACAACCCCTGCATAACTGCTGGGAGACACACAGCAAGCAAGGGTACACAGTGGAGTGGATCTGGACCCCTGAATAATTTATTTCATCTCAATGAATTAAGACGCCTATCAATTAAAATTTTTCACGGCAACTAACAAGCCGAGTACTGAAAGATAAACGAAAATACTGCACAAAACAAGAGCACACAACATCCTAAAAAAAAAAAAAAAAAGACCAATAGTTCAAATCAAGACACCCAAGGTGGGGGGCAGTTAGCCTTGGCTTGGCACCTGAATGGTAACGGGAAAGAAACGAGAGGGACCCCCTTCCACATTTTCAGTTCTATTGCTGAAAAGACCCTGACCTCTGTAGGTCAGACTGAGGGTCAGCCAGGGCTCTGCTCTCAGTGTAGGGGTAAGTTCACATGGAAGCAGACCAGTCCTTAAGGCATCCAAACTATTTATGGCTGTAAAGGTCACAAGAAGAAGAGTTGGTTTTTATATGCTGACTTTCTCTACCACAAGGAAGAATCAAACTGGCTTACAATCACCTTCCCCTCCCCTCCCCTCCCCACAGCAGACACCCTGTGAGGTAGGTGGGGCTGAGAGAGCTCTAAGATAGCAGTGACTAGCCCAAGGTCACCCAGTTGGCTTCATGTGGAGGAGTGGGGAACCCAACCTGGTTCACCAGATTAGCGTCCACCGCTCATGTGGAGGAGTGGGGAATCAAACCCGGTTCTCCAGATTAGAGTCCTCCACTCCTAACCACCCCTCTTAACCACTACACCAAGTAATTTGCTTGTGAAATTCACTGCTACAGGGTGCAAAGTTTTTATCAGTTTTACCTGGACTGCCCAGGCTAGCCCCAATCTTGTCAGATCTGGGAAGCCAAGCAGGGTTGACCCTGGTCAGTATTTGGATGAGAGACCACCAAGGAATACCCGGATTGTGATGTGGAGGCAGGCAATGGCAAACCACCTCTGAACATTTCTTGCCTTGAAAGCCCTACGGGATCATAAGTCATCTGCGACTTCAAAGCAAAACAAACAAACTGAAGGTGAAGAAACCATTGGTGCAAGGGAAATGTTTCTTCGCCTTCATTTTGCTTTGGTGTGCCGCCCTCCCTTTCTTCAAAACAAACAACAAAAAGCAGGGCTATATTATAATGGAGTGGTTTAGAAAGGCACTTTTATAAAGAGAATGGAACTTAGGTAATACGACCGTATATTGTATATGTATATGCATACGACCGACCGTGCATTGTATGTATCAAGGTCGAATTGTCCCTAGAAGCTAAAATGACTAAACTGAGGCTATCGTACTTTGGTCACATTATGAGAAGACAAGAGTCACTGGAAAAGACAATCATGCTGGGAAAAGTTGAAAGCAACAGGAAAAGAGGAAGACCCAACATGAGTTGGATTGACTCTGTAGAGGAAGCCACGGGGCCCTCAGTTTGCAAGACATGAGCAAGGCTGTTAATGGTAGAACATTTTGGAGGATGCTGATTCACAGGGTCGTCCTGAGTCAGAAGCGACTTGACAGCACTTAACACAACGCGCAACACACATACTGCATTATGTGTTATCTGTCTGCTGCGTGTGTTCTCCTTACTGCATTTTCTAATACCATTTTCTGCATGCTTTGTTTCAGATTCCCTAGTCCTGTTAAGTTATCCTAGTCTTATTATGATGCTCCTTATCGATTGCATCGATTTATACTGTGTATTCCGCCTTGAGTCCACCTTGAGTCTCAGTGAGAAAGGCAGCCTTTTAAATAAAGCAAATGAAAATTTAGAATTAATAAAACAAATAACTCAGATGGCTTTAAAAGACAGTTCATGAAATTCAGAGATTAAAGGTCCATCAATGGCAGTTAGCCACCATGACTGAACAGAACCTCCATGTTCAGAGGCAGAAAACCTCAGAACATCAGGGCTGGGGTGAGGGGCAAGAATAGGAGGATAAGCTCCAGCGGGGAAGGAGTTCACATTGACAGGATCCCCGTAACAGCCTCCCCCTCTCTGTTTACTCTGCACCCAAAACAGCCAAACCCTGCCAGTACTTCTGAACAAACGCTTGCATCAGGACTGATCCAGCATGCACCCACCTGATCAGGAGAAGCTACCTTTCTGGCTCAGGTGCCAAAAACAAAAGTGAAGCATCTATCTGTGAAGATGGCAGCATGTCAGCAAACAAAACTGGGAGGAGACGAATGCTTTTACCTGGGCCAGACAGGCTTGGGGAAAACCTCAGTGTTCTGCCAGCATCTCAGAGATTCACTCTGGACTCGCCTGGTGCTGCACAGTTCTAGGAGGCAATACCAGACGTCAAGCCATGTCTGTTGCCTTCTCCCACATTGCTGGCTCCAACATCGCAGCCAGTGCCTCGGTGGCTTGGTTGAAGGTCTGACTGGGCATCACCCAAAAGGGTCTAGTGAGCCACTGCTGGCTCGTGTCCCAGGGGGTTGCCTACTAGATGCAAGATGGCAGTCCTGAGAGCAAACGTTACTAACCCACAAAGATGCTTTAGCCTAGTTCACGTTACAGTGAGCACACACACAAACACCCTGCCCATGTGCCTATACATCTGTTTGTAAGAACAACCGATGTGCCGTCACTTTGCAACTGAAACTAGGGACCAGGCCCCTGCACAAACGTGGGGATTCTATCACATGTCCAGCTGTCCATGTGCTGAGGGCGAGAATGACTCACCATCAAGGTGGATAAAAAAAAATCAATGATTTAAAAAATTTAAATTGTTTTTTTTTAAAATTTAAATCAGATTTTTAAAAATAAAATGCTTTTTGAGGAAAAATCTAAAGATAGCTTTCTATTTAGGACACATTATAGTCCAAAGGTTATTCCTCATGAAATAAGGATTAATTTTTAATTATGTATCATAAGGTTGTATATTCATGCAATGTTTAAATTTTTTGGCAAATGAATTCCACTAAGCCTTTCACACTGTCATACTCTTCTAGAGTTCTGTAAAACTATTTGGGGCAATTTTATCTAGAAGATATTATCACAGATGCTTGGTTTTGCAGTTCCCAAAACTAATAATTTGTGTCTGCAGAGATAACATAGCTCTGCTTCACAGCAAAAATGTTATAAAATAAACATTCAGAGTTGAGAAAAAGACTTTAATCCCATTGTTCCTTTGCAAATTTGTGTACACAGAATCAACCCCTTATGTGCTAAGTTTTAAGAAGTTCAATGAACATAAGATTGTTTGGAGTGGAATAGATCTGCACAAGGAGCTAAATGTGAGGAGGGAGGGGCAAGTAATAAAAATAAAAGTGAAACCTTTTGAGCAGAATACTCAAAAGGTCTTGGGATCTTTGTGTATATAGCCTGAGGTTTATCATATTATTCTCTCCCAGTAGGAGAAAACCTATAATGGCACCAGGCCGTAAGAGTGTAGAAAACCATGACTTAAATCTAGTCTTTCTGACTAGTGATTTAAATCAAATCCGCCCTGCTTAGGGTTGCCAGGTTCCCCCTCGGCTCCAGCAGGAGGTTTTTGGAGGCAGGGATCGTGTGCACGCAGCCATGATGACGTGATTGTGTCACTTCCGGGTGTAAACCGGAAGTGACGCGATAGCATCTGCACAGCCATGCACACACGATCCCCGCTTCCAAGCCGATTACTAATCTAAGCGACCTGGCAACCCTAACCCTACTCATCGTATGTATTAAAAAAAATCAAGTGTACACGGTTGTATGTGCATTCACTGTAATTTGTGAACAGGGCTCTTGCTAACACTGTTCCCAGTGCATATGTTGCAGCACACAGATGGGCCAAAAGGAACTGATTCTCTTCCTGTTCAGAAAAACTTCCTGGCCTGGGTCGATCAAGGCAATCATTACTTGTCACCAGCAACCAAGGATCAGCTATTTCCATGCCTTCAGGACAGCCCTTTGAGACTCACCACCACCAAGCTAGGGAGCACCAGGAGCCAACGAGCCAACCTAAGCTGAACAAACAAAAACAGGCCCGCTCAAAAGGACCAAACAACAGTGGCATAACCAGACTGGCTCGGGTGCCCGGTCCCGCCCTACCTTCAAACCCTCCCGCTACTTTAATGTAGACAAGACCAGAAGGACTGCTTCGGGCGCTCGACAGATTCAGACAGGAAACTGGTTAACAGTTGCTCTGCAGATACAAAGGCTCCTTTTCAACAACAGCTAGACTGTTGTTTTTCAATGAGCTGGCTATTCCAGACTAGGCATGCCCAACTTGTGACCCAACCGAGCCAAAAGAAACCCACCGGCCATGTAAGCGCACAGGGCTGGCAGCCTGCAGGAAATTTGATTACCCTCCTGGCGGTTGCTTGCCCTGATCTGCAAAAAACAGGAAGGGCTTGAACCAGGTCCTGACAGGCCATGATTGATGGGCTACCTTCAGTGTGGCAGGTCACAAGTTGTTCGGGCCTGTAACGTACCCCAAAGAAGCAAGAATCCCAGAATACAGGGTTCTTGTGTCTGTTCCCTTGCCAGGGCTGGGAGAAAGGTGGGATACAAATGAAGCAAATAAATAAGAGAATTTTTAGGGTGGTTTTGGGCATGTTACTCTGCCTCATCCACACACTTTACAACTATTAACTGGGATTACTCAAAATCTTGGGCAAGATCCAGCCATTGAATTCAATGGGGGAATTATGTACATGCTTAAATCTCTCCCATCGAAAACTGTTCAAACTTCAGGGCTGGCTCATAGTACTATGTAGAAAAGTGCCTTTAAAAAAAAACAACAATTTGTACTGAAATTAAACTAGAAAAAGGGGATGATGCTCTCCACTGTGCAAGCTAAGACCTGATACCATTTGGGGATTAAGGGGAAGAATGCAATGGGAAGGGTAGAGGAGAAGCAAAGACTAGAGGCCAAAGCCCAGGAGAGAAGAGATACATTTTTGTCACCTTGAGCCAAGAGAAAAGGCAGGGCATAAACATTTTAATAAATAAATACATTTCCAAGCACTGTTTAGAAAGTGCAGATACTAAGAGGCGGTGAGTTCCACAGAGCAGGTGTGTGTGTGTGAAACTGTATAACCGGAGGGCTAGCCACAACCAAATATCTGCAGAGCAAAGACGAGAGGGGAAGGCAGACAAAAAGGGGTCAAAGTGTGAAGAAATTGTAACAACAAAAACAAACTAACCACTTCCAGAGAGGAAGTGGAAACTAAGGAAGGAGGTAGCAACAAGAGAAATTTGGGCAGAACGAGATGCAGGAAAATAAGATGAGCAGAGGAGTTACAAATCAACACAAGAGAGCGAAGCCGACTTCCTCATGACTGACTAAGAAAATGCCGTCACTTGCCTTGAGCCTTAGGGGGAGGCTGGGCTACAAACTGAAGCATAAATTGACTTTTTACCCTCCCTTGTTTGCTATGCGGCATATCTTCACCTGTAGCTGCTGTTCCTTTTCCCAGACTGTTTTGCGAAGGACTGGAGAAAGGCAAAACAAAGTGCCAAAACAAACTGCTCCCGTGTGTGTGTGTGTGTGTGACTGCCTCGACAAAAAGAGCAACGTGTGAAATCTCCATTCCTAATTAATGCTTTCTTAGTGCTTCCAGTTCGCAAAGTCTTTAGTGCATCTGCCATGCCACCAACCCTCTGAAGCAGGCTCCTTTCCCCCTGCCCCGATTAAGTAGGAAAAAGACCTCCCAGGCAGCTCACAACAAAATTGTGTCTTGAAATCAAGCCCTGCCAGTCCACATCAAACTCTCTGACTGCCAGGTTCCCAGTAAGCAAGACTGACTTTCTTCCATCAAGACAGAGATTCCATCTTCTTCAGCTAGACCCAATCTGAGAAGGAAGAGCAGTTCTTACAGAGTTGCACGCAGACCTGGTGTTGGAACTTCAAAGGACACCTTGTATCCCAACTCATTCCCAGGAGATGTGTGCACGGAAGTGTGTGCACCACAGAGATACCAGTCAGCACTAGTAGTAACAGGAGGTCCCTTACCTGTGCCAGGTCTTCCCATGATAATCTCCTTCTTGGGGGCAGGGTGGCTGGTGTACTCGCCGGGGACAATGACGGGTAAGAGGGCGGCCGGAGAGGGATGGAAGGCAACTGGTTGGAAGGGAGAGGAGACACTGAAAATGGGCGGGACCTGTTCAGGGACAGAGGTTGCACTGGGCTGGCTGGAAGGCAGATTCCGACCCACGTTGATGGGCACCGGCACCTGCAGCTGTCCCTTGCCCACTAGGTGTTCCTTGGAGCCAGCCTTGCCCATTCGGGGGCTGCCCACCCGTCCCTCCAGAGGCTTCTCAGTGAACTTGGAGGGCAATGGAACATCCGGGTTGCGCACGATGACAGGGGAGTCCCTCTGCACAGCCGGTACTCGACGCACAGTGGGGCTGGGGTCAGAGGTCAACCCGGCCGGTGGCGGCACCAGTAGGAGAGGTGAAGCCTGCTGGGAGCGGGAGGAGAAGGGCCCAGCACCCGCAGGTGACACAGCCCGGAAGCTGGCAGGCGTGGAGGGGGTAGGCGTATGCGAGACAGACTCCACCCCCGAGTCAAGACTGTCAGTCTTGTGAAAGTCGGCCACCGATCCTGTACTGCTGTGGTGGGAGTCGGCTTTCCGCTTGCTGGGGCTCATTGGGACCGTGAACGTTAGGTTGGTCTGGAAGGTGGACAAGATGCCTGAATGATGGCGCTCCCGGGGAGCAGTGTGGTGCAACATCTCAGGGCTCAGCACTGTGCCCCCGACACCCTTGGGGGTGCTTGCGCTGACATGACGACTGCGCGCGGCCGCCCGTTGGATCACAGGCGATGCGTTGATGGGGCTGAAATTGGCTGGACGGAAGCCAAAGAGCGGCGAGGGGGACGGCGAGGGTGCAGGCGAGAAGGGGGACTGGTTGGAGACGGGAGAGAAGGAGGGGGTGCCGGAGCGAGAGCTTCCCAGGGAGACCAGCATGACAGCTGCCTCACACTCGTCAAACTCAAACCGTGACAAGTCAGCTGGGGCCACCAGGCGGGGCCGTGAATCCCCTCGAGCACTACTGGCCTCACTGTCCCGGGAGGTCTCGTCCCAGTCAAATTCGGCGCTTCCTTCTCGCAGCCCGCTGGCCCGTCCCTCTGAAAGGCTCTCCATCTCCTTGGTGCGCATGGAGAGATGGCGGGAACAGTAGCCTCGGCGCTGCGACTCTTTCATGCAGCCCTCCCGCGAGCAGAGCCGCCGCCACTGCTTGCCGTTGAATTTCTTGCGGATGCCATTGGGGGTGCACACCACGTCCCCTTTCTTGTACTTCTGCTGGGCAGCTGTGAGGGGTGTTCGGGAGCGAGAAGAACCCGGAGTGCTGCACTTGTCTACTGACATCACGCTACTGCTGCGACTCCCACTCGCTTCTGGGCTCAGCAGAGGCGACGGCTGCTCAGGGAGGCGAGGGAATGCAGGTGACTTTGGAGGTGATAGAATCTGAGGGGGTACAACCACGGACTTTTCCTCCGCCCGCACCCCAGCACTGATCTTAGAGACCTCTGCGTCTTCTGGTTGCTTTGGCTCTGGGCATGGAAGAGCCAGAGCGACCTCCTCCTCTTCCGGCAAGGGAGGGGGCTTCTCAGGTTGTTTGTTGTCATCAGGAAGAGATTCGGACCGCCAAGGGGGATGCAGAAGGCGCAGGGCAGAGCGTGGTACCCAGGAGGAGTCTTTACGGGCAGCAGTGGTGCCAGGGAGAACCACAGGGCGGGCAAAAAGTACTTTGTATGAGGGCGGCTTGGCGCTCACTTCGACCACGGTGCCTTCCCGAAATGCCGTCTCCTCGGAGTCCACACAAGCACAGACAGCCGTGCCCACTGTCAAAGCAGCCAGCGGGGGTGTGGCATCCAGGACCACGTTCACGGTGCCAGAACCCAGTGCCCCTTCGTAGTATGCTGTGATACGGTCAGAGATGAACTGCACCCCCAAGTCCTGCCCCCGACGGATCTGTTTCACTATAGCCGGTTGAAAGATCCCGTCCCGCTGGGCTAACACCCTCTGGGAGCGCAACTGCCGCAGGTCGTACTCGTTCGGGGGTGCTGACCACAGGTCCCCCACCCCTTTGTCATTCTCGTCGGCAGAGTGCTCGCTGGCCGTGTCCGTGCTGGAGGAGGGACAGCGCCTGGGTTCGTCCTCGGCAGGCACTGCCAAGCCCTCACTGCCATTGGATTCCTCACCTCCTGGATACTTTCTGCAAGGTGCACGCACTTTAAAAGCAGCTGTCTTGCGGTTCAGCGAGGCCTCTGGCCCGCAGGCCTCTGCCCCAGGCTCTCCCTCGCCTTCAGGTACTTTGTAGGGGTCATCGTGAGCTCCCGGCAACTCCCGCAGGCTAGGGTCCATCTTCACTTGCATGCGCCGGGCCCCCACAAACGCCGTGGGTTGATCAGGAGCCTCCTCCCCTCCCCCCTCGTCAGGTTTAGGTCCTTCTTCAAGGGTGGTCTTGCGCTTCTGGGCCTTAGCCCGGGTGGAGGGTGGAGAGCGGCTGCTACTGCTACTTGAAGAGGAGGAAGAGGGGGAGCTGGCAACCTTCTTCGCTGGTTTCATCTTCCCCCCAGGCTGGGTGTGGACTCGGGGAGCTAAGGAAAGATAAGAAGGGGGGAAAGTTAAAGGACACGTCTGGGCTCAGCACTCATAAGGAGGGCCTGTAGCTCAGTAGTAGAGCATCTGCTTGGCATGCAGAAGTTCCCAGATTCAATCCCCAGCATCTCCATCTAAAAGGATCACATGGAAGGCAATGTGAAACACCACCACCTGAGACCATGGAGCATGGCTGCCAATGAGAGCAGACAATACTGACCTTGATGGCCCAAAGGGTCTAATTCGCTATAAGGCTGCTTCATGGGTGTTCACTACAACCATATGGCAGTTCTGAGCTCTGAACCCGTTCTGCACCAACAATGCTCCACCATCCATCCCATTCTGCCAGTTATTTTTTTGCCCTCCCACCTCTGCTAATGTTGTTTCCATTGCTCCTCCTCTTCTTGGGCCCTACTAATGCCCTCCCCATGAAGGGAGGGCTGTGGCTCGGCGGTAGATCATCTACCTGCTTGTCACGCAGAAGGACCCTGGTTCAATCCCCAGCATCTCCAGTGAAAAGGACCAGGCGGTAGGTGATGTGAAAGACCTCCACCTGATACCCTGGAGACACCCTGCCAGTCTGAGTAGTCAATACTGACTTTGATGGGCCAATGGTCTAATTCAGTATAAGGCAGCTTCATGCATCCGTGAAAGAGAACCCCCACACACACACAATTTCTCAGTCATACACACACAACAGGGGAGGGGCTGTGGCTTAGTGGTAGAGCATCTGCTTGGCATGCGGAAGGTCCCAGGTTCAATCCCCAGCATCTCCAGTTAAAGGGACTAGGCAAGTAAGTGATGTGAAAGACCTCAGCCTGAGACCCTGGAGAGCCACTGCTGGTCTGAGTAGACAATACTGATTTTGCTGGACCAAGGGTCTGATTCAGGATAAGGCAGCTTCATGTGTTCAACACTGGCTTGCACCAAATCAGACCAACGAGCTGTCAATATTGTCCACTCCAACTGGCATTGCAGGCAGACCACAGTCATACCATCCACTGCCTGATCTTTGAGCTGGAGATTGAACCTTGTACATGATAAGCAGATGCTCTACCACTGAGCCACAGCCCCTCCACTAGGAAACACAGGACACCAAAAGCCCTGAATTATATTTCCTTGCCACCTCACCCCTATCATCCTTCTGTCAAATGTGTGATCACACACACTAAAGCACAGGTTGATGCACACTGGGGAAAAGGTGCTTTCATTTGTATATTCCCTCTTAAGAAACATCTGCAAATGCTCAGCAAGTGTAGAGATACCAGTTAACTGAGCCTAGACCAAAAGTCCTACATATCAGAAGCACAAGCTTTTCATTCACACAGAATACTTCTGCAGGTGTTCAAAGAACAACTCCCCCCCCCCAAACCCAACAAAACAGTTCCCTGTAACTCACTTGCAGCATTTTTTTTCTAGTTAGGTCCTTGGTTGGCAATTTTTGTTCAGCCAGGGCCATATTTTAAATAGAGAAAGAGTTGAGGGACAGCAAATTCGGCTCCACCTACTCAGCCACAGCCCAGAGGTAAGGAAACGCCTGTCTAACCCCTTCCTTCATGGGGTTGACAGCCACAGAAGGTTCACTGTATGCCACCCAAGGCTGAAGGAGCTGAGACTGTTGCATAAGGAAGGAGCCCAATTGAATCTCCCTTGCTAGAGAGGAGAAGGGGTTAACGAGTCATCTGCCTGTGTTTTTGCTCACACACAAAGAATCCCACATGCAGAATAGGGAGGGGGAATCCCCTGCAAATAGGTTCCAGCATGGGGCCAGATGGCAAGCCAGCACACCCCTTTGTTAAGACTGCAGGCTAATGATTGCCCATCCTGACATCAAGTAGCCAATTCAAAATTTAAAAAGCAAAGCTTCCAATGGGACAGCTTGTAAATACTTTTTCAAAGTATGCTCATGCACAAGCTAGGCCCAGAGTAGGTGCCTTCTTGCCGCCGCAGCTTCTAGCACCCTCCCCCAGCCTTCCCCCATGAGGGTGGGGGAGGAGAGACAGGCCTTTGCTGGGAAACCTCCCAAGGAATTCGCCCCCCCCCCATCTCATCACTTGCTGCCCAAAGATAGGAAGAGTTCAAAAAAATGTTGAAATGATCTCAAACCCTTTCCCTAACTGAATCAGGCAGGATCGAGTCCAGCTTTACTCCACTCTTCTCTCCCCTCCCCCCCCAAAAAGGGGAGGGGCAAGAGGCTTCCTGGAAAAACCAGAGGGCAGCTGAACAATCTCAAGGCTGCAGAACATCTCGAGTTTTATAATTCCGAGGGCCCACTTCCCCGCACACACAGATGGGGGTGCCCCTTCTGCAAGTGTCAACTTCTTCAAGAGAGACTCCACAGCCACGGAGTTCCCAGACCTTTGAAACGAGATCTCCCATTCCCCCTCTGGTCATTTCTGAAACCAAAGGCCTTCTCCAAACTGCATGTGCGTAATCAGCACATCTCCTCGAAGGAGAGGGGACAGCACTCTGTGCATGCTTAGAGGCGCTCTTCCTTGCTGGTGTCTCCCCTTGTTCTTGGGCCTGAAGCCTGGCATATGCAATGCAAAAATCACCGCCTCAGTACAAATTCTGTATGGTCAGACCTTTCTTGCTCATTCAGCCCTCACCTCCCCTTATGCAGGAAATGTTTGAAAGGATTTTCTTCCCAGACTCCATCTCCTTTCCTCCCCTCCAGAGTGATCCCTCCCCTTCAGCCTACCCCTTTCCCTTGCCTCTACAGGTGCAAACAGCTCCCGCACATGAACTGATCTCCCAAACCTGAACGTGCCCCACCACCTCCCACCAGGTGTCCTTGTACCTACCAAGTGTTTCCCCCCCCCTTGCACTCCCCTCTCTTCCTCCCTCCTCCGGCACTTCCCTAAGACCCTCCCTTCTTATGCAATTCCTTCCCTGCACAGTACTGGCCAGGCCTTCTTACCGATCCCGTCAGAACCGGCGCTGGGGTCGCTGAATACCACCTCCCCTGCTCGTACTCAGACCATAATATTCATTCTCTCTCTCCCCCCCCCCCCCACATAGCCCTTGACTCCCTGCCTGCATTCCTCGAACAGGGGTCCGCGGGGAGGGGGGCAAAGTTCCTATCACCATTTCCGGACCCGTGAAATAAGCATCTCGTTCCAACCCAGCTCCCTTTGCAGGGGGGAACCGAACAAAGTTGTGCTGCATAGAAAGTGGTCAAGAGACCCCCCGAAACCCCCCCCCTCGTTTTTTGTTATTAGAGTTGGCATCTCCCAGAAGCTAACTGGGGGAGCAAAGTTAATGCATTCTAATCCCTCTTTGCAGGGTTCTTTGGAGATGCTGCCCTTCGTAGGTCTTCCGTCTGCCCCCTCCATGGGGGGCACTACAGTTGGCACCTCCCAAACCCCCTTACCTGAATGACCCCTTTTCCGTAGAGTTCGGTAACGCCGGAACCCACCCCTATCCAAGAAGCCTTGGTACGGTCCAATCCTCCCCTCCCCCCGCCTCCGATGGTCCAGCCCGAGCCCCTCTCGGCCCCTCCGAGCCCCTTTTACTCCAACAGACAAAATGGTGAATGAATCTGGACCAGCTGGAACCGCTGCCCAATCAGTGCCCACAACTAAGTGACAGATTTTCATGTCGGCCAATAGCAGGTCGCCAGGGCTTGCGCATTAGCCCACCTCTCAAGACAGGCATCCAGTTTAGCCTATCTACGCCGAGAAGGGGCGGTTACCTCTTTAAAGTATGCCTGCCAGTCTCCGGAAAAGAGCAGTTACAGTAGCCTATAGCGAAGAGAACGAGAGAAGAAGTAGGCGAAGCTCCACATACAGTATCCAATAGGAAAAAAGAGGTGGAGTCAAGAATACAGAACTTGTTTACCTGGCGCCAGGCGAACAGGAAGAGTTCGCTCCTTCGAGCCTCATGGGATGTGTAGTCCTCCACGGCTGGTTAATCCGTTTAACGAGCGCAAAAAAACTTTAATGCCCAGGATGCCCCACGAAAAGGAACGGAGGCAGAAAGAAGACGCTATGCTTTGTGGGACATTTACTTCTTAATGCTATTCTCCCTAGTCAGTATGGCCAAACCGTGGCAAGGCAAGGACGCCAGTTCCCATCTTGCTTTGCGGTGAAGCCGTAACCCACTTGGAGAGGTCGGGGCAGCAGCCCTGACGGCCCTCGTAGTCCCGGCTGTCCTCCAGGGCACTAAACATTACCACAGAAAAAAACTACAAGTCCCGAGAAGCACCGCGCGCCAGTTCCTTCAGGGCTGTGAGGATGCCGGGATGCCTCATGGGAACGATAGTATTCACGACCCGCACTTCTCCCCCATAGCAAAAAAGGAGGAACGCAAAAGTAAAAAGACTAGGTCACCCATCATGCTTTTGGACGCCAGAGTTTTTTAAACAGGTTGCGGGGCCGCGCAAGGCCTTATGGGATTCGTGGTCCGCCGAGGCGACCCACCCTGTAGACTATCCTGAGGAGTTCCCCCGGAAAGACTACAACTCCCATCAGCCCCCCTTGGGTTACTCTTCAAGTCCATCCCCTCCCCCTCCGAGCTGCAAAGTACAACTCCTGAGGTGTTTGAGTGGGGGCGGGTGGACTTTGTTCCCCTCTCAGGTCCCCTCTGCGGAAGGGTCATTTGAATGTAATTTGCATGTCATTAGCATATTCATCAACTCACCCTCGGTCCGCTCCTGGCCTCTCTTGCCCTGGCCGGGCCCCTCTCGCTTCCCCTCGGCAACAGCGGAGCCGCCGCCGACAGCGCCGCGGCCAATCAGCGACCGGACCGGGATCCCTTCCCCCACGTGGGGCCGAAAAGGCGGGGCCGGAAACAGCCAATCCGCGCCCGGGGTGGCCGGGGAATGAGGTCACCATAGCTAGTTCGCATTGGTGGAGACTTGCAGGACTCGGAGCCAATCGGAAGGCGCTTTCTGCAGGACAGGCGCAAGCGAGGGGAGTCTGGGGCTTCTCCGAGTTTGGTCTTTAAGAACGTGAAGATGCGGTTCTGTGAAGGACCTGGGAGTTTTTCGAGCGCGCACGCCAGTAGGCCCTCCCCCTGAGTCACGTGCGGTGCAGCTCGCATGACCACCTTCGGTCAGCAAACGCAACTCAAATGCCTGAAGTCACGCAGTGAAACGTGAATGTTTACCTGACACGCATAATCGCTACAGCGGTGCAGGAGGTCACCCTCCTCGCTAACTGCCGAACCAGTGCGCGCGATGGGGGGGGGGGGGAAATACGCAGGCTTTCCGTGTATTGATGCACTCCGAATCCCATATATGGGATTTTGGCTGGTTTTACTTCATCAAGGCCATTAGATCATAGGCCCTCCACCCATTAGGCCTTTTCTCTGCCCCACCCCCAGTCTCCTTTCTAAGATGAGCCAAGCAAGATGCTGACCATGACGCTATAGAAACAGTTTTTTGAGTTCTTTCCCTTTGGGAAATTCCCTTCCTCACTGATTCATCTGCTAAGGAACCCCACACACCCCTTCCCTTAAAGAGAATTCTGAGTCCAGATGGAGGGCTGGTCCTCTTAGCCTTATTAGGTCTCATTGTGACCCCACACGGAGTATCCTCTAGGACAGGACTTCTTAAACTTTTTCCACTCACAACCCCTTTTCGCCAGAGAAATTTTGACACAACCCCGGGTATATAAAATAGGTATACAAATCAAACATTTACTGATAATAAATCAAATTTTTGTGACCCCCCCCCCCATTCAGTTACTCAACCCCATATGGGGTCCCGGGCCTCGGTTTAAGAAGCTTTGCCTAGAATCGGGTGGGTGGGTCTTCAGCCTTTGGAAACCCTGAACCTGAGCCCTCCACTGAAGAGCACTGGAGAAATTTCCAAGGACAAACTGGAGCGTGCCATAAATATGTACTCTTTGTTCACTGGTGCCCAGTATTGAGATTGAGGAATACAGTGTAGTGTGGGTCTACTCTGACTTGGACCAAAGGTGGTTGACACCTGAAATGGCTTGTGGGGGCCCCTAAGCGAGTAGATTCAGAACACTTGGTAATTTAACTGCATCAGTCCCTTTTACACTCTCTGCTTCTTCTAACAGTTTTCCAAATTTCTGGCAGAGTAGTTCTGAGTAATTAGAGCCATTTTCCAGAATGGAACTGAGCTTGTTTGTTTGTTTACTGTTCCAAAGGGATTCTGAGCATGCAAGAAAGCCTTTCTTGCAGGAAATAAGTGCAATACAAAAATGCTTTGAGCATTTGCAAAGTTATGCTCACCTTGAAAGTTAGTGTCTTTGTTTGTTTTTGACTGCACCCTGCAGAAATAATGAAATAAAAATTGAACCCAGACACTTATTTTCTGGATTGGCACTCTTCTGCTTGTCTGTATGCTTGCCTGTCCTCAGAATTGACCCGGAAAATGCAATTCTGCAATCTGGTGGGCCTGGACCAATGGCAATCTTACTTCTGACACGGAATGCTTGTCAAATAGTGGTAGAAGAAAAAGACATAGAATAAGCCTGTTTTCTACACTACAGCAGATTTCAGGTATGAAATCAGTAAAAAAAAAAAAAAAGATCTGTGTATTTTTGTGGGGACACACATGCAGCTGCCTTATACTGAATAAGACATTCGGTCCATCACCATCTGTATTGTCTACTCAGACTAGCAATGACTCTCCAGGGTCTCAGGCGGTGAGGTCTTTCACATTACCTACTAACAGATCCTTCAACTGGAAATGCCAATGATTGAAATTGGGACTTTTGAGATTGAGGAATACAGTGTAGTGTGGGTCTATTCTGACTTGGACCAAAGGTGGTTGACACCTGAAATAGCTTGTGGGTGCCCCTAGGCAAGTAGATTCACCCACCCACCCCATGCCAAGCAGATGCTTTACCACTGAGCCACAGCCCCTCCCCTGCAGAAGGTATTTGTTCCCCATGTTTTTTAGGCCTTTCTTACCAAATAAACTCTATGGCTCAGTATTTTTTTAACTTAATTATATCTTCTCACCGTAGAGCATTTTTTATGGCCAGATTCAACATATTTCTTTCAGCTGTTGTTAGTGGTAGATATAAGGGAATTCCACAAGAAGCAAGATGTTGTAGGTGTCAATGTAAAGAACCTGACACAATACATCATATTCTCTTGTATTGTCCACTCTTCACAGCTTCAGCTCAGTTTAATTAGTTCTCTTCCTCAATTTATTAATGCGGTGTCTACCGAAGATATAGATCATTTACTTGCGGATAAATGTCCTGAAGTTACCAATCAAGTAGCTGAGTTTTTGGCCAAGGTTCTGAAGGAGGAAGAAATAAGGAGGGGAGCTCACAATTAACTGTTTTATAATGTAATTATTGATGAAATGTGTAATTCTTTGTTTTTCGTTTTACCGTATATTTAACTGTTTCTTTGTTTTGTTTTTCTATTGTTAATGCCAATAGAGGTACTGTTTACTGTCATGTATGCTCGTTTCAGCCCTCTCCTCCGCATCACGAGTGCACCTGAATCACTGCAGAAGGCAACTGACACTGCAATCCTCAACAGAGTTACACCCTTTGAAGTATATTGACTTCAATTGACTTAGATGGGTGTTACCTGCCCTTAGGATGGCCTTGCAAGAGTCATTCGTTCACAGTGCATCCCTGGTGACCGACAGCTTCACCTGGACAGGTCCAAACAGATTCCACTTGATTTCAGTTTTCTTTGGCTCCCTTGCTGGCAGAGAATAAGGCTTGGGGGGGAAATGCAGCACATTTTAAGGGAGCCGCTGGTTTGGCAGATGTTCGAATGTCATCTCTCTCTTCCTGTCCTGTGAGGTTCTTGTATACGCAGGTGAAGGGGAGATGCTGATTCCAGTATGGACAGACACCCCCTGACTCTGGAAGCTCTCAGGAAAGGAAGACAATACATAAAAGTGGCAAAGAGGTAATGCTACCAGGATTGCCGTCAACAAATGAGAGCCAGGGCATGGGTGGTGAGTGCAGCATGGAATGCCAAGGGGTGGCCATGTTAGTCTGTCATAGAAAAATTAAACCAAAAATAAAAAATAAATGTCCAATGGTACCATAAAGAAGAGGAAGAAGAAGAAGAAGAAGAAGAGGAGGAAAAAGAAGAGTTTGGCTTTTGTACCCCACTTTTCTCTACTGAAAAGAGTCTCAAACGGGCTTACAATCACCTTCCCTTCCCCTCCCCACAACAGACACCCGGTGAGGTAGGTGGGGCTGAGAGAGCTCTAAGAGAGCTGTGACTAGCCCAAGGTCACCCAGCTGGCTTCATGTGGACAAGTGGGGAAACCGACCTGGTTCACCAGGTTAGAGTCTCCCGCACATGTGGAGGAGTGGGGAATCAAACCCGGTTCTCCAGATTGAAGTCCACCACTCTTAACCACTACACCACAAATGTTGTTTCAATATGAGCTTACATGAGTCACAGCCCACTTCAGAGAGATATGAAGCCACTTCAGCTTTTCTCCACAGGGCAGCTACTTTCCTGCTACTGCCTTGATCATCTCTTTATGCTCCAGAGTTCACGGTGCGTGTGACGTTCCCTTTAGCTTGTCAATCAGGAACAGTTCCTTCTTTAAGGCTCATACAGCAGAGACAGGGGTGTTCCAACTACATCCCTTTATTAGCAAGGAGATACACTAATGGATCTCTGGCAGTTGACAGTTCTAACTAACAAATAGAACCAACTGAGCAGGGACTCCACCCCAGAGGCTAAACCAAGATACATAAATATAAGAAGTGGAAACAGACTGCTCTAGTATAGTGTATACAATAGATACACCACTGTGTAGATTGGGCACCCCACACACACATCCCTAGTCCCTATTGATACATTTGTGTCAAAACAAAAATGTGGCCAACCTGTATAGCAATATGATGCATGCTCAGTGACTGGGGTCCCCAACGTGGTGCCCATGGGCACCATGGGGTCCACTGACATGTTTCCTGGCACCCACCGAGTATTTGTAGAAAGTGGGCAGAACCAGGGCTTTTGCTGACCAAAGCTTCTGGTTGGCCATTGGAAATTTGATTAGGTGTTCCAATTTGTAGAAACATTGGTTTGGCAACAGCGGCCACCACCGTGCAAAGGGATCTGCCCTGGGTGTTACTGGATCTATGCTGTGGCAGAGCCATCTTGTGGCTGGATCCACCTCTTGTGTCAGAATTTCAAAGGTGCCCAAAGGCTCAAAAAGGCTGCGGACCTCTGCTCTATGCGGAGATAGTTACTATATCAACTCTTGTTTCCTGCATTGTCTCCAGGCACCATTTCTATGAAGAAATCAGAGACTGACCCATCAGCTCCAACGGCAAGTTGGCAGGGCGTGGGGCCCTGAGGAGTGCCCAACTATGTAGAACCATGATGCCAAGACTGGTTAACTTTAGGTACCCTGGAAAAAACTCTGAAATTGCTATGAAACTGGGGAGGGGGCCCCAACGCCTCCCCTCTTCACAGGCTATGGCACGGAATCATCATGGGCCAGAGAAGGGAAAACCTCTGTGTGGGGTGAGAGGTTTACATTCCCAGACTCCAGAACTTAGACCCAATGCGGGCAACCCTAGAGTCATGTGGAATAGAAACCACCCTGAATGGTTGTTCCACAGCTTCCAGATTCTTGCTGAGAATGGATGCCCTTTGGTTTCAGGAAATGACTCTTGTCTGACGAATCAATTGCAACGGACATAGCTGCGTTTGTATAATGCTGCAGATTAAATGATGGTGTAACCACATTCATGCCTAAAATATATATGTATGTCTGTGTCACTCAAGATCTCATTACAGTTATTAAGGCTGGCATATACAAAGATCGCTCGCTTTGTTTTTCAGGCTCCATTTGTGACAATCTCTGTAAAAATTAATTTAAAATACTTCTCTGCATTTTGGAGCATGGCTGCCAGTCAAATGAGACCCAGTTCAAGCTGTCCGTGTTTTAATCTCCTCTTGAGATTAAAAACACATGCAACGGAGCCAGATTTCCTGCGTGCACAATGATATGAGCAATTCCTCTCAGATGTAATTGCTATTTTAACACCCATCTGCCCATGTACAAACAGACACGTTCATATCCAAGGAGGATTCACACTCCCTCCCCACCCCGCCTCCCATTTGCCTGTAGTAAAATTTGAAATCAGAACTAAAATAGACCAGTGCACAGTCCTGGGCACATTACAAGTGCCAATACAAAGCCATAATCAAATAAAATGCCAGTACATGCAATGCGGATGGTTCTTTTACCTCTCGATAATTACATAAATCCCAAGCAGAGAATTAATTCCAAACCCACTGCGGAGTTTGCATGTGGGTTCGATGGCCTCAAGCAATCATTTAGTGAGAGCCACTGTGGTGTCGAACTAGAATCAGAGAGTCTCCAGTTTTGAATCCCTCACGCTGCTGTGGCAGCTTGCTGGGTGGCTCTTCGGCCAGTCACATACTCTCAGCCTAATCTACATCACAGGGTTGTTGTGGGAATAAAATGGAGGTGAGGAGAATGATGTCAGCCACTTTAGGTCCCCCGTTGAGGAGAAAGGCGGGGTACAAATAGGGTTGACAGCTCCGAGTGGGGAAATACTGGGATATTTTGGAGGCGGAGCCTGAGGAGGGCAGGGTTTGGAGAGGGGAGGAACTTCAATGCCATAGAGTCCAATTGCCAAAGTGGCCATTTTCTCCAGGGGAAGAAACCACATTCTCTATCGGCTGGAGATCAGATGTAATAGCAGGAGATCTCCAGCCACCACCTGGAGGTTGGCAAATAAAAGTAAATTAACATAAATAATTAAATACTGCCAAACAGATACTGGGAAGCTGTGATTGGATCTTCTGATATGTGGCAAAATGGTTAAGGTGTCAGACTCGGATTTGGGAGACCACGGTTCAAATCCCTTCACTCCCATTGAAGCTTGGAGGCGGCCTTGGGCAATTCACACCCTCTTGTCCTCGCCTACCTCTCAGGGTTGTTGTGAAGATAAAATGGAGGAGGGGTGAATGATGTAAGCCACCCTAAGGTCCTTGGAGGAAGGCTGGGATAAAAAGTACTAAATACAAAAAACTCCCAAAAGCTTCTGATTTGGATCTAAGGAAGTGGGGGGGCTCTCTGCATTTCTCAGGGAGAGATCCCACCCCAGCACTATAAGATCTCACAGGGAAAGAAGGAGGCCTGCACATTGGACCTGGATTTTTTCACTACTGGGTCATAAAGCTAGCATGGTGGCTGTATGGTGGTGAGAGCCAGTGTGGTGTAGTGGTTAAAGTTAGGGTTGCTAACCTCCAGGCGGTGGCTGGAGATCTCCCACTATTACAACTGATCTCCAGGTGAAAGAAATCAGTTCCCCTGGAGAAAATGGCCACTTTGGTATTTCCCAATCCGGAGCTCACAGCCCTAGTTAAAGTGTTGGATTAGGATCTGGGAAACCCAGATTTGGATCCCCACTGTTCTATGGAAGCTCTCTGGGTGATATTGGCCAGTCACATTCCCTCAGCCTAACCTACCTCACAGGGTTGCTGTGAGGATAAAACAGAGAAGAGAATCATGTAAGTTACTTTGGGACCCCTTTGGGGAGAAAGCCAGGATATACATAAAGTAAACACACAATTTAAAAAAATAGTTTTGGGGGGGGGAGATATTTCTCCAGGAGAACATGGGGAGAAAGAGTTAAATTTCCCCTGTCCCACACTTTCCCCTCTCCAATTCAGGAATTGTTTTTTGAACTCTATTGGGAGATTTGATCACAGGTCCACCGCATCTTGGAGCCTTGTGTCCAATAAGGAGCTCTGAACCCTGTCTTTGATGCCCTGAAATTGGATATTTGAGAGGGGGATCTAGAGGTGCCAAAAGAATCTCACAGGGAGAAATTCCAGCAGGAGAGTGAAAGTGAATTGATTGGCGCATTGTGCACTTATGTGAAATAACCCAACCAAGTGAAGCAGTGTCTACTTAGGACTGTTTTCTAAGAATAAACACACTTCTGAGTTACACAGGACTCTTGACCAGGAAAAATGAAACTAGAGCTAATCCTCGGCTTTACAACAAGCACAAAGCAAATATTGGTCATTTCGGAGACAAAAGCAACCCGATCCCACAACATGTGTTTTTTTCCCATTGACAAGCAGGATGTTCTAGTGACCCAAGAAGTGAAGATCTTGATCACTGGATTCCTTTCTTGCCAACAGAGTTTTGAGCAGCTTGCTATTCCCACAAAAGGTGACCCAAGGTGATTTAGTCTGTAATGGTAGACTGGGACTGTGCATGTGCAGAGTATTTGATTAGTATGTTACGTGTTGCAGGGCTGGTCTGTTGCATTGAAAACAGGTTCTGGGGCTAATCCTCAGTGGCTCCTGGATCACATTAAATCTTTGAAGCAAAGAATGCTGGTGGCTGTTCACACACCTGGACTTTAGAATTAAGAACAGAAGGCTAATGTTGGTCTAGAATCTGGGAAACCCAGGTTTGAATCCCCACTCTGCCATGGAAGCTTGCTGGGTGACCTTGGGCCAGGCATATGCTCTCAGCCTAACCTGCCTCAGTGCCCTTTGAGGAGAATGGTGAACCGAGAATTAAAGTAGTTAAGGAGACTTACTTGTGTTTCTGTCAGGCACGTGAAATCCTCATATGGAAAATGATGAAGGGATGAGCAAAGAGAACCTCTGAGCACATGTAGAATTAATCAACCTCAGGGGATCCCCACTGTTTCTGCTTGTGCTGCTCCTCTGGGTGTCTGACTTGATTCTCATACAGAGACACAACAGGGAGCCTCTTCTGAGGATGGTTAATTCTGCCAGTTCTCTGTATCATAGGGCCATTGAAAGTTTCCAGTACCATAGATGTGGCTCAGGAAGCAGTAAGGTCAGAGCAGAGACTCACAGAGACACTACAAACAGCCTCCTCAGAGGATGGGCGATTCCACTGCAGTGGCGACAGGATCGCTCCAGCCTCCACTCTTGCGGGAAGACTGAGCGGCAGCACACTGGCAGGGATCCAAGCTCGGGCAGCGACTCATACAGAGCCGCGAGTGCCTTTCGTGGCGCAACGAAAACCCTCCGCCCCGCCCAAGTTTGCCGGGCGACCCGCTCCGTTCGGCCGCCTGCCGGCGCCTCCTACCGGCCGCGTGAGTTGCTGCCCGCCGGCAGGAGGCGCTGCGCCGCCCAGCCGCCCGGCCCGCCGTTTGCAGGCAGCTGCGGGCGGGAGGCGTGCGTTGGTGTGTGCGTGCGGACGGCCGCGCGGGCCCGGGCTTGTGTCTCGCCCAGAGCCTGCCCAGACCCGGGCGGGGCGGGGCAGGGCAGGAGCGCGGTGCCAGCTGGAAGGCACCCCGGGGCAGGGAGGCGGCGGCGGGGAAGCAGCAGCAGCCGCCGCCGCCGCCGCCGCGCAGATTTCTCAGCAGCTGTTTTTAGAGCCGGCTGCTAATTCCGCCGCAGGAACAAACTTTTCCTTTCGCCTCCCGCTGCTATTTCGGCAATGGAGGAGTCACAAGGCGCCCGGCCGCCCCGGCTAAGTTTCAGCCGCCTTCGCCCCCCCCCCCCCGCTTCCTAAGCCCACCCCACCGCCCTGCAGCTAAATATACTCCCCGCGCTGCCCGGGCTTCTCGAGCGAGCGAGGGCGGCCGGGCGGCCGGGCAGGCAGGCAGGCAGGCAGGCAGGCGGGTGGGCGCGCTCCCCCAGCCGCCCAAGTCATTCTTCCCTGGGGGGGCACATTTTCTGTCCTCCCCCCATTTCTCCTTCTCCACGACCCGCCACCTTCTGTCTCCTCTTTTGCTCTGTAAGTGCCGTTTGGGGCTGTTTTGGGGCAGCGGGGGGTGTGTGTGTTTGTGTGTGGCGGGGGGGGCAGTTGCATGTGGGGCAATTTGCGGATCTGGAGAGGCTGCCTGCGTTTCCTCAGACCTTGGCTGCTCATCTGGAAAAGGCTCCCTTATAATCCTGATTTGGGGGGGGGTCTGCAGTTCTGGAACCTCCCCCTCCCAAAATATTTCAGGAAGGGTCTGGATCCAAGGATAGTTCCAGAAGTGATGCTGACTTCCCCCCAGCTTGGTCCCATCTTAAAACATATATAAATGGAAGAGGGTTTTAAAACACCGTGGCGTCTGACTGGTGCCAGGTTTTGCTTCTCACCCCCACCCCACCCCACCCCAGGATTTTGGACAGAGGAGGCCAACAAACACCTTCGAGCTCTCCTGAGCTTCATAGGCTGGCCATTCATGACTGTGGTAAAGGGAGGATCGGAGAGCCATTTTCAAGGGGGACCTCCGTTCCAGCTAATCTTTGGTTTCCAAAATGAGTTTGCCAGACAACCAGAGTTAAAAACTTGATCTAGCCTTATGTTAGAAACTCCCCCAGCTGTGGAAAACAAGAAAAAAGGCCCAGTTTGATCTGAGCATCACTTGTGTGAGTGAAAGGAAGGAGCTTTCTTTTTAAGCTCTGGAGAAACGGGGGTCTGTGCTTTAGCTCCGTCCCAAGGGGACCGGTTTATTCTTTCTTCCCTCGATTTCTTACCTACTGGGATGGTACCCGTTTTCTCTTTCCAAGGAATCCTATCAGGTAGATTGGATTGAGAAACAGTGAGCGGCTGAGGGCCACCCAGGGAGTTGTGTGACTGAAACGGTGACAGTGATCTTGTACACAGTTGCCAGGGGCGGGCACTGCCTTTAGTGTGTCCTATTTGTGAGTAATCACGCAGAGGATTGGGGTGTGAGGATCCAGTGCTTGAACAGGTGTGGGGGGGGGGGTCTTGGTTGTGTCACTAAATCGGAGGCAGGGTGGTGTCAGGAATTTAAGTGCTGGTGCTCCTAATCCCAACTAAACTTTTAATTTCCCTCCCCACTGAGCCCGCCTCAGTTTCCCCTTGAGTAGCAGCTGAACACTAGATTTGCTTGGATCTTGACTCTAGCGGAATTTGGAGGTATAGGTCTGTGTGTGTTGGGGGGAAGAGGTAATATTTAAATCCCTGGCGGAAAAGACAAGTGGAAGCAAAAAAGTGATTAGAATGGATTTGATGGTTTGCATCTTAATAACAGAGGGGGTTACCGCACTTGTATTCCCAGTGTTGTATTAAGAGTTGAAAAACGTTATAAAAAATACTGTTCACACTTTCTATGTATTCCCAGCAATGTATTAAGAGTTTGAAAGCATTATAAAAAATACTGTTCGCACTTTGTTTGACCCCTTTAGCTGTGAAGACGTCTTCCAACCATTTATAAGCCATGTATCCAAAAACCTTTTAAAGCAATGTTTTTTATAATGTTCTCAAACTCTTAATACATCGCTGGGAATACAAAGTGCGGTAACCCCCAGAATTGAATTGGGGGGATAATTGGACTGGTGGTATCGTGGTTAGAGTGTCAGAGTAGGATCTGGGAAAACTCAGTTTCAAATCTCCATTATGCTGTAGAAGCTCGTTGGGTGACCATGGGCCCAGTCACTCTCTCTCAGCCTAACCTACCTCACAGGGTTGATGTGAGGATAAAATGGAGAATGCTGTAAGCTTCTTTGGGTCCCCACTTAGGAGAGAGGCAGGGTATAAATGAAGTAAAATAAATATATGGGGAACACTTGTATTCTGAGATTGCCCACTGTGGTGCTGTTGAAACAGATCTGAATTTGAGCCCAGTCAGTGCCAGGAACCCGTTCTGCAATGTATCAAGAGTGTCTCTGAGCATACACGGTATAACTTTCCTTCACTATTGTGTAACCACAGGCACATTACATTAGGGCATGAGGTCTCTGGAGGGGCATCGGAGGACATGTCTTCGAGAGGACTCGGACTTGAAATTCCTCCCAAAATTAACCTCTGCCCGGACTCTAATTCTGAATGCCCCCCTCCCCACGTACCCAGTGGGATACAGTTCAGCTCCATTATTTCCCATCAAGCTTAAATGAAAAGGATGCGGTTAGTTTTAATACTAAGGGCCCAGGGTAATGGAGGGATCCAGTACTTCGGTCCACCGGCCCATTTGTCACTCTGGCAGAAGGGGCAGCCAATAAGTCGGCGGGGAAGGGGTGTAAATTCGGAAGCCGGCCTGGAAGGAGGCGGGAGGGTGCCAGCCTTCATCCGTGTAATACCTCGGCCCGGCCACAAACTTCCCACCCGATAATTATAGAGAGAATAATGCTGCATTATTTATAACGCCGGCTATTTATAACCAGGGCCCAGAAAATGTGGCACCAGACCTCAGCTGCTGCTGATGCTGGGATTGTGACCCCCCTCCCTTCCTGGCCTTGGCAGCCTGACCCAGCCGAGGCCCAAGGAGAGGGCAGGACAGAGGGAGTTGTGCGGGGCAGAGAGGTGTGCTCACACAAGGGTCTCCGATTCAGAGGTGCTTCTTCTCTGGAGGAGGAGATGGGAGAGTTGGACAAGTCAGGATTGGGGATGGAGACTGCTCCGAACTCTTTCCCCCCCCACACACCCCCACCCTGCAGCTGTGAGGTCCTGGTTCAGCCTCTTCCCTTGCCCCCCACCCATGTTCATTCCATTCCCCCTGAGTTGTCAGTTTTCGTGCCTGAGGAGATAGTTCCCATATTTTGGCCTGCTTCCCCAGTAGCCTGGTCGCCAGGGGTCAGCAGCAGGGGTCAGGACCGGAAAATTCCCACATGTCCTTTTCGACAGGTGCCAAATCTGAAGCGGCGGTTAACCACTTGCTTTCAGAGCAGTCGTTCCTCCTTATTACACCAGCCTTTTGACTAGATTGCTGTTTTCAGGCAACTGGTTGCTGAGGCACACAGCATACGCGCTTTTTATTTTTTAAAAAATACACCTGAATTAAAACTGGAGGCAAATCCCACTCTTATGGCTAGGAAGGTTTAGTTTCAGAGTGGGCAAGAGCCGAGATGCTTCCTCGCCTTTCCTGTGTGAGTTACTGTTCTGGCAGTTTGTCCTCTGAAGGCAGGAAATCCTGCTACCTCTTTGTGATGGAGTGGCTGATAACAGCCCTTGCAGCAATCCTGCAAGGCAAGTTGGAAGGAGGCAAATATAAGAACTCATTCAGAGACACAGAGGGTGGGTACTTTTCCTGAGGAGGAAAAACTGGATGATGGAAACAGGATTTAATCAGTGCGCGACTTCCCAGCAACAATAAACTGTCCAGAACTGAAGCAAACTGTCACCAAATAGGGGCTCAACCCGCATATTGAAATAATTGGGCAAAAGGCTCCCTTCAGAAGCCAAAGAGAAACCAGGGTGGTGCGAGAAGGCGGTTAAGTGATTTTTGTCCCGTGGTCATGGATATGGGAAAGTATGCAGAGATCTGTGATTGCTTATGAAAGGCAGTGAAGAAAATACTAAGGCAGAACTGCTCATTTCTCTATAGTGACAACAGTGCCATAGAGTCCAATTGCCAAAGCGACCACTTTCTCCAGGGGAACTGATCTCTTATCAGCTGGAGATCAGTTGTAATAGCAGGAGTTCTCCAGCTAATACCTGGAGGTTAGTCAACCCTATGCAGCCACTATGGCAAGAAATTATTTATATAAAAAACACCGAAAATAAATCCATACCATATATAACCATTTGTATGATATATTGTTGCTTCACATAGACATAGTCATATAAATGATTTTCATATACATTTTAGCAGCAAGAAATAAATAAATACTTGCTACTTCACAAGTCCTGGAGGTTGGCAACCCTAATGGGAGACCACCAAGGAAGTCTGGGATCGTTACATAGAGGCAGACCACCTCTGAACGTCTCTTACCTTGCAAACCCTATGGGGTTGCTGTTAAGTCAGCTGCAACTTTATGGCACTTTCCACCACCACTAAAGTATCTCGAACTAGTTAAAAGAGGGTTGTTGGTTGGGCTTGGGTGGGTGGAGGCATCCTTTTCAAAGCCAACGCATTATTTTGGGAAGTCATGTCACCCCCCC
This sequence comes from Euleptes europaea, assembly GCF_029931775.1. Lineage (NCBI taxonomy): Eukaryota > Metazoa > Chordata > Lepidosauria > Squamata > Sphaerodactylidae > Euleptes > Euleptes europaea. The sequence continues at coordinate 933,994 of NC_079314.1, forward strand.
CCCCCCCGCTTTCCATTATCCACATCCTAACAGTGTCTTCTGTTTGCACAGCAGCCGTCTCCCCAGCTCTGGAATGTTCTGCCGATGTCGGTCTCCGGTGAGCAAGCTGGACGGAGCAGCAGACTGGAGGCAAGGTGCGGTAGGCCTCACGGATATTTCCTCTGTCTCTGGCGCCCGGCTGTTAGGCCCCACTTCTGTGAGGCTGGAGGTTCGCAGCCACTACTGACTGTGCGCACGTTCGCACTTGTGGCAGCCCCAGGTGCTGCAAACGCCATAATTAATAAAGGCAAGAGTAATTTGGGCCTGTTCCCTGGCCGCAAAGTCCTCCCTTCCCTCCTCCCGTAGTTAACAGTGCTTCTAATTTTAGGCCCGGCTGCCTCGAAAGAGTCATTCTCAGGGGGGCTGCCCAGGCCTCTGTTTGACTGGGCTGTTCTGGAGATTTAGGTGTTGTGGGATACATGTTGAGATGCCCCATAAACATTTGTGGCTCAAAGGGGTGTCCCCCCCCCCACTTCATGGGCCTCACCTCTCTGTACCCAACAGTGGGGGCACAGTTTCTGCTTGTTAAGAGAGGAGTGGGCAATATCTTTCACTCTCTTGAGTGTTGGGTTGTTGCATCAGACATGCATATATACATACACACACATGCGCACAGAAGCGAGGCAGGTTCTGTGCTGAACAAAAGTCACTTGTGTCTAAATGAGGCAATCGAAAACAAACACTTTTATAATTATCCCTTTGGGCCCTGGCCTAGCAGCCCAGAGACCCGGAGAAGAGAAGGAGAAAAGTCTCCAAGGGGATGATGTTGTGGGAGATGTTTGTGTCTGCGCATGTACTGGTATACATACACATGCTGGCTTAACACATCAGGGAGAACATTGGAGAACCGTGTTCAAATCCTACCTTAGCCATGGACGCCCACAGAACAACCTTGGGCCGGTAACAATCTCTCAGTTACAGCTCCCCAGCAGAGTAACAGTGATTTATCCTTCACCGGTTTGGGGAGCGCACACAAAGAGCAATAATTCAGACAGTTTATAATTAACGTATGCAATTCACTGCTCTAAGATGTGGTCACTGACTTTAGATGGCTTTTAAAAAGAATAATGGAGAACAATAATTGGCCTGTCAACGGCTACTAACTGTGATAGCTCAGTGGATAACTCAAAGCTTGGAGAATGTTAAATCCGCTTCTTGGTGGCATCTGGCTTTCCACTGTTGGCTACAGGATCCTAGCCTAGATGGACTTTTGGACTGGTCTGTTATCATGATGTCCCAAAATTTATTACACCAGCTTGTGAGGACAGGTACCTTTTTCATCTTCCCATTTCTTGCCACTAGGAGACGATGGATATTAATTAATAAAATGATGTAATCGATCTGAGTATACCTTAAGGACCTTTGGCCTGGTTCTAGCTGGGTTTTTAATTTGTTTAGGTTATTGCAAGGATAAATAACTTTTGAAAGGTTTGAGTAAGAAGCGCTGGATATGGTAAAAGGGCTGTAAGGTGATTAAGGATAATAATATGGTGTCCCCATGCTGTCTACACAGCGTGGAATGGGTAGCCCATGTAAATCAAGTGTGTCAATACCACAGAATTGTGTGCATACCTTACTGCTTGCTTCTCTGTACCTAAAGCACTACCTTGTATTGAGATAGATCCATGTCGGTCAATGCCAACGAATCCAACAGATAGTTCCTCTCTGAGGTTGTAGGCAGAAATCTTTCTCAGCTTTGCTGTTGGAGATCCTTGAACTTGGGGCCTTACTTAGCGTATTTATAGTGTGCTTCAAGTGTTCGCACTGCTTCAGTTGCTATTGGGTACAAGCAGCACAAAGCTGGAGCCTCATCTGACAGTTTATTCACTTAGATCCCTTACAGATTTCAGGGGCTCGTTTTGTTGCCTTGTGAGGTAAGCTTGTGACTTACCCCAAACCCCACAAACTTTATAGCTGAGTGAAATTTGAACTCACATCTCCCAGAGTGATCCCAGTGTTCTGTCTTCTTCCTCACCCCGAGTCCTGAAGTATTGAAAATTAACTGCCCTGTTTCCGTCTCTGGATGCAAGGATTGGAACTACCTAAACAGGGACTACGAGTAATTAGGTAGTGTAAAAGGTGTGATCCTAGCCACACTTTTTTGGGAATGTCAATCCTCTTCAACTCCGCAGATCTTTTCCAAGCATATATACGTAATTTATAGACTGCCTTTCAGCCCCCAAGGTTGTTTACAAAGTTTATAGGAACTAGGAGATAACTTGAAGATGCCTCCTAGCACAAGATGTAGTCTGATGACAAACTCCGGGGTAAAAATAATTGGTGTCAGGGTAAATGTTGCTGAAATGTGACCAGCCTGCGGGCTGTCAAAACATTAGCATTTCTCTGCTTTTGCTCCAAACATTCTAACCCTGTCAGGAATGATCGACTTTTCCAACGGCGGCTCATATGCACAGATTTAATTTGTTTTCTGGTATGCAAATTCGTTTTTCTTCTTCTCAAACTGTTCGTTAACTTCAAGTTGTAGCTAAGATAAACACCTGAGGCCTCAGCCTGCAGTTGTCGGGCAGGTTAAGAACCTGTCAGATTGCAACCTGAATCCCACCTTCCTCTTGTTCAAACAAACTGAGTCACGCATCTGTTGGATGCTTTAAAGGTTCATGGACATGTAGCACCAGACGTAGCATGATGCATCCATTCCTAATAAAAACACAGGGGGAATGAAGTTGGATATATGGACACACAAATCTCTCCTGTTCGCACTCTACGGGCCAAAGGCTAGAAAAATAACTTTTCCTGGATGAAACTGAAGTTTGTCTCGCCCGCTTTCCAGCCATGATAGGCCTGATACCCCTACAAGCTGCTCATGAAGAGAGCTGGCATGGTGTAGTGGTTAGGAGTGGTGGACTATAATATGGAGAACCGGGTTTGATTTCCCTCTCCTCATGAGTGGCGGACTCCAATCTGTTGAGCTGGGTTGGTTTCCCCAGACCTCCACATGAACCCAGCTTGGGTGACCTTGGGCTAGTTACAGTTCTCTCCGAACTCTCTCAGCCCCACCTACCTCACAAGGTGTCTGTTGTGGGGAGAGGAAGGGGATTGTAAGCCGGGTTGAATCTCCCTAAAAGGTAGAGAAAGTCAGCATATAAAAACCAACTCTTCATCGTCGTCGTCTTCATCTTCGTCGTCGTTGTCGTCTTCTCTGTTGGTTCTCCATGTTGGAAAGTCGTGCAGACACCTGTGGAAAATGCAGATCTAGGAATAAATATCTCAGAGTTACCATTGAGTCAGCAGAAGCTCCAACTTGGGAGAAAGTTGAAGGGGCAATATTGAGGTTATCAGAAGGAACTGGAAAAGATATTTCAAACTTCTAGGAGCTAGCCTTGCATAAGGCTGAAAAAGCATTTCAGATCTCTAGGCACCAGCATCCGCTTTCTAGTACCTGGACGACCAGGCCCTGGGGATTTCTCCATTCCTGGCAAGACAGTGTTGCGTCTGTTAAGATCAAGGGATGATTAGTATTGGGGGAGGGGGGGGCAAGCTACCTTGCAGAAAAATGTGCCCGCCTTCTCATTAAGGAACCCCAAAAGCTTCCCAGCATTCTTTAAAGCACCATTGGAAAGCCACCAAATTGGAGCATCAAATTTAATTTATGTTAAAGAGGACCCTCCAGACTTTGTGTGCACTCAGGCATCATGATGAAACTATGGTATGTAAACGATGGTTTGATCCAACTCCAGTTAGTTTAGACATCCGAATGCAGAGTCCAACAAATTGGGGAAGAGGGGATGAAGTTGGGTTGGGATCAAACCGGCATTTCAAATGAGGGTTTTGTCTCTTGTTTGTTACCTACTGATTGTGATTTGCTGTGATGTTTGAATTCACAAACTACAGTTGGCTGAGTTGTGTGGCTTTTGCAGCTGCCTGGCCACAGAGACCCCCAGATAGGAAGGGTATTCTCCCTTCTGGTAGATGAGAGAGAGGCAAGAAGAGGCAGACAAACAAGAGTTGACAGCCAGAATGTGTTCTGTCCAGCTAATAGATAAACTACAGTTTGTTGCACAAACACAGTTTATAAACAAACCACAGTTTCTTGAGATGTCTGTTCGAAGCTGAACTTACAATCTACCTTTTGACGTTTTGGTTCTGGGACTGAAATACCATTTCCCCCCAGTTGTGAGTTGGTTAATCTGATTTAAATTTCAGTGAAATTAATGCCTTCGCTCCATGAGGCACCTTCCCAGTACAATACATCTGGAACTAACAACTCAACATAAAACATCGGAACCACTGGCTCCAATAAGAATCGGCTAATCTAAGAATAGCACACACAAAATTTGTGTGTGTGCGGGGGTAGCACCTTGCTTAACACTGGATAACCAATTAGCCTGAAAATTTCTATCAAAAAGGTGCTGTTTTAACAAGGGCCAAAAGCTGCCAAAAATGAATTTGCATGAACCCTCCCTAGGAAAGAGGATTCTATAATAATGGTGCATAATAATAATAAAGTTGTGGCGAGATAAGCGCAGCCCTTCTCTCCGGTGCGTGGTCCATCTGGTGCAATTTCCTGTCTGTGGCTGTAGCCAGATCTGAATATCTAAGGAAGTTCTAACCCCATGTGGTGTGCATTCTGTACTCTGTTTCCCACCATTCATTCCCTACTTTCAGCATTAGAACAACAAAGGAGACTTAATCAGGGAAACCCCTCCCCCAGCACCCGTCCTTTCTTACCTGTTGTTGGTGTGATTCTTGAGTCTTACTGACCAATTTGGAACTAGCCTGTCTGTCTACCTTGTGTCCCGTCCCCGTTTCCCCCCCCCATCCCCATGAGCCCCTTTTAAGCGCTGCTTGGTCTAGTTTTCCAGGTAAACCCCTCCCAGAACGACTATTACGTACCATTAATGTTTACTTTCATGGGGTGGAGTGGAAAAAATGTAAGTTAAAAAGCCATGGAATTGAAGGCCCTTGGGCAGCGTGCTTCCCCCAAGGTGGCTGAGATTTTACCAGGCATTGTGCACATGTTATTGGATTGAAAGGGGGATTTCTTTTTTTAAAAATAAAAATAAATATTTAAAGCCTATCTTTACCCACAAGAACTTCCTTTTTTATCCTTAAAGAAAACTGCAGTTCTCAAGATCCTGAATTCAGTGGCTTTTCTGCCTTTATGGAGAAAGAGACCTGCTAAAACATCTCCCTGGTGCTTACCAAAGCCTGTCAATAATTTGATGGCAGTCACTGTGGTGGAGTGGGAAGATTTATCCCACTTCTAACCTGAGCATATATCACTGTAGCATGCTTGTCCTGTCTTTGGACATGTATGGGCTTGTTTTCTCTTGCACCTATACTTTGTTTTATGTACCCCCCCTGAATGTTCAGATGATGTCCCTTTTTCAATGGTCAGTTCTCACTAGGGCTGTTGATTCGGTTCGGCCCGAACTGAAAAACAGCCGAATTTTCCCTGATTCGGTGGTTTTTAGTTCGGGACGAACCGAACTCAAAAATGGAGGGCAACCGGGGAGCCGAATTCAGCGAGTTCGGGAGTTCACTAATAAATCCGGCCAATTCGGGGCGTCAGTAAGCAGCATTCTCCTCCCCCAGCCAATCGGTGGCCAAGCTGGGTCTTCTTCTGGCCAATCAGTCAGGATTGAGTACTGGAGGAATCAGCTGATGTGCGGCCCGGCCAGGGGGAGAGAGAGAGAGAGGGAAATCCTCGTGTGTGTGTGTGTGGGGGGGGGGTGCTTGTGCACATTCGCTCCTTTCTGTGGCTGCAGGGGGCGTATTTTTTGGTGTACAGACCCCAAACTTTCAGCAGAGATTCAGACAAGCCTTCTTAAGAGACCACCCAAGTTTTGTAAACATTGGGTCAGGGGGTCCCGAGATATGGGCTTCCCCCCTTTTTCCTTTCCATGGCTGCAGGGGGCGCATTTTTGGGGGTACAGACCCCAAACTTTCAGTGGAGCTTCAGATGAGCCTTCTTAAGATACCCCCCAGGTTTTGTAAACATTGGGTCAGGGGGTCTCGAGATATGGGCTTTACCCCTTTTCCCTCCTCCCTTTTCCATTTCCGTGGCTGCAGGGGGTGCTTTTTAGGGGATACAGCCCCCAAACTTTCAGCATAGCTTCAGACAATGCTTCTTAAGATACCACCCAAGTTTTATAAAGATGGGTTCAGTGGGGGCAGAAATATCGGCTCCCCCCTTTTCTCTTTCCGTGGCTGCAGGAGGCGCATTTTTGGGGGTGCAGATCCCAAACTTTGAGCGGAGCTTCAGACAAGCCTTCTTAAGAGACCACCCAAGTTTTGTAAACATTGGGTCAGCGGGTCCCGAGATATGGGCTTTCCCCTTTCCCCTATTGGGATGAATGGATCAGTATGCATCTCCAGAGCAAAACGTCCCGTGCCTAAATGGAATCGTCTTGGATTACCAAGTCCTCCCCAGCCCCTCCTGATGGAACAGAAGACAGCCACAGTAAGACCCCTTTGGGGGCTTTAATCTATAATTTTTCTCCTGTGTGTGTGTGTGGGGGGGAAGCAGAGTCTGTGTGTGTGTGGGGAGGGAGGGAGAAGCTTCTGTGGGTGGGGGGGAAGCCAAAGGGGGCTTTTGCCGGTTCTGCCTGGGGTGTGAGTTCCACCTCGAGTCTCTCTCTCCCTGGTTTGAGGGGGGGTTTCAGTTGTGTGTCTTCAGATTTTCCCTCATTCATAAGAGTGGTTAGGTCTATTTGGATGCTTGCTCAAAACTGGTTTTCAAATGGTGACGTAAAGAATGCTTTTGGAGTCCCATGCAAAAGGGGAAATTCCACTCCTCCTGCTCATTATGCATAGCTAGCTGCCTCTGTCTCTTTCCATGGTTTGCAAACTCCCAGGTATCAGGTGTTGCTTTGCACAGTTGCAAAGGTGTTGCTTACAAGGTTGTGTTGCTTTGCAGTCGTGTTGCAATGCTTTGCAAACTTCTCAGCTGTTTGTCGGGGCTGGGAGCTTTGTGCGTGGGCGGCAAGCTCTGCTCAGAGTGCACATTAAGGGTGGGGGGACCCCTTTCGGGGCCCATATCTCAGCCCCCCCTGACCCAATCTTTACAAAACTTGGGGGGTCTTTCAAGAAGCGTTCTTTGAAGCTCCGCTGAAAGTTTGGGACCTCTACCCCCCAAAATGCCCCCCCAGAGCCGCGGAAAGGCGCGGTTGTGTTTTTAATGGCTTTATTTGGCTGAATTTTTTTCCCGAACTTTGAATTCCTGCCGAATTGCACGGACCCGAAGCGGGGGAGTTCGGACTTCGGCATATCCTGAATCTAAACGGGCCGAATTCAGCCGAATCCGAACTATACCGAATTTTTTTTAATTCAACAGCCCTAGTTCTCACAATGGAAGGATGTGAGCAGTGGGGTCCCTCAGGGATCTGTGTTGGGACCGGAGCTTTTCAGCCTGTTCATCAGTGACCTGGAGTTGGAGCTGAACAGCAAGGTGGCCAAGGTTGCAGATGACACCAAATTATTTAGGGTGGTTAAAACAAAATCAGACTGTGAAGAGCTTCAAAAGGATCTCTTCAAACTGGAGGAATGGGCATTAAAATGGCAAATGAGATTCAATGTGAGCAAGTGCAAAGTGATCCATATTGGGGCAAAAAATCCCAACATATACACTGATAGGATCTGTGCTGGCAGCAACCGACCAAGAAAGGGATCTTGGGGTGGTAGTGGATAGCTTGATGAAGTTGTCAACCCAGTGTGCGGCTACTGTGAAAAAGGCATATTCCATGCTGGCCATAATTAGACAAGGAATAGAGAATAAAACTGCTTCTATCATACTGCCCTCATACAAATCTATGGTGAGACCACACTTGGAGTACCGTGTACAGTTTGCAGAGTTGGAGAAGGTGCAGGAAAGAGCAACCAAAATGATCGGGGCTAGAGCAACTGCCCTACGAGGAGCAATTAAACCACTTAGGGCTGTTTAGCTTGGAAAGAAAGCAGTTAAGGGGAGACATGATAGAGGTCTATAAAATTATGCATGGAGTAGACAGGGGGATGCTTTTCTTCCTCTCCCATAAAACTAGAACGCAGGGTCATCTGCTGAAGCTGGAGGGTGACAGATTCAAAACAGATAAAAGGAAGTATTTCTTCACACAACACTTCGTTCAGTTGTGGAACTCCCTGCCCCAGGATGTGGTGATGGCTGCCAACTTGGAGTGGACATGTTCATGGTGGATAGTCCAAATGAATACTAGTCACGATGCATGCCTATTCTCTCCAGGATCAGAGGAGCATGCCTATTATCTTGGGTGCTGTGGAGCACAGGCAGGATAATGCTGCAGTCATCTTTTTTGTGGGCTTCTTAGAGGCACCTGGTTGGCCACTGTGTGAACAGACTGCTGGACTTGATGGGCTGTGGTCTCATCCAGCATAGCCTTTCTTATGTTCTTCTTGACAAGAAGCCACTTCACACTGTGCTTTACAGAGTTTGAATTGATTAGGTTGGAGAAACTGTATGGCCTGTAATAGAGCCAGTGTTGTGTAGTGGTTAGAGTGTCAGACAAGGACAGGGGTCCCCAGTGTGGTACATGTGGGTGCCATGGGGACCATGCACACCTTTCCTGGCACCCACCAAGTGGATGTATAAAGTAGGCGGCCCAGGTGGGGCATTTGCCCCACAAGGCTTCTGATGGGACATTGAAGACCTGATTGGCTGTGCAAATATTTTAAAACATTGCTTTGGCAGCAGCTGCCACCACAGCACAAGGATCTTCACGGTGTGGTTGAAGGAAAGCTGTGGTAGCCATTGTGTGACCTGGCTCCACCACCTGCACCACCCATTTTGTGGTAGACATTTTCTGGCTCGGCTCCCCCCCCCCAACACTGCCAGAATTCAAAAGGTGGTCATTAGGCTCAAAAGGGTTGGGGACCCTTGGACTAAGATATGGGAGAACCAGGTTCGAATCCCCACTCTGCCATGGAAACTTGGGCCGGACACTTACTTCACAGGGTAAGAGTCCAGTAGCACTTTGAAGACTAAAAATATTTCTGGCAAGGGATGAGCTTTCGTGAGCTACTGCTTATGAAAGCTCCTACTGGACTGTTGCTCTTTTCTACTGCTATTGACAGACTGACACCGCTATCCATCTTACTTCACAGAGTTTTTGTCGTGAGGATAAAATGGAGGAGAGGAGAATTATGTAAGCCACCTAGGGTCCCTATTGGGAGAAAGGCGGGGTATAAATGAAGTAAGTAAATAAATATAAATATTTGAGTAAGTCCACAAGTGCGTCTTTCAAGCCCATTGCCCAGGACAGGGTGCCATCTGGAATTCCTCCAGCCCTCTGGTTTTGCATAAGAGTCCATCCAATGTTGCTTATTGGGGTCAGCTGGGTGGTGTGCTAGATATACAAAGAAGTAAGGAGTGAGCAGTTGTATGCCCCTTCTCTACCCCTCCTCAGCTCCCCAAATCTGTAACCTGAGAGCTGGAAATTGGCCCTCCTTTTGTCAGAGAGAGGAAGGCAGGAGCTTGGGACGAAACTCCACATTTATGGGAATGTGGAAAAATTATTTCCTTCCTGCTGGTACCCTCTTCTCCCTGCTTTCTGCAGCTCTTGGTCCTTGTGTCTCCTGCCTGTCTGCACAGGAGGTGGAATCTTCCTTGTTCTCCAACTTGCCCAGGCAGGGATCCCTCCCCGTTTTTGCATTCCTGTGGATCTGCCGATACCTGTTGCGTGCCCTGTGGCCGAGGAACAAGCAACTCCTGCCTTTCCCATCCCTGCTTTTTTCTTTTGCCTTCTCAGTTCTAGTTGAATTCTTCCCCCTCCCCACACAGAAGCACAACACCTCAAGTGTTGCCTGCTACTCAAAACACTTTTAATTAATTAATATTCCTGCTTTACAGAGAGACAACGATTAACCAGGCAACACCTATCCTGTTTTGGCTGACTATATTCTGCGTTTTATAGTGATTCGCACAAGGCTGTCTTATATTCTAATAGTTAATTGTGGCCCATTCTGCGGATATCTAAAACCACAGATTGGGTCCACACTGCCTATAAGCCGATAGTTCTGCAAACTTGGGGGACCCTCCCCCCCAGGTTTGCAGAAAAATCTGAACATTTAAAAATAAATTGGGGGGGGGTTATATCCCCCCAAAAACAATAATGTCTGCACATGGGAATTTCACAGGCTTGTATGTATGTATTTTAGAACTCCAACCGGAGTGAGTGAGGGTGTCCCAGTAGGAACCAAGCATGAACCCCCTTTCATGTGTGACAGAGAAGTCTTGAGGCACACTGCGCCCAGTTGTGCGGGGCACCAGCCATACCAGAAGCAGCATGCCGCCTCCTGCTTTTGCCACATATGGTGGCACCCCCTGCATTGTGCCGCCCTAGGCAACTACCTGGTCTGCCTTCATGGTTCAGCCAGCCACGATTAGGTTGTCTCCAATCTAGGCTGTGACCTACTTAGGTTTAACAAGGGTGATAGCATCGTGTGCCCTCAGACCATTGTCTGGGCATTTCTTCCTTGGCCTTTTATCTTATCTGTGTGGTATCCTCTCTTTATTCCTCCAGGCTATTCCCTGAATTTTTGGGTTCTTTCCTCTTCCCCTGAGTCATTCATGCGTTTATTTTGAACTGGGAGTGTGTGTTTTTTAAAAAAATACTCTTACTAAGACATAAATCTTTTCCTATGCCTTCCCCAAACACCACTGTCCTATGCTCATATAAATTGCTGAAATTTTGCCTAGGCAAAAGTTTTGATCCCCTTCATTTCTGATTCCCAGGTAGCTCATTCCTTCCTTATGTAATGCAGAGGATTCTTTAAATTCCGGGTCAGCCACAGTGTGGAGCGAGTGGGTCGAACTTGGCAACTCCTTGATCTCTCAAGCTCACCTACCATTACAATTGCCAACTCTGGAGTGGGAAATTCCTGGAGATTTGGGGGTGGAGCCTGGGGAGGGTGGGGTTTGGAGAGGGGAGGGACCTCAGCAGGGTAGTGCCATAGACTCCACCCTCCAAAGCAGCAGTTTTCTCCCTTAGAAGCTCCCTGATCCATTGATCTTGAGCAGCGTAAATATAATGTTTGAGGGATATAAGGACTGAAATAAATCTTGCCACTGACAATGTAGCGTTGTAATTCTGAGAGATCTCCAGACCCCACCTGGAGGATGGGACCCTTCCCAACCATGCACGGTTGTATTATCTGACTTTTGTCAGGATTCCTACGACTGCAGTATGAAAAAAGCATTAGAAGTTAGCCTTGCTGCAAAAGTCGGCATCCTGGGAACCCTTCGCTTCAGCTTCAAAGCAGGTTTCTAGTTCTCAAGGTTTTGAAGATATTCTTGGGAGCAACGTGCAGATGTTGCTTGATGAAGGGTGGCGAGAGCAGAATTTGCAGTCATGGTGCTAGTGTTCGCAGTGAGTGCTTCTGTTCAGCTCTGTACCTCTTTTTGTGAGTAGCAAAGTAGCGTAAATCTGTAAATCACTGAGACCAGCAACAGAGGCTATGTGCCTGGTGCTGTGTATTAAGATGGTGGGACCTCCGAGCCAGCGTGGTGTAGTGATTAAGGGCAGTGGACTCTAATCTGGAGAACTGGGTTTGATTCCCCACTCCTACACACGAAGCCAGCTGGGTGACCTTGGGCTAGTCATAGTTCTCTCCAAACTCAGCCCCACCTACCTCACAAGGTGTCTGTTGTGGGGAGGGGAAGGGAAGGAGAGTGTAAGCCGGTTTGAGTCTCCTTAAAAGTAGAGAAAATTGGGGTATAAAAACCAACTATTCTTCTTCTTCTTCGTTTGTGGCAGGGCCTTCTTAGTGGTGGCCCAGTAATGATGGAATAAGTTCCCTAGGGAGGTTTGGCCAATAACATTTTTATACAGTCCACCATGCAGTCGCGTGCCACCCTGTGTCTTCTCTGACATATCCGCAGCCTGCAACCTTCACTCCGTCTTCGATCCAAGGGCCTCCAGCCCCCTTGAGTGCTTCAGGTCTTATGCTCCCCCTCAACCCTAGAAGTGTTTCCTGCTCTACCGTAATACCATTGGCTTCACCCCCCCTGCCTCATTTTCTATTAATAAACTGAGGATATGTTCTTCAGTATATTCTTCAATAGAATTTCATCTCTTTCCCCCTTCCTTGGCTGCCAGGAGTGGAACCCGATTTCAGATAGTAAGCTCTGTGGGGACAGAGACCTTTTTGCTCGTGAAGCACCATGCTGTATTTAAACACCACTAAGAACTTGCAGAAAAGAGCTTTGTCGGCAGCTATTTTGCCCCAATAAGCTAGCTGTGGATAGACCTCTGCAGATTTATCTAAGCCCCCCTTTTTAAAAAAGCCATCTAATTTGGTGGCCCCCACCCCTATCTTGTGGCAGTAAGTCCCGTAAACTGACTAGCCTATTGCTTCCTTAAGTCAACCAGATGTTGGTTCTTGGAGGTTATCCGGGCTGCGTAACCGTGGTCTTGGAATTTTCTTTCCTGACGTTTCGCCAGCAGCTGTGGCAGGCATCTTCAGAGGAGGAACACTGAAGGACACTGACTGTCCTTCAGTGTTACTCCTCTGAAGATGCCTGCCACAGTTGCTGGCGAAACGTCAGGAAAGAAAATTCCAAGACCACGGTTACGCAGCCCGGATAACCTACAAGAACCAATGAACTCTGACCGTGAAAGCCTTCGGCAATATTTTCAACCAGATGTATTGGGCCATTTGGGTGAATTTTACATAATGTAGACAGGTTGCAAAACTCAGCTTTTTCTTGGCGCTGGTTTGGGTTACCTTGGTGAAGAATCCTTATTTATTTATTTTTATTTATTTTTGCAAAGTGTACAGCCAATAGCAGGAGGGTTGTCTGCTCCATCGACGGAGTCTGTAGGTGTGCGCTCCTCCCCGCCTTCCCACGTGTGCAGCGCCCCCCCCCCAACTCGTGCGCGCGCGTGTGTATAAATAAAAACTTCCCTCCCTTTGAGCCCTCTGCCCGCTCTCCGCGAGGCCCCCCCATCGCCCCCCCGCCCCTCTGCCGAGCTCTGTGGGCGGAGCCGAGCCGGGCGGGGAGAAGGGCGGGCCCTGCGTGTCCATGGCGACGCGGCGGTGACGTGCGACGGGGGGGCGTGGGCGTCCCGGCTCCATATGAGGCCGCGGGGGGGGGGAGGCGAGGGGGGCCAGAGCCCGAGACCGACCCGGCGGCTGGAGGCTGCGCGCGCCCGGAGCCATGAAGACCCCGGCGGACGCAGGTGGGGACCGAGGGGGCCCCGTCCTGGAGGGAGGGGCGGGCGCGCGCGCGGGGGGGGGGCGACACGTGGGCTGGAAAGTTGGAGGGATGCACGGAAGTTGCCTTTTCGGGGGGGGTCGACAGTGTGGACGGGGGGGGCGAGGCGGGGAAGCCTCGGAAGGGCAGGGAGGGGGAGTGGATTCCGGGGTGGAAAGAGCGGGGTAAATCTTACCCCGGTTTTATGGGGGGGGGGGAGAGGAGCAGTTTTGCGGGAATCCCGGACGACAGAGCAGGGCCGTCCGTCCGTCCGTCCGTCCGTCCGTCCGTCCGTGTCTCGCTTCCTGCAGCCTCCTCCCGCCGGTCCAGCCCCGCCGCCGGTCGGTCGGTCGGTCGGTCGGTCATTCCGGCTCTCCTGACTTTGGTTCTCGGGAAGACGCCGCAGTGGAGGGGCTTCCTAGCAGAGGAGGAGATGGGGGGGGGAGAGAGGGGGAAGTTTTTTTTAAAAAAAGATCTCCCCCCCCCGTTTTCCCCGCGTCCATCCTTGGCTGCTAATGGAAGCTGAACTCTTGTTTCCTGTCCATCAAACCTCTTGGGGGGGGGGAGATCCTTTGCGGGGAAGGAGCGTGCAAAGAAAGCGCGGGGGGGGGGCGAGGAGCGCGAGCGGTAGGCAGCCCCCCCCTTTCCCGGCTCTGCTGGAGTTTGGAAGGAGCCGCGGGACCTGTTGCGCCGCCGCCCGAGTGGGCCGTGTGTGTGTGGGGGGGGGCTCGGAATGCTTCTGGCTTCAGCGCGGAAGCTTCAACTGGTGGCCGAGGGGGGGGAGAAAGCGACGGGGGCAGATTTTGGAAAGGGGGTCTGCACGTGGGGGGCGTTATTTCTCTAGTGGGGCTCCCCGCCTCCCTCCGCGTCTGCAGTGGGGTGCTGCTCACCGAGTTGAGAATGAGTGGGGGTCGGCGGGGGCCGCGCGGACCCTGGACGTGGGTCTCGGGGGGGGGGTTCTGGAAGGCGGCCGAGCGCTCGAACCAGCACGCCTGTTTGGAATCAGTCCGGATTCTTGTGTTTGGGGGGGGGGCTGAAGTGTGGGTGGGGGGGGAGCAGGTTGAGACCGCCTCGCAGGGGATCTTCGACGCCACGTTGCTTATGCGCGCGGCAGGGGCACCAGGGCCGTTGGAGTGGGGAAAAAGTCCGGGGGGGGGGAATAATGTGACTCTGCTTTGTCTATGTCGGGCTGCCCGGGGGTGTGTGTGGGGGGGGGGGCTCCGTCCCACTTGGAAGCAACTTAAAAGCGATGCAGGAAAATGAAAGGCGGGAGGGGGCTTTTCTCCGCATCCGTCCCCCGCTTAACGTGGGGGGCCAGTTTCTTCCTTCTGCCCCCCCCCCCCGCACGAGAATATGTTGGGCGAGTGGGTGGAGAATCGGTGGCGCTGGATCGCCGCCCTCGCGGGTGCTCTGGAGGGGGGGGTTAATGGGGAGAGCGCCAAGGGGGGGGCGGGGGCGGGGGCGGGGGGGGGCTCCAGCGGGGCTTTTCCGAACTGGAAATTCGACGTTCGAAAAGGGAACTTTTGTTTCCGACAAACAACGTGGTGTTAAGGTGGCCCCGGGGAGGGCCGCGTCTTGGCGGGGGGGGGGGCGGGCGGGCAGGTCTCTCGCCCCCCTCCCCGGACTTCTTTGGAGGCTGCAACAAGTAGTATCAGCCAGGTATACTGAAACCCCCGGTCCCCCCCCCCGGCGGAGAAATAATGGGAGAAAATCTCAGGCGAAGCCTTTCTCTGCCCCCTTTCCCGTGAAGCTACCTTAAATCTGGCCCCCGATCTTGCTTTGGGGTGTGTGTGTGTGATGGTGGGGGGGGGGAGGTTAATCTCCAACCTTCAAGCGCTGGACTCTAACCCTGGACTCTAACCCCCTTCCTTGAAAAAGGGGGAGGGGTCCCTCTAGCTCATTCTTCTCCCCCCCCCCCCGCAAAAATCAAAGCACCAGGTCTTCCTGCCTTCAATTACAGGGCAAGGAGTGAAGTAACGGGGGGGGGGACTTTTAAACTTTAATGGGGGGGGGAGAAGAGGAGGCCACTTTTATTGAATTGAACTTTTTCCCTTCTTTTTTTTTTCAAGCGAGAGGGCTTTTTAAAAATAAAATGGCTGTGAAGTGGTTTCCTTTTGAGGATAAGTGGGAAGGGTCCTGGTAGACTTTGCTCTTGGGGGAAAAAAAGGGGGCGGGTAAGAAGAGGGACAAAGCTGAGTTTGCCGGAGGAGGTAGAGAAACAAATTTGTTTGAAAACGGCTCTCTTCCCCCCCCCCCAAAAAAAGTTCTCTAAAATGGGGGGGGGCTGCACAGGCAGCAGGACTGCCTTTTTAATTTGGGGTTTTTTTTTTTTTTTGGCATGGGCTCTGGGGAAGGGTCAGATTCTTTCCTCCTCCCGCCCCCCACCCTGTTTCCCCACCCCCTTCCCCTCTCTCTGGCTCTCTGGTTTTGTTCAGGGCTCACACACCATCCCCCCCCCTGGCGCCACCCTCTCCTCCCCCCCCCCCTTGTCTGTCTCCTGGAATCTTGTCTTTTTTTTAAGTGCCTCTTTTGCTTCTGTTCAGACATGTCTCTCTCTCTCCCTCCCCCCCCCCACACACCACCTCTCCTCTGCAGCCACCTCAGTTAGCTGCAAACTTCTTTTTTTTTGTTTTTGTTTCCTCCTCAAACTCTGGGAAAGTTCTTTACTTTGGGCGTCTGTTTTAAAAAAAAAAAATCCAACCTAATAATAATTCCTGGGCCTCGCCCAAACCACTAACAAAATAAAATCTTTGCAGCGTTCACTCTCCTGTCGGGATCTGCCACACGCACACGCTGGGTGCCCGGCTGAGATCCCGGCAGCTACCCTTAATTTTTCCACTTTGTTTTTTTCAGCCATGGCTTCTGTGTGTGGCGGCGGGGGGGGAGGAAAAGGGGGGAACGTCTGGTTCAGACTTCCTTGCCACCCTCCACTGGCACGGTGCGGGCCGAGACTCTCTGATGTGGCTTCCACCAGTGTGTGTTCATGCGCGCGCACCCCCCTTCCCCACCCCCCAACTTGCTCTCCAAAAGCCAGAGAATAGTATACTTGTGCATGTGGCTTTAAGGAGCTCTTGGCATTGGGGGAGTGATGTAATATTAAAGGTTTTTTCCCCTCTCCCCCCCCCTCCCTCTTCTGAAGCTTTGGATTGAATTCCAGCCCTTTTAGCTTCTGGCTCCTGGGATTAGTCACAGGGGTGATGTGGTTTGGAGTGTGTAAAGGAAGGGGGGGTGACTTAAAGAGATATCAACTTAATTTCCAGTTTCTTTTTCTCTCCCCCCTCCCCCTTTTTGCTGTCTTCCAGGAAATCCCTCAGCAAATAATCATAGAACATCCTCTTCCAAAATAGACCATAGTTCCTTGAAGGGGGGGGGGAAGGCTGTATAAAGCTGGCCCTTCAGTTAGTAAACCAGACAAAAGGAGGGTGAAGTGTTTTAAGATGGAGTCCCGTTCAGCTGCACTTTTAATTTTTTTAATGCAAAAAATTGGCAAGTAGGGGCCATTTCGGCCCCCAGACACACACACACACACACTCTCAGGGAAGAGTGGAAAATACGAAGGGAGGCGTGGAGGGCCGGGCTTGGCTGGAGCAGGCCGATGCACAGAAAGTGGGAAGCCAGAGCCGGGTAGCAAACCCTCCCTGCGTTGTGTGCCCACCTCTGGCTCTCCAAAGCTCGGCCCCTGGTTGCTCCATGCCTCCTGGCTGGGGCTGCCTCTGAGAGGGAGGCAGTTTCCCCTCCAGATCAGGGGTAGAACTGTGGTTGCCCACGCCTGTGGGGTCGCCTTCTCTTTGGCCCTGAAGGCATGCCGAGTCTGCTTTCCAAGCCCAGGAATCACTTGAGTTGTGGGGCATGTGGGTTCCATAAAAAATCAAAAGGGGAGGGGAGATTAGGGAGTCTATGAGCATGTTATGGAACCTCTCTCCCTTGGGCTCAGGAGAGTATATGACTTGGGGTATGTGGGTGGTACAGACCTGTCATAGTCTCGGTGGCAGAGACCGCCAATGTCTCCCCGCCCCTTGGCACTGGGCTGCTGGTGCTTCGTGCCATGCCTGGGGGCAGCGCCAGCCAACAGACGGTGGTGGGGTTTTTTTCCCCGCTGCCTCCCTCCTTAGGTTGGCAAACTAGGTGGCTGAGTTGGTGGAGACATGGCGGTAACACTAGGGGTGGGCGGGAAGGAGGGGGTGAGGAACTGCATGTGCCTATTCCACTCTGGAAGGGAGGTTGGGGGGGGTGCGGAACACACATACGATGCTTCCAAGGCCCGTTGAGTGAGTCTCTGGGTGGCGTGCTTTGGGATTGAGACAGTGGGGGCAAGGACTTTGCCCCAGACCTTCTGGGTTCCTAGGATTTGGGGTGAAAGTGGATATCAGTGGTTAGGAGACAAGTTGCAGTCTGTGTTGTTCCGAGGAGCGACTTCCCTAAAACCATTTTTCCTAGGAGGCTGAATCTTTGCAACTTGATCAGAGAGAGGGAGCTGGGATGTTGGGGGTTACATGCATGGGGCCCTGGAAGCTCCCAGGCATCCCTATTTCTCTCTTCGTCCCCCACCATGGGAACAGGAGTGTGCCTGGTGCGTTCCTGGAAGGGTGTTAGCTGGTGAGAATCTAAACAGTGAGATGGGGCTTGGGAGATGGAAAAGGGGGGGAATTTGAAGAGTCTGCCCTCTTCCAGGCTATATTCTCTCTGCGTCCCCATAGCAAACGCTCTGCACTTTATTAACGTGGTAGATCAGGCTTTGTGGAATGTTTTAAAAAATATATTTTATTTACTTTATAGGCCAAGACTCAAGGTGGTTTACATAGTGTAAGTCGATGCACTCAGTACAATGAGACATCTGATAAACAATGTAATAGGACTAGGATTACAGAAATTACATAAAATGTTAGACACAATGTTACAAAGTGCAGAAAATACGATCCTTGTTTACCAGGTTTTTTCCATTCCCCCACTGAAAATAGGTTATGCTTGCTTCCTATGAGACCAACATTCTTGTAGTGAGAAATACAGAGTTGAATAGCAACCTTAATTTCCTCTTTTCTCATCTGGGGCACGTGGAAGATCTGATATGGCACGGTGAGGTTAGTTTGGGGCCCAATAGGTGGAAGATTTCCTTGGCAGGTCTAGACTTCACGGATAATGAGCATTTCACACAACACCTTGCCTCTTTCTCATTGCAGTCCTAAGGAGAGTTACTCCAGTCTAAGCCCATTCATTTTAATGGACTTAGACTTACATAGGATTGCACTGTAAGTGGTGGATCAGTAATAAATACTGCAGAAGGTGATCTGTGTGTTCTTGGATTGAGAATGGCTTCCTTTACACACATCATTTTGAGCCTTACCATACATGAAAATTGTACTGTTTATTGGCTGCGTGTCCGTTGCGTGTTATTGGGCATGCCACAGGTAAGATGTGGCCCGTGGACATGTGTGGTTCTGTTGCGCTGCAAAGCAGTGCTTAGAACAACAGTTCCTTTGACTTCAAAGGTCCTGTTACGAAGTTCTGGGGAGGGGGGTTTAGACACAGGGAGGATTACCCTCATTGTCACAGTCATGTGAATCTTGGAATAATAGCGGAGGGGGTGCATCTGTCCCTGGTACACCCCGAGAGGGCTCCGTTTGGGGAGAGAGGTTGGCGGGGGTGGGGGAACAGAAACACACGTATCTGGTGGCACCAGCCAAAGAACAGTGGCCCTTTCAGCCTGCAGTGTTTGGATCTCCGCAGGCGGCTGATGTCAGAGCGCCCCCCCCCTTCACCCACCGCCTTGCTAATTAGCGAGAACAGGCCCGTGAGTGTGCGAGTGGGGTGACTCAGATGCTGTGCCGGGGGAGGAGTGGGGGGGGAGCTGGTCTCGCTCATTTCTCCTTCACCCCCAGGTTGCAGAGTGAAGTGGCCCACCCACTTGAGTACGGAGCGGGGGAGGCCAAGCAAGGAAAGGGGTGTTAGGTGTGCGTGGTGGAGGGGGCTTTCTGTTGGGGTGAGAGGAAAATGGACTCCCAAGTCTTGCACCTCTTTGCCTCCCTCCTCCATGCTAACAACCTCCCCCCCACCCCCCCGTGCACGGATTTCTACACATAGTGCAAAGACGTGCCAAAGTCCCCTTTGGTTTCCAGAACCAAAGTCGGTTGGGAGAGGAACCTCTGTCTTTCTCTCCTCTGTCCCCGATTTCTGGGGGAGCCATTTATGTTTTCTTCCGTGGCTCTGAGATGCAGCTGCCACAGAGAGTGGCCAGTGGCACTTGTACCGCAGCTTCATGTGGGCATCCTCGCCTGTCGTCAGTTTGGTGGCAGGCAAATGGTGGAACGCCTCGATCACCTGGGGTGGGTTTCGAGGACAGTTTAGTTGTGGGGTGCCTCTTTATGCTTCCCCTTGGGGGGCTGCCCGGTTCACACTGTTTCTTTTCTCTTCCTCCGATTTATTTTTAGCTTCTGTCTCCCTTGCTGTTGCCTGTTGCTTGGAGACTGGTACATTGTGGGGGGGGAGTGGGGTGGTTTCTGTTTGCAAAAGGCCCTGTGGTGCCAAGGAGCAAGGCGGTGGGTGCGAAGGATGCTCAGCTGTTCTGGTGTTTGGGGGTGCACAACTCTTATCGGCTGCCCCGGGGTAGACTTTGCCCCTTCCTTTATCTGGGAGTCAATGGATGGGCAAAGGGCAGGGGGGTGCACATGGTGTAAGCTTGCAGGCTTACTCCCCCCGCTCCAAAAAAGGTGGGGTGTGTATGTGCAGGACCACATCTCTAGCACTCCCCCCCCAGATGACATCACCACCCTAATGGCTCCGTCTCCACCGGTGCCCTTGAGCCGGCGCCCGCGTCCCCGGCCTCCATTACAGGGCCCTGAATTATTGATGGGCTCAGAGCGCCTGGGGTTTGGGAAATGGGAAACCACAGCCCCCCCTCCCTTCCCCCTGGCAAAGCTCACAGACACCCCCTCCCCCCAGGCATTGGGCATAAGCTCAGCAATTTCAGCCAAGGAGAAGATATGAGAGAAGGGTATGTGTGTGGGATGGAGCTGGGAAGGAGGAAAGTGGGGGGTCTCCTTGACGCCCTGCAATGAATGCCTTGGTGTGTAGGCAGCAGACGTTGGTTGGCATTAAGGGCAACTTGTTCTTCAAAGGGGCTGTTGGCATCTTTCCCCATTGCAGGACAGGGTGTCATCTTGGCCCGTAAAACACAGGGAAAGAGGATTCTCTCCCTTACTCTCCTCTTCCCTGAACATTGCAGGAGCGCCTCTTCTGTTTACCAAGCACTGGGAGAGGCCCCATCCCTGCAGGGCTTGTGTGTGGGGTGGCCCTATTGTCTTCACTGCGGACTTCCTGTTTATGACGGGACAGGGGAGGGCGGCAAAAACTTTGTCTCCCGAAGGAGAAGAAGGGGGAGTGAATCAGTCCCCGAAGCATAAACTGGAGAGTTACGCGAACTAGCGTCTACCGCCTCCAGGTGGGGTCTGGAGATCTTCTGGAATTACCCTCTGAGCTTCAGGTGACAGAGACCAGCTCCCCTTGAGAAAATGGCTGTGTTGCTGGGTGGACTCTGTGGCATAATACGCTGCTCAGATCCTCTCCCCCTCCCCCCCAGATCTCCAGGAATTTCTCAACCCGTACCTAGCAAACGTAATGGGAACTCCCCAAAAGTTTGCTACTCTTGATTCCTTCCTGCAGCTCCACCCTGCAGTCATGAATCGCTGTGTAGGTGCAGCCGGGAAGCACTGCCTTCTGTGTGTGCGAACATGTGTTCTTACAGGCCTGAGCGCTTCGGAGTGGCTATGCAGCTCTTTCTCTTTCCCCCGCCCCCCAAAGGAATGCTCTGGAGTTGGGCTTGGCGGTTGCCTCGTGGCTGGGACAAAAAAGGGCCCCTTGTCTGAGAGCCGCTGACCTCAGCCCCTAACCATCCCCCCCCCCAAGCCTGCCCAGTAAGAACATGGTACAAAGAAAAAAACCCTTCTTTCCAAACATGTTGATGCTTCCCTGTTGGCCAGAATGGAGCTGATTTTTCCCAGAGTTCTTGAGCTGCAAGTTTTTCTTCTTCTGTGTTCCTTCTCTTTCCCCACCTTTCCCCTTTCTTGGGCGCTTATGTTGTCTCTCCCCCCCCCCCCACAAATAATAATATTGGAAGGGAGGGTTTTTGTGTCTCCCCAAAGGTTTTTGAGAATAAGGGATGGCTCTTCTCCTTCAGGTGGGGGAGGCAAGCCCGGACTGCTCCGCTCTTGCTCTCCCTCCCCACCCACGCTTTGAAAGGAGGATCTAGTTGGGACCCAGCCTGGAAGTCGCAAGGCGTTTGGCCAGCCTCCCAGCCGCCTGGCTGCATAAGGCGGTGGCAGCAGCCGGTTTCCTGTTTTCCCTCCCCATGTGTGCAGGTTGGCGGCCGTGGCGGGGCGGGATCTATGCACCAACCATGTCGCTGCATCTTAGGATGCACAGTGCCTGCTTGTACCTCAAGCTCCAACCCTGCTTAGTTTCCAAGCCCCACCACCATTAGGAACTGATGGGATGCGGGAAGCAGATCAGGGTATGGGAAACGCCTGGAGCTTCATTCCAAGCCTTTAAAAAGTGGTTTCTTTCTCTCTTCTCCCCATCCACGCCTCTTTTGCTTCTCTTCCCTTCCTCCTCCCAGGCCTTCATTCTGAGCTGGCTAACCCTACACTTTCCTTTGCCAGGTTTCGCCTTCCCCGACTGGGCCTACAAGCCCGAGTCGAGTCCCGGCTCACGGCAAATCCAACTGTGGCATTTTATCCTGGAGCTGTTGCGCAAAGAGGAGTACCATGACGTCATCGCCTGGCAGGGGGATTATGGGGAATTTGTCATCAAGGATCCGGACGAGGTGGCCCGACTCTGGGGGGTGCGGAAATGCAAGCCCCAGATGAACTACGATAAACTGAGCCGAGCTCTGAGGTGAGTCGTGCGAAGATTTGGCCATGAAAAGGCTGGAGTAACATCCTAGCTAGAAAGAGAAAGAAACCTGGAATTTTTCCAGTCTTCTCCAAAGTCAGCTATATTCAGGAATGTGCAATAATTGCTTTGTAATGTTCAGAAATTAATATCTGAGGTGGGATTCAGCATCTTGGCATTTCACTTTTTATTTTTAAGTAGAGCATCTTCCTAGTGATTAAACCCTTCTTGCTGTCTTCGGAGTGATGAAAGATGAGCAAAGACACCCCCCCTCCCAGGAAGTTGCATCATTAATCTGTTTTCAGTCTTGCTAAATACTCATAACCCCTATGGGTTCATTCCATGTTTCCTCCAAGAAGCACAGAGCAAGAAATGTGTGGTTCCAACCGAGAATGACATCTGGCTGTTGTTAAGGTTGAATGCCTAATAGCCCCAGGGCTGGGTCCTGTCCCTCTGTGCAACCTCTTGAGTTTTTAAAAGTTTTTTAGTGTTCAGCCTCGCAACAACCCTGTGAAGTAGGACCATTATTACTACTTTGTTAGTAGTGATAGATTGAGAATGTGGTTTGTCTGGGAGTGCCGTCCTACAGTGGGTGCATGGGATAGTGCCAGTTTTACAAAGTCTTACATGTTTTCTATCTGGTGGATTACATTGGCCCTCAATAGGGATTCCCATTTGTTTGTCATTGAGAATGGTGGTGCCATCAAGGTGAGAGACATTCAGAGGCGGTTTGCCTTTGCCTGCCTCTGCATAGCAACCACGAACTTCCTTGGGTGTTCTCCCATCCAAATACTAACCAACTCCAGCCTTGCTTAGCTTCCGAGACCTGATGAGATTGGGCTAGTTTGGACCATCCAGGTCAGGACTTGTTGAGGAAGAGTTGGTTTTTATATGCTGATTTTCTCTACCACTTAAAGAAGAATCAAACCGGTTTACAGTCTCCTTCCTCTCCCCACAACAGACACCTTGTGAGGTAGGTGGGGCTGAGAGAGCTCTAAGAGAACTGTGACTAGCCCAAGGTCACCCAACAGGCTGCATGTATAGGAGTGGGGAACCAAACCTGGTTCTCCACTGCTCCAAACCATCGCCCTCTGCCACCTCACCACGCTGGCTCTCAAGAGGACCCAGAGATGAGCAAAAGCCCTGTTCCCACCCCGCAAGCTCTCACCTTCTCTCCCTTGGCAACCCAAGATGGCAGCCAAGATCTCACAAAGTAGTCTTGCAAGTTCTTGGGTTGGTTTTCTTGTAATTGTCTAGGCAACCCAAAATGGTGGCACATATCTGTGTTGAATTTAACCCTTCCCTAGAGTGTTGTGTATTCATAATGGAAAGTACTTAGGGTGGGGGTCCACAGGTACAAATCCACAAACGTATGTACATTGGTGCTGTGGGTTCCAAAGATGAAATGCAAAGTTCTTGAAATCTCGGTTCTTGCTTGAGAGGAACCAGGTGGACAAATTTGTTATCTGGTCTTGAGGAGAGCTTAAAATACAAACAGTGGGTTCCAGTGGCTGGGGGTCACTGAGGCTGAAAAACGGTTGTGGTGTCTTGACCAATGTGCAATGAAGAAATATGATTTCATTAAGGGGATAGGGAATGTCCCCAGGTCTTGGGATAACAGCTTAAAGATGGAGAAATGGAGGCTACGAAATCCAGCCATTACTATAGTCCCCAACCCATATAGATTCTGTCCATGCAGGTCCCACAATCCCCAGCATAGCCTTTTTGGGTGATCAAGGGAGGTTCCCTCTCCTCTTTTTTTTCACCAATGGAAAAGCCAGTTGGAACCAACCCATGCAATTTCCTGCCCCTCCTCCTCATTACTAGCCTGCTAATCAGAATAAGCTTGGGAATCCTCTTTGTTGAGGTTCACTGCCTGGTCACCCAGAGATACCTATGTGCCATAGTTACAGGTGAGTAGCCATGTTGGCCTGCAGGAGAAGAGCAAGCTTCAAGTCCAGTAGCACCTTAAAAGACCAACAGGATTTCCAGGGTGTAAGCTTTTGAGTGTCAAAGCGCCCTGACATTTCCTCTGCAACTTCAAGGTCTAGAAACTCACCCAAGTCCTCAGATTGAGACAAAAAATGTAGCCTTCTGGAGCTGTGCCAGAACATCGGATTACTCGCGCGTATTCGTAGAGCTTTTTGAGGCGGCCGTTGTTGAATGGGATTTGTGAATCACTGACCTTGGACTCCTGTCATCCCCTCCCCCAGGTACTACTACAACAAGCGGATCCTACACAAGACCAAGGGCAAGCGCTTCACCTACAAGTTCAACTTCAACAAGTTGGTGCTGGTCAACTATCCCTTCATTGACATGGGCCTGGGAGGTGAGTGTCCATAGCAGGCTGCCTTGCAAGGGGTGTGTGTGCGTCTGTCATGTACGGGCCCTAATATATGAGAGGCAGTCAACAAGGGGGGTGTTTATCAGTGCTCTGTAGGCAAGAACAGAGGACTGTATTGTGTTGGTCACTTGGAGGGCCAAAATATTTTTTGCTTCAGTGTAGGATGCACCTCACCAAGGAACATGCAGGGAGCAGCCATGTTTCCAAATACTGCAGGGACCACAGCGGCACTTTGGGGGGTCGGGGCCCAGAATTGGGTGGATTTGTTGCCATGTGCACAAATCCACTGTGTTCTGTTGACTGCACGCACCGTTCATTGATGGTCCAAGTTTACAGCCCCGGATCCGCTAGACGTTTAGTGGAAGGTCAATAGGAAGGGAGACTATCTCTGAAGACGTTTGTGGAGGAGTGTGAGGGGAGGAACCGGGGAAACACTGTCATTCTATTGTAGAGTGCATATTTTGCTTGACCTTGAAGTTCAGTCCCTGGTGTTTCCAGTTAGGAGGATCTCAACCAGCAGGAAGAACTTCTGCCTGAGGTGGTTGCAGCCAGCCAAAACAGATAGTACTTGGCCCATCATGGCCTTACTTGGTATTGGGCAACTTCATGTTTATGTTAGAATTGACACAGCAAGCAGAGGAGCAGTAATGTTAGGCCAGCTTGTACCTTTTCCTACTACAGAATGGTAGACCTTCCTAATTTTACTGGTCACGGACCGTTTTAATAAACTGTACTGACCTTCCTAATTACATCTCCCTGCACCCACAGGTGGGGCAGTGCCCCAGAGTGCCCCACCAGTGCCCTCGGGTGGCTCCCACTTCCGTTTCCCACCCTCCACGCCATCTGATGTGCTGTCCCCTGCTGAGGATCTGCGCTCGCCTGGCGTCTTCTCAGCTGTGGCTCGCCGCTTGGCCCGGGGCTCGGTTAGCGACTGCAGTGACGGCACGTCGGCTAACTCTGAAGTGGAGGAGTCTTTGGCTGAGGAGCAGAGGCGTGGTGGAGGGGAGGCAGGTGGCTTTCGTGGCCCCCCAGTGCCTGGGCACCCCCGCTTGACCCATGACAGCATCTTCAGGGTTTATCCTCGCCCAAGGGTTCCTGAGCCCCTCAGTCCTTTCCCGGTGTCCCCTATGGCTGGACCCGCTGGCCTTCTGCCCCCTCAGTTGTCCCCCGCTCTCCCCCTCACCCCCACGCACATGAACTACACTCCCTCACCCACTCTCAGCCCCATGTATCCAGGTGGCTCTCATTTCTCCTTTAATCCCGAGGACATGAAGCGCTATCTTCAGGCCCACACACAGAGTGTCTATAACTACCACCTTAGTCCCAGAGCTTTCTTACACTACCCCAACATCGTGATCCCACAACCCCAACGCCTCGACAAGCCCCCTCTTCCACCACCGCCCCCACAGGCTGAGGAGCCACCAACCTCTTTCAAATTCAAGCTGCAACCGCCACCGCTGGGGCGCCGCAACCGGGAAAAGCAACAGCCCCCGAACGTGTCCCCCGGAGAATCTGGTAGCGGCCTCCCCTCTTCTTCCTCTGCCTCAGTGGCTGAGCCGACCCTGCTCCCCCAAATCAAGGTGGAACCCATCTCGGAGGGCGAGTCGGAAGAAGATCTCACTGTGGAGGTCACCGACATCAGTGAGGAAGAAGATGACGATGAGGAAGTCTTCAAGGCTCCTCCCGCACCCCCAGAGAAGGTTGGGGGAGAGGAGGAGATTCAGCCAGCAGCTCTACCTGTTGCCCGGGCCGGGGAAAGCGGGAAGTGTATCCCCCTTAAACTACGATTCAAGCGCCGCTGGAGCGAGGATCAGCGGCTGGAAGCCGGCGCAGGGGCTGAGGAAACAGATGACAAGAAGGTGAAGGGGGAAGTTGACGTCAGCGGTCATGGTGACGGAGTGGGCGGGCGGCGGATCAGCACAGAGCTGCAGCGGGCTACTGCCGAACTTACGCTTGAGAACCGGGACTCCTAGAGCTGGGATGCACAGCTCCCTCCCTTCCCAGGACAGACAGATTTACGGGTGGGGGGCTGGTTTTGCTGCCTTAACTCAGAGATTATCTTTTTACCGTTGTCAATTTCCCTTTCTTCCTTGAAACCCTGTACATTTTATTTTATTTTGCCTCCCTCGGAAGCCTGAAAGATTCAGGGGTAGGGGTAATATTGAACAGTTTTTACTTGTCTATATACGTATAAATATATATATAAATATAAAGAAACCTCTTTGCGGGGATGGGGGGATTTCTAAAATATTAATATGCTGGGGCAACTTTACTTCTAGTGGTTCTCTTTCCTGTTGACCCCCTCCCCCAATCCTTTAAGGTATAGAGCCTCAGGGCATTCTTTTTTTAAAGGAAAAACAAAAACAAATAAGGAGTATATATATATATATATATATATATATATATATATATATATATATATATATATATATATATATATATATATATATATATATTGCTTTTTTTGCCTTCATAGGGCCTTGTGCGGGTTGTCCTATTTTTTTTGGGAGGGTGCTTCTGAAAGCCACCTTCCAAGTAATTTCCTTTCTCCTCTTCTTCACCCCCCCCCCACTATTGGCATACTAAGCACAATAAGCTTTTTAATCCCCAATGGATTGAGAAGAGATTTTAGCCATATGTAATCTTCATTTGTATCTCACCCACTTGTCCAAATAGCACCTATCAAAACGGAGTGGAGGTAACCAATATCCCCTTCTGTTAACTGTAGAAGCGGCTTTTTAGCTTTTAAAAGCAGAGTCACCCTGCCACATCTTCCACCTCCTCCCACCCCCCAAAAAAAAGTCGGGAGGAGGGTGTTATTCCCTCTAGGTAGCCTGTCCCTCTGAATGGATAGTAACTTGGCATGTTTTTAGAACTTTGTAATCAAGAGCTGTGGCAGAGGAAAAAGGGATTCCCCCCACCCCAAAGATACCCCTTCATTATCATTGCTTTATGTAACCAAAAAAAGTGGGTTTGGGCATAGTGTGGTCCCTCTTCTGGCCTGTCCCATTGTTGGGTTGGGGAGGGAGGTGGGTGGGATTTAAAGGGGTTTTTAAGTGCCTGTTTGAAGTACTGTTTCCAAGAGAACATGACGGGAGTGGGCACTCCCTTTTTCTTATCCCCTAGCTTTCTACTCATATTGTCCCACAAAACCCCTTCCCACCCCCAAAGAAACTGAAAACCATTTCACTGCCTTGTTTTAATCTAATTTTCCCTGCATTTTGGGGGAAAGGCCTTCAATCGCAACCGCAGTTGGCGGTTCTATGGGGGTGACGGTGCCTTGGAAAAAACAAAACAGGGATTCCCCCAACACACACCCTTTACACTTCCTTCATGGTACCTCTAAGCCCTGGCAGGCAGAGATGCCTTTGTTTTCAACCGCCCCCTTTTGAGCAAGGAAGAGTTTTTCCAGATTCCTGGCCTTCTTTTCACCCCCCTTTTTTCTTTTTACCCTGGCCAAAACCCCACAAGTGGGTTTTAGAAGGACATTAAAGCACGGTGGGCTGGACCCAGATTGGAACCTGCTCTTTGTGGGGTAAACGACAATGTGCTTGAGGGTGTGTTTTTTTTTATACAGCCTTATTCGGATTCTTGTATATATCAAGGAAATGGGGGTGTCTTCATTTTAAGAATGTAAAACAAAGAAAAAAAATAACGAATAAAGGGTTTTGAAATTTCATAGCCTCGTGTTCCCTCTTTTTAAAAAATATAAAGCTTTGACATTTCAAGGGTTACATCCTTCCTATTTGGAAGAAGAGTTGGTTTTTATTTGCCCACTTACTCTACCTTTTTTTTTTTAAAGGAGAATCAAACTAGCTTACAGTCTCCTTCCCTTCCTCTCCCCACAACAGACACCCTGTGAAGTAGGTGGGGCTAAGAGAGTTAGGAGAGAATTGTGACTAGACCAAGGTCATCCATCTGGATTCATGTGGAGGATTGGGGAATTGAACCTGGTTCTCCAGATTGGAGTCCACCGCTCTTAACCACTACATTATTTATATATTGTCTATGCATTTTTGCTCCACCCCATTCTCCAAGCTGCTCAGGTTAGCTTATATGATTCTCTAAGTAATTTAGGCCAACAGAGCATAACTGGCCCAGGGTCAGCTAGTGAGCTTAGTGGATTTAAAACTGAGTCTCCCGAGGCCCAATACAGCATTTTAACCACTACCCCATGCTAGTATGTATCCAATACATAAGATGCTTGGTTTCCATATATCTGGTTTTATAAGTCACCCGTTGCACACTCTACACTACATTTATAAATCTGCTATTGGCAATCCAGATTCCTGTAGAATCTTTCTTATTTTTGTGTATTTACTGAACACAGGAAACGTTATTTGCCCACTACAGGCATATTAGGATTCATGCACACAAAGTTTCTTTAACTCGAGCAACCTTTAACCTGTAGATAATTTTATTCTCATTTTCCTTTTATTATACAGCGTATCAAAGGACTTCACAGGAAGTTGTATTCCTGTTTTGACAACTGGGAAACTTGCAGAGAATCATCATATTTGTGTCCTTGTTGCCTAATCAGCTTCATGCCTGAGCGGGAATTTGAACCCAGGTCTCTCTGGTCCATGTCTGAAACTGTCTCTCGGTGTGTGTGTGGTTGTGAAGTGTCTACCTTGTGGGGTTTGAGGAGCTCTTTAATGCAAACCCTAATGTTCTCTGCTACCCACAGAGTATGCTGTGGTCTTTATCATGTCATGTTCCTACATGTACAAGCAAAATTCTTCTCCTGTACTTCATGGTGGGAGGACTTAAATATGGCAGGGACCCTTGAGGGGTATAACCCAGTTCATATGTGGTCTGTTGACCTCCATGTGGTTTTGAGAGCGTTCCCCTTGGGGCTGTGCAGGAACAAAATGGTAGGCAAATCAGACATAACTGTCGTGCTCCTTGAATGATGGCTAGTAAATTGAGGAACCATGGGGCTCCCTGGAACCCGATTTGAAAACTACTACTTTGGTATCAACTGGGTGAATCCTACTCTCCAGATATTCTGTTCACATGTTACAGTGAACGCTCGTACATCTCTTTGTAAGAAGGAACCAACATATATTCACAAATGACACTGGGGACCAGTACTGGAATGAACCTGGTTTCAATCTCACGTTCAGTTGTACATGGCTTTGAATATAACATGAGAATTACTGAACACACATATAAAGAAAAAGTGTACCCTTTACGTGCATTTATTGTACCTTGTGAACGGGGTCATTCCCTATTCTGTGATGTCTCAGCCTTTTTCGCGGTAGAGAAGTCTTCAAAGGGGTTTGTGAGGTGGGGGTCAAAATGGATCTGAGGAGACCTAGCTAACTGATAGGGAGGTCATGCTAGCAGATTCAAAAAACCCCTCGGTCTTCACATAGAATTCTGGTTTCCCTGGAGCAGAAAAATTCCTGGCCCCACATTTTAGTGGTCACATCAGTCACTTTATCCCTTCTCTTTTTGTTTGAAAGTGAAGCATATCCATCTATCCTGTTTTTGTCTGGAATTCAAGGCAGTGGCTGACCAGACTGGTAATCTGATTGCTATTAGACATGCAAGAAACACAGTGATTCTCCCCCTCCCCTTTCATATTCAAAGACTAATGAATGGCAGGACAGCGGGAGATATGAGAAGCCATGAGCAACAATAAGCTCTTTGAGCTCAAACTAATGTTCGGACCTGGCTTCGGATCCTGGCCAAGCGCTTCCCTGAAGAGTTGCAGCTGGGAAAGTTAACCCTGGTTGGGCTGGAGTATTGGACACATGCCCGTATTCAGCCACGCCTAGTGTGGAGGATAGAGTGATTGCCAGAATCGCGTGACGCAGGTAAGTTTGCATAACATACTGGTTGCAGAAATTGGATTGTTCGAGTGCAGAATTTTATTTTTTAGGGCAGAATACATTTGAACCTGCTGCAGCCATGCAGGTTTTTGCCAGTCTGTTACATTTCCCTTTTAAGCTTTAGGAAAATGCTCTGGGGATTTCTTTCAAAGTGGGGTGGGAGGAGACCTGAGCAGACCTTAACATTGGGCCCACATATCTCCGGTACCTCTGCAGACATATCCATGGAGCTGTTTCGTCTCCCTTCTGTACCAGTTTGTGTCTTTGTGCCATTCTGATTGAAAGGAAAAATGCATCTTGTATATCCTGTGCCTTCTGGCAAGGCCTCTTGTCTGGTGGGAGAGGAAGAGACAGACTCATGGTGTCTTCGCAGAACTCTGTTCCTCTGTCTTGCAAACTATACATTTTCAAACAAGCAACTTTGCACATAAAGGTAGAGGCGATAAGGCGAGTCTTAGCTTGCCCTATAAACAGGGACACCTGGAACCTAGGCTGGGAAAGTAGTAGATAGAACTTGGTTAATTCCTTGTTGGCCCTTAGAAACCCTAACCCTTTGGAGCTTTGTTACTTGGGGTGGTTTATTCTGTCAACACAGGCAAGCAATATAGGTTTTCCTGGACTATACCACTTCAGGTGTGGGAGCCTACCCTGAATAATAAGAGACATCTGGCGCTTTTTCTAAGACGATGACGAGATAACCAAAGCTAGTAGCTGAAGGGAGGAAGTTTTAAACTATGACTTTAAATGGCTCACTAACTTAATTGTTAGGTATCGATTTCTTGCCAGCCTCTCTTTCAATTCACAGACTCAGCGGGTTAGATTGCAAAACCAACCATGGTTAACAATAAAAACTTTAAAATCCGTTACCCTTCCAAATGCTTTCCGAAAGGGCAGGCGGAAGGCGGTTGCTATTCTTCGGAAGGTAATCAAGGAACGTCCTAGGCCAACCTCCTGAAAAAAGTGTTCCAGAGTTGCCCTCAGACAGAAAAAGGCCTGGTCCTTTGAACAGCTGTTCTTATCTCTGAAGATCGCAGCGTGTCGAACTTTTCCTTGGATGAACGCTAAGGTGTGCATGCTGGTAGGAGACCTCTGTGTCCTTGGCTGTAAAGATTTCAAAATGAGAGTTTGGATGGTTTGAATTCTGCGACTCATATGAATTCTGGAAATTGAACGAAAATTATTTTGGATTAACATTATGTTGTTCTGGGTTTGCTTGCTATAGTGAGGACAAGTATACAAGTCGCACTCCTGAAAATGCTGAATCACCTGTTGCAAGAGAGAATTGTGAGATTTAAAGCTCTACAAGCCATGTGGTAGGGGGAGCAATTTGGATTATAATTTTGGTCTTGGGAGAAAGGGTTAAACCCCACTGTTTTCTGGTATAAATGCCTCCCCCAACTGCAATTTATAGGGGGGAAAGCAATAGAGAGGCAATAAACACCATTTGATCTCATCCAGTATTGAGGTTATAGATTTCAGTATGCATCCCACACATAAACTTTCAAGTATACCTGTGGAGTCCTGAGGACTATCAACTTAAAAACAAACACTATGATCTTCAGTAAGCTGCATTCACTGTCAGATCCAGATCCTACAGTCCTTCTGTATGCAGGATTTGCTATTAAGTGGTGGTATCAGCCCAGATAGCTGGGGGTGAGAGAGGTTCTGGTAGCAGGCCTCAGATATAACCAGAATTTACACTGTTGCAAAGGGCCTTTAAAAGTCCTGTTGAAGATGGAAGGAAACATGCCTCGTGGGCCAGGTGTGGGTGCCGGAATATCTTGTCCTTCCTGTTCTTCCAGCCAGACCCAATCGAGAGCTGCTCGCTAATCTGTAGGGAAATCCGCCACCCAGGTGAAACCAGAATTCCCTTGCTCTGGGAACGGCAAACTTCCTAAGAAAATTCCGGAAACGGCAAAGAGTTGGGAGTAATTACTTGGTTGGCTCCTGCAAATTGGACTGTCTGCCATGTCCCAAATGGATTGCAGCATATGCTTTGATGATTTACAGAATAGGGATGCTTTTATTTTATCAATAAGATTTTTATCTCACCCTTCCTCTTAAGGAGTTCAGTGTGGTATAATATGCAACAACCCTTTTCAGGTGATACATTTCTGGCACTCCTATCTTGCATCCTAGAAGAGCATGTTACATGCTATCACCATGTTGTATGAAAGAGGAACATGTGTACCAAGCATCTTTGCTATGTACAAACTGTGGGTGGCAATTACCTGTGTTGCCCTTTTCATATAACATTGCAAACACACATACAGAAAGGATCGTGTGTAGTATACTTTCTCAGTATACGAGACAAGAGAGTCAAAAATATAATTCCTGAAAAGGGCTGGATTCATAGAATTAGAAGGTAACTCAGAGGCCATCTAGTCCAGCCCCCTAGTAAATGCAGGAAATCTAAAGCTATGGCATGCTATCCAGTCTAGCAAGGGAAAGTCCCCTCTCAAAATGACTGGTTGCACTGTCAAACCACTCCTTACTAGGAGGCACTTTCTATGCTAAATGTAGCCTTATCCTCTAGAGCAGCAGAGAACAGACATTTTCCCTCTTCCATGTGGCTGCCCTCCAGATATTTGAGAGCCAGCATGGTGTAGTGTTTAAGAACGGTGGTTTGGAGCAGTGGAGTCTGACCTGGAGAACCGGGTTTGATTCCCCACTCCTCCATGTGAGCGGCGGAGGCTAATCTGGTGAACTGGATTGGTTTCCCCACTCCTACACACAAAGCCAGCTGGGTGACCTTGGGCAAGTCATTCTCTCTCAGCCTCACCAACCTCACAGGGTGTCTGTTGTGGGAGGGGAGGAAGGGAAGGTGATTGTAAGCCAGTTTGATTTTCCCTTAAGTGGCAGGGAAAGTCGGCATATAAAAACCAACTCTTCTTCACACATCTCTTTTTTGTCATCAAAACAGCCTGGTGAGGGAGGCCAAGGTGACTGGCCCAAGATCGTCCAGGGAGCATCAGTGCAGGGTAGGGATTTGAACTCGGGCCTCCCCAGGCCTATTCAAACCTTAATTTGCACTAAAGTTTGCTACTGGAGTGCTTTATTGCCACCACATGTCTATAGCCAAAGACTCTTTCCTCCCTGTATCAGTGGACTGCCAATAGTCTGCCTCACTGACTGAAAAGCAAATCTTCTTTTGATATTGTAGAAAAGCATCGTTGTCCTATCATATGTCCTCAGAAAGAAGTTCGCCGGCTGTGGGATGTTAAATGG
Organism: Euleptes europaea; assembly: GCF_029931775.1. Taxonomy (NCBI): domain Eukaryota; kingdom Metazoa; phylum Chordata; class Lepidosauria; order Squamata; family Sphaerodactylidae; genus Euleptes; species Euleptes europaea. The sequence goes on from NC_079314.1 coordinate 967,493, forward strand.
CAGTGCGGACTGGCCCAAGCGTTCCAGAGTGTGCATGCATTCCCGCACATCCCTCCGAGATTTAACACCTACCAATACAGCCTGGGGAATGGGGCAAAGCACAAGCAACTTACACAAGATTTTTTACAAGGTATCCCCAATACATTCCCCCCATACAAGACAGAAACAACACAGGTGATTTATTAGGGATGAGCATGAGAACATGAAATGGTCCACAAAAACATAGGTGACATAGGTGATGTTCTCGAGTCTCAATATCAGTTTCTTCTGACGTTCTCGAGTCTTAATATAAATATCTCAACACAAATAAGAACACGGCGATGGACCCTTGGAATCTCTTCAGACCCTCCTTGTGTTTCCACAAATAAACTTGTTTAGGTGTGCACAGGTAGGAAAAGGCTCTTCTTTGAGCCCAACAGCACCGAGGCTGAGCCTCCTGACAGGTGGGCCAAAAAGCCTGCCTGTCCTGAGGCAGTTGAAGATGGGGGAACAGGGTAGAGAGGGTTCTTGCTGCCTTCGCTATTTTGGGAAGTGGGGCCTGAGCCAAGAGAGAGAGTGTCTCTTAGCAACAGCGACACCTCCCTTCGGAGCGGGGTTCAGTGGGGACCCAGCACTCCTTCCTGGGGGGGCAACAGATGATTCTTCATACGGCTCTGCCGATGCCCACACATGCCTGACCAGCACCCCCCTTCGTCTCGCCATCGCCAGCCTGGGCCTCTGGCCTGCAGCTCTGCTGACTCTGGCCTTGCAGGTGTGGTTGTGTGCACACACACCAGGGTGAGGCGCAGTGCCATCATCCCCTTTAATTGAATTAATCTGGCCCTCTCCCGCTGGGAGGCTCTTTGCTCCTTACCCTTGACTTACTAAATAATTCATTAACCTTCTCTCCATCTCTCTTGCCTTCCCCCCTCCTTTGTATCTCCCCCACCTGCTGCTACTTTAACCCTTTGGATAGTGCATTCCTGCACTGTAAAGGGAGGGGGGGAAACCTTTTCGGCAGTTTGCATATGCATTGATTTTTACACCGGGCTGAGAGTTGTGTCGAACGCTCGCTCCGGATTCTCTAAGCTGCTGTGGCTCGTGCCGGATGTCCTGGGATGGTGCGTTAATCGGATTTAATGAGAATGTGCATTGGGTCAGGCCCAGGATCCATCTTGCCCGGCTCTTTGTCTCCAACGGCAGCCCACCAGCTATCCCCGGGGGCTCACAAAATGGATTTAGATATCCCCCTGTGACATGCCTTAGGCATCTGGCCATTAGAAGTAGGCTGCCTCTGAATACAGGGTCTTCCGTTCAGCCACCATGGCTTAATAGCCATTGATAGTCCTCTCCTCCATGAATCTGCCTAATCCTCCCCCCACCCCTGCCAAATGCTCAGGATACCTCTAGGGGAAAAAGAGAATTTCTGGCTCAGCAGCTGAGGTCAGCAGCGGCCCTCTGGTGTCCAAGTAACCCATGGATGGCCAAGCAGTAGCGGCACAGCTGATAGGAGCTTGACACACCTGGAGCAGAAAGGTTTCTGGGGCAGCTGGAACACAGAGGTGGGCCTGCTTTCCTCCTAGTTTTTATTGCCCCCCCCCCAACAAAATGTTGTGCTAGCATCTGCTCGGCACGGCAGCATAAGGGGCAGAAACCCCTGAGGGTTCTGGGAAGGCTGCATACCAACTGCAGCGCATACAAAAGTGGCACTCTCTCATTGGTCCCCAAAGCTTGGCCCACTGTTATAGGAACGATGGGAGAGGAGGAGTGGGGGGGGACCCTTCCCATGGGCCAGCCCTTCTACTCTAGCTAGCCCAGGGGTGGGGGGCACCCCAGTAGGCCACCAGTGAGAAGAAAGTGCCATCGAGTTGCAACCGACTTGTGGCGACTCCATCCATGGGGCATTCCAAGCAAGAGACAAGCAGAGGGGGTTTGCCATTGCCTGCTTCTGCTAAGTGACCCTGGACTTTCTTGGTGGGCTCTCATCCAAGTACTAACCATTGCTGACCCTTCTTAGCTTCCATGTTCTGACAAGCATGGACTCCCCCGCCCAGTTAAGTCGGAGTAGACTTATGGTGACCCCCTCAATGGTTTTTTCAAGGCAAGAGAGCTTCAGAGGTGGTTGGCCATTGCCCTGCCGCTGCATGGCGCCACGGTATTCCTTGGTGGTCTCCCATTTAAATACTGACCGGGTGACCCTACTTAGCTTTGGGCTAGCCTGGGCTATCCAGGTCAGTCAAGCTGGACTATTTGGGCTGGGAAGCAGTGAGCAATTTCAGGTGCCAGGTAGCAGAGGCTTGCCACAGTCAAACTGTACACTGCTTAGAGGTTGCTTTACATTGCGTCAGATCCATCTAGCCCGTGGCCTGTGCTGTCTCTTCTGACCACATGAACACATGAAGCTGCCTTATACTGAATCAGACCCTCGGTCCATCAAAGTCAGTATTGTCTACTCTGACTGGCAGCGGCTCTCCAGGGACTCAGTCTTTCACATCACCAACTTGCCTAGTCCCTTTAACTGGAGATGCTGGGGATTGATCCTGGGACCTTCTGCATGCCAAGCAGATGCTCTACCACTGAGCCACAGCTCTTCCCCAGCTGGCTTCCAAGGGCTCAGGCAGACGCCTTCTGGCTATCTGAGATCTTTTGGAGTGGACTGGGAAATAGGGGCAGGAGAGCATGGCTGTTCGAGGCACAGGAAAAGAGCACAGTAGAAAGCCCACGAGTGGGAATACGAGTGGGAAGCCTAGGGATAGAAAATAATAGTTACAATGAGCTTTAGTCAGGGATAGTGTAGGGCAAGGGTGTTGAAGTCAATTGTTACAAGAGCCAGATATGACATAAATGTCACTTGGTCGGGCTGGGCCATGCCTCGGCATCCCAGATTGAGAGTGGGGTTGCTGGCAGGTTCACGGGCAGATAAGAGCTCTCAAGGGGCAGGATCCAGCCCATGGGCCTTATGTTTGACACCCCTGGTATAGGGTCTGGCGCACATCAAATTGAGGACAAGGGTCTTGAAGCATCACCTGCCATTGACTGCGTGTAGTGGTTCTGCTTTACGATATCAAATCATTGCATTAAAAAAACCCACCCTAACCATGAATCATTCCGATCAACTCATTGCCTGATGGAGAAAGCAACATGGAATCAGTGCGGGGGGGTGGGGTGGGGATGACGTAATTGCTTGGAAGTCCACATGGCTAGTCTTTATTTAGAATTTTTTATCTATTTAGGATTAATTTATTTAATTAATTAATAGAATTAATTTATTTAATTATTTAGAATTTATTTATTTAGAATTAACTGCCTTTTGGGCAACAAGACAGCTTGCCAGGGTGTTTTCAAATACAGATCACCTTTGAGGAGGTCACTTGGCTTTGGATTCCCCAAGGCACTTCAGACAGAAGCGAGGGGGGGTGTTGTATGGATGCTCTGCACCTTAGTAGCCACCCAGAGTCAAGATTCTTTCTTCTTTGCCACGACTGTGGGGTGCCTGACACTGAAATCTGTTTGTGCTGTGTTTGAAGCAATGTTGTTTACTACAGAGTGGAAGATAATCCCCCAAATTTACCAGGGCTCAGCAATCCCAAGAAAACTTGATGCTCATTCCAGACAAGTCAGTGGGGGGCAGAGAAAGCTATTTCTTTTTTTAAACCAGGGGAACACATATATTCTGCACATGTTCAGATCCACTCTGAGCTTTAAGAAGAGTTGGTTTTTATACCATGATTTTCTCTACCTTTTAAGGAGACTCAAACCAGTTTACATTGCCTTCCCTTCCTCTCCCCACAACAGACACCTTGTGAGGTAGGTGGGGATGAGAGAGTTTGGAGAGAACTATGACTAGCCCAAGGTCACCTAGCAGGCTTCATGTGGAGGAGTGGGGAAACCAACCCGGTTCACACCAGATTAGAGTCCGCTGCTCATGTGGAGGAGCGGGAAATAAAACCCGGTTCTCCAAGTTAGTCTACCACTCTTAACCACTACACTACCACCACTACTCTCTGCAGCCAGTAAAAAAAGGCATTAGAGGAAACCCTTGAACCCAGTCAGCTTCCTTTGATGTTCTTCCAGAAGGATTTCTTTTATACCCCTTCTCTCTCTCATTTAGCGGACTCGGGTTCCCTAAAGGAGGTGGATTGCCAGTAGGTTCAGGGCAGACAAAAGGAAGTACTGCACAATGGGTAATTAACTTCTGGAATTCATTGCCACAAGATATGGTGATGACATGACATTTTAACAGCTTTGAAAGGACTGAGCCAAAGGTAGTGGAGCATAAGCCCAGGTTGATTAGCCGTGCAAGTCCCATGGAACCTCCCATGGAGGGGTGAGGGAGAGGCCAGAGCTTACGCGGCCTGATCCGAGAGACGTCTGGCTGCCTGCCCTTGGAAATGGAACGATAAGACGAGACGACCTTTGTCTGATCTATCACAGTTCACCCGGCAGCTTACACCTGGACCTGCCCTGGGAAGCACCTGGGTCACTTCAGCTGCGATTCTCTGGTTTCCCATCCCTTCGCTCTGCCGCTAAAGGATCCAGACCAGCAGGGGTTCACCGCATTCTGGAGGATGAACTGTAAGTTTCCCCCCTCTCCTGCCCTTTTCTTTGCTGAACGTGCTCATGGCCTTACTCTCTTGAGTTCCTTCACAGCACAACCTTCTTCGCGCCCAGGGCCCTTCTCTCTCCTTCTGGCCTCCTTGTCGGCAGGTGAGGCTTTGTAGTTGTTGTTGTTTTTTTTGGGGGGGGGGAAACACCAAAGCACTCTAAACAGATGCACGTGCATATGGTGTGGGTGGATTTGTACAAAGCGTGGAGGGGCTAGGGGAGGGGGGGCTCCTGGAGTGGAAGCGATGGCTCTGCTTCCTGTAGGAACAAAGCGCTCCAGGCGCCCCCTAGTGAAGGACCAGCTCACAAACAAACGCTTCAACCTAACTAGCCCTTTGCATCATAGGGAAGCTGCTGTGGTCTTACATTTTGCCAAAAAGCAGAGGTGGGCAGAGATTAAAGGTCCACTTCTCTCCCCCCCCCCCATACACACACCTCTCTTTTGTTTTCATTTGCCCTGAAGTAGTGGCTTGTACGTTCTTGTAAACAGTGTGTGTACAGGGACAGGAAGTTTGGTTGGCGGGCAGAGCTTTCCTGGAACGAAAGCTCCTGGGACCATTCCCTTGGGCAACCTCCTCTATACAGTTCCTCCGATAAAGAAAGCCCCGAGGGTGGTAGGAAACATGGGTATTCTGCTAATAGGTCCTGACACTTGCACTCGATCAAGCCAGGACCAATCAGTCAGCCTCCGAGACATGGAATGTAAGCGGTATGAGGGGTGTGCAAATGCAGGTTTCGGGCCTGGTGCCTTTTCTTTAGGGTCAGAAATTGCTTCTGAAACGAAGAAGAGGGAAAGAAGAACAAAGGCATGGAATCCCTACCCCAGCCAAGCAATCCTTGAAGTCAGTCAAATTGCTCCTACATGGAGCTGTTTTCCACAGAAAAAAATGTACTGACACTAGCGAAAAGTGCATGGAAGCCAAAGGCCTCTCCCCACCAGTCCTTTCAGGAGTACCAGGTATCATTTCCTGCCCCCCTACCCTCCTGAGCAGCTGCTAACCCAGAGAGGACAGCAGAGACAGTGGTGAATGTGTGTGGGGGGAGGTAGTTGTGAATTTCCTGTGTTGTGCAGGGGGTTGGACTAGATGACCTTTGAGTTCACTTCCAGCTCTATGTTTCTATGTGATCAGAGGAACTGCTGCTGCTGAACTTAAATGGGAGGGGGAAGAGAATACTTTTTGCTGACCTCTGTCCTCCTCTTGTAATGTCCACTTTTGATCAGTGTGTCATGAATGAAGCGTGGCACAAGAATTTATTTTGCCATAAGTAAATCTGCACTTTTATCTGTGAGTATGAAACTGCCAGCCGGCCTCTGTTTTACCGGCCAAACTAGTATCGATACTGAAGTCTGAAATGGCAGCAAGGTTCTCTCAAGCCTACCCACAGCCACACAAATTCAGCGAGGCTCCAGCCCTTTTCTATGCTGATGTGAACAGTGTTCTCTGGGAGAGTCTGTGGGCCCTCTTCCCATGTCTCTTGTTTAAAAGTGGAGGAATTTTTTTCTTTGTCGTTTTTGTTTCACCAGCCACAGGGAAATCTCAGCCTGCTTTTAATATGAGTTTATTGTTTTATGCTGTGTTTTTAAAAATTATTTTCAAACTCTATAAAAAGAAACATACATACCAGGTGGACTAGCACACAGAAATACAGTGCACAAACACAAAAACACTAATCATAACTTCTTGGTAATCTGTAGGCAAAGTTTGCCCGTCCTGTTTTGATAATTTGTTAATGTTCCGGATGATCAAGCCTCACAAATTCAGTCAATTCCTTCCAAAAGTCAAGATATTTTACTCTGCAAGACTGAATAAAAATGGACTGAATTTTCTTAAACTGTTGATAGCCCAGCCTTTACTGCTACAGGTTGAGTATCCCTTATCCAGAAATCCGATAGCTGGACTTGACCCAAAAACAAGACTTTTTGAGCCGGCATGCAGGCATCACTCCACAGGCCCTCTGCAGCATGCCAGTTTGCTTTCTGATGGTTCAATGTACACAAAATTATTAAAAATGTTGTTTAAAATTACATTCAGGCTATGTGTATAAAGTGTATATAAAACATATGTAAAACATAAATGAATTTTGTGTTTAGACTTGGGTCCCATCCCCAAGATATCTTGTTATATAAATGAAAATATTCCAAAATACAGAAAGATCGAAAATATGGACCACTTCTGGTCCCAAGAGTCCAGATAAGATATACTCAACCTGTAGAATAAAATTGGAAGCCAATTTTTTTATATTGATTGTAAGCCTTGTAAAAAATTGTATTTCTGTTGAAAAGTGTATCGCCCTGTTTGACTTGCAAAGTTATGAAACGCTACCCCAGAAGCAGCGCCCTCTGGAGGGAGGGGCCTGTTACAGGGGAGGCTGGGGGGAAAGGCTTTGCGGGGGCCTGGGAACAGGGAGCAAGCAAGGGGAGGACGTCTCTTTAGTCTCTGGGTCCAGACTCACAAACTCAGGCGGCTACGGTTCTCCTCACAGTTCCTGAGGGAAACCCCTTTTCCTCACAGCCACAGCAAAGCCCCCTCAGTGACCCTCAGGATCAACGACGGAGTCCAGAAGATGGCCACTCTTCTGCCAGCCGGTGTTCTCTGCGTCCCCGGCTGATTTCTCCTCTGCAGAGTCTTCTTAAATTCCCCACAACCTCAGGAGGGCAATCCTCAGCTCCTCCTCTAGCTGTGCCTCCATCTTGGGAGTTCTCTCCCCTCCTTTCTTTCTTTCTTTTTGTTCCCAGCCCCCCCCGCAAAGCCTTTTCCCCCAGCCTCCCCTGTAATAGGCCCCTCCCTCCAGAGGGCACTGCTTCTAGGGTAGTGTTTCATAACTTTGCAAGTCAAACAGGGCGATACACTTTTCAACATACAATTTTTTACAAGATTTACATTCTCCCCCCAGCCAAGCATTTGACGTCCCGGCAAATTTCTGCAGTACCTCCATTTTACACCCATTGTGATACTTGTGGTACTTGTACTCTCCCCCTTCTAAATGTGCAGAGGTTGCCCAAAACATTAACTAACCTATGAGCTATATGAATGGGCTGCTCACTTGCTACACCTGGAGCTGTATAAGTCAGACGTTGCACAGGTTTAATCTCTCTGTCTCTTCTGTTAAGAATGGATGCCTCAGTTCTGCTAGGAAGTGGCTCATTCACCTCAGGAGGGTAAACTACAGAGGGGTTCTGTTCATCAACTAAAACAACATCTTCAATATCTGCCTGGGTTTCCTTAGGAAGACTGTCCCTCCCCAGGACTATTAGGTGCATGAGACAAACTATCTGATGATGATGGAGGCATCACGTTTTCTAGCTCAGAAGCTAAGGGTGTAAAGGGGTCTGCTTCTGGGTTCAGGGCGCTAGGAATCTGATTGGTTTCTCTCAGGCTCTCATTGATCTCTGAGGAATTTCCTCCATTTTCATGAGATGTACTAGGCATTGAACATTCTTCTTGCAGTCTAGGCATTTCATTTGAATATGCCCAACTGTCATCCTCATCCTCTGAATCACTGTCTGAGCTGTCATGCTGTCTGGAAGGATTGTTCCTTGTTGGAATTCTTTGCCTGACATTGTAGTTCACATGAGATGCTACTGTAGGTTGCATCCCAACTAATTCGCCAATGGGTAACAAAAGATTTCTATGTACAGTCTTTATGGGTCCACGGCCTATTTCAGGTTTGATCTTATAGACTGGCAGATCCCCCATTTTCTCCACCATATAGTAAGGCACTGCTCTCCATGGGTCTCCTGTTTTGCATTTTCCTGTAACACCTACATTCCGCAACAAAACTCTGTCTCCTGGCTGAAGTTCCTGGGGAACGCACTCTGCCATCATAGCGATGTTTATGCCTGTCGGTATTCTTTCTAGCCGCTGCTGTAGCAAGACGGTAGGCTTCTTGCAGTCTCTCACGCAGCTTAGTGGCGTACTGATGGTAATGCTGAGGATCCTTTCCTTCTGCTGAAACGCCAAAACATAGATCTATTGGTAGGCGCGGCTCACGCCCAAACATCAAAGAATATGGGGTGGCTCCAGTGGCATCATTCCAGGTAGCATTATATGCATGCACCAGATATGCAACATGTTGACTCCAATGTGTTTTCTGCTCTGGCCGAAGTGTCCCCAGCATATTCAGGAGTGTCCTGTTAAAACGCTCTGGCTGTGGGTCTCCTTGTAGATGATAAGGTGTAGTTCTGGATTTCTTGATGCCAGCTACTGTAAGGACCTCCTTTAACAGGTTACTCTCAAAGTCCCTTCCTTGATCAGTATGTATTCTCGCTGGCAACCCAAAAACGGAAAAGTATTTCTCCCATAAAACTCTAGCAACAGTACTGGCTTTTTGGTCCTTAGTGGGATATGCCTGAGCATATCGAGTAAAATGATCAGTCACAACAAGCACTTACCTATACAGCCTTTAACAGGACTGGGTTTATAAGGTTTGAGTAAAGAAGAATACCCTTATGAAGACTATGTTATTGTAAATTTAGAATTTCCTGAAGAAGTTGTTGGAGTAAAGAAAGAAGTAGACACTGCTGCTTTGATATGTCCAGACCCCCAAGGGGTTTCTGATGTGCCTGTGCTTGTTGGGACAAATTCAAATCTTTTCAACATACTTGCCAACTATTGCAGACAGAGAGCTGGTGATGGCCCTTTTTACAGCAAAAAGGGTTACATAATAATTTAGCCAGAGCCAACATATAAAATTAGGAGCCCCAAAGTGGCGCAGAGTGGTCAGCTGCAGTACTGCAGTCAAAAGCTCAGCCTTCCATCCTTCCGAGGTTGGTCAAATTGTTGGAAATATCTATCGTGGCGATATTTCCAGTATTTAGCAAAGTACATTAAGCTTAGCTAAACAGCAGAAGCTGCACGTGCGTGCATGTGTGAAAACAAAAGGAGCATCAGTCGTTTGTTCTAATCAAACTAAAGATACATTTATTGTAGAAATACACTTTGGATAGGAAAGGACAAACAAGGGTCCCCTATCCTAATCTAATTTGCTAATTCTCTAGATATAAAAGGTATCTGCCTTCCACTCCATCTTGGGGTGGGAAGGCCTGGACGCTCGGAGCGCCCGGCTCTAGGTCTTGCTTGGATGAAGGGCAAAAGGGAAGAGAGAGAGAGGGGAAGTTTCCCTGACAATATATCTCTAAACATCAAAGGTGACAGGAAATGAGGGTGAGGTGCAACTAGAGATAACCTTCCCGTGTCCTGTCTATGTATCTGTCTCTCTGGTCAGTCCCCCCTCTAAATGTGCAGGAAAGTGACACCGTCTAGAAGGGCACATTTTCCAACACAAATGAGTACCCAGCTTGCTGGGGGTAAAGGGAAGATGACTGGGGAAGGCACTGGCAAATCACCCCGTAAATAAAGTCTGCCTAGGAAACGTCAGGTGGGTCCGGAATGACTGGTGCTTGCACAGGGGACCTTTACCTTTTAACATATAAAATAAAATCTCTATTTAATCTCCCGGCTCCTTCAGATAAACAGGATTAGTGATAGGGTCCACAATCCTTTGCCAGAATGCCTCGTCCTTCAGACACATCCACCAAATAAGTAGAAAGTCCCTTTCCACGTATCCACATCTCCATTGTTTTCCATCTGTTTCAATGGCCAAAGCACATTAGACCAAAGGGCTTCAGCTTTTGTCGACACATGACATTTTAAGTTAACCCTGTGTTACGCTGTCTTAATTGGATTTATTTTATAAATTGTCATTTAAAGTATGTAATTTTTTTCCCGTGTGCAAATACATTCTTATAAATCTGGAGAGTGTATTTAGCCTGGAATACATGTCGCATCAAACTCTGTATTCCTTGCCCTTTCAGACTGATCGAGCTGCTGATTTATGTAGAACAAACAGTCAGTTAAAAACTTAACATGCTAATTTTAAAAGGTACAGGGCAGTGTAGAATGGTGGCTATGCTGTCATTGACCTAATGAGGGAATCCTGGCTGTGGATTACACACACTTCTGTAGACCACACTACTGGGTAAGGTATATATGATATGTTTACTGTATGTCTTTTCTTGCTCTCACTGTTTTCTAGGCACACACTCCCATTTTTCAGCTTTATTGACATATGTCTAATACGCTTTGCTTTAGATTTCTGTAATCCTATTCCTATTAATTAATGAAACCACGGCCTTCAGTTTGCAAGACCTGAGCAAGGCAGCTAACAATAGGTTGTTCAGGAGGTCATTAATTCATAGGGTCACCCTAAGCTGGAAGCAACTTGACAGCACTTGACATAAGCCATAAAATGGATTTCAATAGGGAGAAGTGAAAGGTACTTCACCTAGGCAGAAACAACATATAAGGCACAGGTACAGGATGGCAGATAGTTGGCTTGACAACAGCACATGTGAAAGAGATCTGGGAGTCTTAGTGGACCACAAACTGAACATGAGTCAACAGTGTGATATGGCGGCTAAGAAGGCCAACACAATTCTGGGCTGCATCAACAGGAGTATTGTGTCTAGATCAAAGGAAGTAATACTACCACGGTATTCTGCATTGGTCAGACCTCACTTGGAATACTGTGTCCAGTTTTGGGCTCCGCAATTTCAGAAAGATGTTGACAAGTTGGAGGGTGTCCAGAGGAGGGCGATGAGAATGGTCAGAGGTCTGGAATCCATGCCCTATGAGGAGAGACTCAGGGAGTTGGGTTTGTTTAGTTTGGAGAAGAGAAGGTTGAGGGGTGACATGATAGCCATGTTTAAATATTGGAAGGGACGTCATGTTGATGAGGGAACTAGCTTGTTTTCTGTTGCTCCAGCGACTAGGACACGGAGTAATGGATTTAAACTAAGGGAAAAGCAATTCCATCTAAACATTAGGAAGAACTTTCTGACGGTGAGGGCTGTTCGACGGTGGAATGCGCTGCCTCGGAGGGTGGTGGAGTCCCCGTCTTTGGAGGTCTTTAAGCAGAGGCTGGATGGCCATCTGTCGGGAGTGCTTTGATTGTGGGATCCTGCATGGCGGGGGGTTGGACTGGATGGTCCTTGTGGTCTCTTCCAACCTTGTGAACTTGTGAACACATAGTCCTATTACTTGCTTCGTCTTATTCTGCTGACTACACTGATTTATATCCTGTAATATTCCTTGATTCTCAATGAGAAGGGAGGACTATAAATAACGTGAAGGAATAAACGTCTGAGCACAACCTACCTTATGGGGTTGTTGTGAGGATAAAGGGGGGGTGGACGATGTATACTGATTAAGCTCCTTAACAACAACGGCATTAGGGATTCTTGCTGGCTGAATGCAGAGCTTGTCCCATTAATTTAAGCATTTGTCCCCGTCTGCCCTCCTTGGCACGAAGCGGACTACGCTTCCCACAAATCACCGGGGCGTCTCTGCCTCGCCCCCTCCCAGCGCCTGATATGAAAAGCACAGCCCTCGCGGCGCATTGTCGCTTCTACGAAGCCATGGCCAGCGTCCGAAAGGTCGTCTCCACCTCAGCCCCCTCCCACCCCGCCCCGCGACCCCCGCCCCGCTTGGAGCGGCTCAATTCAGCCCCCTCCCAGCGCTGCCTTTTCTTCTCGCAATGCACGATGGGAGCCGCAGTCCACTTCTGGCCGGACTAACTGACCCGGCTCAGGACTTTGTTTCCCAGAGAGCCACGGGGTCCCGCGCAGAGCCTATTGGGAGCTCGGTGCCAAGGCACGGCCACAAATGCTTCCCGTCGTGCATCGCGGCGCAGAATGATTGGGCTTCCGTCTGGATCCCCTCATTCATTTGATGAGATCGTGGATTGCGAAGCGAGGCGAGCCCGAGGCTGGGCCCGGCACAGCTCTTCACGCCCGGGAGGAAGCGGCGCTGCCCTGCCGGTCGCCCTGCCTGTTTTCCCGCCGTCGCGGCCGTCAGGGCTCCCTCCTCCTCTAGTGGCCCCACACGATGGCCGTTTCAGTCCCGCTCCGCGATAGGTTGCTTTCCGCCGCGCGGCGCACCTTGGGAAACGCAGTCCCTTCCCCGCCGACCTACGCGAGACGCCGTAAGCCCTGACGACTCTCCTTCCCGTCGCGCCTCGCCGCGGCCATTTCCTCCGAAGCGCGTGGCATGCTGGGACCTGCGGTCCCTGAGCCGGGCCCTGGGCAGGGCTGGGCAAGGCCGCGGGGACTCCATGTCCCATCATGTCGTGCAGCGGGAGCCTGAAGGGCCCTTCCCGGCGCCGCCGGCGCTGCTGGGAGATGTAGTCCACCCGCCCGTGGCGCCCGGCGCGGCGGAGGGCCGCCGGGACTCCATTTCCCATCCCCTCTCGCGGCAGGGCCGGGCTGGGCCGGCTCCCGAGCCGCCTCAGACGGAGCCCGGCAGCCAGCGCGGCCCCGCTCCCCTCTGCCCCGCTCCCGGCCTCGCCATGAGCAGCGGCAGCGCCGGCTCCTCGCGGCCCAGGACCAGCTCCTTCGCCGACCCCTCGGGCGGCCCGCCCGCCAGCGCCCCCGCCGCCCCCGGCCCCACCTCGGCCGCCGCGCCCGGCGGGAAGCCAGGGGGGGCCGCCGGGCCTGGGCCGGGGGGAGGCGGCGGCGGCGGCGGCACCAGCACGGCCGGCGGCTCCTTCCCGGGCCTCAAGCTGGGGCGTAAGTAGGGGGAGAGGGGGGAGGAGCGCACCCCCCACGGGGGGGAGGGGACTGAATGGGCGAGGGGGGCAAAAGGGGTGGGGTGGGGAGCACCGAGGGTGAGGAGTGGGGGCTCCTGGGGAAGGGGAGGGAGAATGGGGGCGAAGGAGTCGGGGTGGGGGCAGAGAATGCTGAGCTGGGGCGGGGGGGGAGGCAGATCGGGGGTTGGCTGGGAAGAGTCAGGAGATGGAGAATGATGGGGGGGGGGAGGGAGGGAGGTCTTGCGAGCCACACCTGCCTGCGCGATCGGGGGGGATGGGAGGAGGGGAGAGCCTTGAGGTTGGGGAGAGGGAAGGGTTAATGGGCCGGCGTGGGGGTGGTCTGTCTGTCTGTTGGGGGGTGGCCATTGGGGAATTGCCCGCTAATTCCCCGGCGGGTTGCCCGGGGAATTAGCGGGCAAGGCTGCTCTGCTTTGGGGAGGGGGGAGGCGAGACCGGCCGGGCCAGAAAAGAGGTGCGAGGAGGGGAAGGGTATGGTGGGAACGGAGAGGACAGCCGAGACAGGTTGGGAGGGGGTCTGTGGCAGACGGTCTTTTCGGCAGGGCCCATTGGCGATGGGAAAACGGGCTGGACAAAGGCGAGGTTTGTAAAAGGAGAGGGAAAGAGAAGGGGAGTGGGGACCGGTTGCCTGGTAACAGGCCAAGTGGGCGTGGTGGGGGGGGCAGGCTGTGGGGAGGAAGCGTGTGGATGTGGGGTTGAAAAGAAGAGGGCGGCTAGGGCTCCCAAGGAAAGGGATGCAAACCGTTGATGGTAGAAGCTCCAGTCAGCAACTAGCTTTCTAAAAGAATGTGGTACAGGCCAAAATCCTCAAACCCCAACCCCTCGACAGTGCCATCCTAAACTGAGCTGCACCCTTCCAAGCCCATTGATTTCAGTAGACTTAGAAGGGGGTAACTCTGCTTAGGATGGCACTGAAGGCGACCTTAGTACTCAGGCTTTGTTCAGGGGCATTCCCATACTGCCCTTTAGTGTCTTGATACATTAACGCTTTAGCGTAAGAAGTTAAGTGCGGGGATTTCGGGTACCTGTGGTGGAGGGGGACTAGGAATGGTGGGGAGAGGTGGGTGTCTAAAGGAAGGTGTGAGTTTGTAGACCGCTGGATGACACCAGATGATAAGTTTGCCATTTGGGAGAGGCGTCACTTGCCGAGGGAAGAGCTGGTCCTCATGTCCCCCACATTCCTTTTCTCCCAGGAGATAGCAGCAAGGTGACCACTGTGGTGGCCACGCCCGGCCAAGGCCCCGACCGCCCCCAAGAAGTCTCCTACTCTGACATCAGGGTCATCGGCAATGGGTCATTCGGGGTCGTCTACCAGGCCCGACTGGCAGACTCTGGGGAGCTGGTGGCGATTAAGAAGGTGTTGCAAGATAAGCGGTTCAAGGTGAGCTATAGATTGTGTGTGTTGTGTTTCTATCTCTCTTTTTCACACATTTGCCATTGAGATTGTTCAACCCACTTTGGTCTTTCTCGTCTTATCCCACTCAGAATCGGGAGCTCCAGATCATGCGGAAGCTGGATCACTGCAACATCGTTCGCCTGCGGTATTTCTTCTACTCAAGTGGGGAGAAGGTGAGGGGAATCCTAAAAGGGCAGGGGGGAAGAGAAAATAGGTCTTCCTTTTATAAGGATATATGCTGCGGATCACTTACCCCAAATAAGTCAAACATCCTTTTAACCACATTTCCACAATCTAGGTATATTTCTCCCCAGCCAACTTGTATTTGAATCCGATGAAGTGAGTATTTCAGTCTGACACTAGCAACTGTGAATACGAAACAGGGGTGTGTGGATTAATGAACATGGAGTGCAAGGAAGGATGTAATCTTGCCAGTGGGATAAAATAGTAACAAGACCAGTGTCTTCTGCCCTGAAGGCCGCACTGGGAAAATGTTTGTGGCTGATTTGTATCAGTTATGGCGTGTTGTTCGTATGATTTGCACGGTGAAGGCCAAACTGGAATCATCGGACTTCTGTTCCTTATTCTACAGCACTTCTTTCCAGGGAAAAAATCTTTTCAGGCCTTGAGAAAGTCTCTCTGTGTATGTGGACTTGGAGTAATGAGACAAGTACAGTGGTTCCTTTGGGTGATCTTTACTACTACTTAAATCCAGGCCGTAGGGGCTAATTACAGTAATGAATTGAGACTCTTTAATTGATCTCCTTGTTTCCAGACCTTTGGCATTTTGTGAGTGTGCTAGAGCCTAATATAAGCAACAATTAATCAAAGGTCAGCTGCAGGATGTATTCCTCTCAACCCCAGTGATGTGTGTAGTAGTAATGGCAGAAGGCCTTTGAATGTAACCCCTTAGCATTTACTGCAGTATAAGCACCCTGGCCTGGATGGCCAGGCTAGCCCAATCTCGTCAAATCTCGGAAGCTAAAAAGGGTTGGCCCTGCTTAGTATGTGGATGGGAGACTACCAAGGAAGTCCTGGGTCACTCTGCAGAGGCAGGCAATGGCAAACCATCTCTGTTCATCTCTTGCCTTTAAAACCCTATGGGGTCACCATAAGACGACTGCAAGCTGACAGCACTTTCCGCTGCCACCACCATGGCATAAGCACAGCTTGCCTGGGTAGACCTTGGATTTTAGCTACCTTTCCAGATGGCCTTGAGCATTTGGGGCGATGGGGATAAGCACCTTTCTTTTTAGAAACCAAGCACTTGTATTCTGACAATGAAGGGGGCCCCATACTCCTGACTGGATCAAAAACAATGTTTAAATAAAAGCTGGACTCAAGGATAGCCCCTAGGTAGCGAAAAGCATTCCTTTTGCACCCCACTGTGTTGACCACCCCTGTTCTGTAAGGCGGCTTTCGCCAGGTGATTCCAGCTCAGCTCCTTTTTCTCCATCATCTTT
This sequence comes from Euleptes europaea, assembly GCF_029931775.1. Lineage (NCBI taxonomy): Eukaryota > Metazoa > Chordata > Lepidosauria > Squamata > Sphaerodactylidae > Euleptes > Euleptes europaea. Next base: position 983,540 of record NC_079314.1, read on the forward strand.
TTGCAGAAGGATGAGGTTTATCTTAATCTAGTCCTGGACTACGTGCCCGAGACAGTCTACCGAGTTGCTCGCCACTTCACCAAAGCCAAACAGACTATCCCCGTCATCTACGTGAAGGTAGGAACCAACCCGGCATTCAAACCCTTCATGGTCAGGGAAAGGCAGCTTTTGTTGCGCCTTCGTTTTAAGGGTCAGAGGAGGATGGTGATAGCAGCTTTTGGTGCCCTTTCTGGTCCGGCAGGAAAAGACCATCCTCAAATAATAATTGCCAGTTCTCGGATGGTGATTTCTTGCCCATGTAGGGTATGGAACAGATTTTCTTTGCTTGTTGCATCGTAATCTGGGAGTGGGCTCTGGCACAGTAGAAGAGCAATGTGATTTGCATGCAGCAGGCCCCAGGTTGAGATCCTAGGGGCCTCAGGAAGCTGGCGTTTCTCAGCTTGGAGCCCTGGTGAGGCAGTGTCCGCGGTCTCACTTGGTGTAAAGCCACTTCATAAGTTCTGTGTGTGCGTGCTGTTTTTTGGGTTTTTTTAGAAGCTTTTCTTGGCTCAGGCTTCTAAATTTTGCAATCTGTGTGTATGCAAATTAATATGTTGCTTAATTTCTTCTTTGGACAATTCTGCTGTTTTTGTGCAATTTTATTCTTGCTGCGCTAGTAAAAAGGAAGGGCAAGCAGATACGAATAGACACCAAAGCCCCCTCTGGAGCCCCTGCAAAGCTTATTCAGTTCTCTCTCTGCTTTCCAAAGAGTTGTTGCCCTTGCATACATTCAAGCATATTTTTGCTGAGTGCAGGGCCTAGAAACTTGGCTTTTAAAAATAATGTGTGTAAGAGATTTTTCAAGAAGCTGTATTTTGTGCCCTTTACCACATCCTGCCCTCATGTGGAATCACAGTGTTCATATAATTCTAGGTATATTGCTGTAGAATTCCTGATCATACTACAGCCAGACAGGTCTGGAGAACTGTGCAGGCCTACCCCATCTGGCCAGAATTTGTGGATCAGGTTCCTTTTGTGTGCGTCTTTTGGCTTTCATGCCACATGACATCCAATCTGAGGGAGTACTGGCACATTTCATGACAAGAGAATGTTATCTATAATGTCACTTTAAGAAAAAGACATATAAATGACATGCCACAGTCTTATTATGGAAATGGTTTTTCCTACATATGCGCGTGGAGAAATTGAACCTGGCGAGACTGCGCGCTGGCCCCCACTCATCTTGTGCTTTGCTGCGTGTCTTGGAGGTGCAAGACCCCTCTGTGCACACACGTGTATAACACAGTTGTGTTTGATGAGCCTCCTTTTTATCAGTGGCAATGTCATTACAAGTGCCGGGTTTTTCAGCACTAATTGGAATCCCCATTTTGTATGATCTGGCTGAGAGACTGTCTTGTCTCAGGCATCCTGCATTGTTCGTTTAAGGTAAAAGATCCCAATCGGAAAGAGGTGGTTTGTGGGGAGAAAAGAGGGCGGACCAAAAAAATCCAGATTTTCAGCACTGCATATTATGTGGACATGAAAACATACATACCCATGAGAGCTAGTTCCTTAACATCCACTTGAGTTTCTCTGTCTTGTTTCAACAGGTACTTTTCATGTTCTTGTTATCTTAAAGCTCGTTCACGGTGACAGAGTCTATAGGACTGAGGTGCACCCTTTAGCTTATCTTGAACATCCTGCGTGGGTTTCAGTAGACGAACCAGGATCTTTATGTCAAAAGCAAATTCTTTTTGTATGCAGTGGTGTCAACTTTCTTTTTTAAAAAAGCTAAAAACCTTCCTTTTCTTTCTACGACCAGGTGTACATGTACCAGCTCTTCCGCAGTCTTGCTTACATCCATTCCCAGGGCGTCTGTCACCGGGACATCAAACCCCAAAACCTGCTTGTGGACCCCGACACAGCAGTACTGAAGCTGTGTGACTTTGGCAGGTGAGATTGGCACGGGAGGGCCTGCTTCCCTCCTGCAGTGTAGGCTTTGTGCAGAGGATTTCAGTCCTCGCTCTTTTGAGTCGATTTTACAGGCCAGCCTGGTGCTGTGAACAAGGAGATGTATTTCTGTCTGGCCCATAATGTATAAACTCATCTGAGATCTGCAAGTGGAGACCTGTTTGGTGATTTCACATGTTTCTGTGCAGTGCAGCTTCCCCCAGTCTTATACCTCTTGGTCATGTTTCCTGCTGTTTTGCATGGCCGCATCCACTCCTGGAGTCTTTTCAGCCCATTCAGTGGTATGCTTTCTTCACAATTGCCACACACAATGATAGTCAACGTTCTTGACTGACCCTTCTCCCCTCGGCAGTTAGATTGACTGAACATTCCATGACATCACATCAGTGCAGCTAGGGAGATGGATAAAGACTCTTTCTTTGCCTGGTGCTTATACAGAAAAATAAGGCTGTATCAGTGAATGTTATGGTTGATTCCATTTTTCTTTCTTGAATTAATCATCAGGGCACTTTTTGAAGTCTGATTTTGACTGTGGTGTGTTGGGTATCCCTTATCTGGACATCCGATATCCGGACTGATCTTTAAACCGGATGTTTTGAGCCAGCATGCAGGCATTACTCACAGGCCCTCAGCAGTGCCACTGATGGTTCAATGTTCACAAAATTATTTAAAATATTGTTTAAAATTACATTCAGGCTATATGTATAAAGTATATATAAAACATAAATGAATTTCGTGTTTAGACTTCTCCAAGATATGTATATTATGTATATGCAAAAATTCAAAAATACGGAAAGACCCAAAATATGGACCACTTCTGGTCCCTAGCAGTCCGGATAAGGGATACTCAACCTGTATTTCTTTTGATATCTTAGAAAACTGTGTATGTTGCCAAACCCTCAGAGTGGATAAGACGAATTGACAATTGAGAAGTTTAAAAGGCAGATCAACTTTAAATCCTTTATGTGGTGGGCAGTCCTATTTAAAACTAAATAGATGTGACTAGATTACACTTTACACACACGCACAATCGCTAGATCTGTGTATGAGCTGTGTTCTTTTGTTTTTAATGGACTAATGTGCCAGCATAGATAAACGAGGGTATGAGGGAAACATTCATGAATGAAGCCCAGCTGGGTATGGTGTCTCTCTTCTTGCCAGTTGGTTTACCACTTTGATTTATTTTGACTGCTTTAGCCATGGCAAGGGATGAAAAAAAAACACAACCATTACTACTGGCACTCTTACACTGATAATTGCTGAGATTTCACTAGGGGTTCTTAGTGGTAACTGCAACCCTGAGAAGAAAAATGCATATGAGGGCTCTTAAAAGAAAGTGGGGTCACCTAGGGAGATTAATTCTGCAGCAAATGGCAAATTCTGCAGCTTTTCTCTGCTCCTGTGGAATCTTTTTATACAAAGGTTTTTTTTTCCTGACCTGGTGCTTAAAGCATTCATGTAGCATTCCAGGGTGTGTTTCTCATTCATTCGTCAGATAGTTCCTTTCTCTAAACATCCTGAAAAGACTGGGCTTCAGATAAGATCCCCTCCCTTCTTCACAGGTGCCCTCAATGTTCTGCTCTGTTCCCCTTTCAGCGCAAAGCAGCTGGTACGGGGGGAACCCAATGTTTCCTATATCTGTTCTCGCTACTACCGCGCCCCCGAGCTCATCTTTGGAGCAACCGATTACACCTCAAACATAGGTGAGAATGTACTGTCGCTACATCATCTCCTCTTCTCCCTTCACACACCTAGAGATAAAATTAGTTCTCTTCGACTGTAACCCATTTGCTGACCGAAAAAGCCTTCATGCACCCACAGAATGGGAATTCAGAAGCGGCTGTTCAACACACTATCTAGTGTGATACAGCCAAGATATTTCTACGCTGTGAAACCTCTGCTTGCTGTTCAGTAATGAAGCTTGGTGGCAGACCAACGTGCTTTGTGGGCAGAAGGTCTCAGGTTCATTCTAGGGTTTTCAACTCAGCTGGGACATTTCTGGAGATTTGGGGAGGCAAGGGAGTTCAGAAGGGTATAATGACATAGAGTCCACCATTCAAAACAGCCATTTTCTCCCGGTGAACTGATCAATGTGGCCTGGAGATCAGCTGTAATTCCAGGAGATCTCCAGGCCTCACCTGGAGGATGGCAGCCCTAGTTCAATCCCAGGCCTCTACAGTAAAAAAGGATCTAGGGTGACTGGGCTGGGGAAATACCTTGCTTCTGGAGAACAGCTCCTGGCTGGAGTAGATAGTCTTGGGATAGAGGCTTCATGTGTTCCATAAATACATCTTACATACCAGCATGGTATAGTGGTTAAGAGCGGGGGACTCTAATGTGGAGAACTGGGTTTGATTCTCCACTCCTCCACATGAAGCCTGCTGGGTGACCTTGGGCCAGAACTCTCTTAGCCCCACCTACCTGACAAGGTGCCTGTTGTGGGAAGAGGAAGGGATTGAGATTGTAAGCCGCTTTGAGACTCCTTAAGGTAGAGAAAAAGCGGGGTATAAAAACCAACTCTTCTCCTGCATCAACACAGAAGGGCAAGCACTCTACTTCGGCCATTCGACCCTCCTCTTCACCCAAGAGGCCAACCAGCCACCCACTGCTGAAGGTTCTCTTCTGCTTCTTTCCTAGATATCTGGTCTGCTGGTTGTGTTCTGGCGGAACTGCTGCTGGGGCAGCCAATATTCCCTGGGGATAGCGGGGTGGACCAGCTGGTGGAAATCATCAAGGTAACGAATGTCTCTTCTTGGGCTGCTCTGCTCTAAGAACCCCAATATGCATCCTTGTGTCTGCTGTTTTTTTTTTTAAAAAAAAATATTTAAAGCATTTCTTTGACACATCTTGAGGCTAAAATAAGATAAAATCAAAAAGCTTTTAACTACCCCTCAAAAATTAACCCATAACACCCAGAAGCATAAAAGGGTGATTTAGCTCTGTGGTTTTCAAAACTCTGCATTTGGGAGACTCTCTGCGTGGGGCTTGTCTGTGTGTGCACCCTTGTGCAGCACTAAATATTCTGGGGGGTGTATTTGGTTGCAAACTCAGTTCCCGTGGTGCTGGCCAGGCATATTGAGCTTCACTGTTGCTCTGCATGTACTGTGAAGACTCTCCCAGAACCGCACAACACTCTGTAAGAGATAGGCCGGTGATAGCTGCCAGCCATGGGTCATGGAAGCCTGTTTGCCATTACTGGTCTTGTCACTGAAGAACCCTGATCAAAGTTGCTAAGCAATCTCTGATATCCCTGGAACACAGTTTGAGAAACACAGACCTGACCTTTCTGTTCCAAACCCCCCACCCCCAAGTGTCTGCCATCTAGTTGTATATCTACCCATTCCAGCACAGGGTTTACTGGGCTGAGGACCTCATTTTCAGTAAGACTGCCGCTACCCTGTCAAGTTGCCAGTGGGGCAGGCTGGAGAAGTCTCCCCCTGTGCTATGGGACATGGCTTTGAAGAGCCAGTGTAGTGGTTAGAGTTTCAGATGAACTGGGTTCAAATCCCCACTGGGCCATGAGCCTCTCACCGTGTGACTTTGGGCGTGTTGCGTGTGCTTTCAGCTGGAGGTACTTTACCGTAAGTGGTAAAATATTGGCAGGGGGTGGGGAGCTATGTACCATGCCCTGAGCTCCTTGGAAGAAGGGCAGGATAAAGGTTTGGGTGAGGCTCAGAAGTGATGCTGGCTTTCCCACTCCAGGTGCTGGGGACCCCGACACGAGAGCAGATCCGAGAGATGAACCCCAACTACACGGAGTTCAAGTTCCCCCAGATCAAAGCACACCCCTGGATAAAGGTAAAATGGACAAGGTGGCAGTATAAGCAACCAGTGTTACGGGTACTGCCCTCTGCTGCCCAGAACAGTAGAAGGTTGCAGGTTACTGTTGTTTCCAGGGCTCTGGAATTGGATGTCTGGGGAGGAGTTCAGCCAGGGGCAGGACCGCCTTCTCTGGTCTTTAAGAACAGTTGATGTTGCAGTGTATTCTGCAAATAACACACGAGGCACTGGAATTCTCCACTTGACAATTCCTTACATTTAATAAGCTAGCTATATGGGGGGAGGGAGCATGAATACATTTTGATTTGTGTTGTGGTGGAGGAGGTGGGGTGGTCTGAATTGGATGCGTGTTACATTTGAAACGTCGGGTTTCGCATAGAGTACAGGAGGGGAGGGTCCCCAAAAGTTGGGGAGGCCAGGCAAATGAGGCTTGCACCAGAGATCTAGGGAAGGGGTACAGTGCCCATTCCCATCCGTGCTACAGTCCGGCCCCCTCGGATGGTATCTTTCAGTTTGGCCCTGGTAGTTCAGGGCTGTCTGATACATTGCTATGACGTGGCTCGGCTTGAAGTAGAAGGGCATGTGGAGTAGCTGCTCATTGCACTGACCACTGGAGTCTGGTAATTCTGTACTCCAACTGGGATTTGCTAGTTACATATTCAACGGCAAGGACTGGAAACACATCTGGACTCCATGTTTTTTTAGATGCTGCATGCCCTGCAGTCCTGGCTTTCAGAGACACCTTCTCAAATAGAGCATCCCCTGATTTAAGCGGGGGGGGGGGGAGAGCACATTGGCATGGGGTTTAAGTAGGCGGGGAAGCTTTGGCTTGTTGGTTACTCTGTGTCTTCCCTTCTGGCCGTCTCCCCTGCAGGTGTTCAAGCCCCGTACGCCATTGGAGGCCATCTCGCTGTGCAGCCGGCTGCTGGAATACACACCTGCCACCCGTCTCTCCCCCCTCGAGGCCTGCGCCAACAGTTTCTTCGACGAGCTGCGTGAGCCCAACACCCGGCTGCCCAATGGGCGCGACCTGCCCCCGCTCTTCAACTTCAGCCCTGTGGGTAAGTGGGCTGGGAAGGGGACAAACACACACAGGTGTTTGTGTGTGCGGGGGGGGGGGAGTCCTGGGAGACAAAGCAAGTGTTTGCTAGGGATAATAATTTAATTTTCCAGGCCATTCCATTGATGGCCTATGTGTGGCAGCCCTCCCACAGAGATGCTTCAAGGGGAGATTACAATGTGGGATTTCTGAACTTGAGTTCATTCACAAATTTGGAGCAATGGACCCCTCCCCACAGGGCTGAATAGGGACAAAGGATTTTTATCTCATTATAGATGCTGATTTTCTGCCCCTCAGTATATCTTCTCTGCTCTACGCAAGCCTATTACATTTTGTATTGTACCTGTGCATCCTGACTCCTTTCTTTGCAACCCCCCCTTCAGACTGGGATATAAGGGCTCAGGGATCTCCAGTCCTACTTTTATCTGATGAAGGGAGCTTTGACTCTGGAAAGCGCATACCCCAGAAATCTTGTTGGTCTCTAAGATGCTACTGGAATTGAATCTAGCTCAATAGGGGAGATGCAGAATGCCCCCTATTGAGCTAGGAATCCGAATCCACAGCTCTGGAGTTTTGATGCAGGGAAATCATTATTCCACACCCTGTGCCTTGACTCCCAGCTTCCTTACTTTTGATTCTCAAAGCTACATAATAATTGAGATTTTAAAAAAAGATACATGTAATGCTTTCTCCCTCTAAATCTGGGCCACCTCACCTTCTGTTTCACATGTTGGTCTCCAGAACAGCTAGATTTGAGTCCAGTTGCACCTGGACCCACAAGATTTTTGGGGTATGAGCTTCCAAGAGTCGCTGGGAGCTTTCACTCATGAAAATCATACCCCGAAAATCTTGTTGGTCTCTAAGGGCTACTGGACTCAAATCTAGTCGTCTCACTTTCTGTGCACCCTTTACAATAAATAAAGATGTATTTGTTTAGTGGTGTTTTATGGAGGTCTTACTCTTACAGTATGACCTTAACTTTAAATGTGAGGATTTCAGTGAGTCATTCATTCACAGAAGAAAACAGGGGAAGGAATCAAAACACTGTATGCCCGAGGTATTTTAGAGCTACGTGACCCCAGTGTGGTAAGAACGTATGCCGATGCAACAGCCAAGACAAAGGAAGTCTTTGCCGAAATGATATTTACCCGAGATGGCTCACAGGAACTTGTACAGGCTCCTGAGACTGTAGCTGTACTGTAAACTGTTTTGTGGTTGTGAAATTCAGTGAAGGTGATGATCAACCACACCCTGTTGTGTTTTTAAGATGTAGACTCCTTGGGCTCTACTTGACTCAACAGGAAATTTTTGAAAGTGCCTTAGTAGTATGCAGCAGAGGTCAGTGTACTCTCTCTCTCTCTTCTGAGCAGCTTGTTCTTACTGCGATACGCTTGAACCCTCTGCTTTAAATGTGGGGAGACTCGCAGCAGCCTGGGAAGTCTGTGAAGATTTCTGGCCCCTCAGTGTAACTGGCCCTGTCTCTCTTTCCTTGCAGAATTATCCATCCAGCCGTTGCTCAACCCCAGCCTCATTCCACCACACGTTCGGTCCCAGGCTGGCTCAGTGGCATCCATGCCTGGCCCCACAACTGCACAAAGTGAGTGGTTTTCTCCATGGGGGGCATACTGAGCTTGGTCTCCTTGTTTAATGGGGGGGGGGACTTTGAGGACTGCTTCCTGATGCATTCTAGGAACAGAGGGAAGGGTTCAGCATTCCACCTGAACACTTCGTGTTTTTTTGCTGTTGTAGGTGAAGGGAGATTGGGTGGTGACAGGAGCCAGGTGACGCCTGGAGATGGCGCAGGACCCATCGCCAACACATCCTGAGGGGCTGCTGGGCCGGGGGGCAGGTCCCCTCCACTATCCCCCCCCCCAGGCCACCCACATGGACTTCTCTGAACTGTGAACGGTGGGGGAAAGCAGACCGCGGCCTGGGAGACCATATGGAGCCTGCCAAGGGGGAGACCAGCTGGAGACGACACGACGTCTTAGACGGGAGGGGGAAGTTCCGGTCTCTCCAAGTCCCTTGCCGTGACTCCCTCTCGCGTTGCCCCGTGAGGCCTTGGCACGGGGAGAGGACAGGGAAATCCCACATTTTAAGGGCTCCCGTCTTTTCAAACAGCAGTTCAGGCTGGCGTCTCCGGGGAGGGAGAGAGACCCGAGAGCTGCCGCGACACTTCCTCTCCCCTCCCCCAGTACGTCCCACCTGATTTTAAATTCCTCTTGTTTTTAACATCCTATGGAAATGACATGGTTTTATTTCTAGCCTCACGCTGCCTACGGTTCCTGAAGTACTACGTTGCGGCCCTTCAACACACCATGTGACCCCCTCACCAGGTACCCCTTCCTCTGCCTCTGAAACTCGGATGCTGTATTTTTAAGCGGCTCGACTTTTTGTTTGGTTTTTAATCCCAGTTCATTGAATGATCTCATTCAGACCATTCCTCTTCCCCTGACCTTCCGTCGCCCCCCATCCCTGCCATTCATTGGCTGTGCCTCCCCTACAATTTTTCCTTACTGGGAACAAGAATCTCCTCCCTCCTGCGCCCCTGTCACCTCGGCTTGTGTTGGGGGCACAGCCAACCATTCATTGCACATCCAACTTTCTGGCATCAATGGCACCTGAACTTCCCCGTGGGAAATCACACCTTTTGCTACAGGATGGTATTAAGGCTGCTCCTCCCAAGCAGTCTGGCCGACAGCGGAAGAGTACTCCCCATCACGGACCTTTCCCAGCACCACAGTTCCACGTGAGTGGGAGGAGGCTGTCAAAAGGCACACAGAAAAAAATAGTTTTAAGTTCCTGCCCGCCCCCTTTCCATCTGTAAATACATCTCCCCCTTCGCCCTGTTCCTCTCCTTCCAAATGGTTCCCGTTTACCATTCTCCCTGTAAATAGATTATAAAATTTTTTCTTAACGCAACGTTGCAATGATTGCCCCCACCCAAACCCTATTCTCCCACCCTCCACCTTCAAATCGCTGTAGGATTGAAGGTTCCCCCCCCCCCCCCGGGGAGCCAGGGTTACAACCTGTGGATAACTCCCCCACCCTCCCCACACACCGATCAACACTGCCTTCCTCCCCCTCCCAACATTGTGTGTTAGTTTCTTTCTTAGGTTTTTTGGCTGTGTACAGACATCCGGTTCAATAAATTATTGGCATGAACGGAAAGAACAGCACAGGACTCCTTATTTTGAATGGTGTGTCGGTAGGTGTTGGAGCCCAGAAAGGTGGGTGAATTAGGATTAACGCTGCGGGCAACACAATTATAGAGAGAGTAGACCTTTTTAGCATGGGGGGGGAGCACCACTGCTGTTGAAGGGGTGGATGCCCCCAGCTTTAAGATCCTTTCCACAGATCTCAGTTATGGTGGGAGCTGTTCCTTCTCATGCACACATGAAGCTGCCTTCCACTGAATCAGGCCCTCTGCCTGAGAGCCTAGACAGCTGCTGCCTGTCTGAGTAGACAATACTGACCTTGATGGACCAAGGGCCATCAAGGTCAGTATTGTCTACTCAGGCAGCAGCTGTCCAGACTCTCAGGCAGAGGTCTTTCTCATCTCCTACAGCCTGATCCCTCTTAAGTGGAGATAACGGGGACTAATCCTGCGACCTTCTAGAAGAGTTGGCTTTTATATGCCAATTTCCTCTACCTTTTTAAGGAGTCTCAAAGCAGCTTACAATCGCCTTCCCTTTCCACCCCCCAAAACAAGCACCTTGTGAGGTAGGTGGGGCTGAGGGAGGTCAGAGAGAACTGTAACTAGCCCAAAGTCGCCAAGCAGGCTGCATGTGGAAGAGTGGGGAATTGAACCCAGTTCTCGTGATTAGAGTCTGCTGCTCAAAGAACAATTCCGCGCAGCTACAAGATATGCAAATTGTGTGGGGATGGTCAGGGGATGCTTCCTTGTGTCTTTCGCACATGCGTGCTGGGAAGTAGTAATTAACTGTGGCTTCATAGTCCAGTTGTGGCATTTGTGCTCACCAGCAGACATATTCGATTGTCTTAGATTGCTTTTGTGTCTCCAGTACGTTATGTTTAAAGCAACTCTTAGCTGATCTGGGTAAGGAATGTCAGGGTACTCGTAGCATTTAAGAAACTAAAATCTCTAGACCTCCCATACCCTGAGATTTCTAGCCTAAAATCCACCCCCAGTATCTCCCTCGTCACAATCTCAGCACAGAAGCAAGCAAAAAAGTCAGCCGAAATCTCATGCTTTTTGTGAGTTAATCTCCCAAGTCTTTGTGCAGTTAAATTTAAAAAATGTTAAAATTCAAATAACCCAGTTTAGTTGTTTGCTATGAATTCAAGACCTTCGTCCCAACTTCTCCCATAGGGCTATTGTGAGAGTGGGGGAATTCTCACGGCTGCAATTATTAGATAGTCTTGATTCATGTTTTCATCTCATGGTGTCCAGCCGTGCCACCTGCTGTTCTTATGAGAGAAGACTGCTGACTGGAACAAGGTTCCCTGTAATACAGTCGCTATGAGAATGGGGTGTAAGCTGATGCAACCACAAGTTGTTGATTTACTAGGGCATCACCCCATAGTTAAGCAGTTTCCAAGGTGCCACTTCCGTGGGCCTTGTTTTGTTAGAAACGTGACACTCTGTATATCGTGGGCATTGTGTTACAGTGTCAACATTTTAGAAATGCAGAGGAGCAAACTGCTTAAACGGGACTGAATGTCCATGTCTGAATTCAATGGTCAGGATAGACAGAAAAGGCTAGTGATACCGATTGGGTCAGCCCTCTTGCTTATTGTTGAAACAGCCTTATGAATATGGACCTGAGAACCCATTTTTGCCCCCCTAAGTCAGTAGAGGTACTGGAACTCCCTCACTCCAATTCAGTGGCTCTGTAGAGCCAACTTGCTCTCTCTGCTGGAATGCAGCCATAACGTGGTAATTGTGATGGCCCATGTTTTGATGGATCCATGTAAAAATGCCTTTTAATAGATTTTTTCCTAATTATCAGGGTGTCTTACTGTTGCCAGATAACTTTATCTGGGTAGCATAGAAAGGGGTGTCTTGGGACCACACATGTACCAGACTTTGGAGTTCTAACTTAATACTGTAAAAATTTGATCTGCTTTTTACATAATCACATCGAGACTTAAACTTGTGTCAGCTTTTCTAACAACAAAAATTAATCGGTTGCATACACAGGTCTCTATGGGGTAAAGCTGGCTTTCTCTGGATTATGTGAATAAATGGGACAGCAATTTGGAGTGGGAGAACAGGCCTCCCCTCAAGGCAGTGCCCAATCCCACCTTTTCTGCATATGAATATGTACACATGCTTAGAAAACTAGTGGACCCATGCATGCTCAGCTACCTTTATTTAGTTGTCCCTTGGTTTCACAAAGGGTGAATGAATTATTTGCCCCATTTAGATGTTTATTGCTAGCTTTTTAGCATAGATCTTGATCATGTTTACTGCATTCCCCCACCTAACTGAAAGCTTAACCTTGCTAAGTAAGCTGTTTCAATCCCACAAATCTGAGTCTCTTAAAGAGGCTTCTAGCTCTCATGACTGCAGCATAAATCATAAAAATGTGATTAAGCGGACTCTGCATTTTCTCCTGTGCCAACATTCTATCCCCTTTCCATGCCCATTTCAGTACCTAAGTGTTCCTATCTTGCATTGTGTCAGTGACTGTGCATTCTTCTACCATGAATACATAAGCCAGGCAACAGTAGCCAACAGTGGGTCACTGACTGGACTATTACCCCTACATGGAGCTGAAGATGTGTGGGTCAAATATATATTTTAGGTGTGCACCTAAAATGTTCCATCTTGGAGTCTCAGGAACAATGTGGGTTGCAGTGAAGGAGCACCTAATGAGGGGATGACAGACAGGTGCCTAGGAGGGACAGAACTCCAAAAGGAGTAGGCAGTTCTAATTTGCGGGGGGAGGCAGAATCCAGCCTGGTAGATATGCCAGTGGGGGAAAACCCTACGTAGGTGTTTTTTGTGTGCCTATGCCATATAATGACATAAGCATGGACTAAAACTTGCTTTGTAATTTTATCGGCTGCCCTGGTTAACCATATCTTACAATTTATGCACACAGCAGTTGGCTACTAACCAACTGCTGACTTTACCTTTTCCCACAGCTACATGTTACTTTACACTAGCCAACTAAGTTACTGTGGAGCACTGTTAGAATTAGGGCGACTGGGCCAGATTTGCCCTCCTAAACTTCATGCTGGTGGGCAGCTAATGAGAGGAGTATTTTTTTTCACAGTCCAGTAGCAGGGTATCTGACGGTACTTTACCTGGGGTTGATTGCTGGCTCTGCTTTCTGCTGTTGCTATTGAGAGGTGGGGGCTGTGATCCTTTGAATTGCAAGGCTCCTCCTTGCCAAAAGGTGCAAGCTGAAGGGCAACAGCTAAAGGCTCTTAGCCTGGGGGCCCTGTAAGAAGCTGAGAAGTTTGTACATCCTATAGGTGTTGAGTTTTTTGCTTCTGTAAGCAGGGAGTCTTGTGAAGCAGTTTGTCAAGGGAGTTATCAGGGAAGAGCAAGAAAAGCAAGAAAAACTGAACCATTCTGCAATGGATTGCAGCAGCATGGCTGGTGAGGGAGCTGAGGCAGTGACACGCAAAGTCTGTGGCATGTTCATATTCTTACCTGAGGGTAACAGCAATTACACTTACAGGAAATGTAAGTTGGTAATTCTACTGGAGGAGAAGATACAGGGACTTGAGGCATGCTTGTCCATACTCCATTTTATAAGGGAAGGTGAAGAGTTAATGGACAGAACATATGAAACACTCTTGGGAAAGCAACAGGAGGAGGAAAAGGATCTCAGTAAATGGAGGAGCACCCATCACGGGAGGAGGGCACATGGAATAATGTAACCCACAGGAGTAGGAAAATTAGGAGACATTCTGAGCCTCTGTTGCTAAGCAATTGGTTCCAGGGTCTCCCCATAGTATTGATTCTTGACCGCTGGAACAAGGGCTATTCCCCCAGCCTCCCCAAAGCTTGAAGGAAATTTCTCAGGCCCCTGTGGATGAGAGAACTCGAGCATTGGTTCCCAGTATAGGAGCGGGCGTATGATGGTAATTGACGATTCCCTACTGAGGGGGTAGAGGCTAAAGCACCAACCAGACGTCGTCTCTAGAGGTATGCTGTCTACCAGGTGCATGCATCCAGGATGTGACAGAAAGAGCAGAAAGACTTATCAAGCCCACAGATTATTATCCCTTTTTGCTCATCTACATGGAAACAAATGATATTGCCCAGCAAAACCCAGAACGTATTAAAAGATTATGCAGCGCTGGGTAAAAAGGTGAATGACCTGGGAGCACAGGTTGTGTTTTCATCAGTTCTTTCTGTTGAAGGCCATGGCTTAGGAAAGAAGAATACTGCAAATAACTGACTGGATTATATGGATGGTATCAATATAGCTATTCCAAGCCACAGAAACAGAGTCTATCAAAATCTTGACAAGAACACACCAACAAATATGGAAAATAAAACAATGGCCCACAGACTGAAAACAATCCATTTACATTCCAATTCCCAAGAGACATCAAAGATTGCAGCAACTATCGGACCATCACATTAATTTCTCACGCAAGTAAAGTGATGTTCAAAATCTTACAACAAAGACTCTTACCATATATGGAATGAGAAATGCCTGATGTTCAAGCTGGATTCAGAAAAGAGGCACTAGAGATCATATTGTAAATTTACGTTGGTTACTGGAGCATACAAGAGAATTTCAGAAGGAAATCAGTGTGTGTTTCATAGATTACAGCAAAGCTTTTGACTGCATGGATCACGAAATGCTATGGCTGGTTTTAAGGAAATGGGTGTGCCACAACATCTGATCATTTTGATGCACAACCTGTACTCTGGACAAGAGGCCATGGTGAGGACAGAATATGGAGAAATAGAATGGTTTCCAATTGGCAAAGGTGTTAGACAAGGATGTATTTTATCTCCCTATCTCTTCAACCTGTATGCAGAACATATAATTAGGAAAGCTGGATTAGATTTAGATGAAGGTGGAGTGAAAATTGGGGGAGGAACATTAACAATTTGAGATATGCAGATGATACTACATTACTGGCAGAAAATAGCAAAGACTTGAAATGACTACTGCTGAAAGTTAAAAGAGAAAGTGCCAAAGCAGGACTACAGCTGAACACCAAGACGAAAGTAATGACTACAGGAGAATTACTCAACTTTAAGGTGGACAATGAGGAAATTGAAATTGTTCAAGACTTTCTATTCCTTGGCTCCATCATCAACCAAAAGAGAGACTGCAGCCAAGAAATCAGGAGATTGAGACTGGGAAGAGTAGCCCTGAAGGAGCTAGAAAAGAATGTGGTGATGGAGGAAAGTGTTACAGATATCGTGGACCGCCAAAAAAACAAATCAGTGGGTTACAGATCAAATCAAGCCTGAACTGACCCTAGAAGCTAAAATGACTAAACTGAGGCTATCGTACTTTGGTCACATTATGAGAAGACAAGAGACACTGGAAAAGACAATCATGCTAGGAAGAGCTGAAGGCAGCAGGAATAGAGGAAGATCCAATAAGAGATGGATTGACTATAAAGGAAGCCACGGCCCTCAATTTGCAAGAACTGAGCAAGGCTGTTAAAGATAGGACGTTTTGGAGGACATTGATTCATAGGGTCGCCATGAGTCGGAAGCGACTTAACAGCACTTAACACACACACGCACACATACACATTCACATAGATGGTGTTGTCAGGAAAGGTGTGGTTTTTTGGACCATGGCTTATGCTTTCAAGATGAAGCTCTTCTATCGGGAGATGGTTTGCACCTCACGAGGGTAGGAAAATGTGTTTGGTAAGAGCCTTGCAAACCTGATGACTTTAAACTAAACCTATGGGGGAGCGAGACAAAAACTCAAAGCCTAGTATGATGCCAGTAACTAGAGATGAGAACACTAAAGATGTGTGAGGTGTGGCACATATGCGAGGAAACATTAACTCGCGGGTAAGTACAGAAACAAAATCCTCAGGGCACATAAACCATGGATTCTGATGTCTCTACACTGCAGAGTATGGGAAACAAGCAGGGGGAACTTGAAGTCCTACTACAGGAAGGGGACTATGACCGAATAGGCATTATTGACACATGGTGGGATGACACTCACAACTGGAATATTAGGATTGAGGGGTACAACTTGTTTAAAAGGGATAGACAAATAAGGGGGGTGGGAAGAGCTGCATTATATGTCAAGGATGTGTATACCTGTGAGGAAATATATGAAACTGAGCTTGGATGAGTAGTGTCTGGGTAAAAATAATAGTAAGAAATAGTCCTCCAAATGAAGCCTGCTGGGTGACCTTGGGCGAATCACAGCTTTCTCAGCCCCACCTACCTCACAGGGTGTCTGTCGAGGGGAAAGTGATTGTAAGCCGGTTTGATTCTTCCTTAAGTGGTAGAGAAAGTCAGCATATAAAAACCAGCTCTTCTTTTTCTAGTGATATTGTGGTGGGGGTCTGCTATAGACCACCAAACCTGGCAGAAAACTCGGATGAGACATTCTTAGAACAGATTTCAGAGTTCTCAAATATGCAGGACACAGTGGTCATGGGAGATTTCATTTACCCAGTTATCTGTTGGAATTTTCTTTCCTGACGTTTCGCCAGCAACTGTGGCAGGCATCTTCAGAGTAGTAACACTGAAGGACAGTGTCTCTCAGTGTCAAGGGTGTAGGAAGAGTAATATATAGTCAGAAAGGGGTTGGGTTTGAGCTGAGTATTGTCCTGCAAAAGTATTGTCCTGTAAGTATCAAGATAATGTGCTAATGAGGGTATGGTATGTTAATATGGAACCATTGTATCCTGAAGTGATCTGTTAATGTGTGTAATCCAAAACTAATCTGTATGGCTATTGTTGAATGTTGTCTTTGTCTGGAGGTTTTTCAGGGCAGGAAGCCAAGCCTTATTCATTCTTAAACTCTCCTCTTTTCTGTTAAAGTTGTGCTGATGTTTATGAATTTCAATGGCTTCTCTGTGCAATCTGACAAAATAGTTGGTAGAATTGTCCAGTCTTTCAGTGTCTTGGAATAAGACCCTGTGTCCTGTTTGTGTCAGTCCATGTTCAGCCACTGCTGATTTCTCAGGTTGGCCAAGTCTGCAGTATCTTTCATGTTCTTTTATCCTTGTTTGTATGCTGCGTTTTGTGGTCCCGATGTAAACTTCTCCACAGCTGCACAGCTACATCGGGACCACAAAACGCAGCATACAAACAAGGATAAAAGAACATGAAAGATACTGCAGACTTGGCCAACCTGAGAAATCAGCAGTGGCTGAACATGGACTGACACAAACAGGACACAGGGTCTTATTCCAAGACACTGAAAGACTGGACAATTCTACCAACTATTTTGTCAGATTGCACAGAGAAGCCATTGAAATTCATAAACATCAGCACAACTTTAACAGAAAAGAGGAGAGTTTAAGAATGAATAAGGCTTGGCTTCCTGCCCTGAAAAACCTCCAGACAAAGACAACATTCAACAATAGCCATACAGATTAGTTTTGGATTACACACATTAACAGATCACTTCAGGATACAATGGTTCCATATTAACATACCATACCCTCATTAGCACATTATCTTGATACTTACAGGACAATACTTTTGCAGGACAATACTCAGCTCAAACCCAACCCCTTTCTGACTATATATTACTCTTCCTACACCCTTGACACTGAGAGACACTGTCCTTCAGTGTTACTACTCTGAAGATGCCTGCCACAGTTGCTGGCGAAACGTCAGGAAAGAAAATTCCAAGACCACGGTTACACAGCCCGGATAACCTACAAGAACCAATGAACTCTGACCGTGAAAGCCTTCGACAATATCTGTTGGAAGTTCAGCTCTGCTAAAAGTGAAAGGTCAGTTCCTGACTCATCTTGCTGACAACTTCATTATCCAGAAAGTGGAGAGGGAAACAATGGGGTCTGCTATTTTGGACTTGATTCTCACCGACAGGGAAGAACTGGTTGACACTGAAAGTAGTGGGCACCCTGGGTAGTAGTGATCATGTAATTTTGGAATTTACAATATTGGGCAAGGGAAAAGCTGTATATAGTCAGCCATATAGGTTGGACTTTAGGGAATCAAATTTTAACAAACTTAAAGCTACGCTGGGTAAGAATTCCATGGTCAGAAATATTTAAGGAGAAGGGAGTTCAAGAGGAGTGGGAGTTTCTTAAAAGCAAAATACTGAAGGCACAATCACAAACAATTCCTATTAGAAAGAAAAATGGGAGCAGCCTAAAGAATCCAGGGTTGCTCCATAAACTGCTTTTTAAAGATATGAGAAATAAAAGACTCATTTAGGAAATGGAAGGAGGGTCTTATAATTAAGAATGAATATAAACAACCTATGTTTGTAGGGAGAGTGTTAGGAAAGCTAAAGCTCAGTATGCTTAGACTAGCAAGAAATGTTAAACAAAAAAGGGTTCTTTTGTTAGGTTCAGAGTAAGAAAAACAAGGACATGGTAGAGCCATAGTAGGGACAGGAAAGTTAAATTGTAACAGGTGCCAAAGAGAAGGCAAAACTGCTCAATTCCTACTTTTCCTCAGTTTTCTCTTGTGAGGGAAATAGTTTAATATGGCAAAAAAAGAACAAATGAGGGGAGTTGCAGCCTAGGATCGGCATAGGGGTAGTACATAAACACCTCATTTCTTTAAATGAAACTTAAGTCCTCGGGGCCAGATGAATTGCATCCAAGGGTACTGAAAGAACTCGTGTCAGTGCTTGACTCTCATAGCCCCTTCTTACATGCCCAGGGAAACACTGATTGCCACTTTGGGGTCAAGAAACAATTTTCCTCCAGGCCAGATTGGCCAGGAATCTTGGAGGGTTTTTTTTGCCAGCTTCTGGACGTGGAGTAGGGATCACTGGGGGTGTGGGGGAGGTAGTTGTGAATTTCCTGCATTGTGCAGGGGGTTGGACTAGATGACCCTGGTGGTCCCTTCCAACTCTTCTATGATTCTATGACTCTTGAAAGCTTATACCCAAAAAAACCTTATGGCTTCTAAGGCACTATGAGACTTGCATCTAGCTGTTCTACTGCAGAACATGGCTACCCTCGGAAACTATTTTCACAGGAAGTGTCAAGGCAATTGGCCTTCCCAACCATGTAGCCCTTATAGGTGGTCTGCCACAACTGGGAACATTTTTCAAACTGCCCTGATAAGGACCTTTGACATCTGCTGCAACTTTTTGTGTAGAAAGGCATAAAACTACAAGGGCTTCAGAAGATCCAGTAGTAGATCCAGGATACCCAGTCCAAGTCAGAACAGTAATGTGACTGACCATTCAGCAAGCGACTTCATGTGTATATGTGTGTTCAGGGCCACAGAAATAAGAACTTTCCCTATATTACCTTCTCTTTCATTGCCATACCTAATGCCCAGGAATCCATTTTTTAAACTTATTTAGACCTGAACCCTGGCTGAGATTGGATATCTACCTAAAGCCTCCTACTTTTATCAGTACTCTGCCATAAAAAGGCCTTGGTTTTATTTCTCTATTGTTGAGGGGAAACACTACTATTAGCCTGGGAACCCAGGGCACAGCAGAGTGTGGATTTAGGAGGAAAGGATCAGCAGGAACACACACTGATGCTAGGAAATGATTTTATAGCTCCACCTAGGCTGAAATGAAACTGGAGAGTCTTCTTAACTGAATATAACAGAACTTTTTATTTACAATAAATGTGAGGTTGGGAGGGTACCAAACATCACAGCCCATTCTCTGGCACCACACCCTGCACACAAAAAAAGCAATGTTCAAGAAATCCTCCAGGCGAGGCATGTTGAGTAAGGGGGGGGGGTTGGCCCCAACACCAACTGAACAGGTTCTGTTAGGGCACCATGTGACTGGCGCGCAAGTGCTGGCAGACTCAAGCTGGACTGATGCATGGAATGAAGGCAACTGGGCTCCGCTTCCCACATGCATGGAGCCCTTGTGCAAGGAAATGCTAAGAAATGCTCAGCTCCTATACAAAGGCGTTAACCTGGATGTTGCCTTCAAGAGTAGCCTCATAAATCTCTATTGTTCCCCCCAAGGGGAGCGGCTCGGCACTCTCTATGATCGCAATGGTCTCCCCAAATTCCGTACACATGATAGCATGGGTGGGCTGGCAGGTCGCCGCGAAGGACCCAGCCGACTGGAGCACACCCTGGTCAACCACCAGCTGCGTGTGGGTCTTGCGGTGACTACGTAGGTTGGAAAGTGTCTTAAAGGTCTTGGGGCACACGGGGCAGGGGTGGGGGCGCTCACCCGTGTGGATGCGCCGATGCTCAGCCAAGTGCATAGACTGCACAAAGGCCTTGCCGCAGTCTGGGCAAAGGTAGGGGCGCTCCCCTGTGTGCAGGCGCCTGTGTTCCTGCAGGTGGGTGGCTTGTCGGAAAGCCTTGCCACAGTCCGGGCAAGGGAAAGGGCGTTCACCTGTGTGGATACGCTGGTGCAGCTGCAGCCCGGAGGCCGCGACGAAGCTCTTGCCACAGATGGGGCACTTGTGAGGCCGCAGGCCAGCATGGCGCTGTTGGTGTCTGCTCAGCCCGCTGGCAGTGGTGAAGGCCTTCCCACAAATCGGGCAGAGGTGAGGGCGCTGGCCCGAATGGACCATCTGGTGCATGGCCAGCTTTGCCAAGGAGCCCATGTACTTGCCGCACAACAGGCAGGGGTAAAACTGTGCTGTTGCATGCTTCCGGCGCCTGCCGCAGCGGTGATCCTGTGACTTGGAAGTCAACACAACAAGAACCCCGCAGTCTGGGCAGCGCTGTGGCTCCAGCCCAGAATGGCTAAGTCGGTGCAGTTCCAGGAGGTGACGGCGTGGAAAGCGTTTGTCACAGTCTGGACAAGGGAAGGCCAAGCAGTCTGCATTTGTGGTCTGCACAGCTGACTGGGGCCCTTCGCCGTTGGGGGCTGCGTGCAAGAGGCGGTGCTGGCGAAGGTTAGAGGACTGGGTGAAGCGCTTGTCGCAAACCTGGCACTGGTAGGGGCGCTCTCCAGTGTGTGTCACGTGGTGTCTGGCCAGGTTCGCCTGGGAGACGAAAGTCTTGCCACACTCTGAGCACTGGAAAGGCCTTTCCCCTGTGTGTGTCCGCAGGTGGTTGCGCACGTGCACCAGCTTCTTAAACTTTTTGCCACATGTGGGACATTTGTGCTTGCGCTCCAGAACGTGAACTACCCGTTTGTGCCGCACCATCCGGATGTGGGTGGAAAACACCTTTCCACACTGAGGGCACAGGAAGCCAGCGCTGGCCTCCTCCATGGCAGTCCCTGTGCTGGGAGATGAGGAGGAAGAGCCATTCACAGCAGATTCTGTGGCGGGCAGAGGCTCAGGAGGCTGGCTGGCTACGTGATCTCCTGCCCCGCGAGCAGGGGGGACCCCGCTCTTCCCAGCATGGGTGCGACGGTGGTAGAGAAACTTGGTCATGTTGCTGAAGGTTTTGCCGCAGTGGCAGCGGTGCAGGGGGTTGGCCGTGTGGCTCTTCCGGTGCACGATCAAGGTCATCTCGGTGGAGAAGCCCAGCCCACAGTCCATGCAGAGGTAGAGCGCCTCCCCCTTGTGGATACGCATGTGCTGCTCGAGGGATGCTGCCTTCTTGAAGATCTTGTTGCAGTTGGGGCATTCGTAGGTGCCATCTACATGGACCCGCTGGTGGGCTAACAACCGCTTGGCCGTGGTGAAGCCGCGCTGGCACTCGCCGCACAGAAACTCCTCGCTGGTGCTAAGGTGCTCCTGTTGGTGCCGCCGCAGCTCCTCCGCTGTACTAAAGGCTTGTTGGCATTCACTGCAGCAGAAGGCCGGAGGAGAGGGAACTGCTGCGGGAGGCTCCTCGGGGCCTTGCACTGGGGACGTGTGCGGACTGCCAGTCTCCTGCACCGTGGCCTCAGGTGCTTCCCCGCTCTCTTTCTCAATCTCCGTGAAATGCTCACCTTGGTGCTCCAGCAGTTCTTCTGGCGTCGGGAACAGACGGGTGCACTCTGAGCACTCGTAGGGATGGATGGGCAGAGCAGGCTGGGAGGAAAGCGGGGAATACGGTAGGGGAGGTTGCAAAACTGGCAAGTGGGCAGGCGGTGAAGGAGCTGTCGGGCAGGATGACAGCTGGGACTCCCATGGAGCCTCTTGCTTCAGGTGTGTTTGCCTGTGCACCAGCCACAGGCTCGTGGAGGGAAACAGTTTATTACACTCATTGCACTGGTAGCGGATCTGTCCCGCGGTAGCTGGCGGAGGTGGGGGCTGGCTCGGCACCTCCCTGGGGTGAACTTCTTGGTGGGCTAGCAGTTCGTCTGGTGACAAAAGGACACACCCGCATTCCAGGCACTGGTAACGGCTGCCCTGTTGGGGCTCGGAGTCCACAGCAGTGGCAGCTGCGGGAAGCTCATAGGGTTCTGCTAGGTGTCCCTCCTGGTGGATCAGCACCTCTTCCAAAGTGTTGTAGAGACGCCCACACTCTGAGCACATATACTGCTGCTGGAAGAACAGAGAAGCCAGATCTTCTTCCATAATGCCTGCAAACAGTAGAGAGAGGGGTGAGGCAAATAGCTGAAAGGGAGTGTGGGAAGATTTACTCATTTATACCCCACCTTTCCCCCCAATAAAAACCAAAAGCAGTTTGTCATTCCCCTCTCCTCCATTTTATCCTCGCAACAACCCTGAGAGGTAGGTTAGGCTAAGTGTGAGACTGGCCCAAGGTCAACCATGGCACAAATGGGGATTTGAACCTGGGTCTTCCAGATTCTAATGTGACACTCTTAACCACAGCACCACACTGGTACTTGGCAGGAGGCACGATAAGAGGCTTATAAAATTATGAACAGGATGGAGAATTTTTTCTTCCTGTGTCAGATGATGGACATTAGGTTCAGGTATTTGGATGGGAGAACACCCAGGAAGTCCAGGGTCGCTATGCAGAGGCAAGCAATGCCAAACCATCTCTTGCCTTGAAAGCCCTATGGGGTCGGCATAAGCCAGCTGCAATTTGATGGCACTTTACACACACAGGTTAAGGAAAGCCAAAAGGAAGTACTTCTTCACCCAATGAGTAACTCAACTGTGGGATTCACTGCTAGTGGGTGGAGTTTGGGCCTTCAACCTAGTGTCTCATGCAGAGTCGTGGAAGAGAGGTCTATCAGCAGCTAAAGGAAACCTCCACAGGCAGAAGCAGTCAATCTCTGAATAACCAGTGCTAAGACGGGGAAGGGTCCTGGCCTCTCTGTGCTGTATGCAACCGATGGACCAGTGTGTGAAAGCACATGCTGGACTTCAGGGCTCTGGTCCAGCAATACATAACCTGAGAGGCTAATGGGAGAAAAGACGCGTGACAGACCCGCGGGGTCCCCGTACCCCCCACCCCCAACGGCTATTCATTCTCTCCGCGTCTCTTCAATGTGGTTCCTCTGAAGGAGGGAGCTGAGGGGGCGCATGGGGGGGGCTCTCCGACACCCCCACCCCCATCCACACACCCCTGCCCAGGCCGCAGCTGGGTGGGGGACAGGGGCACTCACCCGGCCCGTGGGCCCAGCCCCACTGCCACCGCGGCCTGCTTTCACCCCGGCGGCGGTGTCTTCCTCTCACACGGGCCCGGTTTGGCCTAGGCTGCACCGCGCCCTCTCAAAGCCTGCCCCTCTCCCCAACCCCGGTGGAGCCAATCAGCGGCCTTGATACTAAAGGGGCGGTTCGGTTCGAGGGGCTCGGTGACGTAACTGCCGTCCAAACCTGAAGCGGGGGGGAGGAGCGAAGGCGGGGCTGAGCGGGGGCCGCTCTAGACGGCGGCGGGGAGGCGTTGGTGGGTGTTTGTTTGGACCCACCCAATCACGAGGGGGGAGATAGGCGTTTCCCCTCCTCCTCGTACGCCGATTACGTAACTCCAAGAGCTCCTGCGGACCCCTCGCTTACACAACCGCCGTCGCCTCGACACTGCGCGTGCCGTTTACGTAGACATCTCAGCACTTTGCGTCGGGTGGGGAACGTACAAAAAAGTGACGTCGCTTCGTATTCTCTAACGTTAGAAACGCAAGTAGCCTGAAGTGAGACCAACAGTACAGCCTGCCTCTTGCCACGCGCCCCCATCAGAGCCTCATTGTTCTCAAAGCGAAGGGACCGGCGTTCGTTTAGCCCCTCCCACCCCACTGATCACGAGGCTGCTAGCCGTTCATCCGCGTGAGCGGAGGAGGGGAAAGGAACGCACGCGCCGCTGACGGTTATTTTCTTCCTTCCACTGCCGGCGGGCGCCTGCGCGGTAGGCAGTAGAAGGAAGCGAACGGAGCAGGTAGGAAGGGGGAGAAAAACACTCCACCTACGCGCTTGGGCGCATGCGCAGTAAGGTAGTCGAGGAGGCGTTTGAGTCGGCGCAGGCGCAGACGCATCGAAGCTACCAGAAAGAGATAAACGACGGCGTCGACAGCTGTGGCGGTTGGAAGCCGCAGTAAGTGGGGGCCGGGGGGAAAATAAGACGATAATGAAATGTGATAGAGAGGAAAGGTAAAGGGCGGCAAGGCGTGTTTGGAATGGTGGGTGGCAAGGGCCGGCGGAGGGGCCAGGCGAGGAAAGGCCCGTTGATTGGGGGAGGGGAGGAAAGGCCGAGGCGGGCAGAGGGAAACGCCCGTGAGAGGAGAATGGGAAAATACTGGGGCGGGGGCGGCGGGAGTGAGGAAATAGGTGGGCTCCGGGCGCGTCAGCATTAGAGCCTTTGAGGTAAACTGCGTCGGATTGTGAGGCGGAAAAACACGGGATGTGGGCGGGGCCAGGGAGCCGACGCGCCGAGGGGGCGGAGCCTCTCCCTGTGACGAACGAAGGGGAGGAGAGAAGCTGCGGGGCGGGTGCTGGCCCAGGGCGGGGCAGAGCCTCAGGCGCCGGGCCTGTCCGCACCTGGACGGAGCGGCGCTTGGCCCCTGGGTGGGAGGGGCGGCTTCGGCGGCGCCGGCTGCTGCCCTCTTGCGGCCGATTGGCGCGCTGGAAGCTGCCGCTCGGCAGCCCTTCTTAGGCCAGGCACAGAAGGTGTATTGTGGTATGTAATATATGTTGTATAAGAGAGCCAGTGTATTATAGTGATTAGGAGTTTAGGACTCGTATAAGTGGGGGGGTCCAGGCTCAAATACCCCCTCCTGCCTTGGAAGCACACTGGGTGACCTTGGGCCAGCCACACGCTCTCAATCTAGCCTACCTCATTGGCTTGTTGTGAGGATGAAAGGGAGAAGGAAATTATGTTAGCTGCTTTGGGCCCCCATTGAGGAGAAAGGCAGGGTATAAATGAATTAAATAAAAATAAAAAAGAGATATCATATTGGAGGGATTTGAAGAGCCCTGGAGGGCAAATTTTCTTTCTTTGCAGGTTTGTGAGATTTCTGGCAACTCAGTTTAACAAGTTCCCCTTTCTGCTTTTGTAGGTGTGTCTTCAGCAGCATTGTGAAATCAAAAAGGATCTTTCCTCAAGGCCTTGAACCGCTTTCTTTAAAAAGGCTCTAAGACATACACAATCTTTGAGACACATCTCTTCCTTCTCCCTCAGTGTTCAAAGCATTACACACTGCCCCTGTAGTTCATAACGTTAGCTACTCCATATGGCTGAGATGAGGAGATCACTCTTTTCCCACATGTGGGAGGAGGAAGAATGCTTAGAGTACTATGGGATGGTTTCCCTGCACCGCATGTTTGAGGTGATTGGTTCCCAGCTCACAGAGAATGATGTGGATGTGCTCTCTTTCCTTCTGGATGAGACCCAGCCTTGGACCCACCCACTGGATCCTGCCCTTTGGGCTGTGGTGGCAGCAGAGGAAGGTGGCGCCGAAGTCACCTCACCCATGCTAGAGAACTGGAAGAGGAAGAATCAGTGTGGGTGTAACTCAAGCAAGGCTGATGGTAATCTGGAGATTGCTTCCAACAGACGGCGGCCCAAGAATGGTGTTGAGCTACTCCAGGAGCTGGAAAGGAGAGGGAAGTGTGATGAAACCAACTTCACACAGCTGCTGCAGCTCCTGAGGGTGTTGACAAGACACGATCTGCTGCCATACGTCACTCTGAAAAGGCAGCGTACAGGTACTGGGCTCTTAGAGCGTGTTGTACACACTTCTATGAAGAATAAGAATAGGGAGACGGTATTCTTGCTGAATTTAGAGGAAGAGAAAAAAACATTTGGTTTTAAGCACCCTGACTCTTGGCTTGCAGTCCAGCTGTTTAGCCAAGCACTGGTAGGACAAGGAATTCTGGAGTAGGATATGAGGGGCATCCATCGTTCCATATCTCAGAATTGTGGGTGAATAGATACTTTAGTCTTGGGTAGATGTTTTCAAGCTTTTAAAAGAAGCATACACATCTAAGCTTACTCTGCTTGTTGGGGCTCCCCATTGTTGGCAGTGCAGGTCCAGATGGAAGTGGGCATAGACTACTATACCCGTGCCTTTTGCACTGGTGGTGATTGAGGGGAAGCCAATAACTTGAGATTGAATGGGGATACAGAGCAAAGGCAGCAGCTGAAGAGTGACTGTGGAAGCTTCACTCCCTTTTCCTTACGTCTGGGAGAAGAGGGTCCCAGAAACGTCTGTGTACATTCAGGATTTTAATCCTTCTAATTCACCTGCAAGATGGTTGTGACCCACTTTGTCTGAGAACTACTGGTCTCTGATCTAGCAGAGCCATGTTCATATCTTCTATTTTGCCATGAAACATGTTGGATGACCGTGGGCCAGTCACCCATGTTCAACTTCACCCATGTCACAGAGACATTTGTAAGGTTAAAAAGAAGGGAGAACCATTTATATCATCCTGAGTTCTTTGTTGGAAGGGTGGGATAAAAATGAACTAGATTCAGCAACGGTTATCTAGCTGGTTGAGTAGGTTGTTATTACTTCTTTGCCCAACTTAGGTTGTCAATTGCAGTGGGCATTACTTTGTTTGACTTTCAGACTTTTGTTTAAATCTTAGTTTCTCCTGAGAGGTATACCTATGGACCATCTGTCATATCATCTGACCAACAGGTGGACAACTGTCTCAACTCAGCCTCTGCAGACACTCAGCACGATCAGTGGGAGACAGGTGTGTAGACTGCATAACTTGAAGTGATACTTTTTCACCCCTTTGTAAATATTCCTTTTCTTTTATGCAAGTATAAGCCTCTTGCTGTAGTTAGCACAACTGTATTGTGCTTACAGTTACCACAGTGACCTTAACAGATTTTTATTGAATTTTTATCATCTTTCTTAATCAAATGGTAAGAATTGTAAATGGTTCACATTATATCTGCCATAGAGGAATTTGAAGTTAGGCTATGTGGGAATTTTGATTTATCAGGTTTTGAGTTTGCTGAATAATTCCTGGTGACCCCTTTTTTCCTTTCTAGGCTCCAACTCTAGCAAAAGGAAGCGAGTAAGCAGAGGCCGGGCAAGGGCTGCTCCTCCCCGTAGGCGGCGGGGAGCCAAAGCAGCTTCTGCTCCAAAGCAGGAAGTCCAAACGCCCACTAAAGTGACCTGTGGTAGGTATCTGCCTAACGTGTGTTGTGTTCTTGGGGTTCCCTCTATTCGGTTGCGCTGAGTCTTTTTATGAAGCCCATTTGAAACCACTCTAAAATGTTGAGTAGCAACTTGGTTTCTGTTAAGGATCTAAACAATCTTTCATTCTCTCTTTGGTCGGAGTTGGGGGAGAAAAAATATATTTCTGTAATGCAGGCCATCCCATTCTCTGGTGAGTGACCTTAGGTCTTGGCTTGCTGTTCACTTCTAAAGATGTAGCTCTTCCCCAGTGCAGTGGAGATTGAGAGCTTTAGCCTCCTCTTTGGGATGAGGGTGGGAAGGCACCAGCCTACTTCTCCATATGTTGCCTTCAATTCCCAGTGTGATCTGGTCTGTACCTATTTTTTCTGTTAATTCTCCAGATGGGCAAGCTATGTGAACGAGGGCAAAAATGCATAAAGATTAGTAGCCCTTTAACGCCCAGTTGCTAGGAGGGGGTATGAAAAGTGCTAAAGAACTGCACCCTTGCGCTTGATATGCTGGTCTTGGAGAGAGCCTGAGTCTTAGCTGCTGTTGTGAGGTGGGGAAGGTCAGCTGGCTAAAGGGGAAGCACAGATAATCTGGCAAAAGGAAGGTACACACACTTCTGTCACACTGGAATCCATGCTGATAACAAAAGAACTTTTCAGGAAGTAATGTGCCTGATGTAGTTCTATGAATGCCTCTTGCTGTGGAAATCTTAGTTGGGCCACTGTATTAAAAGCAGGTTCAACATTTCTTTTAAGTAAAGCAGTTTTAAAAAGAAAAGCTTCTGGATTCAGAGTGACCAGATGTGGAGCCGTTGGTAATATATTGAGTAACATAAAATAGAGTTTACTGAATAACAGAGTAAAGCTGAATTTTTTAAAAGCAAAATTAAACTTGTTGGGAGGCTACTATCTTTCATACCAAAGCAACTCAATAAAAAGGTCTTGTGATTAGATTTCAAGGAATTTGTTATAGAAACCTGGTTTACAAATGCCATAGGATAGCATTAAGTAGTTGTGTAGCTTTTGAATGATTGGTCCCCACTCTTAGGTCATGGCCAAAATTAAATATGCTCATCAGTTAAAGCTGTGGCCCTGGAACACTTCATTGTCTATCCAGCTATCCAAGTAATATGCTTTAGGAGTTTACTTTGTAGACAATTCCCAGTTGTACCAATACCTGAACCTTTAATGGCATAAAATATACATGTCAGACAGTTTTTAAAAAATAGTATGCGTGACTATCTAAACGGGCTGACTTGCCCATTAAGATTGGCCATTGAATGGGATTTGGCTTATATTGCTGAGGGTATTTTTGGATCCTTGAATTAAACTTTGCTGTGCCATGCATTCAGGTTCCAGACTTAATTTCTAGGTCGATACAGAGTGTCTGTCTCCAAGACAAGCATATACCATCCCCTTCCTGTGACTCAGGGCTACTTCAAATATCATGCACTTCTTCTGTGGAGCACAATTTAGTTGTGTACAGAAAACCGCGGAATCTGTAAGTAGACTGTCACATGTGGCAACCTACACAGTTGTCATACTTTCTTTGCTGGAAAGCACTTCTTGTGTTGCACGAACATAATATTTGAAGAGGCCCTCACTCAGCAGGCAGGTGCCAAGGGCTGGTGTTAGGCTCCTCGCATAGCTCAGTGTGCTGTTGTCTTTGTGTCAGTGCAATGCAAGTGAAACAAAAAAGCAAATGCACAAAACCGCTCTCTTACCATCTGACCGATTTGCAGGCAATTGGTTCTAACGAAGAAGTTTCAAAAATAATTCAATGAGTGTCAAAACTGCAACTCCAAGGTGCAGCTAAGGCTTCTGCCGGGTAGGTGCAAAAGGACCGAACTGTAAGCTCCATTCAACACTAGATTGTTGCTTGTATGTTTTGTAATGTGATCTGGCTTCACAAGAGCAGAGTTGACTCACGTTGATTCAGAGAGCTGCTTCTGAGACGAGCTCTGCATTTTGTAAAATCTCTTTGAGTTGCACGCCTAAACTTTGGAGTCTGATACCCATCTCCAGATTGCAACCTCCTGGGCTCTGTCAGCCTGCCAGAACTAGATCCTAGATACCGAAACCCGCAAAACAACCCCCCCCAAAATGATCTTTTTTTTGTTGCTGCTTGATTTCTGCCAATTCTTTCTCAATCCACCATTTAAATTCCAGGTTACTAAGCAAAAGTTGATGATAAAGAGACTCTGTCTCTCTTGTGTGCTCTCCTCTCACAGAATGGTCTCGCAAAGGTAAATGAATCCATGCACCCCCAAGTTTCCACCGGTTCTTTGTGAAAGCAAATCTGTGTCTAAATGTGTGCTACCTTAATTCTAGAGGAACCGCGGGCTGCCCCATCCTGCATGCCAGCCTCGAACAGCCAATTCGCAAAGGTGTGTTGGCTGATGGGATGCTCAGTGGGACAAGGCTGGGTCGGCAGCCTCTGGGTTTGTGACAGTGTGTAGAGCCACTCCAGACTGGCGCTGCAGGGGGCTTGTGCCGCAAGCCTCCAGCAGGGTCTGATGGAAACAGGCTGGGGTGCTGCAACAGCGAGAGATGCGCCCCTTGTGGTGCTGTCAGTGGTTGATGTCTCAAGCACTGATCCCTTGCAAGCTTTGCTCAACGACAGATCGATAGATCCAATAGGTGACATCCAGGGTGGTATCTTTAATTATGTATATTCCTACTGCTGCAGATATCAGGCTGCTGTAAACAGTTATGGATTCTTTCTTGGGTTCCGTTTAATCCCTTTCTGCTTGGGGCAGAACGGTCCCCTCAGTTTTCCTGAGCAGTTTGTCCTTTGGCTTGTCAGCTTTTGTTTCTGGTGGATGTATGAACTGCTGACCCTTAGTAGGCCTGGGATTATTCACTGTGTTCATCTTGAAATCCATTTGGTATTGTTTTACTGTCCCGTCCCCAGTTAATCTGACATTAGGATGAGCCTGACGCTGCATTGATCTTTAAGCTGCTTGGCCCTTCTAGAGTAAGGCATTAAAATAGTGAATCCTTGCAGTGAGAGGTCTCTTGTCATGTCCGGTATCTGCAGCAGTCCATTCCAACTAAACTAGAAGTTAGCCAAGCTCTTTCACACCGTTTTGTGTTCTCTTTTTTTGCCATATTGAATCTCAGAATTATTTCTTGATGTTACCATGTGCTAAAAGTCTTGAACCATGTTTTTCTCGGTCCACAGTTGAAATTCATCCCTGGAAAAGCATAAGTATTGGCCCAGGCAAGCGGGCCAAGTACCAGACACTGGTAAACAAAAACAAAAAAAAGCAAATAAAAAGCAAAATAAAAAGCAAAAACTTAAGTGTGACCCTCACGGTTATTCCAGCTGCATCTTCACTGCTTCTCCTATGTTAGAAGCTACCCTGCATCTGGACCCTGCTGTGCTCTTGTTAAACAAGCTGTGAGGGACACAGCCGTGGACTCTGGGACTCGTTGCTTCCCACTCAGTGGGAGAATTGTTATGTGGTTAAATTGTCTGTAATGGGAGTTTTGCGGGCCTGTAACTTTGACTTGGTGTGCCTTAAGTGGGAAAATTGTAGTCTGTGGATTAGAACTGAGTCGGTATTATATGTAGGTTCCATTTCTCTTTTGGGAAACTGGTACCTTAAAGTCTCAACTTCTCGTTGGGTCCTCTGATCTTGGCTTGTAAAACTGCATCACAGTGCTTGATATGTGCCGAAGGGTTTGCCTAAGCAATGAGGTGACAGGCCTCGTTCTCTGAAACCACCCTACTTTGATAACAAACTTGGAGGCTTCATCAGTCTTGCTACTGTGACTTAAACTTGAGGAAAGACATAAGGAGAAGCTTGTCAAGTATGGGGCTGAGTGATACATTTCTCAGATGTCTCTCCTAAGCCATATCCACAGTGGGATTATTTCACTGGGATTGGGGCCTGAATTTCTAGCTGGTTCCTTCATGCTAAAATATGGAGGCTTTGGGTGGGTGCAGTTGTGTTTGTTCTGCCTCAGCTGTAGTTGTTGCCCATGTAGGTCAAGTGTCTTAATTTGACGCAGCTGCTCAGGGCTTGCATTAGTCCTGGCTGGGCAAGGTCACTGATTCCTACTTCTTTTGAGCCAGTTACGCACAATGCTTTTTCCTGGAGCCTTGCAGTTGACACACGTCCTGCCTGTTCTGAGAGAAAGGCTGCGTTTGTTCCCTGTAGTCTATAATTTGAGGCTCTTATCCTTTTCTTGGGGGCAAAGAGGCCCCAGTCATTTAAGTGGGGCTTTGACACCAGGGGTGCCAGTGTGACAACGCCAACTCTGACAGCTGCTGCCGTTCTGTACTCCAGAGTACTGTTGATGTTGGAAAGTGGGCGGGCTTGCTGTTTTGATGAAATCTGAATGTGCCAAACATTGATGCAAAGATTGTGTATCTAAGCTCTATACAGTGCTAATAAAATTAAATCTCTCAGCTGCTTCAATTGTAGCCAGCATATTGAGTTGGAGGCTTTGGTTGGGTTATGGGAACAGTTTCCAGTGGGCCCAACAGCTGAGCTCGTTTAATTTGCTTTCCCCATCATGGCAATCAGGTGCCGGTGTACAGAGTAACAATAATAATCTCTGCCTCAAATGCAAAGTGTCCAGGCGTTACCATGTGTGTGGAGATGGAGCTGCTTGTAGTATCAACCCCTGTCTGTTCCGTGGGGACCAAGAGGGTGCCATTTCCTGGCTGATATGCTGCAGAGTAAAATAACGTCATCTGGTCAAATCCCATTGGCTGCACAGCTCTGCTGTTGTCCTTCTGGAAAGAAGGGATGTGTTCTGGCAGTCGGCTAGCAAAATCTGCCTTGTAGCAAGCTGGCATGGGTGGGTGTGGGCTCCAGGCCGTATGAAGTTGCTGGTAAAGGGCTGTGACTGCACTCTTGAGTTAATGCTTCTACAGGTGATGACCACAAGACACAGAGAAATTAAAGCTGACGGCCTTGTTGAGCGTATGTAATACACCACCTGCCTCATTTTTTAAAACATATCCTACTTTGTATTTGTTCCATTTTCCCTCCCTTTTGAACCTTTCAAATTTCAGCTAAAATGCTGATGAGATTTTGGGCTACTGAACAAAACAAACCTGTCCTTCCACCTCTGGTGCCCATGGTTACAGCTGGCCTTCACTAATTTCTGAGACATCTACAACATGGTAGTATGCGAACCTTGCACCTGGTCCGCATCATATAGGCAGAATATAATTAGTTGGAAGCACAGAGCTCAGCTGTAGAAACAGGTCTCCGTCATTAAGATTTTGTTCAAAATGTCTCGGATCTTTCCTTTTCTCCAAGTCAAGGGGGTTATTGGCCCTTCATAAAGAAGAGGCTCAGATTGAAGCTTCAGTTGTTGTAAATATACAACTGTAGCAATCCTAGTAGTTTGGAGTAGAGAGTAACATTAAGATTTCAGACACAAAATAGTTGGAAGTCTTCTGTTGGGGCAGTATTTTGAAGAATGCCCCTTTGGGGCCAACTGTTAAAACTAGTGATGAAGGTAGGGAAAATATGAGACTTGATGGGTTTGGTCTAGAGAGGTGGGAATTCAGGCAGGGTGTTCCTCTTGATCTAATCTTAACAGCTCAACAGCAGGCAGAGTTACTCAGCAGTATGCCCCACTGTATTCAATAGTGCTTGCTACCGGGTAAGTGCAGTTTTGGATTGGGTATATTACATGGTCCAGTTGCCCTGGAGTGTGGATCCTGTTGGATGGGCATTAGTGAAGTTCAGCTGTAACTTTGTGCCAAGATACCTTTCAAAGATGAGTGTGAACACCCTTTGCTGGGACTGACCATCTCAAGGAGCCTGAATCTTTCGGGAGTCCCAAGTGGCCTGAACCTACCGCATGGTTGGCCTTTGTGTTCGACACCTGCTCAGGGCTATTAGCCCAGTCCTGGAATACCGCTGCATGATCGCGTGTTTGTCTGCATGCTTTGTTTATGACCCGCAGCTCTAATGCGCCTGTCTCTCTCTCTCTCCCTCCCTCCCCCTCTCTTTGTTCCGTCTGTCCTGCTCAGACATCAGGCTCCGTGTTCGTGCAGAGTACTGTGAGCATGAGCCCATCTTGCGTCAGAACGTGATTTCGAACAAGCAGAACCGGTTAGAGCGTCAGTTTGATGTCTTCGGGCAGTCCAACACCATCCTCAAATCTCGCGACCTGGGCTCAATCATCTGCGATATCAAGTTCTCAGAGTTGTCCTACCTAGATGCCTTTTGGAGCGATTATATGAATGGCTCACTGCTGGAGGCACTGAAGGGGGTCTTCATCACAGACTCGCTCAAAGAAGCAGTGGGACAGGAGGCTATTCGGCTGCTGGTCAATGTGGACGAGGACGATTACGAGGAAGGACGCCGTCTCTTGCTGGAAAGCGTGACTCCCCAGGCCTGGTGATCTCGGGTCTGGGAAACACAAGTATGTTTTCCCCTTGAGGCTGCCTGGTGGTGCTGGGTGTGCTCATAACTCTTCATGCTTTAGCAAGCTCCCTTGCCTGTCAGCTGCCCTCCCCTCCACCCATTCTCTGTTTCAAGTGTATTTCGGTAAAAGAGCAAGCTTTTAACTTCCGTTTAAGCACATCTGTCTCTCTGTTTGCCAGCTAGTCTTCTAGCCACCTCAGCCTCCCCCCCCCCCAAGATTCAGTTTCAGAAAATCAAGGCATTTGGCAGAAGAGGAAAAGATTTAACTTCATAAAAGGCATGAAGGAGTTCAGTGGGGTCCTTCTATTGTAGGTTGTAGCACGTTTATGGCTTTTCTTCCGTAGAGAAACTAGTTCAGACTCAGCTGAAGAAAACAATTATTATAAGTGAGACTTGGTCTTTGCTCTGTTTTTTTTTTTTTTTTTTTTTTAATGTTCATCCTAATTTTTGTGGCTTATCCTGATTCCTAAGAAGCCGCCCGCCCAAAAGATTGGCATTGATCGTATAGCAAATTAGACTTCTCTCTAGTCTCAATGGACTTTTCCCCCAGCAAGATGGTCCTTCAAGGGCTTTGGAACCAGTGTTTTGGTTTAACATCTTTTTTCCCCTTTCTCACAGGACGTGTGCCATTGTTCGGTGACCACATGGATTGCAGACTTGGGAAGACCTGACTTTAGCGAAGGAAGCTTCATCCTGTCGTGGGGCCAGGCTGGATCTTGGCAGCCACAGGGTCCCCCGGGGAGTTGTCGTGTGCCACAGCTGGTCATGTTATGGTTT
This sequence comes from Euleptes europaea, assembly GCF_029931775.1. Taxonomy (NCBI): domain Eukaryota; kingdom Metazoa; phylum Chordata; class Lepidosauria; order Squamata; family Sphaerodactylidae; genus Euleptes; species Euleptes europaea. The sequence continues at coordinate 1,017,999 of NC_079314.1, forward strand.
TGAAGCATTGGAAGAACAGCAGGAAATGATCTTAATGGACATTGAGGTGTAGTGGGGCTTGGGCAGAGGCACCCACTCAGTGGATTCCTCTCCCTCTGAACCTGTGCAGAAGTACTTGTCTGAGGAACAATGAAAAGGGCACAAATTGGAGTGGATATCATGCTCACGGAGTAGTGTTTGATTTCTCCCCTCCCCACCGTGGACAGCAGCCTCATCTTGCAGAGGTGCAAACATACTTCTAAGAAGGATGGCAGTGAGGCATGCTGTTTCTAGCTACTTTGCAGGAAGAGAAATCACCTTCTCTCAGTCTGCTGTTGGGGGTGGACTTCCCCTTCCCTCTAAGTTAAATATACAGCCACCGTGCTGATGGTTGTAAACAGTGGAAGTTTGAGTTACTTTCCTGAGGGATACTTTCAATTGTTTGTGGGTATTTGTATATAGTATAAAATAGTAAAGAGTTTTTTAAAAATGAAAGCAGATCACACAGCATCTCTCATAGAGGAAATTGTTTCATGGCACTTAGGGAAACCTGTAATTTAATTTTTTTTTACAGAACAAAAGAATTTTTGATGTTCTTGTACTGTATTTGCAAATTACAAATGTTAATAAAGAGAGTTTGCAATTGCCTGGCTTTGTTTGGTGAGAACAAACCTTCCACCACCGCAATAGTCTTGCTTTCCAGTCTCTGGTTGAAATCTTTCAGTCCTATTTGTTGGTCCATGAGGAAAGGCAGTTAGGAAGGAGTGATAGCTGTCCCACTCAAGAAAAGCAGGGTGGTGATAGCATGTTCAAACTTCCTGTTTTTCCCCCCAGTGGAAACCACTCTAGAAGTCTTAATCTCCTATAAACAAAAGTCCCCTGAAGCTCTTAATCTATGTTAAGGGAACTGAACAGAATGAGACACGGGACAGGCAATAGCAGCAGGACGTCTAGCTGCAACAGTTTAGAGTGCACACGGTGCCTTGACATGAACACAACCCAGCACAGTGACTAGCTTGCAAAGGGCTGTTGTGCCTTGTTTAAAAAGACGTGCTGTATCTTCCCAGTCAGTAAGGAGAAGCATTCAGCCACTGGAGTACAACAGCAGTAAAACTCCTTTGCTGGAACAGTGAATATTCATCCCCTCCAGTAGTTACAGTGTAGAACAGTTAAATTCCATTAGGCCTAGAAATCTGCAGCCCTCCACCAGTCCAAATGCTACATCAGGTTATTTGTCATTTTTGCTGGGATCTCAAGTCAAACTTCAAAGTAAGTGGCCGATGCATTCTAACCAAGCCTGAGATGTTCAGAGTGCTGCCTTGGGGCTTGTGCCAGAGATGGGCATAGGCAGATGCAAGCATACTAGGGCAGGCCTTACAAGGGAGCTTGTTCTGCTTCATTGGTTCTTGTAGGTTATCCGGGCTGTGTAACCGTGGTCTTGGAATTCCAAGACCACGGTTACACAGCCCGGATAACCTACAAGAACCAATGAACTCTGACCGTTGAAAGCCTTCGACAATATTTTGTTCTGCTTCCTTTTGTTCTGCTTCCTTCTGGATGCACCTTAACCACAAATGGAAGGTTGTATGATATACCAGGGCCTTGGGGCTAATTTGGGGATATCCCAAAGAGGAGGAGCAACGGGTGTCTCACCTTTGGCACATTGTCCTCTGCAAGAGCCAAATAAGCATAATTTTTAAAGCTCCAAGTAACAGAAAAGCTCGAGCCGTGGTCCCGAGAAAATGCAATCCCGCAGCTTCATGAACCAACCTCTAGGGGGCTTCACATGAAAAGCCAAGAGTTTAATTACCTTCTTGCCTGCATCTTCCTTAGCTTTTCTCATCATGAAGTTCAGATGTAATACTTTGAAGCAAGAGCTTCTGGAGCAATCTACTGTTTCTGCTGAGAGGGAGTGCTCAGGGAAGAAGCCAGGGTGTAGGCATATTCAAGCCCTATAGGGTAAGTTACCCTTCATCCTATATACACAAACTTACACCCGAAATCTGGAGCTAGCCTTGCCATACAAACAAAATACATGGCCTCTATAGCCTCAGAATATCATGCACCACCGATTAATCAGGACTTTTTGAAGTCTGGGAGTCTCGAAGGACACGAGTTTGTAGTTCCGTGAACAGGAGAAGGGACAAGCTGGCAAAGCATTCTTGGAATAAAATATCACAGCCTGGTTTTCCTTTGGGCAAGCTATATCTGCGTGGGACAATTATCTTAAGCTGTTGGTTGCCTGCCTTCTTTCCTCAGAAACCGCCATGGCTAGAAGAACGGGATGAGGTAACAATGTTGGAAAATTCTGAAGAAGTCAGTGTAGGCTGTTTCCTAGTCAGATTTTAATCCAAAATTGTAGATGGAGCTGTAATGCGGATTTTATAATTTACTCGCTCAATTTTTGAGCAAAAGTAACAATTAGAAATCTAGAACTCTGCATTTTGGTCGTTTCTCGGTTGTGCCGGGAATGACTGCTCTTTGAGTTTAACAGGTGAGGCAGATGGAATGGAGGCAAAACTGCATCTTTAATTGCTTAGGCAAGCAACAATTTGCTCATTGTGTTTCCTTATTTAACAGTGCTCACTTGCCCTCAGAGCTGCCTGGCCTTCAGGTTCCCTCTGTCCCAGGTCTGCCCTCCCTGTCTATTTAACCCAGCCAAGTTGATGGTGTGCCCCTCCCACGGAGGAGATGGATTGCAAACTGTTTCATTCACTGAACAGTTGAAAGGTTCTGGGCTGGTTTCCTAACTAAGCTTATCAGGTTCGGAGGTTTTGCAAGATGGGTTATATAAAGTAAAAAATCACAAGTTGTGATTCTGTTGGGGTTTTTAAATCCTTGTATGTATGTGGCCATGAGCAGACCATCTGGATTTATACCCTTCAGAAGACAGAAGAAAACTCCCTAATGATTGCATCAGAGTATGGTCTATCTGACCCAGTACTGTCTGCCCCAACTAGTGACAGTTGTTGGGCAAAGGCCTTTCCCAGCATCTGCTACTGGAGATTTCACTTTTGTATGCCTGACCTCTGTGCTTTATGCCGTCCCCTAAAGGGTACAGGCTGCTGTTGGTTCTCCAGCATGGTGGAAGGTGGAATTTAAACCTTTGGCCCCAGGAGGAAAGCTGCATACAATTTCCATTAACAAGCACAATTCACACACACAATCATAAAATCGGCTGCCTAGGGAGGTGGTGAGCTCCCCTTCTCCAGCAGTCTTCAAGCACTGACTGGAAGAACAATTGTCAGGGATACTCTAGGCTGATCCTGCATTGAACAGGGGGCTGGGCTAGATGGCCTGTGTGGCCCAACTGTATGATTCTTTGATTCTATAACCTGCTGCCTTTCCCCTCCCTACCCCATTCTGTCAGCCCTTTTTCACTTTCTGCTGCGGAAGAAGCAAGTTGCCAGCATTTGCTCTTTGCCAGCATGGCCAGCAGGTGGCTCCCCTAATCTGAATCTATCCAGTTTCCTATCCAAGACCCCCTAAATAAATGTCATTTCCCCAATTGTAAATCAATAATGTTTCACTGATGAACAATAATAATACAAATCTCCTGAGCATTCCCTGGATCGAAGGAAAACATTTCCATACACGCCTTGTCTTGTTGCGTTCTAACTGCTTTGCCACTTCTGAACCAAAAAGGATGCAAATTAATCCGAAGGACTGGGAAAGGGGCTACGGTCTGATTTTGGAGCATGGGAGAGTTTAATTTGGCGGGTTTCTTGCCCAACCTAAAAGGGAACACCTTAAACACCTCTTCGGTCTAGTGATGAGCTCAAGAGAGCAGCTGTGTTAACTGTCAGAAACTAACACTTTAATTGATTTAACCCATTCTCTGTTAATCTCCTTTCCTCTCGGCTTGGCTAGCATGCACCCCGCTCTCTTTTCTCTGCCCCCCCCCCAATTGTTCTCTGGAACTCGCATCTTTGTTGCCCTACTTCTTTATTTCCCACCCGCATCTGTCTGTCTTTCCCCTTTGGCACACCATAGCACATTCCCTGCAATGCCAAATGTCTCTAAACTCTTACCTCTGCTTCCCTTGGTTTTTTTTCACATCCCAGAGGGTTCTCTGCATCCCAAGCCAACCCCCCATTTTCTCTTTGCAACTGTGGAACTCTGTCATCTCCACACCACGGCCGAGTGGTCTGCACCCTCATCTCTTCGCTGTCCACCCCACAGGTCTCTCAGCGCTACCCATCTCTCCGTTCTGTGCGTTGTCTTCCATTATTCCCCATGCTGGCTTTGTTTCTGTTCCCTTTCTCCCTTTCTCCACTGAGTGGTGGGCAATAGATCACAAGGCTTTCACTCTGCCAGCAATTCACAGCTGGCAAGGGCTCAGACCCAAGTGTGTCATGGCTGGCTTGCCTGCAACAGACTGAGAAATGTGGTTCCTGTTCCACTGTGTGTAGCTAGCAATGCAGACGGAGAGATACAGGCATTCTTCCCTTCCTCACTCACTCTTTCGATGTGCTTGAGCAGGTCTTAGAGCAGGATCTCCAACATGGTGCCCATGGGTGCCATGGTGCCCACCAACACTACACCAGCATGGTGTAGTGGTTAAGGGCAGTGGACTCTAATCTGGAGAACCATGTTTGATTCCCCACTCCACCACACGAGCAGCAGACTCTAATCTGGGTTTCCCCACTCCTCCACTTGAAGCCTGCCGGGGGACCTTGAGCCAGTCACAGTTCTCTCTGAACTCTCTCAGCCCCACCTACCTCACAAGGTGTCTGTAGTGGGGAGAGGAAGGGAAGGTGATTGTAAGCCAGTTTGAGTCTCCTTAAAGGTAGAGAAAAGTGGGGAATAAAAACCTACTTTTCTTCTTCTTTTCTGGTGCTCAACAAGTGCTCTTAGAAAGTGGGTGGGGCCAGGTTGGGCACTTGCCTAGCATGGCTTCTGATTGGCCCCTGGAGATCTGATGGGCAGGGCAGATTAAAATACTGTTGTTCCAGTGGCAGCTGCCACCACGACATTGGTTTTATTCTCTCATTCCTCTTTACCACTCTTCTCCCCAGCGCTCGGGCTTCCTTTGTGTATGTGGTTCCACCTCCTGTGGCAGCAGTTTTGTGGTTGTAACCTAGAGTTGCCAGGTCCCTCTTCACCACCGGTGGGAGGTTTTTGGGGTGGAGCCTGAGGAGGGTGGGGTTTGGGGAGGGGAGGGACTTCAATGCCATAGAGTTCAATTACCAAAGCGGCCATTTTTCTCCAGGTGATCTGATCTCTATCGGCTGGAGATCAGTTGAATTAGCAGGAGATCTCCTGCTACTACCTGGCAGTTCATCTCCAGCCTGGCAGTTCATCTACAGCTCATCTCCAGACTACAGAGATCAGTTTCCCTGGAGAAAATTGATGCTTTGGAGGGGGGGACTCTGTGGCATTGCACCCTACTGACGTCCCTACCCTCCCCGGGCTCCACTCCCAAATCTCCAGCAATTTCCCAGCCTGGATCTGGCAACCCCTACTCCCCCAAACCCTGCCAGTGGCCAGGGGGAACCTAGCAACCCCACTCCAGAGAGACGGGAAGGGGGAATGCAATCAGCCCACAAGCATGCAGCTCTGTATGATGAATTCTCCTGGAATGCCCATATTTATTAGTCTTTCTTTCCAGCTCTCATTGCCTCATTGGCTAGCCTCTTTCCCCCCATATGACTCTATATCATAAAGGCCCCTCCATGTGGGGCCTGCATTTCTTTGGCCTTCTGCCCAGGGCCTCACAACATTTCTGAGTGCTAAATATTCAAAATAAGAGTCCTGAGTTACATTAACTTGTAGGATTCCCTGCCTCAGGACATTATGATGGCCCCTAATTTAGGGGCAAAGGGAATTGGACACACTTATGGTCTGTTGATGGCTGACAGCCGCAATGACTGAATACAAACCTCCATGTTCAAAGGCAGTTATTCTTAAAACAGTGGGACTGGTGACAGGGAAACCACAGGAGGCCTTTGAGGGACATCTGGGGGGGCCACTGTGTGGAACAGGTTGCTGAAATAGATGAACCATAGAAATAGATGATCCAGCACGGCTGCTTGTACATTCCTATGCGTTAAAACCAAAGGCGACAAAACTGGTTTCTCTTTTCTTATTTGTGCAGGTCTGTATGTAATAAGTTTGTAACTTAATCAGCCTTTACCTGGCCTCTTGTGGATTGTATCATTGAACTGATTTTGCAGAGAAGCACTGGTAAAACAGCAGGCCGTGATACCCTCCAGCCTCCAGGTGGGGCCTAGAGATTTCCCACTATTACAACTGATCTCTAGGCAACAGAGATCACTTCCCCTGGAGGAAATGGCTGCTTTGGAGGGTGGACTATATCGCATTATACCCTGGTGAGGCTCCTTCCCAGGCTCCACCCACAAAAACTCCAAGTATTTCCCCAACCCAGAGCTGGCAATCCTACTTGTCAGGCCTTTGCTGGTTCAGGCATGTTCCCTTGACATGACTCTGTCAGACCATTGCTGGTTCTAGCCTGGCTCTGGCTCCGTGTCAAGCAACCTTGGTTCCCATGCCTGTAAATACTGTGTATACTTCCCTTCCTGCAGCTGCTTAGTTGTTTGGTCTACGCTTCATGAGAATTCTTATCTCGGGTTTACCTCACTGTGTTTTCCCTGAGTGGCTAAAGTGCTTTTAAGCTAGAGTTTTCCCTGTTGTGGTCATTAGCAGCCTTCATCTGTTTCTATACAGTCAGTTTTTATATTTACCTTTTTGCTCCTCATAAAGTATACTGCTTCAGGATCACCTGCCTGAGCATGTTTGCTTATGGGATGCTACAGGTAAATGCCTGATTCTGACATTAGGCTGCTAATCCTGCCTTTCCAACATGGTTTATCCAATGAGTCCTAAAGAGAAAACCGTTCTCAGAGAATTTCTGGACAAGAATCTAGCCCGTGGGTTCATCCGCCCTTCGTCGGCCCCCTGTTCAGCCCCTTCGTTTTTTGTGCGGAAAAACACAGGGGATCTTCGGTTGTGTATTGACTTTCGCAGACTCAATGCAGTTACCCAAACGAATGCCTATCCCCTTCCATTGATTCCTGACTTACTCAGCCAACTGAAAGAGGGGCACATTTTTACCAAATTGGACTTGGTCGAAGCTTATTACCAAGTACGGATTCGTAAAGGGGACGAATGGAAGACAGTCTTTTCCAGTTGTTTGGGAATGTTTGAATATCTGGTCATGCCTTTCGGGTTAAGTGGGGCTCCCAGTGTCTTCATGCAAATGATTAATGAAGTACTACATGACTTGCTTCACACACACACACACATGACTTGTTGTTTAAAGGAGTTATTGTCTACCTAGATGACATTTTGATTTATACTAAAACTCGAGAGGAACATGTGAAGTTGGTCAAAGAGGTCCTGAGACGTCTCAGAGACAATAATTTGTTTGCCAAGTTGTCTAAGTGTGAGTTTCACCAAGATAAACGGACTTTCTTGGGGTATGTGGTTTCGCCCAGGGGTTTGGCCATGGATCCTGAAAAGGTGCGGGCAGTGTTAGAATGGGAACCCCCCACAACTTGCAAACAACTTCAACAGTTTCTCGGCTTCGCAAATTTCTACAGGGGTTTTCTCAACAATTTTGCGAAGGTGGCTCTGCCCTTAACAGATCTGCTAAAGACTAAGGGGAAGGGGAGTATGGCACTCTTGCACTCCTCCCGCCTGGCTTGGACGCCAGACTGTCAGCATGCATTCGACACCCTGAAAAGACTGTTCACTTCCGAGCCCATACTCAAACACCCTGACTGCGAAAAACCATTTGTTGTTCAAGTAGATGCCTCCGATGTAGCTATGGGGGGGCTCTGTTGCAACAGGGGGAAGCGGGACAGCTCCAGCCCTGTGCGTACTTTTCTAAAAGGTTCTTGGCATCTGAATTGAATTGGCCCATTTGGGGGAAAGAGGCGGCCGCGGTTAAACATGCCCTCACGGTGTGGAGACATTTCTTAGAGGGGGCTGAGTTTCCGTTTGAGGTATGGACAGATCACAAAAATTTGGAGGCATTAAAAGGGTCACGCAAACTCACTGCTAAACAGGTGCGCTGGGCAGAATTCTTTTCTAAGTTTCGGTTTGTGTTAAAGCATGTTCTGGGAAAGCAAAACCACTTGGCGGACGTGCTTTCCCGGCTACCCCAATATCAAAGCAAGGAGGAGTGCCCTACAGACTCGCTCTTCACCCCCGAGCAGCGAGGGGTGATGTCGAGTTTGGCAGTCCAGACGCGCTCCCAAATACTGAAAGCTCCCGCCCCAGAGGTTTTTTACCCAGAGGTTTTTTACCCAGTCCGGTAAAACTCTACCCAAGAGTCTCCCCCCTTGGAGGGGCTACCAGATACTTTTAAAAAAGGCTTAGTGGAAGCCTACCAAACGGAATGAGATGCCAATGAACTACCAGACAAACTGACTCTGCGGGGGAAGTTTTGGTTTAAGGAAACCAAACTGTATGTTCCAGACACCTTGCGGAGAGAGGTGATGGATCGGGGCCACGGCTCCAAAGTAGCAGGGCATTTCAGGTTCATTAAAACCCTGCATTTGGTACGCAGACAATTCTGGTGGCCGGGGATGAGAACGGACTTGGACTCTTTTATTCGCAGCTGTCCTACATGTGCGACAGCCAAGAGGGTAGTGGGGAAGCCGCCTGGACTCTTAAAGCTGTTAGAAACGCCTTCAGCTCCCTGGGAAGTCATTGCCATGGACTTTATCACTGATCTTCCTCCTAGCCGGGGGGAAACGGAACTGTGGGTGGTTACGGACCTTTTCTCTAAACAAGTGCATTTAGTCCCCTGTGCGGGACTGCCTACAGCCCAAAAATTGGCAAAAATGTTTGTGTCACATGTTTTCAAATATCGCTCGTTCCCGCATAAGATAATTTACGACTGCGGGGTTCAATTTGTGGCTAAGTTTTGGAGAGCCTTCTTGAGGTTGGTGGGGGTTGAACAGGGATTGTCGAGTGCATATCACCCCCAAACTGACGGATAAACAGAACGTGTCAATTCGGTATTAGAGTGTTATTTGCGTTGCTATGTCAATTACCATCAAGATGATTGGGTAGAATTATTACCTTTTGCAGAGTATGCCTACAACAATGCCTCACATCAGCCCACAGGTTTTAGCCCGTTCCAGGTGGTGTATGGGAAAGAATTTGGACCTTTTGGTAATGTGGATATGACGGGAGGTAGACAACACCGAAGTGGCTGATTGGGTTGGGGTCATGAAAGTACCTGGCCCTGGCTACAGGAGAATTTAGAGCAGGCCAAAAGAAAATACAAAGCACAAGCAGACAAACACCGCACCCCAGGGTGGGACATGAAGGTGGGGGACCAGGTGTACCTATCCACAAAGAACCTGCGCTCCTTGCGTCCCTGTAAGAATTTCAGTGAAAAATACTTGGGACCTTTCCCAATTTCACGGCTCATCAATGACGTCACGGTGGAACTCACCCTTCCTAAGTCCCTAAGAGGGATCCATCCAGTATTCCATGTCAGTCTTTTGAAACAACATGTACTCGCTCCTGAGTGGTATCCTGAGCCCTCTCCCGAGGTCCCCGTGTTGGTGGAGGGGGGGAGAACATTTTGAAGTGTCCAAGATTCTCAATTCTCGCATTCAGAGGGGGGCGCTCTACTATCTAGTACGTTGGAAACATCTAGGTCCGGGCCATGATGAATGGGTGGCCGAACACAATGTAGCAGCTCCCCGATTAGTTTGTCAGTTCCATGAAGCCTACCCCCACAAGCCTCTTCTGGCTGAAGATAGTGAGGGAGGCCCCTAGGGGGGGCAGAATGTCAGGCCTTTACAGGTTCAGGCCTGTTCCCTTGACATGACTCTGTCAGACCATTGCTGGTTCTAGCCTGGCTCTGGCTCCATGTTAAGCGACCTTGGTTCCCATGCCCGTAAATATTGTGTATACTTCCCTTCCTGCAACTGCCTAGTTGTTTGGTCTACGCTTCATGAGAATTCTTATCTCGGGTTTACCTCACTGTGTTTTCCTTGAGTGGCTAAAGTGCTTTTAAGCTAGAGTTTTCCCTGTTGTGGTCATTAGCAGCCTTCATCTGTTTCTATACAGTCAGTTCTTATATTTACCTTTTTGCTCCTCATAAAGTATACTGCTTCAGGATCACCTGCCTGAGCGTGTTTGCTTATGGGATGTTACAGGTAAACGCCTGATTCTGACACTACTTCCAATACCCCACTTGTTAAATTAGGGACATTCCTGTGTCCTTATAATTTCCCTGTTCTCAAACCAGCGCACCACCTTCCTTTGTTGCTCATGGTGAAGAGATCTGATGAGATCAGGATAGCTTGGGCTGTATTTATTTGTTTGTTTGTTTAAGGTTTTTTTATAGATCTCACAATAGAAGAAGAGTTGGTTTTTATATGCCGATTTTCTCTACCTTTTAAGGAGAATCAAACCAGTTTACAATCTCCTTCCCCTCCCCACAACAGACACCTTGTGAGGTAGGTGAGGTTGAGAGAGCTTGAAGAGAGCTTGTGACTGGCCCAAGGTGACCCAGCTGGCTACATGTGGAGGAGTGGGGAATCAAACCTGGTTCTCCAGATTAGAGTCCACCGCTCCTAACCACTACACCACGCTGGCTCTCTTACACAACAACTGCAACTCAGTAACAACAGCTGTTACTGGTGGGAAGGATGCAAGGGGAAATTGAGCATCTAGCATACACATGTGCACACTCATATCTTTTTTAAAATGGCACCCCCCAAATCTCTCTCAAAGGCCTGAAAGCAGGGACCACCCTTAGTGAATTACTATTTATTATTAGCTTCATTTATAGCCCGCTTTTCTCACTTGGGCTCAAGGCAGATAACAAATATGATGAGAGCTATTCAGTCAAAACAGCAAGCAAATTACAAAGTATGATCTAAAAAAAAAGTATGATCTAAAAAAAAAAACTCCTTTGAAGCTAACAGTAAAGATTAGTCAAAAAGGGCAAGAGTCCAGTAGCACCTTAAAGACTAACAAAAATATTTTCTGGTAGGGTATGAGCTTTCGTGAGCCACAGCTCACTTCTTCAGAAGAAGTGAGCTGTGGCTCACAAAAGCTCATACCCTACTCATACCCTACCAGAAAATATTTTTGTTAGTCTTTAAGGTGCTACTGGACTCTTGCCCTTTTTGACTACTGCAAACAGACTAACGCGGCTACCCACTGTGAGTAAAGATTAGAGGTAATACACAGGGCCAACTGGAAAACTGCTAAGGACCTTGGTTTAGTGTGATGCATCTTCAAATACAGAACAACCCAAAGGCATGTAATCCCACCCTGCAGCTCCAGTAACAGAATTCAGCATTTTATGATTCTTTGGGAAGATGGGTATTTAGGATTTATCAGCACCCCAAAGAATCACATTTGTTTATTGAGATTAGCTTATTTTGAGATCCAGCGTGGTGTAGTGGTTAAGAGCGGTGATTAGGAGCAATTGTCTCTAATCTGGTATGAACCGGGTTGGTTTCCCCACTCCTCTACATGAAGCCAGCTGGATGACTTTGGGCTAGTCACAGCTCTCTTTTAACTTTCTCAGCCCCACTTACCTCACAGGGTGTCTGTTGTGGGGAGGGGAAGGGAAGGTGGTTGTAAGATGGATTGATTCTTCCTTAAGTGGTAGAGAAAGTCAGCATATAAAAACCAACTCTTCTTCTCTTCTCTCTTCTTAGCATATCATCAAGGCACCCTGACCTGGATGGCCCAGCTAGCCTGATTTCATCCACTCTAAGAAGCTAGTACTTATTGGGAGACCTCTGAGGAAGACCAGGGTTGCTACTAGGGTTGCCAGCCCCAGATTGAGAAATACCTGGAGATTTTGGGGGTGATGCCTGAGGAGGGCGGGGTTTGGAGAGGGGAGGGATTTCAATGAGGTACAAGGGCCACAGAATCCACCTTCCAAAGCAGCCATTTTCTCCAGGTGATCTGACCTCTGTTGCCTGGAGTTAAGTTGTAATAGTGGGAGATCTCCAGCCGCCACCTGGAGGTTGGCAACCCTAGTTGCTATGCAGAGGCAGGCAATGGCAAACCACCCTGAACATCTCTAGCCTTGAAAAACCCTATGGGGTCGCCATAAGTCGGCCGTGATTTGACAGCACTTTCCACCACCAAGTGATCATGGCATTCCTCGCTTTGTGCAAAGATTTGGGTCTTCCTCCTCTTGAGCCTTCGGTGTCGTTTTGGACCCAACAAACTTTGCAGCCTCTGTGATTTGCTCCTTTCCTCCTGGACTACTTCCTGCACCTCCGGGTACCTACCTTCCTTCCCTTTCCTGTTAGCGGACTTTTTCAGATTCAGATTTATTAGTACAGCATAAGCCAGTAAAAACACATGTGTCATTTATTTAAAAAGGTAAAAAATTACAGCAGTTCAATTACAGCAGACTTTGTGCAACAAAAAAACATCCAGGTGCCGCCCTGGCATGACCTCCCCCCCACCCCCACTGTGCCTCCTTGACTCTCCACGTGCTTTCCTGGTTCCTTGTGCCAGTTTCCTGCTCCTCTCTTTATCTCTAGCTTATAGTCAAAACTATCAGCAAACTGCTTGGGATGGCACAGTGTGGAAGGTGCTGATGCACCACAGAGACTCGGTTCACGTCTGACCACAGGGCTGGCATTAGCATACCCTGAGGTGGGGCAGCTGCCAGGGCCCAGGACGTCTGGTGGGGCCCACCGCCCCTGCCCCTTACCCACGCACCTTCCTTGCCATCTGTCTGTACCCGTGCTCCCAACTGCCCACTGTCATTGAGGAAGGTCATGGGAGTGGTTCCCAGTGGTGGAACTCTTGGTGGCAGGGGCAGCAGCAGCACCCCCTGCTGCACACACACTGGGCCCTGTGGTTGGGGAAATGGCACCCAGAGCGTGGAGGCGACTGAGCATGGGCCCTGGGAAGGTGTGAAAGTGGGAGAAGGACGCATGGACAGGTGGTGGGCATGCAGGTATGAGGGTGGAAAGGAGGGCATGAGGGGTGTCCTGGGGCTGGGCAGAATGGGGGCTTGGGCATTGTCCAACCAAGGGCCTGAGAAATCAGAAACCAACCTTCCTTGGCTATCAGCAGATGGCATCACTTCTTGGGTCCCTGGTGATGATGGTCGAGTCCGAGTCCATCAAATGCAATGTTGCTGCAGAAACTTGGCTCGGATCAGGCCCCCAGCTGTGTCAGCCCAGCATATTAAGAGCTCTCCCTTGCTTGGGGTGACAAAATACCTTGTACCAGCCCTGTTTCCTTATTGGGCTGCTCACCAACATTCCATAGGTGACAACAGGAACAGGAGTGTGACACCCCTGTTCTCCAGCTGAGGATTCCCGCCTGATCTCTGCTGCTTATTGCATTCCTGAAAGCTCTGTTCTCTCGGCTGTCATCAGCGGTAGTCCATACGACACTAGTTAAAAGCTATTTGTTCTTGAGATTAACGATTCACTCGAAAACCGTAATTGCCCTACAATCACTTTTTGACGCTTTAGAACAAACTTTATATGAAATGTACTTTAATGTCTATGCGAGTGTAGAGACAGAAATCAGAAGTCCCAGGGGAAGGTGTCAAACTCTAAAGAATTACGACTCTGGCAACTCGTGAATAACGTAAAAAGAGGCCTCCCCCAAAAGAGAGGCAGTACAAGTTGACAAAAAAATAAGGGACAGCTAGATTCGAGTCCACGAGCACCTTAGAGATCAACAAGATTTTCAGGGGATAAGCTTTTGCCAGGGAGCTTCGACTGTTGGAAAGCTTATTCCCTGAAAATTTTGTTTTTCCTCGAATCTAGCTGTTCTACTGCAGACCAACACAGTTACCCTATGAAACTAGAAAATAAGGACTGTCCCTGGTAAACAGGGACAATTGGAGTGTACACCTTCTGGGAACTGACCTCGACCTGCTTTTTTAACCATTCTGTCTTCCCTTTCAGTTGCATGCCTCATCCTTACTCTAGGCAGGACCTAGAGGGTATGGAAACGGACATGTTCTAACAAATGTTTGCATATATCTCTTGGGCTGGAGGGAGGTATTTTGAAGCCAACCTTCCCTATTCCTTCAGTAGGGGGCGCCTCTACACTTTAGTGAAGAAGCTTTGCTAGTTTCCGACTCGAAGCCCACCTTGACATAAAAAAAAAACATGAGTCTCCTTGTTTTCTTGTGTGAAATGGTGGCGTTGGAGGAAATATCCTCGTAGAGCTCAGCAACTGGTGGCTGTTGAGCAGCGTGGGGCTCCCTCTTGGCCCTTCAGCTTGGGAACCCGGAGGCGAAACAGGAAAGCAGCTCAGGCAATGGGGTTTGCTGCTTTGCTGTTTTCAGGACCAAGGCCTTGTCTTTTCTCCTGCCTACTCTTGACTGAAAACGGCCCTCCAGCAAAACCAGTTGTTGACCAGGGAATGACAATGTGCTCGAGGTGGGAGGCATTGGGATTTCTGCCTTCTGTCGGGAAGTGAGGTTTTGTGGCTCGGAGCCAGAATCATGGATTCCTGTGTAACATGTCTCTAGTCACATCTGGCTGCTTCTACACAAAGCAGAATTCCATAACGAAGCATTCATTTTGGGCCTGAACCTCATTTTCATGTGCACAGTGTCCTCTGTCATTAACATTTGGAACGTCCCTAACAATCCCTTTCAGGCTCATCCTACTTTACCGGCCAGAAATACCTGGTGATCGGTTTTTCGGCCCAGTCCTCCAGCTTTCGTATGATCCCTTCTCTGTGGCTGCTGATTCGAGTCACAGCGTTGTTCAAGGAATGCATGGGTTTAATATTTATTTATTTGAAACATTTTAATGGTGCCTTTCTACCCAAATAGGGTCCCCAAGGTAGCAAACATTAAAACAGCATTTAACATATAAACAAAACCACCTCTCTTTTTTTACTAAGTGTCATTGAGAACAATCCCACACCAATCTTTTTGCAAGTCAGAATTCTTTCTTTTTTTTAAGCGGCTGGGGTCAGTTTTCCATTAGGATGGCTTTCCCCCCTCCTTGTTTCCTGCGTTTGATCCTGGGAAAAGCATCACTTTCTGTTATTTCCCCACCCCCAATCCCTCAGCATTTGTTCATGAGATACGTGTGCCTGTCAGTGCTGTGTGTTACAGAAGATATAATCCAACACACTAACAAATAGGCTTCCTTGAAACGTTTTTTTTTTTTTAAGTGTTTTCCTTAGCTTTTCCTACAGCTGTCTGAAACCTCTTAATATTTTCGGGCGGGACGTCATCACTTTTAATTTACAAATTATACAATTTAAGCAAAATATAATTCCACTCTTGCATCCAAATGGTTCTTGATGAGAATCCTGGTAACTCAAGAGCAAGGGGAGGAGAAAATGGGACATGCTGTGTTGGTGTCAAGTTAATTGGAAATGCATAGTGAGGTTTTAATGACATTGTTGTAGCTGTGTCAAATCAAAGGCGTGCAAAATAATGTCTGGACATTGGTATCTCTGGACGCAACCCACCATTTTTTTTTTTTTTGCAGGCATGGACTCTAAACCTTTGTGGTCAGGGACATGATCTATAATGACACGCAAAGGGTCAGGCATGTCGACTATGAGTTGAGAGTGCCAGCCGAGCCGAGAAAGTGAGGTTGAATTAACAGCTATGTATAAGGAGCAACTCTGTTCCTATGGAAAAACTCATTACACATTTGTAAGGGGCTACTGAGCATGTGGTCTCCAGTTAATGAATTGTGGATCTGGTTAATCAATTAATTGTGGGGGGGGGTTACTTGTTTTGGAGTGGAGGGGTCTACTTTCTAGTAAAATTTGGTGTGCCTCTCTTGATGATGCTTCCAGGCTGTGATCTTGAGCTGTGGCACACAACAGGGTTCCCCCCCCCCTCTCCTTGGGAACTAATAGAATCAGTATTTTTCCACTGAACGAAAATTCCACGCCTTGTCCTTCGCTTGCCGGTGTTCCATGTAACATAAAATAAAACCCACTGGGTATGGTGTCTAGAATCCTCAATATGTACAGCTCAGGAATTGTTTTTAATTGCCATGTGCAGCAACCTGTAGCATCGGAAGAAAAATGATTCTTTGGAGACCTAAGGAAATAATTACCCATTCCAGACTTCTATGCACTTAAGGCAACAGTTCTTCCTTTTTTGCTTTTCTGTTTCTAAAATATTTAACTGAAGCACCTTCATTCTCTAATGGTGTTTCCATTTGCGATTTAATTTTATCTTCAAGAGGAATTTCAGATTATTTTTATTGTACAAGGCATTTTCGATTTCCCTTTTGCACAGAATATTGAATTCATGTTGTATGTAAATAAGGATCACCCTGGAACAAGCAATTTTCAGGCTTCGATGTGAAAAAATTGTTTTATCTGAGAGGAGAAAAGCAAATTAAAATGCTTTAAAAATACATTAAATAACATTATTACAAAATAACATTATTCTGTATTTTCTAGATATGTTTTCTAGTCAACATACATGGTACTAAATATGGATTGCTCATGAACGATCTTAACAATTTGTGTAGGCAATGATGCACTGTGTAAAAAAACGCAAAATGCTAACGGTTGAATGCATACAGAAGTTTGAAGTCACGGTGAATGATGTGTACATATCTGATAACTTTAAATATTTGGCTTATCAGAATTAATTCCTAGTACCCAAGACCATATTTACGGAAATAGACATTGTAATTTTTTTATATATATAACTCCAGATATATGAACGTTCATATATAGAACTCCAGATATATGAAGCCCAAGAAACTCAGCTCTTGGACAAGCAAAATATCACAATCCAACCCCACACCTACGGTGAGATAGGTTTAATTCTCAGTATATTTTTAACCAAATAACTTATGCATTACAAAGAAAAAAATAATTTCTAACTAAACCACAGCAATTTTTCTTCTTCTAAAAATATTATTTATCAGGGTTGAATACATCCTTAATATATTTAATGTAAAACAGAGTTTCAGCATATATTTCCTTAGAAAGTTAATCCCAAATTAGTGGCTTTACATACTGTTTCAATTATTTAACATTGGTATTTCACAATGTATTTGGAGGCTAAATGTTAGATAGCCAGTTTTGCATAATTTGGCCTTCCTCTATACAGATCATTCTTTACATTTCAGGGTTGGATTGAAGATTATTTTATTTCTGTGTTGTACAGAATATTCTGTATTGTTGAACACAATAGTCTTATTGAATCAGTACTGGTAATACATCTCTCTACAACTGAAAACTGATTAACACCGAATACAGAGAATAATACTTTTGCATATTATCATATTAATTCTTTCTATGTTTATCACATTAAAAACTAGTAATTTCCAGTAGGCATTTAAAAATGGGCTGGTCTGTGTCCCAGTGTTCTTAATTCTTTTACATATAAGATGCCAATTGAGAACTATTCAGACATCTTTAAATATGACGTGCAAAGTTCTCATCTTTAAATATGCAAAGTTTATACTGCTGTGATGGCAAAGCATGTTCTTAAATTACACATTATCCACAATACTTTATACTTTTCAGCACTGCCATTTGGTTATTCATTGTTTGTATTCATCATATGCAAAATCTCCAGTTGCTTTTACATATGATTTTAATATTTTGAGAGGGATATCACATATATTCTATTGACCCTTAATGATAATTTTCAAGTGTCTTATAGTATTCATTTATTTTACATATAATGCTTATTTTTAATAAGTTTTACATATTTTTTGCATGTTAAACAGAAAATCCTTTCTTCCCATATCATTTCCCCTACTGAGTAGTCATTTTACTGATTATATTCTTTCTTGATATTTCTTGTATTTTATTTTTCTTTGTGTTGATGATACATACTTTATATTTACAGTTTGTATTGTTATCATTGCAAATGGAACAACTAAACATTTTGTTGCAAATATATATTTTATACAATACTCAAAATGTTCCAAATGTTCACATGAATGACATGGCTATTTTCCATATAAGAACTCTAACTGGAATGCAGAAGCATGTAATTTAAGTGCTTTTCATATCAAGTACAATTAACTTATTGCATAAAACACTTGATGTAGGCAGCAAAGCTTTATAACTGTTGGCAAGTAATACAATTAATAGTAAGTATTTATTTTAAATATTTCACAGTTTTGCATATTTTAATTAAATATTCTTTCATGTCTATGATTGTTGTGCTGCTTACAAGAGTTCATGAACAGAAATCTTTCTGATTTTTATAAATTGTAGCACCATTAGTTGAGAATATATACTGCATGGACTCCTCATAATTGTTTTCGGTTATAAGATTCTTTTTAAATGTTCGTTAATGTAATAATACAAAATTATAGATATTTTGTGGTTTGTATCTAGTATTTACACTGTACCAGATATGTAATAAAATGTTCTTAGATCCAAACAGCCAGTTGATACAACCATTTGCAATTATTTTACATTTAATTCTTAATATTTGCTCATTATATTGTGTTTTATCTGCCTCACTTTACAATCACTTTTCACTGTAATTTTGCATCTAATAGATCAGATACAATCATGCTAATTCATGGTGTAAAAGTGTTACATTTTTCTATGCAATCTTCCTTTCCAGTTTCTCTGAATATTATATATATTGCATCCCTCATGTAAAGTGTATATAGCATACGACCCTAGAATATTTTTTTCAGTACTTGGACTAATGTCTTTCTATTACTTTAGAATGTTTTGTTCTTGACTGCCCAGTTCTCTGTCATGGCTCCTTTGTGAAAGGTAACCAAGAATGTTTTGCATTTCCAGAAGATAGGTCTAACTAGATGGAAGCAACGCACGGAGGAAAATTCCTGGCATTTCACAGAGCATTAACACTCTCCCAAATTTTACAAATAATCAGCACATATATAAAGTTGGAAAACAGGAAAGGACAGCTTTAACATGCCAGAAAGGTGTGTATACACACACACACCCCTCGTACCATTCACACACTCATTTTGTAAGCTCAGGGTTCAAAGCCTTCCCAAATGCAATCTTTGCTGCTTTATCAGCCATTGGAAATCCTGTCCTTCCCTACGTCCCCCCATTTTCTTCTCCTTTAAACCCTAGGACAACCCCAAACTCTGCTCCAGGTTCACAGATCTTCCTCCCATTCAGCCCTAAAGGGTTTTCATCACACACACCCATCCTAAATCCTGGAGTGCTCCTTTATCTTGGAGGGCTTTAAGAGGGGAGTGGACATATTCATGGAGGAGAGGGGTATTAATGGCTGTTAGTTAGAATGGATACTAGTCATGCTGCATACCTATTCTCTCTAGTATCAGAGGAGCATGCCTATTATTTTGGGTGCGGTGGAACGCAGGCAGGATGCTGCTGCTGCAGTCGTCTTGTTTGTGGCTTCCTAGAGGCACCTGGTTGGCCACTGTGTGAACAGACTGCTGGACTTGACGGGCCTTGGTCTGATCCAGCAGGGCCTTTCTTATGTTCTTATCCTTAGGGTTGCCAACCTTCAGGTGGTGGCTGGAGATCTCCCGCTATTACAACTGATCTCCAGATGACAGAGATTAGTTCACCTGGTGAAAATGGTTGCTTTGGAAGGTGGACTGTATGGCATTATACCCCACTGAAGTCCCTCCTCAGGATCCACCCCCAAAATCTCCAGGTATTTCCCAACCTGGAGCTGACAATCCTACTTATCCTCAATTTTCCTAACCCTCTTCTCATGCCCTAACCATAACACTTCCCTTTCCTACCCCAGACCATTCTTACCCTTCTTTCTGTACTGCCCCCTTCCCCCATGTTCCCCCCAAGCACCAGATAAAAACTCTCTCAGTATTTCCTCCCAACCCCCCCCCTCCAAGAGTCTTCTCTTTCATCATGTTGGAGGGCTTAATGTTAATGTTGGGATGCTTCCCCCCTTCCCCCCTCTAAAATTCGGAGGCTCCCCTTATTTCTTCCCTCCCATGGACTCCCCCACCCCAATCAGGGCTCCCTTTCCCGCGCGCCCCAGCTCCATCCTCAATCTGCTGTTGCTGCCCTGAGCATCTTTCATCCTGGTGCTGATGCTGCTGCATCTTTCTCGTTGCCCGGGCAACGGGAGCCGGGACTGGGGAAGGGAGGGGGGAGCGAAAATGATGGAGAGAATCCGGCGCGCGCCCTGGCTCGCGCTCTGACTGCTGCTGCTGCTGCTGCTGCTGCGGCCGCCGCTCCAGCCATCGCTCCTGCTTCCCCCTCAGCTCCCGTGTATCTGGGCTGCACCCATGCGCGCATGGAGGAGTCAGCTTGCGCCCACCGATGGAAGCAGAGGTAGGTGCAGTCTCTATGCAATCCCCCCCACCCCGCCTCCTCCTCCCTGTCTCCTTCCCTCTCTCTCTCTCCCATTTAAAAATCTTTAAAACTTTGCATATTAATATCTGCGCTTTGCATAAATCTCACCCGCTCTTTATTGATTGCAAAATGCTTAATGCAGCAGCTGGTGTATCGCACACACACAGAGCAGAACACACACACAAGCGAGTCTATTCCTTTCTCTCTCTCTCAACGCGGCAGCCGCAATTGTTCCAAGACCTTTTCTCCCCCCCCCCTCTCTGGCATTTTGTTTTTGGTGGTAGCCGTGGCTCAGCTTGGAAGGAAAGGGGGCGAAAAAAATGGGAAAGAGGGGCAAATAACGGAGAGATGTACTACATAAAAACGATAATTTTTTAAAAAGAAAATAAAATAAAATGCAAAAATGATACCGAGGTGCTTTTAAAATGCATTTGAAAAATTCCTTGCAAAGGGAAGCTGTTCTGGCAAGTGCAAAAAATTGGTATTTGCTGGCTGTAATTTTTGCGAATGGTTTTGTGCAATGAGCGAAGAATTTTTTTTTTATTTAAAAATTGTTGCATGGATAAAAATAATATCAGAAGACAGAGGAAAAGCTGTAGAGGATTTTCTGCCTATATCGCTTTGCTTTCGGTGTCGGTGGCTCGGCTTTTGATGCTCTGGCGATGGAAGAAAGAAGGGAGGGGGGGGAAGGAATAGAATGAAGGCACCGGAGGAAATGGGGGGGGGGAGTTGTGGCACCGACGCTTATAATTTGGTTTTTGGAGTGTTTTTGTTGTTTTTGTTTTTTTGCAGAGAGGGCATTTATGGCTTGCTAATGTGTTGCATTATTTGGACCCCCCCCCCCAGAAGACTCTGCAATATCAAGGGTTGCTTGGATGAATCGGGGGCTGCTTTTCCGGGGGGGGGGCTAGAATGTGCCTATGGAATTTCCCTCCCTAGTAAACGCAAGTTGCATAACGGAAAAAAGGAAGCTGGAGCGGTCCGGATGGTCCGGAGAGCTGATGGGGAGGGAGGGGGGACGGTGTGTCTGGGGGGGGGGGAGGGAGGTGTAATGGCCGGAGCGAAGCGGGGAGGCAGAGACAGACAGCGAGAACTGGACTCTTCTTTTGTCCGTGGAGCGGGGGGGGGGAGAGAAGAGGAAAGGAAGGATGTTATTAATAATTATTTGCAGCCCAGGGCGGCTATTGTGTGGAAGGGAAGATATTAACGCGGGGGGGGGGGCTTGAGGAATAAATGGGGTGGTGGTGGATGGGTGAAGAGGTCAGCTTGTGACCGGGATAGGATGGGGGGGGTAGAAGGGGGGGAGAGGCGGATGGGGGGGGGGAGCCAGGTGGGGTGTGTGCAGGATAAGGGAGCCAGATGAGAAAGAGAAAGCGGGGGAGAGAGCAGCATGGGTCTGGTGGGGCTGGCAGTTCTGGGCCAGTGAGCAGCAGAGAGACCAAGTCCAAGGCTGGGGTGTCTATGTGGGGCAGAGGGGAAGAGGGGGAACACTTTGGTTAGGGCAGGTGGGAGAAGAATAGGGGGATCTAGGGGTGTGGCTGAATGTTCAGTTTTCCTGAACCCCAAAGCCAGATTAACACCCCCACCCCAATTGACACTTCATATGACCCTCCTACCCAGTGCTAACGTTTTCAGTCTCCTTCCTGGATCCTTCCCATCTTTGCAGTCCTGTGGTGACTTTTATTTCTCCGCACATGGCACCACGGAGTTTGGGGAAGACGCCTGGCACGCAAGCCTTCTTCTCAAGTTCGCTTTGCATTTCTCCTTTGGCCGGTGCATTTCCTAAGTTTCTCAGAGTTCAGGGGTAATACAAATTTCTCTCCTGGCCAGGCAGCGGAAGGAGGTGCTTATGGGGGGGGGGGAAGGGTGATGGGTTGGGCACTTGCAGGAAGTTGCCAGGGGGAAGGTGATATCCCAGTGGGCAGTTGGTGAGGTTGGCAATACCTTGCTGAAGAAAGACTGGCTGAGAGGGTCTCACTCCCCTGGCTGTTGTTTTGATTTCAGACATGACGTTTTTACCTTGTGGTTGCTTAAACCGCACGGTTGCAGCTACCATTGTCTCTGGATAGTTACAAGCATTGGCTGTAGATAATTCATGGTAGAAAATCATGTTGTTATTGGGGGGTGCTTCCCTGATACGGGCAGAGGGGGAGATTACTCAGGAGTAAATTCTACACAGTGCAGAAACTTTAAAGAGTTTTGTGACAACAGCCCTTTCTGCCACCAGCCCCATGAGATGACGTGACAGCATCTTGTTCGTATTTAGGCCTTTGTATAATTTGAGATATTTTGTGTATATACATGTGTATATCCCTGCAGGTATATATATTGCCCCCATGAGTGTATGTGTGAATCCATTCAGCTGTACAGTTGTCTATGCGCTGTGTTCCTTTTTGTCCACTTTTGTCCACCTGTGCCTGAATGGCCCCCACAATTGTCCAGGCAAATTTCCTGATTTTTCCTTCTGATTGAAAATTTCTATTCCTCTGTTTCTCACAAACCTCACAGGTGGGAATTGCCACTATGAAGAGAAAGATTCACTGAAACTCTGCAGGAAATTCTGTCACTTTCACTATCCTAATGCCACATATACAAGACCAATTGGGGGGGGGGAGAATTCCAGCCCTTTATCACCCTGATTGTGAGCACATCAGAGAGATTAAAAGGCAGGGGCGATTAATCTGCATCCAGCGCTCTTGAATATGCACCCCGAGTATGAACGAAAGGGTAGATGGAGTATGTCTGGGGGTAAAGACAATGCACTTTTCTGCTTCCTCGCTACAAGTGGTCTGGTGTGGGCCTTTTGCCAGTAACCATACTGAGAAACTCCTTGTTTCTGTTCAGGACTCTTGCCTAAATTTGTCTCTGGACCCTAGGAAGGGATCTTCCCTTCTGTGGGGCATGTTTTCTGAGAAACTGCCCTTTTGCCATCCCCAAGTCTGGCGAGGATTCCCCCACCAACCTTTAGGCCTGGTACCATGACCTCCTTACACACCAGTTTTCTAGGCCTCACTATGATAGGTCTACCTGTTACTCTGGATTGATTGATCCAGAGTGGGTGCAACTCTGTGGTGACAGTAATTTCTTGACCTGAGTTTGGGAAAGGAGGTGGAGACCAGAATATGCCCTTTTCTGTCAGGAGAATGGGCTCAAGAATAGGCTAAGGAGGTTCCTGTCTTCATGAGAGCGTAAAGAATAGAGTCTAGGGGTTAGGACAGGAAAGGCTAAGAGGAGGGTACCTAAGATTACACTCCTTCTGATCCTTTAGTTAGTAAATATCACTCCTATGTTCTAACAATCACAAATCAGCCTTAAATCCCTGCTCTACCCTTATTGAAAGGTGTAGAGGAGCATCCACTTCTGAGCCTCCTTGTATAGGACAGGACGGAATGAAGAGCATTAATGGATAACTATCCCTTTCTTAATTAAGTGAACTTGGAACAGTGCTGTGGAATTAAGCGAGTGGATATTTTTGTGTGTGGCATTCACGATGTTGGAGTTTTGTGTGTCTGTGTCGTGCGATTTTGTGGTACCTTTTTTGTGCCTTGGTCTGTGTGTGTGTGTGTGTGTGTGTGTGTGTGCTTTTATTTATTTATTTTTAACAGTGGCTCTATAAATGTGGGCCCTGGAAGGTCAGGGGGTGCCCTGCTCGGGAAGCGTTGTGCCGTTTGGTGCGTTGTGTGGGTGGGTGTGATTGCTTGTGTGTATGTCTCTCTCTGTTGGGTGTGCATCTGCTGTTGTCAAGCGAGACCTCATTTCTCTGCAGTGACCTTTTTTATTGCAGTCTGGAGTGTGTGCATTTGTATGTGTGTGTCTTGGTAACCCTTTCAGTACTACTGTGCTTCTTCCTTCTCCCCCCCCCCCCCCATCTCTTTCTCTGCCATTCCCCCTGCAGGTTAGGCCCAGGGTCTGAAGTCCTTCTAGGGCCAGGCCTATGGCTTCCCCCAAGCAAGGTGCTGTGAGGCCTTACCAGTCCCTTGGCTGCAGAGGGTCCCTCACTGCTCCCTTTCCGTACATGACTCCGCAGTCTAATTTCTCTCTGGGCCTCTAATTGCGTGCTCTGTCCACCCATCTGTCTGTGGGCATGTGTCTGATGTGTGATTTTGGCCTCCATAAATTCCATTCCTCTCCTGGTCACCGACAAGCCTCATTTATATATGTAGATAGGTTGCTTTCTGCATCCATCCATGTGTCTTATCTTCTTCCTCTGTCATGGAGCACTACAAATTTCTTTCTTTTTATGTGCCCCTCTTTAAGCTTTTTTAAAAAAACAGCTGTACTCCTTCTCCTTTCACTGATTTCTTTTTTCATTTGTCTTTCTGCTTTCCTAATTTGTTTTTACTAAATTATTTTTGGGTCCCCCCTGTCCTCCTCTCGGACGAGCTTCTTCCTTACGCCTCATTTCACTAACCTCTTCTTTCCATCCACTTCAATAAAAAAACCTTTCCAGATCTCATCCCACTAAGTCCCCTTGGCCACATGATCTTTCACCCTAAACCCCCCCTCCCCGTAAAGTCATGGCTCTGTCAGAAAGGGAAGGTACCCCCTTCCTCTTCTCTTCCCTGAAATCCAGAATGGGGAATAGAATAGTAAATTGCTCCCTTTCCTTAAAAACAAAACAAAATCTGTTTTCTTTTATTGAAATCAGAAAATTGTGAGTCTCTAATGTGGTTGGGTAGGGTGCTACACTTCCCACTTCCAGTCATAAGGGACAGTGCATTAATGGAGAATTCTGATCCACAGTTTTCCAGTGCTATGTGAGAGCAGCCATTTCCTGGTCAAGAAACTGACCGCCAGCTCCATCTCACCCGACAAAGAGTCCAGGTCATTTATTCTATGAATGTCACCTGGGGAGGGGGGGAAGGGAGAGAGAGAGAGCAGTCATACCCTTCAGCCATCAAACACTGTATCCCCCCCTTTTGCCCCACTTTAGTGTCCATTTCAGTGGCAACTAGATGCTTTCCACCCCACCCCCAGACACACCTTTACCATATTTTCCTCTGGGGGAGGGTGGTCAGAAGGCTAGTGAATGTAACTGGTGCAAAGAGTCTCTGTAGAGGATGCAGAGAAGGAAACGTATCTGAGATCAGGGATCTGTTTGCTTTATCACCCGCAAAACAGCCCCACGGTCTAGCCCAAGAAGAATAGAAGGACCCCGGAAAGGAAGGAATCGAAGAAAGCAGGAAATTTTTAAAAGGAATTTGTTCCCTCATTTACCTTGGGTCTCCTGAACAGCTGGAATTCTTTCATTTTTTAAAAGAGCCATAATTACAGAATATCTATAGATAGAAAAAGGGGGGGGATGATACAAAGGAAGTCACATATCTTAAAGCAAAGAGCAGGCCCCAGTAACAATTAGTAGGAATCTACCATGGGTTAGTGTTTTCCTATTGCTCAGCCTAGGTTATTGTGTGACTAATAGATCCATTTACAAATCAATGTATGTTAAATGGGAAGTCATCAATTTAATTATCAGCTGTTTTGAAATTTTATCTTCTCATTTAAAGGTTGATTTCCAAAATGTGTAAATTTCTAACCATATGTATGTATGATGATCATCTTTGTAAATGTATAAAGATAGCTGTAAATTACTCTGTGAGAAAGTTTTTGAAACAGTTGGGGAAAGATGGATTTGCTTGTAATTATATAAATATAGCTCAATCCATAAACAGCCTTGAAACTAGAATTATCAAGATATATACCACCAATGTGTTGCACAATATTTAAATATAATCTCTTGGATCTTTGTCAGTGCCTTGCCGTTATTCCTTCCTTCTGCATTCTACAGCTAAAAATTGTATATTAAACTCTTTCTGTTTTTCCTTTAAGCATCAATATTGGGGTATATGCAAATATGCACACCTGCCCTAAAATAACAGGTGCATTGGCTCAGATCAATGCATCTATGAGAAAAGGTCACTTCATCAATAATAGAAAAATAATCAGCCAGTTCCACATATAATTCCACGTTTGAAAGTCTCTTTTGTTTTCTGTGTCTCTGAATGGATCTATCAATAACAAGATCAGCCAGTAAATACATTCATCCATATCAATAATATCTGGTATCTATTTCCAGAATACAATTCAATAAATATAAAGGGATCGACTTACAAACCTATAAATAATATACATCACTCATTGCGTCCTTCATTTTCTATTACACCAAGAGCTCTTGAAAGCACTTATGCAGTGTAAAAAAACCATTGTGAACAGCCGATCGGGCCCCACTGACTGCGATTTTTAAAAGAACCCTAATGGGAATGGAGTGCTAATCCATAAATAATAACTGTTTCTAAATATGTTTGCATAGATTTGCATAGGCATTTTCAGATTCACACAGATTATATACTTAAAATGGACTTGTCATTTCTTCCCAGATTGTGGGGTAGGAAATGGATGTTTTCACTTTCCTTTCACCTTTTTTGTGCTATCACATCAAAGTCATATTAAATACAGTTTGCAAGTTATCTCGGTTTGAAATGAAACTTCCAGGCACGATAGACACAGAACGTGGAAAAGAAATGATCTCTTACGGTATATTGGATCAGCTAAATTTATCTTTATTAAAATAACAGTAACAGATGCTTAAAAATGTGGCGATCCGTTTGTAAAATAGGTGTAAATGTATAGAAAAGCCATATTCCACACAGTTGTAAAGAGAACTCTTTAGATGCCAGAAGGTATGAATACTCTGAAATTCTATGAAATACCTTGAAATTCTATGAAATACTCTGAAATCAAATAATTTTTATATATGGCTCTATTTTCTGACTCCCTGTTGGCATGATTCTGCAAGTATAGATGTATTTGGGCATCTGATAAATACAAGATACGTAAGGGTCTCTATAAACATATAAAGTATGTCTAAAATAATTAGCTTTTAAACAGAATTACACAATTAAAAATAATTTACACTTAATGAATTATCCTCTCTTCAGCATCGTCGTAATCCTAGCCTTTGAATGTTCAAAACTGGAAATACCTATGTTTTGTGTCAGTGGGATTAATACAATAATCCTTCCCCAGATACAAGCTGATGATGCAATGGTTTCGGAGGGAGGTCTAATGGTTTTGGTATGGGGCTGGGTACGAGGGAAGCTGGGGGTGATCAGAGAGCGTGGAATGGAGTGGAGAGGGTCAGGTTCGCAAGTGAGATGTGGCGTTTTGTATTAGTGTAAGAATGGCTGATGTGCAATTGAGATGCCTGAGAGTCTTGTTACACCTGTTTACGTGGTTTTCAGTTGATTCAAGAGACTCGCGGATTTTCCTCTGCCTTGGTGTATGCCGAGGTAGATACCAGCCTTCTCTCTTGCTGAACCCTCAGTCCACACCTCGGCTTTCTACTTTGCCGAGACAACATTTCTTTGGCTCCTTGTGCTGGGCAGGCAAACCAGTATGTTAAATTTTCCCTCAGCTAAGACAACGGCTTACTGCTACCTCATCACACAGGAAGGGACCAGCCTCCATGTTCTGAACAATGCTGAACAGCAATGGAACCCAGTGTAGAAAGCAGGACTGACATACTCTGCATAGAGAAAAATCAGGTGTACTAGATCCAGTTGGGTTTGGTTGACACTGGCCCTAGCAACTTGTGGTCATGGTGAATTGGAGCCTGTAAAACTCTTTCACCTTTTTAAAAAGGATTATTTCGATAGCAGGACCTTTGAACTAGAAGCTATGTTGTCTCTACGGCCGTGAGGCCTTATATCCCTGTGGGTGATGTCTTAGGAGCAATAAGGGCCAATCCACTTTCCCCCTACAGTAAGCTCATGGGAAATAGAATTGTGTCAGGGTTTACGTGATCATAGCTGGACCCACAATTGTACAATTCATTTTGGGGGGAAAGTTGGGCAGTCTAATCACCCTTTATCATTATCCAACCTCAACCCTGGCTAGACAAAAATGGCCGGTCACATCCTCATTGGTCCTGCAATGTGTTTTGGTGGCTCGGACCCTTTCCCGTTGGCCTTGTTGACGCATCTAAGATCCATTTTAACTTTAAACTTTTAAACAAATAGGCAAGCAGGTACTTGGGTCTGTGCCAATTGAGCCAAGTTGTAGTTAATAGGACCAGCTCAGCTTAAATCCAAATACTTCATTTTAATTGGGTTTAAGAAAGGGTTGAGAAGGAATCTATTTTCTGTCATTCACACAACAATGAGTGGCCTTTGGATATATCTACCTAAATCAGTAGTCTCTGTGCAGAGTTAGGATTTAATATTGCTTTCCATAAAGATGTGATTGGGCGGATCATTCAAGTTAGAGTGAAATAAATCTCAGTTTAAAAACGAAAACCTTCTCTGCATTTTTGAATACTCCCTTAAAAAATAATAAACTGAAGCCCTTTAATCCAGATTGAGTAGACTATATCTGTAAAATTTTGGAAGCAGTGAAAAAACTTCCTTTGCCTCTGAAATAATTAGTAGGGTCAAGGTATATGTATTTAATTCCACAAAGAAAAGACAGACTGGGCTAAAATGCTTAAAGATCCATCTTTGGGTGATTGCAGCATTTTGATTTGAAATTAAATCAGCTCCCCTTTTATTAAGCTTGTTGAATTTTGCCAGTTGCAAAATAAAGTTTCTTGAAAAAGAGTTGTGTGCGCTATTAGTAAAAAATATTCTGTCAGATGTTTCTTTTTTATTCCACAAAACAATTCCATGTCTTAAATATTAAAAACTTGATTTAAAAAAAATGAAGTAAAGACTATTTTGGCAGGATAGTTTATTTATTTATTTATTTAATCCCTTAACAATTTCTCTTTGGCAAATTTCTTCTTTATAATTCATGTGGGGAAAGAGGAGGTCGGTAGAAATGGACCAGATGAGAAGGGTGGGGGGAGTTATTTTGTTTTCTTTTTGAGAGGAGGCAACTAATAAGAAACTAGAACACAAGGGCATTTTACACTTCAACATTTAAACATTAAAATAGGAAGAACCAATTTTTTTGTGCTCGATTGTATGCTAAAGATTATATTGGAAATGGGTTGTGACAGGGAACAGGTTTTTTAAAAATTTGTTCTGATTCTTTTAGGATGTGTTTAGCTAAGAGGGTGGAAAGAGGCAAACCCTTTCTGGCCTTTGTTACCCCGGTTCAACTCCTTGTACCATGTTGATCAATCCCAAATAATTAATTCTCTTTGCTCCTTAATTTGCAGTTGCTGCAGTAGATTAGATCTCCACTTTGCATTGACAGGATAGAAAAATGCCCATTTTTGCTATCCTAACCACCATGAATGTGATAGAGTGCTTAAAGTGTTTTTTTTATGCTAACTAATGGGGGTGTTAAGTGGTCTTGAGAACATACCCAAAAGCAGAGGTCTTCCCAATTGAAGTCATAATCATAATGTGTTGAGTCTATTCTTCCATGTTTGCTTGTTTTATTTTAATAATTTCTGTCCCATTCTGCTCATCAGAGGCACTCAAGGCGGCTGACCCACTACACACACACACACACACACACACACACACACACACACACACACACTGAGAAACTTAGCAACCTCAGTTCGAATTGAATATCTTTGGGGAAGAATAGGGTAGAGGTGCTTTTCTCTGCCAAGCGAGAGAATACGTATGATTTGTTTTCTTCTTGCAATTCGGGGAGAAAATACAAAGTGTATTCAAATAATTTAAGAGAGTTCAATTATCCACTGGCAATTTTTAATCCCATTGACAATTTTTAATTCCATTTTGTACTCACATTCAAGGTATCAAAGCATAAACAGGTGAACTTCCCCCACCCTTTCCAGGGCATGCTTAGGAATAGATTGGGGATTCTTATTTGTATTGGAGATTGCAAGCACCAAACTGAGGGTGGTAGTTGATTTATTTTATTCATTTACAAAATTTATATCTGCCCTTAGTCATTTCAGGTTCGTTAATTTGCAATAAAAAGTGTGAGCTTATATATTCTTAGCAGGGCCAGCACAATTTGAAGGGTTTTTACATTTTTTAAAATGTTGTTTTGTTCTAGAATATTACAGTGTGTAATGGGTTCTCTTTATTTTCAAACACTACCACTCTGAAGAGCAACAGCAAAGCGTAATAGGTGAGGCAAAAAGGGAGGAAGGCAAAATAATGGCAATAGCAACAATAACCACTTCTTGAGTTCAAAGTGTTTCATGCACATCCTTACAACAGCCCAACAAGGTAGGCCAGTTGTACCTCCATAATTCAAATTGAGGGTGTGAGAGGTGTTTTATGCATGGTCGCTTTAACCTCCTTTATTCCCCGTTTCAGCTAGGATCAAATTTTTCAGTATGCACGATATCTCATTCCTTATAAGCTCAACACTGTTTCGACGCAAAATGAACCCGGCTTTCCCCATTCCTCTTCTGGCCCAAATTAAACCATTCATCCTGGCTCATTCTGGAGTCACAGAGCGTGCATACTCTGTTCTCGGGTTGAGCTTCCCTGCGCCATCTTACCCCCATCCTTTTCCAACCTCCTCCTCAGATGGCTAAACGGGAAAACAGAAGATTGGCTTCTCTCACAGCCAATCACAAAGCAGTGTGTAAAGAGACAGGGATTCAAGTGCTTCCTGCTTCCTGTTACCTCGGAGCTCTTTCTGAGCAAAAGAAAGGCTTTTTAAAAACGAGGCTTAGTGTAAGCTCTAGCCCTGCGGCAAAACCATAAACAGATTCCAGCAGACGGCAAGTCCACGAAAGCAGTTTTATTTGGTTAGAATCGACAGGTTTGAGAAGCCATATTCAAAAGGACACTAGTAAGGGGCAAAGGCAAGGTGCAGAGCATATATGGAAAAGCAACAGGAGATAACTGGTAACCTAGACAACCCCCCTCCCAGAGGAAGAGGAAGGAGCACTTGGCAATTCCCACAGTATGGGAATTTATGAAGACTAAACACGGGGCACAGATTGGCTTTGAACAGAACAGCACAACAGCACCTGGGAGCAGCACAATCGCACTACCGCATAACATCCCCCTGGCTTGCTCCTGACATTCTGCCCCCCTAAAGACCCCCCCTTCACCCTCCCACCGTGGGTTTATGAGGGTAGGCTCATGAAATTCTTGTACTAAGTGGGGGGCGGAGACATCACGGGCGCGCACCCATTCATCCTGGGCGGGACTAAAATGCTTCCAGTGGACCAGGTACTGAAGGGTACCGTAGCGAATGCAAGAATCCAGTATTTTAGCTACTTCAAAATGCTCCCCCCCCCCACCATTTCGGGCACTTCGGGTTGTGGTTTAGGATGCCACTTTTGGGAAGGAACATACGGTTTTAACAGACTGACATGGAACACAGGATGGATTCTCCGTAGGGACTTGGGCAAGGAGAGTTCCACAGCCACTGGATTAATAATCCGGGAAATGGGGAACGGACCCACATATTTAGCACTGAGTTTATCACACGGGCGGGTGGATCGTAGATTTTTGGTGGACAGATAGACAAGATCCCCCACTTTGCATTCCATACTGGAGCGATGTTTGTCAGCCTGAGCCTTGTAACGTCGTTTTGCTCGCTCTAGATTTTTAACCAGCCATGGCCAGGTTGTTTGAATTGAACGTACACATCCATCCACCCACGTCAGCTCCCCCCTCTTCCTCAGAAACATCAACATGACCAGCGGGGCCAAACTCTTTACCATGGACAACCTGGAAAGGGCTGAACCCTGTGGATTGGTGAACCGCATTATTATAAGCATATTCAGCAAAAGGCAACAGGTCTACCCAATCATCCTGATGGTAATTAACGTAACAGCGTAAATAGCATTCCAACACTGCATTCACCCGTTCAGTCTTACCATCCGTTTGGGGATGGAAGGCACTAGACAGTCCTTGTTCTACTCCTACCAACCTGAGAAAAGCCTTCCAAATTTGGCCACAAAATTTGAACCCCTGTTTGTGACTATTTTGCGCGGAAAGGAATGGAGACGGAAGACGTGACACAAAGAGGCGGGCCAATTTCGGGGCGGAAGGGATAGCTGCACAGGGTACAAGATGCACCTGTTTCGAAAACCAATCAGTAATCACCCAAATAACTGTCTTTCCCCCACTAGGGGGTAGGTCCATCATGAAGTCCATTGCAATCACTTCCCACGGTTTTGAGGGAGTCTCTAATGGTTGTAAAAGTCTGGGCGGTTTGCCCTGTGATCGCTTGGCCGCTGCACATATGGGGCAGCTGTGGATGAAGGAGTCCACATCTGACCGCATGCCCGCCCACCAAAACTGTCTCCGTAGCAAATGCAATGTTTTGAGGAATCCGAAATGTCCGGCGGTCTGCCTCCACACTGTCAAGGCATGCTTTACCGCAGCGGCTTCCTTTTCCCAAACGGCCCAATTGAGTTCAGATGGAGTAAACTTTTTAGAAAAATAAGCGCACGGATGCAGGTGCCCATCCTCCCCCCGCTGCAGGAGTGCACCCCCCATCGCTACGTCGGAAGCGTTTACATGCACTACGAATGTTTGATTGCAGTCTGGGTGCTGCAAAACAGGTTCGGATGTAAAAACCTGCTTAAGACTATCGAAGGTGGCTTGACACTGGGGGTCCACTCCACCCGGGCGTTGGGTAAGGTGGCTGTACTCCCCTTTCCCTTAGTCTTAAGAAGGTTCGTGATGGGTAGTGCAATTTGAGCGAAATGTGGGAGGAACGCTCTGTAAAAATTCGCGAACCCGAGGAATCTTTGGACTTGTTTACGAGTAGAGGGTGGTTCCCAATCGAGCACTGCTTGCACCTTTTCAGGATCCATAGTCAGTATCTGGTGTGAGATAATATATCCCAGGAAAGTCAATTGCTTCTTATGGAACTCGCGCTTAGATACTTTAGCATACAGCTGATTGTCTCTGAGACGTTGCAACACTTCCTGAGCCAAGGCAACGTGGTTTTAGAGTAAATGAGAATAATCATCGAAATAGACCACCACTCCTTTGAACAGTAGATCATGGATGATCTCATTAATGAGTTGCATGAAGACCCCCGGGGCCCCTTTTAATCCAAAAGGCATCACCATAAATTCGAACATTCCAAAGCAACTAGAAAAGGCAGTCAGAGATTCATCCCCCTCCCGGATTCTGACTCTGTAATAAGCTTCAACTAAGTCCAATTTGGTGAAAATGTGTCGCTCCTTCAACTGTCCCAAGAGATCAGAAATGAGGGGGATGGGATAAGCATTTGTTTGGGTAACAGCATTGAGTTTTCGAAAGTCAATACACAAACGTAAATCTCCTGTTTTCTTATGTACGAAGAAAGCCGGTGCCGAATAGGGCGCGGTGGAGGGTCGGATGAAACCGCGAGCCAAGTTCTTGTCTAAGAATTCGCGGAGTACCGCCCGTTCCGTAGGACTCATCGGGTAGATTTTACTTTTTGGCAGTATTTCATCCCCCACCACTTCAATAGCACAGTCCATCCGGCGGTGGGGGGGTAACACATCACACTCCTGCACATTAAATACATCTTCAAAGTCCTGGTAGTCGAGTGGCAATGGGGTCGGACTGGAGGTGTCTGAGACCAGGGCAGGAGTTGGTTGGATTACGGTTTTAACGGCCACTTCGTATCGGTGCAATTCACATAGCGGGCTATTGAACGTTAAGGTCTCAGCTTCCCAGTCTATGGTGGGACTGTGCCCTTTGAGCCAATTTGCTCCTAATACCACAGCATATCGAACATTGGGTACAATAGGGAAGTTGATTTGTTCCCAATGGTGGCTAATTCCCATTGCCTCTGTGAGTGCGACGGTCGACTGCCCCCCCCCCGAAATCACTGCCATCCATTTGAGCAAAGTGAACAGGTGCCGGTAAAGGGACTGACTTCACTTGGAGCGCCTTAAAGGTGGTTTCGTTAATTAACGAGCGGGCACACCCTGAGTCTATTAAGGCTTTAACTAGTAATTGAGGACCTTTTCTATAATGTCGTAATATCACATCTACATACACAGTCTCTTCTACTTCACTCACCATGACAGGAGCCTCGGGTTTTGCAGGAACACCCTCTACCGCAGACCCAGTCCGTTTTTTGGCTGGTCGAGGGGAGACTCCAAGTTAAGGGCTGGGGAGTTCCAGTGGTTGCTCTCCTCTGAAGATGCGGGGCTACTCTCCCCAGGAGTAGTAATTGTAATCCTGGACCCCGACGGGTCCACTGGCGAAAGGTCTGTCGTCACTTCTCCGGCGTGTAGAGCTGGGGGCGCTTTTCATCTTGGAGGGATGCTCCGCTCGGCTGCGGTGCCTCTCCCCCGGTGCGTCCTCTCCCACGAGGAGTCCCATCTGGCTGGGGAGTGGGACTCGGCAGCCCCGGGCATGATGGACAAGTGGCAGCAAAGTGACCCATGGCACCGCAAACGAGGCAGGCCCCCCTTTGAAACCGTAACACTCGGTCTGGTGGAGGTTGAGCTGGCCTCCGTGGGGCCTGAGGAGCGGCAGGTTTGGGAGGGTTTATCTGGCTTCCCCCCTCCCTGGCTTGCCGTCGGGCAAGAGAAATAAAGTGGCGGTGGCTTTCCACTTCTTCCGCCAGTAAAATCCACTCTTCCAAGGTGGCTGGGTCTCGCTGCATGTATGCCCAGTTTAGAATCTCAGGATGCAATGCTGCTCTGAAGTAGTGCACCTGGGTGGCTTCAGTCCAGTCCACTATTTTATTAGTGAATCTTTGGAACTCATCCGCAAACTCTCGGACTGAGGAGGATCCTTGACGGAGTTGTAGGAGGGCCACTTTGGCCTTCTCCCCTTGAAACGGGTCCTCAAAACGCCTTCTCAACGCTCGCATGAATTCATTAAGCGACCGTATGGAGTGGGCCCGGGTATCAAACTGGAGGACCATCCATTCTGCAGCCTTTCCAGCTAGAAGTGAGGAACCTTACTCGACTATCTTTCGTGGGAAAGATATGCCCTTGTTCTCTCATGTAACTGTCCACTTGATGAAGAAAACAGGGCAATGCATCCGCGGAGCCATCAAATGTCACACGCAATCGGGGTTGCTTCCACTGCACCACTGGTGCCACTGGTGGAGGTGCCGGAGGCTGTCCTGGAACCGGCTGCGCCAGAGGCTGCTGGCCGGGGGTTTTTTGTCCCGGTTGCCCTGGCGGCGCTTGTCCTGGAGGTTACTGTGGTACTGGCTGCGCCGGAGGCTGCTGGCCGGGGGGTTGCTGGCCTGGGACCGGTGACGGCGCAGGTGCCACTTGAGCTCGCTGCAGGCGACCGTATTCACGCATCAACACGTCCATTTGGTCCTGCATACGGGCCATACGATCCAAAAGCTCTCGGTTTTGAAATCTTAAGGCATGGATCTCCTCCTCAGCCCCCCCGGTCCATCGGGCTTGGCTGGCTCGGTAGTTAGTATTCTAGTTGCCCTCCTCTGCATACAAGTCCTCCTCCTCCTCCTCATATTCTGGGACGTCAGGAGCAAAGGTGAGCCGCTGCCTGCGCACTACTTCCCAGGGCAGGCCAGGTTCCGGGGAGCCTAAAGAGCACGAGGGGAGAGACCAATCTGATCCCCGCAAACTTTTGACCGCGCTCCCGGTTCTGCCGTCGCCCGCACCTGAGCGGCGGCTGCATCTGCCAACAGTTGTTCCTCCCCCCGCCTCTGGTCAGCGAGCACGCGGTCAGCCTCGAGTTTGGCGGCTGCGGTGGCCGTCACAATTGGTTCAGCCGCTTGTTCCAAGAGCATTAGGATCTCCTTGTGTTAGCCCAACAGCGGTTGGACCTGTTGAGCAAGATCCGCAAAGGAAGGACCAAACTCAGGGTTCAGTACCTTCTTGACATCAGCTGCCGGTGCCGTGGTTGGCGGTAAGTCCATGAGGGTCAGGACAGTCTGGGTGGCAACGCTCTGTGCTTCCCGGCGGCATAAGGTGGGATCCAGAACAGTTTGCGGAACGTCTCCCTCCCGAGCCCCTGCCATTGGGAAACCGAGCTCCTGGACTGGGGCCGCCAACTCCTGTTGCGCCCCGCGGAGCATAAGCTCAGCCAATAACCGAGTTAGCAGAGTAAAGTCCTCTTGCGCCAACCGGGTCTCCTCCAGCAAAGTATCCAGTCCCAAAAGGTCATCGCGGGCACGTAGATCAGCATCCTGGGTTCTCCAGGGGGTCGTCGCTGCCAGGCGATGCCACTGATCAATCACCAGGCCAAGCAGCCGGGTGGCCTCCGCATCAGTTCGCAGCATCTCCTCCAAGATGGCATGCAGTAAGTCGGGGTCCTCGGGGAGCTCTTCCTGCGCCCCAAGCCGAGGAGACAAGTGTCCAGGCGAACTCTCCAGGGCTCCAGCCAAGGGCAATAAGTAAGGCAGACTAGTTTCCTAATGTAAGCTCTAGCCCTGCAGCATAACCATAAACAGATTCCAGCAGACGGCAAGTCCACGAAAGCAGTTTTATTTGGTTAGAATCGACAGGTTTCAAAAGCCATATTCGAAAGGACACTAGAAAGGGGCAAAGGCAAGGTGCAGAGCATATATGGAAAAGCAACAGGAGATAACTGGTAACCTAGACAACCCCCCTCCCAGAGGAAGAGGAAGGAGCACTTGGCAATTCCCACAGTATGGGAATTTATGAAGACTAAACACAGGGCACAGATTGGCCTTGAACAGAACAGCACAACAGCACCTGGGAGCAGCACAATCGCACTACCGCATACCATCCCCCGGCTTGCTCCTGACACTTAGATTGCTCCCCCCTTTCAGATTGCTTTGTTTTTTGTTTTTAAAATGCTTTTTTATGCAGCAATTGAGCTTGGGGGGAAGGAAATCTCTCTCAGGGAGCACTGTGAAGTAAGCCAATTACAGAGCAGTATTTGAAAGGGTGGGACTTGATTTGAGCTTGGGAGACTGTTTTTCTGTATTCATGGTTCGATTTAGGGCTGTTGATTCGGTTCGGCCCGAACTGAAAAACAGCCGAATTTCCCCTGATTCGGTGGTTTTTAGTTCGGGATGAACCGAACTCAAAAATGGCGGGCAACCGGGGAGCCAAATTCAGCGAGTTCGGGAGTTCACGAATAAATCCGGCCAATTCGGGGCGTCAGTAAGCAGCATAACCGTCAGTAAGCAGCATTCTCCTTCCCCGGCCAATCGGTGGCCAAGCTGGGTCTTCTTCTGGCCAATCAGTCAGGATTGAGTACTGGAGGAATCAGCTGATGTGCGGCCCGGCCGGGGAGAGAGAGAGAGAGGGAAATCCTCGTGTGTGTGTGTGTGGGTGCTTGTGCACATTCGCTCCTTTCTGTGGCTGCAGGGGGTGTATTTTTTGGGGTACAGACCCCAAACTTTCAGCAGAGATTCAGACAAGCCTTCTTAAGAGACCACCCAAGTTTTGTAAACATTGGGTCAGGGGGTCCCGAGATATGGGCTCCCCCTTTTTCTTTCCATGGCTGCAGGGGGCGCATTTTTGGGGGTACAGACCCCAAACTTTCAGTGGAGCTTCAGATGAGCCTTCTTAAGATGCCCCACAAGTTTTGTAAACATTGGGTCAGGGGGTCTCAAGATATAGGCTCCCCCCTTTTCCTTCTCCCCTTTTCATTTCCGTGGCTGCAGGGGGTGCTTTTTTGGGGATACAGCCCCCAAACATTCAGCATAGCTTCAGACAATCCTTCTTAAGATACCACCCAAGTTTTGTAAAGATGGGTTCAGTGGGGGCAGAAATATCGGCTCCCCCCTTTTCTCTTTCAGTGGCTGCAGGGGGCGCATTTTTGGGGGTGCAGATCCCAAACTTTGAGCGGAGCTTCAGACAAGCCTTCTTAAGAGACCACCCAAGTTTTGTAAACATTGGGTCAGAGGGTCCCGAGATATGGGCTTTCCCCTTTCCCCTTTCCCCTATTGGGATGAATGGGATCCTGTATGCATCTCCAGAGCAAAACATCCCGTGCCTAATTGGAATCGTCTTGGATTACCCAGACCTCCCAACCCCTCCTGATGGAACAGAAGACAGCCACAGTAAGACCCCTTTGGGGGCTTTAATCTATAATTTTTCTCCTGTGTGTGTGTGTGTGGGGGGAAGCAGAGTCTGTGTGTGTGTGGGGAGGGAGCAGTTTCTGTGGGTGGGGGGGGAAGCCAAAGGGGGCTTTTGCCAGTTCTGCCTGGGGTGTGTGTTCCCCGTCGAGTCTCTCTCTCCCTGGTTTGGGGGGGGGGTTAAGTTGTGTGTCTTCAGGTTTTCCCTCATTCATAAGAGCGGTTAGGTCTATTTGGATGCTTGCTCAAAACTGGTTTTCAAATGGTGACTTAAAGAATGCATTTGGAGTCCCATGCAAAAGGGGAAATTCTATCCCTCCTGCTCATTATGCATAGCTAGCTGCCTCTGTCCCTTTCCATGGTTTGCAAACTCCCAGGTGTCAGGTGTTGCTTTGCACAGTTGCAAAGGTGTTGCTTACAAGGTTGTGTTGCTTTGCAGTTGTGTTGCAATGCATTGCAAACTTCTCAGCTGTTTGTCGGGGCTGGGAGCTTTGTGCATGGGCGGCAAGCTCTGCTCAGAGATGCACATTAAGGGTGGGGGGACCCCTTTCGGGGCCCATATCTCAGCCCCCCCGACCCAATCTTTACAAAACTTGGGGGGTCTTTCAAGAAACGTCCTTTGAAGCTCTGCTGAAAGTTTGGGACCTCTACCCCCAAAAATGCCCCCCCAGAGCCGCGGAAAGGCGCGGTTGTGTTTTTAATGGCTTTATTCGGCCGAATTTTTCCCCCGAACTTTGAATACCGAATTGCACGGACCCGAAGCGGGGGAGTTCGGACTTCGGCATATCCCGAATCTAAACGGGCCGAATTCAGCCGAATCCGAACTATACCAATTTTTTTTTAATTCAACAGCCCTAGTTCGATTAGCACACAGTTTCGTCCCTGATCTTTCAAGCCAATGCATGCAGTTTTCCCCAACCCAAGTTACTGTAATGTGTGATGAACCCAGGTTCAAGCAGGGAGATCCAACCCATGCATAAAAGACCAGTGAATGACTTGCCTGGCAGAGATATGGACTCCTGGCTCACAGCACATTCTCTTAACCACTACACCCCACCACTTTAGCATCCTTCAAGACTGACAGACCAAGACCCACCCATTAGACTTGGACTTTAGTTATGTGGCAGAGAAAGAGAAGCAGTGTTGAAGGGTACAAGAGAGAGAGAAGAGGTTGTGGAGGCAGCCTGGTGCGTACATTAAATCTATGTTTTAACTTGTTTATTTGCTTAATACCCCAGTTTTCTCTCCAAAGTGGTTTACATTGCTCTCCTGTTCTCAGTTTTATCCTCACAACAACCCTGGGAGGCAGGGTTAGGCTGAGAGTGTGTGACTAGCCCAAGGTCACTCAGCAAGCTTCCATGGCAAAGTAGGAATTTGAACCTGGAGTCTTCCAGGTCCTAGTCCAACAACCACTACACCACACTGGATCTCAAAACAATCCACCTCGCCTTCAAATATTAAAATGGGTTGCAATCCTAAGAACATCTTCCTGGGAGCAAACAGCAAAGATTAAAATGAGTGGGACATACAGGTGGTGGAGTAACCATAAAGTTGAGATATAAACCATAAAGTTCCTTGATTCTATCAAGACCAAGAGCTCAATTGAGTCTTCTGTTTGTGGTTTCGTTGTTCCGTTTGTATTGGATGTGAGCATGGGGGTTCAGTAATTCCATTTATGCTGTAAGTGCTTGTCTTTTCCCCCAACTGGGGCTTAAAGCTGTTGGGAGGGGGAACATTTTCAGTCAGTAAAATGGTACAAGGGAGAAGGGTTACCCTCCCTTCTCTCAGCTCTGTGGCCCCAGTCCCTGTTGGGGCCCCTTGAGGCTGTTTGATAGGCCCGAATCTGGATTTCAGTCACAGAAATCTATCATTGAATGTAGTTGGGCCTGAGAGGAGTTTGGACATATCTGCAGTACAATAATAGTGGTTTTATAGCCTTTAACTGCCAAAAGGAATCCTGGGAATAGTAGTTTGGTGAGATTGTTGAGGAGTCTCTGTTAGTCTTTGTTGGAGAGTGTCAGTTAGAGATCCTGAGCTCCCCTACAGAACTCCCCTACAGAGCTCCCCTACGATTTTTAGGGTTCCTAGAGGGAGAGAAAATAGGCCAGTAAAAGTCCATCTCGGGGTCAATTCCTTTTTAATGTAAACATGTGGTACTCCTAATTCCACACTCTTTGTTGATGTAAATTTTGTTGTTCTTGCTTCTGATACGGAGATGTCTGTGGCTGGCCTTTATGGTTGCCATGCTCCTGTTGGGGCCTGGAGATCTCCTGAATTACAACTGATCTCCAGACTTTAACGATCAATTCCTCTGAACAAAATGCTTGCTTTGGAGGGTGGACTGTATGGCATTATACCTTGCTAAGGTCACTCCCAGGGTTGGGAGTTGGGGGAGCAGATGGTACTTACTATGGGTGGGGCGGTGATCTTTGATGCTGCATGATGACAACGTGAGCCGGAAGCACTGGCATCGCACCAGGGTAATGCTGTAGCACTCACCCCAAAACTCAGTGATTTCTATAGAGTTTCTGGGCAAGTGTTAGAGCATCATCCCTTTTGGATGCCGATGAATATTCCCCCCCCCCCCCAGGTTTTACCAGCCTATTTCCACCCGCAGACCATATGAGCATCAGCGGGCATCGGAAGTAATTACCAGGAGTTTGCCTGCCATTACTGGGCACTTGATAATCCTAGTAGCTCCCCAAACCGCACCCTCCCCAAGCTGCACCCCAAATCTCCAAGAATTTCTCAAGGTGGACTTGGCAACCTTCCCCTGAATGGATACTTATCCCCATGAGACTGTCCAGGAAAGACTGGGTTAAAAGTAGGCTGTGGTGTGTTTTAAATCGTGTCTTCTGATTGCTGAGATCTACTCTTTGTGAGGGGCTGGTTAAAGGAAACATACACTTAAACATGATTATCAGGCTACCTTAACAGATTGATTAATACATGTGACTAAGATTTCTCTGCTAGTATATGCATTAATTCACCGTGTTGATCCGTTCTAATGGACTTGCACAAGGTTGTGAGAGAAGCCTGTAGCAGAGAAAGGACAACCTTGGCATTTGCCTCTCAAACCAGTGTTCCTCGCATCTGTATTTTCTGTTTTTCACTGTACGGCCTTAATTAAAAGACTTGATTCAACTAGTGTTTCAGGTATGCTTGTTACTTGGTATTAAGAAATAAAAAGGAGATTTAAAATTTACCTCTCCCAAATTAATATATGAATGATGTCACATTGTTGTATGGAATGTAATCTTGTGTTTCAAAGTCATTTTCAGATCTTCAGGGTGCCCTTTCTGCATGCGCTTATCTGAGGAAGAATCTCCGTGCATGTGTTGTATAAGGCCATTGCATTACAGAGGATTCTGGGACATATTCTGTGGCCCACATTCATGACACCAGGTACCAGCCTGCCCTGTAGAACCTCACCCCTGCTTCATAACCACTGAGAGCATATGGCCTCCAAGAACATACCCAACACTTCTTACAGGGCAAGATCAGTCATAGTGGACAAGCTGTCTTTCTGGGATGCTTGTCTATCATTTCTGATTTTCTTCTCATTGAGGAGCAGCTGAGAAGCTTCTGGAGATTCCCAGCTGTCTTTTGAGCACAGATGAAAAGCCGTTGATAGAGGAAGTAGCTAAGACAGTGTTAAGTATCCAGGGGTGTGTTCGCACCTACCTTTTCAAACACCGGTAGCTCGCATTAACTTCAGCAGCAGGGTCTCGATTGGCCATGCGGCCAGTTCAGCAAGGCTTAAACTACTGCCGTTTCTCTTCATTTTGCCTTCATACCGAGTGGGAAAGCAGTGGCTGATCCTTACCACTGAGTAAGAGAGTTTCTGACTTTGAAAACAGCA
The DNA here is from genome assembly GCF_029931775.1 of Euleptes europaea. Classification (NCBI taxonomy): domain Eukaryota; kingdom Metazoa; phylum Chordata; class Lepidosauria; order Squamata; family Sphaerodactylidae; genus Euleptes; species Euleptes europaea. Next base: position 1,059,940 of record NC_079314.1, read on the forward strand.
GCCTATACCCTACTATGCTTGCATAGAAGAGCAGAAGTCGCTGCAGTCCTTTCCAAAATTTATTTTATTTTATTCCATTTATACCCTCCCCTCCCCTGGCCAGGCTGGGCTCAGGGCAGCTTCCAACAATAGTATCAAATAATAATATCAAATTAAAATATTTAATGTGAGACCATTATTTCCAGTTTAACCTAATAAGATGGCATAATATCTAAGTATAATAAAATAAGAGAACCCTCAGAGGAGAGGGTGTCCTAAAATGAACGTGGGGACCAGTGGTGACCTGAAAACTCCCGGGGGGCCCCAGTGGGTAGAGACATGTGGAATAAAGAACCAAGTGGAAGGGAAGAAAGGAACAATGGAGGGAAGGGAGGGAAGTAAAAAGAAGGAGGGAGGAAGGAAGGAAGGAACGAACAAGGAAGGGAAGAAAGGGAGGAGAGGCTAGCTGTTCTATTTCACCATCGCTGTCCTCAACTATATGTCTGGAGGAACATCTCTGTCTTACAAGCTCTGCAGAACTGGGTTAAGTTCCGCAGGGCACAGCTCTCACTCGACAGAGTGTTCCACCAGGCTGGGGCCAAAGCTGAAAAGGCCCTGGCTGAGGTCAGCCAGATGGTTTGGGGGCCAGGGCTCACAAACAAGTTGTTCCTTGTAGATCATAACGCTCTTTGGGGGGTGTACCAGGAGAGGAGTGGCAGTTCCTTCCACACTGCCCAGGAGAACATGACTGAATTTCCTATCAGTGAATATCAAACCCACCCTTGGTCCAATTGGTGTGGTGGAAAGTGCTGTCAAGTCACAGCCGACTTAAGGCCACCCAGTAGGGGGTTTCAAGGCAAGAGACGAACAGAGGTGGTTTCCCAGGGCCTGCCTCTGTGCAGCAGCCCTGGACTTCCTTGGTGGTCTCCCATCCAAGTGCTAATCAGGGATCACCCAGCTTCGCTTCCAAGGTCTGACAAAATCTGACTGGCCTGGGCCATCCAGGTCAAGGCAAGAAATGAACAGAGATGATTTGCCATTGCCTGCCTCTGCATAACAACCCTGAACTTCCTTGGTGGCCTCCTTTCCAAGTACTAAGCAGGGCCGACTCTGCTTAGCTCAGAAATCTGATGAGATTGGGCTAGCCCGGATGATCTAATTCAGGACCTAGTCAGATTACCCCTCTATATTTAGTAGAGGTAGATTCCGCAATAAGTCTGTGGTAAACTGCCAGCGTGAACTCTCCCCTTCCTTCCAAATTGCTTGATGTGATGGTTCCCAATCAAGTGCCTTGAATGTTGATTGTGATAATAATAACTAGAGATATCCCCTCAAAAAGTATTGTGATGTTTAAACAGCCCAGGATAAAGCCGAACAGGGTTGTTCGTCTTGGACCTGGCTAGAGGTGAGGACCATTATGGGTGTCAAAAAAAGGGTGTCCACACCCTTTCAATACATGCTGGCTGGGTCTGAATAAGTTGGTCTTTGTGGCGCTCAGTGTAGGGGTGCTTGGCTTGAACCTGGATGGTGGTGGCCTGAGAGGAGACTATGAATATACGCCTATCGTCACCACTGGCCAGGTTTTAGCCAAACAGTGTTGCAAGCACTACTGGGGCTCAGCTTGGCTTCCTCCTGACTGCCTCCATGGTAATGTCCCACTGGGACTTTCCCCAGTAAGTTAAAGAGCCAATGCACCCCTGAAAGAGACCCTCATCGGCTGAGTCACTCAATCTGCCCAAATGATCCTTGAGCCTGCTCTCACTTGGGGGGAAGTCAGCATGAATTAGATATACCTTAATATACTTTAACTACACTTGTGTATACATGGTCAGGTTTGTTTAAAAGCAGATCTTTCTCCATACTCTTTCAATGCATGCTTATGCACCGAATGACAATTCTAAACTCGAGTTAGCAGTTGTGGATATAGAATCAGTGGGTTGATCTGGGATATTTAGTTCAGCATTTAAGAGTACCCGGAGTGGTAAAGCCCATTGTATGCTGAAAGGCAATTTAGAAATCATAAATAGTAATTCTAACCTTCTAACCCCCAGGATAGGGTTAGCAGGTCTTCAGGATGTGGTGATGGCTGCCAACTTGGAAGGCTTTAAGAAGGGAGTGGACATGTTCATGGAGGATAGGGCTATCCATGGCTACTAGTCATGATGCATAACTATTCTCTACAGTCTCAGAGGAGCAAGGTGCTGTGGAACACAAGCAGGATAATGCTGCTGCAGTCGTCTTGCTTGTGGGCTTCCTGGAGGCACCTGGTTGGCCGCTGTGTGAACAGACTGCTAGACTTGGTGGGCCTTGGTCTAATCCAGCAGGGCCTTCCTTATGTTCAGTAATTGAAAATGCAGGACCTCTGTCCCTATGTAGATCACAAACCTATCGCACTCTCTGCATGGAGAAGAGATAGTAACATTCCTGAGAAGTGGCAAAGAATGTGATTCTGGCTACCGAGCAGGGCAGAGTGGCAAGTCATAGCCTGCCAAGTCCTCTAGCTCTGCCAGGAAATTGCTTTTGATCAGTGATTCTGGTCAGCTGTCTTCCTTCAAAGACTTTGGTCTACACTGGCATCTGTGGAGGAGCCTGTGAATACCTGCCATGGAACCTCAGCATGCTGCAGAGGGTTCTAGGGGATATTCTAAAGACCAGTTGGCCCTTGCCAAGGCTCATGTTTGCCCCCATGCTGACTGAGGGTGCCCCCCAGAACACCCCTGGCTCCTATGCCTCTAACAGGAGTGTGACATGCAGAAATTAAGTAGGCAAAACTTTTCATGGCATGAAGAACCAGTGCAGTGAAAAATGTTTCACCTCCTTTCTAACACTGGAGCTGCCCTTCTGGATCAGACCACTGATCCACGCTGTCCTTGTATGCTTTCTTGGAAGACGGGCATGAGCTTCAGCTCCTCCCCCATTTGTTTCCTGCGTTTCCTATTTAGAGGTACGCTGCCTCTGAACCCGGAGGTTGCCTTTAACTATCATGGCTAATATCCATTAATAGGCTGTGAATTTGTCTCGTCTCTTTTAGTAACCACTTAAGTGAGCTGCCTCATGACATCTTGTAGAAGTGAATTCCATAAGTTAATTACCTGCAAAGAATCTTTTGTCTCTCCTGAATCCGTGTCTCTTAATATCCGTGTGTCTAGCTATCATTGAAGAAATAGGAAAAAGCCCAATTAAAAAAAATACATTGGCAATCTAACAAATGTGTCCAATTTGAGATCTGGAGGGGGTGAAAAAAGATACTTTCCTGGCTGATCGGCTTGGGATGCTGGGAAATTCTGGCCACTGCTGTATAGTTCGGGTACCAAAGTCTGCCAAGATGAAATAGACGCATGCACACATTTCCGTGCGTACTGCAGCAAAGCTCAATTTAAGCCTTGAATTTCCCCCCTCCTTTGTAATATTACACTGTTGAGTGATTTCGGCCAGGTGGTGTCTGCAATAAGGGCCTCTGTTTACAGAAAGAGAGTTATTATGCTGTAGAGGACTTGTGAGGCTCTAGATGAGGCCTTATGACAGGAGTGGGTGGGACTGATGGACTTCCGACTGGTTTCCGATGGACGCCTAGTACAGGAGTGTCGAACTCAAATGTTACGAGGGCTGGATATGACATAAATGTCACTTGGCCGGGCTGGGCCAGGCCTCACTAGCCCAGATCAAGAATGGGGTGGTGGTGGCTGCCTCGGCTGGCTTGTGGGCCGGATAAGAGCTCCCAAGGGGCCAGATCCGGCCCATAGGCCTTATGTTTGACACCCCTGGCCTAGTGCTTAATTAGTTTCAGGACTCTTGCAAAAATACTGAACTGCAAGGACTTTGGTCTGATCCAGCATGAATCAAAAGTGTACATGCAAGATTTGGTAACACAGAGCTGTTATGTTTTAACAGTTAAGGGATCCTGAGTAAGCACTCTGAGTAAGCACTCTTCCTATGGAGGAGTGGGGAATCAAACGTGGTTTTCCAGATGAGAGACCGCCGTTCTTAACCACTACACCACACTGGCATAGCCGATTGGTGGCATGGTTTTCAGGCGTCACACAGGTTTGCTGCACATGTGTGTAAAAGCAGCAGGGTCCATGGGACCAGCAGTGGTACAGTGAGTCAGTCCTATACCAGTCCCCGAATTTTGTATTTTCTTTGAAGCTGGTAGGTGGACTATCCCAACAACAGAAACATCGAGATGGCCACTCTCTCCCAGCTTGTGATTTGAGCCTCCCTGAGCTTGGGAAACATAGCATATAAATGTTTTAAATAGGTTAATAATATAAATCTCTAAAAGAAAGAAAATGACACATGGATGCAGCTTCATACAGGTATCATCCCATTGGTTGGGAACAATTTAGGAGCTCAGATCAGAAGAGAACTGGATTTGTGATCCCTCCATTCCCCGTTACCCCCCAAACGGATAAATAGTGGGGAAAATAAAGGCTCACAAGACTGGGTCCTCATCTGCGACGGTGATTCTGAGTCTAGGTAGAAGCTTTGGCTATCCGGGCGACAATAACCGTCTGTCCTGATCAATAATACATAATGAACACCGCATCATTAAATAATTCATCGGCAGCAAATAATTTCTGTGCCCCGAGGTGGGGAAGGAAAGCCATCTCTTTAGTGCCCCGGTGGGCCAGCCTTGTGGTTTGCAGTGATTAATTAGCTTTATTTCCTAATTAGACCCCTATCCTGCTGCCCCCCCCCCCCAATAGAAGATTCCCATGCAGAAAAACTAGCTTTGAAACCTTCAGGGGTCTGGCAAGAAAGGAAAGGACAATCGTTGTAACTCTACAGCTAATATGAACATAATTTCTTTCTTTCTTTCTTTCTTTCTTTCTTTCTTTCTTTCTTTCTTTCTTTCTTTCTTTCTTTCTTTCTTTCTTTCTTTCTTTCTCCTACTTTTGCTCTCTTTTGCTTGTGTGTCTTTCTTATTTATTTGCTCTTTAACTTGCTTTCTAACCCCCCCCCCCTTTGTTTTAGCAGTTTCTTTTAAATTTTCTCAGGGACAGTCAGATTTCATTCATTCATTCATTTATTTATTTATGCAACCTTTCTACCAGATCAGGGTCCACAAGGCGGCGATTTTATTAAAACCAACGAAAGCCATCAACCCTCAACACCACCCCAAAACTCTATGCAACCCTCTCTTTCCTCCAAATTCCCAGCTTTGGATCTGTTCAAAAAGTCAGCACTTTTGTGTTTTGATTCCTAATTTCCAGTAGTGCTGATCATGCGGGGAGCATTTTGAAAAGGGAGAGAATGCTCCCCTAAGAATTTCCCAAAATACAACAAATCAATAGCTGAGCGGGCCGTATCTCCTTTGGCGCACTCTGCTGTTTCTTTCAGCAGAGCGGATCCGGCATAGCCAAGTCCTCCTTTACCAGAAAGAACTGGACAACTCGATAAGTCAAAGTTTCTACTGTGCATGTCTCTTCCTCTGTTTTGTGTCCATTGGTTACTTAATGAATCAATCTGAATAGTACCAAAAATACCTTCTGGATGGATTGCATCATAAGAACGCCGAGAGTTGGTGTGAAAGGCTAAATACAGTGGCTGGAAATCTGTATGATCTGGTTATTCTAGGGCAGTGATGGCGAACCTTTTAGAGACCGAGTGCCCAAACTGCAACCCAAAACCCACTTATTTATCGCCAAGTGCCAATACAGCAATTTAACCTGAATACTGGACATTATTGCTAGGGTTGCCAGGTCTCCAGCCACCACCTGGAGGTTGGCAGCCCTAGTAGGGGAAGGGGGAGGGATGGACAAAGGAAGGAACTGGGAGAGGAAAGAGAATGAAGGAACTGGGGAAGGAAGGAAGAAAGGGGGGAGGGACAGAGAAAGAAAGAAAGAGAAAGAGAGAAAGAGAGAGAGAAAGAGAAAGAAAGAGAGAAAGAGAAAGAAAGAGAGAAAGAAAGAGAGAGAAAGAGAGAGAGAAAGAAAGAAAGAAAGAAAGAAAGAAAGAAAGAAAGAAAGAAAGAAAGAAAGAAAGAAAGAGGAAGGAAGGTAGGAAGGAACTGGAAAAGGAAAAGGAAAAGGAAAAGGAAAGAGAAGGAAGGAACTGGGGAAGAAAGGATGTAAGGAAGGAAGGAAGTGTCCTGGGTCAGGCCTCAAGCCCCACCCAGGACTTGCTCCAGGATGCACACCCGAAGTTCTCCCCCCCCCTTACTGGCAGCTCTGGGGAGGCAGCGAGGTGACAGCGCGGGACGGCGGAGACGTTGGGCCCCGGCGCGGCGGCATTGGGCACTTGCTGTCGGGGGCAGGGGAGGAGGGGGCGGAGAGAGCGAGGGCGAGTGCGCCAACACTTGTGACCCCGCCAGCCTGCGGGTGACCTTAGGGGGCGGGGAGGGAGAAGGCAGAGGCCACGCAGCCACGCCCAAGCCGGAGGACTCGAGGGTGGCTCCGGCTACCCCACAAGCTTACCACAGGAGTCAGGGACGAGCGTGAACGGGAGAGAGGGGGAGGATGGCGGGAGATGGCAGGCCTTTCTCCGGCGGACGCGTGGCTGTTGAGGGGCCGCCTGGTCCTCCGCAAGCGCCCGGAGGAGGAGGAGGAGGCAGGCGAAAACGGCAGGGGGAGAGGCGCCTGAGGAGGAGGACGATGGCGGCGGCAGCCTGGAGCTGGACTGCTGGGAGCCGCCTGAGGGGGACAAGGAGGAGGAAGGCGGTGAGGAGGAGCTGCTGCTGGAGCCTAGAGGAGGAGGCCCCGCCTCGTTGCTGCTGGCCTCCCCGCTGCCTATCAGCTGTTGCGGGGCAAGAGGGGGGGAAGAGGAAGAAGCCAGCCGCGTGCGTGCGAGGCAGGAAGCTGACCTGCCGCCGCACGCACGGTGGGGGGGGGAACTCAGCTGAGAGAGGGAGGGGCACAGATGACCCAGGAGGCCTTTTGGAGCTCACCCACGCGTGCCGGCAAAGAGGGCTACGCGTGCCGGAAGTGGCACACGTGCCATAGGTTCGCCAACACGGTTCTAGGGGTATTTCCATTGAGCTTTAGTTTGCTTCTGGAAGCGGGGGGGGGGGAACCCCACACCTTTTGATCAGATTGGGACTCAGGAAAGAGACCCAAAGTCCTGATTTGCATAATCTCCAGGTGGGACCAAGAGATCTCCCGGAATTATAACTGATCTCCAAACTACAGAGGTCAGTTCCCCTGGAGAAAATGGCTGCTTTGAAGGGTGGACTCTAAGGCATTATACCCTGCTGAAGTTCCTCCCATCCCTAAACCTGCCATTCCCCGACTCCATCCCCCAAATATCCAGGAATTTCTCAATCCAGATTTGGCAACCCTATTCACTCCCTGCTTTAAGAACTACGGACCCCATCCGTTCCCAGGGCTCAGAACTTTGCTCCAATTTCCTTCTCCTCCCCCCCCCCCCCAAACCTTCTATTCTCTTGATGCAGTTGACTGTAACTGGATTCCACTAACCGGATTTTTGAAGCAGATTTTCACAGGTTCAGCAATTCCCGACTGGGGGGTGGGGGTGGGCGGCGTAGTTCTTCAGTTTCCCCCATCCCCATTTATTCAGGCCCAGTGGTATGGCAGCAGGAAAATGTGTTTTTGTGTGTGTGTGTGTGTGCGTGCGTGCGTGGGGGGGGGGAGTGTGCTTCGGATCCTTCTTCCAGCTATTAACAATACCTGGGGATGGAGGGGGGGTCTAAGGATTGGGGCAGTTTCCCCTTCTCTGGTGCCTTTTGTCTATTCTCGGTGGCTTTTGTATGAGCCAGGTTCTCTCACCTGCATCGGGGAGAAGGAAAAAACACAGTCCTTCAACAGGATATGAGGCATATACCCTATAGAGAGACCTGCAGATGTGCAGACAGTATTACTAGACAGGTACGTTTCGGGTATGCGGGATCTAGTATCTATGCGAACGTAGGCGAAACGGTTCGTGGTTATCGGTCATGTTTCCCCGTTACTCCGTGTCTTTACTCCTGCTATAAGAATGTAAGAAGAGCCCTTGTGGATCCGACTGGAGGCTCCATCTAATGAGCTAGATGCCTCTGGGAAATCTCCAAAGAGGGCATAACGCTGTTGTCCTCCCTTCGTCATTTGTCCACAGTCTCTGCTGAAAACGGAATTCCAGACTAGGGCACTTTCACATATACTGTATAATTGGACTTTAAGTCCAATTTCAATGCACTTTAATGATAGTGTGCAAGTACATTTTGCCATTTCACACAGTAAAATCCAGCTGCAAAGTGCATTGAAAATGCCTTATTTGGCATGTGTGAAAGCGCGCTAGGTAGACTTCTACCTAGAGCTTTTCTAGCAAAGCAATCCTTACATCTTGATGTGGTCATTCTAGTCTGAGTTGCAAGTGATCTCAGAAAGTGTGATTCGCCCATCTGAGTGTATCAAAACTAGTTTATTCTTCTCCCTTGTTGGGTTCACTAAAACAGGAGACAATTTTTTTTCCAGAATTGAAGGGGCTTGGAAAGAGGGATTGTGACCCGTGAGGTATACTGTTGCCTCTGGTTAAACAGATTTGCCAGGTTTTTTGCATTGTTTCAAAACCCTGCAAAGTCTGTTTGGCCTAAGGTTGCCAAGTCTAGGTTGGGAAATTCCTGGAGATTTGGAGACAGAGCCTGGGAAGGGGTCTGGAGTCTGGAGAGGGGAGGGAAGTTGGCAGGGATATGATGCCATAGAGTCCACCTTCCAAATCTGCCATTTTCTCTAGGGGGACTGATCTCTGTGCTCTGGAGATCATTTTTAATTCTGGGAGAGCTCCAGGCCCTACCTGGAGGTTGGCAGCCCCACGGGCACCAGCAAATCACATCCTGGGGAGGGACACTCTTCTTTAACCTTTTCAGCCTAGGAAATATTCAGAAACAGAGGGGCAAAATCTCTTGTTCCTGCTCAGAGGTGGTTGAAGGTGTGGGTAACGACCCCCTCTCACCCCTCCCAGCCAGGGGGCTTACTCTTTTCCGTGCAGGTAGGATGCATTTCTCTGTTTTTCTGTGTTGGTGCCAGCCTGGCTGCTTTTCTCAGGAGATGGACACGCCTTTCGGCTTGTCGGCCGTGGCGCTCTGCCTGCCCTGGTATCCCTCGTTGTCTGCTGCTGCTGTGTTTCCCGTTTTCTTCTCTCAGTCCGCAGACCTGGGCACTTTTTGCTGTCTGTTGGTGGAAAAACCGGAGCCCCTGTCACCAATCATGTCATTATTCCGTCTCTGACCTCGTGACCTTTACCAGGATGGTTTCAAATCCATATTTATGGGGTCACAAGGTGGGGGTGGGTAGAGGAGGGGCATGCAGCCCAACACAATGGGATGTAGGGCAAACATGACCCCCACAGTACCCTATACATTACAAGCCATATGGACACCCAAACTAGTGCACAAAGGATACCTCACCAAGCAGAATATGCACTCCTCTGGTACATTTCAACAGTGCATGTTTTGTTTTGTTTTTTGTCCTTCTAAGTTATACTTTGTGTGTGTGTGTGTGTGTGTGTGTGTGCGTGCGCTCGCGCATGTGTATGTTTAATTCTGGATCTGGATTTTGCTTGTCTTTTGTTGCAAATAATCTACACATTGAGCATGGTGAATCAAAGCATGCGCCAGCACAGTGTAGTGGTTAGAATGTCGGACTAAGATCTGGGAGACCCAGGTTCAAATCCCCACACTACCATGGAAGCTTGCTGGGTGACCTTGGGCAAGTCACACATGCTCTGCCTAACCTACCTCACAGGGTTGGTGTGAGGATAAAATGGAAGATGGGAAAATGATATAAAACCCTTTGGTTTCCCACTGGGGAGAAAGGGAGAGTATAAAGGAAGTGAAAATTAATTGCCAGTAACAATGCCAACTTTGCTGTCCTCCTTACCACAAGTCATTGTGTGCATTCTGTTTGAAAAGAGCTGGCTGGGAGCATGTTTTCAGCACTCACAACATGAAGCCAAAAGTAAGGCATACCTCATTTTATTGCGTCCACTTTATTGCACCTCGCAGATATTCCCTTTCTTACTGTCATCAACATCGAGGCAAGTCCCTCCACAAGCGAAAAGGTTATGACTCGCTGAAGGCTCAAATGATGGTTAGCATTTGTTTTAGCAATAAAGTATTTTTAATTAAGATTATGTACATTTTTTTAGACATAATGCTATTGCACACTTAATAGACTACAGTATAGTGAAACATAACTTTTATATGTACTGGGAAACCCAAAAAGTAGTGTGGCTTGCTTTATTGTGGTGGCCTGGAACTGAACCCACCATGTCTCCAAGATGGGCCTGTACATTTTTAGCCTGTCCTTTCTCTAAGGAGCTCCCTACTGCATATGTGGTTCGCCTTCCCCATTTTTATTCTTAACAACAGCCCTGAGAGGTAGATTACGTTGAAAAGGAGTGGCTGGCCCAAGGTCACTCCATGAGCTTCATGGCTGAGTTGGGATTTGAATCCAGGTCTTCAGTCTGACCCTCTAGCCCAGGGGACCCCAATCTTTTTGAGCCTGTGGGCACCTTAGGAACTCTGACAAAAGAATTGTTTTTCTGCCCCAACTGCTGTGCATGTATGCCATTTCAGTGCTCACGTAAAGCAAAGACACATCAGTTTGCCAGAGCTTCTGTTCCATTCTTAGGTTATTGCGCATGTATGTGCAGTAAAACTCCAGCCCATCCCCAGCGCATTAAGGTAGGCGGCACCTTGGTTTCACAGAATGTAATCCAGGGCTCAGCGCTGGGGATGAGTGTGAAATAGGGGTTGAAGTTTATCTTCCAAGAGTGTTCTGCAGGTGGCATTCAGATTGTCGAACAGTGATGTTCTGCTGTCTGTCAGAATGGCATAGGGCAGGATTTTGGACAAGCATTCACATGGTTGCTTGTGGTGAGTAAATACTGCTTGCAAGTGACCAGGCAAGGAAGTTTTTACAGTTTTTGTAAATGGGAAGAACCCCTTCTTTTACATTGTTAGTGTGATACAAATAACTAACGAAGGTATGTAAGGGGAGTTGGGATAGTAGCTACTTTGGACTTATTTGTGGACTGTTAGGAATGCCAACCTCCAGGTGGGACCTAGGGATCCCCCGGAATTACAGCTCCTCTCCAGTCTACAGAGATCAGTCTCCCTGGAGAAAATGGTTGCTTTGGAGGGTGGGGCTCTATGGTATTGTACCCCACTAAAGTCCCTGTTCTCCCCAGGCTCCATCTCCAAACCTCCAGGAGTTTCCCAACCTGGATCTGGCAACCCTATGCACCCCCCCATCTGCCACTGCTGACCAGGGGGGACTTGGCAACCCTGACTGTAGTGAAATTATTTGCAAATATGTTTGAAGAGCAGGATTTGTCCATCTGTGATAAAATGCAGGGGATCAAGGTTTGCTGAGATACAGTTGCATGTTCTGAAGTCTATATGAGGCTGGGTTAGGGTTGCCAACCTCCACATGGGGCCTGGAGATCTCCCAAAATTACAATTGATCTCCAGATGACCGAGATCAGTTCCCCTGGAGAAAATGGCTTATTTGGAGGGTGGACTCTATGGCATTATATCACGCTGAGGTCCCTCCCTAAACCCTCCCCTCCCCAGGCTCCACTCTGAAATCTGCAAGAATTTCCCAGTTCTGAGCTGGCCAACCTCCAAGTGGCGCTTGGAGGCCTCCCAAAATTATACCTTGATCTCTAGGCTACAGAGATCAGTTCCCCTGGAGGAAATGTTTCCTTTGGAGGGTGGATTCTATGCTGTTCTATCCTGCTGAGGTCTCTCTGCTCCCTAAACCTCTCCCTTCCCAGGCTAAACCCCCAGGTTTCCAGGAATTTCCCAATCTGGAGTGGGCAGTTTTAGTTGTAGGCCGTATACACCTGAGGCCAGGATTGAGGTGCAGCAGAGGGCAGGCCTTGGGTTAATGTCAGTTCATGAATTCACCTGAATCCATCCATCTCAGTTCTATATTTCTTGCTGTTGAGTCTTTGTTATAGGCAGGCCTTATAACCAGCGTGGGGGACTTGGGATTGGCCGCAAGCTGGTTACACCCTCTGCGTGCCCTGCACAGGGGCCCTTTCAAAACCTCAGGATCCTAGGTTTCATGTTTTTAAAAATTAGTGTTGCCAACCTCCAGGTACTAGCTGGAGATCTCCCACTATTACAACTGATCTCCAGCCAATAGAGATCAGTTCACCTGGAGAAAATGGCTGCTTTGGCAGTTGGACCCTATGGCATTGAAATCCCTCCCCTCCCCAAACCCCACCCACCTCAGGCTCCGCCCCCCCCCAAAAAAAACCTCCTGCCGGTGGGAAAGAGGGACCTGGCAACCCTATTAAAAATGCATTGTCTAGGCTAGGGTTGCCAGCTCTGGCTTGGGAAGCTCCTGGCAATTTGGGGGGTGATACCTGGGAAGGGACCTCCATTTCTCCTAGACTCTATGGCTTCACAAGCACTCTATGGTATACCATAGAGTCTGCCCTCCAAAGCTGCCATTTCCTCCAGGGGAAGTGATCTCTGTAGTCTGGAGATCAGAAGTAACTCTAGGCCCCGCTTGGAGGTTGGTAACCCTATTCTAGGCCTCACGCTCATAGTATAAGGTGGGTCAGAGAGAATTGCCAGAGAACTGGAAATAAGGTTGCAAGATAGCCCCGTATATGCATTCCTTGTGATATCTCTTTCTATAAAGCCAGATCTCTCCCGAGTTCACTCAAGTCTTAGATGTAACAAGTTTCTGAAGCGGATCGTTACACACGGTCTGACGTGAGCAGAGCCATGGAAGATTTGTTCGTTTAACGATATGCAGTTAAAACAAGCAGTCTGCTCTGGACTTTGATTGCTCATTGCCTTCAGCATTGAACAAGTATATGGCAATGGGGTGTGTGCGTGTGTGTGCGTACGCATGAGTGTGTCACTGTCTCTCTTTTCCCCATATTGTTTCCCACCCTTTCCCCTGCGCTAGGGTCTTTTCCTACACCTTCTACCCCCCAGCCCATGTATTTCCCCTTGCCCCGTTCCTGTCGATAGGTTAATTGCCCAGGGTCAGGGTTATTGACAGCCTGATTAGTGCCCCTGTCAGCTCTGTACCAGGATAATCTAGGCGGCCACAGCCCGGAAACACCAGCACATTGATTTTTTGGGGGATTCCCAGCGACCCCCGCGCTGACACATTGATCCGGCTCCCGGGAGCGAACTCTCTGTCAGCGCCTCGCTGCAGGCCTGCCTTCCTGTCCCAGCCGCGTTTACTCTGCGCTGTAGTTCAGAAGAACTAAGAGGAGGTGTTGGGCCCTGTTGCTGCTGTGATTCGGGGAGTTAAGAAAGGCAAAATTGCAAGTCTTGGGCTCTAACCACTAGGTATCCCGTAAAAACCAGGAGTTCTGGCTTCACAAGCACCGGTTGAGCCCTTGAGGCAAAGCATTGCAATGCCCCTCCTCAGCATTGGGTATCCAGAGCTCTTGGCCTAACAGCCTGGAGCCTCCTTCGTTCCTGCCCCCAGGAGAAGGCCCTAGATGTTCTGCTGCTTGAGGCCTTAAATCTTGACGGCATCCCCCATGGGGTTAAAAATATAATAGTAACCTAAATAACTGGCAATTTGCTGCCCTGTAATGACACCCCCCAAATCTGCCATCTGAGGTGGGCTGCTTCACCAGGCCTTGTCATGCCAATCATTCTTCACTGGAAGCTCCGCTTTCTCCATCTGGCTGCCTGGCCGGTATCTGCTCATCCACTTAAGCCTTGTGCCCAGCTTATTACGGACCTCCGGGAGGCCTCATCCATCCCTTTCCGGAGTGACTGAGAATTCCTTTGCCTCGTGCTTGGCTTATCTTTCGCCTTCCTCCTTCCTCCAAGCTCTGCTTTTTCCTGAGCCTGTGAACCAAGATGGTAAGAGGAAGGGAGAGTCCCTTTGCAGCACTGTAGGACTGGCATCAACATGCCCTGGGGTGGGGTGGCTGCCAGGGCCAAGGTTTTCTGGCAAGGCCCACGGCCACAGAGTCATCCCCCCTACCACACACTGCCGGCGAAGGAATGGTGACACTCTTGGAGGGGACAGTGGTGGTGTTCTTATCGGTACACACCACCCAGCAACATTGGGGAAAGGGCATGAGGGCATATGGTCAGCAGGAAGGTTCACAAATGGGCAGGGGTAGGAAGAAAACACAGGCAGGTGGGGAATGAGGGTGGGCTGGAAGGAAGGCATGAGTGGGGGTACTGGTGGGGGTCAGAGGAGGGGGGCGAGCACTTTGTGCCCGAACCCCTAAAACCTGGACCTGACCCTGATTGCCCTCTGTGATGCATCATCCTAAGTAACCTCCTTGGGTTGTCGAGTGGCACGGCCAGCTTTTTCTCCCCTGACTCACTGCCCTCCCTGTCCTGCTTCCACGGAGCTAGAGTTGCCAGTCACTTCTGGCATGACCCCAAAGCAGCAGCATCGCACTGGGGCAATGTTGTTGTATACTCTATGGAGTATCAGGGCAAGTGCTGTAGCCGCTTTCAGGTCATCGTGCAGTGACGAATATCGTTTTGCCAGCCTGATTCCACCTGCCGACCAGATAAGTGTCGGCAGGTGTTGGCGACAGTTACCTAGAGTTTGCCTGCCATTAGCAGGCACCTGGCAAACCCTAAGCAGAGCTCGAGGACAGGGCTCCACGAGTCGCAATTCTAGGCACAAATGCCAGGATGCCATTTTTCTCTAGGTGATAGAAATCAAACTCTGAGCCGTAGTTCTCCTTATCCCTGGAAAGGTGTTACAAAGAAGCTCAGGAAAAATGAGGAAAGCAGCCAGCGTAGCCTCTTCCCAAAGGGAAACAGTGCGTAGAAGAAGCTGTGATACCCCTCTTCATGCTCGCTTCCTCTAGCTCTCAAGTGCTTTAGTGCCAGACTGGGGATCCCCCCCCGCTTCCCCCCCCCGGCTGCCCCCTGCCATCACTTACACAAATATTGACGCTAATGGCGTGTAGCGGGATGTAGAACATCCCAGCCTTCTAATTGTTGTGACTGGGGATCGGCAGGCCGATTAAACGCCATCGATTTTCTCATACTAACCGCATTGATTTTTAAATTTCCTATTGATTCCTGCCCTAAATCTCTTTAAGCAAAGACTTCACTCCGCAGATGACATCGGCTGATTAGCAGGAACAACTGTGGGTACCCTCCATAGCCAGAGGTGGGGGGGGATGAGGGGGGAGTCATGTCAATCCTGGAGGGGCTGAAAACCAGAACACCTGGATTTTGTTTCTGGCATTGCGAGGGGAGTGAGCTTCAGTAGGTTATAGCAGAAGGGGGCTACGGGTCAGAACTTTAGTGCGCTGGGAGGGACAGGAGCCCCTATAAGAAGGTGACCGTGGTCTGGGTGGAGCACCTGTGGTGCTTGTGGTGGATGTGTGGATTCTCTAGCCGTTTTGTGATGAGACGCAGGGCCCCTTTTGACATAATGTTCCTTCCTCTATGGGAGCACTTTGAAACGGCGCCCATAAGAAGAAATATATGCCAGGAAACATGTTTCATATGAATTGGCCATCCGTGTGTATTTCTCAGGCAAGTTCCAGAGTGTGGGGCTGCCTGCTTTTTCTTCTCAAACATCAATCTGAAAAATTTACTTGGATTTTCAGTTCCCATACCAGGTTTGTGAATTTCATCACTGGGAGAATAAACACAACTTTAGAACAGACCCCTTTGCAGGGTGCAGGAGTTTGGGCCCTTCTGCTAAGAGGATTTCATTATGATTGGGGCAGTCTGTCTATTCTGTGCAATTCAGAGGTTCTTTTGTATGTGTGAGAGTATGTGCAAAACTTAGGAACCTGTGTGGTTTTCTAGGCGCCAAAGAGGTAGAGATGCCCACTTCCTGATTTCGGTAGAAACTCAGGGGCCAGGTCTAAGTTTTCAACTGTCAGAGGCTACCAGGGGTCTAGATTTTTGAACCTCACTGCACATATAGTTTGGCACAGCCTACGGGTGGCTAACAAGTGGCATGGGTGTTAAGTGGCATGGGTGCCACAGTTTTGTGGCCCTCATAGATAAAAGTAGGCACAGAATAAAGCCTGTGCTCCTTTGGTTGCCAAACTGCTCTCTTCTCCCCAGCTGACTAGGCTAGAAGTCAGGGGTGGTCTTAATGATTCTAGGGCTCTGGGAAAAAGTCCAGGATGATGGGACCCCAGAATCACTACCACCACCCCCGCCACCCAGCCCGCTGGGCAAAGTAAAGCATGGCCTTTGCCCCATGCGAGGTTGGCAGGAGCCACTGCTTCCCCTGGAAGCCATCTGCCTGAGCCCCCGACTGGCAAGGTGGAAGCAGGGGCAGGAGCCCGTTCTTCTTCTTCTCTCCCCCCTCTTTGGAGGGGTGGGGTCATGGGCAGCTGTGGTCCCTCCAATCACGGTGCTCACGACAGTTGCCCCTTGGCTAAGACCGCCCCTGCTGGAAGCAAAAGTGTTCCAAAATCTAAGGGGCTGCTCACGTCCTGTAGTGTGCCCCAGAGTGGCACTACATCAACTGGGTGCTGCATTTGCCAGTGACGTCACTGAGATGGACGTACCAAGTTGCCTTTGTCTCAGACCTCAATATCACTGTTTCCTCTGCTGGGCTCCGATACCAGATGGAGCCCTGGTGAACTGGGTTGGTTTCCCCACTCCTCCACATGAAGCCTGCTGGGTGATCTTGGGCTAGTCACAGTTTTCTCTGAACTCTCTCAGTCCCACCTACCTCACAAGGTGTCTGTTGTGGGGAGGGGAAGGGAAGGAGATTGTAAGCTGGTTTGATTCTCCTTTAAAAAAGGTAAAGTGGGCATATTTGTCCCCTGACCTAGGGTATGTAAAACCAGCAACCTGGTGAATGAGCACCCTAAACGCTAGTGTGGTATAGTGGTTAGGAGCGGCGGTTAGGAGCGGTGGACTATAATCTGGAGAACTGGGTTTGATTCCCCTCTCCATGTGAGCAGCGGACTTTAATCTAGTGAATCAGGTTGGTTTCCCCACTCCTACACATGAAGCCAGCTGGGTGACCTTGGGCACCATTCTCTTAGAGCTCTCTCAGCCCCACCTACCTCACAAGGTGTCTATTGTGGGGAGAGGAGAGGAAGGAGATTCTAAGCCAGTTTGATTCTTTCTTGTGGTAGAGAAATCGGCATATAAAAACCAACTCTTCTTCTGCTTCTGCTTTTTTTGCTTCTTCTTTTCTACATGTACAGCCTCTTTGTCATGTCACAATTATGTAACATGGGGAGCTGGGTTTCTGACCTTCTTTCTTTCTCTCCTCAGGTTCTGGACTGGACTGGAGTGAATGTATTATAGCTGCCATTTCTGCCTGAAAGGTGAGTAGTTTTGCAAAGCATCCCCCCCCCTTGGGCGGTTGACAGGGAGGGTACCCGTTGGCTCCCAGGAAGAGGAAAGGAAAGGGAGACAAAGACCATCTTCACCTCATGAGATTTGGGACTCCCTTCTTGAATATGAGCTGCATGCACCTAAGGGCAGAATTAACACCTTGCCTATGTATGTAACAAAATCTAGCAGCTGCTTTCCCCAGGGATCTTGCTTAACCCTTTTCCTGCCCACACCTTCTCCAGTCCAGACAGCTTCCCTTGCTTCCCCTGTTCTGGATTTTCAAATGTGGCTAAACAGGCATCTTAGAACTTCACTGGGGAGGAGGCAGTGATTTGAAGCCAATAAATGGTAAGGCAGGGAAAGGGTTAAGCATCTGCCTGAGGCTTCTTGGTTCAAAATTTCCTTTCCCGAAGCTGCTTTTCCCTAAGAGAAGGGCACATCAGACTTGTGCCACACACCTATGCATGTTCCATGTAGTTCTACTGTAAAAGTTATTGATGTGTAATAGGAAAAACCCCACATGAAGCCAATATAGATTTTACATAATTGCAGACCAAATTAAGGGCGAGGTCTACACAGTGAACACGAGCTAGCTCCATAGTCTTCTTTCCCCCCTGGGAACTGAGGTTCTGAGAAGGGGTGCTAGACATCTACGGAAGATTTCTCAACCCTCTCTCCGAGATTCTTTCATGGCAACCATAAACTGGTTTTTAAACAGCAGATATTTCTGAATTCTTACATGTGCAAATGTCCAAAGAGTTTGAATGAGGAAGAAACGAGGCCCACCCAAGTGAAATTCACAGAGTAGGGTTCCAACCTCCAGGTGGAGCCTAGAGATCTCCTGGAATTACAGCTGCTCTCCAGATGACGCACGAAAAGATCCTCTGGAGAAAATGGCTGCTCTGGAGGGTGGACTCTATGGCATTGTATCCCAGTAAGGTCCCTTCCCAAACCCTCCCCTCCCTGGTCTCAGCCCCAAATCTCCAGGACTTTTCTAACTGATAGCTGACAACCCTAACAATCCCACATGAAATCATATGAGCAGTTAACATTTAGAGGGAGTTCAGGTTGTTTTGGGCGAGAGAAGGTCTTTCTGAATGAACTAGGCCTATAACAATGCTGTACTAAAAGTCATAACAACAGAAATGGGTGTGTTAGTTTTGGGACAGGGATAGCTTTGGCATCAGGACTGCTGAAATCTCTGCGGGGACGGAGTGCTTAGATAACCAATTTGGGAAGGTGAGTTAATGCTTTGAAATCGTGTCCTGCGGATAGACAGGAACCAGATGCCTCCTGCGTGTGTGACTCTGAAGCTGGGAGTCCCACTGTTCCTTCTTTGGTACTATCTTACCATCTGTGCAAGTTGATGAGCGCCGATGATTCATGGCCATTGCAAAGTCTGAATGAAGCTGAAGCCAGGTTTGGCAATGTTTGGCCATTGCTACTGTGTTACCCCAGAGGACCATTCCCTGTGCCCTGTGTTAGTGGCAGGGTATGTGTGGCTAGCAATATCGGAAGAAATTTTGGGCATGCAAAACCTGCGGCGGGAAACATCTTGGATCTCTGACGCCCCTGGCCTATAGTAGAATAACCCTGGTGCCTCTTTGTGGACTCAGAGAAATTTCTGTGTCTTGTTCTTAGTTATGCATCTGCAAAGTGGGAATTATAATACTTAGCTTTCCAGAAACTCTGACTTGCAAATAACTAAAGACCAGGACCTAAAATGCATGCAAGGAGAAGTAAGCCCCCATATGCATTTGGGGAGTTGCTTGCGGTTTTTGTGGCAGCTGTTCCCATTGCTAAAGAGACAAGCCTCTTTTAAAACTGAGCGGCAGTTTGGTGTGTCAGCAATGGGAACTACGGCAAGGGAAACAGTAAGCAAGACCGGCATTTCTCCCCTCCTGCACATACCTGTCTCTTCACTGCAGGCTGGCCAGAGATTGTAAAGCATATATACTTGATCCCGTGCCTGGCATTTCACTTGCTTTCACTCTTTCTTGCGGTTGTTAGGGTAAATAAAAGAACGGGGACCAAGAACAGATCTTAGTGTAGGGGTCTGTGGGCCGAATAGGTATACTGACTGAGTTTTTAGAGAGTGGTAGAGGAAATGGGTTTTGTTTCTGAGTTCCTTTTCCTCAGAACTGGGAAGAATAGGCGAAACACATCTGTGTATCCGATTCTCTTGTACGCTCTTTGTTTCTCTTAACGGAGCCCATTGATTCTGCGATACTTTGAAATGAGTGACAGACTCCCGTTACTTTTTTTTGTCAAAATGGCCTTTATTGTTCTGTTGAACACTTCGTGCGCGTGAAGCAACAAACCATACCATTTTCATTGTTGATGACACAGATTGCTGCAGCAAAATCTCCCGGCACTCCAACACTCAGTCTGGCTGTTTGCCTCACAAGAGGAAAGTGGGAAAATTCAGGATGATTCCCCCCAAAAAGGAAGGATTGTTCTTCAAAGGCAGCTGAGTTTGTTGCTCATGGGTGGGATGGAATGCATCAGGCCATGCCCAGTGTTCCCCTTGTTGCTGAAGGTTTACCCCAAATGTTCCTTCCACAGGAAAACACCGGTGTGCATCACTGAATTCTTCCACTGCAGCAATCTTTTTGCAAAAATCTCAACTTCCTACCCTCCCTTCTGCTGGAGGAAGGGGAATTGAGGGTAAAAAAAGCTGTGCAGGTATCCTCCCCTACCCCATAAAGGAAGATAAAGGGGAAAATAGCCAAAAGCCCTCCCCCCATCCACATTCACTGAAGACACCCCAGTGAGTCTTCAGCAGCAACAAAGGAATCCCATCTTGCGTTCTTCCTTCCTTGTTGCTCTGATTTCCTCTTTTAATTTGATTTTACTTTCTGGAAGAGCCATTTTTTTATTAAATTTTCCTCTTTAAAAAAAACACTGTCCCACCCAGAACCTTTCCCCAGATTTTCCCCACTCTGGTTTCCAAAATTAGCAAATAGCATTTAAAACAAGAAGAGGAATTGATAAGACTGTAATAAGGTTAGGAATGCACAATTTGAATGAAAATATTCATTGCAGATTTTTTAGCTTCCCCCCCCCAATCAAATAGGTCATTAACCACACTGTTACATCACTTTTTTCAAATCATAATTTCTGTCATGCAAAGGTAAACATTGGTCCTTTAGACCTTTGTAGTTTAAAAAAAACAAACATAGGCCCAGGTTGTAATGTGCATACCAAGCTGAGTGAGACTAACGTTATTTATTTTGAAATGCTTAAAAACAACCATGAGATGGTGATAGGATATGTTATGTATCCTCCAGTTTTAAATTCTCAAGGAAAAAAGGAAGTATCATAATATATGCTCAAGACATACCAGCTACGTGTGTGTGTGTGTGTGTGTGTGTGTGTGTGTGTGTGTGTTTAGTGGCGATTCTTATCTCCCTTACCTATCAGGAATACGGAACTCGGGGTGCTATGTGTTCTGGTTTAATTAATTCAGAATAAAAAACAAGTCAATACTTAAAGGAACTATAAACAGTAACAAGCTTTCCCATTTACAGTCTCTTGTTGGATCAGGATCAGTTGGATCAGTCGCTACATGTCTGTGTGCGACACGGTTTTTGTTCAGGCTGCAGGTGTACGTTTGACACATGAGATCCACACTCGTACAACACTGTGTGGATAAAGTTGTGCATTCCCATCCATTTCGTGGGGTGCACTTGGCAATGCACAATGGCCTGCCGGTAATCCAGGCCCCCGTCTTGCAGTTATTCCTTATTGCTAATTGTGTATGACGCTTCCTCGAATACAGTCATCTTGGAATTGTCGCTTGTGAGGAGCATGTGCAAGACACACACCTGTGCGCATACATCTGCATGATCTGTCTATGGCGAGAAACGGTGGGCAGGATTGAAACAAAACTTGTTGGACTTACCCAAGGAGACCCGGGAGGCTGGTTTCAAATAGCATCCATTTTTGAGACCAAGGTTAAAATGCAGTTTGTGATACAGCATGCAGGAAAAGGTCCGCTGTTCCAATTTTTAAACAAAATTGGTCAAAAAGTCAAAGATCCGAATGGGCACTCACAAACCTCTGGGATTGTGTAATGGAGTTCTTTGCATCTTGGTCTATATGGGTAACACTTCTATTTACCCTGTATTCAATATTTCACCTCCCAGTCTATCTACCCTTTCCCCCTATTTTTGGCAGCAACAAATCTGGAGATTATTCACCATGATTAATTTGATTTCTTTCACACCCAGTTTTCAAGAATTTGGGGACAAGTTACTGTACAAAAAATAAATCCCACTGAAAATAGTCCATCCCCCCTCCCCGTAGATACTGGGGTGAAAGGGGTGTGGACCGGAAACGACATGTCAGGGTTGCCCAGTTTTAAAGGACAGCATAGTTCTGGTATTTGGGCTGGGCCGAGAAAGGAAAGACAGCCCTTGGGCCTGCACACCGAAGGCCATTTGCCGCTAATCTGCAAAGCATCACATTTGAATCTGGTGAATGTAGGTGAGAAAGTGGAATAGAGTCATTCTCAAACTCAGAGGTGGGGAAACGCAAGAGCCGGCTCGTCCTTCTCTTGTGGCAAGGGCCCCGCCGACGCTTCTTCTTGGTGCTTGTTCGATGGGCGGGCTGGCAGTGGCTTTGGCTTCTCTTTTCAACATTGGTTTATGATTAGCAGGGGCTGACCTTCCTTTTACACCCAGTGCTGAAATGCAGCCCGCACCTACGTAACCCCCTTTTGGCAGCTTTACTCCGGAAAGAGGATTTCTTCGGGTGAGATCAAACCCTTGCCTTAAACTAGTTGTCACTTCCCAGGTTGGCTTTTGTTAGAATCTCAGGGAAAGATCGACCAGAACGGACTTGGTGGTTGGTGCGCAGGCGTGCGTTTGTGTGCGCCATACGTTTCATCTTGCGGTGACCTAGAGACAGGGGAAGAAGGAGAGAGGCAGAGAAAGAGAGAAAAAAAAACACACACACATTAACACCCCCACTTTAATGCTAGCGGCGTTGATTCCTGACCTCCACACGGTGTGCTATAGAATCAAATAATTCCACTCTTTCTATCCCATCAGCAGTGGGGTTCCCCCCTCCCCGCCCTCATTTTCTTTCCTCCTCTGCCCCATACATATTCATCCAGTTGTCCCTCCATCAATCTGATACCTATCTGTATTGTGCTATATACACCCCACTCTCCTTCTGCCTCTCGCCAATACATTTCCATCCCATTCTCTGTCCATCCACAGCCCCTTTTGTCCCTTTCCCCATATTGTCTGTCTCTCTTCCACTCACGCTATTCTCTCTCCCCCCCCCCCCATCCCTGTACAGTTCTGCCTCTGCCCTCTATCTGCATTCCCTCCCTCCTTGAATCCAGGGCTGTTGAAAAGGGGACGAAGGGATACACACAGAGAGATAATGGCATCCGCTGTTGATCTCCGGTTGGCCCACTTGTTTGCAGTGCAGTTGAACGGGACTAGCAAGATCATAATAGAGAGTGAGAGAGAATCCAGCTGTATCTAGGGAGTAGGGGTGGGGGGCTGAGGGCAGACATATCTGGCTGTATTTGGGGGCAGGGGGGGCATAGGCTGTGGACTGGATTCAAGGCCTTGGGGTTGGCTGTTCCTGTAATGTGACTTAGGTAGGGCTGGTCCTGACTGCAGTTTCCCTCTAGGCTGATTCTGCAGTCGTACCACAACAGAGGTATTGTCAGTGGTGATGGGGAACACTTAGAACCAGAGAATGGCTGGGGTTTTTCCCCCAGAGTTTAAAGAGCAGTTGAAGCCTCTTTCCAGTGTGTCTGCCGGCCTCAGTTTCCCTTCCAAAAAACAGGTTTGACAAGCAAGAGTTTTCCGGAATCCTGCTAAATCTATTTTTTTAATGTGTCAGTGGCCCAAAAAAGGGTGTGTGTCCATGAAGGGAGGTGAAGCCTTTTGGGGAAATCACTTTCAATGTGCTCAGAAAATCCTCTGTGTCTCTGGTCAAATCTTGTGCCAACCTGGCCAGTCCCGGGTTTGGAAACAGCACCAGTGGGCTTAGTCCCAACGGGCAGCCTTTTTATCCAGCTTGACATGAAAGGAGCAAGGGGGAGGAGGGGGGGAGCACACAGACAAATAAGCAAGCCCCTACGATACCCTCCCATCCTTCTCCCATCACATCTGAATGCCCGTGCATTTTTTAAAAAGGTGCTCAGTCGATCATTGGCCCAGGAAGGAGACCTGGGCGGGGAGAAAGAGAGACAGACAGACAGACAGACAGGACGTGCTCTTGTTTCTGTGGGCCGAAGTGAGATCTCTAGATCACAGAGTTTAAGGATCACTTTCTCTCCTATTTCTCTCTCCCCCCCCCCATAAATTAAATCCCCTTCGGAAAGAGAGGAAAGGGCATGTGTCCTCAGTAGAGGCAAGTGCCTCCCCAGGAAAAGGAAAGTCGGAGAAAGCCGAGTTATTGCACAGGTCGCTGAGTTATTGCACAAATGCACCAAACCCTAATTATGTATCCCATGGGCTGCTTTGGGTGGTGGTGGTGGAAAGGTCCCCCGCTTTATTATAACAGTGCCGTACAGTAATTGTGGGTGTAAATCTCTTGACTTCTAATAAGAAAGGTTGCAAAGGGCGGTGATCACCGATGGTGTTTTGTTTTCAGGAAGGGGAGGGACACCCCCCTTTACTTGCAGTGTGGAGAGGAAAAGTCTTATATGAGGCAGTTGGTGGAGTTTTTTTTTTAATCTGGGGGGGCAAAAGTGTCAGGCGTGGGGCGACGTATTAAGGTTTTCAATGGAAGGCCGGCAAGGAAATATTACTTACTTTGGAGGAGGGGGTGTCAATAATTAATTTATCCCCCCTTTCTCTCCCCCCCCTTTTCAACACGGGCACTAAAGCTTGTACCTAAGGAATAATTGCTTTTGTCTGGGTGGACTGTACTTGTGCAAAGAGTGAAGAAGGGGGTGGGCGAATGGGGGGGATGTTGGAAACGGAGCCCCCCGCGGGGGGGATTGCGAGGGACGGCAGGTCGCTTGCCTGGATGTCATCTGTCAAAGCGGGGTGGTTGGAAGGAGAGAGGGCGGTGGAAGGGAAACGGGGGGGGGAGAGAGAAAGAGATAACGGGGAAGACAATAAAGTGGGAATCGGCGGCGGCGGTGCGTGCGTGTGTGATGGGAAAGGGGGGGGAGAAAGACATTCGGACGGAGCGAAAGGGGGCGACACACACACGTCCAGGCAGGGGGAGGCTAGGCCGGTGTGTTGCACGCCCTTGCACACCCACACGCAAAGGAGCGCGGGCACATTTTTGCACACACACACACACACACAAAAAGAGCGAGCGAGCGAGCGCCTTCCACCCATGCCCGCCGTCCGGCCCCGGTGAGCAACCCCCCACCCCCCCATTCACCCACCCCTTGTGCCAGGCGCGGGACAACAGACACACAGCCCCCTGGCCCGTGCACGCACGCACGTGTGGAAGGGCCCTCCCCGGAGGGGTGTGTGCGTGCGTGTGTTTGCAAGGGGGGTGGGTCGTTGGAAGGAGAAGCGATCCACCTGGCTCCCCGCTCCAACCCCCAACCCCCGACCCTGCCTGGACTGTCATCCTCGTCACCTGCCCGGCGTGGGTCTCCCCCCCCCTCCCTCGCGCCCCGCGCCCCCTTCCCTCTCCACCCACCCTGGTGTTCTTGTGATTTCCCTGTCCCTCCGTGGGGTGATGCGGCGTGTCACTCACAGGTCCCCGACATGTTCATCCCACTGCCGGTCCCCTTGGTCTTCCAAAGATCCGCCGGCCCGGAGAACGGATGGCGTCTCAAATCGCCGCTCGCCCTGCGCTCTGCAAACGGTAAGAGGGGGGGGGCGGGAGGGGGGAGGCGGGAGAGAGAGAGAGAGAGAGAGAGAGAGAAGGACCCGGCCGGAGCTGGCGAGCCGCGTCCGGCGACCGAGTCCGGCAGGCAGGCGGGGAAGAGGCAGGCAGGCAGAGGCAGGCAGATGCAGGCAGGCAGAGAGGCGCAGGGCGCTGGGCGCGCGGGGTTTTTATTCATGCGGTATTGATCCGGAGTGTCACTGCTCCGTATCGAACCTCCGGCGCCGGCATCCTGCGGTCGATAGACGGAGGGGGTGGGGGGCTGTGGGGGGGGGCGCGGCGGCGGCGGCGGCGATGGAAGCGGGGAAAAGAGAGCCCGCCGAGGCGCCGGGAGGAGGGGGAAACAGAAAGACCGGCAGAAAGGAGGAAGGAAGAGAGGGTCTCCCTCGCTCTTGTCCACTTTTTTGGGGGGTGGGAATTCGGGTGTCCCCCCCCCTTTTCACAGAATCATCAGTGCGTTTTAATGCTTGAGCATCTGGAATTCTCTCCCCCCCCCCTTTAAGTTTTAGGATGTTGCAAATGAGAACTGAGGTTTAGGGTTAGGTGGGTGAAGGGAAGGGAGTAGGAGAGGCTTGGCTGGCCCAGAGGGAACTGTGGGGGGGGGGAAAGAAGTCACCTGTGGGATCTTAGGACTCTCTGCCCTCAAAGACCCCTCCCCTTTCTAGTCTTGCCCAGTTCCACCCTTTATGTCTTAAACAATTAGCAATCACAATCTCTCTCTCTCTCCCCCTCCCCTTTCTCTCATTCTCATCAACCTGCCCACTCCTACAATATCCTGCTTTAGTTTTAGGCAAACCCCCCCCCCCCAGGATACACCTCCAGTAATCTGTTTAAATTTCAGATGGCATCACAGACACTCCCCCCCCCCCCCCGCAAGTCTCCCAACAACAACCTCAGGTTTGAGTTTTAGCCAATCCTTCCCTGTGTGTGGATCCTGTATCTTTTCCTCCTGCACCCCCAATGACATCGAAACAAAATTCTGGCCCTGGGAATTATCTTTTTCCCTTGGAACAGCAAGGGGACTCCAGGAAGGGGAAATGAAATAGGACGTGCTTAGGAGACAGACCCACCGAGGTCTGTTATGTGGCTCCTTATTCTCCCCCTCCCCAAGCCTGTTAAGCATTTCCCGATCTAGTTGTTCACTTTTAGAATATAAAGTTCCCCTGCTGCTTTATGTCTAGTTATTTCATTCTGTCCACACCCCCTCCCCGTTTGTTGGGTCCCCCCCTCAGTTATCTCTGACCACATCCTAAGAACCCAGGATTACACCCCTTGGCAGCTGAGGCGTGAACACTGAAATTTCTGATGAATTGGAGGTGGGGGTTATGCTTTCAGAATGGGTGCACTGGTGTCTAGTGGTTAGAGCCAGAGGAGAAAGGGAATGTGTGGCTGAGAGCAGAGTTTCCTGAAGCCCGTGAGGAGCTTTTCTAGGTGACCTTGGGGGAAATTCCTTTTCCCTGAAAAATTTCCTGGTATGGGACCTGCTGGCAACCTGAGAATTGGGGTTGTGGTGAAGGAAAGGGTTTTTATTTTCGTATGAGCCTGTTAACCGTTAGATCTCATACTGGGATGGGAATCCAGGTGTCCAGGTGCTGCTTTCTTGTACTCTTAACCCTGCCAGACTCTATGAGCAGTGCCTTTCCTCCCACTAGTGGGGCTGCTGAAATTTAGGAGTCATGGGTCTTGGGGAGACGAAGGCTGCTAAGAGAATGTGGGCAGGGAGAAGCTGGGAGAAACGGCAAGGGTGAGAGAACTGGGGTGGGTGTGCCAAGGAGAAACCAGGCGGCGACTTTAGAATCTGCTCATGACACGTTTTGGGACTGGCAGGGCGGGGGTGCAGAGAAGTGGCTTTGCGGAGCTGGCCCTCTGGGCGCACCCCCCCCCCCCAGGTCTGCCGCTGCAGCCAGCCCGGTGTGGAAATTGTATTGGTGTCAAGCCCAGTCCGTGCTAATGAACCCGGAGATCTGGGAAGCGAAGCTTGTTCAGAGGCAGAAATCGATTTTCCAGCCTGTAGTAACTGCCCCCACCTCCACCCCCGCATATGCTCTCTCTCTCTCTCTCTCTCTCTCTCTCTCTCTCTCTCTCTCGCCAGAGGAGTGAGAGTGTCAATCTGTGTAGGGGGTGGGCTAGTGTCTGTGTCCTTGGTACCTTCACATCTAGAGTTCGAAATGGGGTGTAATGGGCCGGTACACACCTCTGTACCAATGCCCTTGTTCTGACATGTGCAGAACCTGGATCACTGTTACACTAGGGTGGAAGGTGTCAGTGTGTTTCGATTGTGTTTCGGTTGCGTCACTTTTGCACAGAATACACCATTGTATGCAGGAACAAACAATAAAATGTTTCAGGTCCAGAGGAGCATCGTCATGGTTCTAGGTCCCAGTACGACTGGTTCCCCAATATTTTCCTGGCCCTGATCCTATGTATTTAGATTCCATATCTGCCAGAGGCCCAGATGGTTGCTGACGCACCACGTGCTGGAGGGGCTTTGATACAACATCCACTCCAGCATTGTAACGTGTGAATGTGACTTGACAGGCACTCTTGGCATAAGTATCTCTGTACAAAGTTACAAGTTTCCTCTTGTGTCTTGAGGCCTGTTTGCAAGGATATACGCACCAGGTTTTAGGTTGGTTTTACTTGTGAAGCTCAATTTTTTTTCCTTTCCCTCGTGTTCTCACATTCCTTGTATCTATAACTCGAATGAACAGATTGTGCATTTGGTATTTTTAAAAGTCTCTATACACCAATAAAAAACATTACACAAATAATTTCTAAGCCTCTTGAGAAGGGGGTGCTTGAGAAGTCTTTCACTGCCACGTTTTACACTGTGTTTGGAAACTTTAAATTATTTTAATGATGCTTTTATTGGACCAACTTTGATAAAAATGGAAAGTAGCAAGCTTTTAAGAAGGAGGACTCAAGCTTTTCAATTCAAAATTTTAGGTGGCTAGAAAGAAGAGAGAATTTATGAAGGTTGAAGGTCACTGCGTTTCAAAATAAAAACAAATCCTTATACATAAAGCAGTTGGAAAGATTCTGTACCTTGTCCCATTCCCCCAGAGCTGGCACCATCTCTCCACAGTGCGTCTCAAATTCACATTTTCAAAGCTGAGCATCCATCCCTGTTGATGGCTGCTGAGATTTGAATTCAAACCCGTGGAGAACGTCAGCTCTCAACCTTTCATTTGGCTAAACTTTGATTTGGATTACATTGCTGTCGGTAGCTAGGGTTTTGTTTAGTTTGCTTTGAGGGCTGATTAAAATCAAAGCAGGCACCCGTCAAAAAATCTGACCAGAAATTATGTCCTGAATTCCCAAATACCCAGTTGACACTGGCAAGCTATAAATTTGCTGAAAGCAAACTAAAGTCTCCCTGAGTATGAAACTTTTGTGAATGTTAAGAACAAAGTTTCCAAAAGTTGGAAGAGTTTGACAATGTGCATTGGTTCATATGAAAATTTATTATTTTGTAACATTGCATCTAATTTCCAAATTGTTTTACAATCTCTACTTATGGCTCCAGATAAGAAGTGGCCACTGTTTTTGTGTCTGGCACATAGACTCTACACACGGAGGCAGAGAGAGCATGGCTTGCTTAAGGACATGCAGAAATGGTTGGTTCACACAACTGTTTGGATGTGGTGGGCATGTGATGAAGTCACCAAACTTGTGACTTTTTAACCTGGTGGCTCACCTTGTGAATGCTCTGATGCGTATTGAATCAAACCAGGTATGGGTTGAGCCAGAAGCAGGTGTATCATTGGCTCAACCACGAACTGGTCAACCATGTTCTCATCATCTGATGGACCATTCACATCACTGGAAACGTGTGACATCTTCCTCGTTGTGTCATGTCACCTTGAAGTCCATAGCTGATGTGGGCTTGGCACCTAGGTTTCACATATCTACAGCCCATGGGTTCTTGGGTATATTTTAGGTACATGCACGTGTGTTTCATGGGAGGGAAGGCATCATGTTATAGCCCGATCTCATGAGATCTTGGAAGGTAAGCAGGGTGAGTCCTTGGAAGGGAGACCTCCAAAGAAGACTGTACAGAAAGTGGCAATGGCAAACCACCTCTGCTTCTCACTTGCCTTGAAAGCCCCTTGCTGGGGTCGCCATAAGATGGTTGCAACTTGACAGGACTTTTCACACACACATGCACTTTTCATGCATTATCGGTGTGCCACTGTTGGTGTTAACTCATGGCAAACGTCTTTATGGTGTGGTGTGTCTGTGAAAATGACTGTTGGTCACAGGATGTCAAGATGAGCGGGTTAAAAGAGAAAATGGTGGACACACGCAGGGAGGAGATGCGTCACCATATTTAGGAAGTGACACTATGGCATGGCCCTAAATCTGTGACTGTGGGAAGCTTGGGGGTGAGGGACTGAAGGTGGGCCTAAGGGTTCTGCGGCCATGTTCTGAAGCACAGCAAAGCGTTTCTGATTGGGGATGGGACGTTTGGCAAGGTAGACCATCGCCCCAAAGTGGTGTGTTGGTGAATCTTTCATGTGGCTGTTTAGCAACAAGGCAGATTTCCTAGAAGATTGGATTTTACCACCACTTCCTTGGGCTAGGCTCTTTGGTACTACAGTCGACCTGGGAATTTTGAGGGTGGGGGCCTGTGGAGGGGGGAATTGGGGGAGGGATTTCACCTAGAATCTTGGTATACCATAGAGTTTGCCCTCTGAAGCTGCACTTTTCTCCAGGGGGAACTGATCTCTGTATTCTGGACATCAGATGGAATGCTGGGAGAACTCCAGGCCCTACCTGGAGGTTGGCAACCCTATTTGGATCGTTTCACCGTCCCATTTCCACACCTCTCCCCAACGGCTGCTCCAATTTGGCTCCATGCAGCACTGGCCAGACACAAATGTGGCCAAGTTGGGTTGCATCTTGGGGACAATATGGACTTGAAGAAACCAGGGCCAGGTGATGAGCCCGTGTGGGGATATTTCCCTCCAGCGGCTGTGAGGCAGCCTGGCCTCTTCTTTGCAAAGCTCCATTTCTCTCTCTCTCTTTCCCCCCCTTTGCTGCTCCCTCCCCTCTCCTCGCCTCTGCTTTTTCCCTTAAATAATAATCATAAAAAGGTCAGCGGCAGGAAAGCTGCACACCCTGATTGGCCGATCTCCGGGCCCTTTGTTCCAGCCGAGCCTGCGGGCACAGCCACGCGCCAGGGTCAGCAGGATGGGGGGGGGGAGAGGAGGAGGACAGGCCTCCCAAGGGACTGGCCATTGGCAAAGGGGGGGTCAGTGCAGAGGCTCATGTGTGTGTGCATAGGAAGGAGGGGGGTTGTGAGGGCAGGGTGTAAAACCTTCTTGTGCAGAGACAGCTTTCCCACCTTCCCGACCCCTAGCCTGAGCCTCCTGCTTTCCTGGCCTTGACGGTCCCCGTCTGTCTACTTTCCTCCTGCCATCTTGGTCTTTTTGCTTGTCTCTTCCACTGGAAGGAAAGTCCCTGCCAGAGGTGGATGCACCTTGTCATCTCCACGTCTCTCTCCCTCTCTGGATCTAAGAGGGTTAAAAATATCATGTGGCCCACAAGGTAGGGCCCGATGTTGGAGAGGGGGCATCTGTCTGCCTACCCCCCCCCCCGCCACCAGCTCCTTGACCAGAAAGTTGTTTTTGTAATACCCAACCCTCCTTGCCTGTATTTCTACCTGGCTCACCTCTAATCTCCTTCCAGGCTCCTTTCTACCTTTCTTATCGCTAAAAAACGAGAGGCTCCTTCACTTATGCTTCCCTGAGATTACCCATTTCTACTGTGCACAAAAGCCTTCAGCCCCTTGTGCCGCTTTCCCTTGTGGATCTGTCCTGCCCGCTCTTTTTCCTCTCCCTGGTGGTGTTAGAAATAAAGGTTGCCAGACGCCCGTCTTTTTAAGAGGTCCCCCCTCATATTAGAACATGTCCAGCACCACAAAACAGATCCACGCTGACCTGAGAGCGTGCCTTATTGGTTGCAGTCTTGTTCTCGGGGACACCAAATTGACTGAGAAAGGCAACTGTGAGTGGGTGACTACTTGTGTGTAAACTGGGCCAAGGTTCACCCAGGGATTGCTGTTCTGCCTGAACCTGCATCTTCCTCTGCTTGGAATCTCCCCCCCCCCCCGCCACTTCCCTTCTTCTGACCACATCCCATTTCCAATGCAAGCAACCTTTTCGCAAATCTCCCCAGTTTTTCCAACTACTTCCTCTAGTTTCCTGCTCTCTCACTTCTATCCTGGGAGGTGGTTCGCTTTCATAACAAAATATCCCTGATGTCTCTTTCCCCCCAACTTCCTCGCTCTCTCCAGTTCTTCCACAATCTGGACACTGGATCATTCTGATAGCGAAGGTAAAATGGCTGCTGCAGTGATCTGAACACTGACCGTGAGAGCTGTCAACTGAACAAGTCTAACAGAGACTTATATTACTGAGTGGGTTTAGGCAAGTGACTGTCTATCAGCCTGAGTCCCCGCCCCCCACACCCACACCGATAATAGTACCAGCCTACCATACAAGGGTGTTGTAAGGCAAGTGCAGTGCTTCCCCCCCCACGCCGAATGAGTCGCAGCCTGTTTACTGTATCCCACATAACTCAGTAGGAGTCACTGAAAACAGTATCCAACTCCTGGCTTGTATGTTGATAACGCTCGAGTGTGACAGGATTTTGGGAGATTAAAAAAAAGAAGAAGAAGATAACTGAGTCGGTTGAAATCCAGAATGGGAAGCCATGGCACACCTTTTATTAAGACCAACCATGAGTGACCAGGCACACGCTGACTCGTGGCTCGTGTCATAGAAATGTTTTCAACGGTGGCTTGGGGGGGGGGAGAGATCCACGTAGCAGCCGACTGTGTGAACCATCTAGGCACCGGCAGCTAGCGTGTGTGTGAGGAGTTGTGCAAATTTTCACCCAGCTTCTCACACGGCGCATCCATGTGGATTTGGGCTCACGGCCACTGATTCAAGCAATCGGTGCTTTGTGTGTAGGGGCGTCCGGTAAATTTTAAAATCCAAAATCCGTGTAGATCAAGAGAGAGTGCAGCGTGCTGTTGTGTGCGTAAGCCCTGCTCTACCTGGCGACTGCGCTCCCAAGAAAATGGAGGACTTCTTAGCTTGTTGCTATGTGGCAACAGATTACGAGTACGGGTTGCTGTGCATTAGCTTGTACTGGCAAGTTACTACAGTTACGTACAGATTCGTGCCGCACTTGGAATAGTGGGTTGTCTGTCCTATGTGTGTAGAAGCTGTGGTGGACGATTGTGTCCAAGCTACTGGAGTCGAGCTGGCACATGAAGAGCAATTGGGCTGCCATTTGCCAATGCTGGTTTATTTATTTATTTTTGCATTTATATCCCGCCTTATCCCATTCAGAGCTAGGCTTAGAGCAGGTTACAACACCTGGTATTTCCATGGCTATGCAGTGGCGGAGTGGCTTCTGGATTGCATAAGAGAAGCTTTGGGGTTCCATATCCGTTTCAACGGTGGAGTTGATCATGTGTGCAAATTGGTTGTGGGATGACTGTGCATTCAAGTGGCTGGAAGTGCAAGCTGTAATTTGTAACTCAATGCAAGGTAGCATTTTGTGGTTAACTTTCTCAGGAGCACTTTGCATATATTTCTAAGTACCTGAACAATCAGGCGCTTGGGATTTCCCCCCACCAATCCTAACTTTACACAAAGACATACTTTAAAAGATAGTGTGTAATATTATGATAATTGTTTAACGTCCTACATTCATTGTCACAGGAGAGTGTGGGCTCTTTACTAAAAACTAGACCTGCCGCTGAAGTTAGCGAGCAATGGAATTGGGTGTGTGTGTGTCAAATATTGTGGTTTTGATGCTTCCAAACCCTGCTCAGTATATTCTGGCTGCTGTGATACAACATGGCATCTTGCCATGGCTGGTCTTATGACACAGTGGCCCAACTTACCTTTCCTGGGCAAGGGAGTGGAGAGAGTTAAGGCTTTCCTGGAGGGCACATCAGTTCTGGACCCATTTCAGACCGGCTTCCGCCCTGGCCATGGGACAAAAACGGCACTGGTCACCCTCACAGACAATCTCTGTTGCCAACCGGATCGAGGCAGGTCAGCGTTGCTGATTTTATTAGATCTTACAGCAGCATTCGACATGATCAATTACAATCGATTAGACCACTGCCACGCCACATTTGATTCCAGGGGACAACCCTTCAGTGGCTGTGCTCCTTTCTCCGTGGTTCAGGGACAGAAGATAGAGGGAGGGCATCTTGGCCATCTTCTGGTCACTAGGTGTGTGGGGGGGAGGTAGTTGTGAATGACCTGCATTGATGACCCTGGTGGTCCCTTCCAACTCTTCTATGATTCTATGATAGTACTTGGGGAGAAGTTATCGCCGTGATACTCCTTGGTGTGTGGGGTCCCTCAAGGAGCAATCCTCTCCCCCATGCTATTTAACATCTATATGAGCCCCCTTGCCCAGCTGGTCTGGAGTTTCGGGCTGGGTTGGCACCAGTACACCCATGACACCCAGCTTTGTCTGTTGATGGACGGCCACCCAGACACCATCCCGGACACACTGACCAGGTCCTTGGATGCCATGATAAAATGGTTGAAACAGAGTTGACTGAAACGACATCCATTGAAGACTATGGCTGGGCTGTCCAGGACAAGGATTGGGATGCCAGCTACCAACTCTTGACAGGGTGCAAATAATATCTGCACCTACCATCAAAAGCTTAGGTGTGATCTTGGATGCCTTTTCTATGGAGGCCCAGGTCACACAAGTAGCCAAGGCAGCTTTTTTCCGTCTGTGCCAGGCTAAGATGCTGGTGCCCTATCTGTCTCGAGATGACCTTGCCACAATGATCCACACAACTTTCACCTCCAGGCTAGACTACTGTAACTTGCTGTACACAGGACTACCCTTAGGCCTGATCTGGAAGCTTCAATTGGTCCAGAATGCAGCGGCAAGGGTCCTTGCAGGGAGATCCCATATTCGAACAGTGCTCTGCCAGTTGCATTGGCTCCAGATTGAATACCGGATCAGGTTTAAGGTTTGGGTTCTGTCCTTTAAGGCCCTAGATGGTCTGGGACCATTGGACCTGTGGGACTACCTCTACAGATACAGCCCTCAGAGGGCACAGAGGATCCCCGGCCCCAGAAGTATCCGGCTGTCCTCAACCAAGGCCAGAGCTTTTTTGGCCCTGGCCCTGGCCTGGTGGATCTCTCTGTCAAATGAGACCAGGGTCCTTAGTTCAGTTCTGCAGGGCCTGCAAGATGTAGATGTTCCACCAGGCCTGTGGTTGAGGACAGCAACGGTCTCCATCAAAACTGTCCTCCCTGTTCTGGCTTGTTACAACTAAGCCTGGTTCCATCTTGCCTACCCGCCTCCTTTCTCCTGACTGAGGATTCATGTATGATTTTATTGATGTTTGGATCAATCAATAATGTAGAAACCGCTGTTTTTATTTTAATAGGAAATGACATGTATTTTGTTGTTGTTGTTGTTATGTGTTAAATTGATTGGATGTGGTGATTATACTGATGTGAGCCGCCCAGAGCCTGACATGTTGGGGAGAGGCGGGATATAAATTTAATAATAAAATAAGCAAATAAATAAACACATGCATCCTTGTGGTATTTAAATTGTTTTGCGCTGTCGGAGATCCTACTTAGCCCCATTATACAGCCAATCCACAAATGTTACTGGGAGTTCCTGATTCTGTGACCTTAGGCGGATCATGAGAGGGAGGACAGGAAGGGACGAGGCAGTGCTTGGCTCTCGTGGCCCTTTCTTACATGCCCAGGGTAATTCTGATCACCACCTTGGGGTCAGGAAGGAATTTTCCTCCAGGCCAGATTGGCCAGTGATCCTGGAGGTTTTTTGCCTTCCCCTCGGCATAGGGCAGGACTTACTGGGAGAGTGCAGGAGGGAGGTAGTTGTGAATTTCCTGCATTGTGCAGGGGGCTGGACTAGATGACCCTTGAGGTACCTTCCAGCTCTGTGTTTCTATTCATGAACAGATTTCTCCTGCATTTCTTAAAGTGAAATAGCAGCCATGAGCAGCCTCAATTTGAACTGGGGTGGGGGAGAGGGGGCTTAACTCTCCCTCCCACACGTGGCTTTACCAGCTGAAAATGATTTCCACTGGGCTGTTATTAGGAAAAAGAACATGCATTCTCTTTTTGCCTGATTCTTTTCTTTTCAACTAATAGCAGCACATATGACTGTGCTTGTTTTGATCAGTGAAACCGCGCAAGACAGTTAATCCCCCTTCTCATACAACAGCCTCAATCTGAATCGGGGCCCCTCTCAGCTGTTGTTTTCTTTTCGAAGTAACTATGAAGATCCAGTCACAGTCTTTCTACCCGTCTGGTCTAGGTTTTCCCTTTGAGTAAGAAACACACGCAGAATGTTTGTACTGTCTTAATACTACAAAGCCCATGACGTGCAGCACCGGCCAACACATACTTGAGCTTTAATTGATGTGAGTAATTGAAGGAATATTGCACAAATGGAATCAGTTGGAATTAGAATGGCTGAGCGAATTTTCAGTAAAAATCCACTCCTTGGCCTTAAAGTAAGGAACTGAAAATAGTATATTTCTTCTGTGAGGTTGGCATGTTGATATTGAGTATGAGAGTTAGGGTTGTCAGCTCTGGTTTGGGGAGGGGGCTGTATGGAGTCTGGGGAGGGGAGGGAACTCAACATCTAGACTACTGCAACTTGCTCTATGTAGGGCTGCCCTCAAGACTGACCCAGAAGCTCCAGCTGGTGCAGAATGCCGCTGCGAGGCTCGTTACGGGGACAGGCGCATATTCAGCCAGTGCTACGTCAACTGCACTGGCTCCAGCTGGAGTATCGGATCAGGTTCAAGGTACTGGTTTTGACTTTTAAAGCCTTACACTGTCTAGGACCTTCGTTTCCCCTGGTATACCCCCCAGAGAACGCTTTGGTCGTCAAGTAACAATCTGCTGGTGGTCTCCGGCCCAAGGAGCACACGGCTGTCCTCAACCAGGGCCAGGGTTTTTTCTGCCCTGGCCCCTGCCTCCCAAATGAGATCAGGGCCCTGCAGGACCTAAAGGAGTTCTGCAGGGCCTATAAGACGGAACTGTTCTGCCACGCTTATGGTTGAGGGCTGCTATGGTTTTCGGCTAGTGCTGGCCCCCCTGTTTTCCCCTCCCCCCTTTTTAACATCATTAGCTAGTTGATTACAAGGTGGGGGGGACTTGCTGCTATTGACTGCCCTGTTGGCCTTGCTGAGTCACGCCATTTAGGTACTTATGTACCAGCATATTCTGACTTTAGCAATTGTTATATGTATGAGGTTGTTGTTGCTGTTATCATCATCATCATCATCATCATCATCATCATATAAATGGTTTTAATTGTATTTATTGGATTTAATGTTGTTTATTCTGTTTAATTTTGTTGTCAGCCGCTCAGAGCCCAGCTTCGTCGGGGAGAGCGGCATAGAAGAATGAATAATAAATAAATAAATAAGTCATTCTTTCATTCTCTCCAGGAAAATTGATTTCTGTCATCTGCACATCACTTGTAATTCCGGGAGATCACCAGGCCCCACCTGGAGGTTGGCAACCCTAAGCTGGGGGAGTGTACAGATTGCTGAACTGTAGAACTGTCAAAATATGTCTGCTTAGCTCTCAAGTAGAAAATGCTGGGCTGGTTATGATGGGTGGTGTATATATGAATGAAGGGCTTGGGAACTGCTAAGGCCCAGGTTTTTTTAATGCTTCTCTATACCGTGCACATGGATTTGTACATGGATCTCTGTAACCGAAGGCTGGACCGTCCAGTGTCTTGGGAGAAGGGCAAGCTTTGCCATAAACACTTGTCCCTGTCGGAGTACATGGCACCCTTTCACTTACAGGGGAGAAAATAAAGTGGTGCTTCTGTGGGGTGTGATCTTGCTTCTCGTCCCAGGTGACTCCAGCTATTATGAATCATGCCTGCTCCTACTGGTAAAGGATATTGGTTGCTGGGTTTCAGGTTATTGGTCACACCAGAGTGTGACGAATCCTTGAGAACTTCCACGTGCGCACGCAGATTGTTCTTGTGTGCTTCTTTTCCTACAGGAAGCTCACATTGTGCAAGTTCCCCCTTGGTACATCTGACTTTTGCCCCTCTCCCTCAATTCCCCACCTATAAAATGGGAGCAATGGCATTCCCAACTAGAAAGTAAAACATGGAGAGGTTGAAGATAGCCCAGATGCACAATGGCTTGAAGTCCCGTATAAATTTGTGAGTTATTATAATTTTCCAAAATACCAAGCTGCCTAGTATCTCAACAGTGTGACCCAGCCAGAATGGAGCATTTCGGAGAATCAGCTTGTGGCATCTATTGTGGCTGGAGAGTGCCAGCGTGGTGTAGTGGTTAAGAGCGGTGGACTCTGATCTTGAAAGCGGGGTTTGATTCCCCACTCCTCCACATGAGCAGAGGACTCTAATCTGGTGAATCAGGTTGTTTCCCCCACTCCTACGCATGAAGCCAGATGGGTGACCTTGGGCTAGTCCCAATTCTCTTTGAGCTCTCTCAGCCTCACCTACCTTATAAGGTGTCTGTTGTGGGGAGAGGAAGGGAAGGTGGTTATAAGACGGTTTGATTCTCCTTAAAAGGTAGAGAAAATCGGCATATAAAAACCGACATTACTACTACTACTTCTTCTGTTAGGAGGTATATGGTCGTATAAATGGTGCACTTAGTATAAATGGGCCACTCTGCAGGTGAGCCAGAAAGAACAGCTTTTATCTTCTGGAACCTCTATAGTGACTCTTAGCCCAATACTTTGCATGCATACACAGACCTGGCCCACTGAGGATTTCAGATCCAGTGGGATTTCAGATCCAGAGGAGAAGGACATGCTTTAAAGCAGAACAGAGGACTGCCAGTACTAATGTGGAGAAAGAGAGATGTGAAAGGGAGAATCAGTGCATGTGAAGGAGGTGATTTGTCTTTCCTGTAACAGGATTCTCCCTTGCAAATGTCAGCCCTCTCTGTACTATTTAAAGCACGGTTCCCCAACAGGGTGCCCATGGGCACCACGGCACCCACCAATACTTCCCTTGGCACCCCCTGAGCTTTTCAGAAAGTGGGTGGGGACATTTAAAGGCAGGGCTTGTTATTGGCATTCAAATGAAAGGGTTTTCCACTGGAGGATCAGAAGGACTGGTAAGCACCTGGGCTTTCCTTAGTCAGTGTGTGGTTCCATCCCCCCTTCAGGCTTTCCCTCTTCCCAGGTGGTGTAAGGAGAGGTATTCCATTTCTCTCTGCCTCTGGCAGAACCACCCCTCAAAATTCCACATGCCCACAAACTCAAAAAAGGTTGGAGACCCCTGATTTAGAGACTTTTTTTCTCCAACTAGTTTCTGGGACCAGCCTAGCTAGGGAAAATGGTCTGGGGGGGGGCGGGGGAGGTCCATCTGTAGAGGGAAATTAACAGGCCAAGGAAAGTTGAAGCCCTCTTCCTCTTGTCCACTGATCTCCTCTTAAAAACATGCCCCTCCATTTAGCTTTATCTCAGCAAGTCGGCCTTAGAATTATGTGTTTACTGAGGTACTGTCTATCATTCTCCGTAGAATTATCCTTCTGAAGTCACACCTGCTGCTACTTGCTACGTACTGCATCACCAGGGCCCAGTTCTCTGGCCAAGCCGATGCACTGCAGGGGGCTCAGCTCGACCCCGGCCACTGGTGTTGCAGGAGTTGACAGGCGTCTCCCCCTGGGCCCAGCAGGAAGCGACACCAAGTGTCGCTTGCTTTGGGTGAGAGAATACCCTGAGCTTGCCCCTGGCACGGAGGGCTGCCTGCCAACTCTGGGTTGGGAAGTTCCTGGTGATTTGGAGGTGGAGCCTGGGGAGGGTGAGGTATGGGGAAAAGAGGGGCCTCAGCAAGGAAACATGCCATCCTCCTCCAAAGTTGCCATTTTCTCCAGGGGAACTGCTCTCTGTAGTCTGGAGTTCAGCAGTAATTCGGAGAGATTCTGATGCTTGCCCATCCCAGTCTTACTACAATGCCCCTTAGTCACTCATGTGCAATACTCAGGTCTAAATTGTATGCAATGTAGGAGGTTCTGCAATATGATCTCCCAACCCTTTTTTAAAAACTGGAAAGCACCTGTGGGAATGCTGCATTGAGGGACACCCGTCTCCAGTGCTGCTTCCCTGATTCAATGCTCCCCTTTGACCCACAGTAACTTAGAATCATAGAATCATAGAGTTGGAAGGGACCACAAGGGTCATCTAGTCCAACCCCCTGCACAATGCAGGAAATTCACAACTACCCCCCCACAGCCCCAGTGTCCCCTACTCCATGCACAGAAGATGGCAACAAAAACCCTAAAATTTTTAGTCTTAACAATATATGCTGGGAGACCCACTCTTTGACTGCAGATAAAACCCATTCATTCAGTCCCAGTCGCAAATCTGACAGAGAACACGTTTGGCTCTGACTGGTTTATAGAAAGAGAGGGAAAAGAAAAAGGAAACTTTCACGTGGTGTGATGGGTAGAGGGGCAGATGTGTGCATGGGGGTGGGGGGAATCGAGACCTTGTACGCTACCAGATACGACAAAATAGCCAGGCCGTGTTTGTGGAGGTGTGTGTGTGCGTAGAATGATGAAGTGAGATTAGAAAGCCAATGCTAAAGCTGTGGGCCCCACGGATCCCAGTCTGGAGGCCGGAAAGTTCTAGAGGCAGCACATGAAGCTAGAAAGTTTTTGTGGTGTTGTTGAGGTAAAGGATCTCATTCACACAAGACACTTCCATGCCCCAACCCAAGTATCCCTCTGAACGGTGGATACGGTTGACGCTTCATGCTTAGCTGTTCACACATGGGACAAGATTTCTGTACAGTAGGGTTAAGCCCGCTGCACATGAGCCCTGCAATGGGAAAGGCAAAAACGGCATTGGGCCTAGTAGTTTCTGTAGCATCGGATATAACTGATACCTCGGCTTTAGATTGATTCACTTGAACACATGAAGCTGCCTTATACTGAATCAGACCCTCAGTCCATCAAAGTCAGTATTGTCTACTCAGACCGGCAGCAGCTCTCCAGGGCCTCAGGCAGGGGTCTTTCACATCACCTACTTGCTTGGTCCCTTTAACTGGAGATGCCGGGGATTGAACCTGGGACCTTCTGCATGCCAAGTAGCTGCTCTACCACTGAGCCACAGCCCCTCCCCGAGTACAAAACTTCATAGTAACCTCTACAGATTTTATTCTGCTGATGTCCAGATTAAGTGTTCTTAATTTGGTACTCGGCATGTGATCCCACACTGCCCCCAAAAGACCATAATAGACCCATGATTTCCTTTAAAGGTCAAATGCAGGGAAGTGCCACTAGAAACAGAGTCAGTGTGATAGAAGATTGGATCTGGGTTCAAATTCTCTAGCCCCCTCTAGTGATCAATCTGACTGTGTGATGTCTGTCTAGGCCCAATCCCTTAGCCCAAACTGTTTCACAAAATAGAGACCAAATGGGACAAGGCTATAAAAACTGCTCCATACTCCAGGGAAGAATAAGAATGGGATCGATAGATCAATACTGCCTGGGATGTTGAAGGCACCAGAGGAACTATTGGGGTTGAAAAAGTGTTATCATGCTACAGTTCTTTGGATGGAAGGATTTAAATATTGGATTTGGAAATTTTTGTGTCTGAGGCATTGGGAAATGATGGTTAGCGGAGACCTTATTTTGAATTAATCATGGGTACCTAAAAGGCTAGGCACAGCTGAATGGATGTTGCACACCAGCGGTCTTCATCCTTTCCACACCCAGAATTCACTTTTACTGCCCAGGCAGCCATATGGGATCCACCAAGTTGCAAGCACGTGACAAGAAATCACATGACAGGAAGAGGAACTCCATATTGCTTGCGCCTGCAGCATACTGGCAACCCAGGAGAGAGGGTTGCCAGGCAGGGGGAAAAGAGAGAAGGCAAAGGAGAGCTTTTGGGGGAGGGAATCTCTGAGCCTGTGCGTGTAAAGTGCCATTAAGTCACAGCCAACTTATGGTGACCGCATAGGGTTTTCAAGGCAAGAGACGTACAGAGGTGGTTGGCCATTGCCTGTTTCCATGTAGTGACCCAGGACTTTCTTGGTGATCTCCCATTCAAGGTCAACCCTGCTTAACTTCTGAGATCTGACAAGATTGGGCTAGCCTGGACCATCTAGGCCAGGGTTCTCTGGAACTACCTGTGCTAAAAAGAATCCCCTCTACTGCTGAGCAACCTCACCTCACCTTCCTGTGCCTCCTCTCAGCCGGCAGGCCAAAAGAGGCAGGATTCATGGCATCCTCGCTTTCTACACCTGTGCACCAAAAGCAGGTCCTCCCAAATGGCAGCTCCATAGGGGCTTGCGGCCTACACACCTGAGGGGCCCGACCCATCGGTTGAAGACCACTGTCCTAGGCTACGGCACATTCTGTAAAATAGTGCCGAGTTCTTGCAGGAATCTTGCTTGTCCCATCCCTTAACCCTGTGCCCGTTGAATGAGGGGGTGAAAATCCTGTGGGTTATTAGCCCCAGCATTAAGAGGGGAGTTAAATGAAGGCCTTGCAACAGTGAGAGAAAGAAAATGAATGAATGTGGGGAAAGAAGAGCGAGCCATTAAGCTGAGGTCTGGTGAGCGATCATGTCTTTACTTTCTCACTCCTCATGATCATTTAATGAGGTCGGAAGTGGAGCTGCTTAATGAAGTTTAACAGGGTTTTAATTACTAGCGAGTGAAGCGCCTGCTTTGCGCAAACTGGGCCTGGCCGCTAGCAGGAGTGACGGTGGTGTGTGTGTTTGGGGGGGGGGTGCGACATCCTTGACTGCTTGGGGGGGGGCTGTCGAGGGAGGAGATGGGGTGGGAGGAAGCATACCTTTCCCTGCAGGTCCATACTCTGTGCTCCTTCTCTTTTC
The DNA here is from genome assembly GCF_029931775.1 of Euleptes europaea. Lineage (NCBI taxonomy): Eukaryota > Metazoa > Chordata > Lepidosauria > Squamata > Sphaerodactylidae > Euleptes > Euleptes europaea. The sequence goes on from NC_079314.1 coordinate 1,101,847, forward strand.
CCACACCTTCTGAGTTAGGGGCCCTATATTTCTCTAAAGCAGGGATGCCAAACATAAGGCCTGCAGGCCGCATCCGGCCTCTTGAGAGCTCTTATCCGACCTGCAAGCCAGCCAAGGCAGCCACCCCCCCCCCCGTTCTTGATCTGGGCTGGCGAGGCCTGGCCCGACCCGACCCAATGATATCTATGTCATATCCGGCCCTCATAACAATTCATTTTGACACCCCTGCTCTAAAGGGTTGTGGGTCTGCCTTTCAGGCGACTTGGGAGATTCCAAGGATGTAGGGTTGCCAATCTCCAGGTGGGGCCTAGAGATCCCCTGGAATTACAATTGCTCTCCAGGCTCCAGAGATCCGTTCCCCTGGAGAAAAGAGCTGCTTTGGAGGAGGACTTTATGGCATTGTATGCTGGACTCTATGGCAATACCTCTGAGAGACCTCCCTTCCCTAAATCCCACCCTCCCCAGGCTCTGCCCCCAAACCTCCAGGAATTTCCCAGCCCACAGTTGGCAACCCTAGGATTTAGCATCTTTGGTGTGATGGGCTTCGATTGTATATCCGGAGCTGTGGAAATGTGCCCGTTTGGGAGCATGTGGGAATGAGGTTATGGGCCAGATTGCCACTTTTTCCTCCTCCTGCTTCTGTGTCTTTCCTGGCAAACAGGTACTTGAAAATATAGCCAAAGCTTTTCCCGGCGAGGAGACAGGAAGCAGGGAAAAGCATCCACATGCCCTCTGTGAGGCAGGATCGGGGCCTGAAAAAAGATATAGCAACCCAAGATACAAGCCCCATAGATTGTACACTTTCTCTCCTAGTTAGGGTGGAAGGTTCTTTTTCCAGTGGCAATGACTCTTAACACAGATGTTTCCTGAGGTCTTTGTAGCCACAGGCCGTGCCTGAAACACCTTAGAGATCATTCTAGATGGTTCCCTTAAGGGAAGGTTGGTGTCCTAGTGGTTAGAGCAGAAGTGTGGCATCCTCAGACTCCCCCACAAATCCTCCCGTGTACAGAGAGATCAGGAATCGTCCTGTTCTGGCAGGGTGTGTGTGAGGGGAGACAGGGCTACCCCCTTTGTTGTAGGCGGGGGCCTTGCCGTGACCCCCCCGACCCTACTCCCGGCCCCCTGAGGGTGCGGCGTCCTTACCTCACAGCATGGCTCCTGGCAGCCGACGCGGGCCTGACGGACAGGTCTGGCGATCGGGCAAATTGTGTATGGGGGAAGAGCATGAGGCCCAGTCGCGAGAAGCTTGTGAGGGCCAGGGCCTTGGCGAATCCCTTTTGGGGCTCTTTGCCCCATAACTCGCCGTTGCTTGTATGTCGAGGCTCAGGTGCAAATTCTGCACCTGATGGCGAGGCAGAAGCACATGTGAGTGGACTGACTGATAGGGCACCTCAGGAGGGACTGCTTCATCCACACACCCCACCCCAAATGTCCTTGCCTGTCTTGCACAGGTATATTTCTAAGTAAGACTATGTGTGATTTGTGGGATGTGGGTCTACTGAGAAGGCAGGGCAAAGGGGCACGAAATGGAGGGTTGGCAGGCTGCCGTGGGGGCCCTGCCATCAGAGAAGGCAAGGAGGCCAATTCAGGTGGTAGATTTTGGGTGCCAGTGAAGGTGTGTGTGAGAGAGAGGCATATTTGATGCATGTCTACCACGGTTCTTCTGCACAAGTCCGATAGAAATAAACAGGAGCTGCCCCGAAGTGGGCTCAAGTATGATTCTCAGGCTCTTGAACATATCCCTACTGCCGATGGTATGCACTAGTTCCTGTACAGACCATAGCTTTTAGCCTGTCATAAAGTGAACCTGAGTGATGCAGTAACAGCTGAGTCCAGTTTGGATGTTGGAAATTCAGGTTCAAACCCCTGAAACTCTCTGGAGCGGCTGCTCTCTTTGTCCTTCCTCACAGGGTTGTAGTGAGGTTAAGAATACGATGTACATCACCTCAAACTTCTGGGAAAAGTAAGACACCATTGAGATTATTACTTAGGGCTGCAAGAAAGCTGAGGGATCAGCGAATGGTCTGTGGAGATGGGGAAGGGAGAGTGAGGTGTAAATGAAGTTAGGGAGGGCTTTGCTGAAAAGGTGAGACTTGAGAGATTGCTTTTACAAGGAGCTAGGATCATAAACTTGCTCATCGTACTTTTCACCCTGCTTTTACAGAGTAGCCTTCTACCTTTCTTCATTGTGGTATGTCGCACCTGAGACAAGGGATTGGTTTGTTAGTTTGAGTTGTTTTTTCGATTCTGTCATCCTAGTCCTTCTGCATTATTTAAAGGTGGAGGTAAAGGTCCCCTGTGCAAGCACCGGGTCATTCCTGACCCATGGGGTGACTGGGCATCTTATGCTGTCTGATCGAGTTGTTTTTTTAAATATTTGTAGTCCGTCTTAAGTCTTGACAAGAAAGGCAGACTATAAATGCAAGTAAATAAAATAAAGAGAAGCCAAGGTGGAAGAAGACATTGGAGACAGGAGCTGTAGCTGTTGTCATGTGGGGAGAGGGAGAAAGGGGGTGAGGGGAGAAGGGACAGTCACATATTTTTGGGCAAAAGGGATGGGGCGGCAGGATTCAGCTGTAAGGGAAGGCTTGGCCCTTGAATTGTGGGTGGAGACTGTTCTGAGCTCTGTAGAGGAAATGGGGGACAGCAAGACTGATAAAACCCTGTTTGTGGGACCCAGTGAATTAGTGAACTAGAGAGAGAAAGAGAGAGAGAGAGGAGTTAGGACCTCTTTGAAGGCAGTTTCCTGCTCAGCCATTTTATCTATGTCACCTTGGCGTGGTGCCTTCCCCTACCTGTTCCATTCTGGATGGTTATGTCCTGGTACCTGTCTTTTTCATAAAGGGTTCCTGGAGGCTAGAAAGTAGAGTTTGAGTTCTGTCCTGGTTCTCGAGTCTGATATAAGTGGCTGTAGGATATTGGTGAGAAGTCCAGCTCCCTCCCCCGCCAGCTTATGTGGTTGTTATTGCATCTTTTTTTAAAAAAATATTACTATTATAGCTTTGGCGAGGCACGCTGAGAACTGCAAAATCGCGACACAGAGAAAGACTAGACAGGGTGGGGATGTCACCTGCCCCCACCACTTTCCCCCAGCTTCGCTCCCCCCCCAACCAACCACACACACAAAAAAGTCTGCTATGATGCAGAAACCAGGGAACGGAATAGGAAAGAAAATGAAATGCGTCTGGAGCGGGGAGAAGGGAGAAATCGTGGAGTGGAAAAGGTGGGGGGGGGGAGGGCGAGAGAGCCAGCCAGCGAGTGAGTGAGTAGCCTGGCCCTGCCGTAGCTAGCAGCCCCCCCCCTCCCCCTGCACAGTATCGATCGGGCAGCCGTGGCTCGAAACCATTTTCATTGTCAGGCGCTTGGGCTGACGGATGCCCCCCCCAACAAAGCACAGCCACTGGGGGATGGGAAAGGGATGCAGCAGCTCGGGGGCTGCTTCCCTACGCCCCATCATATTAATCCTATTTATCATCCTTGCCTCCGTTTTTATCCCTCCAAAATAATATCTCACTGCAAATTCCAGTGTCCCCTATTCCTCTCCCTCTCTTTTCTTTTCCCCTTGTCCCCCCCCCCCCAATCTTTACATCCTTCTGCAGTTCAAAGAAGAGGACCATTGTTCATGGAAAGGTTCTCCCACACCATACCACCACTTCAGCACCTTGCGTTTGTCAAATTTCCCTTATCTTAGGGGGCATAATCCAGATCCCTTAACATGGATTGGTTACCCCTTAACACACATTAACCATCCTTCCGTACTTGCAGCTGGGGTTGCTCACAAGCAACAACAAAAAATTCACTTTCTTTTCCCCTTTTCAGGTCCTGTTTGTGGTCAGAATGCGATTCTCACCAATGTTGGGGGCTGAGAGTTGCAGACCTGGGGCTGGGGGCTCGTTCCTAATGGGAGAGAAGTCAAAATTAAGGGAAGCACCTGGTGTTTGGGAGTGTTGTCCTGTTATTGCTTGCGTCCTGCCGTAAGAATTGGATGTAGTTGGACGGAGTTGTAAAGATTAATAATGGTGGACCGCGCATTGCGATTCAAGTCCTGGCTTGTGCCGTGCACGTATGCTAGGTTGATCTGATGGTGAGGAAGGGGGTGCAGAAGCTTTAGGGGGAACTGAGGGGAGATTCGAGGGGTTACCGGATGTTGGAAATGGAGGTTTTGTAGAGACAAATTTGAAGACGAGAGTAGAGGGAAAACTAAAATTCCCCAAGTGTGGAATTGCACACTACACATATAAAGATAAGGCATGCCCCCTATATCTGTGGTCACGTATCTGCTCTCTCGTAGTTGCCGATACATAATATCGGCCAATACAACTGTTTTCAGCACATTTGTGACATGGTTAAGCTGGGCTAACATCTCACAGGATGAGAAGAGAGGGTGATTGTTATGGTATATTTCCAGGTCCCTCATCCCCAGCCTCAAAAAGATCTCAAACGCAGGTTGGCCTAACGACCTCATGGGTTGCAACGTGTGTTGAGATAATCCCACAAATTGGTGAAGTCAGCTTGCTTTGGTGGATCACACGTTGTACGCAAAGCCTGAAAATGGTTGTGGGAATCAGTTCTGATCTGTACTTTTGTGGAGGAAATGCACAAAAAATTCTCATTTAGCCATCACATGCAATCATTATTATATATGAATATATTATCTTCTTGCACAAACGTGCCAAGCAATTTGTTCTCACACATTTACTCCCTTATTTTCTTGTGTAACTGTTAATCAAAACACACCTCTGCATCTGTGTGCAACCTGGCAAACATACTCTTCCCCCTCGGTGCGGGTCTCTTTCTGTGTTTCTGACACATAAATGTATGTCCATTCTGTTCGACGGTAACTTAATGGCAGACCAGAATGTACAAATATCATTAAGCTGCATTGACAGGTATAGCTGTGAGCAAAAAATGCTTGTGTTCTCTGCTCCTCTCTCATACATGCTCCGTGTACGGTGTCTCTCGTGGGCCCCTTTTTGAACTCCACTTTAATACACATTCACGGTTTTTCACCACATGTGTTTATATAGGAGCTGGAGCCCTTCTCTTTGATTTACTCAAGAGTAAAGCTTTAGGCACTGATTTGCAGTGCTCCTTTGTGGAGCACAAATGTGCAGACCACAACAGACCGAGTGTGTCAGGACAAGAAGGGGTGGGTACCTCATCCCGATTGTTCGGAAAAAGAGACCCGCTGTGGACTGCAGCCGTAGCCTTGGTGCACAACTGGAAGCGTGGGAAGAGAGCACAAGGAATAAATGTTACCATGGTGCAGGAGGGTTTGTGTGGCTGTCTTCTATGTGGATCTTGCTGCCAGCACTGACCCTACGATTTCCCCTAACCCACTGTCGGAACTGCATGGGAGGGGAGTCACTGTGATACTGGTGGGATGTGTCTGGAGTGGGTCTTGGTCAGCGTGGACACCAGAGCGGTGAGCCTCCATGGAAGTCATACTTTCAGAGTGGGGAGCCCCACCCGCTAATCCCAGACGCTTGGTTATTGTGGCTTGGCTATTGCGGCTGCAGTTGTTTAGAGGTGAGAGAGAGAGGCACTTTGTTTATGCTTAGAATTGGTCTTATTTTCCGGACCTTGGCATTGAAAGCAGATTGAACCTTGGTTCTGAATGAGCCCCCGATGTTCCAGGACAGCCTGTCCATCATCCGCATCATCCACGGCTGCAATCGGGTCCCTAAAATTTGCTTCTGGGTGAACCCACTGGAAATCTGCTTTAAGCCCTGATTGGGAAAATAGACTTGTATGTAGTGGGGGTGTGTGGCAGTTGGGAGGCATTTCTGATCAGGGAAATGGTATAGTGGAGAAGCGTTAACACCCCCCCCAATGGCTGCTTTTTAGTGCCGAACTGCAAATCTGGAGTTCTAGTCACAGCACTCCAGTATCAGGTGTATGTATTACTACAGGAGTAATACTGAAAATAAAGACTTCTCAGAAATTAAAAAGAGGCAGGGTCTTGCCCAACGGTTTACAGTCTAATAATCAGAATGATGTCAAAGAGAATATGCAAAAGATATAATTTATAAAATATGGCAAGATAGCGCCCCCTTCCTTTTTACTCTTTTTTCTTTAATTTAGAAAAATAAAGAGAATAACATTAAGGAAGGAAAACCAGGTAGGACGTTAAGAAATGCTTTAAAGAAGAAAGAGAATGGCTAAGCTGGAGAGCCAGGGAAAAGAAATCCTGGTCAGAGAGAGAAATAAAAGAAAGCAGAAAATAAAAATTAGAAGTCCCCATTCCCATGGCTGATGATTTTGGGGCATGTATCTTTCTTATGCATACAGAGAGGCTGGGGTTGTGCAGGATGTGGTTATGCTTGGATATCAGATCTAGCATCTTGTAATTCTGGGTGTGTTTAGGAAGCCCAGATTTCTTGTGCCTATGCATGGGAAATGTATTTAATACTGGGCAGGTAAGACGCAGGTGCGAAAGGCGTGCTCATGGCTGAAATGTGGGAAAGTGAGTTGCATAAGCTACTGCCAGAAGAGATGGAGATGAGAATCAAAGGTCATTGATGTGGGTGTGGGCATCCACAGGTGTGTGTGTGGGAGTGTGAGAGAAAAGAAAAGATGCAGATGAGTGTGAAAAAGAAAGAGGAAGAATGGACATGTAGAAGAATGAGAGCACAGTTGCAGACAGAGACCAATGATCGTACTAGGCACAAAGGAGTCTGTTCTTCCAGACAAACACACACATTCTACTCTGCAAACACGGAAGCCACAGAGAGTAATCCTAAGCACGTCTGCTCAGAATCCTACTCTATTTAATGGGGCTTATTCCTAAGAAAATGTTCTTAGGATAGCAATGGCAGTCTGTTGCAGGCATGCTTGGTTAAGGGAAATAATAACCAGTTCCACCTTCAGGCTTCCAGAATTTCACTAGGCACTTTCAATTCTATTTTTGAAGTCAGAAGGACTAGGAACTGGGGGTCTTTTTTGAAAAGGTAAAAGCTGAGATTCTGAGAATGCAGGATTTTGTAGCCAGCGTTTCTGTGCATATTTGGAATGGTTGCGGAACAGTGTTCACTAATCAACTTCCCTGCACTGGAACCATAGCTAAGTCGCACGAGGATGTCCGCCTCGTTTTTACATGTGCGAATCCACCCAGTTCGACTTAGAATGCAGTTCTAAACACACAAAGGGGCCAAGTCCTATTGAACTGAATGGGACCAGCTTCTGAGTACACATGCTGAGGAGTGCACTGCACAATCAACTATGCATGTGATTATTTCAGTGTGGCTCCGGATTTCATCTCCCCCAAATGAGTGGGGAAAGGTTGTGTTGGCTTGCGATTCAGAGACCTGTTGAAATTATTCATTTGCCGTATGGCAAAAGTTAATCTAGGTTGACTTAAGGAAACGCACGAAAAATTGAAATGGGCAAATATGTCAGAGGTGAGTCCACTCACACACCCACAAATCATTTGCACCTGCATCAGTGCGCCTTTGGAGTCTGCCCTGCTCTTTAATGCTCAGCCTTTCACTTTATCTGCACGTTCACACATATCTCCTGCATGAAAATCCTGTGCCCTACTTGCACAAATCCCCCAAAGCAAACAGAAATTCTAAGTCTGGTGACCCACGGAAGCTGGGGATGACCCATTTCTCTGTTTTCCCCCACACTTCTCCGTACTAACCTAAGAGGTTTTTCTTCACAGGAATGGAACCTTAGGTGGTTAACCTCTGGAAGTTTTACATCCTGGCTTTGCCATGGGAATATGATGGAGGCTAAAGTCTGCTCCGGTTCTCTTCCTCTCCTGTCTCTGTGTCTTCCCTCTTACAGATCCATATGGCTTCTCTGTTGCTTTCCACGCCCTCCTCCAAACAACTAGGAAGCCTTCCCTGGGCTTCCTAGGCCTCTCCTTTTCTGTACCTTCTTCCTACCAGTTATTCTAACCCAATGGTACTCAGTCTGCAGCTCACAGAGTCCCACATTTGCCATTGGTGGTGGAAAGTGCCATCAAGTCGCAACAGACTCACGGCAACCCCTTATGGGGTTTTCAAGGCAAGAGACAAGCAGAGGTGGTTTGCCATTGCCTTCCTCTGCATAGCAACCCTGGACTTCCTTGATGGCCTCCCGTCCAAGTACTGATCAGGACTGACCCGGCTTAGCTTCCAAGATCTGACGAGATCAGGCTAGCCTGGGCAATCCAGGTCAGGGCACATTCACAGTTACTGTCAACCAAAAAAGCCACATTGACTTCCATCATTCGCATGAGACCTGCATTTCAGGAAGGTTCACAGTTTACCTGTGCGTCTGGCAGTGGCTGTTTCAAGATGGTAACCCCCTGCTAACCAGAAGCCCTGCCAGGCAAGCGTCGTGCCCCCTTGCCTGACGCACGAGGTATGTCCCAAATGGGAGAACAGTGTTCAAAAGAGCCACAGGTGGCATGTCAAAGACCCACACTTGAGCCATTGAGTATCACCGCTCTACTATACCTTTGTTCTGCTTAACCAAATGATGTACAACATTTTTTAGCCTTCCAAACATGGATTGCATCACTTCTGTGCGTCCAATGTAGTGCCTAGCATCCTGCTAGCGAATTTGCACAACCACTTCTGGGCATGGAAGCTTGGTGGAAGGGGGTTGACTTCGATATAATGTGGGCTGGCCAATGCTTTGCAGATGCATAAACACACAGAACTGGTCTTACACTTGGTGCCCAAAGCATGTGCCCCCCCTTGCAATATTGTCTTGGAAGTTCCTGGCCAGATGGTAAGGTTGCTTACTCTGGGTTGGGAGATTTGGGGGCGGAGCCTGGGGATGTTTGGGAAAGAGAGGGAGCTCAGCAGGGCGTGATGCCATAGAGTCCACCCTCCAAAGCTGCCATTTCCTCCAGGGGAACGGATATCTGTAGCCTGGAGATCAATTGTAATACTGGGAGAACTCCAGCCCCCACCTGGAGGTTGGCAATGCTAGGTGGTGGCCATACCCCCCACTTATGAAGTTTCATGAGCCGGGATGGCTGGCTGGCCGAGGCTGGAAACTGTGTCAGACTACATGGGCCGTTGTCTGATCCAGCACTGTGATTCCCATGGGAGAATCTCTCGTGGTCACAGCACCAATGTGGTATTAATACAGAAGGAACTATCCTGGTTTATAATCTCTGTGGTCCAGAATGACCGTCGTAACCCTGTTGATAATTGAGCTCCTGTTCAGGTCCCCAGTGGCCACACTTACTGTGTGCCAAACTTGACTAGACTTGGCAAATGCCACTGACAAAAACCCACATTTCAAACACAATACATTGAGCTGGGGAGAGCAGAGGGAAATCCCATTAGTCTCCCCATCTTCTTGCCCACCCACCTGCCTGGTCTTTTGCTCCCCTGGATCCTTGCTCCAGCTGTTCTTTCCTTCCTCGTTTGTAGTCAAATTTGTAGCGCCAGTGTGGTTTGGAGGTAAGAGAGTGGTGGACTCTAATCTGGAGAACTGGGTTGGTTTCCCCACACCTCCACATGAAGCCTGCTGGGTGACCTTGGGCTAGTCACAGTTCTCTTCAAACTCTCTCAGCCCCACCTACCTCACAAGGTGCCTGTTGTTTGCGGGGGGTGGGGAAGCGATTGTAAGCCACTTTGAGACTCCTTACAGTAAAGAAAAGAGGGGCATAAAAACCAACTATTCTTGTTCTTCTAGTCTCTATTCCCCCTTGCTCGCCCCTACTTATCTCTTTTTATGGTCAGGTGCCATTTCTTGGTTGCTAGGACAATCCAAAATGCCACTGATGACTTTTTTCCTGTGACCTCTGCATATGCTCAGATGACACTGTTATGGGATTTGAAGGGTTCTTTAGTCCCCCCAACTTAAAAAAACAAACTTTTCATATTTTTTCTGCACACTTGGGTTTTTTCCAGGATTTGCAAAAGTATACCTTGCCCATGTCTGGTCCCTTTTTTGCGGATTTTTTAATCCACATGGGAACCCACCCATGGCTAAATGGATAGGTAATATTGACCGAGATCTAGGTTTTGCACCTCCTGGAGCAGTCACACAACCACCTCTGTGTGTGATGAATGAGAACCACATCATGCTGAAACAGCTGCGCAGAGAAGCCCCAAAACACATTAAATGCGGAAGCTACCAGGGCCCTTTATACTGGATGGGGGTTCCTGCTTCACCTCATGCATGCTCTGCTACTGAGCCAAATAGCCTCTCTCCGTTGACATTCTGGACCTTTTAGTGCAGGACTCCATGCTATGGATAAGAGTTGGGATTATTTCCCCCCAGCCTTTTTTTTTTTTTGGCAGACTGCAGTTGTGGGGGTGCAGTTTAAAGGGGGGAAATAGAGAGACTATTTAATTCCTTCCCCTTGTGCTTATTTTATGGGTACTTGTAATTTTTCCCCTCCAGCACAGTTAAAAGAAACTAGGGGTTGGTAATTTGGGGTAGGAAAACAGATGCTAAACAGCTGCTCCTCCTCGCTCCCCCACTTGTCTCCCTCTTTAAATCGCATCCCTTGCAGCTCCCTTCTGTTTCTGAAATGACATCAGGAAAACTGGTCATAGTCCCACCCTATGATTCCCTTATCCAGCTCAAGTGCATCCAAGATGAGCCTCTGGTTTTTGGTGTCGGTGGCTACAGAAAGGATTTGATTGCCTAAAAATCTCTTCCTTCCCTGGTCTCGGGAACTGTTTCTGCCACGATTGGTGGGGTGGGTGGGGGGATCAATCAGTGGTAAATGTTTATGATGTTGAGATGCAAGCGACCCTGAAAGTCCTGGCCTGAAGAAGTCCTTACTACAGTGAGGTCTGGTCTGAAAAGCTGCTCTTGCCAAAATCCCCTTCCAATGCACAACTGTTAAAAATACAGACCCCCATTGGCGTTTTGTACGTTGCAAGCTCTTCACTCCCTGAAAGATGCCTCTGAGTTCTCTCTTTCAAACCCATATACATAAAAGATTGGACCCGTATACCTTTAATCAAGACACAACATGTTGTGCTCAGGAGAGGAAAGCTTCATCTGCAAAATCCCTTCTTTTCTGAACAGCTGTCCTTGTTATCCAGTCTAGGGTTGCCAACCTCCAGGTGGGGCCTGGAGTTCTCCAGGAATTACCACTGATCTCCAGACTGCAGAGATCAGTTCCCCTGGAGAAAATGGCAGCTTCAGAGGGTGGACTCTGGCATCCCATCCCTGCTGAGCTCCCCCCCCCCCAAAAAAAATACTCTGCTCTCCCTAGAAAATGTCCCCTAATCTCCAGGAATCTTTCAAGCAAGAGTTGGCAACCCTAATCCTGTCATTTTGCCCAATGAAAGGGCATGCTGTGCTTACTTAGTAGGGCACACATATACTTTACACATGCTCAGAGGCGCTGTCTTTATCAGCACATCATATATCTCCTCAGAATCAGATTCTTCAACCCTTGCTTTGGCTGCTATGCTGTGGTGCCTGTGACCATACCAAATGAGGACAAAGTTAAACTGTGGGGTTGCTAATTTTTATTAACAGCCTGTTTGACACCCTCTGACTTGAGACTGAAGATGAGTCCCCAGGTGGGGAATTAAGGGAGGCAGAAAGGGCATGTTGTAGGGAAAAGGAGCTGAACAGGCTTTGGGCCAAGCTGTAGATTCAGCTTTCTCTCAGAAATCTCCCCTGAAGTGAAATTAGAAGCATATTTGTGGGGTGTAGTGAATAAACTGGCACTGGGAAGACCTGGGTTCAAATCCTGACTTGACTATGAAAGATCATTGAGGAATTTGGGGCCTGTCCGTCTCTCTCAGCCCAAATCTACCCCACAGTGTTTTTTGAGGATCCAGTGGAGGAGGGGAGAGCCAGGTTACGTCACCCTGAGCTCCTTGGAGTACGGGTGGGATTAAAAAAAAGCAGTAGGTAGGTAGGTAGGTAGGTAGGTAGGTAGGTAGGTAGGTAGGTAGGTAGGTAGGTAGGTAGATAGATAGATAGATAGATAGATAGATAGATAGATAGATAGATAGATAGATAGAGGTTTCCTTCCTGAGTTAAACGCAAGGGAAGTTACAAAAGAGATTTGATGAAATTTCAGGGGTATTTTTCCCACACACCAAAAGCAATATTTCATCTAAAGTGAAATCGGACATTCTTTGGGAGGTGATGGGTTGTCCGCTTCCAGGTGCAGCCTGAAGTTCTCCTGAAGTTACAACTGATCTCTGGACTATAGTTCCCCTGGAGGAAATGGCAGTTTCAGAGGACGGACTCTGTGGCATCCCATCCCCACTTCAATCCCTCTCCTCCCCAATTTCTGCCAACCTCAGGCACTGCCCCCCAAACCCCAGGAATTCCCCAAGCCGGAATTGGCAACCCCACTGGAGTTCCCTCCTTCAGCTGTGAGATTTCCAGCGAACCCCAGAAGAATCTCAGAGCAGTTATCAGCGAACCTCAGGGGAGCTTTGCGCTTCCTTGCGCCATAGACCTGACGTTTCCACCTAGCCCAGAGTAAGCGTATAGGCCATGTTGACCACCTGTGCACATGAGTGGGCAAGTAACCGTTCCTTCTTACAGGCCAGGAAAGAGCTAGAAGGGAGCAACAGATTCCCTCCAATCTGTCTGCCCCCCAACTTGTCCTGCTTTTTGCCATCTCCCCCCCCCCGACCGGCCACATTTCCTCAACTCTCCCCCTGCCTGCTGTTCCATCCCCCCCCCTCCCGCCATGCTCCCTGCTCCCCCGGGAGCGCACTCTAATAATGTATTTGATCGACTGGCGGCCGCGGACAAGCGATTATTGTCTTGTAGGGAGTCAAAAGTATTGATCGGGGGAGAAATATGAGCAGCGCGATGGAGCCGGCGCGTCACATACAATAACCACAGCCCCGGGGGAGCGCCCGCGACACCGGCCGTCTCCTCTCATTACCGCCCGCCTCAGCCAGCCGGGGGGACAAGGGAGACAGGACCGGGCAGGCAGCTCTGCACTTGCCCCACAATGCTGACCCGCAAGCCTATTGCTATTCTAGCCACAGGTTCCTCATATACAGTATTGCGAGGGGGGGGGAACCTGGCTGGTTTCTTGATGAATCACCACCGCCCCCCCCCCCGTCTCTCCAATGCCCTAACCTGTACCCTCTTGGCTGGCCGAAACCCCCTAGAAAGAAGCAGTGGCGTTTTGTTTGGCCTGGCAGTCATACGTTGTGACCTAGAAGTCTGGGTTCCTTCCTAAATCCCCAGAGTATGAAGGCAGGGGTTGGTGGGGGTGCACACAGCACATGCTCAGAGACACGCTGGCTGTTGCTTCACTGAAACCTGCACCCTTTATCCAAGAGCTACCCTTTAGGTCAAATGAAAAGCCCACTTGCAATCGCTTTCCTAGACCCGGCCACATTTCATAGCTTTGGATTGTCACTTTTGAGGTGCAAGCTTTGAGTCAGAGCTTCCATAATTCCAGCTCCATTCACCGGAATCCAGGCATGGAGGTAGTCTGCGTTGCAAATTCTGGATGCCTTCTCTCCAAGAATTAGACCTGGCTCATTGCTCTTCCAGAATCACACACAAAGCTGCCTTACACTGAATCAGACCATCAGTCCATCAAGGTCAGTATTGTCTACTCAGACTGGCAGTGGCTCTCCAGGGTCTCAGAAAGAGAGGTCTTTCACTTCACCTACTGCCTGGTCCTTTTTTTAAGTGAAGAAGTTGGAGATTGAACCTGGGACCTTCTGGCGTTTCCATTGAGCCACAGCCTGGCTTGCTCATACCACAGTCTTCAGCATCTTTACTATGAAGAAAGACCTGCTGATCTCAGCCAGAGTTACTTCTAAGTAAGCATGATTAGGATTAAGCTGTAGTTTTTGTGTATGTTTAAAGATGGCCCACCATCTGAAGGTTCAGCAGTTGTGACCCTGTTTCTCAAGGCTAAGCCCCAAGAAATTCATATTTTGCAAAAGTGTTTTACAGTTTATTTTTTCTGTTGTGTTGACAACCCCTGCCCTGTTATTCCCACTTTACAGATAAGGGACTGAGGCTAATTCAGTTGCGCAGGGTCACACATTGAGCCCTTGCTGTGGCTCCTCGCTGCATCTATGTATCCTCTGGAACCCATAAACTTGAATATACAAAGCTTCTTTATTCTGGGTCCATTGTCTGTGCTGGCTGGCAGTTGCTCTCCAGGGACTCGGGCAGAGAAGCGTCTTTCTCCAGTGTTTCCCCCTTGAGAGCATTTAACTGGAAATGCTCTGAACTGAACCTTAGCTTACAAAGCATATGTGCCCTGTTGCACTGAGCTATGTTCCGCAAGCTCCAGTAGCATGAATAGTGGTAATTCAGCAGACACGTGGATATGTGTTTGAGAGAAAGAGTGAGACTGTGCCAGGGGTGAATGTGACGGGGTCATCGTCTGTCGTAAGTGCGAGTCTTCTGGCGTGGATCGTCTCCAGCACTTCGCCACAGGTGAGTGTGGGCATTGGTGGCGCTCTGCTGCCCCTCAGTGGCCAGCACCCCAAAATTCAGGCTTTTATTCCTCCTGTCCAGCAATAATTCCTGAGCTGTAGCCGAATTAATCTCTCAGCTAAATAATAATAATAATAATAATAATAATAATAATAATAATACACACAGAGAGAGGAGTCTAGTGGCACCTTTAAAGACTAACAAAACTTATTCAGGAACAACATTTGGTAGACTTTAAGGCTCGACTGACCTCCTGTTTATTCCCTGCAATAATGCATTTATTTATTTATTTATTTATATCCCACTTTTCTCCCCCGTTGGGACTCAAAGCGGCTTAGAACATTGTTCTCCTTTCCTGTATTTTATCACAACAACAACCCTGTGAGGTAGGCCAGGCTGAAAGTTTATGACGGGTCCAAGGTCATCCAGCAAGCTTCCATGGCAGAAGTGGGGATTCGAACCTGTGTCGCCCAGGATCCTAGTTGGCCTCTCTAACCACTACAACCCACTGGCTGTCACTTAGTAGCTCTCTCACTGGAATATGGCCCTAGCACCCTGCTTTGAATGCAAGAATCCAGAAGTCCAACTAGCTTTGAGTTCAGTAGCACACAGTGAGCCAGTGTGGTACAGTGATTAGAATGTCAGACCTGGGAGACCCAGGTTCAAATCCCCACTCTGCCATGCAAGCTGGCTGGGTGACCTTGGGACAGTCACACATCCTCAGCCTAGCCTACCTCACAGGGTTGTTGTGAGGATAAAATGGAGAAGAAGATAATTGTAAGGCTTTCCAGCCTCCCTGGGCAATTTCCATAAAATCACTCGCTCTGACGACCATCCAGAAGCAAAGTAGATTTATTGAAAAGCATCAGGTAAGGTTAGGCCCTCACACGGTCCAAGTTGCAAGTGCTTGCATTTACAAAAGAGTGAGATTATAAACAGTTCTACCACGCAGGTGTCAAGTACATGTTTTGGGAATGGGATGATAACCGTACCAAACAGACTACTGAGCAGACATCAAAGACATCAGGAAGCTCGTTAATACAACTCTGCAAAGCCAAGGTCAGGGAAGGGAGGAGGGCACTGTGAGAGGAGTGAGAGCGGGGCATGCCAGCAGAGGCCTACGCAGGGGGAATATTCCAGCCAAGCCTGAACCAAAGTTCTAGCAAAGGTCTGACCTGCCGCTTGTACGGGCAGACCAGAATAAGAAACAGAGCAGTTCCTCACAATAATGATGTAAGCCATCTGGGTCCCCATTAGGGATAAAGGCGGGATATAAATGAAGTGAATAAATAAATAAACTTTAGTGACCAACAAGATTTTTGGGATGTGAGCTTTTGAGAGTCAGTGCTCCCTTTGTTACATATAAGTAGGAACAGATAACCCTGAATCCTTATATCCCAGTCTGAAGGTGGGAGGGGTGTTGCGAAGAAAGGAGTCAGGGCACAGAGGCACAATATGCAAAGCATCCAGTCTTTTGCACTTGGTCAGAAAGATAATGTTTTTTGGTGCCCATGCAAGTTTTTGTGTGTGAGGTGGAGATGGATTTCCACTCCATGCAGATGAATGTAGTGCCTTCCATGAAGATAGTTTCAGAGGGAAGGCATGTCGGTCTGCAGTAGAACAGGTACATTTGAGTCCAATAGCATGCTTAGAGACCAACAAGATTTTCGGGGAGTCAGGATGCAGAGGTACAGTGCAAAATGCCAAAGGGAACGTTGACTCTCAAAATAACATACCTCAAAAATCTTGTTAGTCTCTAAGGTGTTACTGGACTCAAATCTCACTCTTATTTATTCTTTGATTTCTTCTACTGCAGACCAACAGACCTACATTCTGAAAGAATCCAGAAATGTCTCTAAGCACTGACAGGGTCCCTTTCCCTCACCAATAGACAACTACCACCATTCTCAACACACTCGAGGGTTAGGACAGATTTCCATGGTTGTTGGTGCGGCATTCTAACAATAATTTGTGCCACAAGTTTGGTTTCTGGGATGGCTATCCTTGATTTTCAAGACAGCGTCCTTTTACAGCAGGCCGTTTCTTCCAGAGGAAAGCCCAGTCCCTGTTTCCGTGCTCTTGAATGGAAATCCCCCTATGCCACACACAAGCATACCAGGAAAGTGGGGGGGGGGGGAATGCCCACCTGTTTACCAACCCAATAGGTGGGACAGAAAGATGGCCGTCGTCTCCTTGGAAGTAACTATTCCATGTTAAGTGATCTCAGGTATGTGCCTCTAGACCCTGTCAGCCCCATTTTCTTCAATTATCTCCCCAAGAATGTGGATGATTTCTTAATTTTTTTCTCCAACTTGTATCTGGCAAAGGGAGCTTTCACTCTTGAAAGCTTATACCCCCCAAAAAATTTTTTGTTGCTCTCTAAGGTGCTACTGGGCTCAAATCTAGCTGTTAATTAAAAAAAAAAAAAACGTCACTCAGAAATGTCCTGTAGAAAGTGGGATGAAGTACGGGTTTTCTGGTCCAGATGTTAGCACATAAGAAAAGCCCTGCTGGATCCAACCAAGGGGCTATTTAAATCCAAGATGCTGTTTCTCACAATGACAAACCAGATGCGTCCGGGAAGCCCACAGGCAGGGGATGAAATCAGCAGCCAGTGCTGCCCCCCTGTGGTGCACTGCTCTCAAATACATCCATTTAATTTTGGCAACATGGCTAAGTGAGATGCCGTGGCTCAGTGGTAGAGCCCCTGCTTGGCATGCAGAAGGTCACAGGTTTGATCCCTGGCATCTCCAGCTAAATGATCAAGTCATAGGTGATGTGAAAGACCTCTTCTGCCAGTCTGAGTAGACAGTACTGGCCTTGATGGATCAACGGTCTGATTCATAAGAACATAAGAAAAGCCAAGCTGGATCAGACCAAGGCCCATCAGGTCCAGCAGTCTGTTCACACAGTGGCCAACCAGGTGCCTCTAGGAAGCCACAAACAAGACGACTGCAGCAGTAGCATCCTGCCTGTGTTCCACAGCACCTACAATAATAGGCATGCTCCTCTGATCGTGGAGAGAATAGGTATGCTTCGTGACTAGTATCCATTTTGACTATTAGCCATGGATAGCACTCTCCTCCATGAACATGTCCACTCCCCTCTTAAAGCCTTCCAAGTTGGCAGCCATCACCACATCCTGGGGCAGGTAGTTCCACAATTTAACTAAGCGTTATTCAATATAAGGCAGTTTCATGTGTTCATGAGCCGTGTCTTTACCATATTTTCCAGCTGTGTCCTCCCCTACCAGCAGGAGGCTGCCCAAGACATCGCTCTTCTGCAGCAGACGATGGGTGCATTTTCCCTTTCTAATACTGCATTAGGGCATGTGCTTCCCTTGACTGCTAAATTCTGTGCTGCAGCTATTAAAATACGTCATACCCTGACAGTGGGGGCTACCGCACTTTGTATTCCCAGCGATGAATTAAGAGTTTGAAAATGTTATAAAAAACATCACTTTAAAAGGGTTTTTGGATACCACGGCTTATAAATGGTTGGAAGACGTCTTCACAGCTAAAGGGGCCAAACAAAGTGCGAACAGTATTTTTTATAACGTTTTCCAACTCTTAATACATCGGTTCTTGTAGGTTATCCGAGCTGTGTGCCGTGGTCTTGGTATACCAAGACCACAGTCACACAGCCTGGATAACCTACAAGAACCAATGAACTCTGACCGTGAAAGCCTTCGACAATATCTTAATACATCGGTGGGAATACAAGTGCAGTAACCCCCAGGATAAGAGTAACAAAATACTTTATTACTCAAAATATCAAGGGGGTCACACCAAGTTATACCATGTTTATATAAATTTTATTCATACATGTAATATGTAATTTTTAATATGTAATTTTTTATTTGTAGTAGCAGTAGTAACTGTTGTTGTGGTTTTCTTATTATCTGTTGTGGCTGTTGTTTGTTTATTTTTTGTTGGTCAATGACCCTATTAATAAATTATTATATTATTATGTATATTACAGTATGAGCCATTCCGCTAGGATGACAAAGGGAGTAGATCTGGTCCAGATTGGATTTGTGTTGGTGATGGTGGACAATGCTGTCAAATTGTAGCTGACTTATGGCAACCTCTCATGAGGTTTTCAA
The DNA here is from genome assembly GCF_029931775.1 of Euleptes europaea. NCBI lineage: Eukaryota > Metazoa > Chordata > Lepidosauria > Squamata > Sphaerodactylidae > Euleptes > Euleptes europaea. Next base: position 1,120,304 of record NC_079314.1, read on the forward strand.
GGCAAGAGATGTTCAGAGGTGGTTGTCCATTGCCTGCTTGTGCATAGCGGCTCTGGACTGCTGTGGTGGTCTCCCATCCAAATATTAACCAGGGCTCAACCCTACTTAGCTTCTGAGATATGATGAGATCAGGCTAGCCTGGGCCATCCAGGTCAGGGTGATCGGATTTGTGTTTGTCTCGGATACAAGAAGCCCTCTGTCAGGGCACATACCAGGGTGTGCTGCATGCTGAGAAGAGCATGCAGTGTATACCTTTTGCATAAACCCCTCATCTAAGTTGGGTGTCCCAAGGTGCGCATGCCGTGTCCTTTGGTGCAGTGACAAGCAAGTGCGGGCACCTCTGCTGTAGCGGAGCCATTGCACATCACACACATATGCGTGTGGTGTGTGTTCCAGCTCCAGCAACGTTCTTCACCGCCTCCCCTCCTGCCACGGCTTCCTTCCAGCTGCTTCCTGCCACATTCACTGTGCTTGCTTCTGAAGTGCCGGGGGACTCCCCTGGCCTGCCCCTAGTTTGGAGGCCCTTCCTTGTCCCACCACCCGCGCTTCCCTCTGAGGGACAGGTTCCTCTGTCGGCAGCAGACGCAAGCCTCCAATGCCCTTTCTCCTCCACCGGGAGCGGCTCAGCCATGGTGAATTCGGGCTTGTGGGCACCAGGTAAGTGCTGACAGGGGAGCTGAGCCTCCATTCTCCTTTCTGCGATTAGCTTCCAGTTCTCTCCATAGCTGTCCTCTTCACATCTTCTGGGACAGATAGACGTCTTGCCTGAGACCCTTACTTGTCTGGTATGGTAGGGGTTGTGGGCAGCATGGTGCATGCACCCACCCTGCTGTTTTTAAGATCTTAATGTGTCATGAACTTACAGGACTCCTTTGGCTGGAGAGAGCTGGGGGACAAAAAGGAATGCCGGCGTGTGCCCAAGCAAATCTGCCTCGATTGCCTTTTAAGATGCTTAAAAACAACCCTCTTCTTTCCAGCCCTGTTGTGGTGTGGACTTCAGAGGTGCAGGGAGAGGACGGGAAGAGACACAGAGAGACCGGCAGGCCTTGGGCGAGGGGCAAAAGATACGAGGTGGAGGGATGAGCAGTAGAAGCCAATTGCTACCTGGGACTGGAGTTAGGAACAGAGGGGTGGGGCATTTGGGTATTTTCTTTGGCAGGGTCCTTCTGCCTAACAGCTGCCTGACAGGCACACATTCACCAGCAAAGCTTTGGCCAGCATAGGGAACCTGGGGCAGGGATCTACACCTGTTGGATTTCTGCATGCCACGCTGCTGCTATAGTCATGGGGGAGATGGCAACCTGGGATGGAGAGCTGGCTTTTGTTCTGGTCGCTGCTCTTGCGTCTTTAACGTTGTCTTAATATGCTGATGTTCGACGGTGACTGTGAAGGGCCTCATCTGCTGATTTTGGCAGAGAGTGCTGCTGTCAGAGGTGCAGGAGCGGGCCAGGCTGCGGTCAGTTGGCAACCTTAGCTGTTTCTGTCGGGGCAGACTTGAAGACAAGGGAATTTTGGCTGGTGTTGCTTCTCATGAGGGAGGTGAGCTTTACCTTCTGAACCCCCCCCCCCCCGGGTTGATGCAGGCGTTAAGGGCAAAGGAGGCCTGCCTTCCTTTCCACTGGACCCTCCTTGCAGAGTTGGCCCGAACCCTTTTCCTATGGGGAGGCCCATAGAGAACCCGGGCAAAGGATCCGGCTGGTTGCCAGGAGTGGGAGGAGCTGTGCTGGGAGCTGCCGGCCAGGCTGGTTTCTGGGTGTCTGTTTTTAGCTAGTGTTTCAGTAAATTGGAGGCTGTTTTTAAATCAGCTAAAAATGTGAAAGGGAAGCAGAAGTGAAAGCCACCAAAGGGTGACCGGTAGTTTGGAGGCCGGGGGAGGGGGACGGCTGGGAAGGATTCTGCTGTGGTTGCTGGATGGAGTCCCGAATAGGGCTCCTGGACCTTTCTGAACTGCGCGGAAAGGAAAACGCCTCCAGCTGCAGCTTGGCCAGCCACCACAGTTCCATGATGGGTAAAGCCAAACTTGGGGAAATCCTGCCCTACTCTGCAAAATTCGAGGCCCTCTCTGCATCTAGAGTTGCCATATTTTCCCTCCAGGCCGGCTCCTGGGCATTATTAACTGATGCTGGAGTCACAGGCATCCAGGTGGTAGGAATTCCCTTGGCGGGAAGGAGCGGGAAAAGCTTCACCTGCTGGATTTTGGCCTGCTAATGGCTTGGAACCAAGGAAAAAGATTTCTATAAACCTCTCTGAATCTGCGCTTACTGGAAGTGCCATGGGAGAAAGCTGGTTTCATTGTGAAAATTAAGGTTGCCAGGCCAGGGCCCAGAGAACCTACCCCTTTAACTTCCCCAATGCTGCATCTTCTACCCCCTTTCTTCCAGGCTCCATTTCCCTCATTTTACCACCATTAACACTTCTGTTTCATATTGCGGGGAGGAGTATAATGTATGTAGTGGTTAAGAGTTGCCTTGTGATTACACTGGCTGATTAGGATCCAGGTTCCAATCCCTATTCTGCCACGGAAGCCTGCTAGATGGCCTTGCGCCTGCCACTATTTCTCATCCTAGCCTACCTCATAGGATTGTTGTTGTGAGGATAAGATGAAGACAAGGAGAACAGTGTTGTAAACTGCTTTGAGTCCCTACTGGGGAAAGCAAGCACTGCAGCGTGCTGGACCCTGTGAGTTAGCATGACAAACGGAAAGTCTGCAAAGGAAGCTATTCCCAGTGTGCTGATTAGGGTTGCCAGCCTCCAGGTGGGACTTGGGGATCCCCTGGAATTACAGCTGATCTCCAGACAACAGAGATCAGTTTCCTGGAGAAAATGGAAGCTTTGGAGGGCGGACTATAGGGCATTGTACTCTGCTGAGGTCCCTACCCTTCCCAGGCTCCACCTCTCAATCACCAGGAGTTCCCCAGCCTGGAGCTGGGCAGCCCCTGCTGTCCCTAGTGCTGATGCAATTATGGAGATAGATTCCCTTCTATTTTTGCCTGCAGTTGTATAGAGCGCTGACATAAATCCTAGGAGAAGCCTTTGGATAGGACACTTTAAAATTGGCACTTTCTTATGGGGCTCTTGAGTCTTTAGCATATCTTAGAATTGATTCTTGTCTGGTATTTCCTCTGTGTTCTAAGAACTGCATAACAGACAGAAATTGAGCAGACAGGGGTTTTCCCATCGGGGTGGCTCCCTGCTAAGAAGAAAGCTTTGCCTGTTGAATTTCTGTCTGTCACCCATCTGCTAAAGGCACAGAAGCCTGTAAAGGGAGGGGGGAGAAGTGCCAATTCTAAATAGGGTTTGATCAGCAAAATCTAATGCCCCTTTGTCCTGTTTTTGAAAATAAACTAAAATTGCGTTTGATTTGGAAACAGCATCGCCAATATTTAGAAGGGGGCCCCCTGGAGCTTAAAAGGGGTGTGTCCTATATGAAAACGCCCCTTCGCTCATACACTTTCTCAAAACCAACTTGTTTAGCTTGCTGTCTGTTTGTCTGTCTCTCTCACACACAGAGTATCTTTGTGAGTATATTTCCCAGAAGTTCACAGGTGAAAACAGGAACATGTTTCCAGCACCTGTATTCTGAGATCTAGGCTTGAGTGGTGTCCATTAAAACTTGGCCAAAGCCTGTGCCCCAGCTCCTGAATTTATTCTGCAATTGTCTGTCCCTGCACTGTTTTAAAAATTGAGCTGTTGTTCTTCAGGTTAAGGATACGCTCGGAAAACATGATTGTGTCAGCCCTTCAAAATGAGCCTCGCCAGCACGGGAAAGAGAACATCATGATACCCTAACATTAATGCTTGCACATTTCTGTGCGCATGCACCCTTGAAACAAGATGCGTTTACTCCTCCGTTCAGAGATTTTACTGCTAGGGACAGTGATAATGAAGGTGAATATGGAACTAACAAGAGTTGCATTTGAGTCTAGGAGCATCTTAGAGACCAACAAGATTTGGGGGATATAAGCTTTTGAGAGTCAAAGTTCCCTTTGCCAGGGAGCTTTGACTCTCGAAAGCTTATACCCCCAAAATCTTGTTGGTCTCTAAGATGCTCCTGGACTCAAATACAGCTTTTCTACTGCAGACCAACTTGGCTACCCTCCTGATACTGAGCTAACAACCATCTTAATTCTAGGTAATAGCGCAAAAAGCTCCAGGTGAGCACTGGATTCTTTCAAGTGAAGTTCTCCGTTTTGGAACAGACAGAAGGAGCAGGCTAGGGAATGGAAGTGTCTTAAATTTATCTCCTAAATTCAGGCAGAGGCTGCCCACTGGTTTCTGTGCTGTCTTCCAAAAAGGGGTTTTAAATCTTGCTGGTTAAGGGAGTAATTAGAGACAACTGCTGGAATTTGTTAATGCCTGTGGAGTGTCATCGTTTTATTGTCTCTTTCCCCAGAGAGCTGGGGAAGCCAGTGTCATTCGAAACAGGACTTCTGCATCACATCCTGAGGAGTTTTCCTTTCTTCCTTTTAAACATTAAAAAAATTATAACATCCAGTCTGATGAATGGTTCTAATGAACTCGGGAGCTTGCACACAGTTATATGTCATTTGGTTGACCTCTGGATAAAAGTATTATGGACTGATTTAGGGAATGGCAGGCAACTCCATGCAAACCGCTGGTTGGCTTTTGGAAACCAAAGGAGAAGGTAGTTTTAGAGGGTAGCTGCGTTGGTCTGGGTGGAACAGCTAGATCCGAGTCCAGTAGCACCTTAGAGACCAACAAATTTTTTGGGGTATAAGTTCTCGAGAGTCACGCATGAACATGTGAAGCTGCCATCTACTGAATTAGATCCTTGGTTGCCAGGCCTGAACTCAGTCTTGTCTACTCAGACTGGCAGCAGCTCTCCAGAGTCTCAGGCAGAGAGGAGGAGGAGGAGGAGAAGAAGAGTTGGTTTTTATATGCTAACTTCCGGTACCTTTTAAGGAGTCTCAAAGCGGCTTACAATTGCCTTCCCGTCCCCAGAACAGACACCTTGTGAGGTAGGTGGGGCTGAGCGAGAACTGTGACTAGCCCAAGGTCACCTAGGAGGCTTCATGTGGAGGAGTGGGGAAACCATCCCGGTTCACCAGATTAGAGTCTTCACCACGCTGGCTCTCACAGAGGTCTTTCACATCACCTCCTACCTGGTCCTTTTGACTAGAGATCCCAAGGATTGAACTGGGGACCTTCTGCTTGCCAAGCAGATGCTCTACCATTAAGCCACAGCCCCTCCCCTCAAGGCAAGCTCCCTTTGTCAGATACTGAGGAGAAGGGACGTTGTTATATACAGGCAGGGACGTATAATGTCCATGAGGACTGTTACTTTTTTTAACCATGCAGAAATTAAGGAAGGGAATAAATTAAAGAAGAAATTTTCCTGGCAGAGTGAGGGGCAAAACTTCACCTGGTGCTTTTGTGACCACCTCAGGCCGTTGGGGAAGGCACTGATGCAGTGCCCAGGGTCAAAAGGTAGCAACTCCACCCAGAACATTCGGTTTCTTTCTCTAAGCAGAGGACTTTTTGGAGGCTGCAGAAGGGCAGGGCAGGAAATGGAGGCAGGGCCATCCTCCAGGGACCGTCAAGGAAAAAGTGTGTGTCTCTATGTTGGCTGGAGGAATTAAGTGGGTGGGTGCTTCAGTCTTTCCCTCCGTAGGGCTGCTGCTCCACCCTCCCCCATCAGAGTTTCTGTACTTTGAAGTTTCTTACAGCAAGGGAGCTCAGCGATGGGGGGAAATATTAGGAATCAGGTTGTGCCGCGGGGGGGGGGGGGGATGGACACTGAACAAAAGGGGGAATTTCCCACCCTTCAGATGCATGCTTAAATACCACGGAGAGATTGAAATGGTGAACACAGATGGGTGTTTTACCAAGTGGCAACATACTATGGTGTGCAGATGTCCCATTGGCAAGCTGGTAGTCTGGATAGTTATGAATGGCCTTTTAAAATATATATCCACAACCGTCGTGTGTTAAAATTTCTCATTTCATTTTGGCAGGATAATACAGATGACCGGGCTATGGGTGTGTGTGTGTGTGGGGGGGAGGGAAACACATTCAGCTCAGCATAACTTGGTCACCCCATCGCCATTTTGCCCAGTTTAGAGGGGAGTTTACCACTCTGGATGCAGGAATGGGATGAAATCCTCCCCACCCTTTAATAAGAAGATAACTAGTCATGGGTGACTGGACTCTATTCTGGGAAAACTTGGTCGTTTGTATCATTTCCCCAAAAGGTTTGGAGAACTGCACCACATAGCTATAGCTCCTCAGGTGAACAGTTTGGCAAGTGTTTCTCTGCTAGTCTCAGTAAAAGGTCATATTCGCCCAAAGCAAGGAGGGATCTCTAGACAGACCCTGCTTTGCTTGTGTGTGCCCCCCCCCCCCCGCCAATCCCATGCTCAGGTCTAATTCACCAGGGCTCCACCTCCCTTGTAGGAGTGTGACTCATTAGGTTTATGCAAATAAGAAAGGAGCTGCCTGCAATATGGGGGGAAATAGAGGCCGTTTCCAAGTTGCCCTTCCCATTCTAGAGCTGGGTTGGCCCAGGTAGTAATTGGAGGGCCTTACAGGGGCAGGACCAGAAGAAGCAAAGGTGTTCCTTTTTTCCAGTGAGAAAGGAGAGAACTGGGTGGGGAGAAACTATGGAAACCTCCTTGCTAAAGCTTTCCGTGGGGGGAAGGAAGGATTTGCCTGCATCACTTTCAGTAAATATGTAGGCCTGGCCATACCTAGATAGCTTCGTTTGCATTGGACAGCTCTGGCTTCTTAACATTAGTACCCTTGCTCACACACACAGACAAATGTACTTTATTAATCCGGTGTGTATGTGTGTGGTCAAATAGATGCATAGCAATAAGCAATGAGAAAGAAAAGAACAACCACCATGGGAGTTTAATTGGGCATGACAAAAGAACAACGACAACAACAAAACCCCCTGGCAGTTCATGAAGTATTTCCCTTTGGCAGAACCGGAATGGAACCGCAACACACACAAAAATCCCCTGAACTAGACGGGTCTCTTTCCCGACCTAACCTCACATGGTTGTTGTGAGGGGAAAATGGAGGAGAGGAGAAAGCCATGTATCTGCCATCTTGAAGTCCTTGGAGGAAGTGCTGGGTGAAAATGTACTCAATGAACATTTGAACCTGTGTAGAAAATATTTTTTTAAAATACATTTTTTGTCAATTTTGCTGTAAATGTGTATTTCACTTTCCAATTCAATGGAACTGGGGTTAAAAAGGACCCCAATACCACCGGAGTGTACAATAAAATTTACCAAAAAATGATATGGAACCCCATAGGACCACTGACCTCATTAGAGGGATGTATGGAGTCCAGGCTGGCAGAAGATTGGAAGCAAAGTTTTACCCCACACTCCCCCACCTTCTCCAGGTCAGTTTGACCCCATTTTTTTCAGTTTAGAGCAAAAGGGTGTTGAACTCATTTGTTACGAGGGCTGGATATGACATAAATGTCACTTGGTTGGGCCGGTTGTTTGGACAGGTTGTTCCATAATTGTGGGGCTGCCACTGTAAAGGCCCTCTCTCGTGTACCCACCAAACAGGCTTCTTTGGTCGATGGCAGAGTCAGGAGGGCCTGTCCCTGTGATCTTAATTAACAATAACACAACAGTGTTGTAGGGCTATGTGGGAATAAGGTTGTTGTCCCCCCTCTTTTCATACCTATCTCTGCACACACCAGCACATGACGGAGGAAGCGTATAGCCTTGTAATACAATAAAAGGAGAAATTTGAACAGTTACAAACTGATGGGGCATTGATGCAGGGAAAGGGTGGGGCAGCCTGGTTGATGTTGTAATTGGCATTAGCCAGTAGCTGCTTAGCTTTGCTTTGCTTGTGGCACTTGAGAAGCTGGATCATATGGGATAACCCAAATAGCAAAAGGGACGTGGTGGAGGAAAGATGTGCATTTTTCTTTAGGCAAACAATTGTAGTTTATTGCTGGAAAAATATTATTCCATTGAAATATAAGTGCTATACTGAGGAAAGACATTTGAACTGTGCATGGCAACTTTTTATGTATTGCCCGGGAGGGCGGATAAATGGTGTAGGATGTGCTTACCCAACTGTTGCATAATTCTATCCAGACCAGTAAAAACCAACAAACAAACAAACAACAACAAAAACATGAAGAGTCCTGCTAGATCACATCATACAGAGCTGTTTCCTATTGTTTCTACACAGCAGCTGGTTTTCCAAGATATACTGTCTCTGGACTTGGAGGTCCATCAAGCAATCACAACTGATAGCTGCTGAGCTAACAACTAGTTTCATACAACTTCTTGAAAAACATAGCATTACCCAGAAAACAAAACAAAACCTCTTCATCCTAGAGCAAGGGTACCCAGTGTGGTGCCTGTGGGTGCCATGGTGCTAGCCAACACCTTTTCTGGTGCCCGCCAAGTGTTTTAGGAGGTTGGCAGAGCCAAGTAGGGCTTTTGCCCAGCAAGGCTTCTGGTTGGAGAGTTGATTGGCTGTGCAGATTTTTTAAAGCATTGCTTTGCCAGCAGCTTCCCCCTCAGCCCGAGGATCCGCACTGTGTTGCTGAAGTTAAGCTGTCGCCAGCTCCCCCTCCTGCAGCAGCCATTTTGTTGCTGTGCCCACTGTGCCATGTCAGAATTCCAAATGTGCCCGCAGGTTCAAAAGGGTTGGGGACCCCTGTCCTAGAGATGCTCGCCTTTTGCCACTTCTATAGACAGGTTCAGAGTGGTGTATTTTGAATAATATTTGCCACGAAGTTACCACCTGAGGGGAGGGGAAGATTATTCTTACCAACATGGGTTCTCGTAGATGTGAGAAAGGGCCAGACTTGAGTGGATGGTCTACAGGTTCAGCCTCTTTAAAGGTAAAACCAAGGCCTGATCGCCAGTTGGAGCCAGCCATCTGTTTCACTCTACCTTGCCCCAATCCCCATCCTTACTACTACACCTATCCCACATGGAGGGATGCCAGCCTCCAGGTGGGACCTGGGAACCCCCAGGATTACAGCTCATCTCCAGATAACAGAGATCAGGTCCCCTGGAGAAAATGGCTGCTTTGGAGTGGAATTATACCTCACTGAGGTCTCTGCCTTCCCCAGGCTCCATCACCAAACCTCCAGCAGTTTTCCAACCTGGATCTGGCAACCCTACCCCCACCCTTCACCAATACCCAGGGGGCACCTGGCAACCCTACCCACGTGGCTTTTGTACATAGGGTTGCCAGGTCCCACCTCTCCTCTGGCGGAAGGTTTTTGGGACGGAGCTGGTGTGGGAATTGCGTGCGATGCAATGACATTACTTACGGTTTACATCCATTGCTACATTGCTGCTTTACCACTCAAACCTGGGGTGGGGGGGTTGAGTGGTAAAGTGGCCCGTCGCTCTGCGGCGCTTCCGGGCGTAAACCGCAAGTAATGTAATCACTTCATGTGTAATGCCCACTCCTGAGCCAGCCGATGGATTGGTGGGCAACTGCCCGCCAATTCAAGCGACCTGGCAACCCAGTTTGTACATGTAGGCTCCTTGACCCCCAGCCAAAGTGGCCAAAGGGGACTCACCCTTTTTTCACCGGCAGAACAACTGGTTGGATCCATCCCAGCGTATAAACTGCTGGAGGTTTGGTGATGGAGCGTGTGTGTGTGTGTGGAGTATGATTTTGAAAGCAAACAGGATCTTTAGGTGAGGAGGGCAGAATCCTTCCCTTCTTCCTACGTCCTCACTCCCTGTGTGCTTTTCTTTCCCACTGAGCCCCGAAACCAGAAGTATGCTCTATTGAAGAAAATCGCTTGGGGGAGGAGGAAGCCTGTAGGAAGATAAACCATAGGCAGCGGGGAGAGCTCAGCAGATCTTTGGCCTCACCCCCTTTTGCTTTTCAAAATCAGGTGCACACACAGAGGTGAATGAGACAGTTCCCTAGTTACATGCGCCAACTGTTGCCACCGCTGCAGCTGTCTTTGTCCCTTAACAAGGGCTATTTAGTGAAGAACAACTAACTATGTTGTTGCATGTGACAGAAGGGCCATGTGGGAGAACTGACTGTTGCCTGTGCAGAAGAGCTTCTGTCTCCCTAAACGCTGAAGTTGCTGCAGGCCCTGGCTAGTATATTCAAAATCTCAATGCCACAATAAGGACTAAGAACATGCTTGCTGTTTTTTTTCCCTTTCATGGAAGCGCTCTGATATCTAGGGTTGCCAACCTCTAGTTGGTGGCTGGAGATCTGTGATTTCCTGGTGACAGAGATTAGTTCACCTGGAGAAAATGGCCGCTTTGGAAGGTGGACTCTATGGCATTATGCCCCATTGAAGTCCCCTCCCCAGACCCCTCCTCCTCAGGCTCCACCCCCAAAATCTCCAGGTATTTCCCAGCCCACAGCTGGCAACCCAATCACAGCAAAGAATTGTTCACACAGGGTTGCAGAAAACAAATTGCCTTGACTTTGCCTCTCCCTCGTCCTTTTTAATCATTTACTCTTTGCCCTATCTGCTTGTCTGTCTGTCTGTCTCTCCCACCTGTTTGTTTTGAGGCAGCCACTGTTGAAATTCTGCTGAAATAGCATAGGTAGAGAAGCCATAGGCCAAAGGATGGAGGGACCATGGAGTTAGGGATCTTGGGTTCCAAATGGGCTCAGCGCTCATCCCTTTCCCCCCACTTTTCTCTCTTTCTCTCTCTTAGAAATAAGAATGTCTAAGCCCCTGGAGCTGGAGAAGGCGCGACTGAACCTGCAAGAGGAGCACACAGGTAGCAATACCTGGCAAGGAGGGAATTTAGTTATTACTTACCAGTTAGACAGTACGGCCTGGGAGGATCATATCCACGGGACTGCCTGTAGCCACAGATGCCTGCTGGTCAGCTCCAGTCATCAGACTAGGTCCACAAGAACTCTTTCCGTTTGGGATTGCACTTTCCCAGTGGCGCCTCCTAAAACGCTCTTCCCAAGGATGGGAGGGAGGGCCCCGACCTTGCCAGGATTTTGGAGGCTCTGTAAAATGGAGATTTTCTGTAGCGCTGTTGATGGTTTATAAGTGGAGATTCTGGTCTGCTTCTTTGTACTTGTATTTCTGTGAATTTACTTACTTCATTTATACCCTGCCTTTCTCCCCAAGGGGGAACCCAAAGGATCTTACATCCTTCTCCTTCATTCTATCCCCACAACAACTCTGTGGGGTAGGTTTGACTGAGAGTGCATGACCGGCCAAAGGCTTTTTGCTCTACTCCTATTTGCCAGTCTGTTTGCTTTGTCCCATAGAACTTAACGGGGCATATCCAACCTGATTTTCCTCTCGATTTCACTCCCTTTCTCTCCTTACCACAGCCCTAGTCTTACATGGCTTTTATCTTTTTATCTATCCATGATAACCTTTTTGGATGTCAGAGGGGACTCTTTCTCCCTTTTTAAAAACAATCAGCATCCACCCCACGGGGGCCTTGAAGAACGAGGCACACCCCTTCATTTGCATAGCCCTGCCCTGTGTTCCATTGTATTGGTCACACTCATATGTGACAAAGAGACAGAATTTAGGAATTGGGTTTTAGCTAAAAAATTCTTGCCTTGAGATTCTGCAATTTACTAAAGAGGACTGATGACCATTACGTTATATTTTTTTAAAAACTAAAATTACCTGCTTTCAAAAAATCAACTTATTTCAGTGAAATAAAAAGTAGAAACATTAATAGTTACAAACATACGGATATGTAAGTACATGTTGCCAGGCGGATCTCTTGCCATTCCTATGAAGAAGGAAATAAATATTAACTGAGATACAAAACATATCGATTCATCAGACTAGACTTACAGTGTGGTCCTAAAGACACGTTCTTATGCGTAAGCTCCACTGAGTAGACCTGCTTTGACATGCATTGCAAGCCATGTAAAATTGCTATCAACAAGAGAGAATGGACTCCAAATATATGTTAATCATGGAGATGAGGCTTCGGTTTTGAAACCTGCATTAGATTTCTGATACCCTGACCTTTGCTTACATTGTCAGGACTCACATCTTCTTGAGGCATTCTTGTTTTGAATGGCTTACCTGTGCCTTCAAATGTTTAGTGTTTATTAAGCTTGCTGCTAACATTAAATGTAACACCAGAGTTCCCTAATTAAGCACATGAATTCTTTGATCTAGAGATATTTAATGGATTGCCTGCATCTTAACACAAGCACACTGGCAAGTTTTGGCCCTGAATACTGAGCTGTATTGAGGTCAGGTAAGCTGTGAGGTTGTTAGCCAGAATTGGGGAGATCCGGGTTTAAATTCCTATTGTGCCATGAATTGGGTTAGGCATAGGTAGGGCCTGGAGATCTCCCAGAATTACAATTGATCTCCTGAGTACAGAGATCAATTCCCCTGGAGCAAATACTTACTTTGGAGGGTGGCATCATATCCAACTGTGGTCCCCAAACTGCACTCTCCCCAGGCTCCACCCCTAAATCTCTAGGAATTTTCCAACCCGGAGTTGGCAACCCTAGTCAGGCACCTTTTCTCAGCCTAACCTACCTGAGAGGTTCATTGTAAAAAAGGAATGGGGAAGGACTTCACACATTGTCCTGAGCTACTTGGGGGAGTAAAATAAAAAGTCTGGGAGTACCGTGGGACAGAGACACAAGGGAGGCGTGGTAAAGAATGCATATGGGGGCATTCTAGAAGATCGGGAAATAAACTGAAGTGGTGAATGGTCCTGAAGGTGGTGGTTTTAGGGAAGGAGAAAGAGCAAAAGGGCCAGGGCCTTGGGGAGGAAACAGCAAGTGCTCGGGACAACTTGGTTAAGCAGGTCAGCTGAGCCTTTGGCCTGCTGCTCTGGGAGGATTCCATGCGTCCACTGTGAGCAGTCGTATCCCATCCCAGCCATCATGCCTCAGTCTGTATGATATGGCGCATTGGCCATGTGCACCCGAACCCAGTATCATAAGGAAATTTCATGGTCTGGACTGAAGTCCCACAAACAATTGTGAGGGTCAGAGGAAAGCCTAAGGCGAAGGGAAGGTTTGGCGGCCGACCTGTCCCTGTGGATAGGAGCCCCGTGCCAAGCTGCGAGTGGAAGTTCCAGTGACCATTGCTGCATGGAGGCCTCACGGTTGTTTTTCTCCTTCCAGATACAGAAAGAAATGGACCTGACACAAACCACCAGGTGAGAAACACTAGGCAGGAGCAGAGGGTATGAAGGGGAGGGGGAGGACGCTGTGGGTAAGAGTGGCACGCCCAGTTTCTCGGTCCTGGGGTTGCCAACCTCAAGGTGGGGCCTGGAGAACTCCCGGAATGACAACTGATCTCCAGACTGCAGAGTTCAGTTCCCCTGGAGAAAATGGCTGCTCTGGAGGGTGGACTCTATGACATTAGACTCTACTGAGGTCCCTCTCCTTTCTAAATCATGCCTTCCCCAGGCTCCACCCCCAAACCTCCAGGAATTTCCCAACCCGGAACTGGCAACCCTACTTGTTCCATGCTGACCTCTCTCTTTTCCCAATTGCAGACCCAGCAAAGCAAACCATCCCCATTCTCCCCGTCCCCAACCAGCACGGGCAGCAAGGTAAGGGCCAGCCTCCCTTGCGCTCACTTGTCGCTTCCACTCTTGTCCACCAGGGAGCGCCCTATTTAGCTTCCAGGGTTGAAATGCAGCCAGTATAGCCCTGCAGCATCTTCACATTCCCACAGGGTTAGCAACATCCAGTTGGATGTTCCTCCTGTAGCACTGTGCACAGCCTCTAGGGGGAGACAGCACTTCCCAGTTGATTGCGCAACAGACGTCACTCCAGCCTGCACCTCACTGCCCTTTCTATAGGTATGGGGTGTGGTTGCCATCCTCCAGGTGGGGCCTGGAGATCTGCCGAAATTACAACTGATCTCTGGACATTAGTTAACCTGGAGAAAAATGGCTGCTTTGAAGGGCCATTTATAGCCTTTTATGCATGGCTGTTTCACTTGTAGTCAACCCGCCAATGACTTTAGGTCTTTGTGTTGATTATGCATGCCGTTTCTGACCATCAGAGGTCGCCTTGCTCTCCACCTGCCTTTCCCCATGTTTTGTCCGCGTTTTCAGAGACCTGTTTCAGAGACCCTTGGAAGGGTGACAGCGAGCGAAACAACCATGCATAAAAGACCTATGGCATTATACGCCATTGAGGAAATATTCTTTTGATTTTTGAAGGGTCTCTAGCCTCTAGTCTAGTGTTTAGCAGCGGGGAAGGCACTGGCAAACCACCCCGTAAACAAAGTCTGCCCAGTAAATGTCGGGATGTGACGTCACCCCATGGGTCAGTAATGACCTGGGGCTTGCACAGGGAACTACCTTGACCTTTACTTTTAGTGTTTAGCACGTGCAGGGGGGAGGCTCCTTGTCACACGATTCTCACAGTACTGTCAGTGGGACCACGTGCAAATGGTTACAGGTGGCAGCTTAAGCCTCTCTCTGCTTGCCTCATCAGCAGACACCGGAGGGAGTTCCACGTCCGTCCCAGCCCACCATGAAGATCTGTTGCAACATTGCCCTGCGAGGGTGTGTGTGTGTGCCTGAAACCGATCTGCTTTTTCTAGAATTGCCCTGGAGACTTCTAGAAGCCAGTGTCCTGCCCACCTTCTCTCCCTCTACACCTCCACGCGCACTGGTATCAATGCATTTATGATCAATGCATTGATGTCACTCTTCTAAAAAACTCATCTCTAAGGAAGAGTCTGCGCAGTTATCAATCCCAGGGATGCTTTCGATTCATTCAGCTTCGATTGTGGCCTTTCTTAGGGCTCTCAGGCCAGTCTTGCCTAAACAGCAGCAGCAGCAGCAGCGTCCTGTGCCCGTTGTGCCTGCCTAGTCTCCAGAGCAAGTCTCCAGAGCAATTCTCAAAAAAGCAGATCGGGCCCCCCACCCCCAGGGGGCAATGTTGCCACCACGAAGATGGTGCGGGGTCTGGAGACCAAGTCCTGTGTGGAAAGGTTGAAGGAGCTGGGGATGTTTAGCCTGAAGAGGAGAAGACTGAGAGGGGATATGAGAACCATCTTCAAGTACATGAAGGGCTGTCATATGGAGGGTGGTGTAGAATTGTTTTCTTAGCCCCAGAAGGCTGGACCAGAACCAACAAGTTGAAATTAAATCAAAAGAGTTTCTAATTAAACATTAGGAAGAACTTTCTGACAGTTAGAGCAGTTCCTCAGTGGAATAGGCTTCCTCGGGAGGTGGTGGGCTCTCCTTCTTTGGAGGTTTTTAAGCAGAGGTTAGATGGCCATCTGTCAGCAAGGCTGATTCTGTGACCTTAGGCGGATTGTGAGAGGAGGACAGGAAGGGATGAGGCAGTGCTCATCTCTCGTGGCCCTACCTTACATGCCCAGGGTAATGCTGATCACCACTTTGGGGTCAGGAAGCAATTTTCCTCCAGGCCAGATTGGCCAGGGATCCTGGAGGGTTCTCCCCCCCCCCCATCTTCTGGGCATGGAGTAGGGGTCACTGGAGATGTGGGAAGGAGGTAGCTGTGAATTTCCTGTATTGCACAGGGGGTTGGACTAGATGACCCTGGTGGTCCCTTTCAACTCTATGATCCTATGAAAGGGCTGTCACACAAGCCTCCTGTGTGATCTGAGGCTGTAGCCAGGCCAGGACTGGGGTCAGCTTACTGTCAGGTGGGGCCAGCTGCCACCAACCTCTTGCCTGCCCTATCACTTGCCTGCTTTCCCTTCCCGTCCATCTGCTTGGCGCTCTACCACCCATCCTGCCTGCCATGTGTATCACCCAGCATCCTTGGGGAAAGACTCGAAGGTGACACACAGAGCGGGGGCATTTTTGGTGGCAGCAGGGGTGGCGCTGCCCAGCCACACACTACCTGGTGCCATCAGAGAAAGGCCGCAGGGGAGGGCTCGTGGGCAGAGGAAGGAAACTCAGGCAGGCAGGTGGGCAGGAAGGAAGATGCCAATGGAGGCCCGGTGGGGGGCAGAGAGGGGAGGGGGCCCCTGGGCACTGTCTGCCCAGGGACCTCCCATACCTGGAACCGGCCCTGGTCCAGACAATACTTTGCTGGAGACTTGAAGGCAGCACGATAAAGACATCATAGTCCCAAATTCATGTCGTTCCCCCCCACCGTCCTGCAGTGTTTCTGTTCTCAGATAACTCTTGCTAGACTTTGCACCAAACCCATTTGCCACAAGTTTGCTACACTGCCAGGGGTCTTGGGGTGCACTGCCTGGACTGGGCGTTCAGAGCAAGTGTGCGTTGCGCATGCACAAGGGCCCCAGGGTCAGCCCCTGGCAGCTCCAGTTGAAATAATCTCAGGCGGCTGGTGTCGGATGGACCCTTCTGCGCCTAGCAGAAGACCCTGTGCCTAGCAGAAGAAGACAGGGCTGGCTTGGACGGACCAGTCATCTGGCTTCGGCCGTATCTGTCACATGGCCACTTTGTCAGCATCTCTGAAACGGTGCCGCGGCACCCTCACAGCTTAACTTTGCTTAGGCTGTTGGGGTTGTCCCTGGAGAACCTCCTTCCCCTCCACAGCAGCACTCGCTTTATACACACGAAAGAGAGAGACTGAGTGGCGGCTAGGTTGGGCGGGACTGTGGGCTGCTTAGTGCTTTTGTTATCAGTGTGATAGGAACTCTTGAATCAAGGCCGGCTCTGGGGGGAATTCCCAGGGCCTTGGGCCTGGCAGCAAAACAGGAAGCCACCCGGGCGATGTGCCGGAGAGATACCGTGAGAGGTGGTCGGTGGGCGGGATTTCAGCACCTTGCCGCGGCTCCCTGTCCTTCCAAGCAGCTCACATCAGCAGCAGATTGAACAGGCAAAATGTGTTTATTGGGCATAATTCGTGCCGGTTGCGGAATCTGACCGGCTGGTGTGCTGAATGTTTTGGCCTGTGCCAAGTGCACGCAAATCCTGCTTTGTAGTGTAGCCGCATCTCGGCTCCATGGGGCCACCGCCCTCTCTTTGCAGCCCCATCAGGTTGTAAAGTTCTCCCCGCTGTCCTTAAAGCTTGGCACTTCTGGCCAGGACCAGCTTAGCCTGTTGAAGCCGCCCTCCCCACGACTTCCTCTCTCACTGTTTCCTCCCAGGCAGGGAGGCTGAGACCCAGGCGGCTTCCTTCAGGTGAGGGGTGGGGGGAGATCACAGGTGGGAGAGGGAAAGCCATGAACTTTGTTTCTAAAAATAAGCTGTCCTGGGCCCCGGGAATGAGACTGGTGACAAGTGAGCGGGGCGCCTGTCACACCGAGTCAGTCAGACAGCGAGCCGGAGTGATTCTTTTTCCTTTTGCTTCTCCTCCACCCCCACCCCGTCCAGATCAAAGCTGAAGACCCCGCAGAAATGCCTCCAGCACCGGCACCAGCACCAGCTCCTCCCGCTCAGCAGCCGCATCTACCCCAAGCCCAGCTTATGTTAGCTGGCAGCCAGCTGGCGGGGGTAAGTAGAGCCCCCCCCCCCCCGCAGTATCCCGCTTGGCAGGAGCAGATCCAGAATTGGGGAGTGGAAACATGCAGAGGGAGGCTTGTTGCGTACGCGATTCTGGGATGGAGAGCCCTGACGTCACCTCGACCCCAAGGACTGAATTGGAGCCCAGCAGAGTGAAAGACAAGTCCCCAGTGTAGGGTTGCCAACCTCCAGGTGGGGCCTGGAGATCTCCTGGAATTGCAGCTGATCTCCAGATGGCAGACATCAGTTCCCTTGGAGAAAATGGCTGCTTTGGAGGGTGGACTCTACGGCACCACATCCCTGCTGAGCTCCCTTCCCTCCCCAAGCCCTGCCCTCCACCCCCAAATCTCCAGGAATTTCCCAGCTTGGAGTTGGGAAACCCACCCCAGCTGGTGAGATCAGGGGCTCATGATTCACCTTTGCTTTATGCAAAATGGGTGTGGCTATGGCTTAATGGCTCAGTGGTGGACCATCTTCTTGGGATGCAGAAGGTCCCAGGTTCAATCCCCGGCATCTCCAGCTAAAAGGATCAGATAGCAGATGATGTGAAGAACCTCTGTCTAAAACTATGCAGAGATGCCACCAGTCTGAGTAGACAACACTGACCACGAGAGATGTGTTCATTTTTAAGGAAGGGGCCATGGCCCAGTGGCAGAGTGTCTGCCTTGCATGCAGAAGGTCCCAGGTTCAAGCCACAGCACCTCCAGTTAAAAGGACCGAGTAGGAGGTGATGCAAAAGACCTCCACCTGAGCGATGAGGATGGCTGTCTACAAACACCCCTCAAAGGGGTTCCATAAATGGCTTGTAGGTAGATAGGAAGATGTCCGGTGAGAAGCAGCCGGGGGGGGAGGGGAGAGCTTTTCTGAGCTCAGCTATAGACCAGGAAGGAGGAGGTAGCGGTATTAGGTGATTCTTTGAGGTCAGGTCCACAGAGAGAGGGCAAAAACTAAAGATGTTTGCAGCCTGAACTGAAAGTTCCCACTGGGCCTCTCTTCTCAATGGATACAAAGTAGAATTGCTTCAGGTCTCAGCTTCTGTATGGTGAAAACTGTCTATGTTTTGCACTGGAAGTTAGATCTGGAAACATATTCTGTTTTAGGCTGGACAAGCCGGTAAGAACTGGAGTGATGTGTGACTCTGATCTTTTTCGGTTTCTGCGGCCAAACCTCCTTTGGGGGTGGCTGAAGGTCTGGGGAGGGAACGGGGGGTCCCTTTACAATGTCCTGGTCAGCAGTTGCTTCTGGGGTTGGTGCTTGGAACAGGTTTTTACTCCTGCCCCTCGCTGCCCTAGTCAAACTCCACCTAAGCTTGTGTCAGGAGTAAAGGACCTAGAAATGGTCCATCATCTGGGCCTGTCAGGAACGAGAGAAATGTAGGTTGCCGGCTCCATTCCTTCTTAAGTGCATTTTCCAGCAGAGCGACAAGAAAACTTCAACATACCAAACTCCTGTCTTTTCTGTCTGGCATCTCCACAATGTGAAGTAGGGTTGCCAATGTCAGGGGTGGGGGGGTTGAAGTTCTCCTGGAAATCCAACTGATCTCCAGACCACAGAGATCAGTTCCCCTGGAGAAAAGGGCAGCTTCAGAGGGTGGAGACTCTGTGGCATCACATCCCTACCGAGTTCCCTCCCTGCCCCAAACTCTGCCCTCCCCCAGGTGCCACCCCCAAATTTCCAGGAATTCCCCCAACCCTAAGTTGGCAGTAGGATTGCCAACCTCCAGGTGAGATTGGGTTGCCAACCTCCAATTGGTGACTGGAGACCTCCCATTATTACACCTGATCTCCAGGCGACAGAGATCGGACCACCTGGAGAAAATGGCTGCTTTGGAAGGTGGACTCTATGGCATTATGCCCCATTGAAGTCCCTCCCCTCCTCAGGCTCCACCCCCAAAATCTCCATCTATTTCCCAACCCAGAGCTGGCAACTCTAGGTATAACAACTGATCTGCAGATGACAGTGATTAGTTCCCTTGGAGAAAATGGCTGCTTTGAAGGGCAGACTCTGTGCATTATACTCTGCTGAGCTCCCTCCCATCCCCCAACCCCACCTTCTCCAGGCTCCACCCCTAAAATCTCCAGGAATTTCCCAACCCAAAGCTGACAGGCAATGGCTCTATTGTGAAGGCCTCTTCTATTTGGTGAATGTCTCGTGTGAATTATAAGCACAGGAACCTCTGTGAGGAAAGGAGTTGGCAACCCAGGGGAATCTGTTGCTTGGCTTATCTGCTCGGGGGTGCTCTAGTACCTCTGCTAGTGGGGAGGGGGGAACGACGCAACTAACCTGCTTCATCCTTAGTCTCTTTTCTGACTTATTTCTCTCATCTCCTCTCTTCTTCCTTCCCTTTCTCTTCTGCGTTGCTCTTTTGGCTTGGTTGCCTCCCCCCCCCCCGGCTCATCCTACTGCCCTCAACGTGCCCCTTCCCCCCCTTCTCCACCGCCCCCCAGCTCACGGCACTGATGCCTGCCCAACAGCAACTGCTTCTGCAGCAAGCCCAAGCCCAGCTCCTGGCAGCCGCCGTGCAGCAGTCCAACGCTGCCGCGGCCGCCGCCTCCCAGCAGCCTGGGACTGAGCTGCCGGCACCACAGAACCAGCCGCAGACGCCGCAGCTTGCTCTGTCGCAACCGATCCAACTCACTGCACAGGTAAGGGCTTGTGCCCCAGAGCCGGAAGGGGTCCTGCCCGCCTAGCATTGCCCACAGTCACCACATAGTTGCATGTTGGAAATGGGACGGGAGACTTTAAAGTCCACGAAGAGACTTTGGTCTTTTATGCATGGCTGCTTCCCTCGCTGTCGCCCCTCTGATGACTTGGAATGTGCTGCCTCGGAGGGTTGTGGAGTCCCCGTCTTTGGAGGTCTTGAAGCAGAGGCTGGATGTCCATCTGTTGGGAGTGCTTTGATTGTGGGATCCTGCATGGCGGGGGGAGGGTTGGGGGTCACTGGGGATGTGGGTGGAGGTAGTTGTTAATTTCCTGCATTGTGCAGGGGGTTGGACTAGATGACCCTGGTGGTCCCTTCCAACTCTATGATTCTATGACTTTGGGTCTTTGTTTTGATTATGCATGCCGTTTCCGGCCATCAGAGATCGCCTCAAGGAGAAAATGAGGAGAAAAGAGAGGAAGAAAGAAATGGGAAGGGAAAGGAGGGAAGGAAAAGAAAAGACAGGAAAGGAAAGGAAGGGAAGGGAGGCCAACTGATCTACTTAGCCATCGTTGTCCTCAACCGTATGCCTGGCAGAACATCTCTGTCTTAGATGCCCTGCGGAACTGAACTAAGTCCCGCAGGGCCTGGGTCTCACTAGACAGAGAGTTCTACCAGACCGGGGCCAGAGCTGAAAAGGCCCTGGCCCTAGTTGAGGACAGCCGGATGGTTCTGGGACTAGGGACCACCAAAATGTTGCTTCCAGGTGAGTAGCTGTCTTAATCTGTAATAGCAGGACAAAGTGTGTGGACTTTCAGAACTATGTGTAGACTGGCCATTATGACCACTGGGACTTTTCTCAGTGGACCAATAGCCTCCCCCTCACACACACCTGGGCCAGGACAGCCCAGTGTCAAAAGGGCTGCATGTGGTACCTGCTGCATAGGCAGTCGGCCTCTCTCTGTCTCTTTTGGGAGAGACTGGGGCCCTTTTCTAGGGCCATTTCCCCGTTCTGGTCCACCCCAGTTCAGAAGCCCTTTTGTCCCATCAAAATAGGGTTGTCAGGTCCATCCTGACAACGGGGAGGGGGTGGGGGGAGATTTAGGCTGGTGTTGCAGCAGTGTTGCTGGGGACATGGCGATGTCACTTCCAGTGTGCACCAAAGTGATGTCATCCTGTCACTGGCGACGTGAGGACACTAGTATTTGAACAAAAAATCTCTATGGTGGAAGCCTTTTTCTTACCATAGTTTTTGCCCAAAGACCAGAGCATCCCATGAACATGTCACTTCCGGGGCATGGCAGAAGTGACATTACCATGTTTCCAGTAATGTCGCTGCAACATCGGCCTCTGTCCGCTGCTTGCAAGTTCCTCCATCGGCTAGCTGATCAGCAGCAAGGAGCAGCAAC
This sequence comes from Euleptes europaea, assembly GCF_029931775.1. Classification (NCBI taxonomy): domain Eukaryota; kingdom Metazoa; phylum Chordata; class Lepidosauria; order Squamata; family Sphaerodactylidae; genus Euleptes; species Euleptes europaea. The sequence goes on from NC_079314.1 coordinate 1,141,714, forward strand.
CATCGCTGCCCCTCACTGCTGATCAACTGGCCTGTGGGGGAACTTACATCAAAATCTTTGCCCTACCTCAAAATCTTTGCCTACCCTTCCCTTTGCAAATTGCTTATTCTAGCATCCCACCTACGCTGCCAATAAACCTGAACTTCAAGAATTCATTTCCTTTTCTGAAGAGCCAGATCTGGTTCCGGGCCAAGCCGCCTTTGGGCTGTATTGCTGCAGGTTGCAGACAACTTACAGGGCTTACAGTAACTAGAGTACAGATTTAAACCGGCCTAATAAGCATGCTTGGAGGGAAGGTGGTGTGGTATATCCTGATCTGAGATCACCAAGGAAGACTTTGCAGAGGAAAGCAATGACAGTCTACCTCTGTTTCTCATTTGCCTTGAAAGCCCCTTGCTGAGGTCATCATAAGTTTGACGGCATTTATCTACATAATAAGCATGCTTCCTCCCCCAAGCAATCCTGGGAACTGTAGCTTTTCTTGAGGGGCCAGAGATCCCTGCCTCAATTCTCGGTCAAATGACAGTTCCTTGGACTCTACTTGGGGGATGGGGGGAGAATCCGTGATGGTTCAGCTGTTATGAAATGACTCTTAAATGTACAGCATGGATCTACCTAGCCCACCCTCTCCTTTCCTTCCTCTTCCAGGACATTCAGCAACTGCTCCAGCTCCAGCAGCTGGTCCTTGTTCCAGGGCATCACTTGCAGCCACCTGCCCAGTTCCTGCTACCACAGGCCCAGCAGGGACAGCAGGGTAAGAAGGGGGGGAGGTGCGTATGTGTGAATGTCTGAGAAACAGCCCCAGGTTGACTGCAAAACGCAGATTTCTCTTAGAGGGCTCGACGGATCCATCGGGCTACAAACTGGGACTCTGTGGGGCAAGTTGGTTCTTGGTCTCTTCTGACTGGCGCTGAGCTGTTTGCTTCCTCTCTCCCGACAGGGCTGCTCTCGACACCAAATCTCTTTCAGCTACCTCAGCAAAATCCAGGGAGCCTCCTGCCGAACCAGCCTCGCGCAGGGCTCCCAGCACAGGTGAGCAAGAGAGAGACATGGGGCTTCAGAGGGCAAAATATGCAGAGGTAGGGTTGCCAACTCCTGGTTGGAAAATTCCTGGAGATTTCAGGGGAGGGACTTCAGCAGGGTATACCACCGTAGAGTCCATCCTCCAAAACCTGTCATTTTCTCTAGAGGAACTGATCTCCCTTGTCTGGAGATTAGTTGTGATTTTGGGAGATCCCAGGCCCCACCTGGAGGTTGGTAAACCTTCTCAGAGGAGTAAGGAGGAAGGAAAAAATCCTCTTGCAAATCTTGTCTTGTAACCTCATCCTGCCTCCTAGAATGGTGCATTGGGCCACTGCTTCTGTGAAACCAGTACTAAAATACACATTAAAAGCATACAAAACAGTAGTTAAAACAAAAAAGTATTCACCCGCTGACAGTGACAGAAAGGGACAGACAAATATCTCTTGGGGGAGAGTTCCATAGATTCGGTGCCATGACTGAGAAGGCCCTGTCCTGAGTTCCCACCTGCCTAATCTAAGAAGGAGGGTGCCCCTGAAACCAGGCCTTGGAAGATGACTGTAGTAGTTGGGTAGGTCCACATGAGAGTAGGCAGTCCTTCCAGTATGCCAGTCCCAAGTCATTTATTTATTTATTTAAACATTTTTATCCCACCTTTCCTCCTCGTTCAAGGCAGCTTATAATAAGTTAAAACATTCCCAGCTAAAATGAAAGATCAAATAGCAAGCCCCCAATCCCTCCCCTCTTACTCCCCTTAAAAGATGCCTGCCATCTGAACCCCCTCAAAAGCCCGGGCAAACAGGCGGGCCTTGCGGTGCCTTCTAAAGATCTCCAAGGAGGGGACCCCTCTCACCTCTTCAAGGGAGCCCATCCGACAAAGCTGGAGCAATGGGCTCTGGTCACTGCCGGACCGGCCACCCTAAGTGTGTGGGAGAGCCAGCAGATGGCTGCCCGTTGACGGTACTTGTGGCACATAGGGACATATGGAAGGAGACGGTCCTTCAGATGTGGGAATCCCAGGCCATGAAGGGCTTTAAAGCTTTAAATGTAGCTGTTTCAAAATGGGCAATGTGTGTTCCTGGCTGCCAGCCCCTGGCAGCAGTCAGGTGCCTTCCTTCTAGACCAGTTGTAGCTTCCAGGTGGTCTTCAAGGGCAGCCCCATGTGGAGCACATTGCACTAATCCAGCCGGGAGGTTACAGAAGCATGGAGTGGCGTGGTCAAATCACCTGAGTCCAGGTATTTTAAAGCTTAACATCAGCATCTTGAATTGGACCCAGAAACAAATGGGGAAGCAGTCTAGATGGAGCGATATGGTTATGTTCTTTTCATTCATTATGTTTGCGTTGTGTGTGGTGTGGCCGGTGCCTCTTGGATCACTCTTTCTGCGGCTTCTTCTCCAGCAAGTGACTCGGCCTGGCCTCCCCGAGTCCCACCTCGCTCACACGCAGCCACCCAAATGCCTGGAGACCCCTTCACACCCCGAGGAGCCCAGTGACCTGGAGGAGCTGGAGCAGTTTGCCCGCACCTTCAAGCAGCGGCGTATCAAGCTGGGCTTCACACAGGTATGGGCCTGGAGTCTTGGCCTGGCGAGGCTCTCCCTGTTATCTTGAACTGGAGATGAGGCCTTCTGTATACAAAGAGAGCCAGTGTTAGGGTTACTAGGCCCCTGCCAGGGGCAGGATTTTCCCCTCTTTGGGCCCCCTCCTCCTGGCACCATTCAGCCGGCTTGCAGGGGTCAGCAGCTGCAAATCAAGGCCCAGGCCTTGGCCCCATCAGCCCAATGACACCACTTCCAGAAGGGACATCATCACTTTGCTGCTGACATGGGAGACGCTCTGGTATTTGGGCAAAAACTCTATGGTAGAAGCTGTTTTTACCATAATGTTTTCTCTAAATACCAGAGTGTCTTCCAGAAGTGACGGCATCACACAGACAGGGTTCAGGCCTAGGCCTCGATTTGTGGCTGGTAAGACCCCACCCACCTCTCCCCTGCTGATTGCCAGGAGATACCTGGCGACCCCTAGTCAGTGTGGTGTAGTGGTTAGAGTGCTGGACTTGGATTGGGGAGATTTAAGTTCAAATCTCTGCTTGCCATAGAGCTCAGTGGGTGACCAATGGATAGCCGTTCTCTCTCAGCTCAGTCTTCCACAAAGCATTGTTATGAGGATAAAATTAAGGGGGAGTGGAGAACAATGAATGCTGCCCTGAGTTCCTTAGAGGCAGGAGACTAAAAGCCAGGACCTCCAAGGTAGCTTCTCAGAAATGCTATCTGTTCCACGTGCAGGACCAGCTAGGCAGGCACAGTTGGTGAGTCTCAATGCATGGATGAGACGGTGGTGTAGGGAAGAGGGCTTTAGATTTGTAAGGAACTGGGCAACATTTTGGGACAAACCGGGCCTATACAAAAGGGATGGGCTCCACTTGAACCAGGATGGAACCAGACTGCTGGCGTGTAATAAAAAAAAGGTAGCAGAGCAGCTTTTAAACTGAACCTGGGGGGAAAGCCGACAGGAGCTGAGAAGCATCTGGTTTGGGCAAACTCAGTGCACATGGACAAAGGGAAAATTGCTTCAGATTGCCCACATGGGAATTACTTGGACATGAAAGGGAATGGGGAAAAAATGATGGATAGCCACTTAAAGATGCCCAAAGGCACATGCCAGGCAAGTTGAAAGAGAGAAACAGTGCGGAGGTGTTTCTATGCTAATGCTAGAAGCCTCCAAGCAAAAATGGGGGAATTAGAGTGCATGGTTTTAAGAGAAAACATAGATATAGTGAGCATTACAGAAACCTGGTGGAGGGGAGAGAACCAGTGGGATACAGTCATCCCTGGTTACAAACTGTATAGAAATGACAGGGAAGGGCATATTGGAGGGGGTGTTGCTATGTATATCAAGGAAGGCATAGTGTCTAATAAGCTAGAGACCATAAAAAGGGCAGACTCGTCCACAGCATCCTTATGGGTGACGATTCCGGGCCCCAAAGGAGATTTAGTACTGGGGACGTTCTATCGGCCCCCTGACCAAATGGCTCAGGATGATCTTGAGATGGAGAATGAAATTAGGGAAGCATGTAAAGGTAACGAAGTAGTAATAATGGGAGACTTCAACTTCCCTCATATTGATTGGATAAATGTATGCTCCAGTCAAGCCAAAGAGATAAAAATTTTAGACATCCTAAATGACTGTGCCCTCGAACAGTTGGTCATAGACACAATCAGAGGGGAGGCGATCCTGGATTTAATACTCTGTGGTGCTGCCGGTGACTTAGTGCGGGATGTGGATTTAGTTGAGCCAGTTGGCAATAGTGATCACAATGACATCAAATTTAATTTATATGTAAGTGGGAAAGTGACTGGGAAATCTCACACAATCACCTTTGACTTTAAATGAGGGAACTTCTCTAAAATGAGAAAACTGGTAAAGAGGAAGTTGAAAGGAACGGTTAAGAGGGTTAAATCTCTTGAAAAGGCTTGGGGGTTACTCAAGTCCACATTACTAGAGGCTCAGTTAGCTTGTATACCGCAGGTCAGGAAAGGTAGTAATAAGTCCAAGAGGTCACCACCATGGCTAACGGGTAAGGTGAAGGAAGCCATTAGAGAAAAAAAGTCTTCCTTCAGAGACTGGAAGGTTTGCCCAAACGAGGCGAACAGAAGCAAACACAAACTTGCACAAAGGAAATGCAAGCAGATAATTAGAGATGCAAAAAAAGATTTTGAGGGGCTTATTGGTAAACACATCAAAACAAACAATAAGAAATTCTTTAAGTATATTAGGAGTAGGGAACCAGCTAGGGAAGCGGTTGGACCATTGGATGACAATGGGAGTAAAGGAACTGTAAGGGAGGATAAAGCGATTGCTGAAAAACTAAATGAATTCTTCTCATCTGTCTTCACTGTTGAAAATACAGGGCAGATTCCTTCTCCTGAACAGAGATTTTGGAGAGGGGAAAATGAGGAACTGAGGCAAATAGTGGTAACAAGGCAGGAAGTCCTAGAATGTCTAGACAAACTGCATACTAACAAGTCACAGGGACCAGACGGTATTCATCCTAGAGTTGTTCAAGAACTCAAATGGGAAATTGCTGAAGTTCTAACAAAGATATGTAATATGTCCCTTCGATCAGCCTCTGTACCAGAGGACTGGAGAATGGCCAATGTAACACCCATTTATAAAAAAGGTTCCAGGGGGGACCCAGGAAATTACAGGCCAGTTAGCTTAACGTCTGTTCCAGGTAAATTAGTGGAAAGCATTATTAAAGATAGAATTGTCAAGCATATAGAAGGGCAAGGTCTGCTGGGCAAAACCCAACATGGCTTCTGTAAGGGTAGGTCCTGTCTCACTAACCTATTAGAGTTTTTTGAAAGCGTCAATAAGCATGTGGACAGGAATGAGCCTGTGGATATTGTGTATTTGGATTTCCAAAAAGCTTTTGACAAAGTCCCCCACCAAAGACTGCTAAGCAAACTTCATAATCATGGGATAAGAGGACAAATCCTCTTATGGATTGAGAGCTGGCTGAAAAATAGGAAGCAGAGAGTAGGAATCAATGGTCAGTTCTCCCAATGGCGGGATGTGAGCAGTGGGGTGCCTCAGGGATCTGTGTTGGGACCAGTGCTTTTCAACCTGTTCATCAATGACCTGGAGTTGGGGTTAAACAGTGAAGTAGCCAAGTTTGCAGATGACACCAAATTATTTAGGGTGGTTAAAACAAAATCGGACTGTGAAGAGCTCCAGAAGGATCTCTGCATACTGGAAGAATGGAAATTAAAATGGCAAATGAGATTCAATGTGAGTAAGTGTAAAGTGATGCATATTGGGGCAAAAAATCCCAACTTCACATATACACTGATGGGATCTGTGCTGGCAGTGACAGACCAAGAAAAGGATCTTGGGGTGGTAGTGGATAGCTCAATGAAGATGTCAACCCAGTGTGCGGCTGCTGTAAAAAAGGCAAATTCTATGCTGGCCATAATTAGACAAGGAATAGAAAATAAAACTGCTGATATCATACTGCCCTTGTACAAATCTATGGTGAGACCACACTTGGAATACTGTGTACAGTTCTGGTCACCACACCTAAAAAAGGATATTACAGAGCTTGAGAAGGTGCAGAAAAGAGCAACCAAAATGATTAGGGGACTAGAGCAAATGCCCTATGAGGAGCGGTTAGGATGCTTAGGGCTGTTTAGCTTGGAAAGAAGGCGGCTAAGGGAAGACATGATAAGAGGTCTATAAAATTAAGCATGGTTTGGAGAGAGTGGACAGGGAGAAGTTTTTCTCCCTCTCCCATAATACTAGAAACGGGGTCATCTGCTAAAGCTGGAGGGCGAGAGATTCAAAACAGATAAAAGGAAGCATTTTTTCACACAACACATAGTTAAATTGTGGAACTTCCAGCCCCAGGACGTGGTGATGGCTGCCAGCTTGGAGGGCTTTAAGAGGGGAGTGGACATATTCATGGAGGAGAGGGGTATTCATGGCTATTAGTTAGAATGGATACTAGTCATGCTGCATACCTATTCTCTCTAGTATCAGAGGAGCATGCCTATTATTTTGGGTGCGGTGGAACACAGGCAGGATGGTGCTGCTGCAGTCGTCTTGTTTGTGGCTTCCTAGAGGCACCTAGTTGGCCACTGTGTGAACAGACTGCTGGACTTGATGGGCCTTGGTCTGATCCAGCAGGGCCTTTCTCATGCTCTTATGTTTTTAAGGACAATTAAAAAAAACTAAAATAAAGCTAAGCAGGTGCAAGGATCACCTTCTGAGCAACATAAATCCTACTCAGTCCTTCTTTTGGCAACTGGAAAGTCTCTTGGCATTGTCCTGCAAACCTCAAGCCTATACTTGGCTCCTGAAATGCTAGGAATGTCTGTTTTAAGTCAGGGGTGTCAAACATATGGCCCACGGGCCAGATCCGGCCCCTTAAGAGCTCTTATCCTGCCTGTGAGCCAACCAAGGCAACCAACTCTCTCTCAGAATCAGGTGTTTACCCCTAGCATCTCTTTAAAGCAAATTAATCCAGGCCAGTGATCCTGAAGCAATAATACTTTATTAGGAGCAAAAAGGTAAATAAAAGAACTGACTGTCTACAGAACGAAGAAGGCTGTTAATAACGATACAGAAGAAAGTACATGCTTAAGAACTTTCTAGCTAATGAAACCAAAACAAGGTGAGATAAACCCGAGATAAGAGATTCTCAGGCAGCGTAGACCAATTATCCCTACAGCTGCAGATAACAGGATGAACGAAACGAAGCATGAGAGCCAAGGCCATCTGACATGAAGCATGTGAACCAAGGCCATCAGGCCTACTCATGTCAAGAGCAAAGGCCTGAACCAGTGAAGGCCTGACATTCTGCTCCCCTTAGGGGCCCCGTTCCCTTTTCACCGTAGGACGAAGCTTATGAGGGTAAGCATCATGGAATTGTCGAACCAGCCGGGGGGCTGTAACATGGTGTTCGGCCACCCACTCATCATGTCCGGGACCGAGGGGCTTCCAGTGGACGAGATAGGAGAGCACCCACCCCCCGGATACGGGAATCCAGAATCTTGGACACTTCTAAGTGTTCTCCCACCACCACCAATCCCGGAACCTCGGGTGGAGGTTCAGGATGCCACTCAGGATCGGGCACATACTTCTTTAGAAGGCTGACATGAAACACGGGATGGATTCCCCTCAGGGACTTGGGTAGACTGAGCTCCACTGTGACTTCATTAATGAGCCGTGAGACTGTCCCACATATTTTTCACTAAGCTTTTTGCAAGGGCGTAGGGAGCACAGGTTTTTAGTGGACAGATAAACCTGGTCCCCCACCTTAATGTTCCACCCCGGACAATGATGTTTGTCTGCCTGTGCTTTGTACTTGTTTTTGGCCCGCTCCAGATTCTTTTGCAACCAGGGCCAGGTGTCTCGTATCATGTTTATCCAATCAGCTACTTCAGCATCGCCCCCCTCCCCTGCCAAATCCACATTATCAAATGGCCCGAACTCTTTACCATACACCACATGGAACGGGCTGAAACCTGTGGACTGATGGGTAGCATTATTGTAAGCATACTCTGCAAAGGGTAGAAGATCTACCCAATCATCTTGGTGGTAATTCACATAGCAATGCAAATAACACTCTAACACAGAATTGACACGTTCTGTCTGTCCGTCGGTCTGGGGGTGGTACGCACTAGACGACCCTTGTTCCACTCCCACCAATTTCAAAAATGCTTTCCAAAACTTAGCCAAGTATTGTGAACCCCGGTTGGAAATCACCTTGCGCGGAAATGAGTGATATTTAAAGACATGTGACACAAACATTTTTGCCAATTTTTGAGCTGTGGGCAGCCCCGCGCAAGGGACGAAATGCACTTGAGAAGAGGTCCGTAACTACCCGAAGAACCGTTTCCCCCTGACTGGGAGGAAGATCAGTAATAAAGTCCATGGCAATGACTTCCCAGGGAGCCGATGGCGTTTCTAACGGCTTTAAAAGTCTGGGTGGTTTCCTTTTGGCTGTAGCGCACGTAGGACAACTGCGAATGAAAGAGTCCAAGTCCGTTCTCATTCCTGGCCACCAGAATTGCCTACATACTAAATGCAGGGTCTTTACAAAACCAAAGTGCCCCGCCAATTTGGAACCATGGCTCCGATCCATCACCTCCCTCCGCAAAGAAACAGGCACATACATTTTATTTCCTTTAAACCAAAACTCCCCCCGTAGAGTCAGTTTATCTGGCAGAGTATTGGCGGTGCTTTCAGCTTGGCAGGCTTCCGCTAAGGCTATTTTAAAGGTGTCTGGCAGTCCCTTCAAGGGAGGGGATGTTGGCACAACTGTGGAAGAGTCCGGTACTCCCTCTAGGGTGGGGACATTGGCAGAGTCCGACAACCCCTCTAGGGTAGGGGACTTCTGTACTTGGGAGCGAGTCAAAACGGCTAAGCTGGGTACATCCCCCCACTGCTCGGGAGTGAAGTGTGAGTCTGTAGGGCGCTCCACTTTGCTCTGATATTGGGGGATCCGGGAAAGCTTGTCCGCCAAATGATTTTGTTTCCCAGGAACATGCTTCAAGACAAAACGAAACTTTGAGAAGAACTCTGCCCAGCGCACTTGCTTGGCTGTGAGTTTGCACATTCCCTTTAATGCCTCCAAATTTTTATGATCTGTCCACACCTCAAACGGACATTCAGCCCCCTCCAGGAAATATCTCCACACTGTAAGGGCATGTTTCACAGCGGCAGCTTCTTTCTCCCAAATAGGCCAGTTCAATTCAGCCGCAGAAAACTTTTTAGAAAAGTACACACAGGATTGAAGCTGTCCTGCTTCTCCCTCTTGTAACAGAGCCCCCCCCCATGGCCACATCTGAGGCGTCTACTTGAACAATGAATGGTTTTTCACAGTCAGGGTGTTTGAGAATGGGCTCTGAGGTGAAGTTTTTTCAGAGTATCAAACGCATGCTGACAGTCTGGCGTCCAAGCTAGGCAGGAGGAGGGCAGAAGTGCCAAACTTCCTTTCCCTTTATTTTTTAACAGGTCCGTAATGGGCAGTGCCACCTGCGTGAAATTGTTGAGGAACCCCCTGTAAAAATTAGCGAACCCGAGAAACTGCTGCAGTTGTTTGCGAGTGGTTGGCAGTTCCCAATCCAATACCGCTTGTACCTTTTCAGGATCCATGGCTAGACCCTTAGGCGAAACCCAAGAAAGTCAGTTTATCTTGGTGGAACTCACACTTGGACAACTTAGCAAACAAATGATTGTCCCTGAGACGTCTCAAAACTTCTTTAACCATTTTTACATGCTCTTCTCGAGTTTTTGAATAAATCAAAATGTCATCTAGATAGATGATCACCCCTTTGAACAACAAATCATTTAGTACCTTGTTAATCATTTGCATGAAGACACTGGGAGCCCCACTTAATCCGAAGGGCATCACTAAGTATTCGAACATACCAAAACAGCTAGAGAAGGCTGTTTTTTATTCGTCTCCTTCCCTTATCGCAACCCGATAATAAGCTTTGACCAAGTCCAACTTGGTAAAAATGTGCCCCTCCTTCAGTTGGCTAAGCAGGTCGGGGATCAACGGAAGGGGGTAAGCATTTGTCTGGGTAACTGCATTGAGTCTGCGAAAGTCAACACATAAGCGTAGATCGCCCGTTTTTTGCTTTTTGTTTTGCACAAAAAATGAGGGAGCGGAGCAAGGAGCAGAGGAAGGGCGGATAAAACCATGGGCTAAATTTTTGTCCAGAAACTCCTGTAACACTGTCTTTTCCTTTGGACTCATGGGATAAATTTTCCCTTTGGGCAACTTGCCCTCCCCCACTAGTTCGATAGCACAGTCCGTTTTGCGGTGGGGTGGTAGGACATCACACTCCTTCTCATTAAACACATCTGCAAACGCTGTGTACTCCTCAGGCAGTGTGGGGGGAATAGATTTGTGGGGTCCCGCAACCATGGCTGCACACTCTCGCATGGCCACTTCTCTGCAATGGTGCTCGCACTGTGGTTGGGCAAAAGCAATAGTCCTGGCCGCCCAATCGATGGTGGGGCCGTGCCCTTGTAACCAATTTGCTCCCAGTACCACTGGGTACTGAATGCCGGGAGCAATGGTAAAATGAAGCTGTTCCCAGTGCGCCCCAACTCCCATCACCACTTGGCCCGTCTGCCAGTCAACTGTACCCCCCCAAAAGTCACTGCCATCCATTTGGGCGAACTGGATAGCTTGGGGTAAGCACACTGCTTTTACTTTTAAGGCTTAAAAAACTTCTTCATTGATTAAAGTACGTGTGCACCCAGAGTCTACTAGGGCTTCTACTGTCAACCGAGGTCCCCCCTTATAATTTTGCAAGACCACATCTACAAACAAAGTCTCTCCCATGTCGCTCACCGTCACTGGAGCTCCTTGCTTCTTGATGGTTGGGGTCTGCTGTGGAGCTCCCTTTACAGCAGACCTGGTTCGTTTTTTGGCTGGTGACTCCACGGCTCGTCCTCATCCAAAGTTGACGGGCTGTCCGGGCTCGGCCCGGGCGCATTTATAATCCGCGATCCCGCAGGATCGCGTGGCGTTGAACCCTGACCCCCTGGGGTGCGTTGGTCCTCTCGGGAAGTCGGGGTGAGGTTGAGAGCAGTTGGCCCTCGCCTTCCTGGCGCTGCGCTCCTCCGACGATCCCTGCCACCGACCCACGCCGACTCCTCCTTGGTCCTGCAAGAAGTGGCAGGAGGCCCTTCAGGTCGGAAAGGGCAAGCGGCCACGGCTGCTCGGGCGACCCCCAGCTGGACTGGACAGCCGAACTCCTCTTCAAGAAGCCGCTGGACCTCCTCCTCAGTAAGCGGCTCTGCTGCCCTTTCCAGGATCCGCGCTGCCGCCTCGGGGGCAGCCTTTTCAGCCTCCTTACGGAGGCGTTGCGGAAGGTTGCCCTGCTCCGCTGCCATGGCCCTCAGCGGGGGTCACGACACCCCAGCCCAAAATCCGTAAAAAACGAAAAAGGATGGGGATTAACAGCCTGTCAGAATCAGGCGTTTACCCCTAGCATCCCTTTAAAGCAAATTCATCCAGGCAAGTGATCCTGAAGCAATAATACTTTATTAGGAGCAAAAAGGTAAATAAAAGAACTGACTGTCTACAGAACGAAGAAGGCTGTTAATAACGATACAGAAGAAAGTACATGCTTAAGAACACTCTAGCTGGTGAAACCAAGACAAGGTGAGGTAAACCCGAGATAAGAGATTCTCAGGCAGTGTAGACCAATTATCCCAACAGCTGCAGAAAACAGGACGAACGAAACTGTACACAGTTTATACCAGCATGAGAGCCAAGGCTGTCTGACATGAAGCATGTCAACCAAGGCCATCAGGCCTACTCATGTCAAGAGCAAAGGCCTCAACCAGTGAAGGCCTGACACCCTCGTCCCAAGCTGGGCTGGCAAGTCCACTGCAGACTCGCTAGGTGAGGCAGCCACACACACACACACAACTCGCCATTCCTAATCTGGGCTGGCAAGGCCTGGCCCAGCCTGACCAAGTGACAGTTCTGTCATATCCGGCCCTCGTAACAAATGAGTTCAACACCCCTGTTTTAAGTGAAAGATGAGATTGTTGGGATGTTGAATAAGAACTTAAGAGCAGCCATCCTGGATGAAAGCAGTGGTCCATCTTGGCCTGCATCCTGTCTCACACAGTGGCCAACTATAAGCAGAGCACAGAAGTCAAAGCCTCCCCCCTGTTCTTACCGCCCCCCCCCCCCCGCAGCACTGGTATTCAGAGGGTTACTGCCACTGGAAATTGAATCATCATGGGTAACAGTCATTGATGGACCTGTCCTCCATGAATCTCCACAAATCTTTGGAAGCTGACTAAACAAGTGGCTGCCACTTCATCCTGTGGCAGTGAGTCCCACAAGTTAATTACTCTTTGAGTGAAGAAATAATTTGCTTTTGTGCATCCTGAATCAACTGTCTGAGTTTGTAGTGTTAAGGGAGAAGGAGGAAAAAAGTCTCTCTCTCTCTCTGCTTTTTCTACTTGATGCATTTTAGGCTCAACATGAAATCCCAGGTTGGGAATTGTGGCACACCTAGCCCTAGAGACACATACAGCTGACGTTTTCTCTTTTCTGCCCCCCCCCCCTCCACATCCCTTCCTCTACAGGGTGACGTGGGGCTGGCCATGGGAAAGCTTTATGGGAATGACTTCAGCCAGACAACCATCTCACGCTTTGAGGCGCTCAACCTCAGCTTCAAGAACATGTGTAAGCTCAAACCTCTGCTGGAGAAATGGCTCAACGATGCTGGTAAGTGAGGGGGAAGGAGCAGGATAGAGGCTGAGGGCGTATGTGTGCGTCAGGCACTAGAGGGAGCTTTGAAGGTAGGGTTGCCAGCTCTGGGTTGGGAAATACCTGAAGACTTGGGGGAGTGGAGCCTAGGGAGGGCAGAGTTTGAGTGGGGAGGAACCTGAACAGGTATAAAGCCATAGAGTTCACCCTCCAAAGCAGCCATTTTCTCCAGGGGAACTGATCTTGGTCATCTGGAGATGAGCTGTAATAGCGGGAGATCTCCAGGTGCTACCTTGAGGTTGGCAACCCTATTTGAGGGGGCAAAGGGGCCATAGGGGTAGATGGGACTTGACTGGACTGTACTTGAAGAGAGAAGAGGTTGGGTTCAGGATGTGAGAGTGGCTTCTCCACTGAGGCTCGGTTGAGGCGGTGACAGGGAAAAGAGGAAAGTGAGTAGGCCTCACAGGGGTCGCGGTGGCGGGTGGCTCTTCAGGCAGGAGAAGAGAAATGAGCTCCCTGATTGGAGAGTGTTTCCTGCTGAGGAAGCTGAGGCCCGCTTGGGCCAGTGACAGACAAGCCACAAGGAATGTCTCAGGAAGAGGCAGGACAGGCCTCATGGCTCGAGGGAAGTTCACTTTGTGGGATCTGAGTCCTTCTCAGTAAGGCAGATACTCCACATGCCGCTTAAACAGTGGCCCGTTATTGTGATGAAGACAGGTGAAACAAGATAGGCAGGCTGGTTAAAAGCTGCTCAAGTGAAGACCCGGGGGCTAGAGCAACTGCCCTATGAGCAGCGGTTAAAATGCTTAGGCCTGTTTAGCTTTGGAAAGAAGGCAGTTAGGGGGAGACATGGCAGGGTTCTATAAAATTATGCATGGTGTGGAGAAGCTTTCGTTCCTCTCTCATAATACCAGAACGTGGGGTAATATGCTGAAGCTGGAGGGCGAGAGATTCAAAACAGATAAAAGGAAGTATTTTTTCACACAACACATAGTGAAATTGTGGAACTCCCTGCCCCAGGATGTGATGATGGCTGCTTTAAGAGGAGTGGACATGTTCATGGAGGAGAGGACTATTCATGGCAACAAGTAAAAATGGATACTAGTCATGATGCACATCTATTCTCTCCAGGATCAGAGGAGCATGCCTATTATCTTAGGTGCTGTGGAACACAGGCAGGATGGTGCTGTTGCAGTCGTCTTGTTTGTAAGAGCTTCCTGGAGGCACCTGGTTGGCCACTGTGTGAACAGACTGCTGGACTTGATAGGCCTTGGTCTGACCTAGCATGGCTTTTCTTATGTTCTTATGACTCAGTTAAGCAATAGCAGTGGGAAAAAAGGAAAGGGAGTGGGAACAAGAAGGTGGAAACCAGGCCAGCGTGTGGGAGCTAGAGGGACAGGGAAACCTGTCTGAGGTGACCTACCTGGGGCGGGGGACTGGGGGCAGGCAGGGCAAAATATCTGGACATGGTGTGGGTGGCAAATAAATGGCTCTTTCTCCCTCTTCCCACATCTGTCACAGAGACAATGTCTGTGGACTCCACGCTTCCCAGCCCCAACCAGCTGAGCAGTCCCAACATGGGCTTTGACGGGCTGCCGGGTCGGCGCCGCAAGAAACGGACCAGCATTGAGACCAATGTCCGCTTCGCATTGGAAAAAAGCTTTCTCGCGGTGAGCTGCTCCCCACCAAGTGGGCTCATGTACATGCCAAGAGACAAAGGTTCCCCACCCCTCCAGTTTCTAATAAGCTGTCCTGAAGTTAAGAAATACAGTGGGGAACAAATGGAAGTCATGTTTTGTAAAAACCTCTTTTAGAACACATCACCTTCATTACTGGCCCCAAGGCCTTTCTGGAAATCTTTGCTCTAGGCCTCCCAGATCCCTGGGGGTGGGGGAGAGAAACTTCCAACTCAGATCAGGGAGGGGATTTAACCGCCCTCCCCAGTCAGCCTGCAATAGCTGCTGTTTGCCACATCAGTGGAAGATATGGACAACCTGTATGCTTCCACCAGAGAGACAAACCTCAGCTCCAGGGAGAGCATTTGAGACTGGGAAACAGGCATGGAAGGAAAGGACTAATCTCCCCTCCCTCTATACTAGGGTTGCCACCCTCCAGGTGGGCGAGGGGCCAGAAGTTCTCCTGGAATTACAATTGATCTCCAGACTGAAGAAATAATTTCCTCTGGAGGAAATGGCAGCTTCGGAGGACAGACTCTGTGGCATCACATCCCTGCTGAACTCACTACCCTCTCCAAACTCTGCCTTCCTCAGGCTCTGCCTCCAGACCTCTAGGACAGGGGTGGGGAACCTCCGGCCCACGGGCCGTATACGGCCTGTGACATCATTGGCGGTGGCCCGCGGACTCTCCCGCAGAAGCCGCCGCTGGAGCAAGCGCAGATGGGAGGGCGAGTGGGGAACAGAAGCCAAGCGCCAGCACTCGGCATGGCCGGTGGCTTCTCCGGCGCCCTCTGGGTCTGTGCAAGAGGAGGGGCGTGGCTGGCGGGTGAGCGCGAAGGAGGCTCTGCCCCACCCCTCTCGCCTCTCACAAGACTGAAGCTGTGCCCCACCGCCACATCCCCCCTCGCAAGTGGGTAGGAAGGAGCCCCCCTCGGGGCAGGCTGGCCAGTGGGAGATCCACCCCTGGGCGGGGGGCTTAGGGGCCTGGGCAAGCTAGGCAGGCAGGCAGGCAGGCAGAGAGGGGCGCTGGGCTGGGCTCCCTCCCTCCTTCCCTCCGCGCCAGACGTGCCTCCTCTGAAAGGGGTGGGTGGAGGAGGTGGCGGCAAGGCCCAGTCGGGCGTGGGATCCTCCTTCTGCTGCTCGCTCCAGGCACGTGGGAGGCGGTGGGGCTCAGCCCGGCCCACAGGCGAAGGGCACGGTGGTCAGGCTGGTGGCTGGCGAGCTGCGGGGCAGGAAGTCGGGCGGGCGGAGGCTCTGGGGCGCCTCCCTCCCCTCCCCTCCCTCGCTGGCGGTGGGCCCGGCTGGGAGGGGGCAGCTGTCAGCGGGGCAGGACGCCGAGTCTTCATGGGAGGGGAGGGGTCTCCTGGCGCCCCTTGCGCTGCAGGCTGTTCTGCGTGCGCACCCCCCCTTCTCTGCTGAGGGGGGAGGAGGCGAGGGGCCTTGTGTGTGTGTTTGGAAAAAGCGGGAAGCCTTTTCTGTCTCTGGCCATTCATGCACAGGAGGTTTTACCTTGGACTTGCCGCTCTGTAGATGCACATTTTCCCCATCCAAATTCTCAAAACTCATCAATAAGTCCCCATGCAGAGTTTTGAGAATCTGGATGGGGAAAATGTGCATCTGGAGAGCGGCAAATCCAAGGCAAAACCTCCCGTGCATGAATAGCCAGAGACAGAAAAGGCTTCCCGCTTTTTCCAAACACACACACGGCCCCCCGCCTCCTCCCCCCTTAGCAGAGAAGGGGGCGCGCGCGCAGAACAGCCCGCAGCGCACAGGGCGCTGGGAGACCCTTCCCGTGGAGGCTCGGCGTCCTGCCCCGCTGACAGCTGCCCCCTCCCAGCCTCTTTCTGTCTCCCTTTGTCCTTTTCTTTCCCTACTTTTCTTTCTTTTTCTCCCTCGCTCCATTTCTTTCTCTCTCCCTCCCTTCCTCCCTTCCTTCTTTCCCTTTCTCCGGCGCTTTTCCGGCACCCTCGTGTGGAGGGGTGTGCAGTCCTATGCCACCTTTGAACTGCCCACAAGCCACCCTCCAAACACCTTTCCATTTGTCTTGATATGTAGAGAGAAAACAGTAAGGAACTAGGGGTGCCAACCTCCAGGTACTAGCTGGAGATCTCCTGCTATTACAAGTGACCTCCAGCCAATAGAGATCAGTTCCCCTGGAGAAAATGGCCACTTTGGCAATTGGACTCTATGGCACTGAAGTCCCTCCCCAAACCCCATCCTCCTCAGGCACCATCTAAAAAACCTCCCACTCATGGCAAAAAGGAACTTGGCAACCCTAGCCTCTCCCCCGCCCCCCCCCCCCGCCCCGGCTGGGAGATCTATGTCCAGTATGGCCCCTGGATGATGTTATAAATATGCAAATGGCCCTTGGCAGGAAAAAGGTTCCCCACCCCTGCCTTAAAACATTCCAACATTGGTTCTCAGCAGCCAGAGTGGGGGAATTCAAAACAAGGTGATGCTCCATCGCACACTGTGGAGTATTTTTCACGGAGATTTGCTGCTGTTTCGACGCTGATTTGCGTCGGAGTCAAATTTTGGTTATTCACTGCAGATCCGTATTTTCCCCCACTGAGCAAAATAAGCCGATTTAAAAGAGAGACAATCTAAACCACTTTTGAGACGATCTTTCCTGTGGACTCGTGTTTTGTTGCTCGGATGCCCATGAAGAAATGTTTGCTTCGCTCCCCGGGACGTCTCCTTTCTCCTCCCCCAAGAACGGTGATTGGCTGGGGGAGTTTCGTGCTCGGACAAGAATACTGCTCCTTTTGCTGCCTGCCTGCCTGCCTAGAATCTCTCCCTCCGTCCCCTCACGCCTTCCCCGCCCCTTGCCCGGGATGGGCCTTGGAGCTGGGCCCACACCTCCAACCCCAGGGGGACATCGGACGGACGGCTCCAGGGGGAGACTGGCGGGGCCATGCCATGTGCTCCTCGCGCACTGGGGGTGGTGGTGGTGGCAGCTCAGTCTAGGGCAGCTGGACCCGTGGGGGGAATGTTCAAGGGAAGGGGCTGTTGGCCCCTCTGCCCCAGAGGGGAGGGGGGATTTTTGAGAAATCGGATGGGGAAAATGTGCATCCTGAGAGCGGAAAACCCAAGTCAAAACTCCCTCCCATCACTCTTCTGAAGAGGGGCGGCCAGCCTGCTCTTATCTCCCTCCTCTCTCTCGATGCACTGTGGCCGGATCATTGCCGGCGCGCAATCCAGGGGCCTTCTTTCCTCTCCCCCCCCCCCCGCCATGCACACTGGCTGGATCGGTGCTGGCATGCAAGCTAGGAGCCCTCCTGTCTCTCACGATGCAATGTGGCCGGATCAGGCCGGCACGCAATCCAGGGGCCTTCTTTCCTCCCCCCCCATTCCCACTTTCAGCTAAACACTTCTCTGGGCACATGGATTCCCTGCCCCCCCCATCCTGTCTATCATTAAAGGGCAATGGGTTCCACACCTATAGAAAATAGAGGGAAGCTTTGAGGAAAGCGCTGCCTTGCCCCCCCCCCCCCCAATTTGGATTCTGACTTTTCCAAAAGCAGAACAGAGCGAGGGTGGAAGAAAAATGGAGGAGACCAGAGGGACTGGTGCTTGTTTTTTGCTCTGGGGCTGGTGAACCGCACAAAGTAATCTGCTGGGCGGAGTTGGGGCGGAGCTGGGGGCAGGCATAAACAATGAGCCTGTTGGAAGGGGAGGCCTCCTGCAAAAGGGACAGACCAAACCGTTGTCAAATACAGCGTGCTTTGTTCCCATGAAAAACCAAAACTACATCAAGATTGACAGGGATAAATCGCGGCCATGAAAAAAACATTTAAATCGTGGGTTTTTTTAGTCCGTGGCAAAACAAAAGCAAAATCTACCGTGAAAAATGCCCCTGTGTTAGCAGGGAGAAAGTTCACCAGTCCCTTTTGCATGTCCAGGTTCACAGTAGAATGACAGTTCGAGAACATATTCTTTGTAGTGTACAAAAGTCCTCCCCGTGTCCATACCCCTCTCTGGACCTTCTGAGGCTCTATGCGGCCGCTTGGCCCCCTCTCCCATGTATGTAGATTCTCCACACTATCCCGTTAACATTCTGCCCTGCGCCCTCCTGCCTGCAGAACCAGAAGCCTACCTCAGAGGAGATCCTACTTATTGCCGAGCAACTGAACATGGAGAAGGAGGTGATTCGCGTCTGGTTCTGCAATCGCCGCCAGAAGGAGAAGCGGATCAACCCTTGCAGCTCTGCTCCCATGTTACCTGCCCAGGGCAAGCCCCCCGGCTACAGCCCCCTCATGGTATGCTCCTGCTCTCCTTGATTCCTTCGTCCCCCTTACACCCTCTTTGTGATACATGCCTTACGTTCCCCTCTTGCTGTACACTGTACCTTCCTATATACCTTATTCCTCCCCTGAAAACTCCCTTATATTGCATGCGTATAATTACACTGCCCCTGCTACAACCCTCTCGTCATACACTCCCCAACACCACCCTGCTTCTTCTGCCCCCTGATAGCACATGCCAGACATAAAGGCCTAACTACACAATACACTGTTCTTGGTTCCATCCCCTGGGTCCAATCGATAGATGCACTCTGAGAGTTTTGTGCTCAGAAATTAATCCCCAGGTGTGCGGGCAGGCCTGATTTGGATCTGGACTGTGGCACATGGGGAGAGGGGGATTAAGCTCTCTCCATGCTGGTTAACCCTCTTTACGCTGGAGAGTCAACGTGGCGTGGTGGTTAAGAGCGGTGGACTCTAATCTGGAGAACTGGGTTTGATTCCCCTCCACATGAGCGGCAGACTCTAATCTGGTGAAGCGGGTTGGTTTCCCCACTCCTCCACGTGAAGCCTGCTGGGTGACCTTGGGCCAATCACAGTTCTCTCCGAACTCTCTCAGCCCCACCTGTTTCACAATGTGTCTGTTGTGGGGAGGGGAAGGAAAGGCAATTGTAAGCTAGTTTGAGACTCCTTAAAGGTAGAGAAAATCAGGGTATAAAAACCAACTCTTCTTCTTCTTACCCCCCTCCCCTTTATCCTGACCTAAATTGTGCTAGGAAGCCGCTGTTTGCCTGCTGGGGAAACTTACATGTGGCCCCTTGGTACAGGTTTACCAAACGGGGAGTCCCTGTCTCAGCTTAGGAAAACCATGCAAGGGAGAAGGCTAAGGCCCCTCACCGCATGCAAATCAGGTCCCAATGCAAACCGGGCCCATGCATACCTGGGAATGAAGTTCTCAGCATGGAACTCCCAGAGCACATCTGTTGACCAGACCCATGGATGGACTTGGGAACAGGGCATCATATTTTTAGGACCTTTCTTCCCCTTCATATAGTATGTAATTTTCTACCTTCCCTTCTTGATATAATCTTTATATAATGTACATACCTACCTGACCCTCATGCAATCACCCCCCCCCCTTTCTCTGCACTCACTGTAACCTCAGCACAGTCCTACTTACTTATCCCCATGGATAAAGCCCACATTTGGGACTTACCTTCTCACGAACTACCTTGTAACTCTGCCTCATGGCTTTTTAACTTACTTGTTCCATTCAGGCCCTGCATACCTACTTATCTAGTTCATGAGCCCCTATTTGGGATGTGTATCTCTTTTGGTTCAAGTGGCTGTTACATCTTACATGGGTCAGGACACAGGTGGCCAACCTGACTCTCTGTCACACAGAAGAACAGACTCTCTTACCTTAACAGTGGCCCACTGCTCTGTTTAGGTCCCCGGTACTGTGACGGGGAGGGAGGGGCTTCCTGCTTTCCTCCTGCGCTGTTTTCACCAGCAAAAACAACCACAAGAGGAGACCCTGTTTGGCCCTTTCTCTAGCTCCACGTGTCTTTCCTAGCACACGTGGAACCAGAGAAAGGGGCAAACAGGTCCCTCCATGGCTGTTTCCACTGGTGAAAATGGTGTGGGAGAGAAGCTAAATGACCCTCCTTCCCCTTCCCCTCAAGAAGGGAGGAGGGGCTACTCGCTTCCCTCCTGTGCCATTTTCGCCATTGGAAACAGCTGGGGGAGGGAGCCCTGTTAGCCCTTTCTCTGGCTCCATGAGTCTTTCCTGGTTCATGTGGAACCAGATAAAGGGGCAAACAGGGCCACCTACAGTTGTTTCAACTGGTGAAAGTGGTGAGGGAGGAGCCGGAAGCCCCTCCTTCCCCTTCACAGGGCTCCAGAGCTGAATGGAGTACTGTTGGGGTAAGATACCCCATTCTTCTATGTGACAGTGAGTCAGGACAGGCACCAATGTCCCAACCTGTGTAAGATGTAACGCCTAGTTTGAGCCTCAGAGATACCCAGTATCGTATATCACTGGGTAACATGAGAAGGCCACCTTCCGGAAGTCTCTTCCTTGTATCTTTTATAGTCTCTTTCTCTCTTGCATCTCCCCAGGTGACCAGCCCAGGCACCGGCACAAGTCTGCCCCTCTCCCAGGCTTCCAGTAGTCTGAGCACAACAGGTAGCCGTCTTCTGGTTGCACACACCTCTCTCCCCAGGACCCTCCTTCTAGTACAACTGGCCAATGGGATGCTGAGAGCTCTGAGCTATATATTTGTTAGAAGTATAATGATCGGTTGTTTGGTTTTGGGCTGCCACCAGCTTCATGTGTGCATGGTACGACACTGTATTGGGGGAAACATCTGGGAAGCATTCAGAGAGGAGGGGAGGAAGCAGATAGCATTCTCTCCTAAGGTGGATGGATGACCATCCCTGTTGAGTGTAAGAAGCCAGTCAGGCCACCTGCAGGGGTTCTCTATGAGCCACCGTGTACCTCTACTGGGGCATGGCTCCATTTTATCCATTGGCAGAATACTTAAGGTTTGGTATGTAGCTGCAGAACCTTCCTCAAAGTTGACACCAAAGGAAACCTAGTTTGTTGGCATAGTGGGTTATGGAAAGAAAATACTTCTTTACACAATGATTGATTAAAATGTGGAATTCGCTGTCAGAGGATGTAGTGATGGCTGCAGGCAATCAGAAATTTAAAAGGGGATTAGACAGATTCATGGAGAAGAGGTCTATCAGTGGCTACTAGCCATGGTGACTAAAGGGAACATGATGTGAGGGCCATCTGGCTGCAACATCTGTCACCCCACTGATCGCCAGGGTTGATTCGGCTGATCTGGCTGGCTAGGCGGGTGTCCCCTCCCTCCCCGCTCCATGTGCATCCCTCCCAAAGCTGTGTGTTCGGTGGAAGAGGACGACCAGATATCCCAGATAGAAGGAATGTACTGCTGCTAGAACCTCCAAACTAAAGGGAACATCCACGTTCAGAGGCAGTCAACCTCTGAATCCCAGTGCCAGGAGGCAACGTCAGGGGAAGGCCTCAGCCTCTGTGCACTGTTGGTGGCCCTCCAGAGGAACTGGTTGGCCATTGTGTGAGACAGGATGCTGGACTAGATGGACCCTCACTGGTCCCATCCAGCATGTTCTTATGATGGTCTCTTTCATGAGACACACAGCTAAAGTGGAATTCATAGAAGGGGTGGTAGCCGTTAACGCACTTGGCTTCGAGGACAAAAAAGGATCAGATGGATTCATGGAGGGTAGGTCTATTATAGAAAGAACCTCCCTTTTCAGAAGCAGTATATTTCTGAGTTCCGGAAGTCGGGAACAAAGAATATGAGATGACCATCAATTTAATGTCCTACTCATGAGCTTCTAGAGCATTTGGGTCTCAAAAACAGATCAAGGAATCCAAAAGGATGATGTGAACAGCGATGGAACCTGATACAGATGTTTCTGAGTGAGGGAATTATCTGCTGAGCCGGATGAAGGGGGGCCTGGCCAGCTCCAGCCCTCGAGGTCTAATTGACTGTGGTTGGAAGTTCAGAGGAAGGGGCTGTCAGCTGGAACTGGATTGAGACATGATGGAAGGCAGGGGTGGAGCACCCGTCAAATCTACTGGAAAAACTCCTGGTGGGCCTCTGGCTTAAAGTGCCACGGCCAGCCAAGAGCAAGTTGAGGCACGTGGCCCCTGTGGTCCTGGCTCAGAGCTACAGGAGTCACGTGGCTCAGACCTGGGGCACAATGACAGTAGGCTTTAGGCTCACACCTGTTCTCATTGTTGCCGCAGCCCAGGTCTGAGCTGAGCTACCCCTGCAGCAGAGCCTGCGCCAGGATGCCCCTTGGCTCCAGGCACGGAGCTGGAGGAAGGAGAGCCCAGGGCGGGGGAGGGGGGAGGAAGGGGCGTGCCACATGCACATACGTGCGCACAGGGGCACTGGAGGCAGGTGCTGGTGGCCCCAGGGGCAGAGAGAAATGTGCGGGGTGGGGTGCATGGTGGCTGTCCCCGCAGAAAGCAAGAGAGGGAGAGCAGCGGCCGGTATGAACTGAGGGCGGGCAGGTGGTGTGGGCACCAGATGGGCCGCAGGCAGGCAGCTGCGCTGTGCAGCGGCACTATTCTCCCCATACCCGTGCTCCCTATGCCTGCGCTGGCATCTTCCCACTCCTTGAACCCAGGGCAAGTGCCCCCACCAGACATGCCCTCCCCCCCAAGATCCAGCCCTGCTTGGCTCAGCTTGATCCAGGTTCTGTTTAAACAACCCCTGCTGAAAGGGTGCCAGGGTGCCTCCTCTCGCTGGATAGTCAGTGTGGTGTAGTGGTTAGGAGCCGTGGATTCTAATCTGGAGAACCAGGTTTGATTCTCTGCTCCTCCACATGAAGCCAGCTGGGTGACCTTGGGCTAATCACAGTTCTCTCTGAACTCACTCAGCCTCACCTACCTCACAAGGTGCCTGTTGTGGGGAGGGGAAGGGTAGGAGATTGAAAGTTGGTTTGATTCTCCTTAAAAGGTTGAGAAAGTCAGCATATAAAAACTAACTCTTCTCTCTGAAAATCCTTTTGCTGACAATTGGGGAAGCTGGAGTTCTCAGCTGGAGCTGGATCTAGGTGTGACATAAGGGTATTTGTGATTAATAAAATCAAGACTGCAAAAAGTGCAATAATTTATTTACTTAAAATGTTTCTATGCTGCCTTTCCAACCAAATCAGGAACCTCCATTACGCAAGTGCACATTAACTGCAGATTTCACAAACAAATACCGCAGGAACATCTGTGAATTGTAACAAGATGGTCCATAGAGATTGTTTCAGAGGGTGAGCCATGTTGGTTTGCAGTAGAACAGCCTAAATTTGAGTCCAGCAGCACCTTAACCAAAAGGTTTTGGGGGTACAAGCTTCCGAGAGTAAACACTCCCTTCGTATCTGATGAAGGGAGCTTTGACTTGAAAACTCAACTCTTGTTGGTTTCTAAAGTAGTACTGGACTCGAACCTGGCTATCCATAAATACTGCAGGCTGTGGACTGTTTTGTTACAATGTTGATATTTTTCTGCTGTATTTTAATAATTTGTTGATGCTTTCCTTAGACTTCGTGGTATTTTGATTTTTGGAGTGGCTTTACATTGTATTACATTATTAAGAGCCCCGTGGCGCAGAGTGCTAAGCTGCAGTATTGCAGTCCAAAGCTCTGCTCACGACCTGAGTTCGATCCCGACGGAAGTCAGTTTCAGGTAGCCGCCTCAAGGTCGACTCAGCCTTCCATCCTTCTGAGGTCGGTAAAATGAGTACCCAGCTTGCTGGGGGTAAAGGGAAGATGACTGGGGAAGGCACTGACAAACCACTCCGTAAACAAAGTCTGCCTAGAAAACGTCGGGATGTGACGTCACCCCATGGGTCAGGAATGACCCGGTGCTTGCACAGGGGACCTTTACCTTTACCTTTTTACATTGTATTGGATACCCACATTAAAGTTGAAGGTGCAACTCTGCTTAGGGATTTTGCCCCATAGGTCTTGTAATACTCTCGTGGATGTATCTGATGGGTTTTCTGCTTATATTTTTTCAGTTGGAAGGGTATGCTCCTGTTTTTTGGCTCCCAGTGCCTGCTGGCATTTGCATCCTCCCCCCCTTAACCCCACCCCCGCTTTAATAGGGAGCCTGAGCCTCTCTCCTTAACCTCTTGTCCTCTTCTCTTGGGCAGTTACTACCTTATCCCCTACAGTCTGCTCCCTGACCCCCAGTCGGACAGCGGTGGGAGCAGGGGGCACCGCCCTCAACTCAGTCACACCGCCCCCAAGCAACAGCACAAACCCTAGCCCCCAGAGTCACTCGGCTATCAGCTTGCAAGGCCTGAATACCAGTTCGGGGTAAGTGGCAGGGGAGAGAAAGGCCCTCGAGGGCCCTGCGACAGTTTGAACGGTAGGGGAAGGGGACGTCTGATCTGGGTTGGTCGTATGCTGTAAGGGGGGGAGGGGGCTTTGGGCAACCTTTTTGCATAAGAGGCATTATATCCCCCAAACCAGTATTGCCAACTCTAGGTTGGGAAATTCCTGGAGATTTAAGGGTAGAGCCTGGGGAGGGCAGGGTTTGAAGAGAGACCTCAGCCATAGAGTCCACTCTCTATAATGCCATAGAGTCTACTCTCCAGAGCAGCCATTTTGTCCATGGGAACTGATCTCTGTCATCTGGAAGTCAGTTGTAATTCCGGGAGTCTCCAGGCCCCACCAAGAGGTTGGCAACCCTACCCCAAGCAGCAAGGGGACTAGAACCTCAAGGAGATGGTGGAATCCATGAAGAATTGATACCCTTCTGGGTGTTTTAAGCTGAGTCCTCTTGCTACTGTCCTAAAATTACAAGAGACAAAAATTTGCTTGCTGGGTTACCAGGGGTCGCTCAATTTGCGCTGTAGACTCCCACGTTAACCTGCTGCATCTGGTTTGATTTCAGAAGCACAGTGCTAGGGGTGAATGCCGGGTTAAACCCAGCGCTAATGGCCACCAACCCGCTGGCCACCATTCAAGGTCGGTGAAAAAACCAGACGTGAGATGCCATTTCTGCCATATTCACCCCACCAGCCTGTTTGCGTGCGAAAGAGGAAGTGCGTTTGGGGCTGTGTGTGTTGGCAAGCGTCTGCTGTCTCGGGGATCGTATGCATGCATGCAGCGGGGGATGACTTCTGGAGGAACTGATACAAACATGCAGGGAGTTCCGCAAGCACTCTTGCGTTCGGCTGGAAAGACTTGTTGGGACCCATTCCAAATAATTTGGGCTGTTCCTTGATAAAACCAGTCTTGGTCGATTAACTGTAGGGGTTTGAGCCCATGTATCCTCTGTGCACGCAGATCGAAGAAGCCTTCTGGTAGGGGAAAAACCCGTTATCTTGTTTTTTTAGACAAGGCGGGTGTGTGCCACAGCAGATGCCATCAGAGAAGAGGAATTGCCTTTTGTGTGATGGAGGAGAGGGAATGCCTCTTTTAAATTGGGGGGGGGGGCATCCGACCACCCTCCAAGTATCCATCACTAGTACCATTAACCCCTAGAAATCATATTCAGTAGTCCCTATGGCTTCTGAAGTTTTATCAGACGTTGCCCTCGTACTTCCAAGAATAGTTTTATTGCAACCATAATGGTTGGGCTTCTTTGTTTAAATGAAAAACTGGGTTGTTGCTTTCTTTAATGCAAATGGGTCTTCTTGGGAAATTTGAGCTCAAATTCACATGATGCGCTTTTTCTGGATTCTTGTGGTATCCTGGTATACACACATGGCATGGCCCTACTTTTAAGGTGCATCCTCTTGTCACATCCAGGCTTGGGGATAGGCTATCTAGTCAGGGATAGTGATGCTCCCAGGCAGTGAATCTCACAGCTTTCCAGCATAGATGGAGTTTAATATTTATTTATTTACTTCACTGAAGGGAAAACACACACACAAGTGTATCTTGATTTGTGAGGGAACCAGCTCTGCCCTCTGAGTGGAGCTCTCAGGTTTTTATTAAGAAAGACACATAATGAATAGCAAGGTTGATCAATACTTTAGACAATGGAATTTTAGGCAAAGCATACTACGATTAATGATTAACAAGATCAAGGCATAGCGAAGACAATGCACATTCCTCCAGCATCCTTTAGAGTAAACATACATAGAACGATGAGATTAAAAGAAGCTAATCCCTTCAAGACTGCTCCACTGAGGTCATTAGGCAGCTAGTGAACTTTGCACTGTACTATGTGATCAGTATTGAAAGTGGACTTTGGCCGGGAGCTTTTCCATAGGCCTAGAATTTATTGTGACCAATATTTTAATATGGCAGAATCAGGGGTCTGTGAAACCAATATTAATATGGCGAGGGTGTGCCCTGCCACCAATTAATAATTGGCTTCAAAAACCTCTACACTTCACATCATTTATACCCTGCCCCTCTCCCCAACAGGGGACCCAACGTGCCTTACATTTGTTCTCCTCTCCTCCATTTTATCCTCACAAACAACCCTGTGAGGTAAGTTAGGCTAAGGGTCACCCAGCGAGCTTCCATGGGAGAGTGGGGACTCGAACCTGAGTCTCCCAGATTCTACTCCGATGCTCTAACTCAGGGGTGTCAAACTTAATTGTTACAAGGACTGGATATGACATGTCATTTGGCTGGCCTGGGCCAGGCCTTGCCAGCCCAGATGGAGAGTGGGGAGGCGGCTGCCTCGGCTGGCTCGTGACCTGGATAAGAGCTCTTGAGGGGCCAGATCCGGCCCACGAGCCTTATGTTTAACACACCTGCTCTAACTACTGCACCACGCTGGCTCTCTCGTCTGTGTCGACCATGCATAGTGATGCCCACTTTCCCCAGTATGCTTTGTGACTTCCGCACATTTGCGCGCATTGCTGCAATGCCTCTTCTCATCACCAAATGTGATGCTGAAAAACTAGACTGCATCCACACGTGATTGGAGATTGCCCTACTGTGGCATTCTAGCAGTCATTTGCAAAACAGATTTCCCAATGCGAATGAGACAGTCCAGTGGCGAATGGCTGCTGCAGTGCCACAATCGCACAACCTCCAGCTGTGTGTTCATGCAGACTTGCTGACCCACCAAGTGGAGTTACAGACCAGAGCAGTAACTCCTACAGTGGTCTGCTTTCAAGATCTCCCCTACCTCCTTTTTTCTTATCACGACCGTCTGTTATGCTCCATGACTAGTAACATGCTGAGTGGAATACAGCCCACATTGGGTGGGCTTGTGAAAAGTTCTGTTTTTAATGCTCCTTTGGAAACGCAAATCTGGAATTGCCAAGCAACTGACTGGCCAGAAACAACCCCAGGCTGCATCAAAGTTAGGCAGCCCTAGCCTAAAAGAGAATGCTGGACTCCACCAGTCCCTCCGTTCCAACTTCCTTCAAGATTTTCAAGCGTTGAATGTATGAATCTGGGGGTGGTGGCAGTGCCTGTGAGCTGTTGTGTGGATGTGGGTCAGATGTGTGAGGGTTCTGCAAGTCAGTGCTCATCCCCCAGAACCTACTCTCATTCCCGCTGAGATTTCCTGTCCATCCTTGTCGTCTTAGAGTAGAAGGCATCACGCTCCATAACATGCATTGTTTTCATATCCCACCTGCTAATTGCTACTAGTTCATTCTTTCAAAACATACCCCATATCGTGTGTCTGTTTCATGTGAACTGCACAGGGGGTTGGAGGTATACATGGGGGGTGGGTATCATTTCGACGACAGCTCTGTTTGCACCTTGCACTTCTGCCTTTTTGAATGAGGGAGGAAGGCCCCTGTCTCCCCGCCAAAAGGATTGGAATGGTTTGGAATGGAGGATCCCATGTCAACACTTTTCCAGCTCTGGTCAGTGGTGTGACCAGCAGGGGGCTTGATACTTACAGAACTGGTGAGCGGTTTCTCCCTCTAGAGCAGCGGCCCCCAACCTCTTTGAGCTTACGGACACCTTTGGAAATTTGACACACAGTGGAGGGCACAGCCATAAAATGGCTGCTGCAGGAGGCAGAGCCATCACAAAATGGCTGCCATAGCCTCTACCTTCAGTCACACAGTGAAGATCGTTGTGCTGTGGTGGCAACTGCTGCTTTACAGCCAGTGAAATCTGCAGCGGCCCATCAGGAACCCAGCTTGCCAAAAGCGTCACCTGGCTCTGCCCATTTGCTAAAAACACTTGGCGGGTACCAGGAAAGATGTCAAAGGGCGCCAAGGTGCTCACAGGCACCATGTTGAGGACCCCTGCTCTAGAGAGTGGCCATAGGGATATGTCGTTTCTCCGGGTCAGAAATCTCTCAAAACATAAGCTGGTGGGAAAATGCTGGTGCAGACATGCTCTAACTTCTGGTTTTCTCTCCCTGTCTAGCGTTGGCCAGTGGTGGAAGCCTGCCAATTACCAGCCTTGATGCCAGTGGTAACTTGGTCTTGGGTACCACAGCGGGCACAACCGGAAGCCAGAGCATCGTGACCTCTCAGCTCTTCCTCAACCATGCAGGCCTACCCTTGCTGAGTGCTGCCCCAGGAGCAGTGGGGCTGGTGTCGGCTGCTGCTGCCGTGGCTGCTTCCATGCCCAGCAAGTCCCCCACCTTGACCTCCTCCTCTTCTTCCTCCTCTTCCTCCTCCTCCTGTTCTTCATGCAGCTCCTCCAGTGACCTGGCGCAGACTCTGGGGCAGGCTGGTCCCGGATCCACCGAGCCGGATGCCAAGACGGAATGAGGGTCGAGGAGTGCTCCTCTCTGCCTTTGCCGACGCGGTGGCGGGCCCAAAGGAGTGGACGTACAAACCGGCGAGTGAAACCAAAAAAAAAAGAAAGAAAAACTAAACCAAACAAAGAATTGTCAGCAACAGCCAAACAAAAAACCAACCAAAAAATAATCATAACCCAAAGCAACCAAACAAGCAAAGCAAAAAGGAACAAAGGAAGAAACCAAAAAGAATTCCCCAAACTTTTGGCATTCATTTGTTTTTTTCCTCCCCCTCCCTCTGATGTTAAGAACAAAACACCTTACAAAAGGTGGCTTTATCAGTGGTTTCGTTTAATTTTTTTAATTATTTCTCCCCCCCACACACACACCCATCTGCTAGTTTCCTGGACAGTTTCAGGAAGGAAACAAATGGGGATTGTTTTGTTTTTTTTTAAAAAAAGAAAAGAAAAAAGAAAAAAAGAAAGAAAAATCCCTTTAAAATCCTTAAAGGGAAAAAGAATCTCACACCAAAAATCACCAGTCCTAGCTTCACCCAAAGCTTTTTACAGACTTTTCTAACTTCTGTGTCTGGTCGAATGTCTTTCAAAACTCGTTTATTTATTCTTATTTATTTTTCTTTTATTTGGCATCCAGAAGGGTTGGATGGGTGGGTGGGTGGGTGGGGGTTTTAATTTTAAGACCTTGCTTTAAAACGTCATTTTCCTTTTTTAACTTAAAAAACAGATGTTTTTAAATGAATAGAAATTTTATAATTTTTGTGGGGGAATTTTAGTTGAATATAGAGTCTCGGATTTTCAAAGGCTGTACATGAATGAGGCACCACGTTCCCATGACGGAAACTGGTTTCCTAACTTATGTCCTGTGATGATCCCTCTTTCTTCTGTTGGGGTGTATGCTCAGTTATCTTAGCCTGGCAGTGAACTCCACAAATTACGTGGCTGCAATTTTTGTAGTAGCTCACTTGTCAACCCACAACTTTGTTATCTATTTGTGAAGTATCACTAGTTTGAAACCGTTTTCTTCCAGTTTACAAGATTTCCCTGCCCGGTTACCTGGAAGCGATTTTGATGCATCACAGGTGACCTAGAAAGGGTCACTTTACAAGCCCAAAGTCTCTAATGCACCAAGCACAGACAGAGAGCAATAGATTGCCCCGCCTCTGCGCCCCACCCCACTATTCCAATAAGGAATGAATGAATCGCATCCATTAAGAGTAAGAAACCTTTCTGGTGTCAGCTAGAGTATTCACAGGGTACAAATTATAAATACATCTTTGCAGGACAGGAGGCCTTTTTGAAAGTCTTTGGCTCTTTCAGGATGAGCTGTGTTGAACATGTGTATGTTATATTCTATCAGTTTGAATGTTTTCTTTGCTGATTTAATTTTTTTTACCGATAGTTTTTTCTCTCTTCAAATTGATTTCCACCTGGGGCTAGTATCAGGGGTTATTTTTCTGAAAACGGGATATGTAATTTTTATTATTATTTTTATATCTGTGTTCTGAAAAAATACTCATATTCCAGTGCCTGACAAAAACCAAAACAAAATAAACGGGAATTTCAGCATTCTTTACATTTTCCAGAAAAACCAAAAATTGATAGACATCACTACAGAAAACAACAAAACGAAGACCGCTGGGGAATTTTAGATGGGGGAAATCACAAAAGAGGGATCCAAATCCCCCCTTCTTGTATGGATATCACAGAGACTCGGAAGCGAGAAAAAAACTTTTAACCAAAAAGAATGAACCAAGCAAACAAAGAAAACTAATACACACATTCAAAACTTTAATCGAAGAAGAAAGGATGAAAATATGGGAATAAAAGGGGAAATCTTTACTTTCTCTGGTTAGGCAAATGGCTCAACCATCTTTCTCTGTCCTGAAAAAAATACCTCATGGAAAGCTGCGTTGAGAAGCCAAGATTTTATAAATGGCAAAGAGACAAAAAAATTAAATAAACCAAATCAACAGAAGCGGGAGGGTAAGAACAGAGGATCCTTCAATACCCTCCCAGAAGTCTGGAAAGCTTTAAAAATGGCTTCTCAAAACGCTGATTTTCTTTTTGATTTTTACCTTTTTTTGTAAATTTGTTGGGGGTTGGTTGCTTCATCATTTTTTTACTGACTGGTTTGGGATTTTTTTAAAGTGTTTGAGGGGTGTTTTTTTGTTATTGTTTGCCCCCCCCCCCAAATTTTGTCTTTTCTTTTTCAACTCCTGCGAACCAAAGTCTTGTTGTTGCAGAGAAGGAAGTTAGCCATGGCATACTATGATCTGGTAGAAAAAAAACAAACCAAACTAAACTAAAGGACACAGTGAAAAAAACAAACAAGCAAGCAAAAGGACTTTGAATTTTTTCTTAAAGGGAAAAAAAACCCTCGACCTCATTTTATCTTCTGCTTTTGCTGTGTTATAGCGTTCAGGTGGGTTTGAAAGAACAAAAGAAAAATACTGTGAAACTTTCCAAAAATGAACCAAGAATAAAAAAACCCCCATAAACCAGGAAACACCTAGTTTTAAAAGACTAAAAAGAAAATGTTTTTCACCCCATTATGTGCGTGAGGGAGAGAGAACCGGCAAGTATTTATCCGTCTCTTTTACGATTCCAATCATGCTTTTATGGTGGACATCAGAAAAAAAATTGGGAAGTCAAATCTCTTTTTCTGTCTTTCTCTCTCTGTCTCTCTCTCTCTCTCTCATGTGCTACTGAACGTGTTTCTAGGTGGAATGTAACTGTTTTAGTGATATTTGTTATTCTTTCTTTTTTTAAAAAAACTTCTTTTGGGGGGGTATCTTCTATTTTTTTTTATAGAGAAAATTCTATGTTCCGCTTTATCGCTTCTTACTGTATAAAAAAAGACAAAAAAACCAAACGCTGAAGGTTTGCAACAAAAAAAGATAAAAAAGGTAAAAAAAAGCTAAACAAAAAATCAACAAAAAAAGAAAGAAAAACCAAAATGTGTTTTTTTTTAAAAAAATGATTCTAGACCAAAAAATGACCCTATCTCCATGGATGGGGCTGCGTGGTAGATGTATGGCATGGAGGGGGGCAGCCAAGATTTATAGGGCAAGCAAAGGAAGGTGGGGAATAAGAAGCAAGGGACAGATCCTCTTTTTCCCTCCTAGGAGGCTGAAAGTGATTTGAAAGCTGGGCTGCTGGTTAACCGGTTTTTCATATTGTTTCCAAAACTTGTCACACCTGTTTAACCAGAGGTGACAGTAGGGGAAAAAAAGAGATGTCTGTACATCTTGGGAGATAGAGCCTCTCTAAAACCATTTTCAGCTTTTGGGAAAACTGTTGCCTGTTTCCAGTTTTGGGGACGGAGATGTGGGAGGTTGTCAGGGTGGCAGTTGCTAAAGCTAGCAGCCCAGCTGTGTTCCTCCTCCCAATTTGGTGATTTCATTTCATAGGGGCTGCTAAGGATTAGATGACAGAGCTTTTTCTAGCTTGGAGAGGGAGGGAATTGGGAGCATGGGTAAGTCCGGAAGCTAAATGACCAGGGACACAGTTTTTGTTTGGCTGTTGTTCTCCTGTAACAGGACAATACCATGTTATTCGTGGACCTGCCCTCCCCACTCCACATCTTTCTCCAAGTGATTAGTGTAGGGTTGCCAACATCCAGGCAGGGCCTGGAGTTCTCAAGGAAATGACAGGTTTGGGGATGGAGGGGCAGGTCTCCTGTTGTAAAAGGAGACATCTCACTGCTTATCCCCATTCCCTGCACTGGCGGGGGGAAATGGAGGCACACCAACAGTGCACTGACACATTATATCACTTCCAACGAAAAGCTAGAAGTGATATCATCATATCAGGGTGTCACTCTAGGATTTGCTCAAAACTCTATGTTTAAACAAGTTTTTCTAAGGACGGGACACTGTGTGCTGTTGCGACATCAGTGCGATTGTCCCCACCCCCTATTTTCTCCCAGGGGTTTGTAGGCTGCAGCTGGCAACCCTATTTGGGGTCACATCCTTGCTGAACTCCCTCTCCTCCCCAAACTTTGCTGTTCCCAAGCTCCCCCCCCATATCTCCAGGCATTTCCCAACCCAGAGTTGGCAACCCAGAGTTGGCTTATGACAGAAACGGGATGGGAGACATTAGGCCCACCCCTTTGAAAAACAGTCTCTTTTCTGCTGACCTCCCCCACTCCTGGGAATTTTAGAATGAGGAAAGAAACAAGCTTTAAACTACAGCTGTAAAACCAAATATTTGCTCACACGCCTCCGTGCCGGTGCCTGACCAAGGGTTGGGAGGGCACAAGGGAGGGGGGGCAGGCTAGACCCTCTCCCTCCCCCTCACAGTGCCAAGACATCCACCACAAAGCTCTTTGGAGATAGCCCGCCATATACCTCATATACTTTAATGATAAACCAAATAGAAAAGCTTTATTAAGGGTGTGTGCCGGACGGGTCTGTTTGGGGCGGTGGGGGTCAGGCGCAGCATCCTCTCTCTCACCCCCACAGAGGGAAATCAGTGGGATGGTAGAGGCCCTCAAGAAATGTGAGCTGTTCCCTTACAAAACGGTGGCACCCTTCTCTGGAGGATCTTTCGCTGCCATCTTGGGATGGGTCCCTACTGATTGGGTGAAGGACCGGCGGCCGGTGCCACAGAGAAGTCAGTCAGGGTCACTGGCAAGGGCTGGAAAGCATCTGATGGACCTTGTTTACAGAACTGGTGTTCTGCCCTAACAGAGCAGGTGTTCTTTACACCAGTGTAAATTGAAGTATGGCCAATACAGGTCAAGAGCATGCTCGTGTTGTAAGAAGCCATGCTTTTGGGCGCTGCTCCTCAAACGATGCCAACGAAATTTTGACTGTGAATCCCGTTTAAAGTCCAACATGGCTTCCTGCCCTTCCCAACCTCCTGGCTTCTTCTGGGCACTTTAAGCATCGCCACCGGCCTTTATCCGGGTTATGAGAAAGGGAATCTCCTCTGATGCTTCTACACCGGTGAGGCATCTGTACACATTTTGGTAGGCCTGGAAGAGCTGGGTTAAGTGGGCAGGCCTTGGAACGAGAGATGCTGCACCAGCCCGATTCCCCGCCACCACCACCCCAATAAGACTGGCCTGTTGCTGTAGCCGACCCGGGAGCAGTGGAAAAACGTGTGATAACTTTGCCAAAGGTAGTTAGTTCCTAGTATTCAAATTTTTTAATTTTTAATCTTCCGGGGTCTGATCCTGTCTCGTTAATTTATTTGTAACTGTGGGGCTTAGAAGTGACTTGAAAAAAATAATAATGATGATGATGATGATGATAAATGTAACAAATATTCTGAGTGATTTTTTTAAATTTGTTCTTTTATTTGGTTCTGTCGTGGTTTTGTGTTTTTTTCCCTGTCTTTTTTTTTAAATTAAAAAACAAAACAAAATAAAAATCTTGCAACCAAAGACGAGTTGGAGGGGAATCGAAAGTCTGTTGTGGTGGCTGAATGATGATAATGTGTGTTTACGGATAATGTGACTAAAGGGACCCCCAACTGCTACCACCACCAGCACCCACACTGTGACTTTCTTTCTGGTTTCAAGAAAGCAAAAGCTCTTGCCATTTATTAGACACACAACAAGAATTGTAACAAGGGAACATAAAGAAGGGAAATTCTCAGGCTGCCTCCAGATTCCGGCCTATGGCCAAGATAATAATTCTTCTCTGGCCATTATTTGCTGTTACAAGGCTGGTTTATGTATTGTTAATGAGAAATCAGAGCTACTGAAGCTACCTAGAGATAGAGGCGAACTTTCCCACCGTTTAAAGCTCAGCTTCTTCATCCATGCAAAGATCACACTAAAGCATCTGAACACAGCCACTTTGCCAATGCATTTCAATGGAGGAGGATGGGGTGACCCCTTCCACACCTCATAACTCTGGACCCCGTGATCCAATCTTTACCAAACTTGGGGGTTTTTGCAAGGAGAGTCCCTTCTAGCTACCCTGAAGATTTGGGACCTCTTCCTGCAAAAATGCTCCCCAGGAGCTGCGGAAAGCTGTGAAAAGGCCCCATAGGGTTTAAATGGCCAAATTTTTCGGGAAACACGAGTTTAAAACCAAATTCCTACCTGTACCAGTATAGGAAACTGGGCATATATTCTAAAATGCCATTTGGTCCGGCAACAAGCGAGCATTTGAAAGAGGATGCTTGAGTTCACAAAAGCCAAATGCCAGTGGTCTCCTTCCCTTCACTCTGCTCAGCCAAATGTAGTCTTCCTTCAGTCTGGGTGCCCCTCCAAAACTCGTCCATCGGAGGAAGGCTTTCACCTTAGCTGAGTAAAGTGGGAGGAAGCAAGCCAGTGGGGCCGGTTGATAAAGACCTAAGAGATCTTGAAGTGTCAGTCGTTTCCAAGGTTGGGTGTCCTGAGCAAAATGCTAGTGATAAAATGAATCAACATCTTCTGGGAGCCCAACGTGTGTGCATCTTCAGGATGCTTCAGCCGACTCACACTTGAAGTGGTCCAACACAGTCAGTATGGCCTACTTGGACCGATAGTGGTTCTCCAGGGTCCCAGGAGGAGGTCTTTCACATCACCTACTACCAGATCCTTTAACTGGAGAGGCTGGAGATTGAACCAGGGACCTTTTTCAGGTGCTCTACCACTGGACCACAACACTTCCCAGCAGTGTCTGTCTGCTTCACTCTTTCTGCCAAACTCAGACTGATGTTTTTCCCACACACATATCTGTCCCTTTACCTCAGTCCTACCTTCCTCAAATGTTGATGGGTACTTGAACACTGGCATTTCCTAACACTTCACTCCCATAATGGATACATCCACAAGTCTTACCATCCTTTTGTGAGAGGCCCTCTATAGCCCCTTTCATTGCCTGGAGACAGCATATTACTAGGTTTGCCAACCGCCAAGTGGGGCCTAGAGTTCTCCCAGAATTATGACTTGATCTCCAAACTAAAGACATCAGTTCCTGTGGAGGAAATGGCGCCTTTTAAGAGCACCATATTCCCACTGAGTTCCCTGCCCTCTCTAAACTCCATCCTCTCGACTCACTACCCCAACTCTCCAGGACTTACATACTACGCACAATTCCTTCGATATGTGTGTTTGCCATGTTCTGTGAATAGGACAATGTGCTTATTTTCCAGTTTTGGTACACATGAACAAGTACCCTCAATAATCTGGATTTCAAATGGCATATACCACAGTCTGAAAATACACACATTGTGATATTCACACAAAATGGTGAATGCCTTCCCCTGCTACATGAGGCAGTAGTGCCAAAATCACAATGACTGAAAAGGGCTTATAGGATAGCCCTTTTTATAACTAGTCACCAAACCTCCATCACAAAAAATAATAAATGATTTGAGTATACATGGAAAAGTTTTTTTTTAACTTTTTCAGCCTTCGGTGGCCCAGTAAAAGGTCAGTCCTAATTCATGCAGAATTTTATGCTTTGAGACTTTTCCCCTGCATTACAAAAACACAATGGAATCGGCCTTCCCCAACCTAATCACCACAAACTGTTGTCTGTGGAGTTCTCTGTTCAGTGTAATCCCATGTAAGCGGCATCTAGTGTAATTGAATACATAATGGTCCAGATGTTTTATGTAATCCAATTGGGCGACAGCAATCTCCTGGCTGCGTTTCCGAGGCTGCTTTCGAAATATCACCATGGAAGAAAGGAAGTAAATGTTTACCAGGTAAAGTAAAGGTAACAATATATTCAGCATGAGACTACCAAATAGGAAAAAATATCAGGAGGTGCTTTTTCTTTTGATATTGTACTGCAGTCCTTGCTAAAGCAGGGTCTTCTGAAGTTCTCCCAAATTATAGGGCATGGAATAAACTAGAAGGGCCTTTTGGCTGTGTTGGATTCACATGACAGCTCAGCTGAGGTGTACCATCCCACAAATCCAGTTCTATTATAAAATGGGAATATGATTTCCCATCTGTATTGTAATAATATTGTAGCATGGCAACTACGGTTGGCTTTAAGGGCAGGTGACTGCTTGGATTGTCAGGATTGGGGGCACCAGGTCCTGTTTGCTCTTAACATGACTGTGCAACTCTGCTCATCAGTAGAAACAAATAGGACCAACTATGGGGCTGTGGCTCGGTGGTAAAGCATCTGCTTGTCATGCAGAAGGTCCCAGGTTCAATCCCCGGCATCTCCAGTTAAAGCAGTGGTTCCCAACCTTTTTTTGACCAGGGACCACTAGGACTTTTTTGTTCAGTGCAGGGACCCCAAGGTTCAAAATAAAAATTCTGAGAATTTGAAAATAAACATTAATCATAACTGTTAGTTAAACATTAAACTTAGAATAATATTTGAATATATATTTTTATAATAGAGAACTTTTAATTGAAAATATTAATTTATTATGGCTTTATAACTTTGTTTCACGGACCTTAATTTAGTTCTCGCGGACCCCTGGGGGTCCATGGACCCCTGGTTGGGAACCAGTGAGTTAAAGGGACTAGGCAAGTAGGCAATGCGAAAGACCCCTGCCTGAGACCCTGGAGAGCCGCTGCCAGTCTGAGTAGACAATGCTGACTTTGATGGACCAAGGGTCTGACTCAGTGTAAGGCAGCTTCATGTGTTAAATATATTCATCCTCTTGTAATCCCGACAACATGGGTCTGTGCTGACCAGCCTTGTATGGGCTTTAAAAAAATGCAGGGAAATTAGCATTATTGAAACAGCCTATGATGTATTTGTGTATTGGCCGAGATAAAAAATTAATAAAGATCTTGGGGTTGTACTGGACAGCTCAATGCAAATGTCGCTTGACAGTGTGCAGCAGGGGTGAGAAAGGCAAACTCCACTTTGGGGATTGTTAGGAAAGGAACTGACAATAAACA
Source organism: Euleptes europaea (assembly GCF_029931775.1). NCBI lineage: Eukaryota > Metazoa > Chordata > Lepidosauria > Squamata > Sphaerodactylidae > Euleptes > Euleptes europaea. The sequence continues at coordinate 1,179,412 of NC_079314.1, forward strand.
GCCAATATTGTAATGCCCTTGTACAGAGCACAGGTACCACCTGCCTTTGGAATACTGGGTACAGTTCTGGTCATCGTGTCTCAAAAAGGATATTGCAGAGATGGAAAAAGTACAGAAGAGGGAAACCAAGATGATCAAGGGCTTGGAGCACCTTTCCTATGAGGAAAGGCTAAAGAGCCTGAGACTGAGTTTAGGGCCTTTTATGCACATGTTTGTTTCCATTGGATATGCTGCTCTCTCGATGCACAGTATTTGAAGTCGAATTCTCAAATCACTCTGCACAGGGGTCTGAAACTGACCAACACTTGCTGTGAAACAGACCAAATAAGCAGCCTCACAGGTCATAGAATCACAGAGTTGGAAGGGACCACCAGGGTCATCTAGTACAGCCCCCTGCACAATGAAGGAAATTCACAACTACCTCCCCCCCACACACACCCAGTGACCCCCTACTCCATGCCCGAAGATGGCCAAGATGCCCTCCCTCTCATGAACTGCCTATGGTAATAGAATCAGCATTGCTGACAGATGGCCATCTAGCCTCTGCGTAAAAACCTCCAGGGAAGGAGCACTTACCACCTCCCAAAGACATTTGTTCCACTGAGGAACTGCTCTAACTTAGAAAATTCTTCCGAATGTAGACAGAAACTCTTTTGATTTAATTTCAACCCGTCAGTTTGACCTTCTGGGGCAAGAGAAAAACAGCTAGGCACCATCTACATGACAGTCCTTCAAGTACCTGAAGATGGTTATCATATCCCCTTAGTCTTCTCAGGCTAAACATACTCAGCTCTTCAGCCTTTCCTCATAGGACTTGGTCTCCAGACCCCTCACCATCTTTGTTGCCCTCCTCTGGACACGTTCCAGCTTGTCTACATCTTTCTGAAATTGTGGTGCCCAAAACTAAACACAATACTCTAGGTGAGGACTAACCAGAGCCGAGTAAAACAATACAATCACTTCGTTTGATCTGGACACTATACTTCTGTTGATGCAGACCAAGATTGCATTTGCCTTTTTAGCTACCGCATTACACTGCTGACTCATGTTCAGTGTTTGGTCTACTAAGACCCCAAGATCCTTTTCGCACACACTACTGCTAACACAAGTCTCCCCCATCCTATAATTATGCATTTGATTTTTCCTACCTAAATGCGGAACTTTACATTTATCTCTGTTGAAATGCATTTTATTGGTTTTAGCCCAATTCTCCAGCCTGTCAAGATCATCCTGTATCCTGGCTCTGTCTTCTACCATATTTGCTACCCCTCCCAATTTAGTATCATCTGCAAATTAAATAAGTATCCGCACTATTCCTTCATCCAAATCATTTATAAAGATATTGAACAACACAGGGCCCAGGACAGATCCCTGAGGCACTCCACTACTCACTCCTCTCCAAGTGGATGAGGAACCATTAACAAGCACTCTTTTGGTGTGATCTGTCAACCAATTACAGATCCACCTAACAGTAACAGGATCTAGATCACATTTTCCCAATTTGACAACAAGAATATTATGGGGAACCTTATCAAAAGCCTTACTGAAATCTAGATAAACTATGTCTACTGCAGTCGTTCGTAATTATTTGAGCATTCTCGCTAGTCACAAACAAAAAAACCTGTTCTATCAGACTGAGGTCTGAAACTGACCAACACTCGCTGTGAAACTGACCAATAATTATTTCAGCATTCTTGCTAGTTGCAAACAACAAAAATTGTTCCATCAGTCTGAGGTCTAAACTGACCAACACTCGCTGTGAAACTGACCAAGCAGCCTCATAGTATCCCAACTTTGAGGGGAGAGGTTGGATGAGGGGGAAAGACAAGTGGGAGGAAGAAGCAAGAATGCATGTGGGGAGAAAACCCTGAACTGGCAAGTTTGCACAGGACCAGCTTTCAATTTGGGATCGAGGCAGACATTAAACTTGGGGTAAATCAGCATCCACAAATTGCAGGGGAAACGCGAGGGGAGAGCGAGGCGACGTCTAAAGGTAGGAAAATACATTCATAATGAAAACAAAGCCGCAAAGTACTTGGGGCTTGACAGTGACAGAAACAATGTGTGCATAAAAGGCCAATAAAAAAGTCAGAGAGGAACAATGACAGAGGTTTATAAAATTATTCATGGGGCAGAGAGAATGGGTAAAGAGCTTTTTCTCCCTCGCCCATAATACTAGAACTCAAGAGCACCCAGTTGAGGGGCAACAGCTATGGGGCAGACAAAAGGAAATACTTCTTTAATCAGTGAGTACTTAAATTGTGGAATTCACTGCGAGTGAATGGCTTTAAAAGGGGCTTAGGCAGATTCATGTAGAAGTCCATCAATGACTACTAGCCATGGTGAGTAAAGGAAACCTCCATATTCAAAGACAGTAAACTTCTGAATACATGTGTTAGGAGGCAGTATCAGAGAGGGCCTTAGACTCTATGCAGTTTATTGGCCCTTCAAGGCAACATGTTGGCCAGTACAAAACAGGATGTTGGCCACTGCTCTGATCCAGCACAGCTCTTCTTATGCTGTTAGGATTTTGATATTGACATCATAACCGGACTGAGAATCATGGCCCTGACCTGGATGGCCCAGGCTAGCCTGATCATGTCAGATCTCAGAAGCTATGCAGGGTCGGTCTTGGTTAGTACTTGGATGGGAATACCAGGGTTGTTATGCAGAGGAAGGCAATGGCAAACTACTTCTGTTATTCTCTTGCCTGGAAAACCCTAATGGGTTGCAATAAATCGGCTATGATTTGACGGCACTTGAAACACACAAACTGAACATAATGAAATTAGTATCAACTCCAGATTAACTCATTATTTATATAGGGCAGGTGTAAATTATGGGTTGCATCCAGCCAGCTTTTTCACTTTCACCCAATTTCCCTCATCACTACAACCCCAGCTACGTGGCTTTTGTACATAGAGGTACTCTAGGATTGCTAATTCCAGGTTGAGGAATTCCTGGAAATTTCAGGGTGAAGCCTGGGGAGGGACCTCAGCTGGTTATAAAGCCAAAGAGTCCACCCTCTGAAGCAGCCATTTTATCCAGGGGAACAGATCTCTGTAGTCTGGAAATCAGTTGTAATTCAAGATCTTCAGGCCCCACTTGGAGGTTGGTAATACATAGCATTTTTTTAGGCAGTCAAAGGAAATCTCCTGCTTCCTTTTTCACCAGCAGAAAAGCTGGTTAAATCCACCTTACTGTGTACAGATTGTCCATCAAAGTTCTGAAATGAAGGGTATATTACAATTTAAATATGAAGCATTCAAAAATAAATAGATAGGGGAGCAGTGAAGGTGTGCTCCATACTTATGGGCCCTGTTAGGTCCAGGGGGTAGTGTTGCAAACTCCAGCCTGGGAAGTTCCTGGAGATATGGGGAGGATGGGGGTGGGGGGCAATCTATGATATACCGTAATGTTTGTCCTCTGACACTGTCATTTTCTCCAGGGGAACTGCTCTCTATGGTCTAGAGATCAGTTGTAATTCCAGGAGAACTCCAGGCCCCACTGGGAGGCTGGCAATTGTAATCCAGGGCCAAAACTTTGATGCAGGCTAAAGTCACAAGAAAGAGAGCCCAATGGCTGAGAGGCAATTTCTCCTTCTTTTTGTGAATCCAAGGCAAAAAAAAAAAAAAAAAAAAAAACTCCAGACAACAGGCTTACTTAAATCCCACCATGGCTACAGCAACTGCCTCCTGATGATATCAGTATTATCCCCACCATAATCCAAAATATATTTCCCTAATTCTGACATAATTAGGGATGCCAGCTCTGGGTTGGGAAATACCTGGAGATTTGGGGGGGCGGAGCCAGAGGAGGGCAGGGTTTGGGATGGGGGAGAGACTTCAATGCCATAGAGCCCAATTGCCAAAGCGGCCATTTTCACCAGGTGAACTGATCTCTATCGATAATTCACAGTGGGTAGCCATGTTAGTCTGTTTGCAGTAGTCAAAAAGGGCAAGAGTCCAGTAGCACCTTAAAGACTAACAAAAATATTTTCTGGTAGGGTATGAGCTTTCGTGAGCCACAGCCGACTTCTTCAGATACAGCTAGAATGTGAATCCAACGGTCTTTAAGTAGAGGAACAGTATGTAAATGTGAATAGCAGGCTTGATTGGATTAGGTGTGAGAAGGCCAGAATGATACCCAGGCACAACTTACAAGATAAGCCCAGAGAGAATGACAACAGAACACCTCTGGTTGTCACTTATAGCTCCCAACTAAAACCAGTCCAACGTATTATTAAGGACCTACAACCAATGCTGGATTGTGACACTTCCCTTGCTGAAGCACTGGGGGGATGTCCCTTTCTTGCTTACAGACAGCCGGCTAACCTAAAACAACTTCTCACCCATGATGATAAACTACTTAACAAGAACATGGACTCTGGCACCAAGGCCTGCAACAAACCAAGGTGCCAACTTTGCCCTCATATAGATTCTAGGAACACCATCTCTGGACCCACCAATGTCAGCCATACTATCTCAGGTTCATATTCCTGCTCATCTTCTAATGTGATTTATGCCATCACATGCCAGCAATGCCCTTCCACAATCTACATTGGACAAACAGGTCAGTCTCTTAGACAAAGATTAAATGGACATAAGTCTGACATCAGAAACCACAATATTCAAAAACCAGTGGGTGAACATTTCAACCTTCCAGGACATTCTGTTGCAGATTTAAGAGGAGCAGTTCTCTTACAAAGGAATTTCAAAGGGAGATTGGAAAGAGAAACTGCTGAATTACAGTTGATATTCAAACTAAAGTCAATGCATTTACCTGGGCTGAATAAAGACCTTGCATTCATGGCCCATTACCAATGCTGATTTCTCCACACCCATCTCTCCCCTGGACATCACAGACTCTTTTGCATATCACACCTAATCCCATCAAGCCTGCTATTCACATTTACATACTGTTCCTCTACTTAAAGACCGATGGATTCACATTCTAGCTGTATCTGAAGAAGTGAGCCTGTGGCTCACGAAAGCTCAGACCCTACCAGAAAATATTTTTGTTAGTCTTTAAGGTGCTACTGGACTCTGGCCCTTTTTGATCTCTATCGGTTGGGGATCAGTTGCAAAAGCAGATCTCCAGCTAGTACCTGGAGGCTGGGAACCCCAGACATAATGGGTGTATATGGATGCACATAAACAGGGCAAGACATGAAGCGTTTAGCAGCATGTATGTGCGTATACACACAAGAGAACAGTTCATGTCTATTTACACGTGTGAGTGACTAGGGTTGCCAATACCCTGGCAACTCCTGGGGAAGGCAGGGTTTGGGGAGGGACCGCAGCAGGGCACAATGGGGCAGGGTCCACCCTCCAAAACTGCCCCTTTCCCCAGGGGTCGAGTGCCGTCAAGGGCAGGGCGGCCCTGTGAATCCGCGTCCTCCAAAAAGTCCCCTCACTAACAGCCTCGCTCAGGCCTTGCAAACTGAGGGCCGCGGCTTCCTTTATGGAGTCCGTCCACCCCATGTTGGGTCTTCCTCTTTTCCTGCTGCTGCCTTCAGCTTTTCCCAGCATTATTGTATCTATACATACGCAAATTTCATAGACTCGTAAGCACAGCCATTCAGACATGCCTGGTGAAGTAACCGTGGAAACCCCCCCGCCCTCTTTCCTACGGCCCTTCAGCACTGACAGTTTGGTTTGATCCAACGTCCATTCCCTCTCTTGTCCCCCCCCTTTTTGAACCTTCGCCAGTTGGTACAGCCCAGCCGGCCGGTTCCCTCGCTTTTCCTCCCGCCCACTTCCTCTCTACGGCCAGCGCAGCCTCGCTTCGGGTAGTGGCTGACGTCACTGTGAAACCGCCCTATCAAGATCCCGAAGGGTTCGGGCAGAAGCCCACGCGTCGAGCAGAGACGAGCGCGCCGATTGGGCGAGTTGCCCAGTAAGGCGCTTCCGGATTGGCCGGGGCGCGTAATCCAATAGAGTGACGGTTTGTTCTGGGGGGAGGTGAGAGAGAAGGCTGGGCTGTGGGGGACAGAAGGGAGGAAAAGGTGAGGGGAGGGGGGACTGTGGGAGAGCGCCCCTAGTGCAGGGGGGAGCCCAAGGCGGGACCTGGGGGGCAGAACCCCCCCATGCGGGGCCGCGGCGGAGGGAGGCCCCCTCCCCACTCACACCCGCTACGAGGGTGGGGGAGGGGACCTCGACCGCCCAGTGCAAGGTAGGGGTGGGGGGAGGGGCAGAGTTTCCACCCCTCCCTTGTCTGCAGCCGTGTGGGGAGCTGCCCCCCATGAAGAAGTGAAGGGGGGAGGGCGATGCATTTGTGCAATGGAGGAGGGGCGGGGCGGGGCGGGGCGGGGGTGAGGTCAGGAGGTTCCGCCGGCAAAGTAGGCTTTTGCCACAATAAGCGTACTAACATTTCTGATGCCAAAAGACTCTTCGTTGCTCTGATGGATTTAGGTTTGCCAACTCCGCCTTGGGGGAAATTCCTGGAGCTTTGGTGATGAGGGTTGCAGAGAGCAGTTTGGGGAGGGACCTCAGTGGGGGTAATGCTCTAAGGTCTCCTTTCCAAGGCTGCGGTTTCCTGCAGGGGGGCTGATTGCTGTAATTCTGGGGGATCTTCAGGCCCTACCTGGAATTTGGCAATCCTGTTTGACGGTGGAGATGCAGCCGGTTCTTGATAAGCAAGGTGAAAGGAAAGAGGCTTCCTGAAGCAAAGGGTAACCGGGCCCATCTCTGCTACCTGTGCGGAAGGGGTACCTTCTTAAGTGCAGGAAGAAGGAAATGTGAACTAGAGACTCTGTCCCTTAAAAAAAGAAAGAAATGTGGGTCTATGGGTTACTGAGGTGGGGCAGCCAAGGATTGAGGATGTTCTTCCCTATTATAGTGGGGCAACCTGAAAAAAGGGGGGTATAAGTCCCGTGGTGAGTTACAGTTTTACAATCTTCCCTATTTTCTAATTAGCATGGCCTGTTAAAAATATAGAATTTTAAGGTTTTTTTCCAGAATTTCTGAAAGGATTCTTTTTTGCAGGATGTTGTGCTGAAACAGGCCATATTGGATGTGACTTTAGGACTGCAAGCCCTTCTGGGGCTGCTTGCTGGCTTTGAGCCTGGAAGGTATGTGAAAGAAACCAGATCCACTCTCAACGCGGAGGCAATAGAGCATGTGGAGTGAGAGTCCAAAGGCTGCTGGTAGTGCATTGGATAAAAATAAAAAAGAGAGAAATTAAATGTACTTAAAATTGTGCTAAACTGTCAGCTACGCTTTCTTTTAAACTTTTTTAAAATAACAAAGCACTAACACTTGAATAATGTCGTAAAACTAAATCTGTGACCCACTGTCAAAACACGTTGCATTAATATTTGCTATGTGAAATACCAAGCAATGTGGCAGCATACGTATCTTGAACTCTAGCATGATAGATAGGAGATGGTGGATCCTATGCTATATCTATAAATGTGGGAAATTATGTACACTTATGAGTCTGCCTTGCCAACAATGTTTATTTTACACCTCTCTCTGTCTCTTTTGTGCCATCAAGTTGCAGCTGACTTATGACAACCCCATGGTGTTTTCAAGGCAGGAGATGTTCAGGGGTGGTTTGCAATTGCCAGCCTCTGTGGAACAAACCTGGACTTCTTTAGTGGTCTCCCATCCAAATACTAACCAGGACAGACCCTGCTTAGCTTCCAAGATTGGGCTAGCCTGGGTTATGCAGGTCAGGGCTCACATCTCATAGATAAAGTCAGTTACTTTCAGCTCATGCTTCTGCAAAAGTTCTGGGCATTTAAACTTTAGGGCTGGGTAAACTTTCGGAAGAGCCTTGTGCTAGCCCAGGAGAATTTTAGATTTGTTCCATCTGATCAGCTGACATTCCCCCCTCCTGCCATCACCATATCACAAGCTATTTTTGGAAATCCCCTTAATTTCAGGACATTTTGCCCCAGTGTCTACATATATTGAATGTTTTTTGCCATTTTGCTGTCTGCCTAGCGAGTTTGAAAAGATATTTGTGGGGCATTTCACATTCTACTTTAAATTATTCCGGATGCTGAACTTAAATGTGGTTCGCAAATGCGACTCTCTGACTCCAGTTCATTTAAATTTATTTATTTCGATATTTATACCTGCTTTCCTCTGCAGTGTTGGGGTGGGGACCCAGAGTGGCATACAAGAGTGCTCCCCCTCTATTCTTTATACTTGCAACAATATCCCTGTGAGGTAGGTCAAGCTGAGAGAGAGTGACCGGTCTATGGTCATCCTGCTAACTTCCATAGCAGAGTAGGGATTCAAACCTGGGTCTTCCAGTTTGATACTGTCGCTGCTGCAGCATGCTGATTTTCTATGATTAAATTGCCACAACTCTTTCTTACCACTTATTTGTATCCTGCTTTTCTTCCGAGGAGCTCAGAGTAGTGCACGCAGTTCTCCCTCCTCCATTTTCTCCTCCACAGTGCTATGGGGCAGTTGGATTAGGGTTGTGGCGCATGGTTTTTAAACACTTCTTTTTGGGCTTTTCCCAACTTAAATGGTCTTCCCCCTCCCAAATATTTGCCCTACAATATTTGCCCTATATTTGCCCTACAAAGGAACAACTATTGGTACCATTGAATTCAAAAGGCGGGGGGGGGGGGGTGCAGTTTAATTTTTAAAATCTTCCCCTTCCCAGCTATTACTTAAAAACAACAACAACTAGGAAATCTTGTTAATGGATCTCCTGTGTAGTTTGACCCCTGATGCAACAGAGAGAGTTGACAGAACCCAGTTAGCTTCACAGCTGGGTGAGGATTTCAACGTAATTCCCCAGTTCTGTCCTTATAGTTTAACCTCTGCATCACACTGGCGCTCTGTCAGATGGCACACTGATCCTTGGGGAGGTGGAGTATCCCATTTTTAACTCTTTCAAGGTGAAAGCAATCTCAGTGGGAGGTTTGCAAGTGGCAGAGAGGTGAGGAAGCTGCCCATTTCACTGTCTGTTAGTTTTGAACCACGTGGTGTGGGATGGGGAATGAATGTGGTGGCCGAGGGCACTGAAGGATTATTAACAGCTTGCCCAGCCAATTCAGTTTGTAAGGGTCAAAACTTGAAAGAAGGACACTCGCGGCTCAAAGTGTCACATGTTGAGTAGCCGGCTGGTAGAGTGACTAAGAGAAGACATTAAAATGACCTCTTTGGCCATCTCCCTCCCCCTCCCCCAGGACTTTCAAGTAAAAATCCCCCACATTGAAGCATCACACTGCGAAAGAGTAAACTGCTGCATAAAACAATCTATCCCATTTTTATTGTGTCCTTCCTTCAAGGAGCTCAGGGAAACATGTATAGATTTCTACCCCCCCCCAACCTCACAGGGTTGTTGTGAGGATAAAAGAGGTTAAATTGAACGAGGGGGGCACAAGTGGCGTAAAGTCACTCGAGTGAGCATTTATGGCCCTGTATGTTTGTCAACCTTGCTGATGTAAATCTTACCTTTCCTGTTTCTTCCTGAAGTCGGGAAACCCGCAAATGGCTGTTATCCCTCTTGCTTCCTCCCACACAGGCTAACTGGGGCTGCTGCTCAGTCCGAGCTGTTTAATTGCGCCACTTCTATAAATTGAGTCATTACATAAACTTGAAGCTGAAGTTTTGGTTTCGTCGATGTCCTTGCATGTCATTGCAGCCGCTCTCAGAAGTGGCCTCCCCTTGTGTGAAAGAGGAGAACTTCTGAGAAGGCACATACGGATGTGGATAGGCTTGTATTGAAAAGCATTCTTTTAAAGGCCTGTTGTATTTATTAGCCGCTGTTTTCCTTATGGAGCTCATAAAACACATAGAATAAAATACGTTAAAAACATAAAACTCTCAAAATCACAGTTTAGGACTGCTAGTAACTTAACCAAATGCAGTCCTAAATAAAACTGTCTTCTACTGTCTCGTTAAGAATGAAAGTGAGGGGGCTGGGTGCACCTCCCTTGGGGAGGTTGTTCCATAATTGTGGGGCTGCGACCAAAAAGGCCCTGTCTTGTGTAGCCACCAAATGAGCTTCTTTGATTGATGGGAGATTCAGGAGGGCCTCTCTTTTTGTGATCCTAATTCCCAGGCAGGAACATATGGGAAATTTATAGGAGTGTGCCTTTTTAAATCAGAAGGTGATTTTATTGCTCTAAAGGTTGTTGCCCCAGTCTAGCCCATCCGGCTTCTTAACTTCTTCTCTCCCACAATCTCCCCAGCAGGCCTGGAGCTTCTTTCCATGATGGCAGAGCAAGGGGAGGAGACGCTGGTGTATGTGGAGCACCGCTACGTCTGCTCAGAATGCAGTCAGCAGTTCAGCTCCTTGGAAGAAGCACTGGTCCATCAGCAGAGCCACATGTGCCCCCAGGAGCAACAGTATGAAGTGGTGGGGCTGGCGGAGGCTGGGCTGGTGGCAGGCGGCGAAGCTGGCCTCTATCAGACTGTGACTGTGCAGGAGAGCCAGTACCAGTGCTTGGAATGCGGGCAGATCCTCCTGTCTCCAGGGCAGTTGTTGGAACACCAAGAGATGCACCTCAAGATGGTGACCCAGGAGCCGGAGCCCTTGGTGAAACCAATCAGTTCCAGTCAGATCCACTATGAGTGCATCGAGTGCAAAGCCCTGTTCACCAGTCAAGATGTGTGGCTCGCCCACCGGCAGACTCACCGCAAGCCTCCCGAGCCCCCAGCCCCTCCTCAGAGCCGGGCACTGGTAAACCTGGAGCACTCGTACCGTAAGCCAGAAGACGGGGTGGATTCCGGCGGCACCGTGCAGCTTTTGCTGTACGAGTGCAGCGAGTGTTTCCAGCTGTTCCAGTCGACCACAGACTTCCTGGAGCATCAGGCCACGCATCAAGCGGTCGCCCTGTCGTCTGTGCCGCGAGCCAGGGAGCAGGCCACCATCCGCCCCGCGGAGATGAAGGAACTGCCACCGCCGCCGCCGTTGAGCTTGGTGGGGGTGCACAACGGGGCGGTGCCCCCGCCGGCTCCGCCCAGTGTCACAGCCACCGACCACAGTTACGAGCTGAAGAACAACCCCGGGGAGCAGCCCCCCCGTAAAGCCAAGCAGCCAACCAAGGAGCACGGGTGCTCTGAGTGCGAGCAGATCTTCCCCTCTGCTCACAAGCTCCAGCTGCACATGAGGAGCCATCGGCAGGGTGCCTTCAAATGTCCACTGTGCAGCAAGGTGCTGCCGTCCCCAGGGGCGCTCGAGAAGCATCGAGAAGAGCATAGCGGGGAATCACGCTTCCTGTGTGTGGACTGCGGTCTGGGTTTCGGGACTGAGGCCGTGCTGTTATCCCACCGGCGCTCTCACTCATCCAACCCCCTCTACCGCTGCACTTGCGGGAAAACCTTCATCAACATGACCAAGTTCCTCTACCATCGCCGCTCCCACAGCTCCAATTCAACACAGTCCCACGAGTTGCCTGAATCTCCTCTGGAGGAGCAGCCTTTTGAGGAGGAGCCGCCTGAGGCCCCCCAACCACCTGAGGAGCAGCAAGAGGTGGTCCCGCTGGCTATCATCTGCTCGGTGGACAACGCTGCCACCACCCTGGTGGACAGCATTGCCGTGGAGCAAAAACCAGAGGAGTTCCAGTGCCAGTTGTGCAGCAGCACCTTCCCCAAGCAGGCGCAGCTGTCGCGCCATCAGCGCTTTGCCCACAAGATGGAGCGACGCCACAAGTGTCTGACCTGTGGCAAGATGTTCAAAAAGAAGTCCCACATGCGCAACCACCTCCTGACCCACACAGGGGAGAGGCCATACCACTGCAAGGAGTGCGGCAAGAGCTTCAACTCCCCGGCCAACCTGCAGCGCCACCGCCTGACACACACAGGTGAGCGTCCGTACCGCTGTGACATATGCCAGAAATGCTTCACACAGTCATCCACCTTGCAGCAGCATCTCCTGGTGCATAGCCGCCATTACCCATACAAATGTCAGGAGTGTGGCAGTGTCTTCCACCGGCCCTACCGCTTGCTCATGCACCGTTACCACCACACCGGGGAATATCCCTACAAGTGCCAGACTTGCGGGCGCTCCTTCTTGCTTCGCCGCCTGCTGGAGGTCCACCAGCTGAGCCACACGGGCCAGCAGCCGCATCGTTGCACGTCTGGCTGTGGAGCAGCCTTCGTCACTGCTGAGCAGCTGAAGGAGCACAAATGTGGCAAGATGAGCCGTCACTTCGAGTGCTCCGTCTGCGGCAAGAAGGTCGGCTCGACTGCGCAGCTGAGAGCCCACGAGCGCCTGCATGGGGACATCCAACCCCCCGAAGGGGCAGAAGAGGACCCCCCCATGCTTGAACCGCCCCCACCCCGGCCACGCCGCCCGACCTGCCCCAAGACGTTTGAGTGCGGCGACTGCAAGAAACTGTTTAGCACAGAGACGTCGCTTCAGGTCCACCGCCGCATCCACACCGGCGAGCGCCCTTATCCTTGCCTGGATTGCGGGAAGGCCTTCCGGCAGTCCACGCACCTCAAAGACCACCGCCGCCTGCACACGGGGGAGAAGCCCTTCAAATGTAACGATTGTGGGAAGGCCTTCACCATCGCTGTCCGTCTGGCTGAGCACAAGCGCATACACACCGGGGAGCGCCCGTATCACTGCGACGCTTGTGGCAAGGCGTACCGCTCTTTCTCCAACCTCTGGAAGCACCGCAAGATGCATCAGCAGCAGCGCCTGCAACACGAGCAAGAAGTCATGGCAGAGGCTGTAGCTGCGGCTGCGGCAGCCGCTGCGGCAGCAGCAACATCGTCAGCGTCGGCTAGCGAGCAGGTCTACGGAAACACCGTTACCATTATGGAGACCATCCCAGTGGTGGAGACCATCGAAATCTATCCAACCGAAGGGGGTGTTCACTTTGAGAATATCCAGGTGGAGAACGTCCAGATTGGGGGGGTTTGAGTTGGGCTGGGGGAGTAAGGAAGGGCAGCTGATCACACTCTGTGGACTGGGAGCTGCTGTTCTCTGGCTCCCCCTTATGGGGTTCAGGTGTAGCTGCAACAACTTATACCCCCTAACCTCTCCTTCTTCAGCTTTTACCTGTTCTCCCTTTCCTGTCCACATCCTGGCTGTTTCTGGAATGTGGGCACATCGTCCTTCCTTCCAGGATCTATAGATGGACTGGGTGCCATTCTTTCCTCCGGCCCTCCCCCTCCTGCAGGGCAGCAGCTTGGGCACTCCCTGCCACCGTGGTCGCTGCCGTTGACCAGGTCTTTCCCTGTTCAGTTGTATGAAATGTGGCTTTTCTTTTATGACTCGGGTTACCCCAGGAATGCCCACCACTAGCAGCCTCCTCCATGGCTGATCCTTAAGGCGAAATTTTCTTTCTTTCTTTCTTTTGTTTGTTTGTTTAATAGAGAGCTTTTGGGAGCTGACTCCCCTGCCAGGGTACCATCTGGATTGTAAATACCTCTCTCTTGACTGGATTTCTCCTTTACCTTGCGGGATTCTCTCCCTGTTTGCTGTTGGTCCCCGTCTCCCAGTCATCTTCCTGTGGCCCCATAACAGCATCATTTGATTGGTTTCACGCTAACTGGATTCCTTCCTATGGCAGCGGAAGGCGTTTTTTGTTATTTCGTATTAAAATTAAAACAGAAATCGAAGCACTCCTAACTTCTGAAGTGTGGTTCTTCTTCTTTGGTGGCGGGTGGGGGGGGGAGTTGGAGATTGTGATAAAAATACTGGAGCAGGCTGGATTGTGAGAGAGGCTCTAGACCAGGGGTGTCAAACATAACGCCTGTGGGCTGACTCCAGCTCCTTGAGAGCTCTTATCTGGCCAGCTGAGGCAGCCACCGCCTCCAGTCCCAATCTGGGCTGGCGAGGCCTGGTCCGACCAAGTGACAAAAGTCATGTCCAGACCTTGTAACAAATGAGTTTGACACCCCTGCTCCAGACCAACTGATAAGAGTTTTTTAGTTGATCTGCTGTCCGCCATTTTAATATGTTCAAAATAAACTTGCTGGGATAGCACCACAAGGACTGATAGGGCAGATTAGTCAGTTTTAACATCTCTGCAACTAAAAAAAAATCAAGTGCCCTTGATCTAATTTTAAAGCTAATTATTTTTAATACCTACCTCTCCCACCATCTTAGAAAGGTCATCTCTTTTGCATCAGGGGTCAAAAGACACAGGAGATCCATTAACAAGATTTCCTAGTTGTTGTTTTTTTAAGTAATACCGGGAGGGGGGAGATTTTTAAAAATTTAAACTGTTCCCCCCTGCCTCTTGAATAAAATAGTACCAATAGTTGTTCCTCTATAGTGCAAATACAGTTTTGGTAGGTGGAAGAACTATCTAAGTTGGGGAAAGACCAGAATGAAGTGTTTAAAACCCCCATGCCACAACCCTGATCCAACTGCCCCCCATTCCCCCACCTGGGGGGTGACATTGATTATAGATCTGCCTCCTGTGGTTTGGTTATAAGATGGTTCCTGCTTCCGCAGATGCGTATATAATCTTAACCCCGTCCCTAAAGCATTTTTATTTATTTTATTTGTATCCCACCTCAATGTGAAGCTGCTCACATTGTTCTGTCCTCCATTTTATCCTCACAACAACCCTGTGAGGTAGGTTAGTCGGAGAGCGTGTAGCTGTCCCAAGGTGACCCAGCAAGCTTCCGTAGCAGATAGGGGATTTGAACCTGAGTTTCCCAGCTCCTAGTCTGACACTTAACTGCCGCACCATACCACATTTTCATATGGAAACTGTATGCAGATTTAATTATTTAAAACTTGTGCCATTTATTGACTTTCTTACATTGGATGATGAGCCCTCAATTGAGCATATTCCTCTCCAGGGGTGGTACACAAACATGAGCACATGATGTTTCCTTACACTGAATCACACTCTTAGTCCATCAAGATCAGTATTCCCTACTCAAACTGGCAGAGGCTTTCCAGGGTGTCAGGCTGAGGTCTTTCACATCACCTATTGCCTGGTCCTTTTAACTGGAGATACCAGCGATTGAACCCGGGACCTTCTGCATGCAAAGCAGATGCTCTGGCACTGAGCCACGGCCCCCTTCATGGTACCTTTGCCTCATTAGATCTAGTTATCTCTGGAAATTCCTACCATGCCCTGTTTGAAGGAAAAGCCATTTATGAGTGTTTCTTTGCTGCTTTGTATCGCAATAATACCAGAATAGTCAAGACAGCCTCTGCCTTTAAGTCTCTGCATGATAAAATGCAATGGGACCCCACTGGGAAGCCATAGCCGAGTGCAGGAGCATAGCACTTTGCATGTGCAAGGTCCCAGTCATATTTACAGCAGTAAGGATCTTGAGTAACAGACTGGGGGAGACCATGCACAGCCTGAGACCCGTTGTATGTCGGACTGGAATGATGCTTCTAAACATCTGGATGCTCGCAAGGCAGGAGCACATGCGGGGTTTTTTGCTCTCATGGTGTCCTGTTTAAACTGGACCCCTACCTGTGCAAACAGTTTATGTGCAGGTAGCAACCCCAGCTTAAATGAGGTGCTGCACGGATGCGAAATCTCCCCAGCGAGTCCTTTTTGCCTTGCTGGCATTGCGTTTAAATCAGGCCCAAAATGCACAGACTATGGCAGTTCCTGTGTCTGTGTGCTTGGGTGTTATCCCTGACTATTCTGTTATGATTTGAAACTTGAGGGGTTTTCCCTTCCAAGCAGGGCAGTGTGTTGCTAAAGGTTGTTTGTTAAAAAAAATTCCCTTTAGGGGGGTTTCTGGCAGGTGCAGATCTTTGCCACCTGTGGGAGAACTATTTGTGTTGGAAGCTGCAGCGTTGCCTCATGTCCCCCAGGTGGGGCAATTCCTAAAAAAACCCCTGTTGCCAGACTGCAGACAGCAGCTGCCCACGTGCCCCAGGAGAGCTGGCAGGCCGAGCATGAAGGAAAGGGCTATCCCCCGGTGTTTGCTGTCAGTGCAGGCCTTTAAATTGCCAGATGCTATCTTTGAACACGGAAGCTCTTGGTGCAATTGTCTGCAGCAGCCACTGATAGCCCTAAAGCCTGGGTGTTGCTTAAGGAACAGGATGAAGGGGCAAATCATGTCGAGCTTGAGTCGAATCAGTGGGCAAACAGTGAGTTGGTATCATGGGGTGCTTAGGGTACCGGCTTCGGTGCACGTCCCACTTGAGGTGGCTACAGGAAAGGGGAATAGGTTTCTTTTCCTGCCAGCATAGTGTAGTGGATAGGAGTGGGGGACTCTAATCTAGAGAACCGGGTTTGATTCCCCACTCCTCCACATGAATGGCAGACTCTAATCTGGAGAACCGGGTTGGTTTCCCCACTCCACCACATGAAGCCTGCTGGGTGACCTTGGGCTAGTCACAGTTCTCTCTTAAATCTCTCAGTCCCACCTACCTCACAAGGTGTCTTGTGGGGAGGGGAAGGGAAAGCGATTGTAAGCCACTTTGAGACTCCTTTCGGTAGAGAAAAGTGGGGTATAAAAACCAGCTCTTCTTCTTTGGTAGCTCTTGTGCCCTTGAGTTACGTGCAGGGGTGGGGCCAAGATTGTGGAAGTATCTGCACTGTGGACCTGGAATTAGCACTCAGATTGGCCTAGGTTTCCTTCAGCTTCATGCATTTATGGGATAATTTTATTCTTCTTTATTTACTTCATTTTATACCCTATCATTACAGGGGACCCAAAGCGGCTTACATCATTCTCCATTTTATCCTTACAACATCCCTGTGAGGTAGGCTAGGCTGCAAGTATGACTGGCCCAAGGTCACCCAGCCAGCTTCCATAGCAGAGCAGGGATTGGAACCCTGGTCTCCCAGATCCTAGTCTGACCCTCCAATCATTACACCATGCTGGTTCTCAGAAGTGAGGTTTTTCAAGATTTTTGGATGGTCCCCCCCCCCCGGAGGGATTTCAATGGAACATTTTGGTGAGGAAATAATGGGTGTGGGGCATAGGCAGTGAGAGGCAGGGCTGAGTCCAGTTTATCCCCTGGCCACTGCCCCCCCCCCAAGCAGGTGCAGAATGCGTACATAACTGCAAGAGCTAGAAACTTGCATGGAAAACTAAATGTTTTCAGGCTTCTGAAGGGAAGGTCGTCTTGCTCCTCTTAGCAGGCTTTCCCCACCAAGGGCAAACGTCCTTTAGTAATGCTGCTTCTTTTTCAGCCCAGACTTCTGGTCGGGTCTTCTTTCTCCTCCTGCAATCTGACCGCTGAAGCAAACCAGGCCCGGCTGCAGCTCTTTTTCATGGGCTGCTGTGGGGCCTGCGAAGCAGGTGATCTCTCCCCTGTCCACCTCGCACTCTTACCCACCTACCCATCTCTGCACAGGTGAGGGGGAACAGGTGAGAGGTCCCTGCATCTTGGAGAGAACGACATTCTTCCTGCCCATGGGCTTCCCTGAACAGAGAGCCCTCCCTTTGTCAAGGAGCTGGCCGTGGTGCTGGGAACACCACCAGCCGGGCGAGTTCAGCCGCTTAAATGCGCACCAGATGAAAGGACGGTGGTGCTCGCACATACATGCTTCCCCATTTCCCAGGGCTATGAGCAGCGGTTCTTCCTCGGTGTTCTGTCTTTCCTGATGAGATGTTCTCGACAGCTCGGCGAAGGCTCTCGCTCTGGCTGTCCCTCTCTTTCTGGCTGTCTGCACAGTGGCTGCGGCTCCTGGCCTGTGTTGCCTCCTGAATGCTTCCACCTCCTACACGTTAACACGCCTTCCAGTTCAATGGCGCACTGTGCTAATACAATGTGAATTATGAAACGAGACCTTTTAAGCAGGCCTACAATTCAAGGCTACAAAGTATTTTTTAATTGTTAAAGGGGGGTTGCTTTAGAAGTATGGCCCTGAGCCAAAGCTCTGATGTATTGCTTTGGAGCTCAAGTGTATGGGGGGTAGCTTCCTTCTTCGGATAAGGGAGGCAGCTCTATAGGGGGCCTTCTGTTGCTTGAGTGGAAGTATTGAACAGAGATACCTGTGCCCAGTGGGATTCTTGCAACTGCAAAGAATTGTGGGCTCAGGATATTGGGCTTCTGCTGGTTTTTCCAGGGTGGTTTGCTTTCTCTCTTATTATTTCATTAAGCATGGATTTGTTAATGGGAGGGTGGGGAAATAAGGCTCTCCACACAAGCCACTGAATTCCTAGCAAATGTTTGCTGTGGTGGAGGCAAAGAGAAGCTCTGGGCTCTTCTGCAATTCTTTCATATCGAGAGAATCATCTGCCTGCTGCAGAAACCATTTCAAACATTGTTACAGCGGCTGGCTGCACTGAGGCAGGAACGATGGTAGATTATCATATATAAAGTCAGTTGGGTATTCAAATGACGCCAGGCACTTATGGGTACTACTAAAAGAATGAGGAAGAAGGAAACAGGGTAGAGGGGAGAAAGCATGAAACTGAGGAAACGTGAAAGAAATGGCTTTCACCAGAACACACCCGTAGGAGTTGGTGGTGGAAAAGTGTCAGGTTGCAGCTGACCTGTGGCCACCCCTGGTGGGGTTTTCAAGACCAGAGATGTTCAGAGGTGGTTTGCCATTGCCTGCCTCTGGCCTTCCTTGGGGATATCATATCCAAATACTAACCAGGGCCGACCCTATGTAGCTTCTGAGATCTGATGAGATCGGGCTAGCCTTGGCCATCCAGGTCAGGGTCCATATGAGTTGCACATACAATAAAGATGGACTTAGGCATGCCTGCAGATTGGGTAGTTCTTCCGGCTTCTAAGATCTGACATTGATTGGCAATAGATGAAGGACAGCAGAAAAAGTTCTTCGTGTAATTTATAAGCTTATGGAACTCACTGCCACAAGAGAGAATTAGGCCTGCCATCTTAGACAGCTTTGAAAACAGATTAGATGTGATCATGAAGGATAGGTCCACCAGTGGTTGTTTGCTATAATGACTACACAGAATTTCCATGTTCCGATCCAGAGTGTTTCTGAATGCTGGCTTTTGGGAGGCCGAAGGAGAGAGGGCTTCTGTGTCCTGCTTATAAGTCTTCCGGTGGCATATTGTTGGCCACTACAGGAAGCAGGATGTTGGTCTAAAAGGACCACTGGTTTGATCCAGCAGAGCTATTTTTAAAAAATGCATCCCCCTGTCCCCAAAATTCAAATGGGCAGCATGCTTCATGCTTTCTAGAAGTAAACTTTTGGAAGAGTAGGAGTACGGCTTCTTGGAGAAGCACTGTGGGTTTTTTGCATGAATTAGTTGTCTGGGTGCCCCCTTTTGATTGGAAGGGGGCAAGCCTGAAGTGGTGACTCACACAGAGATACAATGGGCAGCCTCCTCAGAGAGGGTGACGCTGCAAGTTTACAGCTGTACTGAGCAACTGTTCCAGCTGCAGTGGATGCATCAACACGACAGAAATATTCACACGCATGCGTTGCATTTCGGCAGGAGTGCAGTGGAAGAGCCATGACTCAGACGGCTTTCCATGTGAGTGGGTGCTTTAAATTCTCAGGAGCCATTATTCAATTAGGGTAATGCTTGTAGCACACATGGGGAGGGGGCTGAAACTCAGCAGCAGAGAGCACCTGCGTGGCATTCAGAAGGTCCCAAGTTCAGTCCCTGGCAGCTCCAGTGAAAGGGTTTCACTCCGGAGGTGGGGGAATCCTGTGAGTCTCTGTGGTGTAGTGAGCCAGTGTGGTGTAGTGGTTAAGAGCGGTGGTTTGGAGTGGTGGAGTCTGATCCGGAGAACCGGGTTTGATTCCCCAATCCTCCACATGAGCAGCGGAGGCTAATCTGGTGAACTGGATTTGTTTCCCCACTCCTACACACGAAGCCAGCTGGGTGACCTTGGGCAAGTTACAGCTCTGTTAGAGCTCTCTCAGTCCCACCTACCTCACAGGGTGTATGTTGCGGGAATGGAAGGTGATTGTAAGCTGGTTTGAGTCTCCCTTAAGTGGTAGAGAAAGTCAGCATATAAAAACCAACTCTTCTTCTGTGGGGCTAGACAGGGAAGACGATACTGATCTAAATAAGCTGCTGGTCTGAACCACTACACAGTTTGGAAATCGGCATGCAACTGAGGCCAGCACTGATCATAGAGGTAGTTTCTGCCACCAGCACCCCGAAGTTACTGCTGTGTTGTGCGTGTGCGCCACCAAGCTACAGCTGATTTACGGCGACCCCATAGGGTTTTCAAGGCAAGAGATGTTCAGAGGTAGTTTGCCATTGCCTGCCTCTGCATGGGCTGAGAGAGTTCGGAGAGAACTGTGGCTGGCCCAAGTTCACCCAGCAGGCTTCATGTGGAGGAGTGGGGAATCAAACCCGGTTCTCCAGATTAGAGTCCTCCGCTCTTAATCACTATACCATGCTGGCTCAGTTACAGGTGCTGTAAAGCAAGTTTTTAGTTAAGTGGACCACCTTTCCTTTCTTTCTTTAACAATCCATTGACCCAGAAGAACTTGAATACAACAAACCTTACCAATCCCACCCTCTATTTCCATCCTTGCATAGAAGCCGCCACTGGTGAACATTTAGCCACCCCCAAAGTAGTATCAGCATCTGCGAGTGGGAAAGGCATAGAAACCAAGGAAACCTTGGAAAATGTCGCTGGCTGTGTCCACTGGTCTCTCGAAGGGGCAGTCAACACACAATCAAAGAAAATATGCGATAACGTTTCAGTTGCCCCAGGCATACGTGCACAAAATCTACCAAGGAGGGTACTCTTCGGATTCTACCCACTAAACAGCAGAGGGGAAAGCATTTAGCTTAGCCAAAAGAAAAGCCTTCCAATATTTGAGGAGTCAATGTATGCAAATAAGATGGAACCCTATATAAATATGGCTGATAGGTTGTGTTTTTGCATGTGTGTTTTTTGGGGAGGGAGTCACGTAAAATATTCAGCTTTTGCCTGTCAGAGGAAGGGGCTGGCAGCTTGCATGGCTTCCTAGTTAAAATTAATTTATTTAGATAAATTTATTTAGATTTATAAGTTGCTTTCCCCTCTCAGAAGCCTCCAAAGCAGTCTATGGTGCACACCCTTTAATTTAAAACAACAAAATCAGGGGTGCAGAAACATTACGTGCGCGCACCCATTCATCTTGCGCAGAACTGAAGTGTTTCCAACGAACCAAATACTGGAGGGAATCATGATGGAGACGCGAGTCCAGGATTTTTGCAATTTCAAAATGTTCATCCCCCCCCACCATCACCGGTGGTTCTGGGAGAGGTTCAGGATGCCACTCCGGGGAGGGAATATGCAGTTTCAGCAAACTGATATGGAACACGGGATGGATCTGTCTCAAAGACTTTGGGAGCGAGAGCTCCACAGTTACTGGGTTGATGACTGAAGAAATGGGAAAGGGTCCTACGTACTTGGCACTGAGTTTGTGACATGGGTGGTTGGAACGCAGATTCTTGGTGGACAAGTAAACCATATCCCCCACTTTATAATCCTTCCCTGGTGAGCAATGTTTGTCAGCTTGAGTCTTGTATTTACGTTTGGCCCGTTCCAGGTTTTTAATCAGCCAGGGCCAGGTTGTTTGAATAGTGTGTACCCAATCGGCTACACCTTCACTCCCCTCCTCCCCTGAGACATAGTTGTGGCCCATGGGGCCGAAGTCCTGACCATACACGCCCGAAAGGGGCTATACCCAGTGGATGGATGGACAGCATTATTGTATGCATATTCAGCAAAGGGTAACAATTCAACCCAATCATCTTGATGGTAGTTAACATAACAACGCAAGTAGCATTCTAAAACACCATTTACCTGTTCCGTTTGGCTGTCGGTTTGGGGATGGAAAGCATTAGAGAGACCTTGTTCCACCCCTACCAATTTTAGGAAAGCTTTCCAGAATTTAGCTACATAGCTACTTCCGCGGTCGCTGACCACCTTGCGCGGAAAACTATGGAGACGGAAGACATGTGACACAAAGAGGTGGGCCAGCTTTGGGGCGGACGGGATACCTGCGCAAGGGACAAGATGCACCTGTTTAGACAACAGGTCCGTGATTACCCAAAGTACAGTTTTTCCTTCACTGAGGGGGAGATCGGTCATAAAATCCATTGCAATTACTTCCCAAGGTCTAGTGGGGGTCTCTAATGGTTGCAATAACGCGGGGGGTTTACCTTGGGACCTTTTGACAGTAGCACATACTGGGCAACTGCGGATGAACGAGTCCACGTCAGTTCGCATGCCCGTGCACCAAAACTGTCTTCGTAACAAATATAACGTTTTCAGAAATCCAAAGTGTCCTGCGGTCTTGGCACAATGGACTAGCTGTAGTACTTCCTTCCGTAGTCCTTTAGGCACATACAGCTTACAGTCTTTGTACCAAACCCCCCCACGTTCAGTTAGAGCGGTGGGGAGGGTTTGCGCAGAGAGTTCGGCTTGGCAACCGAAACGAAGTGAGTTCAAAAAAGAGTCCGTTAGACCCACCCTATCGGGCATTGTGGGCACCGTGCTGGCGGGAGGAGAAGCTGATGTCCCCGAGGGGGGTCGGATGGCTGGATTGTCAGGGAGCCCGGGTGTAGGTGGAGCTGGCGAAGGAGGTGAGGGAGGTGGTGCGGTCGGGCCGACCGGCGTGGTTGGGCTTGGAGTCCCCCCCCCCCATGCGAAGGCTGTGGTGGGAGCCGGGCTTGCGATCGAGTTTGGACTGCTAGAGTGGGCAGCAAACCTCTTTGAGCAGGAGTGAACAGGGACTCTGTGGGGCATTCAACCTTGGTTGGGTATTGGGGAAGTCTGGATAGAGCATCAGCCAGGACATTCTGCTTCCCTGGTACATGTTTTAATACGAAACGGAACTGAAGTCCGCTGGGCAGTTTCCCATCCCCTACCACCTCAATAGAACAGTCGGTTTTGCGATGGGGGGGTAGTACATCACACTCCTGTACATCAAAAACATCAGCAAAGTCCTGATATTCAGCAGGCAGTGGAGAGGAAGAGGGGGTGTCTGAGACTAAAGCCGAGGTTGGTGGAGGTACAACAGCTACTGTTGTGGCCTCATTGATTAGGGAGAAGGCACACCCGGAATCTATTAGTTCTTTGACTTGTAATTGGGGGCCCTTTTTGTAGTGTTGTAACACTATGTCCACATACACAGTATCTTCGATCTCACTCACCATTACAGGAGCCTTGGGTTTTGCAGGAACAGCTATGAGGGTCCGCGGTGTCGCTCCACTCACCACAGACCCCGCCCGTTTTTTGACAGATCCAAAGGAGACTCTAGATTTAAAGCTGGGAGGTCCCAGCTTCTGTCCTCATCCAAAGAAGGTGAGTGGTCCCCTCCCGGGGCACTTGTAATCCGGGACCCTGATGGGTCTGTCGGTGCACACTCGTTGGGTGCATCGCCGACGTGAAGTGCTGACGGCGCAGTCGGTCCTGGAGCAGCGCTACGGTTGACCACAGTGCCTCTTTGCTGAGTTCGCCCCGATTCCGGGGCGGTCCAGCCAGTCCAGAAGGGACTGTCCGGTCGAAGTGGGCAGGCTGCAGCAAAGTGGCCCATGGCTCCGCAAATGAGACAGGCTCCCCTTTGAAACCAAGACACGTGGTCTTGCAAGGGTTGAGCAGGTCTCCGCGGTGTAGGAGTTGCAGCCTTAGGCGAGGGCTTTTGGTTGCCCCCCTCCCTGGCCCGACGTCGGGCCAGCGAAATGAATTGGCGGCAGCTTTCCACTTCTTCAGCTAGTAAAATCCATTCTTCTAGAGTGTCTGGATCTCGTTGCATATAAGCCCAGTTCAATATTTCAGGGTGTAAGGCTTCCTGGAAATAATGTATTCGGGTAGCCTCGGTCCAGTCCACTATTTTACTGGCGAGCCTTTGGAATTCGTCCACGAATTCCCGCACTGCTGTAGAGCCTTGTCGAAGTTGCAGGAGGGCTGCCTTGGCCTTCTCTCCCAGGAAGGGGTCCTCAAAACGTCGCCGCAACGCTCGCGTGAAATTATTGAGTGAGCGTATGGATCGGGCCCGAGTGTCAAACTGGAGAGCTATCCAGTCGGCCGCTTTTCCAGTCAATAGTGAGGCAACGAACCGTACTCAGCTGTCTTCGGTGGGGAAGTGCTGCCCCTGTTCCCTCATATAACTGTCCACTTGGTGTAGGAAACAGGGCAGAGCCTCAACTGAGCCATCGTAAGACACCCTTAACTGTGGTTGCTTCCACTGCATGAGAGGGGGCGCTGGGGGTAGCGCTGGAGGTTGCCCTAGGGGTGGCAAAACTGGTTGCCCCAGAGGCGGTAGGACGTGCCCCCGGGACCGGCTGGGCCAGTTGCCCCAGAGGGGGCAGAGTTGGCGGTCTCAGTGGAGGAACCTGTGGCCGTGGAGCCGGCTGAGTTAGATGCCCTAGCATCGGTTGAACTGGGGGCATTTGAGCTCGCTGTAAACATTCGTTTTCTCGCATTAGGAGCTGCATTTGGTCCTGCAGATGGGCCACACGATCAGTCAAGTCCCGGTTCTGGCCCCGTAAGAGACGCATTTCGTCCCCAGTTCCCCCAGTACGTCGGGCCTTCCTGATTCGGAGGCCAGTAGCCCAGTGAGACTCCTCACAGTATAAGTCCTCCTCATCCGAGTAATCCGGTTCGACCCAGCGATCAGCGAGCAGACGTGCACATTGCACGTCTCGAGGCGGGCCATAAGTCGGGGAAAACGAGGAGAACAATCCAAACCCTGTGCTTTCTTTGGGACGCACGTCTGCTGCCGTCATCGTGCTGCTTCGAGCGTTGGCCACTTGAGCCAAACGTAGCTCCTCAGCCTTGTTCTGATCGGCCAGCGTCTGAGCTGCAGCAGCATCGGTGGCCTGCAACTGTTCCTCGGCTCGCTTCCGATCGGCGAGAGCTTGGTCGGCCTTGAGCTTAGCAGCGATCGCAGTTGTGATGATCGGGAGGGCCTCTTACTCCAGAAGCAGAAGGAGCTCAGAGGAAGTTTGGTCCAACAACCATTGAACCCGGACTGCCAAAGCAGCTGCATCCGGTCCAAACTCCAGGGTTAGTCGTTTCGTGATCTTGGCCACCGTGGCCGAGGTCAGTCCCACAAACTGTAAAGCCGTCCGGGCCGCCACATCCTATGCCTCCTTCGGGCACATGTTGGGATCGGGAACGGTTGATATCAGGAACCCCTCCTCCCGCATTCCCGCCATGGGAGAGCCGCACACAGGGCGGATCGGGGCCGCCGCCAACTCCTGTTGCATCTCGTGTAAAGTTAATCCCGCTAACAAATGGGTCAATGTCGCTAAATCCTCCTGCGCCAGCTGAACTTCCTCCAACAAAGTATCCAGTGTCCGGAGGTTGTGCTGGGCACTTTGATCTGCGTCGTGGGTCGTCCAGGGGGTCGAATAAGTACAACTAGGTGATTGATCTCCACATCAGTCCGCAGCGCCACAGCAAGAATGTCATTCAGCAGAGTAGGGTCGTCAGGGAATTCGTCCAACAGTCCCAATGGAATGTACCAAGGTTCAGGACCCTCCAGGGCTCCAGCCAGGAACCGCTACCCGGGGAGCACTGTCCTTACTTCCACCTGGGACCCAGGCGAACCCTCCGGGGCTCCAGCCACAGGCAACTCACTCAGAGAGCATGTTCCCTGCTCCAATCCGTGATCCCAGCGATCCCTCCAGGGCTCCAGCCAGGCAGGTAAAAGGTAGAGAGGATTTGTGCCAAAATGTGAGCTCTTTTCCCCATGGTAATCCCATAAACAACATCCACAGACGAGCAGTCTAAAAGAGAGTTTATTAGAAAACCTACTGGTATACAGAGCTAACAGGTAAGTTGGCACGAATGGGAACTAAAGGCACGGCCCAAGGCCTATATGGAAGAGCATTGGTCATATCAGATAGTGGTGGCAGCCATGGCAACCGCCCATCCTACGAGGGTTCCCACAGAGTTAGCGAAAGGAATTTGACAGTTAACAGGCCTGGCCTTGGGACGCACCTGGTGGAACCAAAACACAGTCTGGTTGTCTCAGCAGAGAGCAGGCCTGACAGCAGCAGCTAAAATAGCCACCTCGGGCTAATAAAACACGCTGAGTTTGCTAAAACCAGATGCAAACTGACTGAAACATCAGAAGTCAGTTCAAGGGTGGCAGAAACAATCGAGCAAAGCTTGGGAGGATAACAAGTGCTTTCACGTGGACGTCCGGATCCGGGCCAAATGCTGCCGCAGCGCGAAGGATCGTGCTCAGGGCTTGAAGCAGTCGGGGGGTAGGGAATCCGCCCCCCAACACCTGAAACGCGGCACCCCTTGAAGGAGAGGGGATGCTGATCGGGGCGCCGGTGTGCTCCCCGTCCTAGGTGCGCTTGCTGCCTCGGAAGTGGCGGCGAGCGCCCGGACGGGAGAGCGAAGGAGCGGGCGCCATTAAAATCCCAGGAGCCGGGGAAGGCAGCACAGAAGCTCGGATCTTCTTAAAATAATGTTCTTTTCACGCTTTATGAAATATTTTTAAAAATCAACTCACGGAGGTGTCTGACAGTATTTGTGAAGCAGTAAAAAGCATCCTGGTCTTTATCTTAGACTCACTAACTGAACCAAATCGAAACTTGGCTTTTTACCAGCTGTTGCGCACTTGAAATTCAGTCTGCCAGCCAAGCTAACTTTGAAATAAATCTAAGTAAAAACCTGAAGGTGTTTAAAAGCTGGCAAAGGATAGCAGATTGAAGATACAGATGTGCTAAAGTATCCCTCCTGGTCTGGCTTTTGAAGCCATTTTAAGTTCCAGTGGAAAATTACTTTTAAAATGATGATTTAAATAACAAGCTTCACCCCCTCCTTTTTTATTGGATTATAAATAGCAGCCACTTCAAGTTTTTTGATGGGAGACAAAGATAAAGAGAAAGAAAAGAAAGATATAGAAAAACATCCCAAAGGACTGATTAAAGATCCTAAACATCTTCAGATTCAGCAACCTTTACCACCCCGCAGAAGAGCTTCTGTTACCAGCCCAGCTGTTTCACCAGCCACTTCACCAGTAACAGCGACAACTGTAGCTACAAAGATGGCTAAAAAAACCTGATGCTACCCTGAACTCTTTACAAGAACTGCTGACCAAAACACTTCAGGAGGTGACATCAGTCAAACAAGAGGTGACATCAGTTAAGCAGGAGATGGAATTGGTGAAGCAAGAGGTGGAATCAGTTAAACAAGGCTTGAATCAAAACAGTGGTTGTAGGTCAAAATACAGCTGCCATTTCTGCACTACAAGACTCTATTTCATCTTTGACAGTATGACAGGACAAGCTAGAGGCAAAACTTCAGAAACACTCAAAGGACAACAAAGAAACCAGAAAACGAGTTGATGTCTTAGAACTGTCATTGGAGGCAAGCCAAGAGAGAGAAGAAAAATGTGATGATCATATAGCAATGCTTGAACTAAAAATAAAGGTGAGCTGGATCCGTATATGCGGTCTCAGAGAAAAACTTGAGGGTAAAGACTGAAAAAATTATCTGAAATTGCTGTTGGCTGATTTTCTTCAGGAAGAGATTAATAACTGTAATTTATTTAATAAATTAATAACTTTAATTTATTTAAAAATAATTATATTAAGATATGGCAACAAATTACTGTAGATTTGAAAAATTGGGGGAAAATACCTTTATCATTATGGGGTAGAATTTCGGTAATTAAAATGATGGTTTACCCAAGATGCTTTTCCTATTTCAAAATTTACCAATTGTAAAAGGAGCCAAAATATTTAAAATTTGGAAAAAAGATATTTTAAACTTCCTGTAGGGTAAAGAAAGACATAGAATAGCATATAATAATTTGATTCAGTTAAGGGAAACAGGAGGTTTAGGGTTACCAGATTTAAGAATGTATTATGAGGCATCCTGTTTCGCTTGGTTAAAGTCTTGGATTATGTTAGAGAATATTAAAATATTAGAATTAGAAGGTTATAATTTACGTTTTGGATGGCATGCATACCTATGGTATGATGAGAGGGTAAACAAAG
Source organism: Euleptes europaea (assembly GCF_029931775.1). Lineage (NCBI taxonomy): Eukaryota > Metazoa > Chordata > Lepidosauria > Squamata > Sphaerodactylidae > Euleptes > Euleptes europaea. The sequence continues at coordinate 1,207,173 of NC_079314.1, forward strand.
ATTTTAATACTCATATTGTTAGAGTTGGACTATTCCAAATTTGGAAAAAATATAGAAGGATTTTGGAAAATAAGACCCTGGGATGGGTTAATCCAGTAGAAGCTTACATGAGAAGAGGGATACATTAAAATTTAGAAATGGATGTATATAGAGAAATTATTGAATGGAAGGAGGGAGAATGGGTATTAAGAAGAACTTAATATTAAGGACTGGTTTCTGTATTATAGATTAAAAGATATATTTAATAAAGATAATCAGCTTGTATTTAATAAAAATAAATCCAAATTGGAAAAAATATTAATAAAGGGAAACAAAGGATTGATAGGAAGAATGTATAAATTATTAATTGAAACTAATTTAGAATAAGAAAGAATAAAACCAGTTATGGTGAAATGGATGAAGGAGTTAGGATTTAATATTGATTTAGAAATATGGGAAAATTTATGGAAGAGAGAATTTAAATTTACAATAACTAATGAAATCAGAGAAAATCTATATAAAATGTTTTATAGATGGCATATAACTCCAGTGATGATATCTAAAATGAAAAAAGGAGATATGGATTTATGTTGGAAATGTGGAAAGCAAAGAGGCACTTTTATGCATGTATGGTGGTTATGTAAAAAAATTAAAAGTTTCTGGAAAAAAATTATCAAGGAAACTAATAATTTGAAAAATGGTAGAGTAAAAAGAAAGCCTGCATTTTGTTTATTGGGAATTCCACAAAAGAATATGAGTAATAACGATAAGGTTATTTGTCAATATAGTTTTGCTGCTGCAAGAATTGTAATAGCTAAAGTTTGGAAGCAACTGAATAAACCTTCAATTTATGACTGGAGAGAGAAATTATGGATGTATATGAGGATGGCCAAACTAATGGAATTCCTACAAGGAAAGGATATGGAAGAATTTAAAAAAACATGGGCAAAGGCCCCCACATATTGGGATAAACTGGCAAAAATTGATTTTATTACTTTAATTAGTGAGTTATAGAAATTAGTTTTAATATTCTTATATTTTATTAATAGGTATTTTAAAAAAACATTTTAGACACTTCTTCGGAAGTTGGGTGATGGGTCACTTTTTTAAGGTGGGTGGAGGGTGAAGAGGTATCTTTTTGGATCTTATAATTTTGTAACCACGAATGTAACAATTAGTATATAAAGATACTCTTTTGTATTTTCTTTTTGTAATTTTTTAATATTATTTTTACTGTATGTTTTGTTTTGTGTTATAAAAATTAATAAAAAATTATAAACAAAAACAAAAAACAAGTGCTTTCATGCAGGAATTAAACCAGTGGTGGCGCCAGACAAATTCAGCTAGGTTGGAAGACTAAAACAGTCTCCACATTCACCTCCAAAAGTGGGGTTAAAAGAAGAAAAAGAAGAGTTGGTTTTTATAACCCACTTTTCTTTACCGAAAGGAGTCTCAAAGCGGCTTAAAATCTCCTTCCCTTCCTCTCCCCACAACAGGCACCTTGTAAAGTAGGTGGGGCTGAGAGTTCGGAGAGAACTGTGACTAGCCCAAGGTCACCCAGCTGGCTTCATGTGGAGGAGTGGGGAACCAGCCTGGTTCTCCAGATTAGAGTCCGCTGCTCTTACCACACTGGCTGTCAGAGAAGGGCCTCTAACACACATTTCAATGGGTGGGCAGCTTCATTTGGGAGAGGACAGTCCTTCAGGTAAGTCTTGCCCGAGAAATTTAGATTTAAAGGTCAGTCTCAAATTGGAAATATACTGGTAGGGATGATTTTTCAATACTGCTAAGATAGGATCAAATCAATTCCAGTTAAATACTCTAACCTGTTGTATTTGAACCAGTGGAATCTACCCTGTTCCCAATTCCAGGAACTGTCCTGCATTTCCATTTCCTCACCTGGCTTCAATTTCTAATTTTAATCTACCCTCATTTTCCTTTCAAAATCTCAGAGGGGCTTAGAGCAGGGGTGTCAAACATGCTGCCCCGGGGCTGGATCCGGCTCCTATTCAGCCCACAAGCCAGCCGAGGCGGCCACCCCCCCACCCCCCAGTCCCGAGATGTCAAAGATCAAAGACGGTTAAAAGAAAATCCTGTAAGAGTGCTACTGCTTTAAGCATATTTGTATTTTAAATAAAAAAATAAAGTAAAAATAATATCATTCATTGGCTTTGCCTGTGTCTTCTAAGACGTTTGTATCTCCCGAACCTGGCATTAGATTTTATGGTAGTGACCCGACCGAGTGACATTTATGTCATATGCAGCCCTCATAACAAATGGGTTCGACACCCCTGGATTAGAGGGAGGGCTCATGCTGGCACAGAGGCGATCCATGCCCTTCTGAACATCAACATAGCTAAACATCAACATTATCTGCTGCAAAGATTGCAGGAGCTCCGGAACTCATTCTTGCACACCCTGCTCTTGTGTGCATCCAGTTTGTATAACACAAGCCGCTGTTTTGCAAATAATTCTTCCAAAGGTAGTGGTCCTCAAACATTTTATTAGCCCCTCACCATGTGCACCTGTGTGAGTAATTTATGATACATAAATGGCTGACCGGGGGGGGGGGGGGGAGCCCCACAGCCTCTGCTGCCAGGTTGCCTGGAGATAATGTCTGATCGCCACAAGCGACAAGGCCTGGATATGGAAGTACGCACAGTATCTTGAGCCATAATTTTTTATTGGAGGGAACTTTTATGGAAGAACAGAAATGACCAGCTCTGCATTGAAGGAAAGGAGGGAACATGTAGAATTGGATAGGGGAAGAAATATTTTTTAAAATCAGCTGACGTGCAGGTACAAAATTAAAATTCAGTTAAACCCAGGCAACAAAGTGACCAGCTGTTTTCAAGACTGTTCTACCTTCACCCAAAATTCTTGCTATGATAGGGAGGGCATCTTGGCCATCTTCTGGGCATAGAGTAGGGGTCACTGGGTGTGTGTGTGTGTGGGGGGGAGGTAGTTGTGAATTTCCTGCATTGTGCAGGCGGTTGGACTAGATGACCCTTGTGGTCCCTTCCAACTCTATGATTCTATACCCACTAATATACGCAGCAGATTATGCAAGAATAGAAGCGGGCTATTTAAATGGGGGGGAGGGGAGTCTGCAGCCCCAAGGGAGGATTTTTTGTAAATGGCAGACTCTTAAATATGTGGCAAGTTTCATCCTATCCTATCCTGTCCACATATATATGGAGAATTGTACAGGTGGGTTGTGTTCTATTGGAAAGGAGGGAGGCTGGATAGATATAGAAATTGAGGCTAAACGTACCTGGTTCTCCATTTGCTTCAGGCATGCTCTGCATTCTAAACCTTTTATCATCTGTTTCTGTCTCCCTCGTCCCTGCATGAATATGCACAGTTACTTCTGCAAGGCCTCAGCAACGAAACCAGTTTCCTCTTCCACCCCCACCAAGAAATTCTGGGCTGAAATGATCAGAACCTCAAAGAGACGGTGGCACTCAGGACGCTGGCTTGGGTTGGCCAAGAGGTTGTAATTGAAGGTTCGTTTAGAATGATCCTCTCTAGGCATATACCTTGGATGTTTGTGTGAACATGATGAACACAGGAAACTGCCTTATACTGAACCAGACCCTTGGTCCATCAGGATCAGTATTATCTACTGGCAGTGGCTCTCTGGGGTCTCAGGCAGAGGTCTTTCCCATCACCTGCTGCCAGGTCCTTTTTACTGGAGACGCTGAGGCCTGAACCTGGGATCTTCCGCATGCGAAGCAGAGACCCTACCACTGAACAAAATGGGGGGGGGGGAACCCAACCTAAAGACAAAGCTGGGCACCCAAAGGTTGGGTAGGAAAGAATTCAATTATACTATGAATATATTTATTATAAAAAGGGTTGCTAGCTCCAGGTTGGGAAATATTTTGGGGGTGGAGCCTGAGGAAGTTTCGGAAAGGGGAGGGACTTCAATGCTGTAGAGTCCAATGGGCAAAGCAGCCATTTTCTTCAGGGGAACTGATCTCTGTCACTTGGAGATTAGTTGTAATAGTGGGAGATCTCCAGCCACCACCTGGAGGTTACAAAAAGGACTCAAAACCACTGTTAGCCAGAATAGTCAAACCAAACAAAACAGGGTCGACTCAATTATCAAAAGCTATATTCAAAGTTAACAACTACAAAACACAAACAAGTGTATAAAATATTGTGCAACTAGATACAAAGATATGAAGCTGTACAGAAGGGTAGCAAATACAGCAAAAAGCTCAATGGCAGTCTCCAACAAGGAACGAAAAGCAGGTCAGGGATTGGAGCAGGTGGAAACCAAGATCTTGCCACTGCTGAAACGATCAAGGCGACACAACGAGATGGAGGAGGGAAAGCTTTCCCAGGTAGTTGAGGCGCTTTCGCTTAAGAGAGCTTCTTCAGCCTAAGGAACAAATAATATGTACAAATTCTAATCATTTTACATTCATGCCGCACGCTTATCTAGAGAGAAAGCCTCCTGCTTACCTCCAAAAGAGGGCAGTATCTGGACTCAGCCAAATAAAATCATGATTGAACGAGTAGGATTGACTGGATGTCTTCAGTTCTGTTTTGCTTTTTTTAATTTTAGTTTTTAAAGAGATTTCATGCTCCCACCAAAGGGCTGCAAATTGAAGTAGACACTGTCGGCTGTAAGGGCATATAAGAAGTTTTATTTCAAGTCACATGATGGTATGTGCATGGATCGTCAGAAAATTAAAGGGGACAAGTCGAATTAAAGTATAAGCTATAAAAAGCAGGATAGATCTATTTCATTATTCAAACCATGAGGGGTCATAGTATTGAATAGATGGATAAAGCGCATTTCGTGTTGTAGGAGAGTTTTTTGGACATCAGTGGCGTTATGTGGATTTAAGACGAAAATGGCTAAATGGCAGGTTCTTTTTTATAAGCGTTATGTAGATGATTTATTTTTCATAACTCTCCTACAACACGAAATGCGCTTTATCCATCTATTCAATACTATGACCCCTCATGGTTTGAATAATGAAATAGATCTATCCTGCTTTTTATAGCTTATACTTTAATTCGACTTGTCCCCTTTAATTTTCTGACGATCCATGCACATACCATCATGTGACTTGAAATAAAACTTCTTATATGCCCTTACAGCCGACAGTGTCTACTTCAATTTGCAGCCCTTTGGTGGGAGCATGAAATCTCTTTAAAAACTAAAATTAAAAAAAGCAAAACAGAACTGAAGACATCCAGTCAATCCTACTCGTTCAATCATGATTTTATTTGGCTGAGTCCAGATACTGCCCTCTTTTGGAGGTAAGCAGGAGGCTTTCTCTCTAGATAAGCGTGCGGCATGAATGTAAAATGATTAGAATTTGTACATATTATTTGTTCCTTAGGCTGAAGAAGCTCTCTTAAGCGAAAGCGCCTCAACTACCTGGGAAAGCTTTCCCTCCTCCATCTCGTTGTGTCGCCTTGATCGTTTCAGCAGTGGCAAGATCTTGGTTTCCACCTGCTCCAATCCCTGACCTGCTTTTCGTTCCTTGTTGGAGACTGCCATTGAGCTTTTTGCTGTATTTGCTACCCTTCTGTACAGCTTCATATCTTTGTATCTAGTTGCACAATATTTTATACACTTGTTTGTGTTTTGTAGTTGTTAACTTTGAATATAGCTTTTGATAATTGAGTCGACCCTGTTTTGTTTTGTTTGACCACCTGGAGGTTGGCAACCCTAATTACAAAGCACTCACGCAGACATTAAAAACAAGCCTATATGGCAACAAATACAAGGTTGATAGTCTAAAACCACATGCCAAAACGGCCCTCAGGCCTTCATCAGTGGTCTAATAAAACATCTTATGCATACCTGCACATTAATCCACAGATAAAACAATTTTGTAACAGCCCAGGTATGTATTTAAGGATGTATTCTAAATGGACCCTGTGCCTATGGTGTCCGATTGTTATTAAAATATGTTTTTAATTTGTAAAGGCACACAAATGTGGAATGCAGTCTGAATATTTCTTTCTGGACTGGGCTGACCTTACACACGAGGTGCGCATAACAGTATCAACCATGAGCCATGGCCCCTCTCCCTGACACATGCATGTATCAAAGAGCCAGACTGGGTTGCTCCCTGTTGAGCATGCGCACAAGGCAGGAAAAACCCAGATCTGTTGCCGCGGGATGTGTGAAGTAGGCTGCCAGAGGCGGTCTTTGCTATTAAGGGATTTGGTGTGGGAGAATTGTACAGGTGGGCTGCATTCAATTGGAAAGTAGGGAGTCTGGATTTTCCGCCTTATGCACCTCCAGTTTCTTGGGTTGGGTGGAAATAAATGTCTCCCTCGCCTCTTAGGAAAAGGACTCGTGTCCAGTATTCAGGTGCAGATTGAGACCTGTCCATCTGTCACTTGATTTCTCTCCCTCCCTCACGTGCATTCTGGAACTGCATCGATTGCTGCTAATCCTTAGTTGGCTGTGCTTTTAAAGAATTTCAGGGGAGGCAGAAAAAGAGACAGCTTGGTATTCCTCCTCGCTTTCTCCATATTGCCATCTCCTCCTATTTTGGGTTCCTTATCGCCTCTCTTTTCCCTTCTTCTTCCTTCTGTTCTCCCCAGCCTGCCTTCCTACTCCAACCTCTGACATGGAGTTTCAAACCGGAGTCCCAAACTCCCAGTTCAGACCATGAGAACCAGTGTGTTGTAGCGGTTACACTGTTAGACTAGGATCTGGGAGTACCAAGTTCAAATCCCCACTCTGCCACGGAAGCTTACTAGGTGCCCTTGGCCGAGTCGTGCACTCTCAGCCTAACCTACCTTGCAGGGCTGTTGTGAGGATAAAGTGGAGGAGAGGAGAACAATGTAAGCCACTTTGTGTCCCCATTGGGGAGAAAAATGGGGGATAAATGACGTAAATAAATAAATGGATAGTCTTGGCCTAGAAGTGGCAGGAATGGCATGGTAGTTCCAGGCATGCTTTCTCGTTCTGTGCAAATCTGCATGGCTTATTCTTTTAAACCTGTATTCTGTTCTATTCAGATTGGCCGAGGATAGAGAAATTTAACAACAGAGAGAATTGGTAGTAAACCTAGGGGAGGGGAAATCTCCTGCAGCTGCTGTTTGTCTTGCAGCTTCACCTTGCCCTCTCTAACTGTGGTGTCAACCCCATCCTAGCAGTCTCCTTTAAAGAATCAGGTCTGCAGTAATAGTATATAATTAAGCCGGCAATCTTACATAGATTTACCAATCAATAAACCATAACTAAACAGTAGGAATCACATCCAAGTAAACATGCATAGGATTGTGTTAGGCGTTCCTCTAAGCATGCACAAAGTGCATTTTCATGATTGTCGATCAGCTGCATCCTGTTCCCATGCCCCCTTAGACATCTTTGTAAGTCATGATCACATGAGCTTTAATCCAAGTTGTGGGGTCTGAACACAGACCGGTTAATCAACTCATGTTTTTTAAAAATTGGCCCCAATCTGGGATTTCAAACTAGAGTTTGTAGCTGATTGGTTAAACAGGGTTTGTGCTAATCGTAGATGGTAAGAACAGCTGGATTTACAACCCGTTGTTTGTTGAGAAGCCCGTCTTCCTGGCTGAATGCCCCATGGGAGGCTGTCCTCTCCATTGCGGGGGCTGAGGGAAGACTCAAAGCAGGCAAGCTGGGATTATGCACAATCTATGGATTGTTACTTACAATGGGGAGACTTATCAGAGAAGGATGCGCAAACCATGGCTATCGTGCATCCATACACTAAGAAAGCAAGACCGATGGAAGGTGTGAGAGCCGGGCCTCTCTCTTCTCTGCAATTGTCCCCTGGTGAACCGGTATTGGGGCAGGTTAGAGAGTGCTAAGATTTGGGAAGTCTGAATTCCATTTCAGGCATGAGCTTGCTATGTGGCCTTGGTTTTCAAATGACTTCATGAATTAATCTTGATTGAAAAGCAGTTGGATTTTAACAACTGCAAGAAGAATAAGCCTTTCTTAACTGCGGGATCCCGGCCCGTCTGGGGAAAATAATACCCACCTCCCAGAGTTGTTGCGAGAACAGAAACAAAATCATTTGTGCAAATGATTTTAATTCCATCCATCTTTCATCACATGGGAGGGAAGGCGGCATAGTATAGCCGGATCTTGTCAGATCTTGGAAGCTAAGCAGGGTCCTTACTTGGAAAGAGACCACCAAGGAAGACTCTGCAGAGGAAGGAAATGGCAAACCATCTCCGCTTCTTACTTGCCTTGAAAGCCCCTTGCTGGGGTCACTGACTTGATGGCATTTTACAAAGACACATCTTTTAGGACACTTTTATTTGGCATATCCTCAAGGCATTTGGTGGGTTGTCGACTTCCAGGTGGGGCCTGGAGATCTCCCAGAATTATAACTGATCTCCAGACTACTGAGATAATTTCCCCTGGAGAAAATGGCTGCTTTGGAGGGTAGGCTCTATGGCACTAAACCCCACTGAGGTCCCTCTCCTCCCTAAACTCCACCCTCCCTAGGCTCTGCCCAAAATCTCCAGAAATTTCCCAACCCAGAGCTGGCAACCCTATGTTCGAGGTGGCACACGTGGGTTCCCCCCTTCCATTTTATTCTCACAACAACCCTGTGAGGTAACTCAGACTACCCCAAAGTCACTCAGTAAGTGTCACCACTGAATGAGGATCTGAATCAGCCCTAGTCTGTTATGCCACGGACGGTTGCCAACAGGCCTGGAGAAAAATGTCCTGACCCTTTAGTAGAGGCTTAACATATTGAAACTGGCAACGGGAGGGACTGCCTACTTCAACTGCTCTCAAGGAGTCGAGATTTGATACTTAACAGCCACTACAAGACACCACTTAAAGTTGAAGATGAACCTCTGAGACTGATGAAGGAAATACCTGCAAGACTGCTGAAGAAGAGGAAGGATTTTACGGAGATTGTTCAACATTTAAGACTCAGCGGAATTCAGTTCAGATGGGAGTATCCACAAGACATTCCTTTTACTTTTAAGGCTAAAAGCTTCAAGTTCACAGAATTGGATAAGGCTGAACAGTTTTTGTGAAGATATGATGCAGATTTGGCTAAACCTATCAAGCCAAGTAAACAAGTTACAACCAGAGAATCTACAGAAGAAGAAAAGGCATCTGAAGCATCTGGAGGCGGAGACCCACCAATAGATTCATCAGAGGAGTCTCCAACTGATGATATTGGCTGAATAAAGAAACTGGGGGTGGGAAGGGGGGCAGTGTATGAGACAAGGATGATAATTTTGATTTTGGAAGGTTAATGGATCTAACTGAATTTTGATATGTTACAGGTTTTATCTTGGAATATTAACGGAATGAATTCTCCCAACAAAAGGAGGAAAATATTTCACCATCTACAAAAAACTAATGCTAATATTATTTGTTTACAGGAAATGCATATACTCCCAAAGGATATATTTAGATTGGAACATTCAAGGTTGGGTACACTCTTCACGGTATGTAATGAAAATAAAAAAATTAATGGAATAGCTATGTATTTACCTTTATTATTAGAACCAAAAGTTATTTACCAAGATATAGAGGGAAGAGTTTTGAAGGTGGAAATAACTTGTGGTTTTCAGAAGTTATTACTTGTTGGAATATATGCGCCCAACATTAATCAAAAAGCATTTTATGATAAATTAGCAATGCTAGTAGCCGAATATGCCACAGAAAAAATGATATGGATGGGGAATTTTAATGGTGTAATGGTACCTAAGATAGATAGATCTGGGAAAAAGAAAAAAGCAAATAATGAAAGTAAATTACCGGGGATTTTTGATGTTCTTATAGATCAATGGGATATGTTTGATGTCTGGAGATTGACAAATGGTAATAAGAAAGGATACACTTTTTTTCTCACAGAGACATCTTTCACATTCCAGGATAGACATGTTATGGCTTTCGAAAGGTTTGATAGAGAGATCAGAAGATTCAGAGATTTTGCCTAGGATATTATCAGATCATAATGCAGTATCAGTAAAAATTAAAATAGGGGATAGAAGATATAAACCCTGGAGAATTAATGATTTTCTTTTAAAAAAATACTAAAATAGTGGATAAATTGAAGTTGGAGAATCAGAATTATTTTAAGGAAAATACAGGTAAGGGTACTCGGGAAGATATAGTTTGGGATGCCGGTAAGGCAGTAATTAGAGGATTATTAATTCAACAAAATACAAGATGGTATAAAGAAAGGGAGAAAAAGAAAAAAATATGTATTAGAGGAAATAAAACAAGGGGAACGACATCTTAGTAGACTGCAGGATAAAATATCCAAACAAGAACAGCAGGATAAGATTAGAAAGTGGCAACAGCAATATGAATTCTTAATCGCGGAGGAAATTGAATGGAAAGCTATGTATAATAAACAAAGATTTTTTGAACATGCTAACAAACCGGGTAAAATGTTAGCATGGCAGCTTAAACATAAAGACAAGAAATTACCAATAACTCAAATTAAAAGGAAGGGTAAGATAACAAGAGGCAAAGATGAGATAACAGATACATTTATGGAATTTTACACAAATTTATATAGAAAAAATGTAGTTTTAGAGATAGAAATGGATGCATATCTTACCAAATGGGACTGGGGGAAAATAACACAGGAAAATAAAGATTTGCTGGACTCTCCAATAACCAAAGAGGAATTAGAGGAAGCAATAAGTAAAAGTAAACTAAATAAATCTCCTGGGCCAGATGGTTTTACCGCATTTTATTATAAAGTATTTAAAGATCAGTTAAATCCCTACTTAATAGAAGTGATGAATATAGCATTGACAAAGGGTATTATTCCTCAAACATGGAAACAAGCAAATATAGTACTAATACCAAAGGCAAACTCTGATATATTGGAAGTTAAAAACTATAGACCGATTTCTTTATTAAATATTGATTATAAACTATTTGTCGCAATTTTAGCTACTAGATTAAAAAGGGTATTAAACCAATTAATACATGAAGACCAGGCAGGATTCTTACCAGGAAGATTGATTAGTCAGAATGTAAGGGTGGTAATAGATCTTTTAGAATATGCGGAACAAGATACAACACCGATAGCTTTGATATTTTTGGATGCGGAAAAAGCATTTGACAATGTTAATTGGCAGTTTATGATTAAGGTACTAGAATTTATGGACTTTGGTGAGAATTTTAAAACTGCTGTAAAAAGTGTATATACTCAACAAACTGCCAATTTGATAATAAACGGATCATTATCACCGAGGATTGAAATTCAAAGGGGAACGAGACAGGGATGTCCTCTTTCCCCTTTGTTGTTTATTTTAGTATTAGAATTGTTATTGAATAATCTTAGAAAAACCGATGAAGTAGTTGGTGTGCGAATAGGGAGAAATCAATATAAAGTTAGAGCATATGCGGATGATTTAGTATGTTTTTTGATTGATCCGATTGAACAAATAGACAGATGGAATACAATTTTGGAGGTTTATGGAAAGCTTTCAGGTTTTAAAATTAACAAAACTAAAACTAAGATATTTGTTAAAAATATGACTCTCTCACAACAACAAATATTAATTAAAAAGACAGGATTTAATATTGAACATAAAGTCAAATATTTAGGTATATGGATATCGAATAATAATCTCAATCTATTTCAATACAACTATGCAAATCAATGGCAACAGATAAAGAAAGATTTGATAAGCTGGGAAAAAATGGTGTTATCATTGTGGGGATGAATCTCTGTAATCAAAATGATGGTACTACCTAAAATGCTTTTTTTGTTTCAAAATTTACCAATAGTGAAAGGTGCTCAGATATTTGAGGATTGGAAGAAAGATATTCTGAGTTTTCTTTGGGGCAAAGAAAGACATAGGATAGCATATAATAATTTAATAGAGTTGAAAGAAACAGGAGGGTTGGGATTGCCAGATTTGAGAATTTATTATCAAGCAGCCTGTTTCACCTGGATAAAAAACTGGATTCTCTTGGAGAACCCGAAGTTATTAGAATTAGAAGGATTTAAACTACGATTCGGGTGGCATGCATACTTATGGTATGAGAAGGAGAAAGTAAATAAAGAATTTAATTCCCATAGTATTAGGAAAAATTTATTACAAACGTGGAATAAATAAAAAGGTTTTTTTGAAAGTAAAACTCCTGGTTGGATTAACCCCATAGAAGCCTTTATGAGAAGGGGTTCACATTTAAATTTGGATTGTAATAAATATAGAGAAATGATAGAATATAAAGATGGGATATGGGTGTTGAAATCCCGAGAAGAACTTCAAATTAAGGATTGGTTTATGTATTACAAATTAAGGGATGTATTTAGTAAAGATAATAGGTTGGGTTTTAATCAAACCAAATCTAAATTTGAGATTATATTATCTAAGGGCAATAAAGGATTGATAGAAAGGATTTATAAAGTTCTTATAGAAATGAATTTAGAACAGGAAAGGATTAAACCAGTGATGGTGAAATGGATGAGGGATTTAGGTTACAATATAGATTTGGAGATATGGGAAAATCTGTGGAAAAAGAAATTTAAATTTACTATTACGAATGAAATAAGAGAAAATTTATATAAAATGTTTTATAGATGGTACATAACTCCAGTATTATTAAGCAAAATGAAAAAAGATGATAAGGCTCTCTGTTGGAAATGTGGAACAGATATCGGCACATTTATGCACGTTTGGTGGTAAAAAAATTAGGAGATTTTGGCGTTTGGTTTTGAATGAAACTAATAATTTGATTAAATTAAAAATAAAAAAGATCCTGCCTTTTGTTTATTGGGTATTCCAAAAAAAGATTTAGATAAAGGTGACAGAGTCATATGTCAATATAGTTTTGCCGCAGCAAGAATTACTATTGCTAAAAATTGGAAGCAAATAAATAAACCTTCAATTAAAGAGTGGAGAAAAAAACTATGGATGTATATGCGGATGGCCAAAATTACAGATTCTTTACATGGTAAAGATATGGATGAATTTAAACACACATGGTTAAAGGCCGCCGCATATTGGGATAAATTGGCAAAAACGGATTTTAAAGGTATAGTTAATGAATTATAGTTCAATGTGATTTTTAATTAATGACTATAATAATAATAATTAATGATTATAATAAGTGTCATAACACTTCGCCGGAAGTCCAATGGTGAAGGGCACATAGGTGGGTGGTAGGGTATGGGGCACTATAGGCCTTTTTAAAAAAAAGAAAAGATAGTAAATATTAATGTATTAGTATTGGTCGTAATAGTGCGCTGTATATGTTTTTTGTGTATTTCATGTTTTTTTCTGTATTGGATTATGATTTTATTATTATTACTATATTTTTTCTTCCCCCCCCTTTTTTTCTTTTTTGTATTATAAAAGCAATAAAAAATTTATAAAAAAGAAAAAGAAAAAAAGAAACTGGCAACGGCAGCTTTTCAGGGCATGGAAGTAAATAACACCACCCAGTAAATAACATCCCATTAAGCCTCTATTAAAGGGGGTGGTTTGGACATTTACCCCCGTTTCCAGGCCTTTGGCAACCATAAAGCCACACAACATGATAATGCTATAAAGCATTAAAGAAATGGTTAAATATATTTTTATTGCTTGTGTTGGAGAATGAGCAAGGAAGACGTTCCAAGCAGCCAGTGTAGTGTAATGGTTGTAAGGTTGGACTGGTTGGACTGGGATCTGGGTTCAAATCCCCATCTTGCCATAAAGCTCACTAGGTGACCTTGGGGTAGTCACCCAGCTTAACTGACTTTTTAGGGATGCACCAGGAATGCAGCTCTGAGCAGCAATTTGTGGAATAAAAATATATACAAGATAAACCTCACGTGAGTTCTCTGTGCATGAGCAGAGCTTAGCTGTAGCAGGCCAAAGGGGGCACCCGTTCTGTTCCCAACAGCAGCCAGGGAAGTAGGGCATGAACAGACCTCTCCTGTCATTCTTCCCCAATAGTATTAAAAGGTAGACTGTCTTTGGATATGGAGGCTTTAATTTGCCCTCATGGCAAATAGCTATACATGACCTGCTATCCTAAGCAGAATTGTTATACATGACAAATAGCTATAAATGACTTTTAATTTGCTCTCATGGCTATACATGACCTTTTTGGATCTTCATCTCCGCAAGCTGTGGCAAAGGTGTTCCCAGGTTCAATCCTGGCATCTCTGGTCAAAAGGATGGGAAAGAACTTTGCCTGAAACCCAAGAAATCTGCTGCCAGGCAGAGTAGACCAACTGACCTTGACAGACTGAGGGCCTGTATAAAGCAGCTTCCCGTGTTCACGGGAGGCAGTGAATTCCTTACATTACTTATGCATTGTGCGCAAAAACTATTTTCTTGGCCCTGAACCTACTGACAATCAAATGCATTGGCTGACCTTGAGTTCCAGTATCATAAGAGAATTTCCCTGCTATCTACTCTCTCTACCCATTCATCATTTTATAAACCTTCTCTCCTCACCTCACCCCAAACTGGAAAAAAAATACTCAGGTTTTTTTTTTTTTTTTTTTTTTGGGTGGAGAATGCGCTGTAACCCTGCCACAATCATTTGCAATCACTTCTCCACTAGAGAAAATACGAGGTTGCAAATTAGAAAATAAAGCCAATTAACTCAGACTTGGACTGGCACGACCCCCTCCGACCAACCAATCGCAACCCGCTGCTCCTGGAAAAACGCTCAAGCTTGGATGAACTTGCAAGACTGGATGTTTTATGGCTTTGGGGTCGTCACTGAGAAGCAGTGTGCAGGGCTGATTTGCATACCGTAAACTCCAGTTCAAATGTCTGCTGGACTAAGAGGTAGACAAGGAGCCCCAAGGACAGAGACACAGAAACATCAAGCTGGAAGGGACCTTCAGGGTCATCTAGTCCAACCCCTGCACAATGCAGGAAATTCACAATTACCACTCCCTCAATGACCCTTGCTCTATGCTCAGAGGAAGGCAAAAAACTTCCAGGATCCTTGGCCTATCTGACCTGGAGGAAAATGGCTTCCTGACCCAAAGTGGCGATCAGCATTACCCTGAGCATGTTAAGAAAGGGCCATGAGAGCCGAGCACTGGCTCATCTCTTCCTGCCCTTCCTTCTCACAATCTGTCTAAGTTGTCAGATGGCCATCTAGCCTCTGTTGGCATATAAAAACCAACTCTTCTTCTTGCTTAAAAACCTCCAAAGAAGGAGAGCCCACCACCTCCCAAGGAAGCCTAGTCCACTGAGGAACCCCTCTAACTGTCAGAAAGTTTTTCCTAATGTTTAGTTGAAAACTCTTGTGATTTAATTTCACATGAACACATGAAGTTGCCTTCTACCCTTGGTCCATCAAAGTCAGTATTGTCTACTCTGACTGGCAGCGGCTCTCCAGGGTCTCAGGCAGAGGTCTTTCACATCACCTACTTGCCTAGTCCCTTGAACTGGAGATGCCGGGGACTGAACCTGGGACCTTCTGCATGCCAAGCAGATGGTCTACAAACTGGGCCACAGTCCCTCCCCAACCTACTGGTTCTTGTCCAACCTTCTGGGGCAATAGAAAACAACTCTGCTCTGTTGTCTATATGACAGTCCTTCAAATACTTGAAGTCTATCTATCATATCACTTCTCAGTCTTCTCCTCTGCAGGCTAAACATACCCAGCTCCTTCAACCTTTCCTCATAGGACTTGGTCTCCAGACCCCTCACCATCTTTGTTGCCCTCCTCTGGACACATTCCAGCTTGTCAGCATCCTTCTTAAATTCTCTCTCTCTCTCTCTTACCTACCCTGTAGGGCTGTTGTGCTACTGAACTTCTTGGAGAAAGCGTTGGAATCAAATGTCTGACCCATGACTGGACTTGAGTGTGCTGGCTGGGAGCATTTCAGTGGTGAACATTGCTCATGCTAATGGGGCCGCTGGATGAAAGCTGAATGTACATTATGCGCAGTTCTGTGGCTCTAAGAAATTTTGCTTTTATATTAAAACGTAGCTGCCGTGGCTATAAATTTCAAGAGGGAGACCAATGTGCGTGTTTGTGGGGGGGCAGTTTCTTAACCCTTTCCTCTTCCTCTGAAAATTGCCTCCCCCTCTGCAAACTGCATTTATCTCTGCTGGGGAAAACGTACAGGCATGCATATGTTTTCCTGGGGTTTTTTAAAAGCAGCTGAGGTAATTTTAACAGAAAAACTGTGCAAGGGGGAAGGGTTAAGAAGCAGCCCCTTTCCCTTATTGGTCTGTCTCTTCAAAAGGCTATGTTTTTTAAAATAAAATAAAATTTAAAAACCCAAATCCTCCAAGCTAAAAGGTTACAGGAAATAATGGATTTCTATAGAACATGCTGTTTCCCTTGAATCTGTATCTGGAGAGAGACCACTGAGATCTTCATGTAAACAATCTGGTGTTTTCTATAGGAAGCTATAAACTGAATGAATAATGGAGAAGTGCCTGGTTCAAATCTCCGTTCAGCCACAAACTCACTGGATAGCCCAAGTGCTGGCCTTTCCGTTTCAGTTGCAACATTGGAACCATAGTGGTGGCCAACCTTGCAGGTCAGTTGTCGGGATAAACAATGGAATGGAAGTGGCTTTGAAGCTGTACCCTATGCCAAACATATGCTTAGAATTGGGGTGGGGGTTGGCTAAGAATTATAGATGTCTGTGGGCAGTCTGTGGTTACTTGGCAGTGAGGGAAAGGCACTTAATGCATGCTCAGAGGCCCATATTTTTACTGTTCACATGTCGCAGGATTTTGTTTTATTGCTGAAAATTTGTCCCATGGCCAAACACCGAGGATCTCTGACCTGTGTTGAATTTCTAAAAAGTGATGGGCCAGGCAGCTTGAGTGGCATCCAGGGAAGCTGCCTTTTCCTTTTGGAGCACCTGTCTATGTGCACAATATCTCACTATGAAGATTAGCATTCACGGCCCATCCCCTGTCAGTGGGCACTTTACACCATTTCTTAAACCAAAGGTCAGGTCTCCACCTGCAAGGAGCCTGCAGGCTAAAAGCAAGATATTGGGGAGATGGCACAGAGGTGGAAATGGGTTAGTTGAAAGAGGCAAAGATGTGGTCTTCCAATCATCGAGAGCCTATGAAATAGGGATGCCAGCCTCCAGGTGGGGCCTGGGGATCCCCTGGAATTAGTTGATCTCCAGACTACAGAGATCAGTTCCTCCGGAGAAAATGGCTGCTATGCAGGGTGGGCTGTATGGCATCGTGCCCCACTGAGGTCCCTGACCTCCCCGGGCTCCACCCCCAAATCTCCAGGCGTTTCCCAACCTGCAGTTGGCAACCCTGAAATTACTTCAGGGATAGGCACTTTGCACACGCTCAGTGGTAGTCGTTCATTCCCCTCCCAAGCGGGGGGGGGGGAAACACTTTTGTATTTGGTGCCCAGGCTGAGCCCTGGGCACGAAGCAAGGCTTACCCACTCACCCCCCCCCCGAGGGGGGGGGGTCTTCGCGGGCCGCCGGAGTGAATCCGGTTTGCTGCGAGAACCTCATCAAGATTCTGTGCGCGCCGGAGAAGCGCTGCAGCGCCTGCCAACGCGCCCCTCGCCCCCCCCCGCACCCTCCCCCCCTCTCCATCTCCCCCCCCCCCGGCAGCCAGAGAAGAAAAAAAGGCAGCCCTGCCGCCGGCCAACGCCCCTCCCGGCCTCGACACCCCCGGGGACCCCTCGAGCCCCGCCACTGCCGCGCATCGCCCACCCCCACTCGCCATGGGGGTGTAGCTGGAAAAGGAGGGGGGGGAAGCGATTCGGCTTCTGCGGCTTTGGCAGCCGACAGATCGCAGCCTCTGTCCTCCCCCGCCTGGCTTTTGGGGAGGGGTGTGGGTGGGAAGACGGGAGGGGGCGGCCGGATAACCCCCGTCCTCCCCCCTCCGACCCACGAGCGGACGTGGAGCCCGGACAGCCCAGCCCAGCCTGCCGCCGCCGTCCAGCGACTGAAGAGCGGAGCCAGAAGGGACGGGGGGTGGGGGAGCAAGAGGGGGGGGCTGCGTCTGCCTCGCCCTCCCACCCCACTTGCAGACGGGAGATCAACATTTGCAAACCCCCCCCCCAACACACACGCCAGGAAAAAGGCGAAAAGGAGAGGAGGCTCCATTGACGGGGGGTCGCCCCCCCAATAAGGGGGGGCCCAGCATCCTGGAGAGACGGCCATGGGGAGCTTCCTCTTCTATGGCCAGTTCTCCCCCCCCGGAGCGGAGGGGGCCGGTGGGCTTTTGACTCCCGAGACGACTGATTAACCCCCCCCCCGCGCCCCCAGGCAACCTGAACTTGCTTGGTGCCACGTCTGGCTTGGAGGGACCCGGGGGGCCCGAGCCCCCTCGGAGCACACGACCCCTCTGGACGAACCCCCTCCCCCATTTTTTCTCTTGTGGCAATTTTGTTTTTTTTTTTGGGGGGGGGGAGTTCCAGATGGAGAGGTGATCCAGGAGTTTTCTACCACTTCTCCATTGAAGAGACATTTCTAGGGAGTGGAGTGTGTGTGTGAATGGGAGGGGGGGTCCAATTTTATTTTTCTGAGAAAGAAGACGGTTTGTGGGGGGGGGGGGAGAAGAGAAAGGCCAGGCTGCTGTCTCTTCCCCAAAGAAGACTGAGAAGAAAACTGGGCTCCCCCAGAGAAAGGGGACTTAGAAGACGAAGCCGGCCGGGGGGCGCAGTTCACGGATTCCGTAAGTCTGGAATACTTTGCTCTTTTGGGTTGTTTTTTGTGTGGGAGGGGGGAGAATTTGCAAAAATTGGGGGGCTGCCTCTTTGTATTGTGTCCCTCTGGTATACTCTCTGTCCAAGGACTGCACACTTATATGGTGGGGGGAAATATCTGGGAATCCAGGCTTTGGAATCAGAGGGGGGCCACCGGGATCAGAAAGGGGTTTGCTTGGTCTGGCAAATGTCGCGGTTGGGGTGGTGGGAGGTTGTGGGTGGGCGGGCAGGAGAAGCCTAACTTGGTGCAACCTATCTGCTGGTGGGATGAGATGAAGTGGTTTTTTGCGGGGAGGGTCTGAAATGGGAAATGCCACATAGTTACATGCAGATTCTCTGCCCCTCGCTTGCTTCCCGTATGTCATATCTTCTTGCCTGTGCTCCTAATCTTTGCCCAGCTTCCCGTCTCCCCCGGTGAGCAAAATTATGAATTATGACATTCGGACACACATTCCCGGTCACTTTAGAGGAGACCCATTTACAGCAACCAAACAACACCCCCATCCCGTCGGCCCTTCCATCGCCTCTCTGGTCCCCCCCCCAATCTAGGCCAAAGAGCTCTAAGGCCTTTTGCACCATGCCTGCCCCTTGCTTCCTTCTCCGGCCTGGCCTGGCCCAGTGATGTGGTCAATGGGACACCCTCTGGGGTATGAAGCGAGGAGACGCACAGGAATCAAGGGGGCAGATCCAGAATATGGTGGGGAGAAGCCAAAAGATCTCCCCAGTTGGCCTTCTCATTCCTCTGGGGATAAACTCCCCCCCCCCACTCAGTTTGGAGAATGGAATTCTGGGTCGATGGTTGCTGAAATTGTGTGGGAGATGAGTTTGCAGGATCTTGGTGGGGCTCTCAGCTGAATGAAGGGGGGTCTCCATCCCTCCTCCTTCATCTTTTCAACCCTACTTTCGGCTATCCTCTGGAAGGAGGCCTTACCTCCTCTATGGCTTCCACCCCACAGTCAAGCATCCGGATCTGCCACCTTGCAAATAAGACTTTAGAAGTTAGTGGCCTACCAATTTTTTTGGATGACGTTACTTCCTTATATTGACCAGCACTAGTGTTTTTTTTATGGCCTACTGTTTTCAGGAGAAAATAAATATTTAAAATAAAAAACAAGAATATGATCACCAACTTTCCCTGGTCACTTCTATACTGGGCTTACCCACCTCTGGCAACCAAGCGAGTAGCTGTCAATAAACCTGATCTGACTATGGTAAATCCCTTTTGCTCCCCATGGAGTGAAAAACACCCCCTGACATTCACCTGAGGTCTACCTTGAGGTCCTTTCTCTAAACAGTTCCCACCAGCAACTCCCTTTCCTTATTGAGGCCACTCCTTTTCTCCACCATGAAATCCCTTCTAACTTCGCATATTCCTTCCAAGTGTTCAGACAGTGCTCACAATGACCCTGTAAAGCAGGCCAATGTGTCTAGTTCTGGATCAGCGCTTTCTCAAGCTGACTCTCTCTACAGTTTATTTATTAGCCCCAAGCAACTCTTTCTCAGATTCCTTCCTCCCGTACATCCCTTCTCTCCCCCTTCTTTTGACATTTTCTTGTGCCTTCCTTCTGCATCCTCCCAAGACCTCTTCTTCACAACCCTCCTGGTTCTTCCCATTACAATCTCTCATGTGCGTCCCCCGTCCCCCCCAGCATCTCCTCCAGTCTCCCACCAATGTCTTACCAAATGCCCTCTCCTGTGCAGAATTCTGCATGTATGTACCACATTTATCTCCATCCCTTCCTAATCAATAAATGTGTCTGGACAGGCCAGATGTAAAAGATGGGCCTGCTGTACTGTTTATAACTGCATGGAAAAAGGAAAATTCCAGGAGGGGCAGCTTTTCCCAATCTTGCAGGAAAAGCTTCCCCTGCCAAAATACTCTCTTTAGTACAACACTGCTAAAGGAGCAGGAGCCGCCTCTGCACTTGGTGGCCCTACAGGTAGGGTTGCCAGCTCCTGGTTGGGAATTACCTGGAGATTTGGGGGTGGAGCCTAAAGAAGGTGGGGTTTGGGGAGGGGAGGGACTTCAATGCCACAGAATGCACCTTCCAAAGCGGCCATTTTCTCCAGGTGAACTGATCTCGGTTGCCTGGAGATCAGTTGTAATAGCGAGAGAGCTCCAGCCATCTAGTTGCCATCTAGAGGATGACAACCCTATCTACAGGTGCCCCCTTCCTCCCTGAATTTTCCACAGGCAGCCCCCGTTTCTTTCCCCACATCAGTAGGGCGAAAACTCTAACAGGTGACTCCTGCCTTCCCTAGCTGCCCGTACCCTGCCCTTTCCCAACAGATGGAAGAGCCAGCGTGGTGTAGTGGTTAAGAGCGATGGATTCTAATCTGGAGAATTGGGTTTGATTCCCCACTCCTCTGCATGAGCAGCGGACTCTGATCTGGTGAACTAGGTTGGTTTTCCCCACTCCTCCACATGAAGCTTGCTGGGGGACCTTGGGCCAGTCACAGTTCTCTCTGAACTCTCTCAGCCCCACCTACCTCACAAGGTGTCTGTTATGGGGAGAGGAAGGGAAGAAGATTGTAAGCCGGTTTGAGTCTCCTTAAAGGTAGATCCCAACGGAAGTTGGTTTCAGGTGGCCGGCTCAAGGTTGACTCAGTCTTCCATCCTTCCGTAGCCGGTGAAATGAGAACCCAGCTTGCTGGGGGTAAAGGGAAGATGACTGGGAAAGGCACTGGCAAACCACCCCGTAAACAAAGTCTGCCTAGGAAACGTTGGGATGTGACATCACCCCATGGGTCAGGAATGACCTGGTGCTTGCACAGGGGACCTGTACCTAAAGGTAGAGAAAATTAGGTATAAAAACCAACTCTTCTTCTTTTCCTACTCCTTCTTCTTCCTCCTCCTTTACCCAGGTCCCAGCTGCCTTGCTCCTGGCCAAGCCCAGTTGGGGAGGGTCCTTGGCTGGGAAGCCACCACTTCCAAATCCTTCTTCCCCTCCAAGGTACAAGGCCCAATTTCCCTTTGGTGGGATGTCTGGCCCCCAAATCCCCACATGCACCCGGCTCCTTACTTCCCAGACTCCTTTGCCTTTCTCCATTTAGTGTGGTGGGATGACCTCTGTTAACCCCACACCTCCAAACTCCCTCTCTTTCCCTGGAATTGATCATCCAACACCCTTTTCTTTCCCTGTAGAAGGCTTGGCAAAATGAAACTGACCACCACAGATAGCATGTATTCGGCTGCTACAGAAGGGGAGCATATTTTCTTTTTTCATTGGTTGTTTGCTTTATTGTTTGATCTTTTACAAAAATGGCAGGCACCATTGGGATTTTCTGCTTTGGGCATCCTGCTTCCCTCTTTCCCCAAACCCCACACAAGTGTCCCCTGTCTTGTTCCTCCTGAACGCCCCCAACAGCTTCAGACTTTCCCATCCCTCCCTGTCCCTTTCTTCTCTTTCTTTTCTCAGCCTTTCCCCCATGCTTCCGCTGGGGATTTCACCCCCCCCCCAGTTCTACTCCCTGTTTACGCCCTCTTCTTCTCCCCCTACCAGTCTGCCTGCGTGTGCCCCCTTTCATCTCAGCCCGGGTGCTGCGGTTCATCCCAGCTGGGTGGTTGTCGGGGCGGCGGGTGGTAAGGAAAGAGGGAAGGCCGTGGCCTTGCCAGCCCCGGTTAGCATCTCTTCCACACACACCCCCCCCCACAGCTGTGGCAGAGACAGAAACAGCTCTGAGTCAGGAACCAAATCGCTGTGACAAGCCATGGCGGAGACGGCCGGGCCCTGGTGTCAGATCTTTCCTGGGGCCGAGAAGGAGCGGGGAGTGGGGAGCGGAAGGGGGGGCAGTGCTTTGGTGCTAGGGGGACCTTAGCATCTGGGCAGAAGTGGATCGAAGATCAGATTACAGCTCATATGGGCAACAGAGGGCAGCAGGGGGGTCTTCAGGCTGCAAAGTCTTGGCCGTAATCGGGAGGCAGAGGGGCCTGTCATTGGGGGGGGGGCGGCGGCGGCTATAATTCCCTACAGAGTAGATCCTGGCATATAGCAGGGGATAGGGGGAGACCCTTAAGGCATAGAGAGGACGTGGAGCTTGTAGCCCTTGTGCATCTCTCTGGATGCTTATGGGCATCCTTTGCAGGATCAAGACTTCTGGGCTTCTGGTACCACTCCTGCTTTGAGGAGCTGGACCAGGACACTATAGGAGAGAGTTGTCCTTTGTTGCGGGAGAGTGTCGTGTTCCTAGGATCTAGGCCAGACCTGCCCACCGAGCTGTGTATGGTGGCGCGGCAGGGCCTGAGAAATCTGTGGGTTTTGTATCCTGGCCGGGGCTGCGATCACGGGACGAACCAGCAGGCTGTAAGAAGCGGCTGGAGAGCCATCAGGCCTGGACGGGTGACACGTTGGGCAAGGCTGATCCAGTGGGTGCAGGGGAAGGCCTTTGTGCTTTCAGTTCATGGGGGGTGCCCTCTGTTAGGAGAGCAGGAAGGGCAGAGGGCCTCCCTCCAGGACAGCCTGAAACTCCCTCCCGGAGCCCCTATGTGTACATTGCTCCCAGTCAACGCCTATTATACATCCCTCACCTTTAGGGTTGCCAGTTCCAGATTGGAAAATACCTGGAGATTTTGGGGGTGGGTCCTGAGGAAGGCAGGGTTTGGGGAGAGGAGGGATGCCAATGGGGTACAATATGCCATAGAGTTCACCTTCCAAAGCGGCCATTTTCTCCCGGGGAAGTTGGGAACTGATCTCTGTCACCTGGAGTTTGGTTGCAATCTCAGGAGCTCTCCTGCCACCACCTCAAGGTTGGCAACCCTACTTACCTTCCCTCTGTCAAAATTTAGATTGTAAGCTCTTTGGGGCAAGGGACTTTCTGTGGCCTTCTGATTTTTTTTTTTTTTGGTGGACCGGTTGCTTATATTTATACGTAGATTATTGATGGCTTGACATAAGAACAGTAAATCATACCAGCAAAAAATAATGTGGCATCCTGTGTTTGCAGGGACTGCTTCTCAGTGGCTCCCTGGCCTTGGGGAGCCCACCTATGTGCAGCCACGGTTTTTTTGGCAGGCCACTGCTTTCCCCAGTGCCAGCTCTGGGCACTGGGGGCCCTTGAACTGCCAGAGGCAAAGCATGCAACCCCTCTCTGTCTGCTGCCTCTGACTACCATGGTTTCTCTGTGCAAAGTTAGGGGGTGGCACCTTTGCAGGTCTTGGGGCCCTGGCAAACGACGGACTTTGCCATCCTCTGGAGCCACCTCGGCTTCCCAAAATATGGGGCTGACCTGCCCAAGCCTGGTTATGTCTGTCTGCCACCGATTTGTAAAGTGGAGGCCAAGAAAGTCTCTTGTGACTTCCAGTATTTGCATGAACCAGACCGTTGCATGAACCAAGAAGGTTAATTGGCGGGGACGTCATCATGAACTGGCCTTTAGGTGATCACCAGGAGGTTCAAAATGGGGGGTGTCTAATTTTTTCAGGGTCCATCCATCCTCACAGCTGCATACCCCAATTGTATAAGGTGGTGGTTCTGAAGTGTATATGTTTTCCTTAAATGCACCATCAGGAATCTTTTATTAAACAAATGTATTTTGTCTTAAAGAAATAAATAAGACACTACAATATTTATTCAGTGCTTTTTATGTCCTGCCATCCTTCAAGGAGTACACTGTTCTGAGTGTCTCAGTGTTCTCCTGAGATAGGCTATGAGATCACCCTGCAAGTTCCATGACTAGGGCTGCCAACCTCCAGGTGGTGGCTGGAGATCTCCCGCCATTACAACTGAACTCCAGGTGACAGGGATCAGTTCCTCTGGAGAAAACGGCTGCTTTGGCAATTGGACTCCATGGCATTGAAGTCCCTCCTCTCTCCAAACTCCTCCCTCCTCAGGCTCCACCCACAAAATCTCCAGGTATTTCCCAACCTGGAGCTGGCAACCCTAGCCATGACAAAGTGGAGGATTTGAACCTACGCCTAAACTCTAGTCCAACAACCTAACTACTACACCCCGCTGGCTCTATAGAACAGACAGCCATTCAAGAGATGTAAAGATGTCAGATGCGTAACATTAATTCAGGCTACATCTGTGATCCTATGCACACTTCCCTGGGAGGCGGCCCTATTGAGCACCAAGGGACTGTATTAGTACCTATGAGTGGGCTGTAATAAAGGAAAAGTGTAAAATGTCTTCTTTCTTGACTGGGATGTCAGGAGATGAACAGCCCCTGTTCCCCGTCAGCTGTGGGACCGTGAATGAGGAGGGGCCGTGGCTCAGTGGTAGAGCATCTGCTTGGCATGCAGAAGGTCCCAGGTTCAATCCCCAATCCCGACATCTCCAGTTAAAAAGGACCATGCAGTAGGTGATGGGAAAGACCTCTGCTTGAGACCCTGGAGAGCCGTTGCCAGTCTGAGTAGACAAGACTGACTCTGATGGACCGAAGATCTGGTTCAGTATAAGGCAGCTTCATGTGTTCAACGGCAAATGAAAGGGACGTGTTGCTTCCTGGCTTGCTTCCTGGGGTTGTTACTGCTGTTGCTATTGAGTCGTGCAAAAATGTGGATGGTATTATTATCAGGTTGAGTGCTTCTTCCTGTGAGGCCATACTCGGATGTCATGCTGCTTTGGAAGCAGAGGCCAGAGTGGTTGTATTGTAATGTTTCCTTGAAGGCTGGATTTTCCTTGGGGAGGGGGCAAAGGGTGTAGCAGCCTAGAGGAGGTCCATGTGCCTATCTTGAGGCTGAGAGGTGGCAAGAAGGTGGAGTGAGTGGGCATCTTTGGGATATCTTCACATATTCTCAATAGACATCATCTTTTCCTAGTAGGAATTTGAGGTGTGGGACGTCTGCATGCTGTAGACCCCTAGATCAGGTGTGTGTGTTTTTTTTAACTGGTGGTGAAAGGTGCTGTCTTATGGCGACTCTGTAGGGTTTCCAAGGCAAGAGACATTCAGAGGTGGTTTACCACTACTCGCTTCTGCATAGCAACCCTGGACTTCCTTGGTGGTCTCCCATCCAAGTACCAACCAGGGCCAAACCTGCTTAGCTTCTGAGATCTCATGTGATTGGGATAGTCTGGGCCATCCAGGCCAGGGCAGAGACCAACAGAGGTGGTTTCCCATTGCCCTGCCTCTGTGTAGCGACTCTGGACTTTCTTGGTGGTCTCCCATCCAAATACTAACCAGGGCTGACCCTGCTTAACTTCTGAGATCTGTTGCAATCAGGCTAGTCTGGGCCAAACAGGTGGTTTTTTAAAAAAATATCAGGCAGCCATTTTTGAATCACGAGAAGTAATTTTTTAACAAAAAGAATGTTCTGAGCATGTGCAGAATGCTTTCTTCCTGCAATGTGACCACTGCCCCAGCCAATGGAGAGGATACTGCTCAGAAAGGATCTTTGTCTTTCAAAATTAAGCCTGGCTGGTGGAGACAATTTGTGGATTTGTCTTGCAAATGTGAGTTTGCTTACTCAAGCCTTGTGGTTCTGTTGAGCAAAATGAAATAATTCTGCTTTACAAAGCCTCTGAAATCAAGTTGGGGCCACCCTTGAACAGCTTTTTAGAAGGTGGAGGGTGAATGTTCCCAGCATCTAGTGGGTAAGTTGGCTGTCTATACACTGGAGGGCTTTGGGCAATAGAGGTTTCTGAATAAAGCATTATAAGTTGCATGTTAAGAGTTACAGGTAGATCCTGAGTATAGGGAATCTCCAGGATTGGAAATTCAGGTATCTAAGAGAGCCCATGTGGATTCAGTGTCTAGAGTGTAGGGTTACAACTGGGAAGCTCTGGGTTCGAATCCCCCCTCTGCTGTGAAGCTCCCTGGGTAATATTAAAGCAGTTTCTCTCTCAACCTAACCTGCCTCACAGGGTGGTTGCATTTATTATGTCTTTATTATTTTATTTAAAACAATTGCATGCATCTGGAGAACCGGGTTGGTTTCCCCGCTCCTCCACATGAAGCCTGCTGGCTGACTTTGGGCAAGTCACAGTTCCCTCTGAACTCTCTCAGTCCCACCTACCTCACAAGATGTCAGTTGTGGGGAGAGGGAAAGAAGGAGATTGTAAACCAGTTTGATTCACCTTAAAAGGTAGAGAAAGTCGGCATATAAAAACCAACTCTTCTTCTCCTCCTCCTCCTCATTACTGAGGGAGCACCAAACAAAACAAAGAGGTCCATCTCCCTGGAGAGAGAATTCCAAAGTTTAGGAGCCACAACCAAGAAGGCCCTTTCTCAGGCTAGTTGTGAGGATCAAAAGGAAGAAGGGGGGAAGCATGTACTGATTCCTGAAAAGGGATCTGGTCCCATTTACCAGGATTAGAAGACTGATGAGAAAAGGGTTAGAATGACCCTAAAATTGCCCTTGCCCTGATCCAGATGGGCCAGGCTAGCCCAATCTTGTCAGATTCGTTATTAATTTAACTCATTTGCGTCCCACCTTTCTGCCCAATGGGGACCCAAAGCAGCTTACATCATTCTCCTCTCCTCCATTTTATCCTCACAACAACTGTGAGGTAGGTTAGGCTAAGAGTATGTGACTGCCAGTGAGCTTCCATGGCAGAGTGGGGATTTGAACCTTGATCTCTCAGATACTAGTCCTATACTCGACCACTACACCATACTGGCTGTGAGAAGTTAAGCAGGGTCAGCCCTGGTTAGTACTTGGATGGGAGACCACCAGGGAAGTCCAGGGTCATTATGCAGAGGCAGACAATGGCAAACCACCTCTGTTCCTCTCTTGCCTTGAA
Source organism: Euleptes europaea (assembly GCF_029931775.1). Lineage (NCBI taxonomy): Eukaryota > Metazoa > Chordata > Lepidosauria > Squamata > Sphaerodactylidae > Euleptes > Euleptes europaea. The sequence continues at coordinate 1,234,452 of NC_079314.1, forward strand.
AACCCTCCAGGGTTGCACTTTCCACCACAAAAATTGCCCTTGACTCTCTGAACACAGGTTGGAACAGTGTTCTGTTCCCGCTCTTCTTTGGTAAAAGTTATGTTGATCTTCATCTGATGGGTTTTGACCAATTGTGACATCCACCCATAATTTTTTGGGCTCTGCACAAACTTGTAACCCCCACCCCCGCCATCACACACATACAATATCACTATCACATTAAGGCGGAAAACTCACAACATGGGCTGGGCACATTCCTCCATGCTTGTTAGGGTTACCATCTCTGGGTTGGGAAATACCTGGAAATTTTGGGGGTGGAGCCTGAGGAGGGTGGGGTTTGGGGAGGGGTTTCAATGGGATATAATGCCATAGAGTCCACCTTCCAAAGTAGCCCCCCTAGCAGGCTGAGGGTTTTAAAGATGGGTTCTGGATCAAGACAAGGCCTAGGGAATGAGCCCCCCCCCCTCGCGGGGGGCACAGCTGCCGCCAACCACTTGGTAAGCTGATTATCTCTTGGGCCCTTTTCCTAGCTGGGATTGCAGCTGGAAGGGCAGGAGGCCTTTGATCCCATTAAACTCTTACTAGGGCTTTGCCTGCAGCTAATCAGGGGCTTCCTACTAAGAACTGCTGTAATGCAGCTTGCCTTCTAATGTTCAGTGAAGGAAATGAGCTGGGTTTAAGGACCCTTTCCTCCACGGGCAGTTCGGCATGCATCAGCTGCAGGCAACGCCTATGGGGGGGGGGAACACAGTGAAATCCTGCATGGATGTGCGTGTCCCACCACCAGCTGAGGTGGCGAAGGAGTTTTACCCATAACTGTTAAGTGTGGATGTGGTCAGGTAGGCCCTCAGTGCAGAGTGGAGGTAGTCGATTTAGGGCTCGATCCATAGGGTTGCCAACCTCCAGGTGGTGGTAGGAGATCTCCTGCTATTACAACTGATCTCCAGCTGATAGAGATCTGTTCACCTGGAGAAAATGGCATTTGGACTTTATGGCATTGAAGTCCCTCCCCTCCACAAACCCCACCCTCCTCAGGCTCTACCCCTCTACCCCTCAGGCTCTACTCCTCAGGCTCTCAGAGATACAGGCAAAGGGCTCTTTAACATCCCCAATGAGGTCAGTGGAGCAGCTTTGGAAGGGCTTTGCCAATCAGGACAGCAGTCCAGGCTTTGCCAGGGCACATATTTGGGCTGTTTTCTCAGAGTCTCAGGCAAAGGGCTCTTTAACTCCTCCTGCTCCACTATGAACCTCACTAGAGGCTCTGTCTCTGCGCACCTTGGCTGCTGACTCTGACTGATGAGTCAAGTTACGGACCAGTAGAAGTGAGCAGCTTCCATTGCATTAGTGGTAGCAGTTTCTTTTGCTCATTACAAACAAAGAAGGCGTTAGGGTTAAGCGCCCTTTGGTTGGTATCCTGACTCATTCAGTGGTGCGTCAATAGACAAAACCTGTGTTCTCAGTTAAGTCTGTGCTCAGTTCTGATTATGGCTGCTATGATCAGAGATAGTGCTGGGTTTGAAGGTGGAAGGTCTTGTGTTCAATATTCTGATGATCCACTAAGGAAGACGTAGACAAATGGTGATCTTTGGCACGAGCATGCCTGTCTAGGTTTTGGTGAGGATAAATGAGATGGTATTTTGTGATGTGCCCCCTGATTCCTTAAGACAGAGCAGGTATTTTCTCAAACTTGTCCTTTGGATGACATCTACTCCATGGTTTCACTCAAGTGGTTTGATAGAGAAGTCCATATACTATGAATTTTCAAGTTTGTACTCCTCATGGTGACCAAGGTAAACTTGTGTAGGGAATACCGGTACTTGGTGAAATCTCCAAAGCCAGAGAAGGCTTCAATGGAGAAGAGGTAGGACTTCAGTGACCTCAGGAAATATATTATTTTATTTTATTTGAAACATTTTAATGCCACCTTTCTATCCAATCTCGCACATAAATTTTTAAACAAACATTTGAACAATTAAATTTTTTTAAAGTTATAAAAATAATTCAGTAAAAACATATAACAAACAATACGAGGATCAATAACCGTTACTGGGCGTATGCCGAATGAAACAAGAAAGGCCTTTTATTCACGATCACCCCCCAACTACTTTGGGGTTTGGTTTTCATTATGCACATCTTTTCCGGTGGACCATGGCATCCAGAAAACACGGGGGAAACGTGGGTAGAGAAGCTAAGTGACTTCTAAAGGTCGGAAAAGAAGTGCACAATTAAAACAAAGCCCAGAAGTAGTCGGGGGGGGGGGGTGATCGCCACAAAAACAACCCGTGCATAAAAAGCTAAAGTCTTCACCTACTGGCGGAAGACACCAGTACGGGGGAGAAAACTCCCTGTGGAGGGAGTTCCAAAGTTTTGGTGGCACGATGGAGAAGGCCCTTTCTCAGGTCGCCACCCTTCTAGCCTCAGATGACGGGGGCAACCTAAGCAGGGCCTCTGAAGATGACCGGAGTGAGGAGGTAGGTTTATCTGGGGGAAGGCAGTCCGTAAAGTGTTGCTAAACAGAGGGGAATTGAGGTGAGACATTATTTATGTATTTAATTCATTTGTATCCAGCCTTTCTCCTAGGGTTGCCAGCTTCCAGGTGGTGGCTGGAGATCTCCTGCTATTTCAACATATCCAGGTGACAGAGATCAGTTCCCCTGGAGAAAATGGTCGCTTTGGCAATTGGACTCTATGGCATTGAAGTCCCTCTTCTCCACAAACCCCACCCTCCTCAGGCTCCACCCCCAAAATCTCCAGGTATTTCCCAACCCAGAGCTGGCAAGCCTACTTTCTCCCCAATGGGGACCCAAAGCAGCTTACATAATTTTAATCTCCTCAGTTTTATCCTCACAACAACCTTGTGAGGTAGGTTAGGCTGAGGGAATGTGACCGGCCCAAGATCATCCAGCAAGCTTCCACAGCATGAGTGAGGATTTGAACTCTTAATCACTACACCACATGGGCTCTACACTACACCATTACTGCCTGCAATGTTTAGAAGAGCAATTGGTTAGGTGAATCGAGTAAAATATTTTGATCAGTTTAAAATGTTTCCTGATTCAATGAGCAATGAATCTTTCCTTTTTTTTTGAAATGGTGAATTATTATTATTATTATTGGGTACAAATGCACACAAAAATGCATTTTGGGTGCAAATGCACACAAAAACCGCTGGTGCTGGGGCGCCATCTTCAAAGAGGCATTCCTCCTCCCCTCTCTTGCTCAGGAAGGAATGCCTTTTCTCCGCCGCTGCCTGCTGTGGCACATCTGTGTTTCGTCTAAAAACAAAAGACGTACGCTTTTGTCTCGAGAACTGTTGTTCCTTTGCAGATGCATGCAGATTTAATCAATTAATCAACCCAATGCATACAATTAGCGGGGATTTCTTTAATCGGGTGACTGCCCTAATACAGGCCCTGGTAACGTTACGATTCCAGCCCCGAACAGTGAGTGGTAAAAACGAATGTGCGGAGATGTGATGGAGCTCAGCTTTCCTATCCTGACCCCGGGATAATTGTTTTATAAGTTTTATTACGGTTTTTTCCTAAATGTACAATGTTTGGAATTTGTGTGTGATGTAGCAGTTGCGAGCACTGAGCTATGAGCTCCCTGGGAGTCTCCCGGTTCAAAACTAAGGATGCCAGCCTCCAGGTGGGGTCTGGGGATCCCCTGGAATTACAGCTCATCTCCAGACTACAGAGGTCAGTTCCCCTGGAGAAAATGGCTGCTTTGGAGGGTGGGTCGTATGGCATTGTACTCCACTGAGGTCCCTGACCTCCCCGGGCTCCACCCCCAAATCTCCAGGAGTTTCCATCCTGGATCTGGCTACCCTACCCATCCATCCCCTGCCGGTGGCTAGGGGGGGACCTGGCAACCTTATTCAAAACTCAGTTGTGATGTACATGTGTGTTTTTTCTCAGTCCCCCATGGGAGGGGACCATGGCTCAGTGGTACAACACTTACTTGGCATGCAGAAGGTCCCAGGTTCAAATCCGTCATCACCAGTTAAAGGACCAGGCAGTAGGTGTTGTGAAAGACTCCACTTGAGATCTTGGAGGGCTGATACCTGTCTGAGTAGACAGTACTGACTTTGATAGACTAACAGTGCAATCTGAAACTTACGCCCTTCTAAGCACATTGACTTCAGTGGACTTAGAAGGGTATAAATCTGTTTAGGATTTCACTGTATGAGTCAGATAAAAAGGTAAAGTTCCCCTGTGCAAGCATTACTAGGCAGACTTTGTTTACAGGGGGGTTTGCCTGTGCCTTCCCCAGTGATCTTCCCTTTACCCCCAGCCAGCTGGGTACACATTTTCCCAACCTCGGAAGGATGGAAGGCTGAGTCAACCTTGAGCCGGCTACTTGAAACTGATTCCCATTGGGATCGAACTCAGGTCATGAGCAGAGCTTGGACTGCAGTACTGCAGCTTACCACTCTGCGCCACGGGGTTCATATGGGTTAGATAGATTCACTTTAAGGCAGCTTCATGAGTGTGCGAACATAGTGGAGAGACTGCTCTATGAGTATACAATGCTGGTTAGCTTTGCACTGTGCCAGAACAAATCTTTCCTGATGAATCTTCTCTTGGCATTGCCTTTACTTATGCATGAGCATATTTAGGGTTTGCTGGCAGTGCTTGGTACTCCCGCAGAGCTGATCCTTCCCCACCTCGGCCTCCTCTGCAAGGTCGGCAGGAGACACAGCCCTGGGTAAGCCATGAGACATCCTCCACTACTCTTCCAGCTCCCTTTGTAGGAGAGAACAGTAGTGGGGGCTGTGGCAAGAGCCAAGGAGTAGGGGGCTCTAAGTGCTCCTCTCCAGAAGGAAACACTTTCCCCCAGAGGGTGCCCCTTTCTCTAGTAATTCTCTTTTTACACTTCCTTGCACAGTGTGCTTAGGGTTGCCAGCCTCCGAGTTCAGCCTAGAGATCTCCCGGAATGACACCTGATCTCCAGACTACAGAGATCAGTTCCCCTGGATAAAATGGCTGCTTTGGAGGGTGGACTCTATATCATTATACCCCACTGAGGTCCATCCCCTTCCCAAACCCCACCGTCCCTGGGCTCTACCCCCAAATCTCCAGGAATCTCCAACCTGGAGTTGGCAGCCCTGTGGTCGGCCCTGGTCCCTCCAGGTAGTTAACTGCCAGAGTGCTCGGTAGACCTCTCTGCCACTGGGGCTTCTGCTGAAAATGGCAGCCCTGTGTTGAGTTCCCTGTCTATAGCAACTGATGCAGGTTGCCCCGTGTCTGGATGTCATGATATTCTGCCCCCTGTCCCCAGTGACGGCCAGTCATGGGCAGAATGGGGGCTACAGTGCAGTTCCACAGAACTGGCTGTTGTGTGGTGTGAACTGAAGCACCATTAGGATGTATCCCAGAATCCTCGTTTTGTTTCTCACAGACAACTCCATCTGGGGAAGTGTTCCTCGAAGGTAGAAAGTTTGAAAGCTATGATTCTACCAAAAAGACAGGCGTATTCCTGAAGGGCTTATTGTCCGATTGATCGGAAGGTTTTTTTTTGAGGTGGGTGGGAAGTGAGCAACAAATAAAGAGAGGATTTCAACAATTCTTTATAAATAGCAAATAAACATGTCATAGTCCCTAATTCATTCCCACCTACTCACATTAAAAACAGGCCCCTGTGGGGTTTTTTTGGTGCTGTATCCTGCTTCTTCTCCGTTCCTAACTGAGCGTCTGTAATTTTGCCTCCCACAAAGCCCTAGTAATAATTCTTTCCCTTGTCCTTTCAGCTGCATTCTTCCTGAGGGCCGGATTATATATGCAGCCAAGTTAAGTGGTGACGTGGCTTGTGTTTATGTTTGAATATGAATTTGCCCACCTGCATGGTGGTGGATTGAATGTTTGAACAGTTCCTTCATTGAAAAAAAACACCTCTCTGCTAATAGAAAACTAGCTTCACAGGGAAAGTGAACTGTTCTCCTTGACACTGTACTTTTCTTTATGCAGGGAATCTCTCTCCTTTTTTTAAACAATTAAAATACACAGCTTGTTCTGCAGTTTACTCTGGTAAAATCTGGGGAAGGGGAGGAATCTTTGCCCCTTGCACCGGCAGAATTGGTGAGAGGGGGTGTCTTTGCAAGGCTGAATTAGGCTCCCAATAATACCCTCAATCTCCTGTTACCTGCCTAAGTGGAAATAATAATGGGCTTAAGGTTGAATGAGGACAAATTAAATATCGTAAAGTGTTTTGTGCATTAAGCGTGCCATATAAAAGTTTAATAAGTGGATACAGGAAGTTACAAAGTGGACCGGCTTGGCTTGGCTTCTCAACTGCACCTGTTTTTCACAGGGAAGAAGCTGGAGGGGTGTGTGTGTCTTTTTTTTTAACCCTGTAAGTGGGACTGTGGCTGCGCACTCCAGTTTGCTCCCAAATGTGACTGTACATTAAGAGTGTATGAAAGATTGTATGCAGAGAGGGACCCTAATATTTCTTATGCCAATTTTTTTCCCCATGGGAGGGCTCTTGTGCTTTTTAAACACTTGCTTAGCCATCGAAAATTAGCAAGCTCATCTTAGTAACCTGTTGATAAATTTTTTTGCCTACCCCACAGCTGCAAAAAGCATAGGAGCCCTGCCAGGAAAAACAAACAAACAAACAAACAGGTTGGCAAGCTCAGCCATTCAACAATTTTTCCCTTTGAGGCAACTTTGAAAGATGTGGGAACCCTGACCCTGGAAAATCTGGCCTTCCTTCCTTCCTTGTAGCCTGATGTTGGATCTCTCTTGGGGAGACTTTGTGGAAGATTTTTACAGCACTTTAAACTGTAGGTTTGTCTTGTTAAAAAAGGATTTGAAGTGCTGTAATTTTAAATACCCTTTAAGTCCTGTCTTCTCAAGTTCCATCCCAGTGGAAACTCCTGAGGTCAAGAAAATAAACAATTGAGCTCACCTGACCCCAAACAAAACAGAAAGTCCAATTTGGTCTACTATCCACCCCCCCACCCCCAATTCTACACACATGAACCTGCCTTATACTGGATCAGACCCTTGGTCCATCAAAGTCAGCATTGTCTACTCTGACTGGCAGCGGCTCTCCAGGGTCTCAGGCAGGGGTCTTTCACATCACCTACTTGCCTAGCCCCTTTAACTGAAGATACTGGGGACCGAACCTGGGACCTTCTGCAAGCCAAGCAGATGTTCCACCACTGAGCCATGGCCCCTCCCCAAATAATAGTAATAGTATGTATTATCCTACATCTGGGTTCCCCAACATGGTGCTCGTGGGTGCCATGGTGCCCGCCAACACCTCTCTTGGCGCCCACCAAGTGTTTTTTAGAAATGGGGGGGGGCAAATGGGGCTTTTGCCCAGCGGGGCCATTGGAGATCATTGGCCATTGGAGATCTGATCTAAACAGTTTGTAATAACCACAGTGTAGGTTTTATTCTCTCACTCTTTCCCAGTGTATTTTAAACAATCATTCCTCTTGTCTTCCGCCCTTGGGCTTCCTCTGGGTGTGTGTGTGTGCGTGTGTGCGTGGGTGTGGGTGTGGTTGGCCCACCACCCTATGTGAGGGTTCCAAAGGTGCCCACAGGCTCAAAAAGCTTGGGGACCCATGGTCTACATGGTTCTCCTATCCCTTTTTTATCCTCACAACAATCCTGTGAGGTTAGCCTGAAAGAGAAAAAGAGAGAGAGAAAGTGTGTTTGGCCCAAGGTCACCCCACGAGCTTCCTGGTAGAGTGGGGATTTGAACCTGGGTCTCTTGAGTCTAAGCACTATACCACACTGCCAAATCTGTGTCTTTGGGCAAGGGGATGATTTCTGTCAGAGCTGACCTGCTGCAAACCCTTACCTCAGTTGCCTTTTAGCTTATTTCCCCCCTCCCCCACTGGACCTGGCTGCCAATTTTTCCACAGGCCCCCAGAGCCATGCCCTTTAACAACAATGTGGTGTGCAGACATTGGCAGGTGATGATGTTTTTTCTTTACGCTGTGAAAATTCTCACTCCTGATTCCTGCAGACCTCGGCCGCTCCCACGAAAGGCGCAAAAAACAAGCCCGGCTGTCGCGCTCTAGCTTTGCTTCCCACCCGCTCCTCTGGCCAGTTGGCAACCTTAATGCCTTTAATGGCACCACCGTGTCCCTCTAAATTAGGGTGGCCAAACTGGCACCTGAGGACTGTGGTGTTTTTCTCTCCCCCTTTCAAGCCACTGCTGTGGCGGGTGAGGGCCGGAGGAGGCAGCCTTGGAGGGGTGGGAGTGGGAGGTCACGCCACGGCTGAGGTGGGGGCAGTTTGGTCCGTGGCTGCCTTGCCAGGTCCTGAGTGGGCGGGCGTGGGGGGCCCTGGGCACGCAAGACACGCCTGACTGGTCCTTGTGCTGACAGAGTCGCCCTTCTGCCCCAGCTGCCGTTTCTCCCCTCAGACAAAGCCACGTGGGGCCCCTCCCCCCTCGCCTGCCACGTGTGGCCGCAGCCACTGATGGGGCCGTGGGTCCCACGCCTCGCTGCTCACGCCAAAGGGAAAAACAGTCTCTGGGGTGCCACCCTGGCAACCCAGCTCTGGGAATGTGGGAATGTCATTCTTTGTTTATTAGCCTTGCTTCTGTGACTTGGTCCTCGCCCTGAGGCGCAGAAATTGAGCCGTTGAGGCTTTTCCTGAGCAGGAGTACTAAATTTCTGTAGGCATACCGGGTGGTGGGGGGGGGTAGGGGTAGGGGGTAAAACCAGGCAAAGACCACCAGCTGCCCGTTGGCTTAGCTGGTCTGGGAAGCGGAATCCTGGGCTAGATCAGCAGCACCCAGACTTATAAACCTCACCGAAAATGGAGGATTTTTTGTCTCAGACTCAGTGATTGTCTTTGTGGTGCAGATGATTCTGAGTGATTTCAAGATAGGGTTGCCAACTTTGTGTATCCCTTGTGGAACGGTTACGTTTGCAATGACTCCTGTTTATTCTAACTATATCCTCTATAGATTTTAAGTCATGTGGACTATTGCATTTGCGAATGGATATAGTTATAAGATTTATCCCTAAGGGGAAGAAATGAATTTTTGAACCTTGTGTATACCTTTTGAACTGCATGAATTGAATGGAACTGATGAAGAATGAAACTATCGTCTTCCTTTCATAATAGTCTTTTACACATCTGCTGAGTTCTTGTGACCAGCTATTGGAATCTTCTTGGATCTATGTACCCTTATGGACTATTGAAAAAAATACATTTATACATACCTTTGTGGATTATTGAAATACTATTGTATATAGTTGTATGTTTGTCCTTTTCCACTATTGTATGTATTGATTACACTTTGATGTTTCACTCATTTGTGTTGTATTAATTATAGCCTAAGATTCCTGCACTACTTTCCTCATCTTTGATATTAGTGCAGAGATGTTGAGTTTGGTTTGCTCAATAACCTCCAGGTAGTAGCTGGAGATCTTCTGCTATTACAGCTGATCTCCAGGCGATGGAGATCAGTTCCCTGGAGAAAATGGCCGCTTTGGCAATTGGACTCTTTGGCATTGAAGCCACTCCCATCCCCAAACCCCGCCCTCCTTGGGCTCTGCCCCCAAAACCTCCCACCGGTGGCGAAGAGGCACCTGGCAACCCTATTTCCACCTTTGCCTCTCAAGAACAGAAAGCGTGCCTGAGAAAAAACAGCACACTCTCCCCTCTTTGTGATGCTGGTAAATCAGTAATGTCAGAAAAGCCGTCTCTCAAGGAAGCTTTTCCACCATGACTGATCTCCTCCTCGGCGAACTGCCCTAAAAGCTTCGGAGGAAACCCAGGGGTTGGTGAAACACCGTTGGGAAGACACCTCTGGCCTCTCTGAAATGGGGCTTGATACACTCAGGCGGTTCTGTCTTCGGGGAGGGACCAGGCTTGAGATTCTGTCTGGGGACACCTAAATCTCTGCCAGCCCAATGGTCGGATGACCGGACTTGAGACAGAAAAACTGGTATTGTCCCTGAGTGCTTCCCTGAGGGAGGTCAGGAGGGCCACCGAAGCAGTAGCCTCATAGGTCAGAGCTGGCAAAAATGCCGAGCGCGATGGCGGTGAAGGGATTTGTGTGAAGGGTGCCTCGTGGCCACCCTGAGGAGGCCCCATCGTCTTTTCTTTGTGGACCCCCCCCCTTTCTCTGCTTCAACGCACGTCTCCTCATCCCCCGGAGTCGAGAGGGAGAGGAATGTGTCTGTTGCAGTTTGAACCTAGATGCAAATATTTCTTCAAATGTGCCGAGAATGTGAACGGTGTTCATGAAATTCAATGAGGAGGCATTTGGCATGAAATATTCTGTTAAGCAGTTCCTGAGAATAGAATCCAAGAATTCAATCTGTCGGGAAGAGTTGCTCCCAATGCAATAAGGGGCCCTTGTAACTTGCAAGTGAGTAGATGGTATCTGGGACAGAGGTCGGGTAGTGCGACAGGAGTACTAATATGAACTATAAATAGGGTGGCCAACAGGCTTGGAGAAAAATGTCCTTTCCCCTTTAGTAGAGGCTTAATAGGATGTTATTTTCTGCATTCTGTAAAAAGTGTCGCCTGTCCACAGCCACATATTAAGCCTCTATTAAACAGACATGACATTTTTCTTCAGGGCAGTTGACTAAAAGTTTTAGATGATCCATATATTACTGTATCCCTAGGGTATTGTCAAGGGAAGTAAAGAAGGGCTTTTAATGTTTTTTTTTTTTTTTTTGAAAAGAGATGCCAGGGGTTTGGGCCCCCCATTCCAATCTTGCTGCAGTTATTCTGCAGAGGGAAAGACACTCGGTACATGCTCAGATTAACTTTTCTTTCCAAATCAGTTTAAGAGACAGACTTGGTAATGGCCTCAGTTAGGAAATGGATGCGGTTATAGTAATGGAGGTTGGGTCTACAGAATTAGCGAAGGGCTTTGTTTTGCTGTGGAAGAATTCCTAAGGACTGTGGCTGGAACAAATGCACATTTGTTGAGCTTACCCCGCCCACCCCCAACAAACCCACCCCCTACTGAATGCCTTGTGGACATTATTTGCAGTTTGTCCTCATGAGACAAACATACAGATCCTGATGCACCCACTCATATTTTGCCCCAGCAGGGGGTTAATAGCAGCCTGGTGAGGTCATTTCAGGTCAGGAAGGTGGTGGTGGTGGGAGAGGTTCAAACTTGCTCCCGCCTTCCCTGAAACATAACCCCAGCCTGAATCAAGGTCCTCTATGCCAGGTGTTTAAAAGAAAAGAAAAATCCTGGGGGCTCCGTATATGGAATTTTCAGCCTTTTGCCTGGTTTGACCTGAAGAGTAGAATTTATTTGTGTGGGCTTGAAAAGGGAGCTTCCAGTTTGTGTCTAGTAGTAATAGTACTCTAGGGCTCCAACCTGCATTTCCTGTTTGCCATCTTTAGAAATCTCTGTTTGGAGAGGGGGGGAAGGGGCAGCCAGGTTAGGTAGGGCTGTAGAGCAGCAGATGGCTGTGCCTAGCAACGGCGGGCATCCTTGTTAGCAGCTTCCTGTCGCTCGGCAACAGTTGCCACGTGGTAGAAGAGAGCAGATTCCCTCATTAAGCTAACCAAGGCTCTGTACTTCCCCACAGAGGTGCTGGCAGAGAGCCCTCCTCCCCGCTACATTTTGGGAATGCCCCCCCTTCTGGGTTCTAGGAGTGCCAAGGCAGTATGTCCTTCGGGTATCCTCTGGGAGCTGTGCTTTAACATCCTAGATAAGTGGGGACCAGCTGTGATTTCTCATTTGTCATGAAGACACCCTCCGTGTATGTTCAGAGGCACTCCTCTTTCCAGCCAGTTGGCAAGTGTAGGAAATAAAAAACCCTGCAGTCAAGAGGCCTTGAGCTAAAAGTTTGTTGTGGGGCTGATGAAGGAAGCCTTTTGTTAAAACGAAGCCCTAATTTATTTGGGCAAGTGATCCAAATTATCTCACTGTTGTTTATCTAGCAGTGCAAAGAGAGCCAGTGTGGTATAGTGGTTAGGGTATCGGATCAGGATCTGCGAGACCCAGGGTCAAATCCCCGCTCTGCCATGGAAGTGTGCTTGGGTAGCCTTGGGCCAGAGTCACACACTCTCAGCCTACCTCACAGGGTGTTGTGAGGATAAAATGGAAGAGAGGAAAATGATATAAGCCACTTTGGGTCCCCTTTGGGAAGAAAGGTGGGGTAAAAAATGGAGTAAATAAGTAAAGCTCTAGTGCAGTTCCAAGGCCTGAAATTTGAGCTTCCCTATCTGGGCCAGCAATACCAAGATGCAAAGTGAATCACTTTGCTTTCAGAAAGAGGTTTTATGGGGGTGCGTTTTCCTACCCTGACCTGGATAGCCCAGGCCAGGGGTCAGCAAACTCATTAGTCAAAAGAGCCAAATATCAACAGTACAATGATTGAGATTTCTTTTGAGAGCCAAATTTCTTAAACTTAAACTATATAGGTAGGTACACTGTTTATTAACTTAATAAACGTTAATTAAAGTTTTAAGTCTTAATTAAACTATAGGTACACTGAATAAAACTTGATATCATACTTAATAGTGATCTTATTTATTGATAAAAATTAAATTGTAAGTCCCTGCCATTTCCCCCTCCCCGTCCTGAGTCCTTGTCTGGAGGCCTGGTCTACCGCCATTAAAGCCTATTGGTAGACTTGGCCTCCGGCTGAGTCCCATTAAGAGGCCAGGTCTACCCATTGGCTTTCTTGGCAGTAGACCTGGCCTCCGGAGGCCCATAGAAGCCAATTGGTAGACGTGGCCTCTGAAGGGGGACTTTTTCCCCTCCTCGGAGTCCAGGTCTATTGCCAAGAAAGCCAGTGGGTAGACATGGCCTCCCAATGGGACTCAGCCGGAGGCCAGGTCTACCAAAGGAAGCCTGCCCCACCCAACAGCTGATAGGCGGGGAGGGCCAGGAACCGCCGAGCCGCCCGCCCAGCAATCGCGCAGCTAGAGGGCAGGGGAGGCTTTAGCCTCCCAACCATTGAGGGCAAGGGAAAGGGGGACCCGGCCATTCTCCACGGTGGGGGGGGGGAAGACAGAGCACCCCCTCACCCTCTCTCTCTCTCTCTCTCAGGCACGCCGGCTCCGCAGCCTGGCTGCCGGCGCGAGTGGGCGCAAGAGCAGGGGCTCCGAACCAAGTTCGGAGAGCCGCACTCAACGGGCCAAAGAGCCACATGCGGCTCTGGAGCCGCAGTTTTGAGACCCCTGGCCCAGGCTAACCCAATCTCGGAATCTAAGCAGGATCAGCCCTGCTTAGTAGTTGGATGGGAGACTACCAGAGAAGTCCAGGATCAATATGCAGAGGCAGGCAATGGCAAACCACCTCTAAACATCTCTTACCTTGAAAACTCTATGGGGTCTCCATATAGGGTTGCCTGCTCCAGGTTGGGAAATACCTGGAAAGTTTGGAGGTGGAGCCTGAGGAGGGGAGGGTTTGGGAAGGGGAGAGACTTCAATGGGGTATAATGCCATAAAGTCCACCTTCCAAAGCGGCCATTTTCTCCAGGGGAACTGATCTCTGTCACCTGGAGGTCAGTTGTAATAGCAGAATATCTCCAGCCACCACCTGGAAGTTGGCAAACCTATCTCCGTAAGTCAGCTGGGACTTGACAGCAAAAATGAATACATAAAATTTCCTGCCTTCCCCAGACTCTGTTATAGAAAGCTCTGGCCTGGAGTGCCTGCATCATTTTGACCTTTGGGTACCAGGCGTAAAAAATACCTCCAGCTGCCTTTGTTGGTTCCCTCCACAGTATCCAGTACTTTTGAGGCACCTGGTTGGCCACTGTGTGAACAGACTGCTGGATTTGATGGGCCTTCGTCTGATCCAGAATGGCTTTTTGTATGTTCTTATGTTGCCCAGAAGGGAGGATTTCACAAGAAATTCTGCTTTTTCCCCCACAAGAAATTCAGTTTTTTTCTGTTGCAGTGCCACTGTGAAGAGCAAAGCTGCGCTTGGTTCTGGTATGACGGAGACAGAACCCTTGTGCAGCCTGTAAGGGCAAGAAAAGAGCCTTGATTTCCAGAAGGGGGCAACCTGATACCCCTGGGAAGCCTAAAAACAGACTGTTAGGGTTATATGTCTCTCTTGTTTACCTTCTGGCAATCAGGATTCAGAAACGTGCTATCTCTGAACACGGTTTGGCCTCACTTTTTAGAAACTTGCCACTATTTGGCTTGGCTGCCACGTTTTATCTATAGGAATCTCCCCCCCCCCACTTTCACCATGTGCTTTGGAGAATAACCCCTTGGCCAGCTTTTTCTGCCCACCTCCCAATACACTGATGACACCCCCTGCCTCCCCTGGCAAGGGGCAGGAGAGTATGACATAGTTTCCCCTTCAGTAAACCTCAGCCACCCCCGTTGCCTGTGGAATGGAGGCTGAGTGAAAATAAATATTAATGCTCAAGGTGAACGCGGCATAAGGACGGGGGAAATCTTGCTGACTCAGTTCAAAGGAGGACAGGCATCAAATGTAAAAAGTGGGGGAGGCTTGCCGGTCCCTCTGCAGCACCAGACACTGGAAGGATGCCCAGCGCTTGGGTGTGGCCACCGCGAGGGGGTGCTGTGCTGCAGAGAGCAAGTTGGCAGGGCCTCCCGTCCTCTGAGCTAAGGGGTGCCAAATGATGAGCGGCTACGGGCACAAGACGGGCTGAAGGGAAGGGCAGGAGGGTCAGAATGGCGCACGGCAGGAAAGTCTGTGGGGGAGCTGAGCCTAGGGATGCCAGCCTCCAGGTGGGACCTGGGGATCTCCTGGAGTTACAGCTAATCTCCAGACTACAGAGATTAGTTCCCCTGGAGAAAATGGACGCTTTGGAGGGTGGACTCTGTGTCATTGTACTCCTCTGAGGTCCCTGTCCTCCCCATGCTCCCCCACCAAATCTCTAGGAGTTTCACAACCTGCATCTGGCAGCCCTAACCCCACACCCCAACCGATATCCAGGGGGGACCTGGCAACCCTAGCCCCACATTTAGTTTCTGGAGGTGTGGGACTATTAGGGTTGCCAATCTCCAGGTACTAGCTGGAGATCTCCTGCTGTTACAACTGCTCTCCAACCGACACACATCAGTTCCCCCGGTGAAAATGGCCGCTTTGGCAATTGGACTTTATGGCATTGAAGTCCCTCCCCAAACCCCGCCCTCCACAGGCTCCGCACAAAACATCTCCAGGTATTTCCCAACCCAGAGCTGGCAACCCTTGGGACTATGCTTAGGAGGAAGTAATGGAGGGGAGTCTGCACTGTTGGGGGTTGTTGGGCAAGGATTGGGGATTGCAGGTAGTTGAAACTGCTAATGGGGGAGGGTGATGAAGACAGTACTTGGGGGCAGACTTGGGGAAGGTGACTATTGGCAAGGTATATGCAATCACAGATTGGTATCAGGATTTGTGGGGCATCACGTGAGACATCTCTGGCACGCCTGGGGATGGGGGGAAGGGAACTACCATTCCACCACTGAGAGTTTGCCATTTTCTCCTTCCTTCTCCCTTTTCCTGCTCTAGCGCAAAAAGAGTCTCACCAACAGACAGGGGCCATGGATTGGGTTGCCAGCTCCAGGTTGGGAAATACCTGGAGATTTTTTTGGGGGGGGTAAGATCCTGAAGAGTGTGGGATTTGGGGAGGGACCTCAATGCCAATTGCCAAAGTGGCCATTTTCTCCAGGGGAACTGATCTCTGTCACCTGGAGATCAGTTGTAATAGCAGGAGATCTCCAGCCACCACCTGGAGGTTGGCAACCTTAATTGTGGATTAGAAGGACCAGTGGAGGAAGAGGGTAGGAAGATCAGGGCTTGCCACTTCCTTGCACCTGAATGTATCCATTCTGTGGCTGGTGAATTACCATTCACCAAAAGAGCCACATTTACTTCCATCCCTGGCATGAGGACTGCACCACAGGGAACCAACTACCAACTGCAAGCATGGCTGGGCATGGGCCTTGCTAGGGCCAGGAAGATTTAGGGTGTTGGAACAGGTGGGCTGGTGCACAATGTCACTTCTGGCGAAAAATCCAAAGTGACACCGTGATGT
Source organism: Euleptes europaea (assembly GCF_029931775.1). Lineage (NCBI taxonomy): Eukaryota > Metazoa > Chordata > Lepidosauria > Squamata > Sphaerodactylidae > Euleptes > Euleptes europaea. The sequence goes on from NC_079314.1 coordinate 1,250,407, forward strand.
CGGGGCTGATGCTCTAGGATTTGCTCTGTGGTTAAATCATAAGGTTTCATGTGAATCCTAGAGTGTCACCCTGATGGCATGGGGTCACTTCTTCTTCTTCTTTTTTTTTTTTTTTTTTGCAGAAGTGAGGTTAGAACATAAGAAAAGCCGTGCTGGATCAGACCAAGGCCTATCAAATCCAGCAGTCTGTTCACACGGTGGCCAACCAGCTGCCTCCAGGAAGCCCAAAAACAAGATCACTGCAGTAGCATCCTACCTGTGTTTCACAGCACCTAATGAGCATGTTCCTCTGATACTTTAGAGAATAGATATGCATCATGAGCAGTATTCATTTTGAGTAGTAGCCATGGATAGCCCTCTCCTCCATGAACATGTCCACTCCCCTCATAAAGCCTTCTAAGTTGGCAGTCATCACCACATCCTGGGGCAGGGAGTTTCACAATTCCACTATGCGTTGTGTGAAGAAATACTTCCTTTTATCAGTTTTGAATCTCTCACCCTCCAGCTTCAGAAGATGACCCCGCGTTGTGGTATTATGGGAGAGGGAGAAAAACTCCCTGTCCACTCTCTCCATACCATGCATAATTTTATAGACCTCTGTCATGTCTCCCCTTAGCTGCTGGTTGTACACCCACATGATGCCTTTCCCCCTGCTAGCTTTTGAAGCGCTGGCATGGAGCATGGGGGGAATTCCTGGGAAGTCTCCTGCTATAGGAGGGTCCTGCCCCTCCCCCGGCCTTGCCCACTTTCCTGCAACACATTGGGGAAGGTGCCACATTGGGGAACAGTGGTCTGAAGATCCACAGGTGGCACATCAGAGAGCCATACATGGCTGTTGAGGAAAAAGAGGAAGAGTAGGACTTGGTTTTTATATGTCGACTTTCTCTACCTTTTAAGGAGAATCAAACTGCTTTGGAGGGTGGACTCTATGGCATTATACCCTGCGAATTATACCCTGCTAAGGCCCCTCCCCTCCCAAAACCCCTTTCTCCCCAGACTTCACCCCATATCTCCAGGAATTTTTCAACCCAGAGTTGGCAGTGCTAGAGCAAGGGCCTTTTCCATCATGGCTCCGACTCTATGGAACGGGTTCCCTGAAGAGGTGAGGTGGGGGGGCCCTCTGTAGGGTTAGGGTAGAGATCTTCAAGAGGCGCTGCAAGCCCTGACTATGTGCCAGTGTGGTGTAGTGGTTAAGAGCAGTGGTTTGGGGTGGTGGACTCTAATCTGGAGAGCTGGGTTTGATTCCCCACTCCTCCACATGAGTGGCGGACCCTAATCTTGTGAACTGGGTGACCTTGGGCTAGTCACAGCTCTTTTAGAGCTCTCTCAGCCCCACCTACCTCACAAGGTGTCTGTCGTGGGGAGGGGAAGGGAAGTTGATTGTAAGCCAGTTTGATTCTTCCTTAAGTGGTAGAGAAAGTCGGCACATAAAAACCAAGAGGAAAGGCGGGAGAGAAACATTTTCATGAAATAAATAAATAAATAAATGGAGATCTCACGTGGGGCATTTCTGTCTCCCACCCACAGGTGGCAGCGCGGAGGCCACGGCCGAACTTTCTCCATGAGGAGGGGTAGAAGATGCCGGCTTTGCCCGCACTGCTGCTGCTGCTGATTCTTTGCTGCGCCCACGAGAGCGTCGAGGTGCTGTCTTCCCTGCGCATGGGTAAGAGGAGCTCTGTCGGGGGTGGGGTGGGTGGGGCTGAGCCGTGGGGCTGCTTGGTCAAGGTAGCAGAGCTAGGGGGCAGCAAGGAGCCAAGAGGTTTGGGATCAGGGTGACCCTGGAAGTGATGGATGGCCTCTGAGTGGCTGGGCCCAGCCTGCTTGGCAGCTCCATTAGTTATCCGCCCATCCAGATGGCAACAGAAGGAGGGCAGGTGGGGAGAATTCCCAAGCGTGGGGAGCAGAAATTGCTTTCTGTGGGGCACCTTAAAAGCCCTACAAAGAAAGTTAGAAAAAGGGTTGCTATTGATTGGGAGCACGAGGGTTACAAGATCCCAGGGGACCAGATCTCTGTGGGTGTCCCTGGAACTCAGCAAGGGGCAGCTGCAGAATAGTAGAAGCCTGCAAGTTCTAATTATGCATCTGGTGTTTGTGCTCTGATGTGGGGGTCGGGAGATGCGTAGAGGGACTGAGAGGGAATCCTTGCCAAAGGGGGGTGGGTTAGTGGCTCTCAGTAGCCCTGGCCATTGAAAGGTGAACTTGCAGGTGAACTCCTTGCAGGTGTGAGCAGGATCGACCAACGTGGGCTACCTTCTGACTAATTTCAGGCCTCTGTACCTTTAAATCTTCCAAAGCTGTGGTGGAAATTATTAAATATTTCCTCTGCTGCTGGGAAGGCTGCTTTTGCTGTCTTGTGTCCGTGGAAGGCGCTGAGATCACAGGGGCAAGCACCGCGGCTGCTGCAGGGCCGGCTGGCCTTCTTCTTGCTGCCTGAACGGGAGATGCGCCTGATGATCCTCTTTCCCTGTGCCACTCCGACTCGCACCGTAGCATCCTCTGCAGTTTCCAAAGAGGGGTTTGACTGACAGCTGGCATTGGGCTTGCCACCTCTGTTTACCAAGTTTTTTTTTTAACGGTGGAAGACTTCAGCAAGTGATTGGGCTTATTGCTGTGCTGTGAAATGCTTCCCTGGCTGATTTCTGCTGATTATGGTGAAGTTAAAAACAGTCATAAGAGCAGGCCAGGCCATCTTCTGCTGTTCAGTTGGCAACCCCTGCAGAGGTGGAAGCAGGTGCTACGGAGGCATTGAACGATCTAGGACACAGCTTTGTAAACTATGGCTCTAGAACCAGATGTGGCCCAATATGGAACTAAATATTTAAAAAAACAAAATAAAATGGTGGTGGTATATTAAAGGAGCAGGTGGAAGGCAGGTAAAGATTTTCGTGGGGCTAAAGGGCTTCTTGCCTTGACCTGGATAGCCCAGGCTAGCCCGATCTCATCAGATCTCAGAAGCTAAGCAGAATCAGCCCCGGTTAGTATTTGGATGGGAAACCACAGAGGAAGTCCAGAGTCACTATGCAGAGGAAGCCACCTCTGTTAGTCTCTTACCTTGAAAACCCCATAAGGGGTTGCCATAGGGCGCATGCGCGCGCACATACACACACACGGTTTCTCAGAGATGGTTTACAGAAAAGAAAATGATAAAGGTGAACAGTAGCCAGTAATCCAGGTGTGAATAATGCATAGATTTATACCAGGGCACTAAAATTGATTCCAGTGCATGAAGGGTCCTCCTGTGGTTTAATATCTTATTGTAAAACCTTGCGTATGCCAATTAATAACTCAAGAGGACCAGTATTATGCTTTTTTAAGATAACAATTATCAGTAACATTATGATGTATGTGTTAAATTGTGTGGCTGAGTTTTTCTTACGCTGGGTCTCTGTTGATCTCTTGTTCTGTATGTTGATACCATTTGGCTGTTCAATTATAAAAAGCTGCTGACCCCTGCTGAAGGAAACATGTGCTTAAAACACATGGCTGATACAGCCCCTGAGCCATGTGTCTGCTGCCACCAGTGCTTTTCAGAGACCGGTAGGGTTGCCAGGTCCCGCTTTGCCACCAGTGGGAGGTTTTTGGGGTGGAGCCTGAGGAGGGGGGGTTTGGGGAGGGGAGGGACTTCAATGCCATAGAGTCCAATTCCCAAAGCGGCCATTTTCTCCAGGTGAAGTGATCTCTGTCAGCTGGAGATCAGTTGCAGTAGCATGAGATCTCCAGCTACTACCTGGAGTTTGGCAACCCTATAATGCTTAGAGACTTACACTTAAATATGCTACATAAAAGGCATCTTCAGCCATGTGTGTGGGGGGGGGGCACACAGAGTTGCCAACTCTGACTTGGGACATTCCTGAAAATTTGGGGGTGGCGCATGGGAAAGGCAGGTTTTGGGGAAGGGAGGTTCCTAAGTGGGGTATAATGTTGTAGAGTCCACCCTCCAAAGTATCCGTTTTCTCCAGGGAAACTGATCTCTCTTGTCTGGAGATCAGTTGTAATTCTGGGAGATTTAGGGGTTCTGCTTGGAGGCTAGCAGCCCTAAGACAGGACAATGATCACCAAAGTGGTTGTGAGGAACACCATGGAAGCCCCATTGTTGAAAGTGGCCACAAATCCTGTAAGGCAGGGGTCCCCAACCTTTTTGAGCCTGCGGGCACATTTGCAATTCTGATAGGGCACGATGTGTGCAGCAACAAAATGGCTGCTACAAAATGGCTGCTGCAGGAGAGGGAGCCGGCCACAAAATGATGGCCACAGCTTAACTTCAGTAACACAGTGCAGATCCTTGTGATGTGGTGGCAGCTGCTGCCAAAGCAACACTTTTTAAAAATCTGCACAGCCAATCAAATCTTCAATAGTCAATCAGAAGCCTTGCTGGGCAAAAGCCCTACATGGCCCCGGCCACTTCCTAAAAACTTGGTGGGCACCAGAAAAGGTGTTGGCGGGTGCCATGGTGCCCATAGGCCCATAGGTTGGGGACCCTGCTGTAAGGAGATGTAAGTAGGTGCCAGTTTTACACTTCCTTCTTTTTTCGTGACTTTTTGAGGGTGTCTCCTTGCAGATACCTCTGGGGACTCTGAAGAAAAAGCACATGGATGATGTCTCCTTTGTCTCTGTGGCCTGTTTGCAAGGAGACTTCTTTTAGAGATCAGGTCTAATAGCTGTTGATAGACCTGTCCTCCGTCATTGCAGGAGTTCTGGCAAAATGCGTAACCCGCTGTCAAAACTCCCTACGGAGCTGGTGATTTTGATTCTGCAGGACAGGAATGTTTCGGAATAAGGAGTATTTCCTGGCACTGAGTGCTTCCAAGAAAGGATGGGGTAGCAGTTGAGGACAATTCGGAGCGGGGCAAGGTGGAAAGGATCTGGGAGTTTGCAGGGATCATGATGGGGACAGCTGAAAAATTAGGGTCAAACCATTTCTTTCTTGCTTTAATTTTAAACATGTATTAGCTGCCTTTCTCCCTTGCAGAACTCAAGGCGGCTTACAATATAAACAAAACAATTATTAAAAAACAAAATAAAAACAATATAGATAAAACAATAATCGTAAAAACACAGAAAAGGTCCCAATTTAAAAACTCCAGTTAAGACTGCCAGTAAATAAACACTAAATCAGTCAAAAGTGTTCCTAAATAAAACTGTCTTTAGCTGCCTCCTGAAGATCGACCGTGAGGGAGGCGGGCACACCTCTCTGGGGAGGTTGTGCCAAAATCATGGGGCTGCCACTAAAAGGCCCTCTCTCATGTGTCCGCCAGACAAGCTTCTTTGGTGGGAATGCCAGGAGGCCCTCTCCAAGTGATCTTAATTCCCGGGCAGGAATTTGGGGGCACTCAAGAGCAGTGCCTGGGGAGGTGGGCAAAAACTACTCATTGCTCACAAACAGATGGGAAGGAATTGCCCGTCAAGGAACAGCGGAGTTGGCAAGGGAAGATTTTCTTCTGTTTAATAGATTATGATTGACATTTTGCTTCTCTCCCTTCCCCTCCCATCTCTGTGCCCAGCCGCAATCTTGGATGACCAGACAGTGTGCGGCCGGGGGGAGCGACTGGCATTAGCCTTGGCACGCGAACACATCAACAGCATCAGCGAGGTGCCGGCCAAAGCCCGCGTAGAGGTGGAGATCTTCGAACTGCAGCGGGACAGCCAGTACGAGACCACTGACACCAGTAGGTTGGATTTGCGTGTGCCTCCGACTCACCTCGGAAAGAGCGGAAGACGGTGTCAGATGATCTACACTAGTGCAGGATTTGGAGAGTGCAGTTTTGCATGCCAAAAGGCGAACCCCCCCCCCCCGTGCCATTTTAATTTTAATCGATCCTTACAGCCCTGTAAGGCTGATTAGTATAATTCACAAACAAAGGTGGACTGGCTGTTTTAACTTTCTGGGAAAGCCAGAGCTAATCCCAGAAGTCCCACCACTGTTGCAGAAGTTGCTTGGCTTCGGCTGGCTCTTCCACAGCAGACGTGATCCATCCCGTCCCTCAGGTTGCAACGGGTGAGCCAAGAGGCCCCTCTTGGAGACGCCACCTGAGTCTGAGCTGAGCAACCCCTCAGTGCTGGCTCACCGTGCCATAAGGGCTTTCCATCTTGGCTCCCTCCTGGGCTGTTTAAACCTCTTAGTCCAGCTGTGTTCACAGATCACACGAGGGAGGAAGGGAGAGACAGACACAGACAGACAGACAGACAGACAGACAGATAGACAGACAGATGGACCAATCCTCCCCGAATTTGTCTAATCCTCTGGTAAAGTCATCTGATCATGACCCATCTCCACATATTGAGGTGGTAAGTTCCACACGTCTTTACTGCATTGGGCTAAGAAACTTATTGTCTGTCCTGGATCCGCTTACTGTCAGTTTCATGAGGAAAGCCCCCAAGCTCTACAATTTTGTGCTAGGCCCAGAGACAGGATGCTTGGGATCTGACCCAGCTTTGAGAATAAGTATGCGAGGGTGTTCGTCTGCTTATCACAGGGCAATTAAGAAATAGTGAAAGGGTGCGTTGCATGGTGGAACATGTGTGAAAAGGGCTGGTGACTTTCCTTGGATAATTGGAGTGCAGATGTGAGTACAGGCAAGCCAGGGGGAAAGTATATGTCTTGTCTAAAAAAAATTCTAATCTTTACAGTGTGTCAGATCCTGCCCAAGGGGGTAGTTTCAGTTCTGGGCCCGGCATCCAGCCCCGCCTCTGCTTCTATTGTCAGCCACATCTGCGGGGAGAAAGAGGTGAGTGCATCTTCCTTATCCATGGGCTAGTCTCATGAGTACAATTGCTGTCTGATTCCCAGGGGCATTTTACTCCACACTTTCAATTGCTGCCAGAGAGAGGAATTCTCTACCCCAGCGGTCCTCAGTCTCTTTGAGCTTGCCCGCACCCTGTGGAGTTCCAGCACAGTGTGCTGGATGCAGACATGGAACAGCTGCCTCAGTGTAGCTGCCACAAGAGGTGGAGCCAGTGATAAAATGGCTGCCACAGCTTACCTTCAGCCACACAGTGAAGATCCTTGTCCTGTGGTGGAAGCTGGTGCCAAAACAACACTTTTAAAAATCTGTACAGCCAATCAAATCTCCAGTGGCCAATCAGAAGCCTTGCTGGGCAAAGGCCCCCTGGCCCCACCCTCTTAAAAAAACAGTTGGGCACAAGGAAAGGTGTCAGTGGGCACCCACAGGCACCACGTTGAGGACCCTTACTCTACCACTTCCCTTCTCAGTACAGGCTTGGTTGAGGCTGTAAGAAGAGTCCTACTGGATAAGAACAACGATCAGCATCCTATTTCCCACCTGGGCTAGTCAAATAGTGCTGGTAGACCTGCAAACAGGGCGTGGAGACAAAAGCATTCTCCAGCTGTCACCTCCCCACAATTGGCATCCAGAGGTATGCTGCATTTAAACATGGAGGTTCCATTTAGCCACCATGACCTATGAACTTATCCAGAGTTACACAGCCTCTTCCTCACCATGATTAATAGTTACTGATGAACCTATCCTCCATGAATTTGACTAATGGCTCTTTGAAGCTAGCAGCCATTGCTGCACCCTGTGGCAGTGAGTTGTGTGTGTGTGTAAAGTGATGTCAAGTCACAGCCGACTTATGGCAGCCCCTTATGGGGTTTTCAAGGCAAGAGACTAACAGAGGTGGTTTGCCAGTGCCTTCCTCTGCACAGCAACCCTGGTATTCCTTGGTGGTCTCCCATCCAAATACTAACCAGGGCTGACCCTGCTTAGCTTCTGAGATCTGATGAGATCAGGCTAGCCTGGGCTGTCCAGGTCAGGGCGTGGCAGTGAGTTACACAAGTTAATTATGCACTGAATGAGGAAGAGGTTCAGGCAGTTCGGAAATACCTGGACAGTTTTTGCTTAAAAGTTAGAAACTATCAAGGGCTTAGGAAGAGCATTCAGTCAAGAGAAAAGTGATCCTTCCAGACTCTTCTATATACACACCCCTCTGTCTCACCACTTCTACTTAGAGATGCCATTTTCCCAGATTTTGAATTTTTGTCTCTCGGGGAAGGGGCCATGGCTCAGTGAGAAGAAACTCTGCTTGGTATGGAGAAGGTCTGAGGTTCAATCCCCAGCATCTCCAGGTAAAAGGATCGGGTTTTAGGTGTTGTGAAAGTTCTCTGCCTGAAACCTTGGAGAGCTGCTGCCAGTCTGAGTAGACAGTACATGATATACTGAATCAGACCATCAGGCTAGGGCAGTTTTATGTGTGCATCTCAGTTTGTGACCAAAAAGAAGAAGAAAAATCCTGCAATCCATTGAATCTGCTTAATTACAGGGCAACCGTGCAAAATACACTGAATTTGCATGATTTGGGGTGGGGGGTTGCAGATTTTGGATTTTCATGTTCTGCAAAATCTGACTACTTTCAGTCAAGAATTCCAGTCCGGCCAGTCCTGTCACCGTTGGGTAGAAAGAAGGATTATCAGCTCCCCAACCAATTGACTCTTTCCCCCCCTCCTCTAGATCCCCCATATTAAGGTGGGTCCCGAGGAGACCCCGAAGCTGCAGTACCTTCGTTTTGCCTCCGTCAGCCTCTATCCCAGCAACGAGGATGTCAGCCTAGCCGTCTCCCGCATTCTCAAGTCGTTCAACTATCCCTCGGCTAGCCTCATCTGCGCAAAAGCTGAGTGTAAGGAAAGGGGTTGGGGCTTTTTTTGGGGGGGAGGGATTGATAAAGGGCGTCACCCTGCCGCAGTGGAGATTGTAGTCAATCACATTTCGCAAAGATACAAGTTGGGGGAGGCGTCTGCAACTTGGAAGCTCCACCCTAAGCAGAATTACAACCTTCTAAGTCCATTGAAGTTGAGGTATGTAACTCTTGTTTAGGACAGCTCTGCTTCCACACAGGTTATTTAAAACATTTATTACCCATCTTTCTTGCCTGCGGAGCTCAAGGTGGCTTACAATATAGATAAAATGCATAAAATAGAATACATTAAAAACATAAATATCAAAATTTAAAATCTCATCTCAGGACTGCAAGTAAACTTAACCAAATGCAGTCCTAAATAAAGCTGTCTTCAGGTGCCTCCTGAAGACTGAAAGACAGGGGGCCCAGCAACACCTCCTTGGAGAGGTTGTTCCATAAATGTAGGGCTGCCACCAAAAAGGCCCTCTTTCGTGTACCCACCAAAGGAGCTTCTTTGAATGATGGGACTGTCAGGAGGGGCCTCTCCCATCGATCTTAATTCCCAGGCAGGAACATATGGGACAAGACAGTCCTTCAGATAACCGAGTCCCAAGCCATGTAGGGCTTTAAAGGTCAGAAAACAACACCTTCAATGGGGTTCGGGAGTGAATCGATAGCCAGTGTAATTGCTGTAGTCTCTGCTTTCCTGCAGAATTACGGCGCATTAATAGGTTTCCCGTGCTTTTCTCCTGTCTTTCTCCAAACTGCTTTGCTGTGAAGATTCGGGGAAGATCATAGTAAAACCTGGATGGCTCCTCTGCGGGTGGGAAAGTCCAGATTTTCCCACGCATGCGGCCGCTGTTTCCCCTGACCCTGTCCCTGCTGCTATGGCCATCTCCTCCCCTGCCACCAAGAGACTGGGGCAGGGAAACCTGCCACATGGAAGCCCCAATTCCGCTGCCACAGCAACAGGGAAACAACACCTGCCTGCCCCTTTGCAAAAACCACCTTGGTGATCTTCCTGTGCAAGCAGGCATGCATCTAGCGTGGCTGTATTGGTGACGTGATTTTTAAAAAACGGTCGAGAGACCTGAGTCTTGCTGATCCTCCAGTTGCCCCTCCTTGTTCTTCTTTTTTTTTGCCGTCAAGTCACAGCCGACTCATGGCGACCCCGTTAAAGTTTTCAAGGCAAGAGACATTAGGAGGTGGTTTGCCGTTGCCTGCCTCCGTGTCACGACCCTGGTACTCCTTGGAGGTGTCCCATCCAAATACTTGCCAGGGTCAGTGCTGAGAGTATGTGACTGGCAGGGATTCAAACCTGAGTTTCTCAGATTCTAGTCCGAAACTTCAACCTCTACACCATGCTGGCTGTGCTGTTCTAGGGGGTGCTTTTTTTTGGGAAAAATAACAAGACTGAGCCAGAGATAAGGTCAGTCTGAATGTCATACCCTTCGATCCGAAACTGGTTCATCTCATCCACGGAGGCCTGGCCCTTGGCCATGCTTACTTCCAGGGCAAGCCTGAACAGAGCTACACTCTTGGGGTGGTCACGTACTCCCAGCCTAACCTACCTTGCAGGGTTGTTGTGTGAATAACATGGAGGAGAGGAGAACGATGCAAGCCACTTTGGGTCCCCATTGGGGGGGGGGTTGGGAGAAGGTGGGTTATAAATAGAATAAAATAACATAAATAAATTCTAAACCCCTTCAGTTCTCTGTGTAGGGTTGTTTGGTTATGGCAGGAACAATCTTTTCCCCTCTAGGCAACCTGCCGGCAGAACTGCCCTGGCTATTGCTCGGTGGCTTAAACAAAACCTTGGGGCCACCCCAGCAATGTCTGGGCCACATCTTAGCGCAGAAGTTGGTTTTACTTTAACTCTTGCGCCAAATGTTACGTTGTCTTAGGGTTGCCAGGTCCCTCTTCGCCACCGACGGGAGGTTTTTGGGGCGGATCCTGAGGAGGGTGGGTTTGGAGAGGGGAGGGACGTCAATGCCATAGAGTCCAGTTGCCAAAGCAGCCGTTTTCTCCAGGTGAATTGATCTCTATGGGCTGGAGATTGTAATAGCAGGAGATCTCCAGCTACTACCTGGACGTTGGCAACCCTATGTTGTCTACTCAACGGCCACATGCCGGGAATGGGTGTGTGTGTGTGTGTGTGGGGGGGGAGAAATGCTAAGGTTGGCAGGGAGGACAGCAAAGAACTAGGTGTTAGAGCACCTGTTTTGCAGTTCCCAGGTTCGATCCTTGGCACCACCAGTGCAATTTATTCACAGAAACTATTTCTTTAACCTGCACGCTCAGGCCCAGGGGTTCTTGAGGGTTTCACGTAGCTGGTATTTCTCTGCCGGAGACCCTGGGGAGCTGCTGCCAGTCAGAATAGAAAAAAGATGGACTGATAAGGCAGCTGTATGTGCGTGTGTGTATATATGTTTATCTACAGTAGGTATCTCAATGCAAGCTATGTATTTAGCAACGGGCAGGTTCCTAAAGAGGCGGCATACAAATGTTCTAAATAAATTAATGAAAGAAATAAACAATGGGAAATGGTGCTTTTCGCAGGTTGCATCCAACCAGTTTTTCTGCTGGTAATTGAGGAGGGTCCTCTTTGACCACCCCTAGAGGCTATTCTGGGGGTTCATGGGATCTGTGAGGACAAAAGGATAGATAAAGGAGTTAGGTCATTCCAAGGTTTTCCATAATAATAAAGTGCTGTCAAGTTGTAACCTCTTCATGGGGATCCCTCGGGGTTTCAAGGTAAGGGACGAGCAGAGGTGGTGTGCCATTGCCTGCCTCTGAGTAGCAACCCTGGTCTTCTTTGTTGGACTCCCATCCAAGTACTGACCACGGCCAACCCTTCTTAGTTTTCTAACTCTGACAAGCTTGGGACAGTCTGGGTTGTTCTGGTTGCTAGGGGTTCCCATGACCCGATCCAAATATTGCAGAGCCAAGTCGCGGACGCTTAAACCAAAGTGTAGGGCCAGGCTGTGCCTTCAACAAGTTGCTGATGTAACCCCCATCCCATTCCCCGCCCTCAGGCTTGCTGCGGTTGGAGGAGCTGGTGCGTCAGTTTCTCATCTCCAAGGAGACGCTCTCGATCCGGATGCTGGACGACACCAATGACCCAACTCCGCTGCTCAAGGAGATCCGAGACGACAAGATCTCCACTATCATCATTGATGCCAATGCTTCCATCTCCTATCTCATCCTCAAGAAGGTGAGGAACGGGGAAAACCCTGCGCCGATGTGACTTGCGGCGTTTTCTGTCTCGGTTTGGGCGTTGTGAGCAGCAGGGTCCAGTAACCATACCTGGCTGCTCTTGGAGCAGCTTTGGACTACCTTGGTGGTCTTCGACCCATGGGTTAGGACTCTCAGGTGGGCTGCTAACCCCCACTTGCTGAGTCATAAGCCCCTGTAGCTTCTGCGGGGAGCTGTTCGAGTCCGGTCGCACGTTAAATCTAGCTCAGGTGTCTCCAACCTTTTTGAGCCTGCAGGCACCTTTGAAATTCTGACAGGGTATGGTGGGCGCAGCCACAAAATGGCTGCCACATGAGGCGAGGCCAGCCACAGTATGGCTCCTACAGCTTATCTTCAGTCACACAGTGAAGAGGCTTGCAGCTGCTGCCAAAGCAACATTTTTTAGAAATTTGCACAGCCAATCAAATCTCCAATGGCCAACCAGAAGCCTTTCTGGGCAAAAGCCCCCTGGCTCCACCCACTGTCTAAAAACACTTGGCGGGCAAAAGAAAAGGTGTTGGTGGGTGCCATGTTGGGGACCCCAGATCTAGCTCATCTTTTTTTTTAATAGTTTTATTGAAGTATACAAAATATTACAGAATATGTCACTCAGTCATGTAAGTACAAATCATACAGTTTAAATGAATCTTTTAAACCACAAAATTCACAAAGATCAGCACAATAAAGTGGCTAAAGTCCCAAATAAGGTGGACAGTCCAGAATGGAGTGGGGTGGTGGTACAGGTATCCGGTAAGGGACTATTACCGGATACCTGTACGGCCCCCACTCCATTCTGGACTGTCCACCTTATTTGGGACTTTAGCCACTTTATTGTGCTGATCTTTGTGAATTTTGTGGTTTAAAAGATTCATTTAAACTGTATGATTTGTACTTATATGTACTTATATGACTGAGTGACTACACAAATACAACTCAGTGAATGTTGGAAACGTTTGAAGCGGTGTTTAATAAAAATAATATTTCTAGTTTATAAAAGTTCAGCCATAGGAGCTGCATATATTTATTATCCCCTGGAGGTTGGCAACCCTACTTGTGAGGCAGGTGGGGCTGAGAAAGTTTGGAGAGAACTGTGAATAGCCCAAGGTCACCCAGCAGGCTTAATGTAGAGAAGTGGGGAATCAAATCCAGTTCTCCAGATAAGAGTCTGCCGCTCTTAACCACTACACCACACTGGCTCCCCATGCTGGTACCTGGGGCTGGCCTAAGTCTAGAACCCCACTGGACTCTAACTCACAGGAAGTTGATTCTGTTCCAGGGAAGGGAAGAGTGCTTTGGGTTTTGTGCCGGAAGCCAAATTCTACCTCCATTTCAGGATTGCAGTAAACCTGTGTCTCTGAATGTTGCTTTTGTAAAAGGGCTTACAGGCCCAGAGGGCGGGTCCCTCGGGGAAACTGATTCTCCTTCTGATTTTCCTTTTGCAGGCCTCCGAGCTGGGGATGACTTCTGTCTTCTACAAGTATATCCTGACCACAATGGTTAGTTCTGTGGCGTCTATCTGTATATCTTATCTCTCCACTCAACAGAAGAGCTCAGGATGTTTGCTGAAGGGCCCGATTTCAATGCTTCATTGTCTTCGGTTAGCAAGGCTAAGAAAGACCCTTCCCAGGAATCCTGGGAAGCTGCTGCCAATCAGGGAGCTCAGCACAGTAGGGCTGTTGAAAAAAAAAATTCGGTATAGTTCGGATTCGGCCGAATTCGACCCGTCTGGATTCGGGATATGCCGAAGTCCGAACTCCCCCGATTTGGGTCCGTGCAATTCGGAACGAATTCAAAGTTTGGGAAAAAAATTCTGCCGAATAAAGCCATTAAAAACACAACCGCGCCTTTCTGCGGCTCCAGGGGGGGCATTTTTGGGGGTAGAGGTCCCAAACTTTCAGCGGAGCTGAAAAGGACCCTTCTTGCAAGACCCCCCAAGTTTTGTAAAGATTGGGTCGGGGGGGCTGAGATATGGGCCCCGAAAGGGGTCCCCCCATCCTTAATGTGCATCTCTGAGCAGAGCTTGCCACCCGCGCACAAAGTTCCCAGCCCCGACAAGCAGCTGATGAGAGCAAGGGCGGGGCAGGTGCGAAGAAGTTTGCAAAGCAGCACAACTGCAAAGCAACACTGCAAAGCAACACCTTTGCAAACATGCAAAGGGTGGGGCAGGTGCTAAGAAGTTTACAAAGCAACACAACTGCAAAGCAACACTGCAAAGCAACACCTTTGCAAACATGCAAAGCAACACCTGACGCCTGGGAGTTTGCAAACCATGGAAAGGGACAGAGGCAGCTAGCTATGCATAATGAGCAGGAGGGGGTGGAATTTCCCCTTTTGCATGGGACTCGGGACCAGGCAAATGCATTCTTTAAGTCACCATTTGAAAACCAGTTTTGAGCAAGCATCAAAATAGACCTAACCGTCGTATGAATGAGGGAAAACCTGAGGACACACAACTGAAGCCCCCCCTCAAACCAGGGAGAGAGAGACTCGAGGGGGCACACCCCCCCCAGGCAGAACGGGCGAAAGCCCCCTTTGGCTTCCCCCCCATCCACAGAAACTGCTCCCTCCCCACACACACACAGACTCTGCTTCCCCCCCACACAAACAGACACAGGAGAAAAATTATAGATTAAAGCCCCCAAAGGGGTCTTACTGTGGCTGTCTTCTGTTCCATCAGGAGCGGCTGGGAGGACTGGGTAATCCAATATGATTCCATTTAAGCACGGGAGGTTTGCCTTGGATTTGCCGCTCTGGAGATGCATACAAGATCGGGTGATCCATTCATCCCAATAGGGAAAAGGGGAAAGCCCATATCTCGGGACCCCCTGACCCAATGTTTACAAAACTTGGGGGGGGGTCTCTTAAGAAGGCTCGTCTGAAGCTATGCTGAAAGTTTGGGGGCTGCACCCCCAAAAAAGCGCCCCCTGCAGCCACGGAAATGGAAAAGGGGGGAGGGAAAAGGGGTGGAGCCCATATCTCGGGGGCCCCTGACCCAATGTTTACAAAACTTGGGGGTCTCTTAAGAAGGCTCGTCTGAAGCTCCTCTGAAAGTTTGGGGTCTCTACCCCCAAAAATGCACCCCCTGCAGCCACGGAAAAGAGCGAATGTGCACAAGCATCCCCCCACGAGGATTTCTCTCACTCTCTCTCTCTCCCTGGCCGGGCCGCGCAGCAGCTGATTCCTCCAGTACTCAATCCTGACTGATTGGCCAGAAGACCACCCAGCTTGGCCACCGATTGGCCGGGGGAGGAGAATGCTGCTTACTGACGGTCATGCTGCTTACTGACGCCCCGAATTTGCCGAATTTATTCGTGAACTCCCGAACTCACTGAATTCGGCTCCCCTGGTTTCCCGCCATTTTTTAGTTCGGTTCGTCCCGAACTAAAAACCGCCGAATCAGGGGAAATTCGGCTGTTTTTCAGTTCGGGCCGAACCGAATCGACAGCCCTACAGCACAGACCTAAAGGGACCGGTATAAGGCGGCTTCATGTGTTCATTTGGGAAGTTTTCTGATCCAACTTAACCTCAGTGCTAGACTGACTCCTTGGTAGGGTTGCCAACTGTGGGTTGAGAAATACCTGGAGATTTTGGGGGCATAGGCTCAGGAGGGTGGGGTTTGGGGAGGGGGGGACTTGGTATTATGCCAAAGAATCCACCTTCCAAAGCGGCCATTTTCTCTGATCTCTATAGGCTGGAGTTCAGTTGTAATAGCAGGAGATCTCCAGCTAATACCTGGAAGGAGGGCAACCCTACTCCTCAAGGTGCAGAATCCTTAATCCCATATTCTTGATAGTTTCTTCTCTTCACTTGTCGTTGTGAGGGAGGCACTCTGCACATGCCTCTTAGATATCCTTCTGTCTGGTCGGTGTGTAAGAGCAGAGGGATGGGGTGAACAAAAAGCAGATCTTTATGACGTCCAATATGGGAGACCATGGGGCAAAACTGCACACCAAACACCGCTGTATACTGCCGCTGTATGCGGCCACCCTGGCCTGGAGTTCGTGAAACTGGCAATGTCCTGTACTGCGTTGTGTGGGTGGAAAGGGTTGCTGTCTTTGGGGGCAGCCCCCTGTTTGGACTCACAGGCGCTTCCTTCCACCTGGGGCCTGGCACTTGTTTCAGAAACGGGTCCCCTGGTCACTGGCTGAGAAGAGAGGTTGGTTTTAGTTCAGCAGTTGTTTCAGCAGTGATGAAAGGTGACCCTGCCATAGAAATCCAGCCGGAAGGCCTGTTGTGCTTTTGATGTGCTGACGCTTCTCTCAGTGACAGAAAGTTCAGGGCAGCCTTTTCAAAGGGTCAGAGTTTTTTCCCTTTGAAGGAGAAAGTGTTGGAGACTTAACAGAAACGATGAGTGACTGGCGGCTGCAGGACCGCCTCTGCATCTTCTGCTGCATCTTCATCCTCTTTCTCTTCATCATCGTCATCTTCATTATTGTTGCTTTCATTGTTACGATTATTTATTACTATTATCTTCGTCATCTTCATTTGTAGCGCATCCTTCTCACTGAGACTCAAGGCAGATTTCAAAACATGAAAAACCACCAAACAGCAAAGATCTCTAATAAACAAAGCGGTGCTCCAACATCACTGTAGATCACTTCTGGCTGGTTTTGGGTAGCCCTTACAAAATTTTGTTTATTGACTTTATTTATTTAATTCATTTATACCCCGCCTTTCTCCCCAAAGGGAACCCAAAGTGGCTTATGTCATTCTGCTTTCCTCCATTTTATCCTCACAACAACCTTGTGAGGTAGGTTAGGGTGAGAGAGTTTGACTGGCCCAAGGGTCACCCAGCGAGCTTCCATGGCACGAGTGGGAATTCGAGCCTGGGTCTTCCAGATACTAATCTGACAGTAACTAATACATCACACTGGCTGAAGAGCTGGCAGAAGTCTTTGCCAGACCATCCCTTCTGAGAAAGACCCTGTTTAGAGTGGTGTAGATTTTTTCTGTGATGTGATCTTACACAACCTTGTGCTCGTACACATAGCACAATGATGTGGATGGGCCCAGTAGATTGGGTTGTACCACTTCTAACTGAGGTTTGAGTTTTTTTAATAGTTGGTGGTTTTAGTTGTTTTGTCGCACACCGTTCTTGTGCACCTTGTGTGGAAAAGCAGTATCTAAAACAATACAGCATAGTGGTTTGCCTTGGGAGTTCCAAAATCCTTGGGGAGCATGGATTGTTCTAATCTGTCAGCAGGTTGCTGAATAGTTCGCACCCTCAGGTGGAGGTGGCTTTCTCTTGCTACTTACAGTGGAAAATAGCCAGTCTGTTTATACTCTGAGCTGAAAAGTGGAGAAAGAAGGTCAGAATTCTGTACCAAGTTAGCCCAAATTCCATGCTAAGCAAAGGTGGATTCTGCAACCTACATAAATTATGGAAATAAAGCCAAGGAGGCCTCCAAAGTAGGATCCAAAAAGGACCTTTTTGGATCCTACTTTGGTCAGTGTAAGATTGTACATCGCAGGTGTTTAAGTTTGCATATATTGAATGTGAAAATCTTGCCTGTGCTAGAGGCCTTATGTTTTTAACTTGACTGTGCACCTTATTAAAATTTATATATTTTCCTTTCCAAACAGTCAGAGGTCGCCTTGCTCTTCCCACATGTTCCTGCGCATTTTGCCCATGTTGTCTGGATTCTCGCTAAACAGCATCCGGAAAACACAGGTAAAATGCGCGGAAGCACTTGGGAAGAGCGATGCGACCTCTGAAGGTTGGGAAAGGCATGCATAACCAAAAAAGAAGCCCCGAGCAGTTGTCGGGTGACCACGAGGGAAACAGCCCTGCAGAAATGTCCATTGTGTGGAATTCTGCACTCTCTTGCAAGGTGTCATCTCAGAATATACACAGCTATCCTGGCTGTTGTGGAATTGTTACCTCTCCTTGAGTGGGGCCCACCTTAGGACAGGTAGAAGAGCTGGATTCAAGTCCATTATTACCTTAGAGATCAACAGGATTTCCAGGGTATAAGCTTTTGAGAGTTGAAGCTACCTTCATCAGTTCTAATCTGATGAAGGGTGCTTTGACTTTGAAACACTTCTACCCCAGAAATCTTGTTGGTCTCTAAGGTGATGCCGGACTCGAATCTAGCTCTTCTACTGCAAACCAATACAGCGGCCCACCTGAAACTATCCTCTTAGGACAGGTAGATTCAGTTCTGCCTCCCTGTATATATGCCCTATAGGACAGTATTTTGGGGAATTGCAAGCTGATCCTGGAAGCAATGTGGCCCATCTCAGGGAAGGCCTACCCCGTAGCGTGACAACGTTCCTTTGTGATTCAGAAGGAATTGCCCTACCCAGTGGTGGTTACGAGCCACTGTCTCTAAGAATACCAATTAATTCGTTCACCCATCCAGGGACTGACCTTTCTTTGCCGAAGCAGGCTTTGACGGGATCGCAGCCGGAGGCGTACGGCTTGCCAGATGTTCCCAACCTAAGTCAGCTGGAGTCAGTTGCTACCCTGCAGTGTGCACAGCCGTTCCAGGTCTTGGCTGTGCCGAGCGCCGCCAAAGAAGCGTGCTTTCGTTCCTCAAGCACCACTCTGAATCCAGAGCAAGGGATCTCCATGGAGGCAGCTCCGTCCTGATACACTGCAATCATCCTACAATTTTGGAGATCGGTAGTATTGTCTTTGCCAGAAACGAGCCACTGTCATCCCCTAGTTCTGCCCCTCTGTGGGGTGTTATCTTGCCTCTGAGGTCCCTGCCAAATTTTAATCAAGTATAGCAACGGTTCATTGCTGCTTCATCCCAAAGGAAAAGAGAAAACAAAATGTTTTCAGCTGTTAAAAATTGTAATCACTCCATGCTTATAATTAGCACTGTGCTGAATATTCACCTTTGTACATTTTAGAGTGAAAGAATTTCCCCCCCGGGGAGTGAGGCTTAAAATATCCCCCTTAATATTTTATACTTCATTTGTTGAATTTTCTATTGCTTTTCCTAGTTGTCATTTTCCCTCCATTCTCCTGTCTTCAGTACCATTTTTTGTCCCTTGGCTGTCCTTCTGTGAGCTACACCAGATACTCAGGGAACAGTAGTAAACACAATGACTTCACATGTCTGTGTAGCCAATCAGACCTGGAAGTGCGGAGATGGCATAAAGCCAATTGGGAGTGAGGGCAAGAAAAGCCTTGTCTCGCTCTGAATAGGGGTCAGGCAAGGAGCCGCGATGTAAAAACTGTTGTAACTGTCCTGGCCCTTCTTTAAAAAAAATACCCAAAGGCTTGGCATTTCTTTTTGTGGGGTGTGTGCAAAAACCTTCACAAAATTCTCCCATTCTGGCTTAAACTGTCTTAGCATTACCTCTCATTTTGGAATTGGAGAATCAATTGTAAATGTACAGTTATTATAAGTCACGTTATGCCTGAACGTGTGTGTGCTTTGTAATTGTGAAGGCAGCTGTTGCTGGTTTTATTACAGAGGTTGGAGAGGGGAGCTTTGTGCATCAAAATATACTTGTAAGCCCCCAGCCCCATGGTCTATAGAACAGGATGTCTCCTGGGGATACAGATGCTGGCTGGTCAAAGGAACACTAGCGATGGATGCGGGAGAGCTTTGGTCTCATGTTCAGTGTCTGGGATCTTGAGAGCCGGTGTGGCGTAGATGATAGATGGCTGTTCTTAGACCAGTGAAGTCTGGCTAGAAATCCCAACTCTACCACGAAGCTCACTGGGTGGCCCTGAATAAATCATTCTGTGCCTGGGGGGTTTGGGGAGGATCACACAGCAAAATCCCCGTCTGTACTATCCTGAGCTCTTTCGGAGGACACCGTACAAATTGGGTCAATGAATAACGCCTCTGTTTAAAATGATTCAAGGTAGCTGAGCTGAGGAAGATCGTTGTTGTTTGTATGGACCAGTGGCCTTTTGGTTTTCCAGACTGATCTGTTTATTAACCACAGCTTGCTAAATGTCTCTCTTGAGTTGCTCACATTCACATCCTGCTAGGCAAGATGAACAACCTAATTAATGCAATTGTGAAGTTTTATTTCGGATGAAAAGGGCAGTTCATACCAGCAGCTATAAGAATATTTGAGACAAAGGTAGTCCCTCAACTACTATCCAGGGTCTTAGTTTGGATTAATGGAATAAATGGTTCTATTGACACTCCTCTGTATAAATTCTTAAGACGAGTCATGGGTTTACCCAAATGTGTTGCCAATATAGCAATACAAGCTGAATTGGCCATGAATTCTCTTGAAATAGAGTACTTTTAAGCATTGGGTAAGGTTGGTGCCAAATACAAGCCCCAACTTCTACGTACAATATCTTGGGAATGACAATTCTAAGACACCGTGGAAACAAATGGTAGATAAAAGGGCTAATCAGCTAGGGTTCTCGATGGATACTATAAAACAACTTGGGGAAAGGAGGGCAGTGACTCAGATTTTTTAAAAAACTTGATTTTATTAGGTCACAATAGTGTGATCAATAGAGCACAGAGAGTTTGCTCTCCACCTTCTTGTGGGGTATTTTCCCACAAAGTATGCTGGAATATTTAAATCTCCAACCTTTCCCAAGTATAGCCTATATGATGGCTAGGGTTGCCAGTTCTGGGTTGGGAAGTACCTGGAGATTTTGTGGGTGGAGCCTGAGGTGGGTATAGCCTATATGATGGCTAGGGTTACCAGTTCTGGGTTGGGAAGTACCTGGAGATTTTGTGGGTGGAGCCTGAGGTGGGTGGGGTTGGAAGAGGGGCATGGCTTCAGTGGGCTATAATGCCATAGAGTCCACCTTCCAAAGTGGCCATTTTCTCCAGTCGCCTGGAGATCAGTTGTAATAGCAGGAGATCTCCAGCTGCCACCTGGCCCTAATGGTGGCCCAATTGAATTCTCTGCTGTCACCTGAGCTGAAGGGCAGATTTCATAAAGTTCCATGTTCCAGTATGATCTGCCCTTGTGGGTCTGGTAATATAGGTACAATAAGTCACTTGTTTTTTCATTGTCCAGTATTTGAGGTTGATAGGTAGAGACTGGTTTGATAATGGAAAAAGGCACTCACCCTTCCTGACATTTTTAAAATAACAAATAAACCAAAGATGGTAAAGATTGCAAAATTTATATATATTTTGGCTGCCTATTTTAAAAGATGGGAGTGTATAAAATAATTTGGCCATTGTGTGGTCCTGCTTGAGACCTATTGGCCATATGAGCAGAATCATTAAAGTAAGACGAACAACCCTTTAATGCTGGGGTCTGTGTGGCCCTATGGAAGCTGAAAGAACATCTGGACAGTCTGTATTGCAGGTGTGAACAGTGGAGAAAGCTGAGCCCTAAAGAGCTCCAAATGACAGAAACTAGACCATGAGTGGTGTAGACGCACAGTGGTTAGAGTACTGGATTAGTGAAGCCTGGCTTCATCGTCGCCACTTTATTATGGTCATTGACCAGTATTACAGAAAAAAAAGGAAAGCTGCAGTTCAATCCAATGACAATGCAGTTGGAGTCTTAAAGCTTTTAAAAATGCAACCTTCAACCCTTTAAGACCGTTTAACCTACAATGGTTTTATTTTATTTCCCCCCGAATCCTGCTTATCAAAAAGCAGAATTTGGCTACTTGCATTGATATCTGATGGGTTTTGTCTGATAACAGAAAACCCAGTTTAATTTCATCAGTTTCATCAGAAATCCTACCTAACAGAGGCTTTAAAATTTTTAATCTAACCTTCTTTATAATAAGGACATTTCAAGAATATATGTTCCGTTGGGTTCAAATCCCTCAGTCAGCCATGAAGCTTACTAGGCTGGTCGCTCTGACAGCTTAACCTACCTTGGGGAGGATAATGATATAGTCTTCCCTAGAAAGACAGAGGATAGGATAAAAATGTAACAGGGTCTCTCCTATGTACTCCCCTATGTAAAAAAAGAAATAAAATATTTTCTGTAAGTAGAAATCTGGTTTGACAGAGAAAGGGCTCTGCTAGGAGCGTTTGCTCTGAAGTGCTAGCTTTCTGCTTGCATGGGTGGGAGTGTTCACCATTTCTTCTCATATTGCTTCTCTTCTCTTCCCTCCCCCTTCAACCTCCCATGGCAGGATTTCCCAATACTGCACCTAGAAGGGATTGTAGATGACCAATCCAATGTCCTGGGCTTCTCCATGTTTAACACCAGCCACCCGTTCTACCTGGAATTTGTCCGTAGCCTCAACATGTCCTGGCGGGAGAACTGTGAAGTCAGCCCTTACCCCGGGCCAGCGGTAAGTCTGGGCCGAATGAAGCTGCTGTCAAAATTTCAGCCATGGTGAAAAAAAATTCAGAATGAATATCTGTGGCAAAAGAGTTTAGATAAGAATAATATTATAATAATAGCATTAGTAGAAGGATGTTCCACATGCCTTTAAATTTTATAGCGGATTCTGAAATGCAAAGAAAAGGTTGGATGTTTGAAGAATTTCGTAAGGAGCCCAAAAAGAGTTTTGAGGAGCAGCTTTTCTCAGTGAAGTTTTGGGCATCCCTAGATGTGTACAGAGGGGGTCGGTTGGTGGGTCGGAACTGCAAGGACTTGCCTGAGTTTGCCTGCTGGTACGTCTGTAGCTCTTGTAGAGGCGCGACGTTCCCCTCCCTGACGAGAGTCGGGTTTTACGAAGAAAATCTTCTAACCCCAGACTAAAAGGAGTAGTTTTTAGCCACAGAACAGGCAATTTCAATTCCGCTCCTGCGAGGGGCGGTCATTCCGCCATCTTGACCAACCGGAAGTCTAGAAGCCACGGTAATGTATCAGAGAAGCTGAGAATAAACCTCCCTAGATGCTATTCTAGTCAGTTTTATAGAATGTTTTAGTATATGGCTGATTCTGTCCCACTTAGGTGACATATGGATGGCTGTAGGGATGCAAACTGCCGTAACGCTGGGGTAGAGGGCCTGAATTAGAACCATTAAGCAGCCCCTGGAACTGCCTGATAATTAACTCTGGCTGAATTATTTGCCCTCTCCAGTTGTCTGCGGCGCTGATGTTCGATGCGGTGCACGTCGTAGTGAGTGCCGTGCGGGAGCTGAACCGCAGCCAGGAGATCGGGGTCAAACCCTTGGCCTGCACTTCGGCTAACATCTGGCAACATGGAACCAGTCTCATGAACTACTTGCGCATGGTGAGAGGCGGCCTTTGCGTGCAAAGAGGAAGCGCCATTTCCTGTGGCACGCAGACGATTCATGCAAGATGGGCAATGGACCAACCCAGACTAAAAACAAAAATCTTCAACCTGTTAGATTTGATCCAAAGATGATGCTGAGTTTGGCCTGGATTTGCGCTAAAGGCATACTGTACTAGCCCCATGAGAGACTTCATTTCTATTTCTACCCTGCTTTTCTCTCCTAGAGTGTCCTGATATGTCCTGATATGACTCTTGTGGTACTCCTATTGAGGAACAGAGTCTGAAAATTCAGAAAGTAGCAGATTAGTAAGAGTGTTTTCTACTGGGCTAAAGCGAGTGTTGTGTAGCGGTTACTGTGTTATGCTAGTATCTGGAAGACCCAGGTTCTAATCCCCCACTCTGCCATGGGAGTTCGCCAGATAACCTTAGACTAGTCACTCTCATCCAAACTTACCTCACAGGGTTGTTATTGTGGGAATAAAAAGGAGGAGGGGTAAACAATGTTGTACCACAAGAGTCATACCAGGACTGTCAAGCTTCTAAAACCAGCCTGCTAAATATCTTTCTGCACCCTTTCCACCAATAATGCACAGGCTCTTTGCCTAGGCTCTTTATGCTGACAGGCTATCTTTGAGCAGGTAGCATGTTCGCAAACATTCCATAACATCTCTGCAACCCAGCCAATGCATGGTGAGCAGAGCTCCTTTCACTTGGCATCTTCTATGACATCATAACGACTCAGCCAATGTCCAAGGAGGGATTGCGGGCAACTGCTAGCTTGTGTTTATCTCTGGGGGTTGTCCTTTTTAACATACCTATAGTGTTGAGTATGTTGTATCTTTAGTGGCTTGTTCATATGTCCACTGCCAGTCTGGGGATTCTCATAAATGGATGTGGACAGAATCCCCAAGTGTACAAAGCAGGTGATAGTGGATGCAAATCTAGCAGATGCAGAGATCTTGTCCTGGTTGTTCCATGTTGATCGCAATCTTCAGCCTAGCACACCTGACTATCTCTCATTCTCTTTTCCTCTCTCTCTTTCCCCCCTCCAACCCCCCATCTCTGCCTCCCCATCCCTGGCCAGGTAGAGTATGATGGGCTGACGGGGCGCGTTGAGTTCAACAGCAAGGGTCAGAGAACCAATTATACCTTGCGAATCCTGGAAAAGGCACGTCATGGTCACCGGGAGGTAAGAATGGGGCTGTGCTTATCCTGAGCCCCCCACCCCACCCCTGAACCCAGATGCTGATCCAGGAAAACCCAAATTGTGCAATTAAGGGGAGGGGAAGTGATATCTTGGTCCTTACATTGCCTATCAACTCTGATTTTGTAATATCACCTCGTATTTTGCAGGAAAGCATATATAGTGGAAACAAATAATATCAGATTCCCAGACGAGGGCCTTGCATTACAAAATCTGGTGTTTCTCTTTGACACCCCACCCCCATATTCATGCACAAGTCCTCCATAAAGTTGAGAATGTGGAACGGTCTGTTTTTAGCAAAACCAGAGTTTGTGGGCCAGGGAAATTAAACCCTGTCCCTCTCACCCTCCTGATTTCACCACGTTCCTTCGCTTTCAGCACTTCCAACCTGGCTTTGATATCAGAAGTGAATCAGGCTCGGAGAAAAACAATCTGAAAGCCAATAGAAGCAGCAGCAGTTGGAGGAGCTGGGTTTAAGCCTTCCTCACCTGCCTTTGCTTTGTCTTTCTTTAGAACAGTAGACCCATTTCTTGTATTAGATGGGAAGGGGGTGGGCACATGGAGCGCCCCTACCATTAAAGATCATACTAGTGGGCCTGGCCTCTGATGTCCTGGATCTGAGCCTTCCACCGCTGCATACACAACAGGGTAAGTCCATCGGGACTTTCTGCCCTCCTCTTCCTTCTCTACAGATTGGGGTGTGGTACTCCAACAGGACTCTTGCAATGAATGCTACAACGTTGGACATCAACATCTCGGAGAGCCTTGTCAACAAGACTCTGATAGTCACCACCATCTTGGTAAGTATATTCCTTCTCTCTAGGCTTTGCATGGGTTTGGGGGTCCTGGGAAATCTCTCTGCCAGAGTTTTAGCACTTGTGGCTTTTGGGGAGGGGTTTGTGCTTTGATGGCATTAGCCTGTATATTTAATGCTTTAATGGTTTCCAGTGCTTATGGTTTTAATGGCTTTGGTTTCCAGTGCTTGTGGTTTTAATAACTTTGGCTTTAAATGTGTGTGTGTGCTGTTTTATGTATTGTGAGCCATCTTGAACAGGTCTCTGGAGAGGTGGCATACACGTTTTCTGAATAAATAAATAAATTATCCCTTGAAGAAAAACAGAACTTTTATTTATTTTCAGTTATAGTCCACCTTTCTCACAACCCGTGCAAGCCCTTCTCTAAAGCAGGTCGGGCGTAGCTGTTGATCTACCAAGCTGAATGCAACTCAGGCCCCACATACTGGGACTGTACTTCATATTAACCCCTCTGTTTTTGCCAGAAACAGGCACCCCAGAACCAGGAGGGGTCCTGAGTCTCTGGGATATTCTGATCTGCAGTTGGCTTGGTGGCTTGTAAGTTGTGCTGGCCTGTATTAGAGCTTCAACAAGAGAGATATGGGAGAAAAATATTTTTTGAACAGGGTGGTCAGAGTGGGCAGAGGGAAATGGGTTAGCTCCTCTCATGGCACCAGAATTCATGGTCAGTGAGATAAAGTGATTTTGCTCAGAAGTGGCCAAAGTACACTTTGTACAATTTATGAGTTTACAGAATTCACTGCCATAAGATAGGGAGATAGCTGAGATTTTTTTTAAAAAAAGAACTGGATTAGACAAGCGGAGGAAAGTTCTGTCATAAGCAGAATGGAACTGCCATGGGCTGAGCAGTATACCTTTGAATACCAGATGCTGTGGACAGAAGAATGTGTCGTGCACTGTTTGTGAGCTCTCAGAGACATTGGAAAGAAATATTGGATTAAACTAATCTTGGTCTAAGTGAGCAGATATTCCCACTGTTCTTAGGGTTAGTTCTGTCACAGAACAAAGACTTGGATTATTGAAAAGATACCAGGCCTTGATGGCATTTGCATCTGACTTTCTTCCTTTTTCTAGAACATGGGTCCCCAACATGGTGTCCATGGGTGGGGCACCTTTCTTGGTGCCCACCAAGTGTTTTTAGAAAGTGAGTGGGGCCAAGTGGGGAATCTTGCTTAGCAGGGCTTCTGATTGGCCCCTAAAGATCTGAAAAACTATGCAAACTAAAATAACATTGTTTCTGTGGCAGCTGCCACCACAGTGTTTTCTTTTATTCTCTCTTACCTCTCTTTCCTACTGTATCCTTTAATTATCCCACTTTTCCCCTGTGCCTGAGCTTCCTCTGTGTATGTGGCCTCGCCTCCTGTGGCAGCCATTTTGTGGTTGGCTCCACCTCCTCTGGCAGCCGTTTTGTAGTTGCACCCACTGTCCTGTGTCAGGATTCCAAAGGTGCCCCCAGGCTCAAAAAGGCTAAGGATCCCTGCTCCAGAACCTACACCCCTAGGAGAGCACAATGCTATGCACTGTATTTCCATGCGGACCCCTTGTTTCTTACAGGAGAACCCGTATGTGATGCGCCGTGCAAACTACCAGGAGCTCTCTGGCACAGAGCAGTACGAGGGTTTCTGTGTGGACATGCTGCACGAACTCGCCGACATCCTTAAATTCCGCTTCCAGATTAAGCTGGTGGAGGATGGGCTCTACGGGGCGCCTGAGCCCAACGGATCTTGGACTGGCATGGTGGGGGAGCTCATCAATCGGG
This sequence comes from Euleptes europaea, assembly GCF_029931775.1. NCBI lineage: Eukaryota > Metazoa > Chordata > Lepidosauria > Squamata > Sphaerodactylidae > Euleptes > Euleptes europaea. The sequence continues at coordinate 1,277,145 of NC_079314.1, forward strand.
TACGGCTGTTGGGGAAACTCCTGCGGGGCTTCCTGTTCTCCCTGAGCAAAACTCCGTAACACAGGGTGTACGGACGTCAAAAGCAGATGAGATGGTGGAAGATGCACAGTCAGATCTCCGGTGCCTCGTACCTTCATAATGTTTTATTTTATTGTTTGATTTATAGTCTGCTTTTCTCACTGGGATTCAAGGCGAGTTACAGAATATAAAACCGTGCAATCAGGCAGAATAGGATAACCAGTGAACAATGCACTAATTACCAAATTAGAGAACAATGTAAACCACAATCTCTCTAAGGCAAGTGGAGTCCCCAGTTCAGATCAGGGCGATGCAGAGGGCATTTAATTCTTTTGTTAGCACTATTTTCCTGACTTCAAATGGCTCTATGTAGTTGTTGTTTGCTCTGTCTGAGGAGGCCTACAGGTTACCTGTGAAGAGGCTGTATATTTGCCAATGGGGCAAATGTGACTTCTTTATGGACTTCCTTGAAGTCAAAAAACCAGCAAAGCCCTTCATGATCTGGGTAACACATATTTGAGGGACTGTCTCCTTCCAGATGTCCCTGCACATCAGGCAGCCATTTACTGGCTATCCCACCACTTAGGGTGGGCCATCTGGCATTGATCAAAGACCAGGCCTTTTCCATCGTGGCTCCAGCGCTGTGGAAGGGGCTCCCTGAAGAGGTGAGAGGGGCCCTGCGGACTCTCTCCTGCTCCATCATGGCCTTCTTGCACTCCTCTGTTACCTCAGCCTCAGAAAGGGTGAAAAGGGTTTGAGCCTGTCTTCCTCAATGTCTTTCCAAACCCCCAGAGGCCTCAGCCATGTCCCGGCTATATGGCTCCACTCTCCTCCTTGGCTGGACTCGAGGTCTCCCTTTTATGCATCCCTTCCTTCCTTAAATCCTCCCCTGTTATTCTGCCCCAGCCAATTCCCCCCCCCCATCCCCTTATTTCTCCCATCTTCTGTCCTTCCCTTCCTAGCCCCTCACCTCTGCCTCTCAGTCTGGCTCGTCCCCACCACTCTTCTGCACCCCCCTTGATTCTCCCAAGCTCCCCTGCCTGAGAGGGCTCACCTTGCCCCGCAGTGCCCCTCTCAATCTCTTCTGGGTTCAAGGTTCAAGTGTATTGCATAGAACCAAAGGCCATTAGAAAAATTAGGCTAAAAACACTATAAATTCATATAACAATCTTTGATAACATTTACATTTTAGTACCAAATTAAAACTCAAGGGGAAGAAAAAAGGGAAAAAAGTTTCTCTAAACCACTGAAACTTACCAAAATATGGAACATAAAACATTCAAAGTAATCTAAAATTTAACTAACAAAACCCACAACCGCTTATGACTTGAAATTGTAGCTTTTAACTCTTGTCTCAATAGAGCTCACTTTTGTGAATGGAGAATCTCACATCTTACCATGTCAACCACTTATAGATGGGATATGCAGTTCAGTTCTGATTGCTAAGAATACTTTGGGTCAGCCTAGCCCAAATTTTCTTTGCTTCTAGAGCAAAGAGGGCAACTTTACTGCCAGCTCACAACATCACCAGTTGGAACCTCCCCGTTGCCACGAGAGCCACGGGCTGCTCCAACACCCCCCTGTCCCCGCAGCTCAGCCTGGGGCCTGGAGCTTGTTCCGGCTCCCACCTCTCTTCCTCTCTGTCTCTGGCCCCACCTCCCTGCCTGGGAGCTCCTGCTGCTCCAGGCCCCACAACACTGGCTCGTCCATTCCGGGCATCGGTGGTGTCAAGTGTGCAGTGCCAATGCCTCCCCCCCGCCCCAGTTTTTGAGTGTTTGGTTCAGACTCCTGCAGCATTTCCAGGAGAGCAGAGTCTGTTGCATCTGGGGCTGCCACGCAGGGCAAGTCTGGGACCGGGGGTGTCGCTGGACAGGCCCCCCTCCTTGGGGATCTTCAGGAAGTGCTGCAAGGCCTCCCTCTTTACCAGGGGGTTTAAGGGGGTTTGAATGACAGGTATCTTTTAAGGGGGAGGGGGGAGAGATTTGGGGGTTTGCTATTTTTGTTTGTTTGTTTTTAACAGAAAATATTTTAACTATTATTGTGAGCCACCTTGAACCATGAGGAAAGGCAGGATATAAATGGTTTAATAAATAATAAAGGAGTGAGGATTTAGACACACCAACTCTGTTTCCAGTACAAATTGGAGTGTCTTACAGCTGTTGTTTACAGAGGAAAAATACACTGGAGATCTGACCTTCCAACATCTTGTCTGGTTTTACTCTGAATTTAATTATGTGTCTTGGGTACACTTTCTCCAGAACTAGGATATTCCTTATGTTTGGTATTCTGGGATGAACTTCCTTCATCTTTTCAAGTTGGTGGGAGAGAGAGCATATATAGAATGTCTTCCCTTTTCTGATGAGTCAACACAGCCACACGAGATGCTTGTTGGATTCCGGGTTTCTTTGAAGGCTTAGATAATTGTGCCTTTTAAAAAAACAAATTAAGCCTAAACCTGACACTTGTTTGTGGAAAGAATAAAGGAACAGTTAGGGTTGCTAGCCTCCAGGTAGGGCCCGGAGGTCTCCTGGAATTACAGTTGATCTCCAGACTATAGAGATTAGTTGCCCTGGAGGAAATGGCTGCTTTGAAGGTCAGACTCTATGGTATCAGACTCTATGGCTCAGGTTCCTCCCCTCCCCAAACCCTGCCCCCCTCCCCAAGTTCCAGCCCAGAGCTGGCAACCTTAGGAGCAGTAGAGTCTGTGGAAACCTTAACATTTTGGGAGGGAGAGTCCAAGAGGGCACCTTTTTACTCAGAGTCCACAAGCTTTTTTAGCAAGGGATCGAAAACTATAAAAAAACATAACGGGCAGTAGGGAGAATATCCAACTATTGTGGCTGAGAATTTTCCAACCATAAAATGACACCAAGTTCTCTGCTTTTCAGTTGAGTGTTTCAGTCCTCCAGGCTACTGGGGGGCAGCAGAGAAACAAAATTATGTTTGTGTTGCTCTTTCACTGCATTTAATTTATACATTAAATGTGGAAGAATTACAGGGATTTCTAACCTCTGTAAAATCAATGTATAAATTAAATCGTTAGAGTGCATAAGGGAGCAAGTCGCTCTCTACATAAGAGCATAAGAAAAGCCCTGCTGGATCAGACCAAGGCCCATCAAGTCCAGCAGTCTGTTCACACAGTGGCCCAACCAGGTGCCTCTAGGAAGCCCACAAGCAAGATGGCTGCAGCAGCATTGTCCTGCCTGTGTTCTACAGCACCCAAGATAATAGGCATGCTCCTCTGATCCTGGAGAGAATAGGTATGCATCATGACTAGTACCCATTTTGACTAGTAGCCATGGATAGCCCTATCCTCCATGAACATGTCCACTCCCCTCTTAAAGCCTTCCAACTTGGCAGCCGTCACCACATCCTGGGGCAGGGAGTTCCACAATTTAACTATGGGGGTTACCGCACTTTGTATTCCCAGCAATGTATTAAGAGTTTGAAAATGTTGTAAAAAACATCGCTTTAAAAGGATTTTTGGATACCATGGCTTATAAATGGTTGGAAGACGTCTTCACAGCTAAAGGGGCCAAACAAAGTGCGAACAGTATTTTTTATAACGTTTTCAAACTCTTAATACATCTCTGGGAATACAAGTGCGGTAACAGCCTACGTGTTGTGTGAAGAAATACTTCCTTTTATCTGTTTTGAATCTCTCATCCTCTGTATAATGTTAGGAGAGAGCTGCATCCACAGAAGTGTCTGGATATGTGAAGTGTGGTGGCTTCCTCACCTCAAGCACCTGCTTGGCTTTTCATGGCCCACGGCTACACGTTTAACCAAAGCTCCATTGCAGTTTACAAGCGTCATCCCCTCATCCCCCGTCTACTAAAAACTCAGCTTCTCTCAGTTTGTCAATGATCTATTGTTGACATTTTCACCCTGAGCAGTTAAGAGTGGCTGGTGGTGGGGCGTGGCTTTGTCATTCCCGTTCCCAACCAGAAGAGGGAGATCTAGGGAGTGATACCAGCTGGGACAATACCGTTCTCTGAGTGGCAACTAGGGATCCCTGTGCTTTACTCTACAGAAAGCCGATCTGGCGGTGGCCGCCTTCACCATCACAGCCGAGCGGGAGAAGGTCATCGACTTCTCCAAGCCCTTCATGACCCTGGGGATCAGCATCCTGTACCGTGTACACATGGTACGTGCACCGCGTCTGGCAAAATTTGGGATGGAGACAGGACCGAGAGATTAGACAAGGGCAGGTGGACACAACTAAGGACAGAACTGTGTGGTAATGTCTCATTTCGCGCAGCCCAGATAATAGATGATCTCATTCTTGATCCCAGTATTGGACATAAGAATTTGATTTTTTTTAACATCCAAAGCAGCACATTCTTGTTAAAGCAGTGCCTAATAAAGGAGCTCTGATAGCGCAGTCTGCCCTGAACTGGATCTCATCAGGTCTGGGAAGCTAAGCAGGGTCAGCCATGGTTAGTACTTGGAGGGGAGACCACCAAGGAAGTCCAGGGTCACTATGCAGAAGCAGGCAATGGCAAACCACCTGTTTGTATCTTCCCTGACCTGGATGGCCCGGGCTAGCCTGATTTCATCAGATCTGGGAAGCTAAGCAGGATTGGCCCTGGTTAGTATTTAGACAGGAGACCACCAAGGAAGTCCAGGGTTACTTACACAAAGGCAGGCAATGGCAAACCACCTCTGAACATCTCTTGCCTTGAAAATCCTGTGTGTGTGTGCCGTTAAGTCACAACTGACTTATGGTGACTTCATAGGGTTTTCAAGGCAGGAGATGTTCAGAGGTGGTTTTGTCATTGCCTTCCTTCATGTGGGCTGAGAGAGTTCTGAGAGAACTGTGACTGGCCAAGGTCACCAAGCAGGCTAGAGTGGCAGCACTTTCCACCACCACCAATAGCCCAAGCTAGCCCATACTCATCAGAGCTGCAAAGTTAAGCAGGGTCGACCACAGCCAGTAAGTGGATGGGAGACCACCAAGGAAGACAGGGTCTGCCATGCAGAAGCAAACCACCTCTGCTCATCTGTAGCCTTGAAAGCCCCATGAGGTGCAACATCATTGGGTCGCCATGAATTGGTTGCAACTCAGTGGCATGCTTAGAGAGCCAGCGGGGTGTAGAGGTTAAGAACGGTGGTTTGGAGTGGCGGACTCTGCTCTGGAGAACTGGGTTTGATTCCCCACTCCTCCACATGAGCGGCGGAGGCTAATCTGGTGAACTGGATTTGTTTCCCCACTCCTCCACATGAAGCCAGCTGGGTGACCTTGGGCAAGTCACAGCTCTCTCAACCCCTTTGTCATTTCTCAGCCCCTCACAGGGTGTCTGTTGTGGGGAGGGGAAGGGAAGCTGATTGTAAGCTGGCTTGATTCTTCCTTAAGTGGTAGAGAAAGTCAGCATATAAAAACCAACTCTTCTTCTTCTCCTCCTTTAACAAAGGAAATCACTGGTTACCTTTAACAAAGGCAAATTCCTGTAGGGAGATAGCTGGGAACAATTGAGCCATGGATCGTGGCTTGCAAGGGGTTAACAAATCCTATCCCTACCCCTTGGCGATCCCAGAAAGTCAGCAAGAAAAGGGAGGTTGATCAGAGACTTTTGCCTCCTGCTGTCCATGGTACTGAGATTGCTTTCCGCTTGATGGGGGAAGAGCGGTGCAGGTCTACTGTAAGCAATGTGTGTGTAAAGTGCCTTCAAGTCGCAGCAGACTTATGGCGACCCCTTTTGGGGTTTTCATGGCAAGAGACTAACAGAGGTGGTTTGCCAGCGCCTTCCTCTGCACAGCAACCCTGGACTTCCTTGGTGGTCTCCCATCCAAATACTAACCAGGGCTGACCCTGCTTTGCTTCCGAGATCTGACGAGATCAGGCTAGCCTGGGCCATCCAGGTCAGGGCACTGTAAGCAATAGCAGGCTTATTATCTCTGGTATGCAGAGGAAGTTGGAGTGTGGACTTTTCCCTTAAGCATTCAGTCGTTTATGGAAGGCCCACCAGTTGAGTGTGGAGAGGATGCCCAGGAACACCTGGAACGTTCTGCTGGTTCAAGATGACAACGCAGTCTATAAAGAGGATGGCATGAAGAGGCGTTCTGTGGGTGTGGTGCCCTAGGCATTTGCACATGGATCTGGTCAATCTGCCTTAAGGGACCCTCCAGTTAAAGGAACGCCAGCTCTGCTTCCTGACTGGCATATTTTTATCAGAGCACACTTCGGCTGTTTGTTAACCCTAGCAAAATGCTGCCCATTTCCGATGTGGGAAGAGGACACTGTGTTTAGACTGTGCTAAGCTGGGAAAGTGACCCAGAAGAAGCTTCCGTATAGCTCCCCATCTATTGTCATGCTTTTCTTTGCAGGGACGCAAACCAGGGTATTTCTCCTTTCTGGATCCCTTCTCCCCAGCTGTCTGGCTTTTCATGCTCCTGGCATATCTTGCTGTCAGCTGTGTCCTCTTCCTAGCTGCCCGGTAAGTTATCCCTGTTTCCCAGAATCTGGAGTTGCTATCTTGTGATGCATCCCCTATAGTCGGGTGGCCAATTTTCTGTATTCCCAGTGGTCACTCTGTCCTTCTTGCCATACTTTGGGTATGCTTTGTCATGCAAATGGACTCCATAATAAAATTGCTGCCCACCTAGTAGCAGGTACTTCAGAATTGCAGACCACGTGTGCTCAGGCATCGTGTATATACACACTAATAGGTACATTCACATATTTTTGTAAGTGAGATGTGCGAAGTCCAGAACAGAAAGGCTACATAATTAATAAACTACTGCGATTTCTTAAAGCATTTCTCCTTTTCCTTTATGAGTGACACTGTAGATGAACTTTTTTACCTTATCCCAATTTGGCAGGACAGCCTAAAAGCCAAATAATTCTGGCCAGGTGCTAATATACCATCTGTGGTATATTGGTTAGGATCTTTGTGATGGTACCCTTCACACTATTCACATGTTGCTCTTGCAGCAGGTAGTGGTAAATGCCAGGGTTGTTCAAACACTAAGCCCCTAAGCCAGGCGTGTCAATCATATGGCCCCGGGGGCCGGATCAGGCCCCTTGAGAGCTGTTATCCTGCCTGCAAACCAGCCAAGGCAGGCCACACACGCACACACACACCCTGGCTCTTGATCTGGTCTGGCGAGGCCTGGCTCAGCCTGACCCAGTGACATTAATGTCATATCTGGCTCTCATAACAAATGAGTTCAACACCCCTGCCCCTAAGCATTTCTTCTCTGCTCTGATCAAGCTGATTGCAATGTGCGTTGTCACATCCCGAGTTCCTTCTCTGCAACACCCCTCCTACCTTCTGACTGGGATAGAGGTACTCAGGGATCTCTGTTCCGACTCGTATCTGGCAAAGGGAGCTCTAACTCTCGAAAGCTTTTATACCCTGAAAATCTCGTTGGTCTCCAAGGTGCCCCTTGCTGTTCTACTGCAGACCAACACGGGCAAACCCTCTGAAACTATCTCTAAGCCCTGTGATGGTCATTTGCAACTATCAGTATTTAGGATTAAATCTTTTAAAAAGTTAAAAGTTTTCCATGGTATTTTGTAAGGAAAGATGGGAATTATTAGTTCAGCATGGAGAATTCCCTTGCAGCCCGAATGTGTTTCCTGCGAATTAAGTCTTATGTCCTTTATTTCTGCAGGCTGAGCCCCTACGAATGGTACAACCCCCACCCCTGCCTCCGGGAACGTCACAATGTCCTGGAAAACCAGTACACGCTGGGCAACAGCCTCTGGTTCCCTGTCGGGGGCTTCATGCAGCAGGGGTCAGAGATCATGCCCCGGGCTCTCTCCACCCGCTGTGTCAGTGGGGTCTGGTGAGTCACAATGGTCTGAGCCCCTAACAGAATTGGGAAGGGGGCTTGGAGAAGGAGGGACTGGGGCTCGGAAGGTATCCCCCCAGCTAAAGACTGTGGTTGAATGTGGGGAGGGGCTGTGGCTGTTTTTGGTTGCCCCAGAAGGTCAGACCAGAACTAGCAGGTTGAAATTAAATCAAAAGAGTTTCCGATTAAACATTAGGAAGAATTTCCTGACAGTTAAGAGCGGTTCCTCAGTGGAACAGGCTTCCTCGCGAGGTGGTGGGCTCTCCTTCTTTGGAGGTTTTTAAGCAAAGGCTAGATGGTCATCTGTCAGCAATGCTGTTTCTGTGAACTTAGACAGATCATGAGATGGAGGGCAGGATGGGTTGTGTCAGGTCTTGGTTCTTGTGGCCCTTTCTTACATGCCCCAAAGTGGTCAGGAAGCCATTTTCCACCAGATGAGATTGGCCAGCGATCCTGGAGGGTTTCCCCCCATCTTCTGGGCATGGAATAGGAGTCACTGGTAGTGTGTGTGTGGGGGGAGCTAGTTGTGAATTTCTTGCTTTGTGCAGGGGGTTGGACTAGATGACCCTGGTTGTCCCTTCCAACTCTATGATTCTGTGATTCTATGACTCAGTGGTAGAGTATCTGCTTGGCATGCAGAAGATCCTAGGTTCAATCCCCAGCATCTCTAGTAAAAAGAATCAGGTAGGAGGTGATGGGAAAGACCTCTACTTAAGACCCTGGAGAGCTGCTGCCAGTTGGAGTATACAATACTGCCCTTGATAGATTGATTCGGTATAAGGCAGCTTCATGTGTCTGGAAAAGTCTGGAAAAGTTCTGGACACGTGATGAAAAACTTGCTAGTGTCTAGATATTTTGAAAAAAAAATTCCACACTTGGAAATTTGATTGGTATAGCGGATCCCTATAATTCAGTGCTGCAATCTAGGAAGCTGCCTTATGCCATAGATCCAGCTAGCTCAGAAGTGTCAGCTGTGCCTGGCTGTTGGTCTCAGGCAGAGAAAGGCCTTTCCCAACATCTTCTACGAGAGATCCTTTAACTGGAGATGTCAGGGATTGAGCCTGGGATCTTCTGTAGGGCTGTCGATTTGGTTCAGCCCGAACCGAAAAACAGCCGAATTTCCCCTGATTTGGCGTCCGTGATTCGGGACGAACCGAACTAAAAAATGGCGGGAAAACGGGGGAGCCGAATTCAGCGAGTTCAGGAGTTCACAAATAATTCGGCAAATTCGGGGCGCAGCAGCATAACCATCAGTAAGCAGCATTCTCCCCCGGCCAATCGATGGCCAAGCTGGGTCTTCTTCTGGCCAATCAGTCAGGATTGAGTACTGGAGGAATCAGCTGCTGTGCGGCCCGGCCGGGGAGAGAAAGAAAGAGAAATCCTCGGGGGGGGGGGTGCGTGTTCACATTCGCTCCTTTCCGTGGCTGCAGGGGGTGCATTTTGGGGGGTAGAGACCCCAAACTTTCAGCAGAGCTTCAGACGAACCTTCTTAAGAGACCCCCCAAGTTTTGTAAACATTGGGTCAGGGGGTCCTGAGATATGGGCTCCACCCCTTTTCCCTCCCCCCTTTTCCATTTCCGTGGCTGCAGGGGGCACTTTTTGGGGGTGCAGCCCCCAAACTTTCAGCATAGCTTCAGACAAGCCTTCTTAAGAGACCCCCCAAGTTTTGTAAAGATGAGTTCAGTGGGGGCAGAAATTGGGCTCCCCCTTTTCTCTTTCAGTGGCTGCAGGGGATGCATTTTTGGGGGTGCAGCCCCCAAGCATTCAGCATAGCTTCAGACGAGCCTTCTTAAGAGACCCCCCCCAAGTTTTGTAAACATTGGGTCAGGGGGTCCCGAGATATGGGCTTTCCCCTTTTCCCTATTGGGATGAATGGATCACCCGATCCTGTATGCATCTCCAGAGCGGCAAATCCAAGGCAAAACCTCCCGTGCTTAAATAGAATCGTATTGGATTACCCATTCCTCCCAGCCCCTCCTGATAGAACAGAAGACAGCCACAGTAAGACCCCTTTGGGGGCTTTAATCTATAATTTTTCTCCTGTGTGTGTGTGTGTGGGGAAGCAGAGTGTGTGTGTGTGTGGGGAGGGAGCAGTTTCTGTGGGGGGGGAAGTCAAAGGGGGCTCTCGCCTGTTCTGCCTGGGGTGTGTGTGCCCCCTCGAGTCTCTATTTTGATGCTTGCTCAAAACTGGTTTTCAAATGGTGACTTAAAGAATGCATTTGCCTGGTCTCGACTCGAGTCCGATGCAAAAGGGGAAATTCCACCCCCTCCTGCTCATTATTCATAGCTAGCTGCCTCTGTCCCTTTCCATGGTTTGCAAACTCCCAGGTGTCAGGTGTTGCTTTGCATGGTTGCAAACGTGTTGCTTTGCATGGTTGTGTTGCTTTGCAGTTGTGTGCTTTGCAGTTGTGTTGCTTTGCAAACTTCTTCGCACCTGCCCTGCCCTTGCTTCCCGCAGCTCAGCTGTTTGTCGGGGCTGGGAGCTTTGTGCGTAGGTGGCAAGCTCTGCTCAGAGATGCACATTAAGCGTGGAGGGGACCCCTTTCGGGGCCCATACCTTAGCCCCCCCTGACCCAATCTTTACAAAACTTGGGGGGTCTTGCAAGAAGGGTCCTTTGAAGCTCCACTGAAAGTTTGGGACCTCTACCCCCAAAAATGCCCCCCCCGGAGCTGCGGAAAGGCGCGGTTGTGTTTTTAATGGCTTTATTCAGCCAAATTGCGCCGAATTGCACGGACCCGAAGCGAGGGAGTTCGGACTTCGGCATATCCCAATTCCAGATGGGCCGAATTCGGCCGAATCCGAACTATACCGATTTTTTTTTTCAACAGCCCTATGCGTGCAAGGCAGATTCTCTGCCCCTGAGCCACTGGGCAGTTCTGTATTGTCTACTTGGACTGGCAGCAACTCTCTGAGTTTTCAGTTAGAGAAAGGCCTTTCCCAACACTTGTTTCTTGAGATTCTTTAACTGGAGATGCTGAGGATTGAACCAGCAGCCTCCTGCATGCCTGGCTAATTAAGTAACGCTTCCTCCTTGGGGGCAAATTTTAATTTACACAGACACGTTTTCATCAGTGGGACTGTGAATGGCAGGCACATTTGCTTGCCTTTGGTTGAAGCTGTTTTGGTTCTCTCGGGTTCTTGTCATAGAAAAATAAAATTATGAAAGATGCTCTTTCCCTCCAACAAGGAATTATTGTTTTGGTTTATGAATTGTAGGTTATTATGCTTGCTCCCATAGCTCAAAGGTGCTTAAGTATAGGTTTTGATAACATGCCCATTGATTTGATTAAGCCATTGAGTAATTGCTTACAGGTTGAGCTATTAACCAAGTACATGTTCTTTAATCGGTTAGCAGCCCTAATATAAATCCATGTCGGTCTGCTCTCAGCTCTCACTGGCGTATATTTTTCAGATGTTGCAAAGACATGCTAGTGTTTAAAGCAGAATGGATGGGTCTTCCAAGAAATCTGTCCTCCAGGGAACAGATCGGAGTAGCTGGTGGCTACCCACTATTGACAGAGTCCATCCGGCGGACGGGGGCTCTGGAAAAAACAGCTGGTCTCAAGAAAAGGTCCAAGATTTGTGTCTGGCTAGCAGGCGAGAAGATGCCCTTTTCCAGGCAGGGGCACAGTGAATGCATATGCCATCTGATAGTGCCAGTCTGTAAATCATTCGGGGGAGGAATGTTTCACCATTCTCCATTCGGGAGAGGAATGTTTCACCATTCACAAATTTGGAATGAAACCAAAAAAAGGCCTGAAGCCTCTGCTGCCCTCCTGATGCTCAGAAATCAACTCTTTCGCCTCTTGGAATTTCATATCACTGGCGGAAGGGGAGGAATGCAAAAACAGGAAAAAGCATGAAGCGGCTTCATGGTTTAATTTGGTGTGAAGCTCTGAAATCAGTTTCTGAAGTGGATCAGGGGTGTGGGGGCGGTCCTTAATCCTGGAGATTTGTGTATATTTTGTTAGTGAGAAATGTTTTTCTCTGCACTGGCAGGATAGGTGGAGAGGAATACATAGAATCATGGAGTTGGAAGGGGCCACCAGGGTCATCTAGTCCAACCCCTGCACAATACCCCTGAGCATTTGCTGGATGCCCTTCCCACCACTGTCCCACCACAGTCAAGTTCTGTAATTGAGTTTGAGGAGGCAGAGCTTGCTGGTAAATATGAGTCCTGGCGCTTCTCTGGTTATCAATTCAGCAACAGCTGCCCTTTACATCCACAGCCACACCAACTTTTCCTGGGGGTGGGGGCGGGGAACCAGCACCTTCTTTCCCTACCTACCTACGTCTGCAAACAAGGGTTTCCTGTTGCTCCCACAGGTGGGCATTCACGCTGATCATCATCTCCTCCTACACGGCCAACCTGGCCGCCTTCCTCACCGTGCAGCGGATGGAGGTGCCCATCGAGTCAGCCGACGACCTGGCTGACCAAACCAACATTGAATATGGCACGATCCACGCTGGCTCCACCATGACCTTCTTCCAAGTGAGATTCAAGCCCCTCGTTGGGACTCGGGCTGATGTGAGGGACCCTTCTGGTGTAAACGAGCTGCTGCCCGTGCGTCTGGCCCCCTCTGGGCTGGGCAATACATGTGTGGGGAGGGAAAACCTTTGGAATTTAAAATGTACTTATTTATTTACTTCCTTTCTGCCCAGTGGAGACCCAGAGCAGCTTACATTGTTCTCCATCCCAAGAAAGATCCACAGGCACTAGAAAAATTTTAAGAGGATAAAAAGGTCTGTTGATTGTTAAGGGGTGTGATCCCTGATCCCTAGGGAGATCCTTGCTGGATTAGATTAATCCCTAGAATCTCATCTCCAACTACCGCCAGTCAGATGATCCTGGGCATCCTACCAGCAGGGCATTAAAACAATATCCTTCCTCTGCTGTGGGCATCCTTCAAGCAACTGGTAATCAGAAGTAGACAGCCTTTGAAACGGGAGGCTCCATTCAGCCACCACAGCTAACTTTCATTGAGGGACTTATTCGTCATCCCTGCATCTAATTTCCTTTTTAAAAACTATTGCAATGCCCTGTAGCTGCGGATTCCATAAATTTAGTTTGGTGTTGGAGTCCAAGAAGCAGGCCTCTCTTCCAAATCTCACCTCCAAAACCACAAGGCTTCAATTAGTCACGTTTCTCTCACCTCCCCCTGTGGTGAGAAGATAACAATAATGATCGGTCTGTTGTAAGAATATCTGAAATCACAAATGAGAAGTTCTTTTTAAAAGACTGCTCATTATTGTTAGTCATTGTAGCTAAAAATGGAACCTCCAGATATAGAGGCAGTATAACTCTTAAGTACCTCAGATTGAGGCAGATAAGGGAGGGGTAAGCAATCTTCTCAATGACCTGGCTATTAGCTCCCATGGGGCATTTGTCCAGCCATTGCTGGATCACTAGAGAGATCTGGTCTCTGATCAAGAGATTCAAAACAGATAAAAGGAAGTATTTCTTCCCACAATGCGTAGTTAAATTGTGGAACTCCCTGCCCCAGGGTGTGGTGTTGGCTGCCAACTTGGAAGGCTTTAAGAGGGGAGTGGACATGTTCATGGAGGAGAGGACTATCCATGGCTACTAGTAAAAATGGATACTAGTCATGATGCACACCTCTCCAGGATCAGAGGAGCATGCCTATTATCTTAAATGCCATGGAACACAGGCAGGTTGGTGCTGCTGCAGTCGTCTTGTTTGTAAGGGCTTCCTGTAGGCACCTGGTTGGCCACGGTGTGAACAGACTGCTGGACTTGATGGGCCTTGGTCTGATCCAGCAGGGCCTTTCTTATGTTCTTATCTGGCATTGCACATTTTCCTTCACAAGGCAACATTTCTTGTTTTGTGCAGCTCTGGGGGCGGGGGGACGACAACCCAGGAATCTTGTCCTTCTTTTGGGTCTGTTGCTTTCCATTGTGAACGACGCTACCCTAAAAGAGGCCCTTAATCCCTTAACCCTTGGCTGTTTTTCATTTCCTTTTTTTTGAAATGCTCTCCACAAAGCCAGAGATGTGGTGGACGGCCGAGGCGACCTTCATTCAGCTCTCTGCTTTGCCCTGCACGTTCATTCCCATGTCTCGCCCTGGGTCTCGATCCCCTCAGCCCCTTCCACGGGCCTGTCCCTTTGGGGGTTTTCCTCTTTTTTGAGCATTGTGTTGACCCGAAGGCCTGTTCCTCAGAAAATATTCACACTTCCCAAACATCAAATGTATGTGTGAGGGGTCTTGACTTACAGGTCTGACCAACTGCGGGTTGGGGGGGGGGGAGGTCAGGGATGGAGGTTTCCATGGCAACTGTAGCCAAGGTGGCAGTGACCAGTCTATTCAGACCTTTTTATCTCTCCCAATTCCAACCTGCTCTCGGTTGCTCTGGCAACCTGTCTCCACAGTAACGGGCCCGCTCTTCTCAGAGATGGTCAATGAAGGGAAATCAATCAACAAACAAGGTGGCGGGCCCCGACGGCAGAATGGAAAGCCTGCTCTTTTCTCCTGACATGAAGCCTCCCCGGTGCCATCCTCAGGGCCAAAATCTTTTCCCTCTTGGTCCAAAGTCCCCCTCCCATCAAAGCATCCCCTCTTAAGAAGCACGGGTCTTGCAATAAACTGTAAAGATTGAAGCTGCATTGCGAACTGGCTTTCAGGATTGAATCAACCTCAACCTTCAGATGTGGCAGACTTTTGACTTCTAATTTAAAGAAATAAAATGCCAGTCTGCAACCTTAAAAAAACCCTCACAGCTTACCCATGAAAAGTGGGCCATTGGCGGAGAAAGTCGGAATCCCTGCATACTTGGGTGTACAGGTGGAGCATCCCTTATCCAGACTGCTCAGGGCCAGCAGTGGTCCGTATTTTGGATCTTTTCATATTTTGGAATATTTGCATATGCGTAATGAGATATCTTGTGGATAGGACCCAAGTCTAAACACAAAATTCATTTATGTTTTATATACACGTTATACATATAGCTTGAATGTAATTTTAAACAATATGTTTAATAAGTCTGTGTACTTTGAACCATCAGAAAGCGAACGGTCGTGCTGCTTGAGGGCCTGTGGAATGACGCCTGCAGGCCGGCTCAAAAAGTCTGGTTTTCCTGTCAGTCCGGAGATCGGGATAAGCAGGGATACTCAACCTGTATGCAGAAAAAAATATTAGTTTGTAAATTAAAAGAAAGAACCGCACATTTCCCAAAACTGCTCAGTGAGAACCAAGTACCTGTCTTTTCCCTGCTAACTACCCTTTATTTTTATTTTCTTTATTTACGTAAGACATTTATTAGCCACCTTCTTCCTTACAGTGCTCAATGCGGCTTGCACTATAAATAAAAATACATAACATAAAGTACATAAAAATACATGAAACCATTTTTTTAAATCACAATTGAGGACTCCTTTAATCAAATGCAGTCCTCAATAAAAACCGTCTTCAGCTGGCTCCTGAAGACAAAGTGAGGGGGCCGGGCGGACCTCCCTGGTGAGGTTGTTCATTAATTATGGGGCTGCCACCTTATCCTACAAATGTCTGTGCCCCCAGGAACCAAAGGAGGTGGAGGGCAGAAAAGTGTCAGCTGTGGGGTGGGGGGGGGGGGAGAAGAAGACTGAATGTGATCAAGCCATCGTCTGGCTATAGCAGCCTGGAGGAAGGGAATTAAGACCTAGGGCAATATGCTGTAAAGATGCTTATCCTCCATCTCAGGTCCACAATGCCATGGTTAAGGGCCCTGACCACCTTGTAACTTAAAATAGTCCTGGGTGAAGGGGGTTAATTAGGATGGGAGGAAAAGCACTTTCTCTTATTTTAATTAATCACCCCCCCAGGACTTGTTAACTGTGGAAGGAGTGGCTTATAATCGGCATGTGGAGTGTAATTAGGGCCGGGGAATGTCTGCTGTGAGGCAACCATCCTTCAACCTCTATACACCACCCCCGGTCTCCCAGACAGCATGGGGAAGGAAAGATAAAAGTGACCCCCTCCTGCACTTTAGGGCTCAAGTTCAGGGGGAGATCAGCTGCATCCTGGTCTGCATCCTGGACCAGAACTATGGCGGTTGGCATGTTAGAACAGCCCTGACCTGAATGGCCAAGAATAATCTGATCTTGTCAGATCTCAGGAGCTAAGCAGGGTTGACCCTGGATAGTGCTTGGTTGGGAGACCACCAAGGAAGTCCAGGGTTGCTATGCAGACAATGGCAAACCGCCTGCTTTAAAAAGAAGAAGAGTTGGTTTTTACATGCTGACTTGCTCTACTTTTGAAGGAGAACCAAACCAGTTTACAATCTCCTTCCCTTCCTCTCCCCACAGACACCTTGTGAGGTAGGTGGGGCTGAGAGAGTCTGGAGAGAACTGTGACTAGCCCAAGGTCACCCAGCTGGCTTCATGTGTAGGAGTGGGGAAACCAACATGGTTTACGAAATTATAGTCCGCCGCTCATGTGGAGGAGTGGGAAATCAAACCCAGTTCTCTAGATTAGAGTCTGCCGCTGTTAACCACTATGCTACGCTGGCTCTCTAAAAACCCTAAGGAGTCACCATATGTCGGCTGCGCCTTGACGGCACTTTACACAAAAGTGTTAGAACAACAGAACTGTTGTGCTAGACTGCTGAAGTCCAGGGCTAGGAGATGAAGAAGTTATTCCTTCTACCCTGCCCTGGATTTTAAACTCATTTATTCCCCCTTCTCCTAGGATTCTCTGTGGCCCCACATGTAGATGCAGGGATATTATTGTAATGAGTTCACAGGGTTGTGTCACACTGCTGGCTTCACACCAAGAAACAGAAGACTGGGTGGGGATATGCAAATAAGGGCCAGCTCCGTTCTCAATAACTTCCATGGGGGGGGGGAAGTAACCTCACAAGCCATTTCCTCATGGATTATCTGCCCTGGGTTCAATGCTTTTGGGAAGCATTTTCCCCCACATCACTGTGATGCATTTGTGCACCTCCTGGGTTGCTCACAGCTTTTCTCTGATCTTTCTCAAACCTTTGCTCTCATGTTTTAGGAGAGATCACAGTAAAGCCTGGATGGCTGCTGTGTGAGTGGGAACATCTGGATTTTTTTCAGCCACAGAGAAGCCTGATCCTCACTTCACAACAGCCATTTCCTCGCACCTCCACTGGGGGCTTCCCCCCCCAATCATCAGCACTAGAATATTGTTATATTGATATAGCATTGTAACAATGGGTGTAGCAGGTTCTCAAGCTTTTTTCTAATCCTTTCCTTGTGGAAATATAAGGGGAAAGTTACATATTTGCATTGGAAGGAGATAGAGACTTGCTTTTAAAAAAAAATGAAAGCTGGGAATTCACAGACCCTGTAACACGTATTTTTACAATGCTGTATCAATACAACAATATTTTTGTGGCTTTTTTAAAATTGCAAAAGCCCCATGGGAGGGGGGGCGGCCGCTGCTGGAGGATTGGGGCAAGGAAATTACAGAGAAACCTGTCATGTGGAAGGCTTGTTGCTCCTGTTCTTTATTCGCAGATGCAACAGCAAAAGCGCACAAGCCCTTCACAGTGTGGAAACACCATAGTAATCTGGGGCACAGTTGAAAAGAGGCAAATGCTGACCGGCAACAAATGCACTGGGGTTGCCAGGTTCAGGTTCAGCCCTTTGCCCAGGGGTCCCCATTGTGGTGTCTGTGGGTGCCATGGGCACATGTGTGTGTGTGAAGTGCCGTCAAGTCGCAGCCGACTTATGGCGACCCCTTATGGGGTTTTCAAGGCAAGAGACTAACAGAGGTGGTTTGCCAGTGCCTTCCTCTGTATAGCAACCCTGGACTTCCTTGGTGGTCTCCCATCCAAATACTAACCAGGGCTGACCCTGCTTAGCTTCTGAGATCTGACGAGATCAGGCTAGCCTGGGCCATCCAGGACACCTTTTCTGGCACCCGCCAAGTGTTTGTAGGCAGGGCCAGATAGTAAAAAATCTATATTTCTTTGGCAGCAGCTGCCAACACCATCCAAGGATCTGCACTGTGTTACTGAAGTTAAGCAGAGGTAATCTTTTTGTGGCTGGCTCCACCTCCTGCAGCAGCCATTTTGTGGCAGCCATTTTGTTGCTGTACCCACTGTGCCATATCACAATTGCAAATGTGCCCGCAGGCTCAAAAAGATTGGGGACCCCTTCCTTAGCCCATTGGGTGTTCTCCATCTTGTGTAAACATAAATGGCTACTGTTGACTCTTGGGTAGAAATAAAATAGATTACATTAAGGCACATTTGCTCACTGTCTGGACTCCATGAGCACAGAGCCCATGTGTGGACACAGTGTATCACTGTGCAACATATATGTCTTCCTCCCACACATATAAAAATTATTGGTACTCATGTCATTTGGCTAGCAAGAAACTGAAAAAACAAACCTCCCTCCAAAGGTGTGAATCCCAAGTGCGTCCTGCCCTCCTTTCCCCCCTTCGCATCCCATCCTCCTTCACTCTCTGCCTGCCTCTCCCCATTAGAACTCCCGGTATCAGACGTACCAGCGGATGTGGAATTACATGCAATCGAAGCAACCTAGTGTCTTCGTAAAGAGCACAGAAGAAGGGATTGCCCGGGTGCTGAATTCAAAATATGCCTTTCTACTCGAGAGCACCATGAACGAGTATCACCGGAGGCTCAATTGCAACCTCACACAGATTGGAGGGCTGCTGGACACCAAGGGCTATGGCATCGGCATGCCACTGGGTGAGTGGCAGAAGGTGGGGTGGATTGGGGCCCAGGGTGGGGGCTGGGAGGAGGATGGTGTAAAGAGCTAAAGGGGTGGAGCTGAAGTGGCTGATTGACAAGCACAGGGCACATCGAAGTACGGGCAATGCTATTTATTTATTATCTATGTGTCTAATAGCGACACATGGCCCTCATCTGCCGATACCTAAATCTGCAAATCAGGGCCACACTTGACACTAAACAGATTTTTTTGCTAACTTGGGGGGCTTCCCAGGGCTGCAGAAAATTTGCAATGTTAGGGAAAAAAATACATTGGGTTTTTTTTAAATCCCCCCCAATTAAAAAAGTGTTGTCTGCACAAGCACAGACAACCCACTTATCTTCATCGGGGGAAATTGGGAGCTCCTGCAGGTCTGGCCGCAGTGGCAGCAGATGTGGGGAGCTGCTCCAGGGCCAGCCATGGCAGCGACTTTATCTGTTCCCTTCCTTTGCGTACAGTACCAAGCATTTTTAGGTATTTTTAGGTGACAAGTGCCCCCCCCCCAAAACTCACAAGGGGGGTCCCATATCTCCCCCCCCCCGGTGAAGCTCCAGGGGCCCTTACCAGGCTCGGTAATGGGGGGGATGGGTCGCCCCATTGTGAGTTTCGTGCCCCCACTTGTCATTTATAATACCTAAAAATGCTTGGTACTGTATGCAAAGGAAGGGAACAAATAAATGCTAGGGCCTATTTGCAGGTATGTAATTCGAGTGTACTGGGAGTTGGCGTTTGTTTGTTTATTTATTTATTTATATACTTTTTATTTACACCCTGCCTTTCTCCCCGATGGGGACCCAAAACGGCATATATTGTTCTCCTTTCCTCCATTTTATCCTCTCAACAAGGATTTGGTTGATAGATTTAAGTAGCTTACAACATTGTTTTTTCCCTCCTCCATTTCTTCTGCATGACCAACCCTGTGAGGTAGGTTAGGCTGAGAGTGTGTGACTGGCCCAAGGTCACCTAGCGAGCTTCCAAGGATTTGAACGTGGCTCTCCCAGATCCTAGTCCAGCTTTCTAATCATTGTGCCATGCTGGCTGTCCACCCCTCCATCCCATTTCAGACCAAGGCAGTTTACAACCAAGGTGATGGGTCCAACAGACCACACTTGAGAGACGTCAAGAATAAATAGCACGCAACAAATTCTGCATCTAGAGCTGTAGGTTAACTGATTGACTGTTACTGAAACAGTTAAAACCCCAGTTATCAGGCTGCAAAGGACAACAGCCGGCAGGAGGCTGGTTGCCTCTGGAAAGACGAACAGACGCCTTAAGCGTGGTCTCAGGCAGCCCTGTTTCGCAATGTAGGTGCAGAGATGGAAAAATCACAGGAAAGGGTTAAGAGCAAAAATGTCCCAGATGTTTGTAGGCTGGAAATTGTGGGTGTACTGGGAAAGGGGCCCTCCTGAGATTGGGTCAAGGACTTTGGAGGAGGAGAGAAAGATGTGGTAAGCTGCTTTGGAATCTCACTGGTGAGCAAAGCGGTGTGTAAGTATCTAAATAAATTACAGGCTTAGGATGGGACTGGGCTAGTAGTGGAAGTAAGGAGAGGCGAACAACGGTTGGCTGTCTGGTTGTTAGGTTGCCAGGCGGTGTTTGGAGCCTTGAGACCCCTGATCTGGACATGGGGGATCCCCATTATAGGCCAAATTGCCTGTATAAAATTGGCTGGCGGGCCAGAGCCGAAAACATACCTACAGGGAGGACACTCTCTTGGTTTCTCATGGACATGCCTACTCCTGCACATAGGCTTAGGAATAAACACATAGGTGGACCCAGTCTCTCTTTCAGAACATCTTGTGACCCTGATTTCATCAATCTCGAGCTTTCATTTTGGAATTGCTCCATGCAGGTCCCTTGCTCTTGGACAAGAAGGAAAATAGCAAAATTTCCAGGAAGTAGATACTAAGAGTGCAATACTGAAGGGGGTGAGGGCAAATTGGCATAAGAGCCGGCGTGACCCTGTGCTGGCGTATGGACCCATTTATCCCAGAATAATGGGCACTTATGCCGTCCTGGGTGGCCCACATGCTGGCGCTGGTAAGCCATGCTGCTTTGTGGGGCTCCATCGGTGGCGCAGCCATGCCAGGAGAGAAATCCCAGAAGGTGAGCCCGCACCGGCAAAGGGGGGGGGGGTTCCAGGGGGTGGAGCTGCCTTTAGGCAGCATCCTAACCCCTTTTGCCCTGGGAACGCCACCCTCGAGTTGCAGCATTGCTACGCCACCTTTTTTGGTGTCATAGCCTCGCTGTTTTCTATGGGAGTATTTCCCCCATTTTACATTTTAAATTGTTTTATTTCCTCCGCGGTGGCCAGGAAGCCTCTGTGGAGGCACCATGGCTGCACCACTCCCGGCTGAGCATCTCCCCCCCCTTCAGAAATGGGCTGCCTGAAAGAGAGACCCTCCTGAGAGTTTACATTTTGCAGAGGAGCCTCTGCTATTGCCAAGAGAAGGGGGTTCCACGTGGTGCCCATGGGCGCCATGGTGCCCACTGACACCTTTTCTGGTGCCCACCAAGTGTTTTTAGGAAATGTGTGGGGTCAGGTGGGGCTTTTGCCCAGCACAGCTTCTGATTGACTGTTGGAGATTTGATTGTCTGTGCAGATTTTTTTTAAAGTTGCTTTGGCAGCAGCTGCCACCACAACACAAGGTTCTGCACTGTGTTACTGAAATTAAGCTACGGTAAAATCATTTTGTGGCCGACTCCCTCTCCTGCAGCAGCCATTTTGTTGCCTTATAAGAATTGCTAATGTGCTCACAGGCTCAAAAAGTTGGGGACCCCTGGCCAAGAGTTTATGTTTTGCGGAGGAGCTCCGCTGTTGCGAAGAGTTCCGTTTAATTTAGCAGCTGAGCTGCTGAAAGTTTTCTCTCGCTTGTTGATGTCTCTGTCTCCTTGGAAGCCTGTTTGCTTGGTTGCCCGAAGCGGGATGGCTTCTCTCTCTTCTACAGACGTTGCCTTTGCTCTCTTGCCTTCCTGTAGGTTCCCCATTCCGGGACGAGATCACCCTCGCCATTCTGCAGCTTCAGGAGAACAACCGCTTGGAGATCCTGAAACGCAAATGGTGGGAGGGAAGCAAGTGCCCGAAAGAAGAGGACCACCGGGCCAAAGGTCAGAGGCCAAGGGTTAAGCAAGGGGAAGTGACGGGTGTTGCCAACTTGAGATGGCCAGTAATTATTTAATTTTTCATTTGACAAAATTTATACCCTGCCTTTCATAAGGGCCACCAAGGCGGCTAACAAAGTGTAGGTAATAAAATCACATCTTAAAAACCATTTAAACCAACAAAAATCACATTATTAAAACAATTAACATTAGAGCTATAGTACATGCAAAGACATAAAAATAACAATGAAAAAATCACAAAGGAAGGACAGATCACAGCGGAAACGCCGAACAAAACAAAGTTTCAGAGGTGAGCCATGTGGGTCTGCAGTAGAACAGCTAGATTCGAGTCCAGCAGAACCTTAGAGACCAGCTAGATTTTTGGGGGGTATGAGTTTTTGAGAGTCAAAGCTCCCTTTTGTCACATACCCAATGAAGGGAGCTTTGACCCCCAAAAGCTTATTCCCCCCCCCCAATCTTGTTGGTCTCTAAAGTGCCCCTGGACTCGAATCTTGGTGTTCAAATTAAACAGAAAAAAAGGTCTTTGCCCCACTAGCAGGCAGATGTCAACCAAAGGGGATGGAAAATAAAAGGGGGAAGGAAAGACCCCACCTAAAAACCAAAGCTGGGTACCCAAAGGTTGGGTGCGAAAAGACTCAAGTATAGACATTGTTTATTTTAAGGCACTAATGTCTATATTAAAAACAATACAAAATAATATTAAAAGAAAGCACAAATGGCAACTGCCACAGGTTGATTAACTGAAAACACAATCCAAACACATTTCGGCCCTCTGGCCTTCATCAGTGGTCTAATACAATCATTTATAATGCACACATATACATAATACAACATATATAACAATATTATAGCAGAATTATAATGACCCGGGTATGTGTGTAGGGATGTATTCCAATTTGGCTCCATGCTCAATATCTTCTATAAAATTAAAGAGCAACACTGCTGTGGAATACATACTATTTGTTCTGTTTCTGAGTTGTGTTAGCCTTCTATTCAAGGTGTGCATACCAATATTAACCAGATAAAAGTTCAAATCCAAACATTGTTTTGTGCATCAGAGATGTGCATTTGAGGAAGGGAGACGGCAGACAGGCTGAGCACAGCGGCCTCTTGTGGCAAGAGAGAAGATTGCAGGCAGCCCAGATTGATTGATTGATTTTTCTGGCCACAGGGCGTATCCACATGACAAATTTAAACAGCCACGGCACTTGAACTGATACATAACTGTAGTGTAGATGTGACCTTACAGCAATTCAGTCTGGGCATTAATTGTTTATATTCTGAGTTGCATGTTCTGACCCTCAAAAATATATATCAACAGGACACATTAAGTAATTTCCATTCTTTAGCACAATTTATTTTGCTTCCAGTAGGGAAGGGGCAAAATATTCATATTTTGTATGACTGTATTCATATATGTGTGTATGCTTTAATTTGTGTCTGTGTGTGTATGCTTTAATTTAGTTTGCCTAATTCAGGGGTCCCCAATGTGGTGCCCGAGGGCGCCATGGTGCCCGCCAACACCTTTTCTCGCACCCACGAAGTGTTTTTAGGAAGTGGGCAGGGCCAAGTAGGGCTTTTGCCCATCAAGACTTCTGATTGACTACTGGAGATTTGATTGGCTGAGCAGATTTTTAAAAATATTGCTTTGGCAGCAGCTGCCACAACAGCACAAAGATCTGTACTGTGTGACTGAAGCTAAGCCATGGCCATCATTTCATAGCTGGCTCTGCCTCCTGCAGCAGCCATTTTCGTGCTGCTTCCACCATGGCATGGCAGAATTCCAAATATGCCCGCAGGCTCAAAAAGGTTGGGGACCCCTGGCCTAATTTATCCTGCCTTTGCTAAGCAATGGAAGGGAAAGATGCCATGCCATGCCGCTCCCTGGCTCCCCATTCCATGACTACCAGTTCATCTTCGTGGCTTCTGTGCAGGCACGCATGGGACTGCGCAGGAGCAGGCCGGCCGCGGAGATCAGACTTCTAAGCTTCCAAAAGCTTCCGGGCGCCAGGAGCGCTCCCCCTCCCCTCCGTCCAGGCACCAGAGCAAGGCGGTTTCCCGCCCAAACGATCACATGACGGAGGGGGAGGGGGAGGGAGCGCTCCTCCCCTCAGTTCTCCCTTCGCCGCCGTGGAGAGAGGACTAACTTTGTTTCAGAGCGTCTTTTCTGTTACGTACTTCAGATAAGTATTTTCTTCAAGATTTTATTTCTTTTTTGCCAGTATGGTTTTATTTAAACAAATGTGCCAATTTTAGAATGAGTAAAAAGGTAAAGGTCCCCTGTGCAAGCACCAGGCCATTCCTGACCCATGGGGCGATGTCACATCCCGACGTTTTCTAGGCAGACTTTGTTTGCGGGGTGGTTTTCCAGTGCCTTCCCCAGTCATCTTCCCTTTACCCCCAGCGAGCTGGGTACTCATTTTACCGACCTCGGAAGGATGGAAGGCTGAGTCAACCTTGAGCCGGCTACCTGGAACCGACTTCAAAATTATGGTTTTTGGTTCTGTGGAAGAGATTTGTGTCTCTTCTTTACTCAGGAAAGTTTCTCTTCAGAATTGATTTCTTTTATTGCCAATATGGCTTTATTTAACAAATGAACTATGAAATGTAGAATTAGTATGGCACAATATAATAATTGTTGTTCTGTTGGAAAGATTCATGTACTTTCTGTGCTTCAGAAAAAATGTTCTCCTCAGGATTTGACTTCTTTATCTGTCAATATGGCTTTGTTTAACAAATGTACCAAATGCAGAATGAATATGCCACGAAATAATAGTGTGTTCTTTTTCAGAGATATATTTCATCTTGTAATCCTCACGTTCTTAACAAGTCATTCAGGCTGTGTTGTGAGAGAAATGCTGACAGCTGTTGGTCTCCTCGTAAGGAGTCCACTTTGGAGTCCCCCGCCTACTCTGATGTCATCAGTGCTGTGGCTTGTGGTCTCCAGTTCGGATGTCTGTGAGGAGCTCCAGCTTTGCTAATGCAAAGAGGTCTCAAAGCCGAAAGGCTGCAATGAAGCCTGGATATGCTGGGACGTGCATGACAAGACCTCGAAGTCGATGAGACCCCTACATTTAAAGGCTGCATAGACAGCCGTTTTATGGTCACACTAGGGGCTCTGTCCCCCATAACAAACATGGATGAGACCTCGCAGTTCATATACTCCGAGGACATCCTGCTACTCTATGGTACTAGGGGATCAGTTCCTCATGATGTGCAGAGAGGAGGTCGAGAGACTTCAAGAGGATGAGAGCGTCTACTATGACGCGCATGGATGAGACCTCGCAGTCATATACTCCGAGGGCATCCTGCTATTCTACAGCACTAGGGGATCAGTCCCCCATGATGTGCAGGGAAGAGCTCTCGAGGTCGAAAGACTTAAAGAAGATGAGAGCATCTACCCTTGCTGTTGCACTAGGGGCTCCGTCCTCCATAAGGCGCATGGATGAAACCTCGCAGTCATATACTCCGAGGACATCCTGCTGCTCTACGGCATTAGGGGATCACTCCCCCATGAAGGAGGTTTTGAGGAGGAGGAAGGTTTCGAGGTTGAGGCTCCAAGGAGACAGGAGCGTATACCCTTCCTCCGGGTGGAAAACCTCTCCACGTCAGCTCACCAATGCCCCAGCACGGCAGCTTCATGGTTCTCATCAATGGTGTACGCCAGTTCCTCTTCAATGCCGAGAATAATTGGTTCGCCTCCATGCTGATCGTAGATCTCGCTGCAGAGGCTGGGTCTGTTACGGACTCGAAGAAGAGGGCTTGGCGCTGCCCCCCCCCCCACTTCCCTCGATGTTGAGCATTGTTGTCACCATGTGGTAAGCAGGAATCGGGCTTGGGCTGAAACTACGTCCAACAAATGGGGAAGGCTTCTTAGCCGTGTTCCGCTCCCCTCCCTTTATGTCCCCAGAGCCATCTGCTCTGGAATTATTGCACCTCTGTTGGTGCATTGACACTTGTTCCCCCCCCCTCGACGTCAAGGAGGGAGGTCTTATGGGCCACATCTCATGTGCAGCCCGATTTGATAGATCCCATCAGAGTTCCTGCCTGTCTCTCACGGGGTCCTTCAGCTCCATTCAGAGCTATTAATCTGGATGGCATAGGCTGGAGGATTTGCTACACACCCTTAGTTCCTAGGTCAGACCCAATAGGGTTGTGTTATGTGACATCGATTTGGAATACATTTGGCTTAATTCCTTTTATAGCCAAGTTTTCACCTAGAAGTTTGACATTCTGTATAAAGTTAAGACGAGGATACTGGATTCCTCTTACAGTTTCCCTTACCTCGTCGTTACTGGGACACTCCTATTTCAATATGGATCAGGGTCCCATTTTTTCGCTAAGGTTGCAGTGGCTGCCCCTTTGACACTGGCCAGAAGTATCCATTATGGCCAGGGCACTTTCAGTGATAGGGCTGTAATTACCCTAATCAACTTATGTACACTTCTAATATGTACACATTATGTTTACCCAGCATCAGGGAGACTTCTCCACCTCACAAAGGGTTTTGAGTTCCCAGGGACAAATGGGTAAGAACACTGGAGGAGCCATGCTGGATCAGACTGGGGCCCGTCAAGTCCAGCAGTCTGTTCACACAGTGGCCAACCAAGGGTAGCATCACTACAGGATATTGTATGATTATGTTGGTGCTGTGTGCTGAATGATGGTCTTCACCATCCTACGCATCTGGTTCTTTCCATATTGAGTTCATTGCAGCTGAGGTCTCTATGCTGCGATGCAAATAACCCCCTCTTATGGCTTCCCCTTATCTGGGAGTGGACAATTTTACTCCACTGTCGGTCTGAATATTGGCCTTGATATGGTGAATGCTGGTAAGAGACCCTGAATGGAACTCGGACTCCTTGATGAGGATCTATGGTGCCCAAATTTAGGATGTCCCCTTTTTCAGATGTCCTTCCTCTGTTGTTTGGGGGGGCTTTTTTGGTTTGTAGCCCTGGATGGAAATATGATTATATGTACCTCTATCCACAAGTTGTATGGAACTTGTTTTATGATTTGGATGTGCGATTCACTATTTTTAGTGTAATATACTACTATTCTAATTGGCCCTAGTGTGTTTACAAGTGCAGGCCTCTTGCACCTACTTCCTTGCCATCAGCAGGTGGTGCTGTGGAGCTGTAATTGGGTTGTTGGCTATGGGGAATTCATTTTACCAACTTGGAGGTTTCTCCATCTGTAGCCTCCTGCTCCCGACATGTCTTGGTTTTGCTATTCCTTGCAGGTTTTTTCTGCAATTGTAGATGTGTTCCCAAGAGGAATCTTGGAGACTGGGGAAAGATCCCTTTGCCTGTATTGTCCATCTTTACGCTAAGGCTGATAGACCCCTGGTAGTCAAATTACATAATAGGGGTTTCAAGAGAACATTTATAAGAAATGGTGTGCTAGTTCCGCACATGGGATATTTGCAGTCTTGTTCCCTAGGTTGGGATGATCACATATCCCTTAGTCTCCTACGCCTTCCCAGACTAGTGAGGCAGATTCTGTCTGACAGGGCGAGTGTTCTACTGATAATGCCTCAAGGCTATAGTCTTCCTATATCCAGAGCTGTGCTTAATCCCTTCAGTACTGAGGTTCTCACAGCATTTGTTTAAAGAGGTCTACCTAATTATTTCCCCTCATAAACTCACATTATGGGAAGTCAGAACATTTCCTTCTAGGCCATTCAGGTGGTGGACATAGTCTACTATTATGGATTTTCCCAAACAAACAGTTTTGTCAGCCCTCAAGTAGTTCCTCTATCTACGTTTCTCCTTTGTTCTTTAGATAATGGAGTTTGCTCTTGTAGGTTCCTATTTTCACAAGTGTTGATGCAATATGTCCCTATATTGCTCAAGGCCATTGGCTGCCATGGAGCCATCGTGGATGGTTTCCAGTGCTGGTCATGCTCTATCAAGTATGCCCTTTTTTGTTTCCCTGACTACACAGGATCAAGACAACAGAAATGCTCATAGCTCCCTGTTGACCACAATGTTTTTAGCTTTTTCCACTCTTGCCACGATGTCCTTTCACTACGACAAGTGGCGTGGTTATCCCAACCATTGGATGGGACCTAGCTAGAGTGATACAAGTTGTTGATAGTACTGTGTATACCTTCCACATGACAGTCTTATGCTGCCAAGTGGGTTTGGTTTTCAAATGAACAGGGTCAGACAGCCTCCAACCTCATACGTCACCATTATGTGAGGTGTGTCATTAGTCATACTTGAAACTATCTGATCGTTATTCCATCAAGCATCATCTGGCGATCATCTTGGTCCTCCATGCTCTGATTAATTCTTACTCAATATTTTCACCACGGTTTTTGAGGGCCTTGATTGGCCTATTTTTTTTCCTGTGCTAATGCCCCTTATTCTTGTTGGAGTTTATATAGTATTGTTGCCACTTATGCATAAACATTTGGTCCAATGGCAATGTCTGACCTATTTTTTTCTCCTACCCTCAAAGGTGGCGTTCAGGTCATTATCTTTCGACCAAAATGATGGGGAACTTATTGGTCTTACGTTTTTGTTTCTCTATTATCATTTTCCATCTGGTTAAGGTAGTTTACCTAGTTTGGAATTTGGCCTATGGTAAGATCCCATTTCCATATGTTTCAGAATATTGCATACCCTGATTTTCCCCCCAATCCTCAGTCACTACTAGAGCAATCTGTGAGCTCTAGCCCTGCGGCAAACCCATAAACAGATTCCAGCAGACGGCAAGTCCACGAAAGCAGTTTTATTGATTAGACTCAACAGGTTACAGAAGCCATATTCAGAATGACACTAGTAAGGGGCTAAGGCAAGGCACATGGCATATATGGAAAAGCAAAAGGAGATAACCAGTAACCCAGGCAACCCCCCCCTCCCCGAGGCAGGAAGGAGTACTAAGCCATTCCCACACTAAAGGAATCTATGAAGGACTCTATGAAGTCTAAACATGGGGCACGGACTGGCCTTGGAGAGAACTGCAAAACAGCACCTGGGAGCACAACCATGAACTGTCTTCATGGCCTGTTCCTGACATTCAGCCCCCCTAAAGACCCCCCCTTCACCCTTCCACTGAGGGTTTGTGAGGGTAGGCGGAATGGAATTCTTGCACCAGGCGGGGGGCAGAGACGTCACGGGCACGCACCCATTCATCTTGGGCGGGACCAAAATGTTTCCAGCTAACCAGGTATTGAAGGGCACCGTAGCGAAAGCGGGAATCCAGTATCTTAGCCACTTCAAAATGTTCTCCCCCCACCACCACCATTTCAGGCACTTCAGGTTGTGGTTCAGGATGCCATTTTTGGGAAGGAACGTACAGTTTTAAGAGACTGATATGGAACACAGGATGAATTCTCCATAAAGACTTGGGCAAGGAGAGTTCTACAGTTACTGGATTAATAAGCCGGGGAACGGGGAATGGACCCACGTACTTGGCACTGAGTTTATCACACGGGTGGGTGGATCGTAAGTTTTTGGTGGACAGATAGACGAGATCCCCCACCCTGTATTCCTTACCGGGTGAGCGATGTTTGTCAGCCTGAGCTTTGTACTTTCGTTTGGGTCGCTCCAGATTTTTAACCAGCCATGGCCAGGTTGTTTGAATGGAACGCACCCATTCAGCCACATCAGCTCCCTACTCCTCCTCAGAAACATCAACATGGCCCACAGGATTAAACTCTTTACCATGAATAATCTGAAATGGGCTGAACCCTGTGGATTGGTGAACCGCATTATTGTAAGCATACTCGGCAAAAGGCAACAGGTTTACCCAGTCATCCTGATGGTAATTGACATAACAGCGCAAATAACATTCCAAGACCGTGTTTACCAGTTCGGTTTGACCATCCGTTTGGGGATGGAAGGCACTAGATAGTCCCTGTTCCACTCCAACCAGTTTGAGGAAAGCTTTCCAGAATTTGGCCAGAAAGTTTGAACCCCTGTCCATCACCACTTTGCGCTGGAAGGAATGGAGACGGAAGACGTGACACAAAGAGGCGGGCCAATTTTGGGGCAGAAGGGATACCTGCACAAGGCACAAGATGCACCTGTTTTGAAAACAGATTAGTAATCACCCAAAGTACAGTCTTTCGCCCACTAGAGGGTAGATCCATCATGAAGTCCATTGCAATTACTTCCCAAGGCTTAGAGGGGGTCTCTAATGGTTGCAAAAGTCCGGGCGGTTTTCCCTTGGGGAAGTCTAGATAGGGCATCAGCCAGTAGATTTTGCTTCCCTGGTACATGCTTCAGGATGAATCGGAATTGGGCAAAGAAATCTGCCCAACGCACTTGTTTTGCGGACAGTTTGCGGGTCTCTGTTAGGGCGACCAGATTTTTGTGATCGGACCACACTTCAAAAGGCACCGTGGAACCCTCCAAAAACTGTCTCCACACTGTCAAGGCATGTTTTACAGCGGCGGCTTCCTTTTCCCAAATAGCCCAATTGAGTTCGGATTGGGTAAACATTTTGGAAAAATAAGCGCACGGACACAGGTGTCCACCTCCCGCCATTGCAGAAGTGCACCCCCCATCGCTACGTCGGAAGCATCTACCTGAACTATAAACGGCTGAGTGCAGTCGGGATGTTGCAAGACCGGCTCGGACGTAAAGAGCTGCTTTAGACTATCGAAGGCGGCTTGACACTGGGGGGTCCACTCCACCCGGGCGTTGGGTAAAGTGGCCGAATCCCCCTTCCCCTTAGTTTTAAGGAGATTCGTGATGGGCAGAGCAATCTGAGCGAAATGAGGAACGCCCAGTAAAAAATTTGCAAACCCAAGGAATCTTTGGACTTGTTTGTGAGTAGAGGGTGGTTCCCAACTGAGCACAGCTCGCACCTTTTCTGGATCCATAGTCAGTCCTTGGTGCGAGACGACCTATCCTAGGAAGGTTAATTGCTTCTTGTGAAACTCGCACTTAGAAAGTTTGGCATAGAGCTGATGATCTCTAAGACATTGCAATACCTCTCTGACCAAAGCAACATGTTCCTCCATGGTTTTGGAGTAAATAAGAATGCCATCCAAATAAACTACCACTCCTCTGAACAGCAGGTCATGGAGGATCTCATTAATGAGTTGCATGAAGACCCCCGGGGGCCCTTTTAATCCAAACGGCATCACCATAAATTCCAACATGTAAAAGCAACTGGAGAAAGCTGTCAGAGATTCATCCCCCTCCCGAATTCTGACTCTGTAATAAGCTTCGACTAAATCCAACTTAGTGAAAATGTGTCCTTCCTTCAATTGTCCCAAGAGATCAGAAATGAGGGGGAGTTTGAGTAACAGCATTGAGTTTCCGGAAGTCAATACACAAACGCAAATCCCCCGGGGTTTTTTGCACGAAAAAGGCTGGTGCCGAACAGGATGTGGTGGACGGTCGGATGAAACCGCGAGCCAAGTTTTTGTCTAAAAACCTGCGGAGCACTGTTCGTTCTGTAGGGCTCATTGGGTAAATCTTACTTTTTGACAGTTTTTCATCCCCCACCACCTCAATAGCACAATCAGTCCTGTGGTGGGGAGGTAAAACATCAAACTCCTGCACACTGAATACATCCGCAAAGTCCTGATAGTCGGGTGGCAAGTGGGTCAGACTGGAGGGGTCACAGGCAAGAGCAGGGGTTGGCGTGACTGCGGTTTTAACGGCCATGTCATGTCAGTGTAATTCACACAACGGGCTATTGAATGTTAAAGTTCCAGTGTCCCAGTCTATGGCGGGACTGTGTCCTTTGAGCCAATTTGCTCCCAACACCACCGCATATCTAACAGCCACAATAGTAAGGTTGATTTGTTCCCAGTGCGATGATCTACCGGGCCCCCCTTGAAATCACTGCCGTCCATCTGGGCGAACTGGACCGGAGCAGGCAGAGGGACTGACTTCACCTGGAGCGCCTTAACAGTGGTTTCGTTTATTAACGAGCGGACACATCCAGAGTCAATTAAGGCTTTCACTTGTAATTGAGGACCCTTTCTATAATGTTGTAATATGACATCTACATATACAGTCTCTTCCACTTCACTCACCATGAAGGGGGCTTCGGGTCTTGCCCCGGGCTTCGCAGGAACTCCTGCGGGGGTCTGCGGTATTGCCCCCTCTACCGCAGACCCAGTCCGTTTTTTGGCGGTTCGAGGGGAGACTCCAGATAAAGGGCAGGGGAGTTCCAGTGGTCACCCTCCTCGGAGGAAGCGAAGCTGATCTCTCCAGGGCTAGTAATTGTAATCCTGGACCCCGACGGGTCCGCTGGTGAAGGGTCCGTCGTCACCTCTCCGGCAAGCAGAGCTGGGGGTGCTTTTCGTCTTGGAGCGACGCTTCGCTCGACCGCGGCGCCTCTCCCTTGAGCGCGTCCCCTCCTGCGAGGACTCCCCGCCGGCTGGGTAGAGGGACTTGGCGGTCCCTGATGTGACGAGCAGGTGGCTGCAAAGTGGCCCATGGGCACCGCAAACGAGGCAGGCTCCCCTTTGAAATCGCAATGCTCGGTCCGGTGGAGGTAGAGCCGGCCTCCGCGGGGCCTGAGGAGCGGCCGGTTTGGGAGGGTTTTTCTGGCTTTCCCCCCTCCCTGGCCTGCCGTCGGGCAAGAGAAATAAACTGACGCCGACTTTCCACCTCTTCTGCCAGTAAAATCCATTCTTCCAGGGTGGCTGGGTCTCACTGCATGTATGCCCAGTTTAGAATCTCGGGATGCTATGCTGCTCTGAAGTAGTGCACTCGGGTCGCTTCAGTCCAATCAACTATTTTATTAGCGAGTCTTTGGAACTCGTCTGCAAACTCACGGACTGAGGAGGATCCTTGCCGAAGTTGGAGGAGGGCTGCCTTGGCCTTCTCTCCCTGGAACAGATCCTCGAAGTGTCTTCTTAACGCTTGCATGAACTCCTTAAGCGACCGTATGGAGCGGGCCCGGGTATCAAACTGGAGAACCATCCAATCTGCAGCTTTTCCAGCCAAAAGCGAGGAGATGAATGTTACTCGGCTGTCTTCTGTGGGGAAGGAATGTCCCTGTTCTCTCATGTAACTGTCCACTCCATGTAGAAAACAGGGCAACGCATCCGCGGAGCCATCAAATGTCACTCGTAGACGGGTGCACAACCGGGTCTACAGGGGGTGGTGCTGGTGGTTGCCCTGGAGCCGGTAGTACCGGGGCTGGCTGTCCTGGCCTCCCCGAAAGCGGCTGCGCTGGTTGCCCCGGCTGCCCCAGCTGTCCTGGTTGCCCTGATCGCCCCGGCTGCACCGGTTGCCCTGGGGGTTGTTGGCTTGGGACAGGCGCCCCTTGAATACGCTGCAGGCGACTGTACTCACGCATCACTAAGTCCAGTTGATCCTGCATTTGGGCCATACGTTCCATTAGCTCTCGGTTTTGAAACCGCAAGTCATGGATTTCTTCCTCAGTCCCCCCAGTCCGTCGGGCTTGGCTGACTCAGTAATTGGTATTCCAGTCGCCTTCTTCAACGTACTCGGTCTCCTCCTCCTCATATTCATGGACATCAGGAGCAAAGGCGAGCCGCTGTCTGCGTGCTACTTCCCAAGATTGTCCTGATTCCTGGGAGCCCCAGGAGAATGAAGGGAAAGACCAGTCCTTCCCCCTGGTAATTTTCGACCGTGCTCCAGTTCCTGCCGTCGCTTGCGCCCGAGCAGCGGCCGCCTCCGCCAACAGTTGCTCCTCCGCTCGCCTTTGGTCAGCGAGCGCTCGGTCCACCTCGAGTTTGGCGACCGTGGCGGCCGTCACAATTGGTTCAGCCGTTTGCTCCAAGAGTAATAGGATCTCCTTGTGTTGACCAAACAGCGGTTGGACCTGTTGAGCCAAATCCGCGGAGGAAAGACCAAACTCCGGGCTTAAAACTTTCTCAACTTCCACTACCTTCGCTGTGGTTAGCGGTAAGTCCATGAGGGCCAGGACTGTCCGGGCGGCAACGCTCTGTGCTTCCCGGTGGCATACGGTGGGGTCCGGGACAGTTAGCGGAATGTCTCCCTCTCGAGCCCCCGCCATCAGGAAGCAGGACCCGAGCCCCTGGATGGGGGCTGCCGACCTCCATCGCGGCTCGCTGAGCATCAGCTCAGACAACAACCGAGTTAGCAAGGCAAGGTCCTCCTGCGCCAACCGGGTCTCTTCCAGTTAAAGTATCCAGTCCCAAAAGGCCATCGCGGGCACGTAGATCAGCGTCCTGGGTCCTCCAGGGGGTCGTCTCTGCCAGGCGACGCTACTGATCAGTCACCAGCACAACCAGCCGGGTGGCCTCCGCGTCAGTTCGCAACGTCTCCTCCAAGGCGGCATGCAGTAAACTGGGATCCTCGGGGAGCTCGTCTCGTGCCCCAAGCCGAAGAGACGAGTGCCTAGGCGAACCCTCCAGGGCTCCAGCCAAGGTCAGCAACTAAAACCGATGAAGACGACTAGTGTCATAATGTGAGTTCTAGCCCTGCGGCAAACCCATAAACAGATTCCAGCAGATGGCAAGTCCACGAAAGCAGTTTTATTGATTAGACTCAACAGGTTACAGAAGCCATATTCAGAATGACACTAGTAAGGAGCTAAGGCAAGGCACATGGCATATATGGAAAAGCAAAAGGAGATAACCAGTAACCCAGGCAACCCCCCCTCCCCGAGGCAGGAAGGAGTACTAAGCGATTCCCACACTAAAGGAATCTATGAAGGACTCTATGAAGTCTAAACACGGGGCACGGACTGGCCTTGGAGAGAACTGCAAAACAGCACCTGGGAGCACAACCATGAACTGTCTTCATGGACTGTTCCTGACACAATCACTTCATGCACTCAAGGCCAGAAGACCACTTCTAATTATTATGTCATTCAGGTTCAGTACAGCCGATAAACAACCTATTCATCTGGGTTTATGGTGCATAGAAGGCTGAAGCAGCAGCTTCTTACAAAACTGCTTCTGGGTGGGTGGACGCTGCAAGACTTTGTGTTATAGCAATGCTGAACTAAACTGTCCACTCCATGTGGAGGCCCCTTGCAACAGGGCTCATGCCTCTTTTGCTGCTTTCCTTCCCCCAACAGATCTCCAAGATTTCTGTTAAGCTTGAACCTGGGCCTCTATCCACATTCCTCTGGCATTGCCCCATAGATGTGGACTCCAGGGGGGAAGCAGCTGTTTGGGAGAGTTGTCTTTTAATTGGGTAACAAGCCCACACCCTCCTCCAGGTTAAGTGAGCTTGCTACTCTCCCATGCGGGACTGCACAGAAGCCACGAAGATGAAAAACAGAGTTGCACTTACCTGTAACTGCTGTTCATCGAGTGGTCTTCTGTGCAGGCACGCATCCCTCCCTCCTTTCCCCGCTGTTTTTAATCTTTTTTATAGTTGTCGTTGCCTACAGGTCCCCTGCCACGGCGGCGAAGGGAGAACTGAGGGGAGGAGCGCTCCCTCCCCCTCCCCCTCCGTCATGTGATCGTTTGGGTGGGAAACCGCCTTGCTCTGGTGCCTGGACGGAGGGGAGGGGGAGCGCTCCTGGCGCCCGGAAGCTTTTGGAAGCTTAGAAGTCTGATCTCCGCGGCCGGCCTGCTCCTGCGCAGTCCCATGCGTGCCTGCACAGAAGATCACTCGATGAACAGCAGTTACAGGTAAGTGCAACTCTGTTTATATCTTGGTCCGCTCCCATTCTGGCTTCCGAGATTCCATCAGATGTTACCTTCCCTTTTCTGTGCCACTTTAGGGCACTGTTCCCCAACGAGGTGCCCATGGGCACCCTGGCACCTGCCAATACTTCCTTTGGTGCCTGCTGAGCTTTTCAGAAATTGGGTGGGACCATTGTGAGGCACGGTTTATTGTTGGCCCTCATTCAAATGGAAGGGTTTTCCACTGGAGGATCAGAAGGACTGGTAAGCACCTGGGCTTTCCTTAGTCAGTGTGTGGTCCCATCCCCCCCTTCAGGCTTTCCCTCTTCCCAGGTGGTGTAAGGAGAGGTATTCCATTTCTCTCTGCCTCTGGCAGAACCCATTCCTGGTTCTCTCCCCACCCCCACCTATAGAAGCCATTTTTGGGGTGGCGCTCACCACCACCCCTCAAAATTCCACATGTGCCCACAGGCTCAAAAATGTTGGTGACCCCTGCTTTAGGGACTAGAAACATGGCTGTAGCGACCGTATAATAGGGAGTATACGTTACGACTGACTTACTGAGCTGAAACAAGAAGATGCTATTTTTGCACTCTGCAAAAAGTGTCCCATTATCAGCAGTGGGGGGGGGGGATAGGAACTTGAAGGTGTCGGAAATGTTTGCTGGTGGTGGTGGTGGTGGTGGTGGTGGTGGTGGTGTGGGGAAAGATCCTCCTGGCCAAGGCGAACAGGTCAAAACACCTTGTTTTGCTGAGCCGTGCTGTAATCACTGTGGTCTCACACACCAAAACAGAGAGCTTTGGCCTAACTGATTTGGCAGGTGGAACATTTCTCTTCTCGTCCTCTTCTTAGAGGAAAGGTAATGAAAGAGCTTCATGTAGGGTGGAAAGGAAGAGGAAACGAGTTCTCTCCCCTCATCCTTTGCCTCAACAATTGGGTTGATTCTCCCCATAACGAGGGAGGCCATCACTCGGGCAGGGGAGGTGCCCTGCCTGCTTCCATTCTCCCTGTGAAATCGCCACATAACCCAATCTGATTGGCTACCTGTGACGTTATTACATTCACAACATGCTCCATTATTGGATTGTGTTGTAAGGAAGGACGCCTGAAAAAAAGAGACACGGAAGGAAGAGCACAGAGGGGGAATGCAGTGGCTGTGAAGACCACGAGGTGTAGTGGTGGGCTCTAACGTGGTGAACAGGGTTGGTTTCCCCACTCCTCCACATGAAGCCTGCTGGGTTATTTTGGGCTAGTCACAGTTCTCGCTGAACTCTCTCAGTCCCACCTATCTCACAAGGTGCCTGTTGTGGGGAGAGGAAGGGAAGGCGATTGTAAGACGGTTTGATTCTCCTTAAAAGGTAGAGAAAGTCGGCATATAAAAGCCAACTCTTCTTCTATTTTATGGCCTCCCCCCAATAGCGTTGTCTTGCTCATGTGAACACCCATTGTCGGTCTATTCAGAGGGATCCCAGCCTACTTCCAGCAGCAGGAAGTGTGCAGTGGAGAAGCACGCGGCCAAAAGGACAGAGTTACGGGTCTCTGTTGTGCACATGGGCAGTGACACAAAGCCGTTGATTGGGAAGCCTTAGCGCTTCCTGTGAGTAGCAGAATCGGGGCCACTGGGAAGCCTTCTGCCCCATCGACTCTCTCTGCCCCTTTTTGGTTCCAACAGGGCTAGGCATGGAGAACATCGGCGGCATCTTTGTGGTGCTGATCTGTGGGCTCATCATCGCAGTCTTCGTTGCAGTCATGGAGTTTGTGTGGGCCACACGACGCTCGGCGGAGCACGAAGAGGTGAGGGGTAGGGATTCTCCCCAGGGTAAGACGGGGCCGGGGGAGGAAATGTTCTCGCTGCCTGCTCTTAGAGGAGTTAGAGCAAGTAAGACACAAAGGCAGGAAAGCATTCAGCGCCTGGGAGGTGAAGGAGGGGATTCCTGGAAGGGATCAACTAATTAGAGATCCCCAACATGGCGACCACTAAGATGTTTCCTTTCCCCCCCAAAGCCAAGAGCCAATCCTTTCTTTTTTCAGTCTCACTAGAGAAGGTATTTCGGAAGAACCCAGGAAGTGTTGCCTTTGGGGTTTGCAGGGAGCACCCGTTCAAAATCAGCTACCTCTACCACAGGAGGACATTTGGCTATTAGGGTTGCCAGGCCCCCCACCCCCCACCCCCGACAACTGGCTGGGGGCGGAGAAGCAGCAGGAGGTCCAGCCCAGTGTCGTCACTTTGAGCATGCACCAGAAGTGATATCATTGCATGACCAGTGACACAGGCTGCTCTGGTATTTGGGCAAAAACTCTATGGTAGAAGCCATTTTTACCATAAGAGTTTTTGCCCAAATACTAGAGCTTCCTGCATTGCCGCTGATCAGGGACACAGTTCCCCGCCCCCGAGTATCCCGCATTGAAGCGATGACATCACTTCCAGTGTGCACTGCTGCTATGCCAGGCCAGATCAGGCCTAGGGTTTGCCCGACCCCTGCCGAGGGCGGGGCATCCCCCGCTTTGGGCCCCTCCCCCCTCTTTTGGGGAAGTCTGCTTCCTTTCCCCCCCTCTCTTATTTACATCCCACCTCTTTAAATCGTCATGAGCCAGCGGGTGGTCTGGGGCCCCCGGCCTTGTCAGGTGCCCACTGTTTCACCCCTCTTCCCATTCCCCCTTGCAGATCTCGGTGTGCCAGGAGATGCTGAGGGAGCTACGCCATGCTGTCTCTTGCCGCAAGCCAACACGCTCCCGCCGCCGGCGCCGCCACTACATGACCCGCGGGGCCCTGTCACTGCGCTCTGTCCGCGAGATGCGCCTCAGTAACGGGAAGCTCTACTCGGGGACTCTAGTATCGGAGCCCGGCCCGCAGCGCCTCCTGGAGGATCCCCCCAGGCCTTGCACCCACGTCCGCATCTGCCACGAGTGCCGGCGTATCCAGACTCTTCGGGGAGCCCCCCTGCCGCCACGGGGACCCCTGCCCCCAGAGGAGAGCACTCCACGACGGGGAGTCCCCCGTGAACTCAGCGAGCAGGAGTGAGCTCCCCGCAACTTGCTTATCGCCTCCCCACCTTGGCCCTGCCTTCGCTCTCGTGCGGAGGCGCCTGCATTTAGACATGTACGCTATGCGTATGCCCTGACTTTAAGATCCAGGCCTGTGGAGACCCCCTCAGATTGGAGCCCCCGTTGCCCTTTGAGGGGAAATCCTCACAGCACCCTGGTAACTCTGGAGAGAATGATCCACAACAATCCCTGAAATGCAAGGGAGTGTGTCTCTTTCTAATCCCCACTCCTTGCAAGAAAGAGATGCCCCCCACCCCCGGTTGAATCCTGACATTGGGCTGATAGACCTTTAACTGCCTGTCCCAGACCTTGGAGCGAGACAGAGTCCAGAGTCAGCTACTGTTCGGGTGCAGAAAGATCCAAAACCGTATCGGCCTTTATGGGAGATCAATGCTAGAGGTGACCCTTCCTCGTATTGGCCTTGCCCCTTCCAACTCCTCCTCACCCTTCCACTGTGCAGCTGGGCCCCTTTGAGACCCCTTGTGCTGTTCCCCCACTCCTTCACCCCAAGGAGGGAATTTCTCAAACAAATGCACTGGTGGGGTAGGAGATGCCAAACTGCCCGCTATCATGTGCCTCGGGGAAGTCGGGAAATGATACGCCAGCCATTGGGGGTGGGGGTTCATGTAGACCCCTCTTTATGCATGTGGTGTAAAGGTTGGGAATACTTTCGGAAGATGAGCAGGGAGGAGCTCCCATCCCATAATTAGAAGCGCAGAAGGGTTTGCGGATAGTCAAACCACACTTTGAGGATTGGGATGAACTTGGGGGATTCTCAGCAGTAAAGGAAGGCTGCCTTCCACGGCACCTGTTTGGTGTCCATGCTTCTAACAAGTAGGCCCGGTGCAGCCAGGACCAAGATTCAAAGGGGGTAAGAGGAAGAAACGGACGGAGGTAAACGGAACAACACAAAACCCTGCTCTTGGGAGGTGGCAGGGTAGGTGGGGAAGAGGAAGCAAACTGCACAGGACCCTGAAAGCGGAAGACGGTGGGGAGCGAGGATGGGTCTGTGGGGCCCCTCCCCACAACATTTTGTCTGTCTTTTTTTAATTTTTGTTTCACTCTTTTAATTTTTGTTTCCTTTTTTGGAGAAATTTCTATAGAAGCCAAAAACTGGAGACTTTAGTGGCAACCCCAAAAGACAAATAAACACGAAGATACTTGATTCTTTTATGTGAGTGACAAGAGAGGATTATTTGCGGACGGGTGGGGGTGGGGAAGAGACTTCCTATTACTCACCCTTGTTTTGAGATCCACATGGGCAAATTCTCTGCTTGGTCCACTCCATATCGTGGCTTTTACTCATGCAGGAATACGTAAAAAGAAAAAAGGCAGTGTACACACCGGTTCCAAGTTCTTCGGGCAGGGAAAAGAACAGAAAAGATGTATACAATTATTAAAAATCATAAATTGTAACAAAGCAGGTTTAAAAACATTGGGTTGGATGGATCCCAACCACATTTTCTGCCGGTGGAAAAACCTGGAGAGGATTCTCTTTGACCACCCCAAAAGGTTAGCCTAGGAATCATGGGACCTAAATATACAATAACCATGTGGGGTGGAGTCATGAGGGGAATTGGGTAGGATTACGTGAAAAAGCAGGCTGGATCCAACCGTTTGAAAGAAAGGGAGCTGTAACGATGCTAAAAACTACGACTGATACATTTCCCTCTTGAATGGCAAAAAAGTCCAGCAAAATTTGTCCTGGATTGCTTTCCTTCGGGGGGACTTTTGTTTTTTCTTTGGACTGATTTGCTCATTTGCCAATGTATAGGATGAGTACAGGCACAGAAAGGTAAGGTAAAGGTCCCCTGTGCAAGCACCAGGTCATTCCTGAACCATGGGGTGACGTCACATCCCGACGTTTCCAAGGCAGACTTTGTTTACGGGGTGGTTTGCCAGTGCCTTCCCCAGTCATCTTCCCTTTACCCCCAGCAAGCTGGGTACTCATTTTACGCACCTCAGAAGGATGGACGGCTGAGTCAACCTTGAGCCGGCTACCTGAAACCGACTTCCATCGGGATTGAACTCAGGTCATGAGCAGAGCTTTGGACTGCAGTACTGCAGCTTAACACTCTGCGCCACGGGGCTCGAAGCAAGCCTATAACAGATCTGAAAGCATACCCCCACCCCAATACCCAGACTGCCAGGACTGTTGTGTTACCCTGTCACCGTGCACCATGGCTCTGACTCCTTTACACATAAGAGATGCTTATTGTCTAAGGCTGAGGGGATCATTGGCTGCCCTGATTGGCCCCTATTTGTTGGGGTGCATTGTTCCTTATACATGACAAACCTAAGGAGAGCGCCACCTCTCTTTTGAATAACAGCAGAGTGTGGTTCAGACCAGTATTATTTTATGTAGGGCCAGGTGTTGTGCTAGGAGACGGCAACATTATTATTTTACTCACAGTCTGCCTTTCTTGCTGAGACTAAAGGCAGATTACAAAATTAGGAGAAAAGATCGAATAAAGAAAACTAGTAGAAGACATTTATTTCATAGAATCCTAGAGTTGTAAAGGACCATCAGGGTCATCTAGTCCAACCCCCTGCATATTGCAGGAAAGTCACAACTACCCCCCATGCCCCCAGTGACCCCTACACTCCATGCACAGAAGATGGCAACAAAAACCCTTCAGGATCCCTGGCCAATCTGGCCTGGAGGAAAATTGCTTCCTGACCCCAAAGTGGCGATCAGCATTACCCTTGGCGTGCAAGAAAGGGCCACTAGAGCCAAACACAGACACAACCCTTCCTGCCCTCCCTCTCATGATCTGCCTAAATTCACAGAATTTACTTAATTTGTACCCTGCATTTCTCACCCACTCTTCTACACTTTATACTCACAACAGCCCTGCAAGGTAGGCCAGTCAGAGAGAGTGTGATGAGCCCAAAGTGGGGATTTGGGTCTCCCAGATCCTAGTACTACACTCTAACCACTACACTGTTATCAACAATGCAACAACTGGAACACTAAAAGTGACACAGTAGCTACTGAGAGAGTAGACAGTGTGCATTCTTGAGGGAGGATGTGTGGCATGGTGTTGGATCATACAAAGCATGTACCAGGCCTGCACATGTGTGCAGACGTACCGGTATAACCAGATGGCCTTAAAGCAGGGGTGGGGAACTTATTTCTGCCAAGGGCCATTTGGATATTTATAACATCATTTGCAAGCCATACAAAATTATCAGCTTAAAAATTAGCCAAGCAAACCCCAAGCAGGCAGCTGCCCCAGATGACACACACCCCGGCGCGGGCAAGCATCCAACTGGTGGTGCACTCCCCCACCTGGTGGCACAGGATGGTCTGTTGCACCAGCCGGGCGTGGTCATCCAGCCGCATGCCGGAGTTGCTCCTGCTCTGCATGGTCGGGGCCGGATTCTACAGCCGGCTCCTGCTACCTCCACCAGCAGGGATGAAAGGAGGACACACTGGCAAAGAACTCCACCCCCCCGCACACATTCTGGCCCTGCCCCCTTTAACCCCTCCATTGTCACCACTTCCTCCCCCAGCCCTCTTGTAGTACAGAGGGAATACGTTTTTCAACAGCCCGGGTGGGAAAGGGTTAACACAGTTTCTTGGGCGGTCCTAGCAGCTCCATAGCTAACGACTCTTCTGCAAGGGGGGGGGAAGGTTCCTTTTCTCGGCAAAACAAACCGCCTTGAATAGAGGGTATTCCTGTCCGCGGGAGGGGGCGGATTGCCAGTCTTAGATCCTTCTGAGCTAGAGATCTGCCAGGACCCATAAAGGGCCAGACCAAATGATTTCGCAGGCCTTAAATGGTCCCCGGGCC
Organism: Euleptes europaea; assembly: GCF_029931775.1. NCBI lineage: Eukaryota > Metazoa > Chordata > Lepidosauria > Squamata > Sphaerodactylidae > Euleptes > Euleptes europaea. Next base: position 1,319,178 of record NC_079314.1, read on the forward strand.
TGACGTTCCCCACCCCTACCTTAAAGGAAAGGAGTCCGGTGTGGTCTTTTAAGCCCTTGTAATCCCCATAAGAACACAGAATGCCAAAGGGCTTTAAGGATACACAGACTTCAGCAATACCACCTCCTCCATGGTCCTTCATGCACTCCCAGGTCCCAGTGTGATATCCATAAATATCAGAATTGTGGGTTTCTATGCAACTCTTAAAGGAGCAAGAGAGCAGTCAAGGCCTAGACTACAGTTTATGCTCCCTGGGGGTCTCTGGCCCACAGTTACCAGCCCTCCCTCCCTTAGGGTTTCCAGAAGGCTTGGAGAAAAATGCCCCATCCTGTTAACAGCTTGATCTCATCAGATCTCAGAAGCTAAGCAGGGTCCGCCCTGGTTAGTATTTGGATGAGAGACCTCCGAGGATTACCGGGGTCGCAACACGGAGGCAGGCAATGGCAAATCATCTCTGATCGTCCCTTGCCTTGAAACCCCTACAGGGCTGCCATAAGTCAGCTGTGACTTGACAGCACACACAAAAAAATGCATGGAAATGGGCAGGTGAAGCTTTCCCCACCGGCATGGAGTTTAACAACAGCACCCGGTAAATAACATCCCGTTATGCCTCTAGTACAGGGACGGATAGGGAAGGCAGCATGATATAGTCAGGTCTTGGAAGTTCAGTGGGGTCGGTATTTGGATGGGAGACCACCAAAGAAGGCTCTGGAGAGGAAGGCGATGGCACCCCCCCTCTGCCTCTCACTTGCCCTTCAACACCCCTTGCTGGGGACCCGGTTTTCTGGGGTCGCCATAAGTCAGTTGTGACTATATGACACGTATGTAATTTAAAGGGACCAGACATTACTGACCAGGCCTGTTGGCAAACTTCATAGTGTGTATAGTGTGGAATGTTTCTTGGCGCCACGAAAGTCCAAGGTGCGGGATGTTTTAGGGAGATGATAGGATTTCAAAGAGCTGATTCATGCATTTCAAACAGGGACAGCCTGACTAACATGGTTTCAGTCAACAAGAAGAAAGCCTCGATTTAAACCATTGATTTGTAGCCAGCGAGTCAGGTGTCATTTAGGATCTTCTGTACAAAGAGGGACATTTTTATGGATTGGCACTTATTATTGATTGACCAAACCATTAAGCCATGTTGATTTGCAATTAAATTGTCCTTCTGAGCAAATATATGGTATATTTTTTCTACTTTGGAGGGCATACTGTAACTCAATACACTCTTTGATCTCCAAAGGAAATGCATATGACATAAATTGGCATATATCTTCCACTAGTCTTCCTTTGTTCCTAATAGGAAGGGATTAGTTCAATTTGAGGGGGGCAGAGACTCTGGGATTTATCGTAGGCCACAGTGAAAGGTGAGGCTGTGTCTCATTTGCAGAACTTGAGTAGTAAGCAAGCAAGTCCTTAGTGTACATCTCAGCCCCTCCAAGAACACTCAAGAGGCCTTTAGAGAAGCGGCCTCAGCAAGACTAATAACACTGCGCTACCTTGCAGGGGTGTTGGCAGGATTATTGATGGTGCACATGTAGTACTAGCAATAATGATCATGCTAGCAAAATGGCCATCACCATGAATGGAACAATGGGCAACCGAAAGGTCCTGGAAGTTATGGTGGTGGTGGAAAGTACCCTCAAGTCACAGCCAACCCTGTAAGGTTTCCAAGCAAGAGATGAACAGAGGTGGTTTGTCATTGCCTGCCTCTGTATACTAACCCTGGGATTCATTGGTGGCCTCCCATCCAAGTACTAACCAGGGTCAACCCTGCTTTGCTTCTGAGACTAGCCTGGGCCATCCAGCTCAGGAATAGAGTTGCCAGCTCTGGATTGGAAATACCTGGAGATTTTGGGGAGTGGCGCCTGAGGAGGGAGGAATTTGGGGAGGGGAGGGACCTCAATGGGGTATAATGCCATAGAGTCCACCTTCCAAAGTGGTCATCTTCTGCAGGTGAACTGATCTCAGTCACCTGGAGATCAGTTGTAATAGTGGGAGATCTCCAGCCACTCCCTGGAGGTTGGCAACCCTACTCAGGAAGTTATACATGCTGGAATTTTGGGGCTGCCTCTTAGAGCAGGCAAAGTAGGACCTTCCTTGGTGTGAGACCACATGGCCATTCCCAGTGTGTGCCACTAGGTGGCAGTCTCTTGAATCTGATCACCCGGAAGGGAAGGTGATCATCAGCCAGTTTGGTCCTCCAGAAGGCCGGGGGTTCCCATCTGGTCAATTCAAATGGTCTCAGTCTCCACAGTTGGAAATTCCAACCCCGTGTCTTTCCGGCCGAATGGTAATTCCTTTCTGAGGCTCTCTCTCTCTCTCTCTTCCACTTTTAAACAATGCCGGTTTGATTTGGCAAGAGCCTGCCTTTGCATTGCACATTCCTTACCCATGAAGACTCTATAGTTATTCTGCCTGCTAGGCTCTCCTGAAACCAGCTGGGTGACCTTGGGCCAGTCACAGTTCTCTCTGAACTCTATCAGCTCCACCTGCCTCACAAGATGCCTGTTGTGGGGAGGGGAAGGGAAGGTGATCTTAAGCCGCTTTGAGACTCCTTAAAGGTAGAGAACATTGGGGTATAAAAACCAACTCTTATTCTTCTTAAACCCTGAAAACCTTTTCCCATTAGGTCTTAAAACTGGGCAACTAGTTAAAAAACAAACAAACCTCAATTAAGATTGGGTGGAACCATGGGACGTATTCTCACAGGAGAGGGTAGAGTGCCGTGTTTAGGAGAGGAGCGTTTGCCAACCACTGGGGCAAAGTAGACATAATTACAGTTCCTTTCTTCCTAATTTTTGTAGTGCCTCTTAAGAAGGCACATCTGTACTCGGAAGGCATCAGGTCAAAAAACCTGGAGAGTTTCAATTTATTAATTTTGTTGATTGAATGAGTTTTCCACTGCGTTCTCAGTTAAATTGACTTCCGGGCACTTTCCTGAGATTAATGTTAATAAATACCAACAAGAAATGATAAAAAACGAATCAATCAACGCGATGGCCGCACAGATGTTAATGTAGCAAAGCGCGGGGAGGGACACTTAATATTAAAAAAGCAGCCAGGGTCATCTTTAAAACAAAGGCATTAATGAGAAAGACAACAGCGTTGGTAATAACGAACTGGCAGCCGAGTGATCTGAAACTCAAACAATCGTTATCATGAATAATTGCTTAAGGAGCGTTAGTGAAATACCGGCAGCAGTATTAAAACCTAATTAAATTGGAGGACTCATTAAAGCTCATTAGGAAGAGACCCAACTAAGCAAGGGTTTTTGAAGGGGTGCCAAAACCGCAATAATGTTGGCCCCAATTGAAGAGTTGGGGATAGGGCATTCTGAAACTGAGGTGCCCTCACAAAGAAGACTGTGCCTCTACTATCCACCCCTCTTGAATGGAGAGGAGGGAACGGAGCAGAGATAAAGGCTTGAACAAATAAGAAGGTTCACATGGGAGCTGAAAGTTCTTTAGATATCCTAGTCTCAGGATTAATTGACAAATATCCTTTCCCCCCTCCTAGGATCACTTTTAAAATTCATCAAGGTCTTCCAATTTCCCAGGTGAAGTCAAGAAAATACCCCTAACACACAATGTTGGGGGTTTTTTTAGACTCTTGAAAACTGCCAGCAGTTCACACAAGTTTCTAGTGGCCAGGGTGGCACAGTGATTAGAGCATTGGTCTAGGGAGACCTGTGTTCAAGTCCCTCCTCACCATGAAACTCACTGAGTGGCTTTGGGCTGGTCATTTTCCTTCACCCGACCCTACCACTCAGGGTTGTTGTGAGGATAAGAAGGAGCCAGGGAGAATCATGGATGCCACTCGGAGGAAGTACGTGTAATGCTAAAAAAAGGAGAAAGTAATAAATTCCTCTTAGTCACTGATCCAGATCTCCACATTTGCTCTTGTCCTTCTTTGTGATTTTTTTTTTTTTTTGCTGTCAAGTCACAGTTTACTTATGGCGACCACGAAGGGTGTTCAAGGCAAGAGACGTTCGGAGGTGGTTTGCCATTGCCTGCCTCTGCGTCACGCCCCTGGTCTTCCTTGGAGGTCTCCCATCCTAATACTTGCCAGGGTCGAGGCTGAGAGTGTGCGACTGGCCCAAGGTCACCCAGCAAGTTTCCATGGCAGAATGGAGATTCAGACCTGGGTTTCCCAGATCCTAGTCCGACACCTTAACCACCACACCACGCCGTTTCTTTGTGTGTGATTAGCAGTAGCATAAAGGAAGTACAGTGGCCAAAATGATGTGGTAGTACAGCAGATGACCAGGGCAGTGGAACAGGGGTTGGTATGATCAACCAGGAAGATCTGCTTTGTTTTCCTGCTTAAGGAAAAATGTCCACATCTCATTTTACTCATTACAGCATAGGGTATTTTTTGGATTCACCTCTCATTTTAAGCATTGTTGCTGAAGTCTCTAGGACAAACATTAATTCCCTGCCTAGGCTGAGAGTGACTAGCCCAAGGTGATCCAGCAAGCTCTACAGTGGAGGGTGGATTTGAACCTAGATCCTCCTAATTCTAGGCCGTTAACGCATAGCCGTCTTGTCTCATGAATCTCCCGGGCATGCAGCAATTCTCCTTAGTCTGCACGCATGGCCGTCTCCAGCCTGCGCATTGGACCCCACCCATTTCTGATACTTCCCAGTGATTTGCTATTCCTGTGTTATCGCAACTTAAAGTTTAAATGCACCGCAAAAGTCAGAGTTCGCCGGAGCGTTTAAGCTTTTGGGTCAACTCCCTGCCATGCTGGGGTGATGGCAGAGCGACACAGTCACAGCTGCTTCCCCCCGGCTTCCCCCCTGCTCTGCCCAGGGGATGGCTGGGAGGCGGAGGCTGCTTCGCCAGTCCCCACCGCCTCCACCCGCCACCGGCTTCCCCTCACCTCCACCAGGAATGGGAACGCAAAGTGGCGGAGGCTCCCACACGGTCCATGCGTGTGATTTGTTGTTATGGAAATAAAAAGTTGTGCAATAAAACAGGAACAAAACCCATAGAAACTGGCCGTTAGTGACCTTAGTCTGACACTCTAAAGGCCTCGCCACAAAACTCTCTCTTCAGCTTCCTGTCATCTTCCTCCTTCAATATACTGACCAACCTTGCAAGATTGCTGTACTGAGAATGATGTGATCACTCAACGGATGAAGGCCTTGGATCCTTTTTCAAATGGAGTGTCATGGCCCCACGAGTTGCCAACCTCCAGATAAGGCCAGGAGAGCTCCCAGAATTACAACTGAACTCCAGACCACAGAGATCAATTCCTCTGGAGAACATGGATGCTTTGGATGTCTATACCATTCTACCCCACTGAGGTCCTATCCCAGCCTCCATCCTAGGTAGGGTTGCCAACCTCCAAGTGGTGGCTGGAGATCTCCCACTATTACCACTGATCTCCTGGCAACCCCAGGTTGGGAAATACCTGGAGATTTTGGGGGTGGAGCAGGGTTTAGGGAGAGGAGGGACTTCAACAGGGTATAATGCCATAGAGTCTATCTTCCAAAGTGGCTATTTTCTCCAGGGGAACTGATCTATATCACCTGGAGACCAATTGTAATTCCAGATTTCCAGCCACCACCTAGAGGTTCCAAACAACGACTGGAATGCAAACACAGATTTAGTGCAGATTTAGTGCAAGTGAGACATCAGTGCAGAAAGTGAAACAATGACAAACATCACAATACAATTTTAGAATACATTGCTCCCAACGGAGTCTTCAATGAGAACGTCTAAGACTCTTTGCAATGGTCCCAAGGACTTCATATAAGAAGCAAAAAGCAGAACAGGTCAGATCGTAGTCGAAACGCAGTCCGGATTAACTTGACGTTTTCACCACCGCAAAGGCGGCTTCATCAGCAATTCTGTTCGGTATCAGGAGACAAGGCTCCTAAATAAAACTCCTATATAATACAATAAATACTATAAATATTTAAAATTGATACAAAATACAATAAATAGATTACAACAAAGTCTGCCTGACATACCTTGATATAAGAGTGTATCAAAACGCTACAGGGAGGAGGATAATTCTACAGCGCTCACTGAGCTGCTCCGTTCAAAGTCGGATACTAAGGCTACAGGTGATGTTAATTTATACAGTACTTTTCAGCAAAAATTTCTTAAAGAGAACTCAACCAAAAGGTGAACCTAAACAGTAGCAGCCAGATTATTATTAATAATTACAAAAAACAAGACAAATCCATTTCATTGTTAAGCCCAAACGGAGAGTAAGATTTAAATAAATATATAAAACGCATTTCCTGTTGTAATAAAATTTTTTGTACATTCTCCAAATCAAACTGATTACCTTTATAAGTCCAAATTACGAAAAAACAAATATCATTTTCGCTATGTTTATTATTTATAAAGTGCAAAGTGAGGGGAGCATCTAAAATCTTCTGTCTGATCCTAGATTTGTGCTCTCCTATCCTAAGCTTCACCTGACGAATTGTACTGCCCACGTATAATTTACCACATTTACATGAGATGCAGTAAACACATCTACTAGTAGAACAGTTTGAGAATTGATTGAGTTTGAAAGTGAAGTTGGACGTGGTAGATGTAAAAGTTTTTAAAGGTAAACTTAGAGGGCAGAAGGAGCACGAGCCGCACGGAAAATGTCCATAGATGGAGGGGGTAAGTCTCTTAGGGCGGCAGTCTGAATGAACAAGACGATCTCTTAAAGAGACATTCCGTTTAAGACCAAACATCGGGGGATTAGAGCAACCAGGTATGGAAGAAAGAACATGCCAATGTTTATTAATAATTCTTTGTATGGACGAGGAATAGCGACTAAAGGTAAGTGAACAAAAAAATTTTTGGTTGTTACCAGGTTTCTGTTTGGAAATCAACATGGAGGATCGGTCCATTAAGCCTGCTTTCAACTTAGCACTGTATATTACATTCTCTGGATATCCCCTTTCGGCCAAATCCACTTGTAGTTGTTGAGCAGCTTGTTCGTAATCTTTAACTTGAGAGGAGTTCCGTTTTAAACGAATAAATTGACTATAGGGTAAGTTGCTTTTAAGATGATGCGGATGATAAGAATTGAATCTTAAACCTGAATTTCTCGTCATAGGTTTTTTGTAAGGTTTAAATGCAAGAGTTCTATCTAATGAAATAAATAGTTCCAAATCTAAGAAGAAAATAGAATCTTTACTGTGAAATCCAGTAAAGTGCAAGTGCTCATCTAAGGTGTTAATCCATTCTGAAAACTTCAAGTAAATGTCTACATTTTTAAAGCAAAATAGCAGATCATCCTATTTTCTCCAGGGGAACTGATCTATATCACCTGGAGACCAATTGTAATTCCAGATTTCCAGCCACCACCTAGAGGTTGGCAACTCGACTCCATCCTCAAATCTCCAGGAAATTCTAAACCGGGAGTTAGCAACCCTATCTAGGGGCAGCACATTGCTTCAGGAGCCTGCTTTGCGTTCAGATGGCCTGTCTCCCCGCCCACCCAGTAATTGTTCTAATCCAAACGATCACCAGATTGTAGAGGCAAATAAAAGGCAGCGATGCATTTCCAGATTCTTCTCCATTTCTTAAAGAACGGAGTCTCCAAACGCTAGGAAGCAACGAGGCAGTCCCAGTGACGAACACAAGGGGGCAGCATTGAGTTCAGTTTTACCCTCTACTGTATTTACAAGCATTGAATTTCCAGTATAATGTAATTGGGGGGTGGGGTGGGGTGGGGGGGAAGGTAGCTATTTAGGAACAGAGACTATCTCAGCAAGGGGGGGGGCACTGGAATGGGAAGCCAGGCCCTAATTACAGATATTAGTTTAGGGTGTCGAATGCGAGGCCAGGATAAAAAGGGGTTGAGGCCCATTGGTTGCTGGGGAAAGAAAGAGGGCCCTTTTTGGCTGTGGCTCAGGGGTTGCTTTTAGAAGCGGATTTTCTCCTAGCTGCATCGTTAGAATCACATTTTCCTGTGCAGTGTTTGATGCAGGGAGGGGCTTCCAGCAGGCTTTGCTCCCGGCGAAAGAGGAGGGGGGGGCGAGCATGGATGTATATTGCTCAGCCTCTGAAAGTCTCCTTTACGCAGGCGGAGTGTGTTGGAAGCTGCTGTTCTAAGCTCAGCAGCAGGTGAAGCAGTTTTTTCTTGGTCATCTGGCAACCCCGGGGAGGGGGGAGGCATCGACGGAGAACCTCCCCCCCCCCCGTGAAATCCCAGGAGGATGAGACCACGCAGGGCCACCTCTCGCTCTCCCGCCCTTTAATGCTTAAAATGGGTGGGGTGCTCAGGCATCCTCTGCAAACCACCCCAAGGTTGCCAACTCCAGGTTGGGAAATACTTGGAGATTTGGGAGGGGGTGGGGCTTGGGGTGTGAGCAGGTGTTATGCCCTAGAGTCCACCCTTTGAAGCCACCATCTTCTCCAGGGGAACTGATCTTTGTAGTATGGAGATCAGCTGCAATTCTGGGAAATCTCCAGGCCCTGCCTGGAGATTGACAATCCTACTGTGCCCTTTGTCCACCCCGTTCTGCTAGCATGATAGGATGAAATATGTGAAAAGGGTTAAGAACCCGGACATTTGTGGGCGGTCAGCTTGTGCTACCCAGTAGACACCACTGCTCTCCCTCCTGGAATTGCAAAGGGCATCTCTGGCTAAGATCACAGATGTGCTGTGTGGCCTCATTCCTGGCCGTAAGCCCCACCCTCCCTGCCTTGCCTTCTGGGGGGCCCAGTGGTGGCTGCCCCACTTTCCGAACGGCCTCTGCAGCTCTGCCTTTAGGGGGCAGCCAAATGGAAGGTCGGCAGGTTATTTCCATGCCGCGAAAAGTGGTACCTGGGGACTTTGGCTCACCCCGTGAGTATTAAAAGCTCAGGAACAGAACAGTGTCTTCCTCCTCCTGTTCAGTTGGCAACCCAAAGTCCCCAGCATGTCCTCCGGTGAGGACTCAGCAATCCTATATAGAGGTGAAAAATTGCTTTATGGAGGCAGACAAGGACAGACGTTCCCACCTAAGGGCTGGGCCTCAGACTCCAAGGCAGCTGGGAAACACACACACACCCCCGGCTGGGGGGGGGCATTTGCGTGACTCCCGATGGAGAGGCCAGAACGGGTCTAAGTAAGGGATGGAATCCAGACCCCAGACTTGCTTGGCAAAGACTAGCTGTGGGCACCTCTAGATCCCACAGGGGCTAAAGGGGATGCTAAAGGGGATGTGCTTTTTCTTTTGCTCAAGACTTGTCCCCCTTCCCAGAACTAACTTCACTCACTCCAGAGAGGAACCACTGCTCCGGTCCCCTCCCCCCACCAGCCAGGGAGCGTTGCCAGGAGAGGAATTAACATCCTGACGTCAGGGGCTCATCCCAGCCACCACCGACTGAAGCGTCTCTCTGCCAGTCAGCAGCAAATCTGGGGGATTTCCCTCCCCCCCCCATCAGCCACCCGTCTCCTATCTAGGGCAGTAGAAAAATGGGGATGTGCACAACTGAGGAAGCAAGATGGATGCACATGTCCCCCTTCCTACCCCTTCCTGTCTTTTTCCAAAAGGAGGAGAGAACCCAGGTGTCCTAGAACTGGAGACCCCCACCCCCTCATTGCCACCCCCTGATCTGTTTGGTAAGAGAAACCACAGGCTTCCTCCAAAGCCAGTGTGCCGGATAGCGCCCCCTGAAACCCATCTGCCAATCAATGGTTGCCGTAGAAACCAGTTGTGACCTTCAGCTCCTGACCAGGAAGGGCAAAAGGAGGGAGTTAGCTAGCTGGGGGAATCCCTGCAGGATGCTGTCTGTGCGCCCAAAACCCTTTGACACAGACCGGGTGGGCATCTCTTGTGCTAACTAATCCAGGATAGGTGGAGATTCCCTCCCTCCTTCTGTTTGTAAGATGGAGACAGAAATAGCTTCTAAGAAAACTGAAAGGGGTTGGAGAGAGGCATCTCTGGTCAAATAGGTTCTGTAGGTTGTTTTTTTTTTTTTTTGTAACACTACATAAACCTGTTGATCCAGTTTACCAGCGCATAGACACCACAAGCATTTCTCTCTTTCAGATCTGTGATTTGGGATACGTGCATCTCCATTTTCTGGAAGAAAGCCCCACGCTGCTGAAGATCTCCGGCTGCAGATAGAGGGGTTCTAATCTGATTCTCTGTGTGGACCCAGGGATGGTAGTTATGCCAGATAAATAGGGTCGCCAACATTCAGGTGGGGCCTGGAGATCTCCCAGACTACAGAGATCTGATCTCCAGACTGATCTCTGGACTGATCTCCACAACTGATCTCTGGACTACAGAGATCAATTTCCCTGGAGAAAATGGCTGCTGTGGAGGGTGGACTCTACGGTTTGATACCCCACCAAGGTCCCTCCCTTCCCCAAACCCCAGCCTCCCCAGGCTCCACCCAAGGATTTCCCAACCCAGGATTTCCCAATCCTGCATGATGGAGGTAAATTGGTTACATCACCTGGTAAATAACATTCCATTAAACCTCTGTTAAAGGGCAGGGTATTTTTCACCAGGCATGTTGGCCACCCTACCGATAAAAGTAATATCTGGAACAATGTATGTAATCATCTGTCTGTGTTGCTGATAGAGCTGGTTACGACATATGAAGCTGCTTTGCACTGGAAGCCAGACTATCAGTCCTATATCACGGAGCTTGGTGGACTGAGAGAGTTTTAAATGGAGATATTTCCTTTAACTGTTCTCCCTCCCCTCCCCAGAAAATCAGGGCAGTCATGGATCAGTGAAGAGATTGACCATTCCCATATTTAGAAAATCCAGATGCAGGTAAATCACGGGCAAGCAAATTCCTCCTTCGCATCCACACAATTTAACTATGTTCTTACACGTTAATCCATTGTGCATTTTGCTCTGCATTTACTAAATTGGGCCACTGAAATAGTGGCAGGGGCACCACCGAAGACCCCCGTTCCTGCATTTTTCAAAGGCATCTCCAAAGCCAACCCCAATCTCATGCGCTTGAACCATCAAGGGATTAAAAGGATGATTCAAATTGCATTAACTACTCTGTATTACACTCATATGTATTTAGATTTTTACAATTTTCTTCCCAAGAGCTGATGGCAGCACGCAAAGCCCCTGCTTTTACACCTCACCAAAACCGTGTGAGGTAGGTTCAGTTGGGAGAGAGCAACTAGCTCAAGATCACCCATTGTGTTGCCTGGTAGTGCAGGGATTTGAACCTGGGTCTTTCTGGGCTTAGTCCAATGCTGTAACCAATGCATCGCATTGACTTGGAAGGTTGAACTTTCTGATCTTGGATATCCTTTTATACCCTACTTTTCTTCCCTAGTGGGGACCCAGAACGGCTTATGACATCCTTCTCTCCTCCTCCATTTTATCCTCACAACAACCCTGTGAGGTAAGGGAGGCTGCAAGTGCTCATCTGGTCCAAGGTCACCCAGCAAGCTTCTGTGGTGGAGCAGGGATTCGAACCTGGGTCTCTCAGACCTAGTCTCCGACACTAACCACTACACCATGCTGACCCTGGACATTACTACCCAGCTCATGAACAGTCTGCTAAGTGGTGAGTATTTCAGAGAATGCTGCCTCAACCCCTGAGCTGTCCTTAAATGGTCCCGCGTGTGTCCTCTAACCTCTTTCATGCTTTTGGAACTGTGGGGGTGGAGCTCAGTTTAACCCTCTCTTTCCCAAGCCTCTTAACAAGGGCTTAATTTGAGGTGACTCACACATGCCTTGTCTGTCTGTATTCTGCTACTGACCTTGTGCCCAGAGTGGAAAAACCCCAAAACCAAACCAAACAATAGTAATAATAATAAAAAAAGATGAAGGTGCCCTTGAGCATGTGGAAAGTTCCCCCACTTTAGCTTTAATAACCCATATCCCCACATGTTTTGGATAAAGAGGCAAGAATTCCAGGCCAAATAAGCCTCCACGCAGGGTTTGAATCCCAGTGCGTCTCAGGTTAGTAATCAGCTGCTCGAGATCTTCCTCGGCCTGCCCGACTCCGTCTCTGCCGGCTGCTAAGAGCTAGGATCACTAGCTATTTTTAATTATTTTCCCTTGGGGTATTAGCAAAGGACAAATCCTCTTGTGTCTTCCCCGCTAGGGAAAGGCACTGCCTGCTTTCGGGAGGGACACCTTTTTCCACCCCACATTCTGAGACCGCTCATAACTGAACCTGGCTGATTAAAAGTTTGGTTAGGAAGTTTGAGTTAAAACTGGGATAAAGCACTCTATACAGGCCAGATGTTCAATGGGGGGGGGGGGGACTCCAACTGTGGGTGGACCCAGGAATCCTGGATTCCAGACCTCTGTTTTGAATTTTAACTTCGTACCTCTTTCTCAAGCTTTGCCAAGCACTAAGGGGCCAGAGATGTGGTGAAATACAAAGGGCAAGAGTTATGATGCGGGGCGGATCCAGTTTGAATCTTGCTACTTGCTACATGGCCTTGGGTAGCACACTTTCTGCTAGACTCAGGTCCCCCTCCCCCATCTGCAATGTGAAGTTAATAATACTGGCCTACTTTACAGGCTTGTTGTAAGGATGACAAGATGTCTGTAAAGAATGCAAAACGTGGTACAAATGCTAAGAATAGCCAAGAAACAGGTCCCTCTAAATTGTCCACTTGCTGCTTTCAATGTAGAAATGGAGATTGTGCCTTCTGCTGTGCCAACAGTTGGATGTATGGACCTATGAAGGTGCCTTATACTGAACCAGACCCTCAGTCCATCAAAGTCAGTCCTGTCTACTATGACTGGCAGTGGCTCTCCAGGGTCTCAGGCCAAGGTCTTTCCTATCACCTACTGCCTGGTCCTTTTAACTGGGGATGCCGGGGGTTGAACCTGGGACCTTCGGCATGCCAAGCAGAGGCTCTGCCACTGAACCACGGTCCCTCCCCAGGGCAGCATGCCTTCTAACAAATACTCTTTGGGGGTCTCAGGTAGGGAAAGTTCTTCCCCATCCCATTTTTCCTGCTATCCTTTTGCCTGGAGGTGCCAGTTAAGTGCCAGGGGATCAAACCTGGGCCTCTCTGCATGCAGCACGTGTCTTCTGCCACCAAGCTTGCCACAACCCAAATACTGCAGTTCCGATTACCAGATCTGCCCCCACCCCCAAGAGCTGGTATTAAGATGACTGATGCGCATCACCTCTCGGCTCATTTCCTTTCCAGACTCTTGGCTGCACATCCCCGCCACCCCCGCAAGCCTATTCTTCTTCCAGAGGAGAAAGCGGACCTCGAGGGAGGGGTGTGGTGGTGGTGTGTGTGTGTGTGGGGGGGGGTTGGTTGCTTGAAATTGTGCATATGGGGGGGGGGATGGACAGGGCAGCTGCATGTCTCAGAGAGGTTTGGTTTTCCTTTCTGTGCCTCCAGCCAGGCGGAGCTGGGATTCCAGCTGTGGCCACCTGATTATTTTTTGCTTTGAAACCGCAGGAGAGGAAAGGACAAATCAAGGTGAAAAGAGAGGAACACCCAGGAGGAGATGGAGAGAAAATGAAAATCTTTGTCAGGCCCTGGAAGAAGAGGAGCAGTGATAGGGTGGCAGTGATAGGGTGGCATTGTTGGGGGGGGTGCCCCATGGAAGTACCCCCCCCATATACTTACTGTCATTTAGACATTCATTTTAGTATTCCTCTCTGTGATCACTGAACCTATTAGCCCTTAATGAGGAAATAATTTCCCTGTTCTTTTCCTTGGGAAAGAGAGATAATTGTCCATTTCCCACCTTTGCCCTATCAGGCAAATTATTTCCAGCAATGCAAAATTCTGCAGTTGCTGCCTCAGCAGGAGCTGAAGTTTCAGCAAAATGGAAATGCATGGAAAGATCCTACTCAACTTAAATCAGGCCGGGAGTGAGGGGGAAAGGCTGTATGCATGTAGCTTCTTCCAGAAATATTTTTTATTCTTTTATTTAATCCATTTGTACCCTGTCTTTCTCCCCAATGGGTACTCAAACTAGCGTACATCATTCTCCTCTCCTCCATTTTTATCCCCACAACAACCCTGGGAGGTAGCTTAGGCTGAGAGCATGTGATTGGCCCAAGAGTCATCGAGGAAGCTTCCATGGCACTAGTGGGGATTTGAACCTGGGACTCTCAGATACTAGTCCAGCACTCATAACAACTACACCATACTGGCTGTCCAAGAGACTTTTGTCTTTCTTCCAGTGTTTTAAGGTTTGGGGTGAATAATTTGTATTCCTGAGCCATCAGGTTTCTTTCTCCAAGTTGCATTTCCTAAGCAAGAGACATTCCCATGTAGAAAACTGCGCATGGTGCTTCGTGCATCTGGGATGAGTTCACACATGTGGATGTCCACCGTGTGGGTGTCCCTCAGCAGACAGTGTGAATGGCCTGTGTGGAGCAGTGAAGCGTTTGGTGGGTTCAAGCCATAAAGGATGTTGCGTGCCTGCAAGACTTCGCTTGGAGAATAAGCATGAATGAACTGGATGAATGGCCCTGCGCCTGACACTTGTGGAGTGGGAGTGGGACAGGGGTTGCCAGGGGAGGCATCTCACTGTTTTGGTGCACAATGCGATTGGCATGTGAACATTTGCCTTGTGTGTAAAGTGCCATCAAGTTGCAGCTGCCCTATGGCATAGGGTTTTCAGGGCAAGAGACAAACAGAGGTGGTTTGCCATTGCCTGCCTCTGCATAGCAACCCTGGACTTCCTTGGTGGTCATCCTTCCAAGTACTAACCAGGGCTGATTCTGCTTAGCTTCCAAAATCTGATGAGATCTGGGCCGTCTGTTTGACATACAGGACAAAGTATGTGTCGGGTTGATGCCCTTGCTTACATGCAAGCAAATTCCACAAAGGAAATTTCATTTTGGGTTGTCTGTCAGATGATTTCTACGAAGACCAGGCTACTCATAGCCCTGTTAAAAATGTCCTAGTAGAAAGGTACATGGAAATTTGCTCAATCTACTTAGGTGGTTCTGCGTTCAGTGCGTTTTCATTTTGCAGAAAAGTCACGTACTCAAAGTGGTGGTTGCAGATGATGGCTTCTTCTTAGAACTGGGGGGCTTTGAGCCATCGAGAGATCTTGGTGGGAGGAAGAAGCCGCCTTAGGGGAAGATTCGACCATTTGCTTTGCTCAAGGAGCTGTCCGTTTCAGCACCGCCAAGAAGGAGGGAGCGCCAGCCACTTCTGGCTGGGAGCCCACAACACTCCAGAAGAGACGCCTGTGATGGGAAATTATTGGCAAAGCGTCCCTTTAAGGGATTGATTGGGAGGGGAGAGGTGCAGGAACAGGGTCAGCTTGGGGAAGGAGAGTGAGGTTTGAGAAGTGTGCAGTGGACCAATGAAATAGTTGGGGCCTGTGGTTGGAACCGAAGAGGCGGAACTAGAAGAACAGTGAGGTGGTACAAGTCATTGAAATGTGTGTGTGTGTGTTAAGTGCAGTCAAGTCGCTTCCAACTCATGGCGACCCTATGAATCAATGTCCTGCAAAATGTCCTATTTTTAACAGCCTTGTTCAGGTATTGCAAATTGAGGGCCGTGGCTTCCTTTATAGAGTCAATCCCTCTCTTCTTGGTTCTTCCTCTTTTCCTGCTGCCCTCAACTTGTCCCAGCATGGTTGTCTTTTCCAGTGACTCTTGTCTTCTCACAATGTGACCAAAGTATGATAGCCTCAGTTGAGTCATTTTAGCTTCTAGGGTCAGTTCAGGCTTGATTTGATCTATAACCCACTGATTTGTTTTTTTCGTGGTCCAGGGTATCTATAACACTCTCCTCCAACATCACATTTCAAAGAAATCTACTTTCTTCAATCAGCTTTCTTCAATGTCCAGCTTTTACACCCATACATAGCAATGGGGAATATGATGGCATGAATTAACTTAATCTTAGTGGCCAGTGACACATCCTTACACTTCAGAATCTTTTCTAGCTCCTTCATGGCTGCCCTTCCCAATCTCAATCTCCTTCTGATTTCTTGGCTGCAGTCTCCCTTTTGGTTGATGATGGAGCCAAGGAATAGAAAGTCTTGGACACTTTCAATTTCCTCATTGTCAACCTTAAAGTTGAGTAATTCTCAATTGAGTAGTCATTACTTATGTCTTCTTGATATTCAGCTGTAGTCCTGCTTTGGCACTTTTCCCTTTAACTTTCAGCAGTAGTCGTTTCAAATCTCTACTATTTTCCACCAGTAATGTATTTAGTTGGAAATAAATTGTTATTGACATGATGAAGAGACTGAACGTTGTCAGATTTCCAGATCTCTTTGGGAATCAGCTGTGGAGACGAATTGGAGGGATGTTACTGGCCCCAGTATTGGAAGTAGTAATAACAACACGCTTAATTTTTAATTTTATTTTATTTATTTATTTATTCAATTTATAACCTGCCCTCCCCAGCCAAGACCAGGCTCAGGGTGGGGAACATCACACATATAATATTAACAGTAAAAGTAATAATTCTAAAAATCAAACAATAAAACCCAATTAAAAACCATTAAAAACTCCAGATGGAGCTTAATTTGGCCCATAGTACCCAGAATAGGCAGTAGGTTGCCCCCCCCCCAATGAGAGTAACATAGAACAAGAGGGGGGGATAGGGAGGCCAGCAAAGGATGATACCCGCAGCTGTCCTCAACTGTAGGCCTGGTGGAAAAGCTCTGTCTTTTATTTTATTTACTTATATCTGCTTTTCTCCCCCAAAGCAGTTTACATCGTTCTCCAATCTTCTATTTTATAATCACAATAATCCTGTGGGGTCAGTTAGGCTGAGAGTTTTGTGACTGGCCCAAGGTCACCTGAGGCAGAGTGGGGATTTGAACCTGGGTCTACTGGATCCTAATCTGACACTTTAGCCACTACACCACCCTGGCTGTCTGTACACAGGGTGCAATCTAGCTGCAGCCCAAGCACTTCTAAATCCTACAGATTTCCATGGCAGAGTTCAGTGCCTGTTTAAACATCTCCCGCTGCAATCCATGGGATTCCAGAGTGTTGAATTTGGACAGGATCATTATAGCATTTGCACGCAGTGTTTTCTGAGTGTCCAAATTACACTTTGTCTTGGTCATCCCACAGAGGAGGCAATAGTGGGGGCGGGGGGGGGGAATCCAACCACCATCCAAGTATCCTTCCCCCAGCCTAAGGAGTCTTCCTCCAATAGAAGAACCACTGAAGATGGAAGAAGGTGCCTTAGATTGGAGGAAGGCTCCAAACTTTATCCCAAATGAAATGTGGGGTATAAAGATCTTCATAAATAAAATTTAAAAATTAATAAACTTTGCTCTGCGGAGTGATGGGATAGGGGGAGGATCCACCCTGTGGTCCTTACATTGCAGATTGGGGGAAGGGGGGGCAGAGCTGAGAGATGGCATCCTGCTAAGGCCATCCTGGCTGGGAAGAGAAATTTGATCCCATAGCTGATCAGGTGTGATATGTTTGGTGAGGGCTCCTCTATCTTGGTGCTGCTGCATTTCCTATTCCTTTCTAGAAAGTTCTGCTCATAGCTGGGGATAGGTAGTGGGTTTTTCCTTTGCCTCCATACCACTTCCTTTCACTGAAGCAATTACCATCATTTATTTATTTTTTTATTTAACAAAATTTATACCCTACCTTTCTGCCCCCACAACAGCTACCAAGGCAGCTCCCCTGCAAGTAGCAGGGAACAGTGAATGTTATTTAGCTGACTCCCTCATTAACATGCTTGATCTCTTACAGTATTAAGTCAAGCTAGGTTCCTTCCTCATGGTGACCTTTGACTGAGGGAGGGGTTATGGACAGGGTTGCTAATCTCCAGGGTGGAGATCAGGGATTACAACTGAGCCCCAGGCAACAGGCATCCGTTCCCGCTGTGGAATGTGGACTCTATGGCATTATACCCCATTGAGGTCCCTCCCCTCCCCAGGCTCCACCCTTCAGATTTCCAGGTATTTCCCACATGGACACATGCTTGTTAATACCTGAAGTGAGGCTGATGTCTAGATTGGATGCCCTTCCAGAGGAATTTCGTTATTGGCGCCCCCCCAATAAATTTTAGCCAATTCACTCTATTGATAGATAGAGCACTGTCTGTTCTTGATGGAGTTGGGGAGAGACAAAGGATTTAACGCTCCCCCCCCCAGTTCCTCAGTTATTTCACAAATGAAGGGGGTTGTCTGTTCCCACCCCCAAAGCTTGATCCCCCCCCCCCAAAGCTTGGCTAAACCCTCCGCATAGAGAGGCCGGGCTGATCTTTCCCTTTTCTTGCCCCGTGATCCTCTTTCCCTCCCTGCTGCCGTGGAAACCCCTTCCGTCTGTTGCCACAGTGACTCTGGGTCACATGGCCGCCCCCCTTCCCCAGTTGCTATGGAGACCAGATGAAGGATGAGGGAAGCTAGAAAAATGATGCCGAGGCCTACATCACCCCAACCCTGGCTGTCTTTGAGATCCAAGGGGGGGATTATCTTAAGCTTGGAGGTGGCATTAAGCCACACACGATGAAAATAATTAATGCCTGTTTGCTAAACGGGTAATACTGTGATTTCTGTCTGGTTCTGTTAAATAGGATGTTCACCCTGGATGCCATTGATTGGGGAGGGGATTGTGGTCTGATTAGTTACATTTTGATTTGACTTTGGGAGGAAAGATTGTTTTAAACTCTCAAGGCTTCTGTTTGCAACCCCCCCCCTCCTTATCAAATTCAGTGAATGATCTGGGGGCACCAAAACGCCACAGCTAAGCAACTGTAGGGAGGGACCTCAGTCAGAGACCCAGAGCGAGGGACCTGGGTCAGAGATTAAGCCTACATCAGGGGTGTCAAACATACAGCCCACAGGCCGGATCTGGCCCCTTGAGAGCTCTTATCCGGCCAGCCAAGGCAGCCACCACCCCACCCCGTCCCGATCAGGGCTGGTGAGCCTGCTGCAGACTCACAAACCGAGGCAGCCACCCCCCCCCAGTTCCGAGGTGTCAATGATCAAAGACTGTTAAATAAAAGAAAATACTGGAACCTGAGTGTTATTGTTTTAAACATGTTTGTATTTTAAGTAAAAACTAAAGTAAAAAATAATATTCTTAATTGGCTTTGCCTGTGTCTTCTATAAAGTTTGTATCTGCAGTGCCTGGCATTAAATTTATGCTACACATGGCCCGGTCTGACCAAGTGACATTTATGTCATGTTCAGCCCTTGCAACAAATGAGTTCGACACCCCTGCCCTACATGGCTTGGGACCAGGTATCTGAAGTCCCCTCCTGGCTGTCCCATCGATCAAAAAGCTCATTTGGTGGGTAGACAAGAAAGGGCCCTTTCGGTGGCAGCCCCAGGATTCAGGAACAACCTCCCCAGAAATGTGGGCGGGGCCACCTCACTTTCAATCTTTATGAGGCAGTTGAAGTTAGTTTTATTTAGGACTGCATTTGATAACATTTCTAGCAGTCCTAAATTGTGATATTAAATTTTGGGTTTTATGTATTTGTATTTTATCTATATTGCAAGCTGCCTTGAGTTTCATAAGAAAGGCAGCTAATACATGTTTTAAATAAAATTAATGACCCCTCCCAGAAACTACACTGTGTTTTTCAAAGGGACAGCATAATCTAAGGATAGAAAGATCATGTTCTTATTTGTTCCAAAACTTATATCCTGCTTGTTAGCCCATGTTTAAAACACACATACACAGAAAAGCAATTAAATGGAAGGCAATTAACGGCCTTTAAAAATAATAATAAAACCAGGTTAGACGAAACCATGCACTAGCAGGAATTCTTACAAGCCTCCAGAGATCTTAAGATTGTGATGCACCGAACAGCCTTCCTGGTTGTTCACAAAGGCAGAAAAGAAAAAGACGGAACTCCTTCAGATTAGAAGTATCATCAATAAATATGTGAATCATAAATAAACAGTATGATGCAGCCGTAAGTCAAAAGGGCTTGAAATAAAGTATGCATGAGCTGGAAACAATCTGTCGACTTTATGTATGTGTTGGAACAGATTCAGGTGTTGCTGTGAGATCCTGTTGTGTTATGGGGTGTGGTTTATTTTATTTACTTCACTGTAACCCCGCCTTTCTCCCCAGTGGGGACCTAAAGCAGCTTACTTCATCCTCCTCTCCTCCATTTTATCCTCCTGCCTACCCTGTGAGGTAGGTCACTCTGAAAGTGTGTGACTGGCCCAAAGTCACCTGGCAAAAATCCCTGGCAGAGTAGGGATTTGAACCTGGATCTTCCAGATCCTCGACTGACACTCTGTTTGTAGGTGTGCGGGGCAGCATCACCTGTGGCGCAATCTTCAATTGAATGGTACCCTTCTAAATCCAATGACTCCGATGGATTTAGAAGGTTATAACTGCTTAGAATTACTCTGTGAATGAGTCTTTAAGATCCCTGTAAAAATTACCACATTCGGTGAGATCCTTGGTCTTCTCTCCCAGAATCTGTAGGGGATCAGTTCACTCGTGCATGTATTGCTCATTGTTTGATTACCATGACACTGAAATGCTGCCACATGAAAAATACTTGGGTGTGATCTGATAGAAGGTTTGTGGAAAGTTCTAGCTGTGGTGGTTAAGAGCAGGTATGGCCTAGTGGTTAAGAGCAGTGGACTCTAATCTGGAGAACTGGGTTTGATTCCCCACTCCTCCACATGCAGCCTGCTGGGTGACCTTGGGCTAGTCACAGTTCTCTCCGAACTCTCTCAGTCCCACTTACCTTACAAGATGTCTGCTGTGGGGAGAGGAAGGGGAGGAGATTGTAAGCTGGTTTGATTCTCCTTAAAAGATAGAGGAAGTCAGCCTATAAAAACAAACCTTCTTCTTAAATCTGAGCAGCTGGGAGAGAGACAGAGGAGGAGCTTAGAGAAAGGTCAGTGAAATTTTTACTGTAAAGTTTGTGTTTTTCTCAGTGGCTGGGGAGCAGTAGTTGAGGTTGCTGTGTGTGTGTGTGTGTGTGTGAGTGAGTGCCTGTAGCCTGCTGGAGAGGGTTTCTGACTGGTTCTCTTTGCTGTTTTATCTAGCTGTAGCTGGCTGAAGGTAATTGCTGTGCTGTTGATTGCTGAGGGTGGGGCTGAGAGTATTTAAACAGGCTCTGCTTGCCAGAGGCGCTTGGCCTGGGGGCTCTGTAATATATCTATATTTTATGCGCTGAGTGTTTTACTTCTTCAAGGAGGGAGCCTTGAAAGAAGGTTTACCAGGGGAACTATCAGAGTAGCCTAGGAAAGAAACTTCAGAAATGGATCACAGCATTGTGGCTAGTGAGGGAGCTGAGGCAGTAACATGCAAGGTCTGTGGCATGTTTGTCTTTTTACCTGAGGGTAACATTAATTACACTTGCAGCAAGTGTAAGTTGGTAGCCCTGCTGGAGGAGAAGATACAGGGTCTTGAGGCATGCTTGTCCACACTCCATTTTTTAAAGCAAGGTGAAGAGTTCATGGACAGAACTCATCAAGCTCTCTTTAGCGAGCAACAGGAGCAGGAGAGTAAGGAATCTGAACAAATGGAGGTACAAACAACACAGGAGGATGCATGGAAGAATGTGGCCCACAGGAGTAGAAAAATCAGGACACATCCTGATCCTCTCTTGCTCAGCAATCGGTTCCAGGATCTCCCAATAGATACTGATTCTGGACCGCTGGAACAAGGGTGTGAAAGAAATTCGTAAAAGAAATTCCTCAGGCTCCTGCGCATGAGAGGACTCGATCTTCCGCCCCACAATTTAGGAAGAGGCGTGTTCTCGTAATTGGGGATTCCCTCCTGAGAGGGGGAGAGTCTAAAGTATGCCAACCTGACTTGTTGTCCCGAGAGGTCTGGTGTTTACCAGGTGCATGCATCCAGGATGTGACGGAAAGGGTAGGAAGACTCATCAAGCCCACAGATTATTACCCTTTCTTACTTGTTCATGTGGGAACAAATGATATTGCCTGGAACAGCCCAGAACGTATTAAAAGAGACTACATGGCTCTGGGTGAGAAGGTGAAGGACTTGGGGGTGCGGGTTGTGTTTTCATCAGTTCTGCCTGTTGAAGGTCGTGGCTTAGGAAGGGAAAGACGAATACTCCAAATTAATGACTGGCTGTGTAGGTGGTGTCATCAAGAAAGGTTTGGATTTCTGGACCATGGCTTACGCTTTCGAGAAGAAGCTCTTCTGTCAGGGGATGGTTTACACCTCACGAGGGTAGGAAAAAATGTGTTTGGTGAGAGCCTTGCAAACCTGATCAGGAGGGCTTTAAACTAAATCCTATGGGGGAGCGAGACAACAGTTTAAAGCCTTGAATGCTGATAATACCTGGAGATGAGAACAATAAAGATTTGCAGGGAGTGGCATGTATGCAAGGAAACATAAACTCACAGGTAAGTACAGAAATGAAAACCATGGGGCGCATAAACCACGGATTCTGATGTCTGTACACTAATGCGCAGAGTATGGGAAACAAGCAGGAAGAACTCGAAGCCCTAATACAGGAAGGGGGATTTTGACCTAATAGGCATTTATGAAACTTGGTGGGATGTCACTCATGATTGGAATATTAAGATTGAGGGGTACAACTTTTTTAAAAGGGATAGATTGATAAGGAAGGGGGAGGAGTAGCACTGTATGTCAAAGATGAAAAAGTACATGAATCTGAGCATGGTAGTGCAGTCAAGACTCTATGGGTAAACATAAAAGGAATAAGAAATAATCACGATATTCTCCTGGGGGTCTGCTATCGACCCCCAAACCAGGCAGAGGACTTGGATGGGACACTCCTAGACCAGATCTCAAAGTTCTCAAAGAGACGGGACATGGTGGTCATGGGAGATTTTAATTACCCGGATATCTGTTGGAAGTCAAACGCTGCTAAAAATGCAAGATCCAATAAACTCCTGAATTGTCTTGCTGACAACTTCCTATTCCAGAAGGTGGACAGGGAAACAAGGGGGTCTTCTATCTTAGACTCGATTCTCACCAACAGGGAAGAACTGGTCGATGAGGTTAAAGTAGTAGGCACCCTGGGTAGTAGTGACCACGTACTCTTGGAATTTACAATCTTGGGGAGAGGAAAACCTGTACGTAGTCAGACATGTAGGTTAGACTTCAAAAGAGCAAATTTTAACAAACTTAAACTTATGCTAGGTAGAATCCCATGATCAAAAATACTTAAGGAGAAGGGAGTTCAAGAAGGGTGGGCATTTCTTAAAAATAAAATACTGAAGGCGCAATCCCAAACCATTCCTATGAGAAGGAAAAATGGGAGGAGCCTAAAGAGGCCAGGGTGGCTCCATAAACAGATTTTTAAAGAGCTGAGAAATAAAAAAGACTCATTTAGGAAGTGGAAGTAGGGCCTTATAACCAAAGAGGAACATAAGCAAATGACTAGTGCTTGTAGGGAGAGTGTTAGGAAAGCTAAAGCACAGTATGAACTTAGGCTAGCGAGAGATGCTAAACGCAACAAAAAAGGGTTCTTTTCCTATGTACAGAGTAAGAGTAAGAACAAGATAAGCCCATTGCATGGACCGAAAAATTAAATTGTAACAGGAGATGAAGAGAGGGCAGAAATCCTCAATTCCTACTTTTCCTCAGTTTTTTCTTGTGAGGGAAGTGGTGCTCAACATGGCATAAACAGAACATGTGATGAGGGAAGGGATTTGCAGCCTAGAATTGGCATTGGGGTACTGCACAAACACCTGGTTTCTTTAAATGAAACAAAATCCTCTGGGCCAGATGAATTGCACCCAAGGGTACTCAAAGAACTTGCAGATGTAATTTCGGAACCTCTGTCCATTATTTTTGAAAAGTCTTGGCAAACAGGTGAGGTGCCAGAAGATTGGAGGCGGGCAAATGTTGTCCCCATCTTCAAGAAGGGGAAAAAGGAGGATCCAGGTAACTATCGACTCATCAGTTTGACTTCTATACCAGGAAAAGTGTTCGAACAAATCATCAAACATCCTAGAGCATTTAGAAAGGATGGATCTGATCACTCAGAGCCAGCACGGGTTTCTCAAGAATAAGTCATGTCAGACTAATCTTATATCCTTTTTTGAGAAAGTGACTACCTTGCTGGATCAGGGGAATGCTGTAGACATAGTTTATCTAGATTTCAGTAAGGCTTTTGATAAGGTTCCACATAGTATTCTAATTGACAAATTGGGAAAATGTGGGTTAGATCCTACTATTGTTAGATGGATCTGCAACTGGTTGACAGATCGTACCCAAAGAGTGCTAGTTAATGGTTCCTCGTCCACTTGGAGAGAAGTGACTAGTGGAGTTCCTCAGGGATCTGTGCTGGGCCCTGTGTTGTTCAACATCTTTATAAATGATTTGGATGAAGGAATAGAGGGGATGCTTATTAAATTTGCAGATGTTACTAAATTGGGAGGGGTAGCAAATACGGTGGAAGACAGAGCCAAGATGCAGGATGATCTTGACAGGCTGGAGAAATGGGCTAGAACTAATAAAATGCACTTCAACAAAGACAAATGTAAAGTTCTGCATTTAGGTAGGAAAAATCAAATGCATAATTATAGGATGGGGGAGACTTGTTTGAGCAGTAGTGTGTGTGAAAAGGATCTTGGGGTCTTAGTAGACTAAACACTGAACATGAGTCAGCAGTGTGATGCTGTAACTAAAAAGGCAAATGCAGTCTTGTTCTGCATCAACAGAAGTATAGTGTCCAGATCACGCGAAGTGATGGTATCGCTTTACTCTGTTCTGGTTAGACCTCAACTAGAGTACAGTATTCCATTTTGGGCACCACAATTTAAGAAAGATGTAGACAAGCTGGAACGTGTCCAGAGAAGGGCAACAAAGATGGTGAGGGGTCTGGAGACCAAGTCCTATGAGGAAAGGTTGAAGGAGCTGGGTATGTTTAGCCTGAAGAGGAGAAGGCTGAGAGGGGATATGATAACCATGTTCAAGTACTTGAAGGGCTGTCATATAGAGGAGGGTGCCAAGTTGTTTTCTGTTGCTCAAGAAGGTCGGACCAGTACCAACGGGTTGAAATTAAATCAAAAGGGTTTCCGTCTAGACATTAGGAAGAATTTTCTAACAGTTAGAGTGGTTCCTCAGTGGAACAGGCTTCCTCGGGAGGTGGTAAGCTCTCCTTCCCTGGAGGTTTTTAAGAAGAGGTTAGATGGCCATCTGTCAGCAATGCTGATTCTGTGACCTTAGGCAAATGATGAGAGGGAGGGCATCTTGGCCATCTTCTGGTCACTGGGGGTGTGGCGGGAGGAGGTGGTTGTGAATTTCCTGCATTGTGCAGGGGGTGGTTCCTTCCAACTCTATGATTCTAAATCTGTCAAAGCTCATTCACATGTACAAGTTGTCCCTTGGTGAACATGCGTGTCCTAACTGGGCCTTTATGGAGTGATTCTGCACTGAAGGAGGTTGGGGGTGCAATCCTAATAACGTGTTCCTGGCAGTCAGGCTCACACAGAATGTTTTTCAAAGCAAGAAGGGAGCTACTGGTGTAGGGAAATGCACCGTTAAATGGGAGGCTGCATACATTAGAATGCAGCAAGTTGGGAGGGGCACAAGAGGAAGGCTGGTGCATGGGTGGGAAGGCTTTATTATGCTCACTTGGAGATCTCCTGGTGCCGCAGGAAAACGGTGTGCAAATTCCAAAGCAGATCTGCCCTTCCCGTTTGTGTTGGTTTGAAATCAGTTTGAAACCAGTTTTATAATTATGCTTTTCCTGAAAAGAATTCTGGGATTTGTTGCACAGGAAAGGGTGCTGAGAATTATCTTAAGAGATCTCCTAAACCCTTTGCAGAAGAGAGATGGGGGGGGGGGTTGGTGGCTTTAAACTGGTTTGAGCATGTAGTGCAGATAATTCGCCCCACTTTCCCACTTTCAATCAGCAGTTGTATGAGCCGGATTTGACCCAGGGCCCACTCCTGGCCTAAGTTAGGTGTAGTGAGCTTTGTATTTTCAAGGGTTGCAGTGTGTGTGTGAGGATTCCCTCTGTCTCCAGTGCCCCTTTTCGTAAAGTTATCTTTGGAATTAATTGATTGCCTTGAGATTACTTTGGGAGTGGAAGTCCAGCAGTTCGGAGACCTGACTGTGTTCTTACGACACAGGACTTGGGTGTGTCTGCATGTGGAGTTGGGTCAATGGGGCACAACCAATGTAGTCAGAGGCGTGTGCATTGCAGGTTTGGAGTACAATGTACAGTTGATGCTGTTTGTGGGTCAGGGAGGCCTGGATTTAGGGGGCAGCTTGAACAAATATTGGGGACAATGTCAGAGATAAAATTTTAGATCTATGGGGTTTTTAAATAACATTTAGCTAACAAATGTTAAAGCTTGGAAGTACTTTACGGGCCAAAAACTGTGGAGCACATAAAAGCAGAAGTTGGGAGTGTAAGTTTGCCAATTGTATGGTTGCTTTTGAGGAGACAGAAAATTTCACAGCAAAATATTATTATTTTATTATTATTTATTTGATTTATAGGCTGCCCTTTCTTGACCAAGGCCAGGGTCAGAGCAGCTCACAACGTTTTAAAACAATTTTAAAAAACAATCAATGAATTACTTTATTATTGTAAATAGCATTTACAATAATAAAACCAGGAGCCTTCACTATAGCAGCACAGTATATCTGTAAAAAATACTAAAATCAGCAACAATACTTATACCAGTTGGTATTGCAGAGGCAGAGTGAGGAGGAGGAGGGGAGGACCGCTAGATGGAAAACCATCGCTGTCCTCAACAGTAAACCTGGTGGAACTGCTCAGTTTTACAGGTCTTGCGAAATTGCTTTAAGTCTTGCAGGGCCCGAATTTCTCTGGGCATAGCGTTCCACTGGCCCTGGTTGAGGACAGCTGGATAATCTTTGGATTGGGGATCACCAATAGATTTTCACCAGTTGATCAAAGCGCTCTCTGGGGTGTGTATTGGGAGAGGCGGTCCAGCAGGTTCTACAGTCCAGACTGTTTAGGGCTTTAAATGGAAGTGTGAAGCTGGCAGCTTGAAAATTAACTCATGTAGCTGTGTTTGTTTGTGCAACCTATGATGGTGGTGGTAGAAAGGGCCATCAAGTAGCAGCCAACTTATGGCAACCCCATAGAGTTTTCAAGGCAAGAAACATACTGAGGTGGTTTGCCATAGCCTGCCTCTTCAAAGCAATCCTGGAATCCTGGCCCTAGGTGGTTTACTGTCTAAGTACTGTGTGTGTGTTAAGTGCCGTCAAGTCGCTTCCGACTCATGGCGACCCTATGAATGAAAGTCCTCCAAAATGTCCTATCTTTGACAGCCTTGCTCAGATCTTGCAAATTGAAGGCTGTGGCTTCCTTTATTGAGTCAATCCATCTCTTGTTGGGTCTTCCTCTTTTCCTGCTGCCCTCAACTTTTCCTATCATGACGGTCTTTTCCAGTGACTCTTGTCGTCTCATGACGTGACCAAAATACGACAGCCTCAGTTTAGTCATTTTAGCTTCTAGGGTCAGTTCAGGCTTGATTTGATCTATAACCCACTGATTTGTTTTTTTGGCAGTCCACGGAATCTGTAACACTCTCCTCCAACACCACATTTCAAAGGAATCTATTTTCTTCCTATCAGCTTTCTTCATTGTCCAGCTTTCACACCCATACATAGTAATAGGGAATATGATGGCATGAATTAATCTAGTCTTGGTGGCCAGAGTCACATCCTTACACTTCAAAATCTTTTCTAGCTCCTTCATGGCTGCCCTTCCCAGTCTCAATCTCCTTCTAATTTCTTGGCTGCAGTCTCCCTTTTGGTTGATGGTGGAGCCAAGGAATAGAAAGTCTTGTACAATTTCAATGTCTAAGTACTAATGAGGGCAAACTCTGCTTAGCTTCCACGATTGGGCTAGCCTGGGCCACCCAGGTCTGGACATATATGGTGGTGGTGGAAAGTTACAACAAGTTGCAGCCCACTTATGGTGACCCTGTATGGTTTCCAATGCAAGAGATGAACAGAGATGGTTATCCATTACCTGCCTCTGCGTAGCAACCCTGGACTACCTCGGTGGCCTCCCATCCAAGAACTAACCAGGGCTGACCCTGCTTAGTAACCAAGATCTGCAGAGATCAGGCTAGCCTGAGCCATCCAGATCAAGGCGGTGCAACCCATAGTCCATAAATAAACCTACATGGATGCAATCTGTCCAGGTGTGGACAACAGCCAAGTGAATGAGAGACCTTTTGAGTGTACGCGTGTGGGTTGGAAGCCAAGGCTAGAAAGAAGACCTGGAATGGCGGCATGTCAGTAAAAGCTCCAGAAGATCTGTGAGTCCAGATCACCCCGCCAGGTCTCCAGGTCATAGGTCAAGACCACCCACCACCATGGGACCTGAAACGATGGGTGCCAAGATGACCCTAAGTGGCAAGACTCCCCTGACAAGAAAGCAAAGGTGGAGAGAAGGAAGAATGGATTACAAAATCCCAAGATGCCTGAGGTGGGAAAGAATGTTCCCCCCAAAGATGTTATCTCCTAACCAGACAGCATCAACACTTCAGGCTTCGCCAGCCATTTTAGGTTAGTGGGCACATCCTGTATAAACCCCAAAGGCTTCCCCAGGGGGTCAGGCAGACCTTTCCCTGGATAAATTTCTCCTGACCGGTCAGCATCCAGACCAGCCACTGAGTGAGAGAGTGTATTTTATTTTTGTAATTAATCAAAGCTGCTGTTTTGCTCAAGATCTCTGGTCTCTCTCAGCAACCCCAAGCTGGATCCTAAGGAGCTAAAATTGCTGGTTTCAGGAGGAAAAACCCGTTGGCTGATCCCCGACCCTCTTAGAATATATTTCTAACAACAATAATTTCTGTAGTTCTTGTAGGCTATCCGGGCTGTGTGACCGTGGTCTTGGTATTTTCTTTCCTGACGTTTCGCCAGCAGCTGTGGCAGGCATCTTCAGAGGAGTCACACTGAAGGACATTGTCTTTCAGTGTCAAGTGTGTAGGAAGAGTAATATATAGTCAGAAGGTGTTTCTGTGTTTGCAAAGTCTTTGGGAGGGAGATAGGGTGGGACTTGTGGGTGTTTTGTGAGTCAGCATTGTGTACCTGGGGAGGAGGGAGATGTGTCATGCTTCTGAGGTGTCCTATGATATTTAGTGTCTAGGGGGTGTCTGAATCTGTGGGCTGGAGTATGTGAGTATCGAGGCCTGTGCTTTGATAATAATTTTGGGTGCTCTTTCTTTGAGTGCTCCGGCAATATGGTTCTTTGGCACAGTAACATCTATAAATCAGGGTGCATTCAACGCCAGGACCTGCCTCTCTTCGAGCATAATTTGGGGGCCCTCTGGTAGATGTGTGTCGGCGAGGTTTGGGGATCCCCTGCCCCCTTCTCCCCCACCTTGGAGAAGGTGAATTCTGCAGTAAAAGGGGTGGGTCTTACTGGTGGGTTGGTGTGTAGGGGGGAGCCACAGCTGATTGGCTGTTGCACCCTCCCTGGCTCACACAGCAGAGGCAGGAGCCTGCCGGGGACTGTCCTTCCGCGCCTAGCAGCCGTGGGTACAGCATCCCTGGCTGAGGTCCAGGTGGCTCCCTCCTTTCCCCTCTGTCTGTCTTGTTCTCTCTCTCTCTCTCTCTGTTTCCCCATCCATCAGTCTGTCCATCCGTCCACCTGTTTGCTTGCGAGCCGGCTAGACAACCCCGGGAGAGTCTAGATCGTCCAGGCTGAGACGGAAGAACCACCAAGATGGGGGTAGGTACCACGCAGTCTCTCTCTCTGTGTGTGCACGTACGGAAGGACTCTGCGGACATCCCCACATCATTCTCTCCTGGGGGGGATCTGTAAATTCCAGATTGCACCTTGCGCCTTGACATCCATGTGTCCTTGTGCCGCATATGCGCTTCTAGCAGTGTCGCCATGTCTGCCCCGGGATTGCATGTGCAGGAGAGAGATTTATTGGCGTATGGGTGTGTGCTTTTTTGCTGTTCCTGTGTGCTTTCTGTGCATCTCTCACTGTCTATCCCATGACTCTACCCTGCCGCATCTCTAATCCTAGAAATTTCACCTGTCTGCACATCGCAGGCACACATATATCCCTCCCAAGGTGAGATCTGCATAGAGAGACATTTGTAAGCATTTCTGTGTGCCACATAGTGCGTGTGTGAACCTTTCCCAGCTCTGCGTGTTGGGGAATATGTGTGCTGGCATGTGGATCCTGCGTGTCTGTGGCGTGTGATTCGGATCTATAGATGCTTGCGCATGGCATGCAACCGAGGCGCCGGTGCCCGTATGTGGCACCCCCCCACACACCCATCCAGTAACCTTCCTTTCCCCTCTGCCTGTTTCTTATGCGCAGGCAAAGTAACCCTTGCCCTTGGGGTGTGTGTGTGTGGGGCTTCTTAGGCCTGCCTAATTTGCCCTTTCTTGATGCTCAGGAAATATTTTTAACTGCTAGGCACAGATAAAGCCTTATCGCCCCTGTACTGTTCTGGGAACCACAGAGATGTCATGCCAGTGTTCACAAACAGGACTGCTTTATTTTTAGTGTGTTGATGTGAAATAGTTTTAAGGACTGGACACCCCCCCCCTTTTCAGGTTGTTTTGAGGGAGGTTTTCTTGGATGTTGCGGTGCCTAGAAGACATTGGGGGGGGGGGTCTTTGCAAATTGAACATCTTTGGGGGGAGGAAGTACAATGATTGTCCTGGGGGGGTGAGTTAACAGGGCAATGATAGAAAAACCTCTCCCTCCCCATAGCTGACAAAATGTTGGGGAGGGATGGAAAGCTGGGGAAAGAAAGATGAGTCACTGGGCTAGAGTGAGAACACAAGGGGGGGGGGGGAGAGAAGAGAGGCAAGAGTCATGGTAGGGGGTCTCCAGAAAGGATCCAGAGATGGTGCTGAGAAAGGAGGGGGGTGCAGCGCTGTGATTGCCCCTCATTGATATTCCGGGGCTGTCTTCTCCTCTGGGGGGCTGCGGCAGGAGAAGGTGGAAGCCAAACCAACCCTGGGACACCCAAGGTGGGGGTGGGGTGGTGGAAGGGGAAGATGGATCCATACCAAGGCCATCTTTTTTTCCTGCCCCCCAGGAAGCTGGAGAAGCTGCTGCCAAGTTGAGGAGGGGGACAGAGAAGGAGGGGTCCCAGACACCCCATTTGATTTCTGGAGTCCCTGCTTTCCCAAGTGCTGGGACTGGAATGCATATATACATATATATTTGGAGGGGGGGGTGAATGTCTGGTTTGGGAAATCGTAGTGAGATGACCCCCCCCCCCAGTATAGGGAGGGAGAAAACCCCAGCATAGGGAGGGTTTATTTTGGGGGGGGGGGAGAGATGCGGACCCTAGGATTAAGCATCGTTTTCTTTGGGAGGGGAGAGAAGTTGCAGGAACAAATGGGGGGGGGGGAGAAGGAAGGTTTGCAAAAAGACCAGCACGGGGCTTGCGGGGAGGGGGAGGGGGGAGGGGAGCATATGGCCCGGGAGGGAGCAGCTAATCCGCCTGTCTTCCCGCGGAGGGGGGGAGGGGGGACCCATCCAAGCGACGGCATCGATGCAGCAGCTGTAACCTTGCGAAGATCAGGAAGGGGGGGGGAGAGAGAGAGCGAGAGCCAGCCGGGCGCGGGGGGGGGGGGAGGAAAAGGCGAGGCAAAGGGCATATAAGGCAAGCTGGGGGTTGGGATTCTCGGGGGGGGGGAGAGCCGAAGGACTCCCCAACACCTCGGCAGCCGCTTGCCCAGAAGTAAAAGCACCGGGGGGGGGGAGGAAAAGGGGAGGGGTGACTTTCCTCCCCCCCTCCTTTCGTTCCCCTTTGAGCGCCCCCCTTCCGTTTGGTGTCTGCAGATGATAAGAGGTGTCCTCCCTGCGGAGGGGGCGAGGGCAGCTCACCAGGAGACCTCTGACGCCCCCCCCCCCCGATGCTGTCCCCACCACCCCTGCATCCCTGCTTGGAGCACCTCCGGCCCGGGCCCCCCCCCCCGGCCCCAGTCTCCCCCCCCCGGCTCCAGTCTCCCCCCCCCCCGGACTGGGCGGTCGGAGGGGCCGGGCGTCCTGCGCACGGGTCACCCCTGGGCCGGCTCGCCCTCGTCTGCTCCCCGGGAGCCCCGTGGGGCGGTGCGGGGCGGTGCGGGGCGGGGGTCCCCCTCGGCCCTCCTCTGCCCCCTCCTCTCCTATGGGTCTCTGCGGCTGGCGCGCCTGCTGCAGCGCTGGCCCGGTGCCAGGCAGCTCTGCCCGCCGTCGCAACGCCGCGGAGGAGGGGGGGTGGCAGGCGGGCAGGCGGGCAGGCACGACCCTGCTGGGCTGGGGAGGCCCGGCAAGCGCCTGGTGGGGTCCGGGGCTGCCCCCCCTCCGTCCCCCCCCCCCCCGTAGCCCTGCCGCCCCTGCGCCACCCGCCTCCGCGATGCGCCTCCCGGGGGCGGGCCCGGCCCGGCCCTGCCCGGTCTGCAGCAGGGAGCGCGGGGCTTCCCCCTCCCTGGAGCCCCCGGGGGAGGGCCAAGAGCCTTTGACCCCCTGCAGCCGGCTCGCCCTGCCAATGGCCTGTGGGGACCCTCCGTCCCTCCCTCCCTCCCAGGCCCTGGATTGCAGCTCTGGGGGAGGGGAGGGGAAACAGTTGCCAGTGGGCAGTTTCTCCCCAAGCAAGGGGAAATGTGGTGCAGGGGATGAATCCAGCACATCACTGATGGAGACAGCCGGGGGTGAGGGTGTGAGGGCTCCTAAACGTGTGCATGCAAAGGAAGGAAGCATCTGCATGTGGATGCAATATTAAATGCTGGTGGATTTGGGAGTGTATGGGAGAAGCAGTTGTACATATGGTTGGGGGGGTGTGGTAGCACATTTGTGTGTGGATGCGTGTGCACCAGTGCAACGGACTTGTTTTCTTATTTTCTTTCCTCCTGCGTGCATCTGTCTTTGGTGTAGACACCTGTTCGCATGCCTCTGTCTGTTTGTGTGCCTTCGAATGTGCGTTCAGTATAAGGGCTCCGTGCCAGTCTTTTCAAGTATACGACTTCCAGGCAAGGCGATACTACTGTAACAGGCCTTGTTTGCTATGGGGATAGTGAATAGGGGTGGTTGTGGGGCAGCTCTCGGCGCTCCCCTCCACAATGACCCAGAGGAGGAGGATCCCAGCTCTCGGACACACACTGGGGGCAGCGTTTTCCACCCAACGGGGCCTCTTGCCTTCTGATCAAGAGAAACGGAAGGGCATCTCAAGGTCAGTCAAGGTCATGGAAATATTCTTTGGGCCTTAAGACACAGGCTTATTTGTTGCTTTTATATTCCATCTTTCCTTCCGTTCAGGTAATGGGCAAGGCCAAATCTGGGTAGCTTCACAGATGGACCAACATCTGGTACCTTCAGGCTGCAAAGATTGGATCGACCCCCCCCCCCCTTATGAACACTCGCCCCACTGAGTCCTGCCCAAGTCTCCTTCTAGGAGGCTAGAAGGACAAGGAGAAGACAAGGTGGTTCGTATATAGATGGTCGTTTTTCAGAGACTTGAAGGTTGTATGATGGAATCATTGTTTTTGGTGTGCATGGTCTTTTGTTGTTGTTTGTATGCATAGTCAAATAGGTTTTGCAGGTTTATGTATTGCTCCCAGAACCTGCAATACCTGTTTGACTTAGAGACCATAGCAGGATTTGGTTGGGGAAGATTAACATTCTGCAGCTGGCAGTGATGGTTTGATCGTACCATCTTCAAGTCTCTGAAAAAATTCTGCATGCGCACACTTCCCTGACCAGATGGAGATTGATCTAGGACTGGGCAAGGTCATGGACAGGCAAAGACTCAGGTGGGCTCAGTTTGGTGCCTCTTTTCTAGTATGGGAGTCACGTATAGTTTCAATTGCCAGATAAAGATTCAATACTTCTAATGATTTCCCTGAAGTGAGGGACAGGTGCTTTGTTCATGCTCAGGAGCACCCTGTGCTTCACAGATTCCAAAGGTGACATGTACGTATATATAAGGTAAGCCATTCTTGATGAGGGACAATGGATGGAAAGTGTATGGCTAGCCAAAGACCACCCTGCAAGTTCTTCCTAGCTTGTTGGGCAAGCAGATGCTGCCCTGTTACCCTCCAAGGGCGGGGCAAGTGGACGCTGGCTCCTCTTGTATGCTGGCCAGGAACGTGTGCGTGCAACAGGTCCCAAAGGGAGGTGGACCGTGGCCTCTGGAACCAGCCCAGCTCTGGAACCTGGATGGGAAACCACACCTGCAGTGCAGAAGTGTCTGTGCTCCTGGGGCACTGATGCGCTTGCACGCCTTTGCATAGGCAGAGACACCCATGGGCTTGTGGACTGAGAGGAGTTTGTGATCCTCGTCCATCGCTTCCCATTCCTGGTGCAATGATGGAGGTATGAAAATGCCTTCTGCTTGGCCAGAGCATCGCGACATCTAGCCTAGCATTGTCTCAGGCAACGGTCTGTCCCCAAAATGGGAAACATGCCAAAGATCAAACTTGGGGTGGGTGGGGGCTCCCACAACAAGAGTATGTGCTTCCCCTCGGACGTACGGTCTCGTTGGCTACCTAGCAGGCAACCCTCTTTTCTGTGCCCCCCTCTTATCCCTGAGGATCTTGCAGGGATTCTCTTTCTTAGGACAAAATCAGGATGCTCAAAGTTGTGCCTCTTTGTCATTGACTGAAGGGAAAGCCACAACGTCCACGAGGAAATAAACAGATGGCTTTCTTTAATCCATTTATTCTTTAGGAATGACGACAAACCGATAAACAAGCCTAATGAAACGAAAACATGAATTAATTCAAAGCCTGTTGATGCCCATGAGAACTGCCATGATGGGCCCCAAAACAAGTTTCCTCCTTTAGTCTAGTGTGCCGTTCCTAGCAGCGGCCTGCAAGACGCCTCTGGAAGCTCACAAGCAAGACATGAACTGATGCTGGGAGGAAACCCGATAAAAAGGCATCTGGTATTCAGAGGTATAGTGCCTCTGAACATGGAGGTTCTGTTTAGTCACTGCGGCTAACAGAAACTGATAGGCATCCTCTGTGAATTGAACGAATCCTATTAAACAGCCCTTAAGCTTGTGGCTATCGCTACAGCACGTGGGACTAAGGTAAAGGTAGTCCCCTGTGCAAGCACTGAGTCATTCCTGACCCATGGGGTGATGTCACATCCCGACGTTTCCTAGGCAGACTATGTTTACGGGGTGGTTTGCGGGCGCCTTCCCCAGTCTTCCCTTTACCCCCAGCATGCTGGGTCCTCATTTGACCGACCTCGGAAGGATGGAAGGCGGAGTCAGCCTGAAATTGACTCCTGTCGGGATCGAACTCCGGTCGTGAGCAGAGCTTTTGACTGCAGTACTGCAGTTAACCACTGTGCGCCATGGGGCTCTTCCATGGGACTAAGGGCCTAGTAAAAACTGAGGCCCAGGTACCTGAAGCCTTTTATGCATGGCTGTTTCACTCGCCGTCACCACTTCAGGTCTTGTTTGGATTATGCATGTGGTTTCCGACCGTCCGAGGTCGCCTGGCTCTCCCCCTGCGTTTTGCCTGCGTTTTCAAATTCGCAATAAAACAGGTCCCTCAAAACACAGAGGGAGAGCGTGGGGCAACCGCTGACGGTCAGAAACGGCCTGCACAATCGACACAAAGACCCAAAGTCGTCAGAGGGGTGACAGCGAGTGAAACAGCCTGGCATATAGGCCTTCCCAGTCAGAAGAGGAAACCCTCTTTGTAGAGCAGTTTCAAAGGATAACCATGTTGGCTAGATTCATAGAGCGTATATTCTGACAGGGAAAAATTGGAGTTCGGGGCAAAATGTCCTAAATCTTATTCAAATAGAATGGCATCATAGGATTGACAAGCATGGATTAGTTAGCTCAAGCAGGTTCCCCCATCATCCGTCTTTCTGTGTTTGAAATCCCACCTTGCCCTTCTTTTCAAGAAAACGAAAATATAGCCTTTGGTTTCAGAAACTCACTCTTATCCTTTAAGGAATTAAAAACAATACCCAGGGTTATGGTTGCCAACCTCCAGGTGGTGGCTGTGGATCTCCTGCTATTACAACTGACCTCCAGGCGGCAGATCAGTTCGCCTGGAGAAAATGGCCGCTTTAGAAGGTGGACTCTATGGCATTATATCTCATCAAAGTCCCTCCCCTCTCCAAACCCTGCCCTCTTCAGGCTCCATCTTCAATATTTCCAGGTATTTCATAATCCCTACCTAGGGTAGATCATTATCCCATGACTTGTCATTCTTTTTCCTACATCTTTTGTACTGTCTGTTTTCATTGGATCCATAGAGTGCAGATATCTTGGGTTTCCTTCCAAGGCTGAGAAACGCTATCAAAACTCTAAAATATTTCAAATAACAACCCTTCCAAGTGACATTTTTCTGTCACAGTTTTCCATCAGTGAATTATGCTCTGTGTGAATGAGGTGACCTTCTGGCACTTATGGGAAACAGTCGGGCTTTGGTCAGGCTCCGTGTGAATGGAATCTTACAGCGCTGGGAATCCCACCAAAAAATGACCTGTGTTTGCATGGGTTCAGCATGCAAAATTGGATAACCAAGAAGAGGTTCTTGGTTGATATTCCTGATTGTGATGGAACAGAGGTGCCTGTGGTCTGTAATTTGCCCATGGGTGTTAAGAGAGCTGCATTCTTGGATTGCTGCGAATTATGCTGGTATCGGGGGTGGGGGTATGCCACAGAAGATATATTGTCCAAAATTTGTTTCTCCAAACAAATTCTGGGAAATGAGAGTTTCATGTTTGGGATAGATCAGGTCTATCATATCCCCAAGAAGACGCTTCTACAGGGAATTTACATGCCAAAGATGCAGATGTTTGGGAGATGCTCAAAGGAAGAAATTGTGAACCCCTCTTCCATGCCTTGATCTCTTTTTTTCTCCTCTTTCTACGCAGTACGGCCGCTCAGACAGCTACCGTGTGGCGACCACGCAAGACAAAAACGATGAGAAGGACTCGGCCAAAAAGGGCAAAGCACAGAAAGCCCGAGACATGGACGATCTTAAGAAGGAAGTGGCGTTGGTGAGTGAGAAAGGGGCTGCCGGCATCAGGGGTGTGTGTGCTAGACTTTTACTAGCAAGTGGCTGTTGGGCTTCACTCCCAGGTCATTTACTGTGTGACCTGATGTGGACTGACTCCAGCTTAAACTCCGTGAAATCAGTGAATTTAGATTGGAGTAACTCTGCTTCAGATCAATCTGGCAGTGGTAGACTGTAGAGTGGGAGGGAGGAACTGAAGGAGAGAGCAGGACGGCCTCTTAATTCTCACTCTATTTTGCACTTTTCCAGACTGAGCACAAAATGTCCATCGAGGAGGTGTGCCGAAAATACAATACCGATTGTGTGCAGGTAATAAAACGCAGCCCTGACCTGGATAGCCCAGGCTAGTCTGACCTCATCAGATTTCAGAAACTAAGCCGGGTCAGCCCTGACTAGTACTTGGATGGGAGACCACCAAGGAAGTCCAGGATTGCTACGCAGAGGCAGCCAATGGCAAACCACCTCTGAATGTCTCTTACCTTGAAAACCCTGCTGAGGTGCCATAAGTTGGCTGCAACTTGACAGCACTTTACACACACAATGAAACCCAGGCAGCAGGGTTTTTCTGCCCCCCCCCCTCCATACTGGGGTGCTAGAGTCTCCCTCCTCAAGGACCGGGGATGGTTTGGGGAGAATAGCAGTGCTGTGTGATAGTAGTAGTATCTTCTGGAGAGAATTGGGGGTGGGGAATGAATTGGCCAGTATTGGGTGCTTGACAGATGGCTATAAAATCCACAAGAAGCTTGAACCTCCAAAACAGGATTTGACAAACTAGTTTGAGAAATCTGTTTATACAGGATGAGGGTCAAAAGGAAAAGGAAAACAAAGTGGTTGCCTGGGCCAACCTTACCAGGGACATTTTTGCGCATTGCCTTGGAAAGAAAGTAGTCATAAACATTCTCCATAAAGAAGCAACTCAGCTCAGTGAAGCTATGCAGCAGATCCCTAAGAGGGTACCATGTTCTGACTGCCATCTCCGTGCGACATTTGGAAGTAAGAATTTATGCGTCAGGTTCCTCGATGCCGAGGCCTGGAATGCGGTGTATTTCCTGAGGCGAAATTCAAGTTGTCTTGGTGCCTCTTTTGAGTAGAGGAAGGTGTGAGAATTATATTGTGCAGAGAAATCCTTGGAGGGGTGAAGGAATGAAAGCACAGGTGAGGGGGAGGGGGTCCAACAGGGGCGGCTCCATTGCAGGCTCATAAAAGAATGAGCTTCTCTGTCTCCCTACCAGGGTCTGACCCACAGCAAAGCCCAAGAGATCCTGGCTCGCGATGGCCCCAACGCCCTTACCCCACCACCCACCACTCCCGAATGGGTGAAATTTTGCCGCCAGCTCTTTGGAGGGTTCTCCATCCTCTTGTGGATCGGGGCCATCCTCTGCTTCTTGGCCTATGGCATCCAAGCGGGCACCGAGGATGACCCGGCAGGGGACAATGTAAGTCCTGGGAAAGAGCCCTTCTGCAGTGGGTTAGGGATGCCCGGGAGGGGGAAAGAGGAAATGGGGTAAAACGAGGGAATCCCACGGGGCTTCCAAGATTCCAGCTTCCTGTATCTGCTCCCACCCTTCTACAGCTGTACCTCGGTATTGTCTTGGCTGCTGTGGTCATCATCACTGGCTGTTTCTCCTACTACCAAGAAGCCAAGAGCTCTAAGATCATGGAGTCCTTCAAGAACATGGTGCCTCAGGTATGAACTGCAAATAAAGAGTGTACTGATAGGGCTACTAGCCATATGCAGTGGGTAGAACTTGGTTTCACTAGTTAGACCAGCAGAGTTTTATCTGGTACCCAATATTAGGGTCTGCAAAGGCAACAGTCTCAAAATTCTGCCTGGCAGTCCGTGATCTCACCAAATGATTCCAGGCTCCATGCATAGGAGCCCTGTGGCGCAGAATGGTAAGCTGCAGTACTGCAGTCCAAGCTCATGACCCGAGTTCGATCCTGATGGAAGTTGATTTCAGGTAGCCGGCTCAAGGTTGACTCAGCCTTCCATCCTTCCAAGGTCGGTAAAATGAGTACCCAGCTTGCTGGGGGTAAAGGGGAGACGACTGGGAAAGGCACTGGCAAACCACCCCACAAACAAAGTCTGCCTAGTAAACGTTGGGATGTGACATCACCCCATGGGTCAGGAATGACCTGATGCTTGCACAGGGGACCTTTACCTTACCT
Source organism: Euleptes europaea (assembly GCF_029931775.1). NCBI lineage: Eukaryota > Metazoa > Chordata > Lepidosauria > Squamata > Sphaerodactylidae > Euleptes > Euleptes europaea. The sequence goes on from NC_079314.1 coordinate 1,358,125, forward strand.
TTACCATGCATAAACTGCCTCCCCTAATTCCTCTGGATTCTAGCCTAGCTCTTCCCCAATTCCTCCAGATTCTAGTGTGGCTCCACCCCTAATGCCTCTGGATTCTAGACTGGCTCCACCCCAAATGTCTTCAAATTCTAATCTGGTTTCTCCCCTGGCATCCCTCCCCAAATTACATTTTGGCTCCACCCCTGATAAATCCAGTTTGTCCATTGCTCTGTTTTTGATTGCAAAGTTCTGATCAGGTGTTGTGCTTTGTTCTTGGTTGGCAATCGATATTTTTGCAGTCTAAAGTTTGTAACGCTGCATATGAATGGTACAAGTGATCCGAGAAAGGAGATCAGCCCCAAACCTCTGATCGCTTCCCAACACACTTCTTGAAGTCAGCCTTGGTGTCCTAGAGATCAACATGTCGCAGTATTGTCATGAACAGTGTGGGCTAGCTGGTTAATTCTCGAACTGTGGCATAACACTGTTGAGAGGCAGTGCGGTTTAGTGCTTAGAGTGCTAGACTAGAATTTGGGAGACCCAGATTCCCCACTCTGCCGTGAATGCTCTCTGGGTGACTTGGGCCAGTCAAACTTTCAGCCTAACCTACTCCAACAGGTAAGATAAAATGGAGGAGAGGAGAATGATGTAGGCCACTTTGCGTCCCCACTGGGGACAAAGGCGGGGTATAAATGATTTAAATAAATAAATAAATAAATAATACCATTGACTTTTGATCAGTCTGGGGTTTTGCCAAAAACGAGAGGAACATAACACAGTTCCCCAAAGCATGCAGGGAAAATAAAACCAAAATAAAAGTCAAGAAGGTTAGGGATTGTGCATTGTTACAGGGTAAACTTACCCACTACCTGGGAATACTTCCCTTTCATGCCTCCGGTAAAACCACATTGGAGCCTTGAAAGAACAGAATTTTAATTTGGAAACCTTTTAAACCACCTCTTTTATGACAGTCATGATAGAGGAAAACACAGATGTCTGAGGCACCTAGAGGCACCTGGTTGGCCACTGTGTGAACAGACTGCTGAACTTGATGAACCTTGGTCTGATCCAGCAGGGCCTTTCTTATGTACCAAACAATGCTCCAGAAATCCAACAAAGTCTAAGTCTAAGTGGACCGTGTTGCTTTTAAAGGTAGCAAGCACCAGCTCATTACTGACCCATGGGGTGACGTCATATCACGACGTTTACTAGGCAGACTGTGTTTGCAGGGTGGTTTGCAATTGCCTTCCCCAGTCATCTACACTTTACCCCCAGCAAGCTGGGTACTCATTTTATCAACCTTGGAAGGATGGAAGGCTGAGTCAACCTTGAGCCAGCTACCTGAAACCGACTTCTGTCAGGATCAAACTCGGGTCATTGACTGCAGTACTGCAGGTGACCACTGTATGCCATGGGGCTTCCTGTTGTTTTTAGATGTGGGTTAAAATCCTGGCTCATATACAAACTCAGTAGATAGCATTTGCACACCGCTATTTTTGAATTCCCACATTTGCAAAATGGAAACAGAAATAAACTATCTCAAAAGGATTGTTTTTTAAGGAGTGATGAATTGATAAAGTGGGGGTTGCCATTTGGTACTGTGAGGCCTTTGCATGCTGGCAGTGCGAAGCAAACAACAGCAGAAATTGCAGCCCCATGACTTTCATCCCTCTTGGAGACAGTACACTAGGGCAGTGTGTTTTTAGGGTCCCAGTAGCTGAGAATCCCAGAATTTGTACCCACTTCCCCACGCCTGCCACTCTCATCCTTTAGCAAGCCCTGGTCATCAGGGAAGGGGAGAAGATGCAACTCAATGCCGAAGACGTGGTGGTTGGGGACCTGGTGGAAGTGAAAGGTGGAGACAGAGTCCCAGCTGATCTGAGGATCATCTCAGCCCATGGATGCAAGGTGAGGCCCCTGAGTTTGTGTATTCCCCCCAAAGGACTTCCTGAAGCATGAAACACTTGGGACCAGCGCTGTGAGATTTACGAAGGGTTCTCCCCCTTTCTTAACCAAACCTAACAGAGAGAGGAGCTCACGCTACCACCTTTGGAGACCGAATGTCCACAGTTTGTTGGGTGTCAAGTGAGATGATTCAAATTAGCATCACGGTGGCTGCTTCAGGCATTCTTGGGCAGAATTTTCTGCTCTGAAGATACTTCTGTCTCTTCCTTATTAGTAAGGAGGAGCTGAGAACATTTTAATGTATAAGAATCAAATAATTATTTTAATTGCACAAGATATCAGGAAGTTCTCCTGTATAATTGTATCTCACCTGCAGGAATTTTGTAACATGTCAAACGATTCCAGTTCAGAACCCAAAATTCAAATTTATTTGTTATTCATTTATTCAAATAATCATATACTGCTTTCCCCCCTGTAGAAATGGTAAATTTGAATGTAGAATTCAGAGACCCTTGGATTTCCTAGTACTTGCACGATTTGAAAATCTGCAATGTAAATTCTGCATCAAAATTTAAAATGAGACAGTTTGAGTGGAAAGCTTTATGACAAATTGGTTCCAGTCTAGAGCAGTGTTTAACTACATGTGTGGTTCTCGTTCTGCCCAGGTGGATAATTCCTCCTTGACTGGTGAATCAGAGCCACAAACACGGTCTCCTGATTGCACCCACGACAACCCCTTGGAAACCAGGAATATTACTTTTTTCTCGACCAACTGTGTAGAAGGTATGACCAGAGCCTATAAGGGAGATGCAGGCTATAGGTTGATGGAAATTGTCTAGGTAGAGTTGAGGACAGTCTACCAGGGTGCGGGTGGGAGCATCATATATTAGGTCTAATTCCTTGGGGCCTGTTAGTATTACAGACCTAAATGGCATTAATAGCCATTCTGTTTCCTGGGGAACTCTGGAAAAGGTAGGAGTCTCTAACAGATAATTCTCATTCTTCCTGAAATACAATTCCCAGGGTTCTTTGGGAGAGATCATGATACTATGTATAGTAAATGAGCATGAAACCAACATACCGGTAAGAGAGTCAGTGTGGTGTAGTGGTTAGAGTGTTGGGCTAGTACAGGGGTGTCGAACTCATTTGTTACAAGGGCCAGATATGACATAAACATCACTTGGTCGGGCCGGGCCATGCCTCGCTAGCCCAGATTGAGACTGGGCAGATGCTGTCTCGGCTGGCAAGCCCACAGCAGGCTCGCCAGCCCAGATCAAGACTGGGGGAGAGGGAGTTGGCTGGCTCACAGGGCAGATAAGAGCTCTCAAGGGGCCATATGTTTGACACCCCTGGGCTAGTATCTGGGAGACTTAATTTCGAATCCCCACTCATGTGATGGAAGCTCACTGGGTGACCTTGGGCCAGTCACCCTCTCTTAGCCTAATCTACCCCACAAGGTTGTTGTGAGGATAAAATGGAGGAGAATGATATAAGCCACTTGAGGTCCCCGTTGGGGAGAACAACAGGGTGGAAGTGAATTAAATAAATAAATGAAAGTTTGTAGTGCAGAGATTCCTGCAGAGCTGTCCTTTCGTCCTCCCAGGCACGGCACGTGGGGTCGTCATCTCCACCGGTGACCGCACAGTGATGGGCCGAATTGCTACCCTGGCCTCGGGCCTGGAGGTCGGCAAGACTCCCATTGCCCGCGAGATCGAACACTTCATCCAGCTCATCACTGGCGTGGCCGTCTTTCTGGGGGTCTCCTTCTTCATCCTCTCCCTGATCCTTGGCTACTCCTGGCTGGAAGCGGTCATCTTTCTCATCGGCATCATTGTGGCCAATGTCCCTGAGGGCCTTCTGGCTACGGTCACCGTAAGTACTGCAAACTGTAGGTGTGCCTGCAGAATGGGCACTCTAGTCACATAGCAAAAGAAAAGAGAGCCGCACCAAACCAAACAGCAATTGGTGCAAGGGGAAAGTATTTAATAATTAAATCGCCCCTATGAGTTTTGCATACGCTTCCTCAGGGGGATCTTTCTTAACGCAAACGTCCCAAGCAAGCAATGGAACAATCATGACTTCATGGATTCATGATTGTTTCATTGCTTGCTTGGGATGTTCGAGCTAAGGAAGAGCCCGCTGAGGAAGTGTATGCGAAATGCGTAGGGGCAATTTAATTATTAAATACTTTCCCCTTGCACCAATTGCTGTTTTTTGTCTACTCTAGTCACATTACCATGGATTTGGAGGTGAGAGAACAAGCATGGAAAGCTGTAGTGAAATTCAGATTTTCCCTATTAGATCAGGATTTTCTTCCTGACCTTTTAAAATGAACTGAGCTTGACCCTTTTGTGTCTTTTTGGACAAAGACCGTAGATGAAAGACTTTCAAGGTTAAAGATTTCCTATCAAGTTTTCCGTCAGACCGCCCTTTAGTAATGAATAAGATACTCACAGATTTAGAACGAAGAAGGACCATCATGAAATATGTGGTGATGCCAAAAGGAAATGCGCACCCTCCTTCTGAGTTCAGAGCACCCCATCTTTTCCAGTGCTCCCAGATTATCTAGAATTCTTAACCATTCCAACCTTTTGAAGACTTTTCTTCTTGGCCAGACATAATGCCTTACCCTTCAATGAATTATTTGGCAGATTCCTTGATCGAACAGAGTCTGCCCGTGTGGAAAGGCAAAGACAGAAACACCCATTTTTTATTCAGTTATTTATATTCTTTTATAAGATCTTTTATTACTCCATTGATTTCACGCTTTCCTGTCTGTTCTCATGACTATAATTTAATCTATCTGCTGTCTGGTAAAATAAGGCTGTTACTCTGTCTGTAGTTTATTATTTAATAGTCACTTTGAAGATATGCTGAAAGTTATAATCATTACACCTAAATGCCCATTTGCACACAGGTGCTCATTTTGCACTGGAACTGGGAACAGGAGCTACCATAACAGCAAACCCCTGAGCTAGATTCAAGTCCAGTAGCACCTCGGAGACCAACATGATTTTCAAGGTATAAGCTTTTGATATTAAATCTCCCTTTGTCAGACCTGACCAAGGGAGCTTTGAATCTCAAAAGCTTATACCTTGAAAACCTTTTTGGTCTCTGAGGTGCTATTGGATTTGAATCTAGCTCTTGTACTGCAGGCCAAAACAGCTACCCTTTAAAGCAAAATCCTGAACTCAAGTTGCATAATAGGTTTAAAGGTGTTTCTTTAGGTGCCTAAGTGTTTTTCAGGCAACTAACTGTCCTGAAACTGGATACCTGGGAGATGGGAACTGGGTAGAATGTTACCTCACACTTTCCCATATAAGTATCAGGCCTAGAGATAACCAGGGTTTTTTATTTTTAATGTAAGCTTGAGATTCAGGGAAGGGGTCTGAAATATCTCTGAGGGACCTGGGTTCTGATATTGAACACATGAAGCTGCCTTCTACTGAATCAGACCCTTGGTCCATTAAGGTTAGTACTGTCTACTCAGACTGGCAGTGGTTCTCCAGGGTCTCAGGCAGAGGTCTTTCACATCACCTACTGGCTGGTCCTTTTAACTGGAGACATGGGGGTTGAAACTGGGACCTTCTGCATACCAAGCAGATGCTCTACCACTAAGCGACAGCCCCTCCTCTATTGGGTTGACTATCCAAAGAACAGAAGGTTGTGCAGGCGGGGAGTTGTCCAGTTTTGTAAATTCTGTCTGCCCTTGCCAGTCCTAATTTGGATGCTTTCCTGCAGTCTGCCTCCTCACTGACTTCTGCCCTCCTACCAGGTGTGTCTCACCCTGACTGCCAAGCGCATGGCACGCAAGAACTGCTTGGTGAAGAACTTGGAAGCTGTGGAGACCCTGGGCTCCACCTCCACCATCTGCTCAGACAAGACGGGGACCTTGACCCAGAACCGCATGACGGTCGCCCACATGTGGTTTGACAACCAGATCCATGAAGCCGATACCACTGAGGACCAGTCTGGTGAGGGCCATGGGGGGGAATAGGTAGCCTTTCGAGGGAAGATCTTGCTTCTTCTTAGGCAAAGGAGTGCCTCTTTCACCTTTAGGATCGTCTGGGTTCGTTTGCTTTCCTGAGCATCCACACTCCACTGTCTTTCTCCTCCCTTAGACTTTTTAATTTCCCTTTCTCTTCCCTG